>NC_142460.1:157946885-159196885 GCF_049115385.1 Moschus berezovskii
CCATAAAAAATAAAAGGAAATATAGAAACATAGCATGAAAAGGAAACAGGAAAAGAACTCAGTATGAAAGAAAATACAGTCTAAGACATAGGAAAAAATATCCATAAGGATTTATTTTCAGAAGAATTCATAATACAAAAGCTCAAAACCAGATGATAAAACAAACAACCCCCTCCACAAAAAAAAAAAAAAAAAGAGATTACAGTTAAAGACACAAGTTATGATGAAAATGGACTTCCTTGGTGGCTCAGCGGTAAAGAATCCGCCTGTCAATGCAGGAGATGTAGGAGAACCAGGTTCAATTCCTGGGTCAGGAAGATCCCCTGCAGAAGGGAATGGCAACCCACTCCAGTACTCTTGCCTGGATAATCCCATGGGCAGAGGAGCCTGGTGGGCTACAGTCCATGATGTCACAAAGAGTCAGACACGACTGAAGTAACTGAGCATGCATAAGACGAAACTAACAATATTATAAAGCAAAGCAGAAAAGGCTACAGAATTGGTCGGGTTTAAGACTGAACTACTGCCAGAGTAAACACATAAAAAATAAGTGGTGAGCAAAGAAAAGGCTCAGAATCTATGGAGGACAACTGGTATTCTTAAATGAAAGCCCCCAGCCAAAAAACAATAAAAGGATTCAGTATTCAGAGACCCAGCAAAGAAATTTCCTAAAAATGAAGGAATTATGGGCAGAGTCACAAGCATTCAAACACTGCCTGGTGAAGCTGTTGAATTTCAAAGATAAGGAGGTGCTCAGCAGGCAGAGGAAGCCAGTCACCCCTGATGGGGGGCACAGGTGAGACTCAGCTTGTCTACAGTGACCCTGCATCCCAGGCAGATGTTCTCACAGATGTAGAACCTCAGGTAACACAGAATCCTTCTAGGGGAAAAGAGTACTTAATAATCAAATTCAACCGATCAAGAGATAAATCAAAATTATGAATTCAATGGACGTGGGTTTGGGTGAACTCTGGGAGTTGGTGATGGACAGGGGGGCCTGGCGTACTGCGGTTCATGGGTCACAAAGAGTTGGACACGACTGAGTGACTGAACTGAACTGGACTGAATACAGAGTAACCGAAAAAGCAATTGGGAATTGTTATAGTATTTTAAATAGAGAAATAAAATGAAAACATTTTGAAGTTGTTATAAACCCTAAAATTTAAAAAAAAAAGAAATGAAAATTAGGAGGTAGGGAAAGGTAAAGAAATAGAAGAAATAAAAATATACCTAATTCCTCATCTTTAATAGAAAGGGGTCAATAGTTACTATTTAAAATTGAAATATGAAGTTTAGAATAATGATTCAAATCACCCTGTTTTTTATATAATATTCTTTCTTATCATTACAGAATCTTTCAGGAAATATATTTTCTGGTGAAGAAACATTATCAAATGTAGCAATATCTTCCACTGTATATTAGTTTCTTTTTCTTCAGTTACATTTAAATAAAATTAAATTAATAATTTCATGATTACCATTACCACATTTTTCTAAAATTATTTTTGATTCTCCATCTATCTTTCCAAAGCTATAGTGAAGACAGATTATAGAGACATATCTATATTGACCTAAAGTTAACAACTATAATTTCTGGATTATTTTAGTTGTTTTTTACTTTCTTCATTATACTTTTGTTTTGCTTCTGTGAGATGTTAATAGAAATGTGTAACTTTAATAAAAAACAAAAGTCACTTTTCTTAAAATAAAAATGTCAGAAACAAAAAGAATATCATTAAAATGTTTCACAAATTAAAGTAATATTTCATGATTTCCATGCTTAGTAATACCCGTTCTGCTGCTGCTGCTGCTGCTAAGTCACTTCAGTCGTGTCCGACTCTGTGTGACCCCATAGACGGAAGCCCACCAGGCTCCCCCGTCCCTGGGATTCTCCAGGCAAGAACACTGGAGTGGGTTGCCATTTCCTTCTCCAATGTGTGAAAGTGGAAAGTGAAAAGTGAAAGTGAAGTTGCTCAGTCGTGTCCAACCCTGAGCGACCCCACGGACTGCAGCCTACCAGGCTCCTCCATCCATGGGATTTTCTAGGCAATAGTACTGGAGTGGCTTGCCATTGCCTTCTCCGAATACCCGTTCACTGACTCCTATTTGCTAAAAACACTTTCAGAATCTCCCTCTACACAGTTTCAAAAAGGTATTTGTAATTTTCTCACTCTGATGCAGTAAATAAACACACCGATTCACTTTTTTTTGGCCCTGTCTCATCCTCTAATCAAATATTCAGAACCTTTCTGATTGATATGACTTATGTCACTTGCCCCTTAGACCTTGATTCATTGCTTCCACTGGGATGCCAGAGACACAAGCATTGGGAAGTCTGAAACATCTGCAGGAATCTATTTAATTTACCCCAGAAGACCTCTGTAGGTGTCTAATTCCTCAGCCTGCTAACAAATATGGCAGGAGAGACAACCAGAGCTCCTCAGTCCCTGGCCTTGAACTCTGACCCCAGGTCAGCACATCCCAGTACCCGCTGGGTCTTCCTCCAAGACTGCTTTGTGAGCACTGTCTACTGCACTGCCTTCCACTACTCTCCTTTCTCCTACTGCCATACTGTAAAGTATCCCCAGCATCAAAACCTGAGTATCCTGGAACTGAAATTCTCAAAGTATACAGAAGTAAATCCAGAGATACCAGAATTTCATAAAAAAAAAAAAGAATCTGTGTTTGGGGAGGGATTAGTGTATACACAAACCCCTAAAAGTAATACAAGTATAAATCAGGTGAATCTGGACACCTGAATCTTTATACCACGTATCTGTCATGGTCACCCTATCCAGGATCCATTAACAATAGGTGGGAGCAGGCATCTTCTGGTGTGATTAGTCCTGTTTTCAGTCTAAGGGCACATTCATTTACTGTGAAAAGTGAAAGAGAAAGTCGCTGAATCGTGTCCGACTCTTTGCGACCCCATAGACTATACAGTCCATGGAATTCTCCAGGCCAGAATACTGGAATGCATAGCCTTTCTCTTCTCCATGGGATCTTCCCAACCCAGGGATCTAACCCAGGTCTCCCACATTGCAGGCAGATTCTTTACCAGCTGAGCCACAAGGGAAGCCCTTCATTTACCGTGGTTGCTCTTATTCGGGCCGTTAGCACTTCAAGACACAATTTATAGAACGTCACAGGGATTCATTCTGCTTATGTTACTCATTTGATTAGGCTCACTGCTCCTCTTAGAAAAAACATACTTAAGCTGTTCTAGAAACATGGTTACACATTAAGCTGAAGACAAAGAGATGCCAACATATTCAGTGTCTGCATGTGTTTATTTATCGGATCTTGCCTACTTGTGCCCAGTTCGGAGCTTGAGACTTTATGTTCATTCTCTTTCTACTGTAATAGCTCCCCTTGGCTGGCAAGCATTTCTCAATACAGAGCCTTGTACCCTGGCTCAGAGGGATGGAGCTCCTGGCTTAGATTGAAGAGTTAGGACTTGGGACTCCCTCCAATCTCAGTGCAAGGCAGGTGCCTTAACAGATTCTAGCTCCAGCTCTGGAACACAGCCAAACACCATGATTTCTTCTCAGCCTTGGACAAGCTGCTCGTAATTCCAGGATTCAAGGTTCTCCTTGGCAAAAAGGAGCTGACAAAAGTACATATCCCATAGGGTTGTTGTTGTATTAGTCTGCTCGGCTGACATAACAGAATATCACAAACTGGTCACCTAAGCATCAGGAATTTATTTGCTCACAGTCCTGGAGGCTTGAAGGCTAAGTCAAGGTGCCAGCATGATTGGTTTCTGGTGAGATCTCGCGCCTCAGCTTGCAGACGGCACCTTCGGATTGAGCCTCATGTGGCCTTTTCTCTATGCATATGTGGAGAGAGGGCTCTCGTGTCTCTCCCTCTTCTTATCAGAGCCCCACCCTTACGACTTCTTTTAACCTTCATCACCTAGTCAAAGGCCCTACCTCCAAATACAGTCAGAGGTAAGAGCTTCAATACTGGAATCCTGTGTGGACACAGTTCAGTCCCTAAGACTTGTGGGGATGATTAGATGAGTTAATACATCTAATGCACTTTGGGAGAACAGTGCCTGTACATACTACATGCTTAATAAATGCTAGCAAGTATTATTATTGATATTGTTGTTAGCAAAAGATTGCATCATCACAGACTAACACTTGAAGAAGAGTGAGCATCCAATATTTCACAGTTCTCTCTAGGTGAGCATCTTGATGAGCTGTATGAGGTAAGAAAGGGAATGAATGTCCTTCACCTTTAGAGCAGGTAAGATCAGCTATTCCCACATGTGAATTAGTCAAAGATGAGAAAGCCATATGAGCACAGGAGGGATAATGTAACCAGAGTTTCACAAAGATGAAATTTTCATAAAGATTAAATTCTTAGATATATAAATTCTGAGATTATAACCCTCTCTCTTTTTTTCTTTTTAACTTAAGCTGTTCCCAGACAGTGATGACACACAAGTTGAAGAGAAGTTGTTCTTTTTTTGGTGTTAAATTGACCTCCCTTTAAGAAATGATGCACCTGTGATGGAAAGCAGTCCTCTTGTTTTTGTTCAAGCAGTGATATGTGTGTGTGTGTGTGTAATATCATTAATAGGGATTTTATATTAGTAACCTGTATTTTGGAGAGCATTTTTGGTCCAAAAGTCTGGATCAACCTATGGGCTGAACTGTGGTCAAATGTGAACTGAAAAATCAGAGTTCTCTGTCCCATGCCCCACTTTTCAGATGGGTAAGTTAGATTATGACCTCATTTGGCTTCCAAGTGCCCTGGCTGATGCTGAACTTCAGCTGGCCCCTCAGGCTACCTACCATCTGGAACCAGCCACAGATTAGCCAGGATGCTAACTGCCACACACATAGATGTTTATAAATGCACATGCTTATTTGTGAGGATTGGCAATTAAGAAAGCTTATTTAAGCTGCACTGCATCCAACAGGAATGAGTTAAAGAAGAACCATCCAAGAAATAAAGTACCCTGACTGAACTCTGGCTAAATTCACTGAATATTGTCACTACTTTTCTCAAATGAAAAAGATGGTTCCATGGAATAATCATGAGGGATTCTCCAAGCACTCACATTCTTTAATTATCTGGAAAACAGTCACTCCCCAGAAAAGTGGGATGAAGCTGAGGAGTTGGCAGCTGAATGATCACATTGTGACCTGATGTGTTAAGCCTCAATTTAAAATCTAGAGAAATGGGGGAAAGTCAGATGTTTTTATTTGTGCCTTACTCCTGAATTGCTACAAGTGAACCCCCTGTCCAAGGGCCATGATCTGGGTGAGCACATTTTCTGCTGGCTGGAACCCAGCTTGACTTCTGACCAGTCACTGCCCAGCAGCCCATGGCCACTGGCTGTCAGGATCAAGCCAATGATTCAGGCTTGAACCACACCGGTCTCAGAGTTGTGGGGTCCTGCCAAACAAAGCCAAAGGTAACATGGACTAAGCCATCCTGGGTGAGGGGCAGGTGTTCTGGGAAGAAAGTAGCCTCCATAAGGTAAAAGTAAGAACAACAATAATAACGTAACTTGAGTACTAATATTTAATGAAGGTTTGCTCTGTTCTACCTAACATGATGAACATTTCACTCCTCATTTAATTCTCCCTACAATCCTAACAAATAGGCTCTAATATTATTCCATTCTTAAGAATGAAAACGTCACCTGCAGCAATATGGACAGACCTAGAGATTACCATCCTAAGTGAAATAAGTCAGACAGAGAAAGACAAATATCGTATGAGATCATGTAAATGTGGAATCTGAAAAATATGAACTTATTTACATAATAGAAACAGACTCACAGGCAGAAAACAAACTTATGGTCACCAAAGGGGAAAGGTGTGGGGGGAGGGATAAGTTAGGAGACTGGGAAGCCCTTCACAGGCCGGGAGATGCCAGGCCCTGGATGTGGGGTTCTGCCACAGGGCAGCACCCACTAAGCTTCTGACTCCCTGGAGAGGTTTCAGGAGCTTTGCCCTTCATCTCCCTTCCCCTTCTTGCTCTGAAGCAGCTTTCCCTCTCCTCCCTGGGCCCCTCTCCTGAGGATATGCTCTGGCCAGAGGAGGTGCCCAAACCCAGATGGTGGGGAGATTCAGCACTGAGCCCCACTGAGCCATGAAGGGAACTCAAGAGGCAAGTACTTGACACCTGCAATTAGTCACACACAGAGAACTGTGCTCACAACTAGTTGCACCTGCAAGTGGTTAATTGCTAAAGAGCAAATGCAATTAGGCACTTACACATCAGCTCCAGGCCACAAGCTGCCAACACAGGAGTCACTAGCACATCATGGTCACACACGGATGCACGCACACACACGCACACAGAGTATACACAGGGGGGCACACACCCCTACAAGGGCACACCCACATACGCAGAGGTGCACACACAAGAAGAACTAAACACGGGAGAAAGCAATTTGACCCTTGAGGTTGGAGCCTGAAAGACACTAAGGGGGGAAGCCTTTTTATTAAATGTCAACAAGCTCCACTAGAAAAATCTAGGTTACCTGAAGCCGTGTATTGATATATAGGACACAGTCTGAGGCTCTGGCACCAGACAAGAGCAGCCTAGGACTGCAGATTGTTCTTTTGATAAAGCCTGAGCAATCGTGGAAAACAAATTGGACCTAACACACATGGCCAGGCTGCAGATAGGCGGATGCTTTCAGGCCTCACGGACTGTTGTTGATCCCAATGTAAACCATTATTTAACTGCAGAGGATGGAGGCGAGCCATAATTATTATATATATTTTTAATCTCAAAATACTGCTTTGGAAAGTGACACACAATCGGAGAGCGACCTTTAAAAATTCTGTTTAATGCCTCCTTTGTAGCCCTTTCTCCCTTCTCCAGTTTCTCCAAGTTGTGATACTGAATTGTCATATTTTTCAAAACATTTCCTTTCCAGCAGCATAGTGAGGAGGAATACATCTGTGCATTTAATTGTCGACCATTCAGACGTGGGAGACTGGAGAACCTCTTCAGCGGTGATGAGACGCACCAGGCAGGAACTGGGAGACCGATGGACAGAGCTGAAGATCAGCGATGAGCAGGTTATAAGAGCAGCACTGGCGACTTACAGGGCACCTTCCTACCCGGCCAGCGCCCTCGCCTGCCTTCCGCACCGAGTCCCACCACTTCAGTCAGCTTTCACTCTATGTCAAGAGCATCAACACCCCCTCCTCCCCCTCCTTTGCTCCTTTCTTCCCTTTCCTTCCTTTCTTCTCTCCCTCCTTCCCTTCCTCCCTCCTTCATTCATCCATCAAAAAGAACTTGAATGATCAGAAATCACTGGAAATAATCCTTGCCTTCTAAGTGTTCACAGCTCAACTGCAGAAAATGATTTTTGTTGTTTTCAGGTCTCTGATTCAGAGAGAAAAAAAATTCATGAGTGTAAAAAATAAGTGTAATGTAGCTGTTGAACAGTAAGAACTTGGACTTAGCCCAAATTTAAACCTCAGCCCTGCCACTAGGTAGCTGTGGGACTTTGGACAACTGCTTTAACCCCTCAGAGGCTGAACTTACTCATTTGTAAATGGGCATCATCTAGCCAATCACTCAAAATTGTAGTGAGAGTTAAACTGAACTCTGAGCAAAGTGTCTGGCTCACTGCAAGGGCTCAATAGGAATGAAAAAATGGTTATTATTATGCTTAACCATTGAAGACATATTTTTGAGGAAAGATCCACTGATACTTGCTATCTTTATGGAAAGTCTGGCTACAGTCTGAAAAAGTTGCATAGATTTTGAACGATCTAGTAAGATTAGGTACTTCTCCAGGGAACCTTTTCCTCTCCATATGCTTGGCACCTGGAGCTGTACCTGGCACAGGACAGGTGCTCACTACACAGTAGATGAGCAGATGGATGGCTGCATCAACGAAAATGTGAAGAGGGAAAGGACATGTGAAGAGAGGGCAAAGACACGGATTTTGAGAGACCATGGTGGTATTCGTGTAGCGGTTAAGGCAATTTGCCATTTCCCCCCAGCTCTCTGTGTCCCAGGGACATGGTGGGATTGTGCTTCTGGCCACTGATGTAAATGGAAGTGATGTGTTGTCTCTTCTAAGTCAGGGCATAACTATCGATATAAGACCCACCAGTCCCCTTTCCCTCTCACAGATGACTTTCAATGGCATGAAACGCAACCCTTGTCAACCTATGATGAATATAAACTATGAAGGGGGAATAAACAAGTGTTATTTTAAGCCACTAAGACTTGGAGGGTATTTGTTATTGCAATATAACCAAGTCTCTTGCTTACTGGAATAGGCATAATGGCTCATGAAAATTTAATGACAAAATTTAGAGGGCTGGAGTGCTGGTGAGAGAATCACTATGTGGGAAACAAGGTACAAAAGCTCCCTGGGGACCACCTGTGACTGCCAGGAATGAAGCAGCTGGTCAACATATGTCCCAGGAGACTCTAACGTGTCAGAGATGTCTTGGCACGACACAGATGACCCTGCAAAGTCCCATGTCCTGCCAGTCCTGTGCTTATCTCCTTGCTCCTGCCTTGAGTGGGGGAACATTTGGAGCTCATGGATACAGTACTTTGAATTTCCAGGAAGCCAGCTCTTTACTCCTGTCTCAGAAGGGTTCTCATTCCCTTCACCCCTAAAGATTATGCCAGATGAAATCTCTTCCCTTCAAGGAGATACATGGTCATGGCTTAGGAGCAGCAGACAGAGAAACCTCAAACCACACAATACTTGAGCCCTGACCTAGCAGGATGCTTGGTGATCACCTGACATTTGCTGAGAGTTTACCCCAGCCGAGTGTGGCAAGGGCCACCTCTTCTCTGGCCTGGTCCTGCCCATGAGAACCAGGTGGGACAATCTAGAAACCCTGTCTTCTTCTCATGGGAATGGAGAAATAAAAGGTATCACCAGAGTCCACTGCTAGCAAGTGTCTCTAGAGGTGAACTTCTTCCTCTCCTTTCATCTAGATAACACTGAACCCAGATCAATCCAGAAGAGAAAAGGCCTGTGTGGTTTTAAAAACATGACTGTGAATTCCTAACACCCTTCCCATTGAGATCTACATTTACTGGGATCTACATATCCTTGCCTTGAATCTGGGTGGGCTTATGACTCCTCTGACCATCAGGGTAGCACAGAAGTGATGATGCATGACTCCTGAAAGTAGGTCCTAACAGCCAAGGAACTTCGACCTTCTTCACAAAAATACTCTAAGAACATGGAAATACTCTAAGAATTCAAGGGATTAGATCTGGCAGGCAGAGTGCCTGAGAAACTATGGATGGAGATTCACAACACTGTACAGGAGGCAGTGACCAAAACCATCCCAAAGAGAAAGACATGCAGGAAGGCAAAGTGGTTCTCTAAGGGGGTCTTACAAATAACTGAGAAAAGAGAAGCAAAAGGCAAGGGAGAAAGGGAAAGATAAATCCAACTGAATGCAGAGTTCCAGAGAATAGCAAGGAGAGATAAGAAAGCCCTCTTAAGTGAACAAGGCAACGAAAGAAAGTGAAAGTTGTTCAGTCGTGTCCAACTCTTTGCAACCCCAGTCTCCTATCTCCCAGGCTCCTCCGTCCATGGGATTCTCCAGGCAAGAATACTGGAGTGGGTTTCCATTCCCTACTCCAGGGGATCTTCCCGACCCAAGGATCAAATCCAGGTCTCCTGCATTGCAGGCAGATTCTTTACCATCTGAGCCATCAGTTCAGTTCAGTTCAGTTCAGTCGCTCAGTCGTGTCCGACTCTTAGCAGCCCCATGAACCACAGCACGCCAGGCATCCCTGTCCATCACCAACTTCCGGAGTTCACCCAAACTCATGTCCATCGAGTCGGTGATGCCATCCAGCCACCTCATTCTCTGTCTTCCCCATCTCCTCCTACCCCCAATCGCTCCCAGCGTCAGAGTCTTTTCCAGTGAGTCAACTCGTCACATGAGGTGGCCAAAGTATTGGAGTTTCAGCTTTAGCATAAGTCCTTCCAATGAACACCCAGGATTGATCTCCTCTAGAATGGACTGGTTGGATCTCCTTGCAGTCCAAGGGACTCTCAAGAGTCTTCTCCAGCACCACAGTTCAAAAGCATCAATTCTTCGGCAATCAGCTTTCTTCACAGTCCAACTCTCACATCCATACATGACCACTGGAAAAACCATAGCCTTGACTAGACAGACCTTGGTTGGCAAAGTAATGTCACTGCTCTTTAATATGCTATCTAGGCTGGTCATAACTTTCCTTCCAAGGAGCAAGCGTCTTTTAATTTCATGGCTGCAATCAGCATCCACAGTGATTTTGGAGCCCAAAAAAATAAAGTCTGACACGGTTTCCACTGTTTCCCCATCTATTTCCCAAGAAGTGATGGGACCAGATGCCATGATCTTCGTTTTCTGAATGTTGAGCTTTAAGCCAACCTTTTCACTCTCCTCTTTCACTTTCATCAGGGAAGCCCAAATGCAAAGAAATAGAGGAAAACAATATGATAGGAAAGACTAGAGATTTCTTCTAGAAGAACCTTGAACCACCTCACAAAAAAGTCGAATTGCCCTGAGGCCACCATGCTATGAGGAAGCCCCAGCCACATGGACAGGACATCTGTAATGGTGCAGTCCAGTTCCAGAACTCTCAGCTGAGTTCTGCCTTTTAATCGTCCCAGCCCAGGCGCCAGACATGTGAGTGAAGAAACCTCTAGAAGATTCCATCTCTCAGCTGCTCAAGTCTCCCAACTGAGGCCCCAGCCACAGTGGAACAGAGGCAACCCAGACCTGTCCAAATTCCTGATCCAGAGAATCTGAGAGCATGATTACAGCAGTTACGAGTTTAACCAACCATTGAAGTGGTTTGTTATGCAGCAAGAGGTAAACAAAACACAGTTGTACCCGTTAAGTTTCCAGCAGTGCAATGTAGGGACAACCCAAATAACTCTGGCATTCAGACATCAAAATAGCCATGAGAAAATATATGATTTAGAGAAACAGGGTCTGGGCTCAAACACCACCTATAACCATGCATTGACAAAATGGTCTTGTGCTGGTCATTCAAATACTCTCCTTTGAAAATTTTCCTTCTACAAAATGGGAATATCAAATACTCTCCTTTGCATTTTTTCCTTCTACAAAATGGGAATAATGTTCACAGTAATAACCTCTTCACAAGCAATCCCTGCTGCTGTCAACAGTGAAAAAGGCCCTTTCTGAAATGTTTTCTTGAGGTGAAGAGAATAATTTTAAGCGATGTACAGAGACTGGTGTGAGTTACACACACACACACACACACACACTCTCTCTCTCTCTCTCTCTCTGCCAGTTCCCCCTTTCTGAAGACAATGGATGCCTTTTATACAAGTTACAGAGAGAACTGAAACACATCAATCTGGTTGGATTTTTTTTTTCTTTCTTTAAACATACTCCTCTACTAAAGTTTTAAAATTACACATTAGCTTCCAAAGATCTAATCACTAGATTTCTTCTTAAGATTCCAGGTTAAAAATACCTTAAACACACTTCTTCTGTCAGTCAAATCATAATGCAGAAGATACTGTACCATTCTAAATATAAGTTGAGAATATTTATTTCCCTAAGGAAAAATCCTCTGACATCTTGATTTTGTTTCCTTGGGGGCTCTGACAAGCTATATCGTGGGGCCAAAAATCCTGAGTGTCTTCCTAGCTTCCAGATCCCAGGACCAAGGCCCTCAGTCCTGCCCTCCAAGGGGACAGCACGTTGGGGGAGGAGCCCCACGAAGACTGTTCTGTCTTACTTCCTTGAAGCTGGGGGGCGGCAGCATCCAGCACCCAGCCCATCGCTGTGAAGCTGTCCTCTACTACCGCATTCATTTATTCAGCACATGTGCAATGAGTCCTTGTAATAACTACACCGGGCCAGGCGAGGAGCCACAGAAGTGACCTGGAGGCTGTCCTGCCTGCAGGGAGGTCACCATCTCATGAGAGGACTGGGAGGGAGAACACACTGTCGGTACCGTGTGATGCATGCCACCAGAGCTGATGCTGACACAGCTCTGGAGTCACAGAAGCAAGAATTGCTGACAAGCTTTAGTGGAGGAGACAGGGAAGGCTTTGTAATGAGGAGCCACATGAGCTGTACCAATTAAAGAGAGAGGGAAGGCAAATCCAGGAAGAGGAAAGAGTGTGTAAGTTACATGGAAGACAAGATTCAATTCTGGGAACCTCTTGGCCAGAGCTTGAGGTGGGGCCACAGGAGACAGGTCTGGAGGTAAGTCAGGGACCAGATTACTAAATGCCCGGGTGCCATGGGGGATGGGCTGCATAAGATTTTATTCATCAGAAGTCATGAAGGGACCTAAAGAGCTTTGTATCGGCGGTCAAGACCAGCTTTACTTTTTGGGAAGACCACTGGAGCAGCTGTGTGGAAGATGCACTGAGGGGCCAGGACCAGAGCCAGGGTGGCCAGGGAGGGCCCAACTGCAGTAGAATAGGGGCCAAGGAAAGAAAGGGAAGGTTCCAGAGATCTTGAGTAGTAGAAGGGACAGAACTTGGCAACTCAATGGCTTGGGGAGATGGAAGATTCTGTGGGAGGAGGGAAAAGTTTGGATCTCCAATTTTTAATGTTCTGGAAGCAGCCCCCTGGACTTTCAGGGGGAAAAATCAGCCACAGGCTGATGTGTAAGCATGGCAGAGATGCCAGGCTCCTTCAGTATCCATCACGGTCCATGGATCCTCCACACTGGCCTGGACACTGTGGGAAGAAAAATGGAGGATGGAGAGAACATGTGAAAGTCTCCTTTGATTTCTTCCTCCACAGAAAGAGTTGTCCCTCCACCGGGCTTGGGGAGGCTGGGGGCTCTGTTCCTACCCTGAAGATTTCCCACATTCACTGGGCTCAGGGCTCCACCCTTCCACATTCCGTGGATGATCCAGGCGGCATCTCGGGAGAGTGGAAAACTCATCCCACCCATGGTAGGGATGGGAGAGGAAGCAGCTGGGAAGGTCAAGTCAGGGGCAGGGTGGGTGAGGGTGAGCAGAGAGATCACAGAGGATGACCCTAGTGTGAAGCATCCCCCACTGAAACTGCCACCTCTCACCCCAGGAGCAAACTGGGAACGCCTAACTTCAGGATGGAGAAGGAAATGGCAACCTACTCCAGTATCCTTGCCTGGAGAATTCCATGGACAGGGGAGCCTGGCGGGCTACAGTCCATGCAGTCACAAAGAGTCAGACACGATTGAGCGACTAACACAACACAACTTCAGGAAGGCTGAACATCCTCAGGGTGACGGTGAGAAACTGAAGTGGGGGCGTGGGAAGGAGAGGGGCCAGAGGGGATCCTGGGCACCTGAGGGAGAAATTTTGAGACTTGCTATCTTTCCTGAAAGGAAATCACAGGTTTTGGTGGGGGTCAGCATGGTGTGGGCCACAGAAGGACGATGAATGGGATGTGGGACAGGGCAGCCACTGTTCCCGGAATGAATTTCCTGCAGCTCCCACCCCTCTTCTGGCCACGAACTGGGGATTTTCTGAGGCTATCATACCGCAGGCCTCTGTGACATGCAGCGTGGGCTGAAAGTCTGCACACATGCTTCCTTTAGTGTAAGTTGTGGCCGTTTAGCAGCTTCAAGTAGCTTGGCTCCTCCCCTCTGCTGAGCCGTAAAGGTAGGAATGCAGGCAGCCTCAAAGACATGGCTGCCTAACTTAAAACAGTCATAAGGAAGCTTCAGATTTTTAATTTGGACAAGTTGGGTCTCAACAAGAAGTGAATGCCTTCCAGAGACCTTACATTTCCAAGAAGGAGGCAGAGCACCAGGGTTCAAGGCTACAAAGCCTTCACCCACGGGGAGACAGAGATTTATCTCGGCTACTGGTTTTGTTCAGTAGGATTACTGTTTTTCTTAGCCCTTTGGCTACAGCATGCCCAAGTGATGAAGGACAAGCCCTACCCTTTCTTTCCCCAGAAGCACTGGCATCGTGGGGTACAAATTTAGAGAACTGCATGTGGCATTCCACAAGCATGCCTGGGTCATGGAGAGTAGCATAGGCACAGAGGAAGAGATGGCATGGCTTCTGAATAAAGTGGCCCCTAAGCTGAAATCCAAAAACCGGCAAGCAGTTAACCAGCAAGAGAAAAAGGGCAAAACTGTTTCACAACTAAGTCTAGATGATATCTGAAAGTCGGCAGACAGGCCAAGGGTTTGGTGTCATTTCAGGATGGTTTGATCTCTTTTCAACTATTCTAAAAGTTGTTCTTGCCCCATATTGCTTTTACTGAGCACGGTGATGAAGCTGTTCTACATCTGCCAGGGGCTGCAGGCTGCAGTGCCCAGAGGGGCTGCTGCATGGACCCAGCATGACCTTGACCCCTCCTCCCTGCCCCTGCCCAGAAGCCCAGGTCAGATGAGCTGTGGTTAGGCTACTGCTCTCCAGGCTGCTTCCATAGAGCTCTGAACGCATGTAGGTAGTGAGAGAGTGAGTGAAGTCGCTCAGCCGTGTTCGACTCTTTGCGACCCCATGGACGATAGCATACCAGGCTCCTCTGACCATGGCATTTGCCAGGCAAGGGTACTGGAGTGGGTTGCCATTTCCTTCTCCAGAGGATCTCCCTGACCCAGGGATCAAACCCAGGTCTCCCACATTGCAGGCAGACACTTTACCATCTGAGCCATCAGGGAAGCCTTCAACTCATGGCTGCAGAACCCAAGCAGGGAGTGGTAGGGAGGAGTAGAGCAAGAACTGGTGACAATCAAGCAGTCCATGCAGAAGGACCCACCTCTGACTATGGGCGTCAGGACTTTCAGCTACAAATCATCTTATATATACCCCTGCCTTTATTTTCCCTTCATCTGTTGTCTTCATCTATTCTCCTGTTTCTGCCAATTTATGTATATATATCCAACGTCACTCCCCAAAAGATGTCATGCAGCCCACGTACGTGAACACAGGCATCCTCCAGGAGGCAGGATTCTGCCTTTTCCCTCATCACTCTGCCCACTTAGCTCTTTCTATTACTTCATCTTTACAGATCATATTTTTGAAGCTACTGCCCTTCCCTAACTTTACTCCTGTAATGCCATCTTACCCACAAAGTAAAATGCAAATAACATGACCTGCCCCCTAAGGTTACTGAAGGATTAGATGAGATGAGGCAGGCAGGGCCCGCAGCACAGGCGCTGGATCACCATGTGCTTTGTGGGGGAAAGATGAGACCAACCTGTCTGATGCCAGGGCAGCAAGAGCCTCATCAGGGAATCCCACCATGGTCCTCCACCCTGCCTGCCCCCACCCCAGTGGCTGACAGCCATCTCCTTGGTCTTCACCCAGCTCTACACCTGCTTTGTACCCTTATCCTCAAGACCAGGTCAGGGTGCAAGGCTTCTCCTACCCAATGCTTTCTGCCCCTAGACTCTCACCCTGATCCCAGCTCATGAGATGTGGCATCTGAGGTCCCCAAGTTCTCTGAGTCTCCAGAAGAGTTTCCAACCTCTAAAGAAGATATGGTTCATATATACAATGGGATATTACTCAGCCATTAAAAAGAAAGAAATAATGCCCTTTGCAGCAACATGGATGGACCTAGAGAGTGTCATACTGAGTGAAGTGAGTCAGAAAGAGAAGGAGAAATATCGTATGACATTTGTTATATGTGGAATCTAAAAAGACATGATACAAATGAACTTACAAAGCAGAAAGAGAAAGAACTTTTAGTTGTCTATAGTTAGGGAGTTTGGGATGGACATGTACACACTGCTATATTTAAAATGGATAACCAATAAGGACCTACTGTATAGCACAGAGAGCTCTGCTCAATGTTATGTAGCAGCCTGGATGGGAGGGGAGTTTGGGGGAGAATGGATACATGTACATGTATGGCTGAGACCTTTGGCTGTTCTCCTGAAACCATCACATTGTTCATTGGCTAGTTCAGTTCAGTTCAGTCGCTCAGTCATGTTCAACTCTTCGCAACCCCATGAATCACAGCACACCAGGCCTCCCTGTCCATCACCAACTCCCGGAGTTCACTCAAACTCATGTCCACAGAGTCAGTGATGCCATCCAGCCATCTCATTCTCTGTCGTCCCCTTCTCCTCCCACCCCCAATCCCTCCCAGCATCAGAGTCTTTTCCAGTGAGTCAACTCGTCGCATGAGGTGGCCAAAGTATTGGAGTTTCAGTTTTAGCATCAGTCCTTCCAATGAACACCCAGGATTGATCTAACCCCAATACAAAATAAAAATTTTTTAAAAGTTTCCAACTTCCACAACTAACTCAACAGAACAAAGTCAATGGCTTCTGAAACAGCTTTCTTCCTACATGCAAATATAAGATCATGAAACATGCCCCCCAGAAAAATCAATGCTGGCTTTTTAAAACTCCAAATCAATACGACGTGTGAAAGTTCTCATTAAGAGCGAGGTCGGGGAGGTCAGAGAAACAAGGAGAATCAAGAAGAACGAGGTGGTGGGAGGGGAGGACAGACAGGAACAGAGGGAGCCAGGTGAGGATGGGAGAGCAGGAGCACGGGGAGAACGCGGAAGGCAGAGAAGCAGGAGCCAGCACTGAAGCTGCTCACAGGGGAGAAGCACTGACAGCCTGGCCCCTGCAAGAAACAGGGAGACGAGGATGAACAAGGAACAGGTTTGGGACCCCTCAATGGCTTACAGCCTGTCTCTGGTGCTTGGGGGGCAGAAGGACAGTCGGCAATGTGCTGGGAGACAGGTGTGGACAGAAAAGTCAATCATGTCCAGTTGGCCATTGGAGCAAGAAATCAAAAACTGTTTATAGAAGAGGCAGAAGTTCAGGCAGGCCTTGGAGGGTTGATGAGATTTAAAATGTGGACTGCTGGCCTTGAAGGGGGAGGGGACCAGCAGGCTATCTGTGAAAGCTTGAAAACAATAACGATGATTCATTTGTACTGACCACTCTCTAAGAGCCAGCAGTGCCCTGAGCGCTTTGCAAGCATTAATTCGTTCAGTCCTCCCAGTCACCCTAGGAAATAGGTTACTCTCATGCCCATTTTAAAGGCGAGAAAACCAAGCAACCAGAGTAACCTACCCAAGGTCATATAGCTAGTAGGTGGTGGTGACAAGAGTTCAAAGCCAGAGAGTATGGCCCCAGAGCCTATACTCTTAACCAAGTTCTGGGGACTGCGGTAGTCATGGGTATTGCGGTGCTCCAAGTACAAAAGAACAAGGTGAACAGGAAGGGTCTCAGAATACAGCAAGAGGAAAAAAAAAAAAAGAAGACCCTTATTGCCCATCCCCCATGTTGTAACTACTGAGGAATTTTTGGACCCTCCTGAGCAGTGTGGCCTATCTTCCCTCCTATCCCATATAAGGAAGAGGTATTTGCCTTACTCTCCTGCCTCATATACGTACCTTATCCAATTAGCAAATAAGTCACAAGACCCCTACCCCACCCCTCGCCCTCTGGCTATAAAAGCAAACCAAGAACCCACATCCAGGGTCAGCTCTCCCTGACTGTCAAGAAGCCAGCCCAGGGTTTGGCAGTGACCCTCCCCTCCCTACTCTAAAACTTTACTCTCCCTTCATCCTGCCTCGTGTCTGGAAATTCTTTTCCAACCTGGGCCTAGACCACGTCAGCTACATGTGCACTTTTGAAAGCCTGCCTGAGACATGTACTGAGAGCAGTGAGGAGATGTAAGAGACTGTCAGCAGAGGGATGAATGAGCAAGTCTGAGATTTAGGAAGATGAATCTGGAGTGGGGTGAACCTGGAGTACTGGGGTGGAGTTTGGTTACAGGCTATTGCAGCTGGCAGGGTCTCCAACAAAAACACAGGGGGACAGGACACACCCTCCATTCAGAGGCAGCTCTAAACCACTCCACAGCATTCTCTGAAGACTGTCCCCTCAACCACATCACCAACTTCCCACTGGTCTATGGATTCTCCCTCCTGTAGACACGTGTCTCTCTTTTTCCAGGTCAGACACATTTCAGCGTTTCCCTGAAGAGATGGGGCATGCTCTCCTTCTCGGGCCTTGCAGAGTTTCCTCTAGGATGAACTGTACCACAAATATCTTCTCCCCAGGTTCCTTAACTACCCCTTCCCTAACCCACCCCATCACTCCTGGGCATTTTAGTTCTGCTCAGTTGATTCATTTTGGGAGCAGAATACAGACAAGGAGAGCTGCTTCTTCTAAACTTTATTTCTTTTTCCCAGACCTGCAGTGGGCTTCCCCAGAATAAAGAAGAAGAGAGCATTCCCATCAAGCTGAGCGAGGCCTGGCCTGGACCATGGTCAGCCTTTCATTTCGCCATCAGGACCCCCTGCCCTGCTCCCCAGGGAAGGCAAGGGGACCTGCTTCTCAGGACAGCCAGAGAAGCAGCCCCTTTGGGTGCCTGCCCCTGGACCAGGCTGCAGACCTGGGTATCAGGGCACACAGGTGCCCACAAGCATCTAGCCCACAGGGGGTGCCACGAGGCAAGACTCCTACAGGAAGACTCATTCCTCACACTCAGGAAAGGAGAGTGACTGGGTCAGCAACCTCCCAGCTCGGTCAGCCATCAGATCACCTGTCCTCTGAATCAGATTCCAAACGACTCTGTCCATGGCAGAAAACCACCAGGGCTGTAAATAGAGCAAGAAGAGGACTCAGACCCACAGGGAGGGAGATGCTGCTGAGGACCAGCTGGGAGGCACGGGTGGGCAAGTGACCCACCTCAGTCGGAGCTACCCGGCCCCTAGACTCAGGGGCTAAGCTGGGCTGTCGCAAGCAAGGTAGGAGGGCCACCTGCCCTCACTCCCATTCAGGGAATACCTCAAATTCACACTTAGTGAAGAGTCACAGGACTGAAATGAGGAATCCATTACAACTTCAAACATACCCCATTATCCAACCACCTTACCTCTAAGGGGCTGCACATGTACACATCTCATAAACCCTGCAAGTACCTTCTGGTAGCATGACATCAAGTATTGCAGCTTTTGTGTTAAAAGCATTTGTTGAGTGTAAACACTTAAATCAGGCTTCCCAAGTGGTGCTAGCAGTGAAGAACCTGTTTGCCAGTGCAGGAGACATGAGACGTGGGTTCAGTTCCTGGGTTGGGAAGATCGCCTGGAGGAGGGCATGGCAACCCACTCCAGTATTCTTGCCTGGAGAATCCCCATGGACAGAGGAGCCTGGCGGGTTACAGTCCTCAGAGCTGCAAAGAGTTGGACATGACTGAAGCAATTTAGCACATGTGCACGTAAACACTTAAATCTTACCACAATGTCTGCAACCCTGCTGTGACATTACCATACATAGATTCTCAGAGAAAGACCGAAGGATCCCAGCACTCTGTACAGCTAAGGAGCCCTGCACCCAGAGCTGGCTCACAGCAAGGATGCTCTGGAGGGAAGGGGACCCAAGAGGGAGAGACGGCTCTTCCTGGGCAGGTCTTCCGCCAGAGGAACCAAGGGAGACAGGTGTGGCCAAAGGAATAGGCTTCAGGCAGTTCTCAGACACTGCAAGTTTCTGTTTCTGATCTGTAATTAAGACCTCCATTTAAGCCAGTAACACTTCTTCAAAAAAAAAAAAAGACAAAGGAAGACATTTCAAGCAGATCTGCTTGGACTTCCTTTCTGTGAATTATTACAAGTGTTAACAGGTATCTTCATTAAAGTATAACTTAAGAAATATTACAAGTTGGGTTCCTCCATCCTCATAGGTCTGATGACTCAAAATCAGCAGCGCCTCCCACTGAACTGAAGCAAATTTATCAGAAAGCAGAATTAGCCGATTTGGTCTATCCAGTGGTGGAAATGAGACAGAAATAGGAGACAACGTGGGGTTTGCTTTTCTGGGAACAAACACAGTATGTGACCAGATTCCAAACAGGTCAGGAGCCTCAGCTGTTTAGAGATCATCAGAGAGCAGGGCCCGCTGAACCATCGGCTGCTGTCACGATCCATGAGCCCTGACAGGTCCTACCTGGGGCAGGGGGAGGGGTTGTATCTAGGGAACCGTTCTCATGCAGTGAGGAAGGGCAAGGGCCAGTTCCTCCTGCACCCAGATCCCAGCAGACACTGCCTCCCCTCTGGCTCCCATCAGCACCCCACACCCTAAATTAACATCCCCTTTAAGAGAAGCGGGGACGTCCCTGGTGGTCCAGTGGTTAAAAATCTACCTGCCTATGCAGGGGACACAGGTTCGATCCCTGGTCCAGGAAGATTCCGTGTGTTGTGGGGCAACTGGGCCCATGGGTGACAACTGCTGAGTCCATGCTCCACCCCAAGGTTCTCAGTGAGAAGCTTGCCCACCCCAACTAAAGAGTGGCCCTGCTCACCAAGACCAGAGAAAGCCCGAGCCCAGCAATGAAGAACGAGCACAGCCAAAAGTAAATAAATGATAATTAGAAAAAGAACACTGGGCGTGCTTCGCAAATGCAACCTTTAAGTGCCCAGTCAGGCCTTGCCCACCCCCCCACCCATGAAGGGGCCCCAAGCTCCTTCTGTACAGAACTTCCAGAGCAGACCCCAGGGGAGACACAATGTCATACTCTGTCCACCTGCCCCTGGAGAGAGAGCGATGCCGGGGCTCAGGGTAAGGACAGCGTGGAGAGGGTCCCATTTCAAACGACAGGATCTACTAAGCCCCCCACCTGCCCTCTTTTCTTCTGGCCTCTCCATATCCTTTCTTTGTATCGCTTATTTCTCAGATTCCCTGGGCCTCTCCCTCAATAAGTTAAGCCTCATCGCGGGAGCGGAAGCGCTGTCAGCCAGGGAAAACCTGCATGCTAGCTGACTTTGCCTCCTAAACAGCTCTCCCTGCACGTCCTCTGCCCTGACAACACCTCATCTCTGAGAGGCTTCCAACACCCAGGGCTGATTAGAATTTAAGATGATTTTCCCAGGGCGTTAGAACACTTTCTTTCTTTCAAGGGGCCTAAGGGTGAAAGGGGGGATAAAGCTTAAGTTTCGAGGAACAAATACTTTTGATGTAGAAGAAAACTGTTTAATTGCTTAAGTTCTTACTGGCCTCAAATAATACAGTAGGTGGATGAGGAAGAGTGGGGTGCTGGGGTGGAGTGTTTGACAAACCTGTTTTGCCTGATGAACCAGCGAGGCAGGGCTCTAGACAACTCACTTCTGATCTGACCTGGCCTGGGAGTTTCTACTAGCCATCCCTGCACCTTCTCGTCCTGCAGCCCTGTGCCCTGGAGGACCCCACCCTCTCCATGCATCCGGTTCTTGTCAATCACTCAGGACACAGGAGATAACAAAAGACCCCTCGCCCACACCCTCAAATATCCCCGCTTCCAGGCAGTGCACATTCTAGTGTGAAGAAACAGACGATACACACAACAAGTTACACACTACGCTAGGGATGATAAGTGCCATGGAAAAAATAAAGCGAGGTAGGGCAGACAAGAGAGCTGTTAAGGGTGATCTACACTGCAAGTAGGGTGGTCAGGGCAGGGGGCACTGAGAAGGTAACAATCAACTAAAAGCTTGGAGGAGAAGGAATCATCTCTGGTGTTGGAACAACCAGACATCACAGGCACAATAATAATAAAATGACCTTCATTCTGAACCTCATACTTCCAACAAATGCTAACTCAAAACGGATCACAGACCTGAATATAAAACACAAAACTATAAAAGTTTTAGAAGATAACATTCGGAGAAAACCTTTGTGAACTGGGGCTGGGCAAAGAGTTATTGGACATGAAACCAAAAATATGATTCTTATCCTGGAACAACTGAAAAAATAATTGGTTGGATAAATTGGAGAAATGGATAAATTCTCCGGACAATGGAGTATTATTCAGCTCTCAAAAGAAATGAGCTGTCAAACTATGAAAAGGACATGGAGAAACCTTAAATGTATATTACCAAGTGAAAGAAGGCAATGTGAAAAGGCTATACACACTGGACGATTACAACTGTAGGACGTTCTGGAAAAGGCAAAATTATGGAGATAGTAAAATGATCAGTGGTTGCCAGGCGATGGATGTGGGAAGGGATGAACAGGCAGAGCACAGATGATTTTTAGCATAGTGAAAGTACCCTATATGGTACTATAATGATGGACATATCATTATACGTTTGTCCAAATCCACAGAATGTACAACCTTGACAGCGAACTCTAATGTAAACTGAGTGATTATGATGTGTTAGAGTAGATTCATCAATTGCAACAAATGTGCTACTCTGGGGGGGGATGTTGATAATGGGGGAGGCTATACATGTGTGGGACCAGCAGGTTTATGGGAAAGGTACATAATATACGTACTTGCCTCTCAATTTTTCTCTAAACTTAAAATTTCTCTAAAAAGTAACATCTTCCATAAAAAATTAATGGATAAATTGGATTTCATCAAAATAAAAAACGTGAGACCCTCGGACTGCAAGGAGATCAAATCAGTCAATCCTAAAGGAAATCAATTCTGACTATTTATTGGAAGGACTGATTCTGAAGCTGAACCTCCAATACTTTGGCCACCTGATGTGAAGACCCGACTCATTGGGAAAGACCCTGATGCTGGGAAAGATCAAAGGCAGAAGGAGAAGGGGACGACAGAGGATGAGATGGTTGGATGAAATCACTGACTGAGTGGATATGAGTTTCAGCAAGCACTCAGGAGATGGTGAAGGACAGAGAAGCCTGGAATGCTGCAGTCCATGGAGTCTCAAATTGTTGGACATAACTGAGCAACTTAACAACAATGCTTTGTAAAAGACACGGTTAACAGAAGACACAAGTTACAAACTGGAAAATATTTTCAAATCACATGTTCAACAAAACAGCTTGCATCCAAAATATGCAAAGAAATCTCAAAACTCAATAGTAAGGAAACAAACAGCCTAATTAAAGCGTGGGCAAAAATGTTGAATAGACACTTCACCAAAGAGTATAAACAGATGGCAAATAAGCACATGAAAGATATTCAACATCATTATTTGCTAGAGAATGCAAATTAAAACCACCATGAGATATCATATACCAATTAGAATGACTAACATAAAAATGCTTACAATACCAAGAGCTGACAAGGATTCAGGGCAAGTGCTACTGGTAATGCAAAATGGTGCAACCATTCTGAAAAATCAGTCTGGCAGTTAAACGTACAATTTCCATAGGACCAAGCAATCCCTCTTCTGCGTATTAACCCTAGAGAAATGACGTACACACAAAAATCCGTGCCTGAATGTTTATAGCAACTACTTACAATCACCCAAAATTGGAAACAATTTAAATTTTAGTCAGCAGGTGAACAAACTATGGTGCATCCATACAATGGAATATTATTAGCAATAAAAAGGGACAAACTACTGACACAAATAAACTCTGATGATGCTCACAGCATTATGGTGAAGCCAGTCTCAAAAGTTGGCACAGTGTATCATTCAATGTTCAGTTCAGTTCAGTTCAGTCGCTCAGTCGTGTCCAACTCTCTGCGACCCCATGAATCACAGCACGCCAGGCCTCCCTGTCCATCACCAACTTCCGGAGTTCACTCAAACTCACGTCCGTAGAGTTGGTGATGCCATCCAGCCATCTCATTCTCTGTCGTCCCCATCTCCTCCCACCCCCAATCCCACCCAGCATCAGACTCTTTTCCAGTGAGTCAACTCGTCACATGAGGTGGCCAAAGTATTGGAGTTTCAGCTTTAGCATCAGTCCTTCCAATGAACACCCAGGATTGATCTCCTTTAAATGGACTGGTTGGATCTCCTTGCAGTCCAAGGGACTCTCAAGAGTCTTCTCCAGCACCACAGTTCAAAAGCATCAATTCTTCGGCGATCAGCTTTCTGCACAGTCCAACTCTCACATCCATACACGGGAAGAGCCACAGCCTTGACTAGACAGACCTTGGTTGGCAAAGTAATGTCTCTGCTTTTTAATATGCTATCTAGGTTGGTCATAACTTTCCTTCCAAGGAGTAAGCATCTTTTAATTTCCGGGCTACAATCAGCATCTGCAGTGATTTTGGAGCCCAAAAAAATAAAGTCTGACACTGTTTCCCCATCTATTTCCCATGAAGTGATGGGACCAGATGCCATGATCTTCGTTTTCTGAATGTTGAGCTTCAAGCCAACCTTTTCACTCTCCTCTTTCACTTTCATCAAGAGGCTTTTGAGTTCCTCTTCACTTTCTGCCATAAGGGTGGTGTCATCTGCATATCTGAGGTTATTGATATTTCTCCCGGCAATCTTGATTCCAGCTTGTACTTCTTCCAGCCCAGTGTTCCTCATGATGTACTCTGCATAGAAGTTAAATAAGCAGGGTGACAATATACAACCTTGACGTACTCCTTTTCCTATTTGGAACCAGTCTGTTGTTCCATGACCTGCATACAGTTCTAACTGTTGCTTCCTGACCTGCATACAGGTTTCTCAAGAGGCAGGTCAGGTGGTCTGGGATTCCCATCTCTTTCAGAATGTTCCACAGTTGATTGTGATCCACACAGTCAAAGGCTTTGGCATAGTCAATGAAGCAGAAATAGATGTTTTTCTGGAACTCTCTTGCTTTCTCCATGATCCAGCGGATGTTGGCAATTTGATCTCTGGTGCCTCTGCCTTTTCTAAAACCTGCTTGAACATCTGGAAGTTCACGGTTCACATATTGCTGAAGCCTGGCTTGGAGAATTTTGAGCATGACTTTACTAGTGCGGGAGATGAGTGCAATTGTGTGGTAGTTTGAGCATTCTTTGGCATTCCCTTTCTTTGGGATTGGAATGAAGACTGACCTTTTCCAGTCCTGTGGCCATTGCTGAGTTTTCCAAATTTGCTGGCATATTGAGTGCAGCACTTTCACAGCATCATCTTTCAGGATTTGAAATAGCTCAATTGGAATTCAATCACCTCCACTAGCTTTGTTCGTAGTGATGCTCTCTAAGGCCCACTTGACTTCACATTCCAAGATGTCTGGTTCCAGGTGAGTGATCATGCCATCGTGATTATCTTCATCGTGAAGATCTTTTTTGTACAGTTCTTCTGTGTATTCTTGCCACCTCTTCTTAATATCTTCTGCTTCTGTTAGGTCCATACCACTTCTGTCCTTTATCAAGCCCATCTTTGCATGAAATGTTCCCTTGATATCTCTAATTTTCTTGAAAAGATCTCTTGTTTTTCCTATTCTGTTGTTTTCCTCTATTTCTTTGCACTGATCACTGAGGAAGGCTTCCTTATCTCTCCCTGCTATTCTTTGGAACTCTGCATTCAGATGCTTATATCTTTCCTTTTCTCCTTTGCTTTTCGCTTCTCTTCTTTTCACAGCTATTTGTAAGGCCTCCTCAGACAGCCATTTTGCTTTTTTGCATTTCTTTTCCATGGGGATGGTCTTGGTCCCTATCTCCTGTACAATGTCACGAACCTCAGTCCAGAGTTCATCAGGCACTCTATCGATCAGATCTAGTCCCTTAAATCTATTTCTTACTTCCACTGTATAATCATAAGGGATTTGATTTAGGTCATATCTGAATGGTCTAGTAGTTTTCCCTACTTTCTTCAATTTAAGTCTGAATTTGGCAATAAGGAGTTCATGATCTGAGCCACAATCAGCTCCTGGTCTTGTTTTTGCTAACTGTATAGAGCTTCTCCATCTTTGGCTGCAAAGAATATAATCAATCTGATTTCAGTGTTGACCATCTGGTGAACAAATCATGGTCAACAGAGGTGGGGGATGGGAGGAGGGAATGGAGAAAAAGGGAAAGCATAAAACAGCTCTTCTCTTTCCTAATTTTTATGATGGTTGCACAAATCTATACCTGTGTTAAAGTTCGTAAAACCGTCCACCAAAATAAGTTTAATTTTCTGTATGATAATTTTTTAAATAAAATTTAAAGTTACTACTACAAAATGCAAAAAGAATTTTAAAAAATTAATTTTTCAGTGATAAACTGGACAAACTCATATCCACTGATGACTAGATGGGCGGCTTCTACCATCTTCAGAGATTCAAATACTTTCTGTACCCCTGACTCAGATCATGTTATCTAAGCCTTCCTAATATTTCCTGGATATCTGTAAACATATCACATTCTTTCCACAATTCTCCTATGCCTCAAGAGAACCAGCCCCATACACAGAAAATTATGCTCTGGTTTATTTAATAATGAATTGCTAATAACCTCAAACCCATTTTTAACCCTTGCAATGTGCCAAGATCTCAGCTGAACTCTACCTGGACAGATCCTTGTGATGTCTTCACAGAACCCTCCTCCCCTGCATTGTAAGGTAAATTCTTAACCACTGGACCATGAGGGAAGTCCTCTATCTCCAGCTCTTGACAACTACCCATCAGTGGCCGTTTTCTCAATGGCTTTGTGGCCTGGCTAACTGCATAGAATATGGACTCAAGCCCTTATTTTCTAGAGGAGTCCTTGGTCAGGGTTAAGACAATATGCACTGAGCTTTGGGAAGTACATTATGTACTAGAGATAGTCCATACAGACTCCAGAAAAATTCATTTCGAGATGTCATCCCAGAATTGGGGGATTTTCCCAGCAGATTCCAGTGGGATCTCTTTTGTCACATGTAGCCATTACCCTAAACAGCTACCAGTGGAAGAGAACGAGCTAGTTATAGTCTTTGCTTTCCAGATTCTATTTCCTTTTCCTTTCTTCCTCCCTGACTAGTTAGTACCAACATGTATCACGCTGACACACTCTTCTCCTTTTCAACTGTTTACATTCACAAGAAATCAGAAAATTACCCCACATTTTCATTGCCCAGGCACTGACGTCACAGCTTTGACATATCTGCGTCATCAGTTTGCTCACCATATGCTGGGAGAAACTGCATCTCTAGACAGGCCGAGTTACCAGGTAACCCTCTCTCCTCGTGACTTCCAGCTCTCCGAAGTGCTCCCCCTGTCACCTCCAGGCCTTCAGAGTGACCCTGGCCCACTGAAGCATGGGCCACTCCACTCTAAGCCACAACAGAACTGCCAGGAAGGTGCTGACTACTCTGGGATCTGGAACCTTCTGTGAGCCTGCAGTGGGTTCAAAGACCTTGGGTTGGAGCTGGGTTCTGTCCTAACACTGGCTGCTGTTCCCCTGGTGACACACGAGGCAACTGGGCTGCTTTCAGCGAACCTAGTGACACAGGGTTGGGAACAGAAATTGCCTGGCGAACCAAGAATAGGACTGGGTGAGAAAAAAGCCCTAGGAGAGTGGCTTGATTTGTCAGAGGAGGTTTCCTAAGTTGGGGCATCCTGATGACTCAGCAGCTCCTCCATAAGGAAGGCCCCTCACACCAGTGATTCCCCACCTACCAGCCAGAGCAAAATTACTAGTAAAAGGATAGACTTAAATGTCCCCCCAAAAGAGTGTATTGTTTGTAGGGCTATTGAGAGACCGACAAAGATAAGAAGGGTGGTGGACGCCAGCAGTGGGAGTTTACACGAAACTCTGTCATTTCTTCTTTCCTCTCTCTTAGGATGGGAGGTTAAGACAAAGCCCCTCTTTGCCATTCTGAAGAAGCTTTGTTGCTTATTTTGTCAAACTCTCCCTCCCAAGCCTCTCCAAGGTCCCCCTGCCCCTCCCTCAGTGGCTGACTTGCACGGGAGTCGGCCCCTCCACTGCCCTGCCTCTTCCAGGCTCACTCTCATTCTCTGGCTCTAATTAGTAACTGCTTTTTTATTTCTGTATGCATGTTCAAAGACAGAGCGGGGGGGGGGGGGGGGCGGGGGCAGGGAGACTGAAAGGGAGAAAGCAAAGGTCTGTGTGAAAGGAGAGAGCAGCTGGCTTCTCCCTCGCCCCCTCCGTGTACCCGGGCCCCCGTGTTGGCAAACAGCACACAATGTCTGTCTACAGAGCCCTTTGTGGCCCAGAAGGAAGGGTCTGCACACAGCTCGGAGCAGGAAAGGAGACTGGGGTGGAGGCAGGGATTGGAGGTGGGGTGGGCGGTCAAGGAGAAGGCTAGAAGAGGCCTGGCCCTCTGGGGGAACCAGGATGTCCTGCCACCTCTGCCTCCTCCTTCTGGGTCAGGAAGACATGGGGTATGGATGTCCAAGGGGCTCGTGTGCTGAGGCTATCAGCTCTCTGGAGAGCACATCCATTGCCCCCAAGGCTGCAGAAAGGGCTCAGAAGGAAGAGGGCCTGATGCTTGAGTGGACTGTGAGTTCACATTTAGACTCCACAGAGGTGCAAGGAGCGGGCACTGAGTGCATCTTGCTGGGGTTCAAAGCAAAGAGGCACGGAAACGCCAGTCCCCAAAGGTGAAACACTCTCCCAAAGAGTTGAGTTTTCATTGAGGAAATTCTGAGGTAAGGAGGCTGGGTAGTGGGTAGAGATACCTGTGAAAGGGAAGGGGCACTATTAGCCTGAAAGGTTAAATCTGTCACCCTGATTGGGTATGTTTAAACCACAGACAGCTATGGTTACTAGTTCTTAATCAGTACCTGGACTGAAAGATTTAAAAGATGATAAGAAAAATTAAAGTCTGAAAGAATTCTCATAAGCCAAGAATCATCACGAGTGAGATTGAGGAAGCTGAAAGAAGCAGAGTATGTTCCAGAAAAATTAAATGAGCATGGAGAAGCAGGGCATCCTACAAAGATATTGTTTTTAAAAAGCAATTGTTCTTTTAAATAACTGATCTTATTATCAATATGTGTGATGATATATTAATAATTTTCTGACAAAAATTATTCATAATATTTACAATTGATTTCACTGATAAACATTGATTTCCTTTATTTCCCTCTATGAAAAAAAGAACCTTTTCTTGCAATTTGCATGTAAACAGCTTTCTAGAGGGAAAACAATAAAAACAATGAATGGAACTAGCCATTCACTCATTAAAATTCTACCAATGGAATGTGTCTTCTCACTTCTCTTTTTTCAAATCAAGTTGAGAGAGAAGACAGACAAGAGAATAGAATAAATGCAGGAAAAGAAAACAGCAGACAGATGAATTTGGCCAAAGATGCAGAGGGGAAGACAAACAGAGCCAGTGAGGGAAGAGAAGCATGCCCAGGTCGCAAGGGCCTCCACGTTCGGATCAATGCAGGCATGTTTGTGACAGACCCAGAAACCAAACAGAAACCCTCCCATTGCCTAACTCCCAGAACAGGCACATTTTTGCCAAGTTGATGATTTGGCAGAGTTCTTGCATATTCCATACAATTTCACTGAGAGTCTCTATCCATCTTGTGCAAAGAGCAGATTGTCGTTTTCCACTTGAAACACACACGTTGCACTGATCTTCTGTCCTCTGTCAAACTGACACATCATCATCAACGTTTAGTAAAAGGGTTTCAAGATGCACGGGCTTGCTATCATTCTGTTGATTTCCTCCTGTGCGTGCTGTGTGTGCACAACGTGTCATTCTATTGGACAACAGACAGACAAAGCCTCTGCCATCACTGGTTACTTGCTCCATCTGGTTCTGCCATTGTCCCCTCTCCAAGTACGTGGCTTGTCATTGGATTCGCACTCTCTGCCTGCCTGGTTTTCCTGGAGTTTACGCTACCAATGCTCCTGAGATGTTTTCTTTTTTTTTTTTTTTTTCCACTTTTTTTTTTTTTATTGGTTGGTTTTGCCATATATTGACATGAATTCACCACGGGTTTACATAAGTTCCCCCTCCTGAACCCCCCTCCCACCTCCCTCCTCCCTTTATCCTCCCTGTGGGTCATCCCCGCACGCCAGCCCCAAGCATCCTATAACATGCATCAACCCTGAACTAGTGATTCGTGCACATATGACAACATACGTGTTTCAATGCCATTCTCCCAAATCATCCCACCCTCACCCTCTCCCACAGAGTCCCAAAGACTGTTCTATACATCTGTGTCTCTTTTGCTGTCTCGTATACAGGGTTATCATTTGCATCTTTCTAAATTCCATATATATGCGTTAGTATACTGTATTGGTGTTTTTCTTTCTGGCTTACTTCACTCTGTATAATAGGCTCCAGTTTCATCCACCTCATTAGAACTGATTCAAATGTATTCTTTTTAATGGCTGAATAATACTCCATTGTGTATATGTACCAAAGCTTTCTTATCCATTCATCTGCAGATGGACATCTAGGTTGCTTCCATGTCCTGGCTATTATAAACAGGACTTTTCTTACACATCTTTTTTAAAAATTTTTATTTTATATTGGATTAGTTGACTAATAAGGTTGTGTTAGTTTCAGGTATCCAGAAAAGTGATTCAGTTATACATATACATGTATCTATTCTTTTTCAAATCCTTTTCCCATTTACGCTGTTACAGAACATTGACCAGAGTTCCCTGTGCTGTACAGTAGGTCTTTGTTGGTTATCTATTTTAAATAGAGTAGTGTGTATATATGTCAATCCCAAACTCCCAATTTATCTCTCCCCCCATCACTCTGCTGGCATCTTTCCTCTTTGGGAACCATTAGCTTATTTTCTAAGTCTGTGAATCTGTTCCTATTTTGCAAATAAATTCATTTGTATCGGTTTTTTTTAGATTCCACATATAAGGGTCATCATATGATATTAGTCTTTCTCTGTCTGACTTACCTGCAAAGCTTTTCTTCCTCCTCAGCTCATATCCTGCTTCCACCAATTTTGCTTTGAATGTGTTTTGTTTGGTTTTCATTTAGCAGATGGCACAGAGAAGGCATTCAGGACAAACAGGCACATCAGGGGTGGCCCTGCCCATGGAGAGCTGGGGGAGGAGAAGAGTGAGAGCTGGGCTGACCATGGAGGTGGAGGGGTGTGTCTTGATTCATGTGTACCATGAGTATGGTCACTCCATGAACCTCCCAGTTCATCCCTAACCAATAGGAAATCCTGATCAAACTCTGATGTCTTTTCTTTGGGTACCTTAGTGAAGGCTTCTATCTGAGTCCACATGGGACACTGAAACCCCAGATCCCATCACACATCACAAATTTGCCCCTAACAGACTCTTGCTCTTCTTCCTTCAGGGGAGAAATACAGAACAGCAGTTATTAGCCAGGCCTCGGAATCCTGTGCTGTATGACCTCGGCAAAGCTACTTGGCTTCTTTGCACCTCAGGATCTTCAACTGAAAAGTGAGCATGATGACTGTGTATACTTCACAGGGCTATCTGAGGATGTAAGAGATAATGCAGAAAAAGAATCTGGCAGAGAAACCAGGACATAGTGAGTGCTCTATACGTGACAGCCATGCCGCATTAGTGCCTCCATGCAAGCTGGAAGCCGATCCAGAGAAGTTTGCTCCATACCGGAATCAGAACCATCACTGTGACCTGACAATGAAACACGGGACTGCCCAGCAGAGCCTATAAGCTGCTTTCTTAGCCCAGATAGACAAGCCAAGTCAGCAGTCTTTTAAACATCAGTAATTTGCATATTATCTCTATCATTTTTTGCCCTATTTTCATGCCATGTTTTTAATTTATTATTTAACTTATTTTTTTCAGGCTGACTCATCTTTCAACCTGAATATGTTTAAATAGAAAAGTAGTGAGGAAGGAAGGGAGGGAGGGAGGGAGAGAAGAAAAAGAGGGGCGAGGAGAAGATGGGGAGGCGGGGAACAAGGAAGAGGAGGGCTGAGGCCAGGAAGAGCGGTGGGAAGCCCACGGACCCAGAGAGAAAGAACGGCTGCAGAGCTGAAGACAAAAACCCAGAAGAGAAGGAGGCAGTGAGCAAACTCCCGGGGCTAAGACAAAGCCCACTGGCACAAGCAGACCTGGGGCATCAGCAGGCTGGGCTGGACACGCAGTCAGGGAGTGGACTGAGACAGACCCAGGGCTGCTGGAAGGGGTGGAGGGCTGATGAGAGTGGGATGCTGCAGAAGAAATGAAGAGGAGCTGCAGGAGGCAGGGGCTGAGGGCTGCTGACTTCTCAGGGGTGGTGGAGTGGGAGGCACCACAGTCGGCTGAGCCCCAAGGCCCCAGAGGTGAGCTGGGAGAGTAAAAGGAAGGGATGTGGAGTGGAGAGCCTGGGCCAAGAAGAAGAGCTGAGAGGTGCATGCCCGAGGGGAAGCAAGGAACTCAGAAGAGGCAACGGGTAGGAGAAAAAGGATGGGAAAGTCAAGGCGTGTTTCCCACCAACATGGCTGGGGTGGCCTTCCTGAGACTGGCCAGGAGGACAGCATGGCCCTTCCACAGCAGCACCGGCTCTTGTCCTGTCCCACCCCGATGCCCCTTTCCCACAGTCAGGGAAACACCGAAACAGGTATACAGCAGGCGCCAAAATGTCCTGAGGCTACAGACGGGCAAAGAATGTGTGACGGGTGGGATGCAGGGCAGAAGGGAAGGGACTAGAGAGCGAAGGGTAGACCACGCCATCGAGTGAGCACACTCCAAACTGACTACTGTGTGCAAACATACCTGATGCAATGATGTGCTACACAAGAATATTCATGTTTCAGCTCCCCAACAAGGCAATTTATGGAACTTTGCCAAGTTCAACGCCCCTCATAGCAAGAGAAATGCAAATGGAAACCACAGTGGGATGCCATCTATCAGAGTGGCAAAGATAAAAACAATTGATATTTTATTATCTTGGCAAAGGTATAAGGAAGAGAAACTCTAAAACTTGTTGGTCAGAGCAAAAATCGGTAGAAAATATCTTTTTTTGGAGGACTGTTTGGGAATATCTATCAAAATTAAAAATGTATATTCTCCGATTCAGCAATTTTACTTCAAAGAATCTGCTGCATTCTTAGCTCTTAGAAAAAGTGCTTGGCACACAGAAAATCCTCAATAAATATTCATTGAATAAATTAATTAATGAATTTGTCTCACAGATATGCTCACGCCTAAGTGCAAAGACGACAGAGAATGAGATGGATGGATGGCATCACCGACTCGATGGACATGAGTTTGAGTGAACTCCGGGAGTTGGTGATGGACAGGGAGGCCTGGCGTGCTGTGATTCATGGGGTCGCAAAGAGTCGGACACGACTGAGCGACTGAACTGAAGTGCAAAGATGAATGCACAAGGATGTTTGCCAAAACATTGTTTAGAAATATAAAAACACAGGAAGCAACCTACGTGTATATAAATGAAGGGCCAATTAAATAAAGGTACATAGATTCAATGGAATACTACACAATCACTGGAAAGTAAGAGGCAGATCTCTACGTGATACAACCAAACAACTCCTAACTTTCATTGTCAAGTAAGAAAGCGAGTCCGGGGTACGGGGGCAGGTGGATGGAACTCAGTGAAAAACCCTGTGCTGTAAGCCCTGTGCAGATGAAGAAAGGATGTGTCTGTGTTTTGGATGAGCAAATGCACGGACCCTGTTAACAAGCGAATACCAGAAAGTAAAACAGTGAGGGATCTGATGAAGACAAGAGCCAGGGAAACTTAATGTCCTACCTGCTCAAAATATTTAAAAAATAACAACAAAAGGTAACCTGGGATAAGGGAGATTTGCATAAAAGTTCTACCCCAGGGTCTAGAGCAATGGGCCTCTGATTCATTTCAGTCCTAGGAAGTGCTCTGAGATGAACCAGGCTGCCTCTGGAAGTCTGAGTGTCAGATCACTGGAGGTGTCCAAGAGCAGGTAGGGGACCCCACAGCGGGAAAGCAGACTACGTGTCATATGGTGGGCTGGCCTCTGTCCTCAGAGGCCTTACCTAGCTAAGAGGGGCCACTCGTGACCCTGACCTTTGGACACGGCAAGCATTTTCTAAGAGCTAAGATTCTAGTAGATTCTTGGAAGTTAAATTGCGTCATCTGAATGTTTACGTGCCAAGGGCCTGGCATCAGTAGGTGCTTAATAAGAACCTACAGGAAGAAGCGAGCATAGAGACCCTGCATCTGCAGGAACTCCCAAGCGGAATCCAACCAGACTGAGGAATGGAGGCCGCAAGTGCCAAGGCCTGCAAGGAGTGACCTGAGCCCCAAGGGTCATATCCACCTCACTAACTGGCCCTTTAAACAAGAGTGGAGGGCTCAGCTGCAGCCGCCTGACCGGGTATCTGGTACTCCGGCTCTTAGCTCAGCCAGCAAGGACAGAACAGATGGCACCTGCAGGCAGAGACCCCTCCCCGAGGGAAAGGCCAGGGTGCCCCTCTCTCAACATCCCTGCCACAGCTCCACGGGCAAAATCAGGCCTGCTCCTGGGTGCCAATAGGATGCATTCCTTCCCCTTCTGCAGCTGCCCTGAGCTGACTGTCTCGGACTCTTTCCCCACTGACTTGAGAGACAACTGAGGCCCAGGAGCATTAGGGCACTGTCAACACAGCTTGTCAACGAGACAAAGCATGGACACCAAACCCACACCATCAGAGCTCCTGGGGCACAGAATCGAGGGACCGCACTCCAAGCAAGTTCAGATTCACCGGGAGTTTTCTCTATACTTCAGACTCAAAAGTGGCAAGGAAGTTTGTGCTGAGATATGTGTGTTCAGGTTCTGCACACAAGACTGTCCGGCTCTGGAGAGAGGCAGGACCAGGGAGAAAAGGGGGTAAGTCTGGCAAAAGCACTGCATCAGGGGCCCATGTTGGTCCTTGAGGCCAATTACTGAGCCATAACCTGGACTCTATCCCGCAGCCCTGCCACCCTCCCTGACCTTTTCTAGAAGCACAAAGCCTTTAGACCTCATCCTTCCCAGGGAGCTTTGTGTCACTCACCCCCACTACCAATGCCATGACCCTCTGGATGGTCCAGAGGCAGGTCAACATGTCAGAGCATCTGACATGGTACTAGGAGATGGCACTGCTTCCAGAGAGATTATAAAGAAGATGGGGGTAGTCAACATGGAGCTCTGTGCTGTACAGCGCGGAAACCTTAAATCACAGAGCACAGCTCCACGGAGCACCCGGACCCAAGAAAACACAAAGGGGGACACAGGCACAGAGAAAGTGTTCACGGGAGAAGAGCTGAGAGGGGGTTGCCATTCCTGAAAACAGATACTGCGTACCCAAGGACGGTTAATTTCAAGAAAACCCAGTCTCAGAAGCAGAGGCAGACAGTGGCCTCCCAGACTTGAGTTCTGACCCCGGTCTGACATCACCCAGCAGGGCTCCCCAGACTGCTGCCCAGCGATGCTTTCTGTCTGCCCGCTCTCCATGGATAAATAAGGTGGCCGGAATAGTTGGCCTATTGGTATCCTGCCCACTTCCACCCCAGCTTGGGCTGTTTCAGACTCCATAGTTCTTCATGGGCCCAAACTGGACTGCTCGTGCTGTGATGTACCCAACCACCTCAATAATGATCTTGTGGTGTCTTTGTCATCATCTTTGATAATGTTTACTAAGTCATGGACTTCTAGGAAGGACAGCTATCACGCCCAGAACATTCTTAGCAGCTTCAGCACGGACCTGGGAGAATCAGGATTGCTTGGTCAACACCAATGGAATCTGGGTCCTTCTAACCTGTCCTTTAAAGGCAGAAGGGGTGGCGCTGAGCACAAGGGGATTTGGAACTCAGAGCTGCCCCTCCCCTGTCCCCTGGTTGTCCCCTGCAGCCCCCAGAGTCTGGGCTGTGCACCCCCACACGGTGCGCCCGAGTCGGTGAGGCAGACAGGATCCTTCCAGCTGTTTGCTGTTGCTCATGCTGGGGTCACAGCCCATTATATGCAGCCCATTACATCAGAGTCCTCTCTGGAGGGCACTGGGCAGGGCCGGCGTGGAGGCCCAAGAGGTTTCTAAATGAAATAGCCAATCGGGAAATCCTATTATGAAGCTCATCTTACAGGTCTGTGGTGTTAATGACTCTGGCCTTCCCCAGCCCTGAGCTGAGCATGTCTCCCTGGGGCCTAGGAGGAGGCATCTAGGCTGTGGCCTTCCTCTCAGTCACCAGCCAACAGCTGATGGGCCAGAGAGCAGAGCAGAAAGACTTCCTCAGTGCCCCTGAATGTGGTCACCTGTACACACACACACACACACACACCTAGAACTGCGATGACTCTGGCCTTACACACACACACACACACACACCCCTAGAGCTGTGACCAGCAACCCTAGGGAGGTGGAAATAGGCCCCAGAAAACAGGCACACACACACACACACACACACACAATAGGCCCCAGGAAATAGGCGCGCACACACACACACACACACACACACAATAGGCCCCAGGAAATAGGTATACACACACACACACACACACACACAATAGGCCCCAGGAAATAGGCATAGGCACACACACACACACACACACACACACACACCCCTAGAGCTGCAACCAGCAACCCTAGGGAGGTGGAAATAGGCCCCAGAAACTTAACTTTTCCACGAAGAGCTAAACTAGATACATCTTTCTCCCCTTTCGAATTCTGCAGATTTTTTTGTCTTAACTCCCCAGGTTTATAAACTGACTCTCTCCCTGGCTGCTCAAGTTTATAAAGGCAGTGAAATTACTGAAAGGTTCAAAATGTCTCTTGGATTTCCAGGCATGAAAGAATTTACATGTAGGTGGAAAATCACCAAGGAAAACAGTCCTTCCCAAGGAAAACAGGGCAGGAAGGAAGGAAAAACAGACCTGGAGGAGGGGCAGGGAAGTGTGGGTGAAGGTGGGGGATGCTGCACGGACAGTGCCCATGAGGTCTCAGGATCCAAGGCAGGGCTCTGATGGATACCAAGGAACGGGAGAGACATGAACAGGGGACAGAAGAACCAAGAACAGAGCTGTTTCTCTTTAGGAACTGCCAATGCCCTGCCAAAATCCAGAGCTGGAATGACCTTAGCTGACCTCCAAGACCAGCACAACATTTTGGGGACTACAACACAGACGGAGCTTGCCAAGCACTAGTTCTTGATCTCCCTGGTCCAGGGACAGTCAGGCTACAGGGACTCACATGGAGAATCGACTCAGCCATCAACCTGAGCAGGGAAGGCTTGAGGGTGACAAAGCCATGATTTCTCATGAATCTGCTATTCTATCAGCATAAAACTTGCAGCTGGGGCAGATAGACCATTTTGCTAGTAATCAACAGTTTCACAGAGATAAATGCATGGTGGGTTAGAGTCACTGGTTGGGGTCAACAGGCTTCTGGGATTCCGCCTGGTTGGTCTAACCTATGTGTACAGAAAGGATGAAGCCGGAACAGGCCTTGGGCTATGGAGCCTCTAGAAAGTGTGTGAGCTGCTTGCTGCACATTCTGATGTGCAAGCTCCCCAGTGGCTTCCCCTGCTTGCCACCCCCTCCCTCCTCACAATAGGAACAGCTCTAGGCCAAGACCATTCTTTGCTGGCTGGGCCACCTAATTGGTCTCCAGGTGCTTCTGCAAAACCAAGCAACTGTTCACCATGACTCTGACAGGCAAGGGTTTAACAGAGGCAAAGTGAAAGTCAGATTAAGATTCTTGCCCATGGTGAAAGTCTGTCCTGCCAGAAAACCAATACGAAGGATATGTTTTCTGCCACCCCATAGATTCAACACATGCAAAAGCTTAGATTCAAGTATCCAGAAAAGAAAATTGATCAGCTTGACACAACTGTGTCAATCATGGAACCATCCCAGCTTCTTCCAGCCGGGCTCCGGGGCATCAATTCTCAGGGCTGTGCTGAGAGACAGCAGCTTGCCTCCCTTCTCAGGTCTTACCAAGACTGCTGATGGAGACTCGCTCTTTCTCACCCACAAGTCTCTACTGTATCCATCGATCTCCATGCTCTCAGCAATAGGCTGTACCAGGCAGGCAATTGTGGAGGATCACGGTGCCCACCGGACAGCCCAGCATGAGAATCCAAAATGAACTGAGCATGTTGCCTTGAAGATACACCCCAGGAACCAGTTACAAATAACTCCCCAAGCACTGTCCATCCCTATCCAAAAACTGCAGAATCTGCCCAAGGCCCTTCACCTCCCTGGGCATTCCACTGCTGTGAGCCCTGGAGAGGGGGAGGTTGGTCTCAGTCATCAAGCCCAGGTTACTAGCAGAGCCAAGGGCAAAGAATTCAGAGGATTCAGCTCAAAATTCTTGAGACAGAAAAAAGGTGACTTTCTAGAGCGCTGAGCCCAGCCAGGCTGCTGGGCTGCAGGATCTATGGAACTGCCTGCCTCGCTACTCTCTGCTCTTAGAACTGCCACCAAAATGTGGCTTCCTGTGTGTCTGAAACGGCAAAATCATGGTGCCCGGGGCTCCCCATCTCCTCCAGCTTCCAATGAGTTTGCAACAAGCAGAGTGTGAAGTCAAGTCAGGTTCCTAACAGCTCTAGATTAGGAACATCCACCAAACGTCAGGAGGAGGCTGAGGCCAGGTAAACAGGATGGAAAGCAGCCTCTTGGTTTTACATATTTGCCCCCATAGGCCCTCCCAGGACCACCACAGGAGGCGACTGAGAAGCAGCAGGCACTGCAGAACCTTCTCAAAAGAGCAAAGCTCCGATCAGCCCAGAGAAATGAGAGCCTGTTCCGAGTCCCAATTAAATCAGAACCAATCAGTACTTTCTCTGGTTCCTGCTGTTCTGCTCAGGAAATAATGAGAAAAACAAGGGCCCCAGCCAGCAAGCGTGGGATGGCAGCCCTTTGAAGTCTGGAGAAATCACCCCCGCTATCAAGAGTGTGCCTGGCAGCTGTGGCACCTGCAACTAAACTCAGCCTGGGTCCCCACTCAGATGCGACACATGCTCAAGAGGGCACTGCCCTCCCACCCCCAACCGATGGGACAGGGGAGCACGGTGGGACCAGGCCGGCTGGTATTAAACCAGAATGTGTTGGTTCATCACTTGATCTGGCACTCTCTCCCCTGTGTTTCCACATCATCCATCACTGGCACCATAACCAAGAAATCCAATAAAGACACAAAGGCGCAACTCCCTGCTCTCAGCAGGCCTCAGAAAGGCTGTGAGTGCCCAGCCCAGGCAATTAGCTGAGTCCAAAGGATTGCAGAGTTGGTGGGCAATAGCAGTACTCTGCCTGGTACTTCACCTGTAGGTGGCTGGTGACTCAAAGTAGAGAAGGAGACACACAAAGGATGCTCCATTGCTCAGGCAGGGTGGGGAGGGTGACAGGGGACAGCTGGCATGAAGCTCATGATGGAGAAAATGGAGCAACTATAGCTCCCCCCAGGCTTCCCTGGTGGCTCAGCGGTAAAGAATCCACCTTCCAGTATAGAAGACATGAGTTCAATCCCTGGGTCTGGAAGATCCCCTGGAGAAGGAAATGGCAAACCACTCTAGTATTCTTGCCCGGGAAATCCCGCGGACAGAGGAGCCTGGTGGGCTACAGTCCATAGAGTTGCTGAGAGTCAGACAACTTAATGACTGAGCACACATGCATGCATAGCTTCCCCCATCTCCAAGGGGTCTCCAAAGGACTGGGGGCAACCAAAGTAAGGAGTCAGGGTCAAGGTGATCATCTCTGAGGTCTGTGTGGGAAACCTTGCTTTTGAAAGACTCTGAAACTTTGAAGGCCACAAGCAAAAGATAAAAATAAAGGAAAACAGTCTTCTCTTCTTCAACTTTGGGTTCCCCCATGTTTGGCTTCCATGTACTCAGGCAACAGATGAGCCATGGACCCTCTTGATCCTTCTATTAACTCCCAGAGAAGGCCGAGTCTCCAGACAGTTCAGCATAGTTACTGCCATAGACTGGACATGTGGTCTCCTAGAGGATGAGGAAAGGGTACCCTGACACTGCCAACTGCAAAGTCACCATCACTCTGGAACATCCTGAAGCAAAGGTAACAGAAAACACGGTACAATACCACCCCCACTCCAATACATTCATCTCCTTTCAGGACCTACTGATGCTAGGCCCCATCCCTGCCCCACGGCCTGGCACTAAGTCCCTGGAGGAAGACAGCCAAGCAAGCAGGCTTTGAGTTAATGAGTTGCCTGGGTTCAGTACCAAGCTAAGTGATGTGGGAGTTGGACTGAAATGAACAAAAATATTTTCCAAGTTCAGTTGCTTCTCAGTTACCCTTGAGTGACTTATCCATGACAGCCCAAATAATCCATGCCTCAGAGCACAGGGCTAGACAGGATGCAGGGGTGTGTGTGTGGAGAAAGAGAGAGAATATGAGTGTCATTGTTCCCAAAACTAAATATACATGAGTGGTTATGATCCCCCGTTTGGAATTCTCCCCATCTCTTTCCCCCACCCGGAATACAGAAATTCTGGTTGAACACAACTGGAAAACCATCAGGCCTAGCACTGGAGATGGAGGTTCTCCACAGCTCTACAAGAAGCCATTAGGCTCTTCGGTCCCTATCTGATCCAGAGCTGGACGTGGGGACTCCTGCCTCCTGATTTCTTTGCTGTAGGAAGGAGCGGCCTCAAGAGCCTCAGGGCTTACCCTTGCAGACCACGCTGTTCTCGGGCTCATAGCCGGGCTTACAGGTGCAGCGCCCGATGGGCACCATCCACTCCCCGTCCCCGTTGCAGTAGAGTTTAATGGGCACATCCACTTCCTCTGCGTTGGGGATGCACGTGCCCCGAGCAATGACCAGAGATGTGCTCTCTGCCCCAGTCATGGTTTCTGGGAACACTGCAAAATTCTGCACAATGCTGGGACACTTTTTGAAGAAGACACGGACAGAAAGGAGAGACATGCAGGCTCCATAATCCTGGAAAGCGAGGTAAAAGCCATTCCGTGTAAGAGGCCCAAAGCTCCTGACTTCTGTATTGACCTTCATCAGTCTCCCCCCAAAGTCCACCTGGGAGAAGCTCTCATCTGCTGCAATGGTGTCCACTTTGAGGTAGGGGGCCTCGGACCAGAAGGCCGACTTCTTGGTGGCAATGACGGAGTCGGTCTCATAGTAGTACAAGTTGAAGGTCTCCTTGCAGGAGCCTGGGACGTTGGGGAGGCTGCTGCAGTCCCTCACAGTGAAGCGCATCTCCGTGTAGATGCGATGGGCCCCCCGCCGGTTGATGAAGGTGGTGAGCAGCCAGTTGTTCTGATTGGGCTCGAAGACATTGCACACCTGGTAGGTGCGGATGGTGTTCAGATTTTCATCGTAGCCACTGACTTCTTCCCACTGTACCAAGCAGGCCAGGCACACACATGAAAAACACAAAATAGAGAGTAAGAAGACAAGGAGAGGCAGAGCAGAAGAGAAGTCTGGCACTGAGGGGGCCTTACGAGCTCACCAGTCTAACGGCTTGACTTGAGAAATGAACACACTTAACCCTAACTTGCATTTAAAGATCTCCTTATGAGCACACTTCAGGATATTCCTATGTAGTCCATCCCAAAATACAATAGACTTCACTGTATAAAGCTTCCCATCACCCAACCCACAACTCTCATGCTGTGACAATGACTCACTATATCCACAAGGAACATTATGTCTACCTGCAGCTTTGAGTCCCATATGATGGCAGGGACTTTCATCCTCAATGCCACAGCCCCTACTCTCAATAGTCACTCTGGGGATCAGGGATCTGACCACATGTCACCGCCATCCACCTGGGAAATCCTCATTTCTGAACCTAATTCCTTTATTGAGGTATACCTCCTTTATATCTCCAAAAATCATATGAATATAAAACTTTTCAGAATTTTTCAACAAACATAGATTCACAAAAACTTTTTTTTATAACATCAATCTCTTTGAAAGAGCTAGACTGTGAAACTGGGAAGAGCAGAATTGCTGAGAGATCCTAAATGAAGCAAATTAAGCTTCCTTGTGTGCATACTTTGAGCAAAGATGTGATGGAAGAGAATGTTGGAAGGTGTTACTTAGGGAGTAAAGAAAGCTTCTGAATAAGGGAAATACAACTGTGACTCTTGTTGGAAAAGAGTTCTCTTATAATCGGCAGTCCTTGGATCAGAAAGAAAATAATGTCTCTCAATCATACCAACAGTTCCCCCAAAGAACTATCTTACCATCACCAACTTATAGGTGCAATTCATCATTCAATTCAACTCACCCATGCTCACATGGCCATAAAGGATATGGGGAAGAGAGGAGACAGAAACAAGTGCTTTGAATGGCTGAAGAAATTCACCTAGTAACTTATTTTACTAACAGGCAATAAGGGAAGAGGGTCGGTCCATAAAGACATGGCTCCCTACATGAGCCACCCAGGGGGCCAAAGAAAAGTTGCTGGATCATTCTTTCTTCCTTGTTCTGAGAGAAGAAGCAGTTGCCCATACTGGGGAGTCCTCAGAACCCTGCCCTCAAGAACTGGGGGTCTTCCCAGGAGGTTCCAATGTGTTTGCTAAAAATGTAAATAAGGGGCAGAAGAAATTCCACATCCTAAAGTGAAAAAAGAAAATAAAGATCCTTGACTAATTAGCAGTGATGACAAAAGAAATCAAACAGTACCATTTCTTTAAATATTGTTAGTTGTTTATTATTCACAGTGTACAGTTGAAATATATAAATGAGAATTCTTCATTAAAAGAGCCAAAACTAATCAAGTGTTACATGGGAAATACACTAGGATTTCTTCCTGCACAAAATCAATTCTCTGTGGGAGCAAGAGGCAAGGCAGAGGCGAGGCTGTCCTTCAAAACTGTACCAGGGCTTCTGAACACCAGGCATGGAGCAAAGGAAAGAACACCTGGAGACCTGGCCCTGCCCACTCAGGCCTGTACAGCGACCCCCAATGACACTCCTCCCCAGGCCCCTTCCAGCACTCTCAGGAGGCCCAGTTCCCTCCCCAGTCTGGAGTTTTAGTGGGCTCCTTCCAGGATCCTTGCACACAGCCAACCTCACCTGCACTTTGTTTAATTTCTTATACAATCTCTAGATGTTAAGGTACACTTTTTATTACTTCTTTAGATTTTTTTTTTTTTTTTGGTGTTATATTCTATTTAAAGTGTTTGTCAAAGTTACATTCTGCTTGCCTGGTTTTTTGGAACCAGAAAGTAAATACATTAGGGAGAAGTCATTGCTAGCAGTTTTTTTAGTTCAACTTTTCAGACCTCCTTCCCTTTTCATCGCTGTTTTAAAATTACATTTTCCCAGTTGACCCTACATGACTTTAGACAGAAGGACAGGATTCTTTTTTTTTTTGCTGTTCTGCAATTGTTTAAACACAGCAGGTCTCACGATACATCATTTCACTGGGCTGTATGAGGTTTCAGCACGAACATGGGGCTCCTTTGTCAATGCACAGGCGAAGCCTGAGGCCCACTTAGGGTGGGGACCTTGAGCCACCCAAGACTAAAGCAGCTCTGCTATGTGAGAGCAGGACAGGAAGCCCACCATTTAGGGCTCATCTTAACACTAAGGCTGTCACCACCAGCATGTCTCTAAATAGACAGAATGAGGATTTACACTCTTGTGGAGCTGGGATATTGAGAACATTTATCTTAGAAACTGACACTGATTGGTATTATACGACCCAATAGAGGTAATTGTTTTCAACATTAACCTCTCTGGGCCTCAGTTTTCTCATCTGTAAAATGAGGAATCATACTGGGTGACCTGGAGTCATAAAAGTCTACAGATCTAATTGATTCCATGACAGCTCCTAAGGGAGTGATCAAAGCAAATTAGGGGGAATACAGCTTTATATTCAAAGGGAAAGAGCAAGAAGAAACTGAGAGAAAGAAAAATAATTCCTTGATGTTTGGGGAAAGGCTGTGATGGAGTCTCTTTCCCTTTTTATTCTTCTGCCTGCTAGAGCTACAGGGGTTAGAAACATAGCAATCAGAGTGGGCTGGAGGAAACACAAATACTCTCTGAGCAAGTGGCAATTAGGATTGTGGGCCTTGAAAGAGAAGATTTGAGTAAATCAAGATGAGGGTGGAACAGCATTCCCAGCAGGGAGGCCAGACATTATTATTTGTTTGTGATACTTGGAATCAGTGTCATTGCTTTATAGTTCTACTGCATGCATCCATCAGTGAAAAACATATTTACTGAAGGCCAACTTTATGCCAGGCATTCCATTAGCCACTGGGGATGCAGAAATATGAAGCTTATAATCTAGCGAGAGAAACAGAAATTAGACAAATGGTTATTAAAATAACTAAATTATTACAATTGTGCTAACTGCTGTGAGGGAAGATTTCAGGATGCCAAGAGGCCTGGCAGAGATGACCCTCCAAGCTGAGAGGAATGGGTGGATAAAAGTCAGCCAGGAGAAATGCGCTTCTGCTGCCAGCAGAGAGGGGCAGAGAAGGGATAGAGCACTGAGGCCCAAAAACAGCAAGTGCAAAGGCCCTGTGGTGGAGGAAAATGTCCTGGTACCACTGAGGAAGGAAGAATCATCAAAAAAGAAAAAAACTAGAGGTAGCAGGAAGAAGACTGCAGAGGGGGTGAGTCTGATGGAGAACCTGGAATTTCACCCTGAGAGTAAAAGGCATTGATAAGTTTTACGGAGGAAAATATAGGTGACCAGAGCTGAGTTTTTAAAAGAGTTCTCTGATGCAAAGTAGAGACTGGGTTGGATAAGTACATGAGCAGGACGACCGGCCTTCATTTTCCTGTTTCAAGTGAGAGATGACAGAGGGTTGGAACAGACCGATGGAAACTCAAAGTGTATCTTGGTGCAGAAATTCTAGGTTCTCATCCCATTAAGATGGGGTGATGGGGTGAGGGACAGAAAGAGGGTCCTATGTGTCCCCCCTAACACTCCTTCATGCATCAAGTCTGCCCCCTAACCAACCTTTGAGGGACTCTGTCTCTAGGTGCACAGCTTCACAAATCCTTAACAAATGGGCTCTTGCCTGGAAAATCTCATGGATGGAGGAGCCTGGTGGGCTACAGACCATGGGGTCGCTAAGAGTCAGACATGACTGAGTGACTTCACTTTCACTTTTCACTTGCATGCATTGGAGAAGGAAATGGCAACCCACTCCAGTGTTCGTGCCTGGAGAATCCCAGGGACGGGGGAGCCTGGTGGGCTGCCGTCTATGAGGTCACACAGAGTCGGACACAGCTGAAGTGACTTAGCAGCAGCAGCAGCAGTGTTGGATACACACCCCCACTGGTATTCAGACCTAAGACCTGTGCTGGTTCCAGCCTCTGGGGGGCGCTCTCACTGCCCTTCCCAAAGCCAATCTCCTACTAAAGGTTTCCCGGCCTCCACTTCAGGTGTTTGACATGCTGCCTCCTGTGTTCCTTTCTGTAATTATCTCCTCCCATTAAAATAACAAAATACCTCCATTTGCTTATCAGATTGGCAAAAAATTAAAAAGATAAAATATCAAGTCTCTGTAAGAATATAGCGAAAAGGCCAATCCAATCCCATGGCAGAGTAGCTGGTGGGACGTTCTAAATGTCAAATTAATAGGTCTCACCATTTGGAAGGTTGACCACAACTCAAATTAGTGGGGAAAAGGTGAACCATTTTTTAAAATTGTTGTAACAGCTGGGTATCCATCTGGAAAAAATAAATAATTCTGCATCCATACTTCTTACCTTACTCCAGAAAAAATGTCCAATGAATCAAAGATTTAAACATTAAAAATGAAACCATAAAAATACTAAAAGAAACCATAGAGACAATGTAAGTATAGTAATGATGACATGAAACTCAGAAGCCATAAATGAACAGACTGATCAAGTCAACGCCATACAATCTTTTTTTTTAATTGACATGACAGAAATAGCCATGGTAAAATCAAAAGGAAGAGAAAAGAAAACATGCTGGGGAAAGACTTATTGCAATTTATCACAGATAAAGTGTTAATTTCCCCTAACAGATTTAAAAAAAATCTATACATAAAAAAAAAAAAAAACAGAAAAATGGGCAAAGCATATTAACACTGTTTACTAAAAGAAACAGATATAGCTCATAAACATGTGAAAAGGTGAGGAACCTCATTCAATATAACCAAAATGGTAATTAGCCACATTGGGATACTTTTGACACTTTTTTTCTTTTTGGTCAGACAAGTTTGATAACACCCCATGTTGGAGAGTGTGTCAGAGATAAGCATTCTAATAAGTAGCTGGATGAAGGGTGAAGTGGTACAGTCTCTATGAAAATTTTGATAATTTTATTTATCAAAATTAGAAATGTATACATCATTTGACCCAGCAATTCCACTTCTAGGATCAACCCTGAGTTTGATGCCAATCTGAATGTCATCCTTGATCCTTGGAGCTCTCAACTGGACTTTAATATGACACCTGTGACCAAGTCCTCCCCATGTTAATGTGCATAGTAAACACATAAACTACTAAACACATAATTAGTAAGCACGTAAACTACTAAAACTATGAGACGGGATATAGCTATTCGATGGAGTACTATTTGGAAATAAAAAAGAAGGAAACACTGGTTCACGCAACCTCTAAACCACGACTGCCCAGTGAAAGAAGCCAGACACAGAAGACCACGTATTGTATGGTTCTCTATTTACATGAGGAATCCAGAAAAGGCAAACCTATAGACATAAAAGTGTTAGTATTTCCCTGACTGAGACCGTGGATGGGAAAGGAGAGTGACTACAAATACACACAAAGAGTCTTTTTTGGAGCTGATGGAAATGTTCTAAAATGGGATTGTGGTGGTGATTACACAACTCTGTAAACTGACAATCATTGAATCGTACACTTAAAATGAGTAAATTTTATGATATGTAACTAATACCTCAACATAGCTTTTTCTGAAAAACACTCTTGGTTATTGGGTACAGCCTGTACCTCATCACCCAACAATGATGGCCTGGTCTCTATCATCCACAAACAGTAGGCCCCTGGGCAACTTCACGCCCAATTTGTCACCACAATTTGCCATTTCTTCCAGAACAATGTTCCTCCTATCTGACCTCTCTGTTGCTTTCCACTGCCGTGCACTAGGGCTGGCATTACCTCACCCCTGGACTCACGCCCTGGCTTGCTGTTTGGTCAGAGAGTAATGACAGCAGACCAGGCAAGAGATGGCCAGGGCTTGAGCCAGGGCCACATCCTCTCCCATCACTCAGAGCCAGTGCCTATTTCTGCCCCTGATGCTGTTGCTGAATTTCTGGCACCTTTCTTCTACACCATCCTCAGTTCAGTTCAGTTCAGTAGCTTAGTCGTGTCCAACTCTTTGCGACCCCATGAACCACAGCACGCCAGGCCTCCCTGTCCATCACCAACTCCCGGAGTTCACTCAAACTCATGTTCATCGAGTCAGTGATGCCATCCAGCCATCTCATTCTCTGTCGTCCCCGTCTCCTCCCACCCCCAATCCCTCCTAGCATCAGACTCTTTTCCAGTGAGTCAACTCATCACATGAGGTGGCCAAAGTATTGGAGTTTCAGCTTTAGCATCAGTCCTTTCAATGAACACCCAGGATTGATCTCCGTTAGAGTGGACTAGTTGGATCTCCTTGCAGTCCAAGGGACTCTCAAGAGTCTTCTCCAGCTCCACAGTTCAAAAGCATCAATTCTTCGGCGATCAGCTTTCTTCACAGTCCAACTCTCACATCCATACATGACCACGGGAAAAACCATAGCCTTGACTAGACGGACCTTGGTTGGCAAAGTAATGTCTCTGCTTTTCAATATGCTATCTAGGTTGGTCATAACTTTCCTTCCAAGGAGTAAGCGTCTTTTAATTTCCTGGCTGCAATCAGCATCTGCAGTGATTTTAGAGCCCAAAAAAATAAAGTCTGACACTTTTTCCACTGTTTCCCCATCTATTTCCCATGAAGTGATGGGACCAGATGCCATGATCTTCGTTTTCTGAATGTTGAGCTTCAAGCCAACCTTTCTCATCCCGTCTCAACTCCTCCAAGACACAGAACCAGAGAATAACAACCTGGTAGGAAGCCATGACTGCAGTCCATGGGGTCGCTATGAGTCGGACACGACTGAGCGACTTCACTTTCACTTTTCACTTTCATACATTGGAGAAGGAAATGGCAACCCACTCCAGTGTTCTTGCCTGGAGAATCCCAGGGACGGGGGAGCCTGGTGGGCTGCCGTCTGTGGGGCTGCAGCACGGAGTCGGACACAACTGAAGTGACTTAGCAGCAGCAGCAGCCCATGACAGGTCGTGTTGACCAAGACCTTTTGTTGACAAATGGGCACCCTGACTCTCAGAGACACTCAACAGTAGCCAGGAGTCAGGCCACTGATGGGTGGCAGAGCTGAGCTCTCTCTGCAGACATTGCTTTGAGGGGCCTCGGGTCTTATATAGGGCTTCCCAGGTGATACAGTGGTAAAGAAACTGCTTGTTAATTCAGGAGACTCCAGTTTGATCCCTGGGTTGGGAAGATCCCCTGGAGAAGGGAATGGCTACCCATTCCAGTATTCTTGCCTGGAGAATCCCATGGACAGAGGAGGCTGGCAGGCTACACAGTCCACGGGGTTGTGAAGAGTCGACATGACTGAGCTGCTGAACACAGGTCTTCTTTCCCCATGATGTCTTTCCAGTTTCTATTCAGCTACCACGTTCCCAAATGCTTAAAGTATGATTCAGCTTATTCCACACAATTTAGCCTTGGATAATACAGTGTTTTGAATGATTCGTTAATTGCTTTGGTTTCTGCTTCCAGGCTGTGAGCTCCTTGAGGACAGGGAATTATGTTTTGACTAATTTATTAGTTCCTGTTGACAGTGAAGTAATTCTGTGCGTTTAGCCTTGCAACACTGGTATTACATGACAACATTTTTATCCAGGATATCTGGGACCAATGGAATCCAGAGGTTTCTCAGGGCTCCACCCTTACTCCCTTCTCCTCTCACTTTTCATCCTGAGTGATCTCAGCCACACAGAAGACTGTAACCACAATGGGGACCATCACTGACCTCCTCCCAGTGTCCAGAGTTATTTACCCAGTTGCCACCTGGACATCTCCAGGTGATCTCCTGGAAGTTACCACCTTGCTCTCTCTAGTCCTGCTGCTGCTGCTGCTAAGTCACTTCAGTCGTGTCCGACTCTGTGTGACCCCGTAGATGGAAGCCCACCAGGTTCCCCATCCCTGGGATTCTCCAGGCAAGAATACTGGAATGGGTTGCCATTTCCTTCTCCAATGTGTGAAAACGAAAAGTGAAAGTGAAGTCGCTCGGTCGTGTCCGACCCTTAGCGACCCCACGGACTGCAGCCTACCAGGGATTTTCGAGGCAAGAGTACTAGAGTGGCTTGCCATTACCTTCTCCGTTCCCAGTGCCTAGCCCTCAATAAATACAGACAAACTGAGGGGACAAGCGAGGTCCTGGTCTGTTCCTCAGCCCCTGGTCCTTGGCTTGGGACTTAGAGCAGGTGTCACCAGGCTAACTTGTCCCTGGGAGAAGAAGAAACAAAGCAGCCTTGCACAACCAGCAGAATACTAATAGCCTTTGAAAGGGCATTATTATTGATGCCAATAGACCATCTGTCCTTGAGATAAACTTAATAAAGAAAACAATGTACCCATTAGAAAGCACTTGTTCAGGCTTTCCGATCAGGACTCTGATGTATGATAAAGATGCCTCTAGGTTCCTCCAAGATCTCAATTTCTCAGACTGACTTGCTTGTTGGAATCAGAACCTGCAGGTCTGTTGGTCTGGAAGAGGCTGGAGTGACTATTGACATTTGCTGTTTGGGCAACTGCATGCGTGTAAAATACACTGTTCGCCTTCAAAACCACTGCCATGAACCCTATCTACTGGTCCACTGACACCACCTTTAGGACATCCTTCTAACGCATTCTTCATCCTCCAAGGATGGAGTTGGATTTCAGAAACAAAGGTCATCTGGAGCCCAATCTGATGAGTCAGATGGACAAGCAAGCTAGGAAATACTACCTCTTGATCAAAAATTAAGAACCACTATAAAATGCAGGTAAGAGGTTCTGATTCTACTTATGCCTATGAAGACAGTTCCAGGCATGGAGTTCTGCAAAGATCTATGATTGATAGCCCTTCCTTGAACTGCTGCATCTTCCTGGGCCAACCCAGCTCCTCCCAGAAGGCCCAGTGTCTGCCAGGGTGTTGTACTGAAGCAACCGCTGAGAATAAGCCATTTCTATAGGGCCTGTCCTAAACACGGACTCTTCCAGACACAGAAATCACTGAAACTGGCTTTTTGGGCTCTCTCAGTCTAACAAGAGGCTATTCTGATGTGTTTCCAACCCCGCTCATTTAACACATTTTTAAAATAAAGAACTGAACACCTAACACATCCCCAAGCAGGGATCTAGGTGTGAGTGTGACACAGCAGGGACTCAGAGACAAAGTCCTGCCCCATGGGCCTGATAATCTAACGGAGCTAACCAGATGATGAATGAGCAAACGAATTAGCAATATAAAGTTGAACAGTGTTAAATACTATTGAGGAGCAGGAAGGGGCTAGCAAGTGACAGCTGGCAGTGGGGGTGTCAGAGGTCTCCTTTCTGGCAGAGATTTGAAAGACTCTCAGGAGACCCCAGCTTAGTGGGGAGATGAGGGAGGATCATTCTAGGCTCAGGAAATAAGAATATACTCTCCGAAGCAAGAGTGTTCCTGGCACATAGCCGAGAAAGCCAGGATGCCAGAGTGGCTGCCAAGTGGCACAGGGTAGGGGGAAGGTAGGAGAGGTTGGCGGGGACAGGCGAACCCCACTTTTTCCAGTTACAGCTCTAGGACCACACACAATTTTCTGAGCTTCAGCTTCCTTAACTGCAAAATACTCTTTGCCCTACAGGGTGTCAGGAAGATTGAAAGATCATTACCTAGATAAAAAACCACGTAGCATTGAGCTTGCATGTAACTACCATTCACTAAGTACCAACTATCATCATTACTATCGGCAGCAGCACGGCTGTCATGCTAACCTCAGCATCCGCTTCTGACTCACGCATGAAGGTGTAAAAATCGTCTCCTCCATCTTAGATAAATAATCCTGCCACTCAGTCAGCAGGAAACGCCGAGACTAAAGAGCTAAACTCAGTCTCTGTTCAGACCCAGAGGGACAGCCAGTAGCCTTCTCTCCACCTCTCCCAGAATCTCCAGGACTGCCTCTGGCCAGGTTTCAGCATGGGTCCCCTTCTCTCATCAGGCAATCCCTGGATCACTGTCAGCCACCAGTTCAGTCCACAAAGAGACAAAATTCAACACAACTCACAGACTTTGGTCCCATGACTGCATTTGGGCACAAACTTGGGTTTGAAGGAATGTGCTATTTTGCAAATGGTTGCCATCACTATGCCCCATAGGATCCTAACTCCCCTAGCACTGTCCAACTGAAAAGAAGGAAGGGGGCAGGGCACAATCTTCGAAAGAACAACATAGGCCCTGCATGTGTGCTCAGTCGCTCAGTCGTGTCTGACCTTCTGCAGTACCAAGTACTATAGCCCACCGGGCTCCTCTGTTCATGGGATCTCCCAGGTAAGAATACTGGAATGAGTCGCCATTTCCTTCTCCAAGAGATCTCCCCACAGAAGGATCGAACCCACATCTCCTGAGTCTCCTGCATTGGCAGGCAGATTATTTACCACTGAGCTACCTGGGACCTCGATTAGAACCGAATAGGTTTAAGATGACTACAAGTTGACTTCCACTAGATCCTGAGCCTCAGGATACACTCACCGTAACACACCAGCAAGCTAAATGATACACCTGCCAGAGCCATGACAGTTCCAAGGCCGACTATCAAAGACCAAAAAGTAGGCAGTGGCCCAATTCTTGGAAATCTCTGCCCTTTCCCCCAAATTACTGGACTAATCCTCCCACTCATTAGCCTGTGAAATTACCCAGCCTATAAAAACTAACCACATCATTTTGGGGGACAGCTCTCACCTTCTGAGATGGCCCACACTCTTGTCTGTGGAGTGGGTTTCTCTCTAAATAAATACACTTCTTACCTATCATTTTGTCTCTCACTGAATTCTTTCTACAATGAGACATCAAAAACCTGAACCTCATTAAGATCTGAGACCAGGTGTGTGACTTCAGTTAAAAGACTGTGGATTCAAGTCCCAGTCTGAGTTACACGGTATCACAATCAGGGAAAATTCAAAGTTCTGCTTTTAGGTTCCCAGTAAGAGATGGCTGACCTCTGAACAGGAAGAGGAGTCCACCGAGGCCCGGGAAGCACATGTTCTCACAGAACATACAGGAGGCCAGAGATTCCGCAAGGCTGCAGACTGCTCTGACAGGGCTGGAGCCAGCGTCACCGGTCACCCTGGATCCTAAGGACACAGGTCCTGTGTAGACAGTAAACTAAGCCTGAAAGAGCTTGGATATTAGACAAGCTCGAGGGCTAATTAAAATGTAAAATGTAGTCCGTGGGGCATTAACTCCTACAAGCCCAGAGGGATCTACCATTTAGCGCACCAACCAAGCAAAGCAGCCACTTACTCAGGGGCTCCCCCGAGGACTGTGAGCACCACCTCACCCCCCAACATGCTCCATTTACCTCCCAGATGTGCTGGGCTGGTGGGGGGACATGGATGGCCCCTATTCATTACCATGGCCCTATGTAATATGCTAAGGAACTGGGCACCTGGCTTGGGGCAGGCACTGCTTCTGAGAGCCCAGAGCTTTGAAAGAGCACAAAGCAATGAATTTCCTAAAGGGTGCATAAGATGCAGAAGAGCAGGGGATGGGGGCAAAGAACACAATTAGCACACGGAAAGAATTAGAGTGTGGAAAACATAGTCATTGTCTCCCAAGGAAGTCTCAACAAAATTCTGGAAGTTTGGATGGTGGAATAATGCAAGAAATACTGTGCTGACGTGAGAGTGATGAACCCAAACATGTCTGTCCAGACTGCCTGGAAGTGTTTGTGTTGGCCGACAGTGGGTTGGGATAAAGCAGCACTGCTGTTACCCTGGGAGAAGGTGATGGCACCCCACTCCAGGACTCTTGCCTGGAAAATCCCATGGACGGAGGAGCCTGGTAGGCTGCAGTCCGTGGGGTCGCTAAGAGTCGGACACGACTGAGCAACTTCACTTTCACGTTTCACTTTCATGCATTGGAGAAGGAAATGGCAACCCACTCCAGTGTTCTTGCCTGGAGAATCCCAGGGACAGGGGAGCCTGGTGGACTGCCGTCTATGGGGTCGCACAGAGTCGGACACGACTAAAGCAACTTAGCAGCAGCAGCAGCTGTTACCCTGCCAAACCCTGACCCTCAGGAGTTCAACGCACAGTTTCCAGAGTCAGTGAGATCCAGCCCTGTGACTATGGCTCACCCCTAAACCGCCCTGAGCCTCAGTCTCCACCTCAGACACAGGGATGCTCAGAGTATGGAACTACTTCACCAGATGACTGTGAGGATTAAATGGAAAATGCATGTGAAGGACCTCAGCCTGATCCGAGACCGCTGTGAGTTGTGGCTGTCAGCCACAGCCTTAGGCTTAGCCTCTCTCTGAGCTCCTGGCACTTCTCCTAGAAAGTCTGCTCCCCCCGCATGATGTGTATGACCTACAATTCTCTCCTGTCCCTCTAGCTGTCTGCACCTAAGCATCATCTTTGATGTGTGCACACTTGCATGTGTGTGCGTGCGTGCTTGTGTATATGCATGCCTGTGGGTACTGTATGAAGTTGGGGACACTGACTATGGCCTAAGCAGGGCCTGTGTGCCCTCCCTTGGGTATATACCCACCCATCAAAGGCCACAGGAACCCTGGTCAGCTCAGACCACTCCCAGCCAGTGAGTGCCCGGCACTGCTCAGAGACGCCATGGCTATGGGCCATAGCAGCCACATTCATAGAAGGCAAGGCCAGCCAGCCCAAGGTCCAGATGGTTTGCATCTCAGCATCTGGGCACATTTCACACTCTGGTCTCTGCCAGTGCACCAGGAGAAACACTGCAGGCTTGTGCCTCGGGAGGAGGCTCCTTGTCCACAGGACCCGGGTTGCTGTAACTTCCACCAGGCAGCAGCATTTGGTACCAGGCCCTGCCTGGAGTGGGGTCCTCAGCCATTATGACAGCTGCTGCTGCTGTTGACACTGAAACAGTGACAAATTCATCCTTCTGACAAGATCCCTTTAAATAATTCACAGGGAGCTGGGGATTAAGACACTGTTTCTCTCTGTCTCTGTTGAGATTTAAAACACCTCCAGCTGGGGTATTTAAAGAGCATATAATGGGCTACCCCTCTTGGGCCTCCCCTCCCCCTTTCCCTCCTCTTTCCCATTTCCCAAACTCACCCGCCCCCCACCCCACCAGCCAGCCCTATAACAAGGAGACCCAGAAAACAAGACAGAAAAAAAAGCAGGGAACCAGTGCTTGGCTGGTCACTATGGCAACAGCAGCAGGGTATTCAGCTGTCATTATCCCAGCGCCTCACACATGTGATTATCTTAAGCTGTCGATTGAATGTGGTCCTCGCTGCTGCCCAACAAGGCCTTGTCGAACAAGTCAGGGGCGGGAGTTGCCGGCCTCGGGCCCCACCAACCTGGTGTTGCTCTGCCCAGGCCTACGCTCTATCATCGCTGAGGAGCAGTTACCCCTGAGAGAGACCAATGGCATTTCCCTTCAGCTTGGACGGATTTCCGCTTAGAACACAAAGCCGAGGCCAGCACACTAGGTTACAGGCCAAGGAGATGGGCTCTCCATTCCACGAGTGCAGAGTTTTGAGAGTGGGTCAGGCTGGCCGTGACCAGTGGGAAGCATCCTGGAAACAAGGGAGCAAGGCATGGGGGGAGGAAGAGACTGGCCTTCCTAGAGGAGCTCCTGGCGTCATGCCCATTCTTAGGGTGCAGGAAACTCAAATCTGGCCTTAGAAGGGGACACACTCCCCCTATCCTGCCCCCTCCCCAACGGTGGGAATGTGGCCACTGTGTATGATCCACTTCAGAAACCATGGCTGCGGGAGCTTCGATGGATAAGCCTGGGGAGGGCTTTGATCTCATGCCTTTGCCTCCTGGACTTTGCTTCTGATTGTTTCCGGGCTGAGGTTCCCAGGTCTAATCAACATTCTCTGAAAGACATAATCACTGGTCACCCCCAACCAGGCACCATCCTCCACCAGGCAACACTCCAGGTCTTCCATTGTCCCTTTCAAAACTGGGCTCCCAGAATAAGCCCATTTCTGCAGACATGCGCAGGCTGGAACAGCATGCAGTGAGGCCACCATCACCGGTGACTTGCACCTGCCCTTCCTGCACCTGCATTGTGTAGTTGGTCCCCATGAATAGGTAACCAGCCACTCACAAGACCCCACCTGAGCCACTGCCCACCTGGCTCACAGTGACTCGTTTGCACCTAAATGAAAGTGTGGACCATTAACACCGACCGTGACATTTTGAAGGCAGAGCTCTCACTCGGCAAGATAAGCCTGAATCTTGACTCCAAAGCCGTTCACACTGGTTGTCCTCTGTGACACTGGGAAACATGCTGAGCATCCCTGTCTTCAGCAGGAAGAGGAGTGAGTGGGACAGTACGTATGGAGAGGAGGGTGGCCACAACTAGACCCCCCCCCATTCTATCAGCAGAGGAGCACCTCGAATGCAAAAGGGCTGGTTCAGCCCAACTGACATGGGGGCACTGGATGGAAAACAACAGCTCACCTCTCTCCCTTCCTAGGAGTCCTCACTTCCTCAGCATTTGCCAAGACCTGGGGGCGGGAGCTAGCCACACGCACCTTCATCATCACTTGGAGCCACCCATCACCAGGGACCACCTGCATCCTCCTCCAGCTTCCTGGCCAGGTCTCACCTGCCCTGGGAGTGGGGTCGCACCCTCAAGGCTCCCCCGGACTTGCTACTACTCTGCCTCCAAACCCCACACATTACACAGCACCTGCTCCACACCTCTCCAAACAGCTTGCTTTAAAAGGCGATCCATGGGTACTTAATAAGTGTATGTCTCACTGGCACTTGGCCTTCAAACCTACCCTTTCCCTTTGTAGAAAACGGAGACTTTGCCCTTCCTCGCCCTCTGTTTCCTTGTTTCTTGATGATGGATGACTCGCCCTTCCTCACTCTCACTCAGAGGCAGAAGCACGAGAGTGAGCTCCGCAGTCAGACAGGCCTGGGGTCAGTCTCAGCAAAACCCCTAAGCAGTTGCGTGACTTTGGATCCTTGCCCGCAAGCTCAGCGTCTGCTCTGCAAATCTGCAAAATGGGAGAAACACTCCCTGGCATGCAGGGTCCTGGTGAGAATTCAGTGAGGCGGTACCGTTGACATCCAGTGCCCAGGACACAGCTGGTACTTAACTGACAGTTACTAGAAGTAGCAGTAGTTATCACTATTCTTAATGATAGCTCCAGTAATAACAAGGTGCACCCTCCGATGGTACTCTCACAAGAGCCACAACCTAACAGAAATGCTGGAAACTTGATCTTGCATCTCAGGCCTCCCAACCCCCATCAGTCCCCACCCTCGTCCCAGGCAAGTGAAGTCTCTCAGACAAGAGTCACTGCAGCCACTAGCACTAGTCAGGGCAAGTGGTATTGACTGAGCCTTGGAGTCTACAAGGAAGCTAAACACAATTTATGCTGCCAACCACTCCGTAAATAAGATCTTACATTAGCCATGTGACAGAGGCAGAAGATGGACTCAGAAGTTAAAGAACTCAGAGGGAAATGGTAATAGACCCAGCACATCAGACTCCAAATCCTGGGCTTGTTCCTTGATGCTACCAGAAATACAGTGGAATTCAGGCCAAATGATTCTTTCACTTTTGGCAGTACCTGCAGGTCAAGTCAAAGGTGTATCCCAGGGCTGCCCTGTTTCCGCACAGGTGAGGCGCCTTCTTCCAGAGTCAGGCTAGAGTCCCCATCTGGCCGCTGCCAACCCTAAGCCTCCCTTCACCTGTCTTACTCTGGGCCATCTTCTGCAGGTCTCTTAACTCTGCCTCATCTTTCTTCTCATGGTTTGTCCTCTCCTGTAATAGATTTCTTCTTTCACCAAGGAGACCAGTGAGGAGCGGTGAGTCAGGGCTGTCAAGGCAACGAGACCCTATGCACCCCCTCAGCTCCATCCTGGCGCCTGTGTCAGGAGTCCTGTTTCCTTCCAGGGCCCTGAGGGCCACTCTGACCTTCACCAGGCAGTTGGTCCTCAGCCTCACACGCCGGTGGGAGAAAGGTTCCCAGGGTTGGGACAAGGGGCATGTCAGGGGTCTGCTTCCTGGAAAAGATTTTAGAGAAAAGACATCTGTCTGTCTGGACAAATGAGGGTTAAGCCTGCCTCTGAGAGGGGGGAGGGGGAATGGGTGACCTCTGGGGTTCCCTTCCGGAGTCTTATGGACAGAAATATCTCCCGCTCCACTGATGAATGAGTCTGTGAGCCATTTTCAAGAGCAAGAAAATAAATCTGTCAGACAGTCAGGTTCTGGTGAACCACCACAACTCCCAGAGTTCTTTAACACAGTCAAGAAGCGAGTCAAGAAGCATCTCTCCCTTAATCCCTCCCTGCCTCCACACACATGCACACAGTCATACTCCATGTACTTCTGTTGCAGGAAAGGGAACCCTTCCAGAGCTGGAGAGTGGGCTCTCATCTAATACTCGGAAATGGCTTGTCTCAGGAGACACCCAAGCTGACAAGGCAAAAAATGTTATTGGGAGGGGGCACCCAGGTGGAGAGCAGTAGGGTAAGGGAAACCAGGACAATTGCTCTGCCATGTAGCTCACAATCTCAGGTTTTATGGTAACAGGGTTAGTGTCCCGGTTGCCTCTGGCCAATCATCTTGTATGCGCCCATATTCAATGTGACTTGGGTCCTTCCCGGTGGCACTCACATCTCTCAGCCAAGGTGGACTCCAGCGCAAAGGATTCTGGGAGGTTGTTGAGACATATGGGTTGGAATCTCCCTCCTCCTTTGGGGCCCTTCCAAATTATCCCAGTTAGTTTTCAGTGGCAGCATCCTGTTCTTTATCCAGACCTCTTGTTGTAAGACAATTCATGCAAGTGGTTATCATCTTGCCTGACTAAGGTGAGCAGTTTCGGTCAACGGTTCCCTAATATTTCTGCAACCAGTGCAATAATTAATATTCTACTCAATGTAATAATTCATATTCTACCCAATGACATTGCTCATCTGTAACACTCTAGTCACCTCTCTGTCAAAGGCACACACATGCCCACAAAAAAGAGCTCATGTAAAAATCCAGTGACAGCAACCACACATGATGAAGTCAGGCAGAACAGTGCCCTTGTCTGGCCCACCTTTCATCCCAGGGGATCCACCAGCCTTGGCCAGCCCACCCCAGGGCTGTCACTCTTTCCAGAGCAGTGTCTGAACTCCATGGATCCCTGGGCCCATGGCTCTGTCCTGAGTCCCCAGCCTTTGTCTATCATTGTCTCTGTCAAGCAGATGATTTTAAACTTCCATTCCTAAAAGACATGTATTATATATAAAAAAAAATGTTTTAAGTGCCTCGGGGTGTTTTGTTCCTCATTGCTTCATAAAAGTGACATTAATAGCCAGAGAAGAGCACTGCTGAGTGCAATTACAGAGGATGTTTCAGGTATGAAAGCTGTTTTGAGCCTGCTAATGTTTCCTAATTACAGGCCTTTTGGTAGGGAGAGAAAAAGATAAAGAGTGGGTGGGAGGCGCAGGGTGGGAGCTCTGACTTATCTCAGGGGTTTACCTGCAGAGGGCACGGGAAGGGGACGAAGGGGAGAGGGAGCAGGGCAGTGGAGGCCCACCTGCTGGGAGGCAGGGCCGCTCGCAGTGGAGAAAGCAGTACTTACTCCTTGGTAACAGCTCAGGGAAAAGATACCACTGTGTCCTAAACTGTGAGAAAATCTTTTAGACACTGAGCCTGAATTCAACGGACCTCCAGCAACTCAAAACTGGAAATTCCATTGGAAGTCACTCTCCGGAGACACTGCAGCATTTTACTAGGAGAGAAAGCACAGCGTGGTTTTCAGCAGGCAAGCAGGCAGCAGGAGGTTAGATGGCACTCTCCGGCCACGTGATCAGAAGCAATTTAACAGCTGTTCAGGGCTTCGGTCTCCTCTTCTGTAAAATGGGGCTGTTGTGAGGATTGATGAACACCTGGCCATAAAGCACATGGGCCCTTGTGATGTAGTATTAAATTTCCTCTTTCTGTGCCCAGCAACTATTCAGCTTTCTGGTACCCACATCCTAGTTCCTTGTGGAGAGGTACTCCCTCCAGCCCTTCAGCCCAAGGCTTCTGATGGGCTCAGCCCAGCATGGGGTTGGAACACAGGACCTGAGAGTACCACTCAGTACTTCCTGGATGCAGGGACTGGATCAGGGCAGGTGTGGGAGCCAAAGTGATATAGTCAGGCCCATTCAGAGCTAATTCCAGGGCTTCTGCTGGGGGATCCCAGAGGAGGTACTGGCTCTTTCTTCCCCAGGGGATGATGGATGAGGTTGTAGGAGCTGGAGCCGCTGCAGACTTCTTATGACCAAGAGGAAGCTCGGCAAGGAGCCAACACCAGGGGAGCAGAGAGAGGAGAAATGTGGTGGGGAAAAAGACAGATTGATCTAAGGATTTGTACCCAGCCACACATGAAGCCACATCAACCCCTGGACCATTCATTCACATGAGCCAAGATACCTCCCTTAAGACTGACTTGTGTTTTTCTGTCCCTGGCCACCAGGAAACCCTGACTGATCCTGAAGTGTGGCTCCCAGCAATCAGTGACCAGTTCCAATGTTCTCGAGTCCCAGGCAGGGGTACCAGTCTGAAAAAGGATGACCAACTCTGTTCCCCTCTGCTCGCCTGCCCCTGCAATGGCCAGAAATTCAAATACCATACAACTCCATTCACAAAATCATTTTGCCCAGAGCTAAATGTCTCCTGGATTTGCCTAATTTAGCTCAGGCTTTTCTGTCTTAATTAGCATGACTGAGTCATCAAAAGAAGAAAAGAGAAAATCCAGGCCTCCAGAGGGTGAGTACTATGCTAACACTTTCTGAGTGTTTACCCAGGAAAACCTTTTGTCGACACGGGTTGCATATACAGAATCGTTCCCATCCTTGCCCTGTTGAGCAGAGGAGACCCTGGGACTAAAGGACCCTGGGTGACGGGCCAAGATCACACAGCCAGGGAGCTACAGAGTAAGAACAGGAGCCAGATTATTTGATTCCAGGACCTGAAGCCCTCAATGCTGCACCATACCCTTCACACCTATCAGGCCAACTAAATTTCAATTGATTTTGCTTGGCCTTGGAACAAATGGAGTGCTATTAGAGTGGAGTTCTCTCCTAAGTGTGCTGTCCTTACTCCCAGGATGTGGCAGCCAGTGAGGGTACCTGGAACTGGTAGATGGGGAAAGGGAACAGCCAGGAGGGTCCCCAGGAGGGCTGTGGGGAAGGACAGCCCCCATGTGCCACTCTCATGGGCGTGCATCCTGCTTGAAGAGTTAATTTATCAGACACACACACAGGTATTCAAATGAGGGTTGTGCCCGACACACTGGCCTCTTCGGAAGCTCTCCACTTAGTCCAATAATACTCTCATCATTTAAGATCTTTCCAGAACTCTGTAAACTGCCTGCAGAAGCATAAGGTGAAATCAGCTCACTAAACTTCATACACCTACACCCACAAACACATACACTCACACATGTATCACATAGAAATGCACACACACATATCACACAGAAATACTCAGATGCACAGACACACACACACAGACATACACACACGGAGCACAGGCACGCACACACCCAGCCTGCTCAACCTGAAGGCTCGTCAGGCTTGGCTCGACTCTTTTGCATCTTTCCTCTATCAACCTTCCCACCTTCCCATGACGAAGATTTGCCAATATTAATGTGGTAAACAGAACATGTCACAGGTTGTGAGAAGGTGTTTCCACAGATGGAGGTGGAGTCTGGAAGCCCGTGAAGTGCTCTTTCGAGGTAACTCAGGATCTGGAGATGTTCACACGGCGGCCACACGTTACGCAGTCACAGACTCCCACGCAGAGGCTATTGGCTGCCCACATGCAAATAGCCAAGGAGCCCTGGCAATACTCTGCGAAAGTAAAAGGCCTTGCTTGGATTTCCAACAAGCAAGCTGAATAAGCCTCACTGTCACAGGGACCCAGCTTGCCTTCCTTATCCATCACAGCCAGTGTGTGAAAGCAGCTGGACCTTCTGGCCAGTGTCCTGGTCTTCTCCATCATGCTCATCGCAGGAGAGGTAGCTCTATCTGTATCACTGATTAAGTTTCTTTAAAAGATACTGACAATCAATTGGGTATTGGGAGGCCTACAAAAAAACATTTTATTGGGCTTCAATAAACCTAAACTGAGCATCTCCTGAGTTCAGAACCCTGGGTTGAAGCTGCAGGAAGTACCATGAATGCGCTGCTCCTTCCTCATTGTATGCGGCCGACAAACACTGCTGGACTGGGGACAGAGATGAAGCCACTCCTTTCTCTGCCCAGTGGGAGGAAGCACACATCAACACAGGTTTAGCTCACAGAGTGATGAACAGTTAGGGTTTGGCACCAAGCCTTCTGCTTTAGGAAAAGGGCCCCTACCGTGGAGTCCTGGTGGGGAGGGGCACCCAGGAGGGCTGCCTGAGGGGAGGGGAATGGAACTGACACTTGAGGGACAGACAGGGATTCAAGCGGGGGAGGGAAAAAGGAAAAGAGGGGAGAGGGCCAGGCAGCATCTAGGAACTGGTTGCTGTTCAGTCACTCCGTCTTGTCTGACTCTTTTTGATCCCACTGACTATAGCTCGCCAGGTTCCTCTGTCCATGGGACTTCCCAGGCAAGAATACTGGAGTGACTTGCCATTTCCTTCTCCAGGGGATCTTCCCGACCCAGGGATCAAATATACGTCTCTTGCATTAGCAGGTGGATTCTTTAGCACTGAACCACCCGGGAAACCCCCCTAGGATTGGGAATGACTGCTAAGGTGGACCACGAAACCATGAGAAGTAGCACTTACTGAGCCCTGTGGCAGCTGAGCACCGCCCTGAGTGTTGACCACAGGACCTCTCAGAGCACCCTCCTGCCCAGAGCTCCTGACACGTGACGGTCAGGACCCTTTTGGAGCAGGACTGTAAAGAAGGGTTAGGGAGAGGTAACTGAAGGCAGCCCAAGGGAGGAGGGTGGAGTTCACAGGGTCATGGATGAGGGCCCTGGGATGCCCTCTGATGGGAGCTCAGCCTCCCATCCCCCCGGCATCTGTTACTTCATAAATATATTTGTTATTTTCTCCCTCTGCTCACCAGGTGGCCTCTGATATGGGTTAAACCTCAAGGCTTTAAATTAAAGCTGCAATTAGATTATAAAGCAACATTTTGCCATTTGAGCAGAAATACTTTCTGGTTTTGACACGCAATATTATAATCCATTTTCCAGCGATATAACTGAAAGCAATTTGCAGGCTATGTGTGGGTAGGCAGTCCAAATCCTTCCCGCATCTGGCAGCCCTTGAGTACAAGGGTGCAGATACCCAGGGAAACCATAGAAGGAGGTCTCCTGGCCTCTCTCTGGGAAGCCTACCTCACAGGCCATGCACCGTGGATAGGGTTCATTGCAATGCCAGCTGGGCCCCCTGGTAGAATCACGGTACCCTTTCTGGACCAGGCCAACCAGTTTCCTGGAGACCCACAGGCTACCAGAACAATGCCCACCCACCCATCAACATTTTCAGCACGCATGGTATCCTGACTGCAGGGGCCATCTGAGGGACAATTTGCTCTCCTTCTGGGTTGCTGGGGCGGGGCTCATCTCCTCCCCTACTGGATCCCAGGAAAATGTGGACCATTCACCAGCCTCCTGGCTTCTCAAATGCCGGACCCTGGCCCCACTCCCCAGACCCCTTCATCACCCAGAAGTACTCTGTGTGTCGTAAAGTTAAGCCCTGATTCAAGGTCATGGCCTCCAGTCCTCCTCCAGTCTCCTTGAGACCCCCAGCTAGGCCTCCGTACTTTGTCACAATGGTCCTGGTTTCACTCTTCTTCTTTCTGGGGTGATGTCATGCTGCAAGATGCTGAACCCCTCCTGCCAACATCCTCAGCTCCTGACCCTCCAGGCCCACCATTCTCGCGTAAGCATAAGTAAGGATGACTCCACTGCCACACAGCCTCCAGGTACACCTGATTGGGGCTGTCACACACACAGCCTGGACCCAACTAGGTCCTTATTCCAGCCACATTCCTTCCAAAGAGTCCAGACTCTCCCAACTCACCAGCAGTGGCAGTTACCTCACACCTTTTCCTCTCTCCTAAAACCTGCTACTTAAGACTCCCCACCTCCACTCCCCCAACCACCCCTCCAACCTCAGAGAGAAGATGGGAAATCAAAAGACTTTTTATTTTACGGCTTCTATACCAATCCTGAGTCCTCCCATCTCTCTGTCCTGCCATTTCAACAGCAGTGGAATCCCGTCCCCTGAGAGGCACCTGCCTCCACAGCCCCCGGTTCCCTCTGCCTCCCGTGCTCTGTATTCCCTCCTCTCACGGGCTGCTCCATCGCCTCACCTCCCATTGACCCTTCCATGTCCTGCTTTCTGGCTTCTGACCCTGGTCCCTTCTGAAACCATCAGCTTGTGGCACCAACAGGGTCCTTGAAAACAAGCCCAGTGCACCATCCAATGCCCAGCAGCACCTGCCACCTGTGCCCCCTTCCTCCTTGACTCCTGCCCCCTGGGCTTCTGCAAGATCACCTCTTGGTTTTCTCCTGCCTCTCACTCCTTCTCATCCCCTTCCAGGCATCTCTTAACTTGGACTATTTCCCAAAAGGACCACCTGCCCTGGGAAGGAGTTCAGAAGTTTAAAGAAGACAGGTGGTATGTACAAAAATCAAGGAGAAAATGAACAGTAAGTCACATCAATGACTTAAGTCACGGGAGAAAACATGCAAACCTTCCCCTAACAATGTAACTTGTAGAAGAGGGCCAAGTCCTTAATGTCCGGGCCACTTGGAGAGTTGCTGCATCATCAGCTTTCACGAGGTCTCCAGTGGGAGTGGGAGGCAGTCCCTGGTGGCCTGCAGCGTTCCCAGCAGGATCTGGACTTGTCAGTGTGGGCATGATTGGGCCCTGCTCCTGGCCACACTTTGGGAAACACAGTTCACCCCAGACCTTGCCCTGCTACCGCAAGGCTCCATGCCTGCACCCAGAAGTGAGAACCCGGGGATAAAGCACAGGTGAGGCCTCAGTCTGCCTTGGGAACTGAATCCCAATGTCCCTAAGACAGAAGTGGGAGTCTTAGGACTGGCTGTGACTCACACCCTGGGTTGCAGAGTGGCCGGAGGCCCCAGGCTGGAGGTGACCAAAGGCAGGGAGGAGAGAGGAGGTGTAGGGTTGATGAGAAGATCCAGCTAACCCTGCCCCTGCCTCACCCCCTCGCCGGGATGAAGAGTCCATGCACTCCTGTGCATGCACTCTCCCTTCGTGATTAAGCCTCACAGAGAGACAGCCACTTGAGCCTGAGATGAGAATCCCATCCCACCTCCTCCCTCTGCCTCTCCCCTCCCCGATGGCTTCACCCACTGCCAAATGCTGCCAAGGCCTCCTGCTTAGCTTTGCTCCAACTGTCCCGAGTATCCCATTTTAATCTGATGCTTCTGACCCATCCAAGACAGCTGAAAGAGCCTTCTCTCAACTGTTCCCTACAATCGTGTCAGCAAGTGTGACAAGATCCATCCTTTACCTATAGGATAAAGCCAAATGGCTAACTCAGCAGGGCAGCTGCAGTTCCCCACGCTGTGCACTGCCCAATCCACAGCCCAGCCCCACCTCAGCACTATCCACACCCTCCCCTGGTCCAGGCACGCAGAATCTTGTTCTTACATTGTTTCATGACTCCCATCCCTTTTAACCAGCTATTTATTCCTCCTACTTGGAATATCTTTCCAGACTCCCTATTTACTGCCTGTCGAACTCCTACCCACTCTCCAAAGCCCAGCTTGCGTGCACTTTTTTTGTAAAGGCGTCTTGTCTCCCTCTGAAGTGTCTCACTCCCAGTTCTGTGCCCACACCTGGCTGTCAGTCTCCCCACTACCACCCAGGAGGGATACATTTCAGCTCATTCATGCATGTGGGGGATCCCACGGGAGGCCCTGAACTCCTCAAGGCTATGCATCTTTGCAGCTACAGATTCTGACCAGGTGCATGAACACTGAACGAATGAATCCAGAACATTGCTCTAAGGCAGCGTCAAGTGAAAGAGAGCCTCAGTCTTTCTGAACTCGAGCTCCTCCTCATGCCCCGGCCCCTCTTCAGCCCCACGGGCATTCGGATCTCTGTCCTCCCCATCACCACTGACTTGAACACCCAGCTACTGGCAGCCACTGGCCCCAGTCCCACACAGGGCTTGGCCACCTGCTGCTGCCTCTGTGTGGATGGGCCATGGACAAAACCATTCACACCTGTAGTCTACATCCCAGAGGCGCAAGTCAGGCCCTGCTCCCATGACTACTCATCAGGACAGGAGGACAGACGGTCTGACACTCACCCCTGATGCGGGATTGGCGGTCCAGCCCAGCTCTGCAGTAGCCGTCCTGGTGTCCATTAAAGTTTCTGAAGGTCAAAAAAAGAAAAAAAAAAAAGGTGTGTCAGAAGAATTACTGGACAGTGAAGTTACTTAGGACTGTAAATGTCAGTGCCACGAACCTTGGGCTCCTCTGCCAAGCCTACGGCTGAGGGGAAGAGGTCTGCTAGGAGGATGCAGCTCGTGGCAGAGTTAGGTACAGATCTCAGGTGTCCTGATGCTAAGGCTCTACTGAATAACCCCAGGCCACCTGGGGGGTGGTGTGTGACATCATCTGCCTACTCATCACTTTAACCCCGAGACATGGCATCTTCTCACATCACTCAACCTGTGTGTTCTCCACAGGCCATGTTGACCCAACAGCGGAACCTAACTCCCTCCTCAAGTCTTTCTTAGCCACCACCTTCTGATCTCTGACTCCCTACTCCTTTCTGCCCACTCCTCTCCTCCGCTTCCCCTTAGGCACCCATGTTGACACTCTCAGCTGACTTCCCTTCAACTTCTCTGCCCCAACACTCAGCCCTCCTACAGGTCTTTTGCCTCCAGGCCCAGATACATGGCCACCCCCTTCCCAAGACTCTGCTGAAAGCTCATGCGGCTTTGGCAAAGGCCTCACCCCAAACACAAACACATATCTCAGACCCCAGGGGCCTGCCTCCTCGTCACCAATAAGGGACGGACGGACATCCTGACTTGGCTATGAGCCCCCAGGGGCACCAGGGCAGCACATACACCAAGATCACCAGGAACCATTAGCAATTACAGAGCTGATGTTTACTACAACTGTTTCCGGGCAGATAGCAGTGGAGTGTCCTGAAAACGGGGCACCTTTTTCTTTTTTCTTTCTTTCCTATTCAGTCTATTATTGACTGCTGTCAGCCTTACCTCTCAATGGAAACTTCTCCCTAAAACCTGACTAGAGCTTTGATCAGCAAGTCCAAAAGCCCTTCTGTTTGCAGGGGGTTTGTTTGTTGTATATGGGGGTTTGCGTGTTTTGGCTGTGGGAAAACGGCAAAGGGGGATCTTCTTTGTTCCCCAACCAGGGGTTGAACCCGTGCCCTCTGCATTGGAAGCAGAGTCTCAACCACCAGAACAGCAGAGAAATCTTTTTTTTTTTAAACAGCAGCTTTACTGAGGTAGAAATGACATGCAATAAACTGCACATAATTAAAGCATACAAATTGATAAGTTTTGACATATGTTTATGAAACCATCACCACAATCAAGATAAGAAACAGAGCCATCATCCCCAGAAGCTTCCTTGTCCCTTGGTAATCCCTCCTTTCCTCTTGCCCCCGCCCCACCCTGCCACTGTCCCCAGGCAATAATTAATCTGCTTTTTGTCACTATAGGTTAACTGGCATTTTCCAGAAGTTTATATAAATGAAATCATATAGTGTGTTTTCTTAATCTGGCTTAGCGCAGCATGATTAAGATTCACCACGTTTGTGTGTATGAATAGTTCATTCCTTTACCTTGCCGAGTAGTGTTTCACTGTATGGAGAGATTGCATCTTGTCTACCGATTCACCTGTCATTTCCATTTTGGGGCTATTACATGAGAGCGTATGAGAGTTCCAGTTCATCTACATCCTTGCCAACACTTGGCATGGCCAGTCATTTTTAATTTTGGCCATTTTAACAGATGTGCCATGGTATCTCACTGTGGTTTGAATTTTCATTTCCTTAATGAAGAATGATATTAAGCATCTTTTCACATGATTTCTTGTCATCTGTATATCTTTTAGTGAAGTGTCTGATATTTTTCCATTTTTAAATTGGGCTGTTTCCTTGTTGTTGAGTTCGGTAGGTTCTTTATTCTGGATACAAGTCCTTTATCAGACCAGATGGTCTACAAATATTTTATTCCACTTTATGACTTATCTTTTCATTCCTTTAATAGCATCTTTCAAAGAGCAGAAGTTTTAAATTTTGGAGAAGTCTAATTTATCAACTTTTTTCTTTTATGGTTTGATATCATACCTAAAAAATCTTTTCCTAACCCAAGACTACAAAGGTTTTTCTCCTACCTAGGTCTATGATCTATTTTGAGTTAAGTTTTGCCTAAGTTGGAAGCTATGAGTCAAATACACAATTGTGAGGGGTTTTTTTTTTTTTTTTGGCATGGGAATCCAAAAGGGCACCTTTCAAAATTCACACAATGGTGCTCTTTAGGTTCGTGGAGGTGTCTTATGCACTTGAACTTTCCAAGGCATGTATCAAAGCACCAGGCACAGCACACCCTAGCTGAACAGGTGGCTCAACAAACATGGGCACAGGACACAGACTTGATGTGTGTTTTGGTTTCTCCCTACTCTGTTTCCTCTTCTCCTGAACATCCCTCCACCCGCTGTGAACACTCATTCTCTGTTCTCTATTCCAGGCAGGAGATGGGAAGCATGAATGCAGAAATTTGGGCCCCTTAGGAAACAAAAGAACTCCTGGCATAAACCAAAGGATTAGGAAGAAACCTACCCTGTGGGCAGGACTGAGGCAGTGAAAATAAAGTGATAAATGAGGAGCTGTGCTGAGCCAAGGGGTTTCCTATGCCCTTGTCTCTCAGTGCTCAGTCCCAGAGAAGGGATGGTGGGAGTCTGTCCAGGTGACAGGGCCTTGGACACCCAGCATCCCAGCCTGGAGTGACCCCACCAGGCAGACATGGAATAGATGGAGCAGACAGAGTCTTTGGGCCAGAACAGGTCTAATGAAGGGACCCCAGAACCACCCCATGGTGACTTGCATGGACTACGCCCATGGCTCAGCCCGACACTACATAGCCCACCTTGACAGCCTTTCTGCCTACCAGTGGAGGGGGGCTCTCATCACAAACAGGGGAATAAAGCAAACACAGTGAGTTGGGTTTACTAGCCCATCCAAGCTCACTTGGAGTTGGATCAAGAGTAGTGCCCCTTGCATGACTGAAGGAATGCAAGCACAGGAACAGACTTCTTGAGTTTGTTTTCTCCTCCGATTCTTCCGACAGCTGGGGAGGCTGGTTCCTGCACGGAGCAGCCCTCCTTCTCCCCAGTGCCTCCACTTCACAGCACTAATAATGATCATAATGACACACCAGATTTACATAATACATGTCTCCAAAGGCACTCCATGAGGCCCTGGAGAAATTCATCTCCATGATTAAAATGCCTTCGCCAGGTGGGCCTGAAGCAGGAGTCACTGAACCCACTTGGCAGAGTTGGGGACCAGGGTACAGAATAGCGTAGTGCCTCCTTCAGGGTCACACAGCCTCCCATCCTGATGCTGATAGCCTCAAATCTCAGCCTGCTGCCTACTGGGCAGAGATGGGTGTCTGCGGACTCTGCAGTGCCCTGGAATGGAGGATCTTGCTCATAAAGCTAAGAAGCCACAAAAGCCCCCCAGAACAGCACATATTTCAATAAAAATGTATATGGAAGCACTCCCCAACTTCAGGATCATGCTGAAGTGCAGCGAAGAGCAGAGGACACGGGCAGGGAGGGAACTAGAGTCCAGAACCAAAAGTAAGAAACAGCCTTCACTTCTAAATCTTCCAAGGACTGGTTTGCTCTGCTAACCCCATGAATGCAATCTAAGAGTTCATTATATTCATAGTTACCTGCTCAAGGGCTATAATTGAATCTGTTTCTAAATAATGTTTTCCATCCACCTTCTTGGACAGAAGTTGCAACAAGAAGAATCCATTTCTCTGCATCCTGCCCTCCGCGGAGACGGAAGGCCACCAAACCATAAACCATCCACTCGATATGATTAAGGGCAGTTTCTTTTCTGGCACAGAGCGCTCCTGATTATGGCATTATACTCTGGTGGGGGCTGAATTAAAGTGATTTGAGGAGGTTTACATCTCCCTGGAGAAGAAGAGAGTACTCATTTGCATTTATAAAGCATATTGAGAGTTCTGGCAGAAAGTTATGGTGGAAGCACAATTAAATATTTACCATCACTTCTGCTCTCAAACAGTGGCATGGGGACCAAACCAGCTGGAGGTGCATGTGTTGCTGTCAGATCACATGCCTACAGGGGACATGACTCTGGGACCCATACCCACCACCAGCCTCTGCTCTCTGGGCATGCGTGCTCACTGCCCAAGGGAGAAAAGCTGGGGAGGGCACATGGAGGGCAGAGAAGGCGCTGGTGTAGGCAGATGGGGTCCAGGCCCCACTTCTATCACATAATGACCATCTCTCTCCCCTCCTCATCTGCAGAACAGAGGAGGGCTCGTTAGAGCTCAGGGCCAAGAGTGGACCTCGTGACACAAAGCACCACAAAACGAATGCTTTTATTACTATAACTTAACCACTCCAAGTTTCAGTTTCTTAGCTATGAAAAGGATCTAATGATGGTATCTGTAAAATACCTCTAAGATTTCTATAAGAATTAATGATCATAGATACCTACTGATCATCTACCTCCTTCCTTGAAAGACCCAGGAGTGACACAAGCAGATAATACGGCAGCGAATCAGAGCAGTGGGTCCCCTGGAGGGACTCTTGGTCCAGTGGAGAGACAAGAAGCAAAGTCTCACTCAGCATTCTGTTCTGAGACCATGAGAAGGAAGCCGAGAAATTCAAGGGAATGGACGTGTGGGGGGTAAGTGGGTCTATCCCCAAAGACACATGCCACTGTCTCTGGGCAGAGGCAACACTGGCCTCCTGGGCAGGGGTGGGTAATGGTGGGAGCGAGAAATGGAGACATCACCTGCCACCTGGGAGAGATGACACAGTGACCAGGAGAAGCAGAGACAGGTCGATGTGGATGAGCTGGGAACCATCCCAAACCTAAGGGGGGTTGAGGAAGACTGAGCCAGAGGGGAGGGGAGGCCGCGAGGGGAGACAGAAGGGGGTCTCTGGCAGGAGCCGGCCAGACTGGCAAGAACCCGAGAAGCCGGGGGCACATGAGCAGCCTGGTAGAGAGACCCCATTTTCCCAGGGAACAATTTCCCTTCAGTGGTTTTGGTAGGGAAACCCTCAGGGTCCCCCCTCCAACCACAGGGGGGCCGCCACCCGAGGGTCAGGGTGGTGGGGGCAGGTCTGAGCCCCCTGCACAGAGGAAAAGGCAGCTGCCACCCGGCTCTGCAGACGGTTCCCCTTTCTGTCTGGATTGGCACCTTGGTATGTATTGACATTTGGGATAAATTAGATGCCCATCATGGTGAAAGAGCTAAATAAACCCTCTCCTTACAGTTCTGCCACTCTTTCTGGAGAGACATTAATCAGACATTCAGCTGAAAATATTTACAACGTCCTTCCGTGGTGGTAACAATATACAACAACATACACAGATGGAATGGGGGCTTCCGGGCCTCCACTGAGCAGAGCCTCATGTGTATGTGATAAGGCAAATTCAAGGACCTTCCAAGCAGGGAAGAACCAGCGCAGCCATGCAGTCACTGCCTGGTGCAGCCTTCTGTGGCTCAAGGAGCTCCCAAAACCCAGAAGCCACAGTCCAGAGATGCTCCACGAATCCAGGTCCTCTTAGGTAAAGGCCAGGAGTTGGAGGTCAGCCCACTGCAGCCCAAGCCTCTCCCTCAGCCTTCACGAGGGGTTGGGATCATTGGAAGAAGGCTGAGATGCGTGGCATCAGGGGGTAATGGGACCCATTCAGCAAAGGTTGTCTGAGTCGCTCCCACAGGCAGGTGGGTGTTGTGCAGGAACCAGAGACAGAGCAGAGGAAAACAGACACCCTGGCTCTTGAGGACTTTGCAGACAAGTGAGAAGACAGAAATTAATCAAATAACCACACAGCTAAATCTGCAATTACGGCCTCACTGAGTGGCAGGAAGGGGGAAATCCCAGGGACAGTTGTGAATACTGAATAAAATGACAGGTGTGTGAAGCCTGGTGCGCAGCTGGCACTTCCTCCTTCCTTTCCCGGCCCCGGCTGATGGAGGCACAGCGACCAGCCCCTTCACACACACACACACACACACACACACATACCTGTCACACACACACACATACACACACAACTGTCCCAGGATTGAGTCCACACTGGCAGGAGCAAGACATGTAGTGAGCAGTCTCCCCCACTCCCAAATCCAGAGTGTGCCAGTACTCACAGTGCATGGGGCAGCTCTGACCATGGTGAGGCCCTCAGCCTCTCCCTGAGACCCCTATGTTGCCCTCCAGACCTGAACTCATCACAAGAACCTGAGCATTTCCTGGAGCTCACTCCCCCAGCCACCATCCCAGGCTCCTCGGTGCCCCCACTCATGGCCTTGCTCCATCCATCACCGTGGCCTGCTCAAGATGCAGCCAGGTTCACTGCTGGGGCCTCGTGGGGATCTTTCTCCAGGTCTTCCCTGGGGGTGTGTCCCGTCTTCATACATCCCGTTCACCGGGAAAAGAACTCCTGATGATGCCCACAAGATTCCTCAGATGTCTGCCACTCCTGCAAACCTCAGCCCCTGATACAGGGTCCCGCAACCAACAGCTGCTCAACTCCAACTTCACACTTGCCCAGACTTCCTATTGCCAATTCAGTCCAGCCTCCCGGCAATCTCATCACCAACCTTCTGAACAGGCTTCAGGTTGCCCCCCGGGACACAGGAGCGAGAGCTGTGCCAGCTCTGGGTTTGGAGATGGCTCTGGTTGAGTGTGACCTGGGAAAGGCACCAGCTAGCCTCAGGGGTTCATGTTCTGGTATAACTGGGCCCTGGGCCCAACACAGCTAGTGAAAAAGTGTTCCAAGCAAGCCTTTCACATCCCATCCCACGTGTCCACCCAGGCAAAGGTTCTTCACACGTACCCTGCTCCACTTTCCCACTGCCATTCCCCGGAGCCCATGTGGGAAACCTCAGGCACATTTAACTTTGATTCCTTGTTCTCCCCAGTCCATCATCAGATCACTCACCAAGCCAAAGTGACTCCTGCATCTTCTTCACTGCGTGTTCCTTTCCAGTTATCAGCAACTATGAGTCTGGGGCATCAGCCCTGCACAGTGGGACCACAGCAACCACCTCCTAGCTGGTGTCTCAACAGAGGCTCCATCTGTACCATTCTCCACAAAGTTGCCCAGTTTAGCTCCTTCTGTCCATGTAACTAGTTCAAAGCCCATACGGCCACACTCAGCAAAGGCTTACAGAATCTCGGTTCCTCTGATCACCCAGTGATGTCACCCCCAAGACACTGGCCAAAGGAAAACAGAAGGCTCTGTATCAAGAAGATATTCATTACAGCATTATTTAGAACATGAGAACACTAGAACCAGCCTATCCAGAGGGGAAGGAAATGCAGGATGGCACACTCACACTCACACTGCTGGAGTGTTACAGTGTCACAGCATCAGGATGTCAGCAACTAAACACAGAGCAGGACACAGAACTGTGTCTGCCCCACAGATGCAACTCAGGAAGCAGTGCTTCAACGGAGTAAAACACCAGCATGAGTACACAGACCAGAAAGCCAAGTGCAAGAGCCCGCAGGTCAGGGACACCAGTTCACTATCACTCACATTCTTCTTATTCCTGTGCCATTTTAGGAGACACGCGTTCAGAAACAGAAATTTAACCCACCTTCGAAAAACCCCCTATTTCATCCCATCTCACTCCCCTACTTTACGATTTCCAAAGTCTCTTCACTAATCCAAGATATGCCACAAACTTCTGGCCTCCATGAAGCTTCTGCTCCAAGCCTGGCTTTTCCAAATTGACCTTCAATTTCTCAAAGGAGACGCGACTTATGCTCAGGCAGGGCCTCCTGCCTGGAATGGCTTTTTCCTCTTCTCTGCCTGAATTCTGTTCTGAATCTTTCTTGCCCAAGTGTGCTGTAAGTACTTTGAGAAGGCACAGCTGTGATTTACATCCCATAGACTTTAATCAGATGCCTTGCATAGCAGAAATGCTCCATCAGCTCTGGAGACCTGGGTTCAAGTCCCAGCTCCAAGACTAACAACCAAATCAACGTCTGAACATCAAAATCTGATTTTCCAGAAACAGGGATCTCCCTTGCATCTCTGAGCCAGTGAGACCAGGCCCAGAAAGAGGCTCTGTATATTCTTAACAACACTCATTGGAATAACATTTATTTACCGTTAGATGGCATCACCAACTCAATGGACACGAGTTTGGGTAAACTCCGGGAGTTGGTGATGGACAGGGAGGCCTGGCATGCTGCGGTTCATGGGGTCGCAAAGAGTCAGACATAACTGAGCGACTGAACTGACTGACTGTCTCTGCCAAGTATAAAATGTAAGGTGAAGCGGAACTGTTACTACATAAGTCTCCACTGACTGGTATATAAGAGGGGCTGGTGAGAAAGAGAAGCAAGCCTGAGCAAATGGAATGAGCCAGTCCAGCCCATCTGCTGAATGGCTGACTGAAGGAGCCGGAACAGGCACTTAAACCATAAATACAAACTGTGAAATTTGCTCTTTTAAAGAACACAGATTAGTGCAGTCCTCCCCACCACACCCTTCTCCTTCTGTTTCATTTCTCAAGGTGCAATTAATTATCATAAGTAGAAGCCACAGCTTAGATGGGTCAGAACATAGAAACGTGCCTCTAGGAGGTGGGAGGGGCTCTGGGTCTGATCCTGGTTTCCAAGTGGCAGAACCGGTAAACAAGCCAGAGGCACAACTCTGATTTCTCTCCCTCCCAAGAGCTCTACCAAGTGAGGCTCCCTGGGAGGCAGACCAGAGCATGTGAACCTGCCATGGGCTGTTCAGCTGGGGAGCTGGAGAGGGCTGGGGACAAGCTTCAGAAGGGCTGCATTCTCTGACCAGCCCAGCCCAGCTCAGACTTGGTACCTGGCTTGGGAGGTTCCCTTTCCTCTCTGGCCTCAGCAGGTCACTTCTGGCCCTCACTCCCTAGAGAAACATGTTAAGAAACCAAAAGGAATCTCTGGAGCTTGAACGGACCCTTCTGCCTCCTGAATCCAAAGGTCTAGCTTGGTCTTATGGTGACTTAGCAGTGCACACACCAGTACCTTGCAAATGCTTTTTACTAATAAAATATAAAAACTGATTTAGGAGATGTGTTAGTTTCCTCCAGCTGCTATAACAAAAGCACACAATCTAGGTAGTGTCAGACAACAGAAATGCAATGTCTCACAGTCCCGGGGGCTAAAAGTCCAAAATCAGAGTGTCAGCAGGGCCATGCTCCCCCTGAAACCTGCAAGGGAGAATCCTTCCTGGTCTCTTCTAGTTTCTGGGGTCTTCCTAGCAATCTTTGGTGTTCTTTGCCTTGAAGTTGCATCATTCCGATAAAAAGCAGAGACATTACTTTACCAACAAAGGTCCTATGGTTTTTCCAGTGGTCATGTATGGACGTAGGAGTTGGACTATAAAGAAAGCTGAGTGCCAAAGAATTGATGTTTTTGAACTGTGGTATTGGAGAAGACTCTTGAGAGTCCCGTGGACTGCAAGGAGATCCAACCAGTCCATTCTAGAGGAGATCAATCCTGGGTGTTCATTGGAAGGACTGATGTTGAAGCTGAAACTCCAATACTTTGGCCACCTGATGTGAAGAGCTGACTCATTTGAAAAGACCCTGATGCTGGGAAAGATTGAGGACAGGAAGAGAAGGGGATGACAGAGGATGAGATGGTTGGATGGCATCACCAACTCAATGGACATGAGTTTGGGTAAACTCCGGGAGTTGGTGATAGACAGGGAGGCGTGGTGTGTTGTGGTCCATGGGGTTGCAAAGAGTAGGACACGACTGAGCGACCAACCTGATCTCTGCCTTCAGGGTCACGGATGACCCCAAGAGTCTCTTTCTTCACATGGCCATCTTAGAAGATATCAGTCATACTGGGTTAGAGGTCCAACCTACTTTAGTATGACCTCATGGTAACGAATTATATCCACATGACCCTATTCCAAATAAGGTCATGTCATAAGGTACTGAGGTTAGGGCATCAACCGAGGCAATCATTTGGAGCCGAGGAAGTGTCGCTAGACACTCATTGCGCAAGTGCTTGACAAATCAGAGTTGGTCCCCTAACAGCAAGCACTGTCATGCTCTGTGCTTGGACCTGGTGTGGGCAGTGGAGCGTATTAAGGGCCTAAGGTCCCAGCTAGGTCCTAAGGCCCACTCTGAAGGGTGGGCTTTGGTCTCCCAACCTCAGTCCGCCCTGGCAGTCTTGATTGAAAAGCCTTGGCCCTCCAGCTACCCTCTAATGTATCCTCAGCCCTCCTTGTCCAACCACCAAAGGACCCTGTCGCAGCCTCCTTCAACCACGGACACCGTGCACGGGGGATTTGGGACGGGGCCACAGCCGCAGCATGAGTGTACTGAATGCCTCTCCTGAAGGCTGCCTGCTTAGACACACTGGACCCTGTGTGGTCTCACTTGGGCCTAAAGGGAAGGCTGACAATGTAGCCCGAATAGCCAAGCGGCTCCCCTGACCCCACGTACACTCTGAGGCCCAGGGAATACAAACACACCAGGCCTCTCCTGGGCCCCATGTTATTCTCAGTGCCCTAGTGCTGGTGCAAAGCTGGTAAAGCTGGCATGCAGGGGTACCAGCCACAGCTCTACAGCCACATCCCAAACCCAGTGACCCCAATACCACCCTCTTCAGCCTCCCCATCCCATGGGGTAGGGGCTCTGAAACCAGAGGGCAGCAGCCCCCAGCAGACAGGCCTAGGGACCAGAGCACCTCTGCTGGGCTGGACACAGGGACATTCTGGGTTAATCAACAACAGATGTCTATATAAGGGCCCTGGTCAGGGATGGGGACCCATGGTGGCCTGTGGAGTGTGGTGGAGGGATGCACACGCATGCCCCACAGCCTGTCTTGTTCATGAGCGTGGCTCCAGCAGCCTCCTCTATGGAAAGCGCAGGTCCTCTTGATCCAGTGCGTCATGGCTTCATTCTTCAAAATGATGGCTGAAGAATCACTGGTTTGAGAACAATGGTGCTGGGCAGTGGTCTCCTCTCTCATCAATAGTCTCATGTGCCACCAGGGAGGGTCCCCTCTTGTGAGGTCACCAAGAACTGAAGGCAAGAGTCTCCTCACATCCAGAGAAGCTTGGGAAGAGTTCAACAAGCAGCTCAAACATGACTGAGTGACTTTCACTTTCACCCTTTGAGTTTTCCCCAGGGCCAAGGTCAGGAACAGTGCTTCAGAACAAAGGCAGGGTGCCCACACGCCTGCCTTGTTACCTACTCATCGTCCTGATGGATCAGGACCAGAGGGTCCACCTTTCACAGTGAAAGGATTTCAACAGTGTTTTTGCCCAAGTGGAGGTGGAGGTTCTGTGCCGGGCCCACCCCTGGGAGACTGCTCCCTTGTGGGGCCCTGCCTGTCCCCTCCCCACACCCCTACACTTATCCTGCATGGCATGCCACCCCCATCCGGCTCCTCGATGGAGGAGGGGATTTGGAATTCAAGGACTGGCAGCTGCTCTCCAACAAAAGAGAAGCCCTGAGCAAGTGAGACTATACACAGGCGCAAGGAAAAGGGGAGACTGAAAGTCTTCATTTTAGGCACAAAATGCCAAACAGCCCCTCTGTCTTCTGCCTGATCGCTTAGCTATATTCTTTTCCTTTTATCTCAGCTCCCTTTCCCAATCTAACATCTGTATTTCTGATCCTTCAAGCTGGTCAGACACCCTCTCAAATCCACATGCACCTCTCCTACACCTGAAAATACCCCACAGCCAGAGAACTAAGAAGAAAAGTGGGTCTCACCCATCCTGGTTGGGGATCTCTGACCCTCCACAGCATCAAACATCTGTAGGCAGAACCCAAACCAGCCAGATGGTGTCAGTGGGCATAGGCAAGGTAGACCTGGGAGGCTCCTCTCCGCCCAGGCATGATGGTCAGCAGCCCTGGGCACAGCCAGGCCATCAGGCACTGGGAGTCCTTTAACCAGACCTGTAGCAGAGCTCCTGCCCAAGCCCTCACCTCCTCCTGACCCAGCTTCCCACCCCAGCACCAACACGGATGCCTTCCAGCAGCAAGGAGAGAAAAGAGAACCACACAGGAGTGCTGTGGTCCAGGGACATCCTTTATCTCTCTGCTCCAGCACGCCGATGGTGCCGGCCTGGCTGACAGCCCACTACTCAGCACCTCACCTATTTGCATTTTTGTGGGGAGAGTCAAAGACCCATTAAATGGAGAAGGCTGGCATTTTGCAGTCTCCTAGCACTGAATTCTAAGGGAGATTAGATCCGTTTGCCCTGGTCATTTTGACAGCCCTGAGAGTTGGCGCCAATGGCACACAGGTAAGAATCATGCATAATAAGCCTCTGCTCCTCATCCACAGGAGGAGAGAGGGCTTCTCACTTGCTGCGGATGCGGGCACCTGGGGGCATCAATCACCCTGGAGAAGAGAGGGGAGGAGAGGCTGCACGCCCATGCAAAATGACTCTCTGCAGCCCTAATGAAGGCCGGCGATGGATGGTGGCCTGGGCTCGTTAATCAGAAGGAACATGCTGCCGTCTGCCTCTCCTTCCAGCCCTCCTGTGCCCGCATCCTGATTGATCTGTGGCACAGTAACCCTCAGATGTCACTGCCCCCTGCCAGGGGTACCAGGGGAAGGGCTCTAGTAGGGGCTTGGGGAATGTGCCAGAGAAGGAAGGAGTGGGGGCTGGCAGGCAGGCCCTGGCCTTCTCCTGGACATATCCTGAAGCAGCCTCGAGATGATGACTCCTGAGGGGCCACCAGAGCTGACACACCCCCTTGGGGCCTCTTCACAGGGTGTCTCCCACCAGATACACAGACATCCTCTTCCAGGGGTGTGTATCCTTGGCATGGCCGTGGAGGGGTGCTGCCCCACGGCACCACTCTCCTAGCCTCCAGCCTTCATGCCCAGCCCACCTTCCTCTCTCCAGAGAGCCAGACTCCATCCAGAAAAAGGCCCAGAGTGGTCAGTTAGCCACCCTACTGTTGTCCACCCCAAGAGTGTGGGCAGAGAGGGTCCAGGCTCTCATCACATGCTGACAGCAGGGCCAGGCCTACTCTGCAGGTCTGCGTCTCCTGGTCTGTCCCCTCTGACAAACTGATGGGGAGTTGGTCACCCTTCTGTTCATCTCACTTTAGTTGCTTGTTACATGGAAACAATTGCATAAAATGTCTCCTCTGCAGCTGAGGGCACTGTCCTGAGGCCTGGGTGTGTATGGGAGGCCATCTGGTGTGATGTGGTATTTGTCCAGTCCCCAAAGCCTGATGGCTCTCAGAGGGTGACAGTTCCTGCCCTGGGAGGTTTCAGGCCCCAGACTCCCCCCTGCCCTCCCTTTCTGGGGCAGAGGGCAGCTCAGGCATTCCTGGCCAGAGCAGGCGAGGAGCGGGACTCCGGCTACCAGGCCTGCTAGCCCCCAGCTGGGGCAAACCAGCAGGACCCCTCTAAGGCTAACTGGGGAGCCTCAAATTCTCTGGAGATATTTCTGTACAAAGGCATTCACTGTGGGGAGGACATTAATGGTGTCGAGATTGTTTGGGGTCTCAGGAAACACTGGGTGCCGGGGACCAGTCAAGTCTATTGACTGGAAAACACAGATACAATAGAAGCATTCCCAGGGTGCTCCTCGGCTGTCTTGGCAATGATAGAGGGCTCCTAGGAGCAGGACTGATAGGCAGGGCAGGACGGGCTCCCTGACGAGGAGAGGCACAATGGCAACAGGTCAATTCCCAATGCCAGGAGGCATCATGGAGTTACAAGGGCAGCGCCAGAGGGGCTGTGGGCACCACCCCACTGACCGCAACACCCACTCAGTTAGAAGAGGCCAGAATTACGATCTCACAACCAGAGGGAGCCACTCCCCTGGCAGCCTCCTCCCTGGACCTGCTACTGGGGCTTCTATGGCCACCTCACAGATGATGGTGGTCATGCAGTACAGGAGGGTGGGTTCAGAGCCCAGGACAGACAGACCATCGCAAGCATTCAAAACCCATCCAGCAGAACAGGGGAAATGACAAAAGGCAGAGAGTGACTGAGGCTGCCCTGAGGGTGCCCTGAGGGTGGGGTAGAAAGCAGGCTTCAGTCCCCAGGGAGGTTCCTGCAGGAATCATGATGGGGCCTCCACCTTGCAGCCTGCAGCCTGTGAACTTGGGGCCTGATTCATAGAGCAGGGCTGGCACATGGGTGAAGCACAGAAGGTCCACAGAGGAAACTGACATCACTCACGGAGCCTACAGGACATGAGTCAGGGACTCGCCTGAGAAGGATACCGGAATGTAGGCCCTGCAGAGCTGGGGTACCAGTGGCAGGTGGGCTACACCCTCAGGGCGGGAGGAGAGCATGGCTGGGTGGTCAGGCAGGCTTCCGCAGAGGGTGCTAGGGACTGTAGCCAAGCCTCAGAGAAATGGACAGATGTGGGGTGGAGGGTCGGTGTGACAAGGACAGACTCCCTCTCAGAGACTCTGCCTGAGAGGAAGCAGAAGCACAGCCCCTGTCTCCCGACCGAGGGCCGTGGCGGCCCCTGGAAATTGCCTCCTCCTCCTCAGCACCAGGAGCTTACAGGGAAGGCTGTTCATGGACTTTTGCCTCACACAAAGAACATACTGAAAAATCAAGACTGCATTTCTCCTCCTTTTGAACTGAAAAAGAGATTAAGTTCAGTGACACAGGATCTGGAGCTCTGTTCCCTGTCCTCCAGCCTGCACTTGACGAGCAGTCCAGACTTCACCTGCCCACTCACTTCACTTCCTGCCTACCCAAAGGCAATCGGAGACGAGGCCCAAATCTGGGTGCCACTCTCAATTCAGAACCTCTCAAAGAGGGCTTCCCTGACGGCTCAGATGGTAAAGAATCTGCCTGCAATGCAGGAGACCAAAGTTTGACCCTTGGGTCAGGAAGACCCCCTGCAGAAGGGAATGGCTACACATTCCAGTATTCGTGCCTGGAGAATTCCATGGACAGAGAAGCCTGGCAGACTACAGTCCATGTGGTCTCAAAGAGTTGGACATGACTGAGCAACTAACACACACAGACACACACACACACACGGTATAAAAAGCTCCAGAGACTTGGTGCTTCAGGCTCCGATCCAACTCTTACCAGTTGGTCACTCAATCTTTCCTTGCATACCACCCAAGATGAGGCACTCACTACCTGACCAGCTGGGCCCTTTTCTCATCAGAAGTCTGCCTCCTGGGATTTTCTTTCTTCAACACTTGCTGTGCCCTAAAAGAGTCCCCACAGAACCAATTGCTCCCCTTTCTCCCTAGCAGCCCTTCCAAGTTTTCTCTCTCCAAGTCCCATGCTCTTGGCTCCATCAGCTCTCCTTCTAGCCCCCACCACCTCTGACAGATCTAAACATCACATGAGACGGAGGGGGGCTGTCACCACCTTGCTGAGCACATCCTACTTCTCTCTTTATCTCCCTGCAGATCCCCTTACCAAGCATGGGGAGGTAGGTCCCCATCCTCCCCCACCAAGCATACCAGGGTCTCCTTAGGAGAACCAAGGCTCCTTGGAGCTCTGAAACCATTGCCAGTGCCCTTTCGAATTTCTTCGTCCTGGCCCTCACCACCCTCCTCCTGTTCCCTCTACCCACTCCCTTTTTGTGCTGTTGTTGCTGCTTAATAGGGTGTTTCTGGGATGAATAGTGTTCTCAGCTCCGGCTGGGAATACATCCGGCCTTTCCCAGCCCCGCCCCTGTCCTCATGGAGCTGGTGAAGGTCTAAGGAGAGCTGGGCCCAGACAATGGGCCAGCAGACTCACTTAGGAACTCACAAAAGCCCCATTTCCCTCCACGTAGCAGAGTGACAGGCATAGAGAACAAACCCCTGCCTGCATGCCGCCCACATGGGATGCTGTGGGGGCTTGGGGCCCCTGAGCAGAGAGGCTGGAGCTCTTGGGCTCTGGCCCCGAGAGAGAGCCAACATGAAGGGTTGGAATTCACAAAGCTGCAGATTCCCAGGGGCATGGCATAGTCCCCACCTCATGCGGTCACTGGGAGCATCAGCACCTCCAACGCTGACACGCTGGGGCCTCTGGGTGCACATACAGAAGGGCCCATATCCTGTGTTTAGATTCTGAGAGAGGAGGGCTTGTGAAATGGAAGACAAGATATGAAGTTCCCTGCACTCCAGGCTTCCCGAGGGTGGGCAATGTGCCTGGAGAGGCAGACATGGAACACTGGCCCCTGCGCACCTGCTGTGAGGACAGGTGAATGGATCAGTGACTAAATCTGTGAGGGGATGAGACCCTAGTGGGGGTGCCAGCTCTGGCCTCCAGCATCTCAGGGGAGGAAGCCTACCTGGAACACACTGGCACCCAACTCTGCACCAGGAGACCCTAACTTTAAGGGCAGCAACATGGAAATCCTGGCATGTGGGACGGAAGAGCACAGGTGAGGCAGATTTGCACATGGACGACTACTCCTCGCCTCCATGTACACGGGACTGGTGAGATGTGGACCGATTCCAAGACCTCTGTTAATTTTTAAGTTGAGTAATGCAACCAGGGATACAGTCTCTATTGTAAAATGTGCATTCTCTTTGCCTTCTCTTGATATCCATCACCAGTACTTCTGGCTGGCTTTCATGGGAAGGAGGCAGGAGCCACCTTCTCCCTGCTTCCTAAGAGTCACTCTAATGAACATGACATAACATAGCATAACAATGATAAATGGCAAATAGCAAGCAACTGTGTCCCTTTGGCAAGTCCACTGGTGCTGTGATTCAAATTCACATCTCAGCAAAATGGCCTGGAACTTCACTCTACAATACTCACAATTCAGTGTTAACTTTGGGAATGGCTAGAGACAATGAGCCATGTTTTCTTTATGCTTCACTAAGATCCTTGGGCTTGCCTCCCCAAACTAGAGAAATGATGCCCAGCGTTGTTCACCAGCAGAGGAAAACACACGCCCACCTCCTCCTTCAGAGGCCCCTTACCTTGTCAGCCATGCTATAGCTAGGAGAGCATTGGAGTTGAAGTCACAGGACATGGGTTCTAACCCAGGCTGTGTACATAAGGCCAGTATGGCCTGGGCAACCCACAAATTCTGAGCCCCATATTTCTCAGAGGGAACACGGGTGCAAATATCTGTTTCTCAAGGAAATAGGAAGATCAAACAAAATGTGATTTGTAGAGTGTCTATTATTGTACCTAATCTATAATAATCACTCATTGACATTACCTATTATTATTTCTAAACAGTTGGATAAAAATTATGTTTTTTATGAAGGATATAAGTCAAGACTCTTTTTTCAGCATGTGGATGGCTGGCTGGTTATTTTAGCACCATTTGTGGAAGACACTATCTTTTGTTCCATTGTATTACTTTCACTCCTTACTTACAAATCCTAAAAGATGATGCTGTAAAAGTGATGCACTCAAAATGACAGCAAACTTGTAAAACTCAGCAGTGGTCACAAGACTGGAAAAAGTCAGTTTTCATTCCAATCCCAAAGAATGTTCAATTCATTCCAGTCCCAAAGAATGTTCAAACTACAGCACAATTGCACTTATTTCACATGCTAGCTCAAAACCTTTGGAAGTTGGGCTTTGACAGTATGTGAACTGCAAACTTCCAGATGTTCAAGCTGGATTTAGAAAACAGAGGAACCAGAGATCAAATTAGCAACATCTGCTGGATCACAGAAAAATCAAGAGAATTCCAGAAAAACAGCTACTTCTACTTCACTGACTACATGAAAGCCTTTGACTCTGTGGATCACAACAAACTATGGGAAATTCTTAAAGAGATGGGAATACCAGACTACCTTACCTGCCTCCTGAGAAACCTGTATGCAGGTCAAGAAACAATAGAACAAGACACGGAACAACTGACTGGTTCAAAATTGGGAAAGGAGTATGTCAAGACTGTATATTGTCACCCTACTTATTCAACTTATATGCAGAGTACATCATGAGAAATGCTGGGCTGGATGAAGCTCAAGGTGGAATCAAGATTGCCAGGAGAAATACTAATAACCTCAGATATGCAGATGACACCACCCTAATGGCAGAAAGTGAAGAGGAACTAAAAAAGCCTCTTGATGAAGGTGAAAGAGGAGAGTGAAAAAGCTGGCTTAAAACTCAACATTCAGAGAACAAAGATCATGGCATCTGGTCCCAACACTTCATGGCAAATAGATGGGGGAACAATGGAAACAGCAACAGACTTTATTTTCTTGGACTCCAAAATCACTGAAGATGGTGACTGCAGCCATGAAATTAAAAGATGTTTGTTCCTTGGAAGAAAAGCTATAACAAACCTAGGCAGCATATTAAAAAGCAGAGCCATCACTTTACTCACAAAGGTCCATCTAGTCAAAGCTATGATTTTTCCAATAGTCGTGTACAGATGTGACAGTTGGACCATAAAGGCTGAGCACCGAAGAATTGATGCTTTCAGACTGTGGTGCTGGTGAAGACTCTCAAGAGTCCTTTAGACAGAAAGAAGATCCAACCAGTCAATCCTAAAGGAAACCAACACTGAATATTCATTGGAAGGATTGATGCTGATGCTGAAGCTCCAATACTTTGGCTACCTGATGCAGAGCTGACTCATTGGAAAAGACTCCTATGCTGGGAAAGATTGAAGGCAGGATGAAAAAGGGACAGCAGAGGATGAGATAGTTGGGGTTGCAAAGAATCAGACATGACTGAGCAACTGAACAACAAAATTATTTTCACTCTTTATCAAAGATCAGTTGACCAGTGTTATCTGGGTCAAGTTCTAGGCTCTCTATTCTTTTTATAAATATCACAATGTCTTGATTATTGTAGCTTCACAGTAAGTCTTGAAGTTAGGAAAAGTCAACCCTCCACTTTTGTTCTCCTTCAATATTGTGTTGGCTATTCTGAGTATTGTGCTCTCCCTATAAACTTTAGAATCAGTTTGTCAATATCCACAAAATCTTTGCTGAGATTTTGACTGCGATTACATTGACTCTATGATCAAGTTGTGAAGAACTGACATCTCAGAAATATAGTCTTCCTATCCATGAACATGGAATATCTCTCCTTTTATTTAGTTCTTTTAGTCCTTCCTTGAATTGATTCATCAGTTTTACAGTTTTCCTTCTACAGATCTTATGCATATTTTGCTGGATTTATAACTAACTACTGCATTTTGGGGAGCGCCAACATATGTATTTTATTAATAGTCCTTGGCGAGCCCTTGTTGTTGTTCAGTCACTCGGTTGTGTCTGACTCTTCGTGACTTGATGGACTGAAGCACACGAAGCTTCCCTGTCCTTCACCATCTCACGGAGCTTGCTCAAACTCACGTCCATTGAGTCGGTGATGCCACCCAACCATCTCATCCTCTGTTGTCCGCTTCTCTTCCTGCCTTCAATCTTTCCCAGCATCAGGGTTTTTCCTAATAAGTTGGCTCTTCACATCAGGTGGCCAAAGTATTGGAGCTTCAGCTCCAGCATCAGTCCTTCCAATGAATATTCAGGATTGACTTCCTTTAAGATTGACTGGTTTGACCTCCTTGCAGTCCAAGGGACTCTCAAGAGTCTTCTCCAACACCACCTAAGAGTCTATATAAAAGTTTTCACAGATATGGTCACATTTCAGAAGACCATTACAAGAGAAACATTCAGTTCAATTCAGTTCAGTCGCTCAGTCGTGACAGACTCTTTGCGACCCCATGAATCACAGCACGCCAGGCCTCCCTGTCCATCACCAACTCCCGAAGTACACTCAAACTCATGTCCATCGAGTCGGTGATGCCATCCAGCCATCTCATTCTCTGTCGTCCCCTTCTCCTCCTGCCCCCAGTCCCTCCCAGCATCAGAGTCTTTTCCAGTGAGTCAACTCGTCGCATGAGGTGGCCAGAGTATTGGAGTTTCAGCTTTAGCATCAGTCCTTCCAATGAACACCCAGGATTGATTTCCTTTAGAATGGACTGGTTGGATCTCCTTGCAGTCCAAAGGACTCTCAAGAGTCTTCTCCAGCACCACAGTTCAAAAGCATCAATTCTTCAGTGATCAGCTTTCTTCACAGTCCAACTCTCACATCCATACATGACCACAGGAAAAAACATAGCCTTGACTAGACGGACCTTGGTTGGCAAAGTAATGTCTCTGCTTTTTAATATACTATCTACGTTGGTCATAACTTTCCTTCCAAGGAGTAAGTGACTTTTAATTTCATGACTGCAATCAGCATCCACAGTGATTTTGGAGCCCAAAAAAACAAAGTCTGACACTGTTTCCACTATTTCCCCATCTATTTCCCATGAAGCGATGGGACCAGATGCCATGATCTTTGCTTCCTGAATGTTGAGCTTCAAGACAACTTTTTCACTCTCCTCTTTCACTTTCATCAAGAGGCTTTTTAGTTCCTCTTCACTTTCTGCCATAAGGGTGGTGTCTTCTGCATATCTGAGGTTATTGATATTTCTCCCAGCAATCTTGATTCCAGCTTGTGCTTCTTCTAGCCCAGCGTTCCTCATGATGTACTCTGCATAGAAGTTAAATAAGCAGGGTGACAATATACAACCTTGATGTACTCCTTTTCCTATTTGGAACCAGTCTGTTGTTCCATGTCCAGTTCTAACTGTAGCTTCCTGACCTGCATACAGGTTTCTCAAGAGGCAGGTCAGGTGGTCTAGACCTACATAAACTCTCTGAGCCCTAGCTTGAGATCTTATTACACAAACTGGACATAATATCATCAGTCAAATGAGTCTTGGCTTGCATTCTCCTAGACCTATACAGATAATACACATCTTTGTTAGGAGAAGCACAGCCCAGGAGTACATCCTCCCAGTTGGCCTTTGTTTATCACTGGCCCTCTGGAGTGGGGCTGCTAGGATGTGCACTGCATAGCCTACATTGGCAGTTGGCAAACTTTCTATAAAAGTCCAGATAGTAACTATATTTGACTTCATGGGCTACAAGGTCTCTGTTATAGCTGTTCAACTTTGCCTGAAAATAGGCAACAGATTATTGTTTGCCCACTCCTTGTCTAGACAGGCAAGGGCTCTGGCATGGACAAATGTGCTGACAACACTTGTTCAGTGATATTTAAATTTTTCTTGCAATTTTCATCAACAAATTCATTATTTAGCATATAAGCATGGTTTTTCCCATGGTCATGTATGGATGTGAGAGTTGGACTGTGAAGAAAGCTGATCACTGAAGAATTGATGCTTTTGAACTGTGGTGCTGGAGAAGACTCTTGAGAGTCCCTTGGACTGCAAGGAGATCCAACTAGTCCACTCTAAAGGAGATCAATCCTGGGTGTTCATTGGAAGGACTGATGCTAAAGCTGAAACTCCAATACTTTAGCCACCTCATGCGACGAGTTGACTCACTGGAAAAGAGTCTGATGCTGGGAGGGATTGGGGGTGGGAGGAGAAGGGGACGACAGAGAATGAGATGGCTGGATGGCATCACCGACTCGATGGACATGAGTTTGAGTGAACTCCGGGAGTTGGTGATGGACAGGGAGGCCTGGCGTGCTGTGATTCATGGGGTCACAAAGAGTCGGACACGACTGAGCGACTGAACTGAACTGAACTGAACTGAATATCATATCCTTCAAGCCATCGGTATACCTACAAACTTCCCCATTCAGAACACCAGAAAGATACAAGCTGGGGCTCTGAGAATGTTTGTAAATGAAAACAAAATAAATAAGCTTTATATTCACGGGTAACTTTAGCAAAGTGTACCTGTGGAAGATGACTGGCCCAATTCTGGCTTGTGATGCTGTCCTCTTGATCTAACTGGTTTCTACCAGATTTGGGAAGGTATCTGAGTCCTTCCTGGGCTTCCCAGGTAGCAGCAGTGGTAAAGAATTCATCTGCCAAGGCAGGAGACACGAGAGACACAGGTTTGATCCATGGGTCAGGAAGATCCCCTGGAGGAGGGCATGGCAACCCACTCCAATATTCCTGCCTGGAGAATCCCATGGATAAAGAAGCCTGTTAGACTACAGTCCATAGGGTCACAAAGAGTCAGATATGACTGAAGTGACTTAGCATGCAGGCACATTGAGTCCTTCCTAGTAGATCTGAAGGAAAACTGGAGAAACATGGGCAGCATGAGCCTTATTAACCACTAATGAATTTGCAGAGGAAAGTGTAAAGTTAGTGTGTTTGTCAGTGGGGAGTCTGTGGACTTGGAACATAATGAAAATTTGTCATCCTGGGAGCACTCTTAAGGGCCCTGAGCTCAGGGAAGAGTCTCCCCTGAGTCTGACAGGGCCACAATCAGAGAAATGATGAAGGAGGGGGGAGAAAATGCAGCACAGGTCAACCAGGTGGTAGACACAGAGAAGCCAGCAGGTGGTCAAAAGGGACTTCAGAAGAGAAGACAACAGCAAGATGCTCTCTCAAAAGAGGCCAAGAGCTACCTGTCCAGGAATGACGGAAGGGTGACAGGGCTCCAAAGCCTTGAGGGCAGCTGGAGGGAAATGGACACAGCAAGGCCCCGGTCACCACCCAGGAGAAATATCATTGAGGCCAGGTTTGGCCAGACCTTACAAGCAAAGGAGTACTGGGATCATCAGGGTGACTTCTCAGAGCCTCCAGCGTAAGACACAGTTGTGACGGCAGTTCCCCAGGGCTACCTCCAAACTCCTCCCACAGTGAAGGGAAACTGGGGAATCCACAAAGGTCAGATAACAGCCAGTGAGATGCTAAGGCCGAGGCTGTGCCCTCTCCACACCTGGCTCGTGTTACTGTGAATGGCTGTAATGCATGATGGCAGGGGCTCCTAGGTGAGAAGGCTGGACCCCCAGCCACACCTCCAGTGTGGAGCAGCAAGGGTCGGCACAGTGCATTGAGCTGCATCCCCCGAAAGATACATCCAAGTCCTATCCCACAGTACCTGTGAATGGGACCCTACTTACTGATGTAATTAAGGATCTCGAGCTGAGATCATTCTAGATTTAGGGTGGGCCTTAAATCCAGTGACATGTGTTCTTAGAAAAGAAAGAGGCCTGACACACGGAGACACACGTGAGGACAGATGCAGACCTTGAATTTCTGCATCTGTAACTAAGGAACACCAAGGATCAGCACCGACAGAGGCTGGGAGAGTATTGAATCAGCTTCTCCCCCAGAACCTCCAGAAGGAAGTACCCCGCAGACGCTGCAGTTTCAGACTTCTGGTCTCCAGAACAGTGAGAGGATAAATTTCTATTGCTTTAAGTCCCCTCAGACTTTGCTTTTGTGTGTTTGCTTTTCTTTCTTCTGTTGCTTGTTTTTTCTTTCACAGCAGTTCCTTTCTGTGGCGGTTCAGTCGCTCAGTTCCGTCCGACTCTTTGCGACCCCACGGACTGCAGCACAGCAGGCTTACTGTCCCCCACTGTCTCCCGGAGCGTGCTCAAATTCATGTCTATTGAGTCAATGACGCCATCCAACTATCTCATCCTCTGTTACCCTTTTCTCCTCCTGCCTTCAATCTTTCCCAGCCTCAGTGTCTTTTCCAACGAGTCAGCTCTTTGAATCAGGTGGCCAAAGTATTGGAGTTTCAGTTTCAGCATCAGTCCTTCCAATGAATATTCACGGTTGATTTCCTTTAGGCTTGACTGGTTTGATCACTTTAGTGTCCAAGGGACTCTCAAAAGTCTTCTCCAACACCACAGTCTAAAGCATCAATTCTTCAGTGCTCAGCCTTTCTTATGGTCCAACTCTCACATCCATACATGATTACTGGAAAAACTACAGCTTTGACTAGACGGACCTTTGTGGGCAAAGTAATGTCTCTGCTTTTTAATGTACCATCTAGGTCAGTCATAGCTTTCCTTCCAAGCAGCAAGTGTCTTTTAATTTCACAACTGCAGTCACCATCTTCAGTGGTTTTGGAGCCCAAGAAAATAAAGTGAGTCACTGTTTTCACTTTTCCCCCATCTATTCGCCATGAAGTGATGGGACCAGATGCCATGATTTTTGTTTTTTCAATGTTGAGTTTTAAGCCAGCTTTGTCATTCTCCTTTTTGATCTTCATCAAGAGGCTCTTAGTTCCTCTTGGCTTTCTGCCATAGGGTGGTATCATCTGCATATTGAGGTTATTGATATTTCTCCCTGCAGTCTTGATTCCAGCTTGAACTTCATCAAGCTCGGCATTTCTCATGATGTACTCTGCATATAAGTTGAATAAGCAGGGTGACAAAATATAGCCGTGATGTACTCCTTTCCCAATTTGGATCCAGTCTGTTGTTCATGTCTGGTTCTAACTGATGCTTCTTGACCTGCGAACAGGTTTCTCAGGAGGCAGGTAAGGTGGTTTGGTATTCCCATCCCTTTAAGAATTTCCCACAGTTTGTGGCATGTGTGTGTGTGTGTGTGTGTGTTTTCTTTCACAGAAGTTCCTAGGAAGCTAATTCAGCTGGGAACGGCAGGTCCCTCTGTGATCCCAGGGGCATGGTCTGTCTTGTCTGCCCTCTGTCCTCAGCACAGGCTCACTGTAAATACACTGCCTGCTCTGGGCTTGGATGGTCAGGGCCACTGAGGCCCTGAGCTGGCTGACAGGTGATCCTAGGCCTGAGGGTGAGGCAAGGAGGGAGTGAGCCAGCCAAGATGGAGGCCTGAAGACTGTGAGTTTCTCTGCCTTGGCTCAGGAGGGCCTGAGCTCAAGGGTGCCGGGGCAGTGGAGGAAACGTGGCAGAGGGTCAAGGGTCTGTTGGGCTCTGGGCAGGAGAAAAGAGCCCTGGGTGGTCAGGAAAGCTTCCTGCAAGAGGCAGACGACAGGCAGCTTGGTTTACGCAAAGGATTTGGATGGGAAGAGACATGAGAGGGTGGAGGGTTTGGAGCTGTTTCCCAAAGGGTCATGTTTGGAACTGGGGAAAGAGAATACATGTTCCAGGAGGAAACAGCTACTGTGGTCAAATCAGGGAGGTTAGTGAAGCAGCCAGCATTGTTACTGCAAAACTCTTCAGAGTGAGCGTGAAGGGGCAAGCTGAGAATGGGGCCCCAGAGACAAAAACAATCCTCAAAGCTGCCCCTGGACAAGCACTCTGGCCGCCTAGGTGAGGGACAGTAAATGGATATGCGAGTATGGCCATGTCAGGGCCAGGCTGGTGTTGTCTGGCAGGACCACCCTCTCCATCCTCGGCCTTCCTCCCACATCACTCAGGAGCTGGGCATGATGCCGGAGGTGAGGGGAGCCCAGGTCTGGGGTGGAGGCGTCTCTAATAAGACCCTGGGATAGCAAAGGACCCCTCCCAAACGAACACAAGCAACTCCATCTTTTCTAGTCAAAACTTCCTAATTAGGAAAGAAGGCAAGACAACGGGCACAGACTGTGTTTATCTTCATTTTACATCCTTTACGATGAGCTTAATGACAATGTTTCACTAAGGCACAACTACCAGGCCCCTGAAGAGCACGCTGATCCTGATTTGGTTCATTCACAGCTCACTCCTGGGTGGAATCCCTGCCCCAGCTCCCCAAACTGTGCGCATTTCAGGAAGGGGCAGCAGAAGTGCAGAGGGAGGGAAGCAGCCCCTGCCTGAGGGACCCCCTCACTACCCCTGAGCCCACCCCGACCCGGCTTGCCACTCAACCCCCAGGGAGCACACAGCTCAGTGTGGCCCCCAGGCCATTCTAACTGGTCCTGTAAATCCACCCACCATACGCTTTGCATCCTTTTTGCATCCACCTATGACCAACCTAGACAGCATATTAAAAAGCAGAGACATTACTTTGCCAACAAAGGTCTGTCTAGCCAAAGCTTTGTTTTTTCCAATAGTCATGTATGGCTGTGAGAGTTGGATTATAAAGAAAGCTGAGCACAGAAGAATTGATGCTTTTGAACTGTGGTGTTGGAGAAGACTCTTGAGAGTCCCTTGGACTACAAGGAGGTCCAACCAGTCCATCCTAAAGGAAGTCAGTCCTGAATATTCATTGGAAGGACTGATGCTGAAGCTGAAACTCCAATACTTTGGCCACCTAATGAGAAGAACTGACCCATTGGAAAAGACCCTGATGCTGGGAAAGATTGAAGGCGGGAGGAGAAGGGGACAACAGAGGATGAGATGGTTGGATGGCATCACCGACTCAATGGACATGAGTTTGAGTAAGCTCCGGGAGTTGGTGATGGACAGGGAAGCCTGGCATGCTACGGTCCATGGGGTCACAAAGAGCTGGACATGACTGAGCGAATGAGCAACTGAACTGAAACATCTTTACCCAGCAGCAGTCTCTATGGCCAGGCTGAAAGAAAGTGAAAGTGTCAGTCAGTCATGTCTGACTCTCTGTGATCCTCTTTGTGAGCCCTACCAGGCTCCTCTGTCCACGGAATTCTCCAGGCAAGAATACTAGAGTGGGTTGCCGTGCCCTTCTTCAGGGGATCTTTCTAACCCAGGCATCGAACCCGGATCTCTGGCATTGCAGACAGATTCTTTACCACTGAGCCACCTGGGAAGCATCTGAGCTGATAGATGATGCTTGTGTGCTTCCCAAGGCAGAACTTTGCCCTCCTAACTGGGTCTGTAGTGGCTAGGCAATCAGGACTATGCAGGGTGACGGAAGGAATGTTAGATGTCATGGAGGGTGGAGGGTGACTGGAAGACCATGTGGAAGGTGAAGTGGGGTGGTGCCTGCGGTGGGCACAACCACTGTGAGAAGCCCGCAGATGGTGCAAACATGCAGATGAAGTGTCAGCTTGCAGGAGAGGCTCATGAGCCCCCTCCATCCACTGCTACAAAGAGGAGGTTGATCCCTGGTGGCTTCTCAACCTCCTCCATCTCAACGTACCAGAGGATCTGAAAAGGTGCCCTCCCTGCTAGCTGAGGGCAAGGCAGACCCTGCTGATGGACCAGCCCATACGCCCACCACCCAGCCACCACCACCCACCTTCATGTGGACTGAGGGACTGCCTGGTGATCAAAATACATAGCTGCTCCCTCCCACCCCCATTACCCTTGCAGATTCAGCTGCTCTGGAGATCATTTGTCTCTCAAAGTGCAGCTCTGTGACAGGCGATCCAGTACCTGCCACCAGGTACAAAGCCTCCCGCCAGCCCCGAAGTCCCAGGTTAAAACAGAGGAGCCAGAGAGAGGCTCAGCTGACCAAAACAAGCAACTTTTTGTCAAAAATAAATCTCCTTCAGGCTAGCAAAGCTTGAGCAACTTACACAAACACTATATTTAAGATAGTTTAAGGCAATTTTTCAAGTCTGTGTTCCCTAAGTCACATCCAATGTCATCCCTGACTACCTCACAATGGTGATCAGCCACAAAATTCATTTCCTCCCTCCCACGCTTGGGACCCACAGATGCTAGCTTCAGTTTGTATCCTCAAATCTCTCTGCCACAGCCCCTCCATCTGGAGGAACTTCTCCAACCATGAATTCCCCTCCCGTCTCCTGCAAAGAGAGTCTGAAACAACCCCTAGCAAGTGTAAAGGCCTGACAACCTGGACTCTTCTCCAGACAATTTCTGGGGGGATGTTACCCTACAGAGATCACGTACTTCCTGAAGCCCCTGCCTTCCCACCCCCTCCCCACCCCTCCAGCTGCCTTCTTGCACAAACTGCCTCAGTAAGATGAAAAGGACTGCGTCCCTCAAACAGAAGAGAATATTTTGAACAGAGAATTAACAGCAAATTAAATTGGTTTCATTGTACTCATTCATGCACAAAATGAGTGTGGGTGTTAAACAGAGAAAAACCAAACAGGCGATGCATCGGGATAATCAGGGGGCAGAATCCTGCTGCAGAGGCGGTGACAGTCAGGGGAGGAGACCAGGCAGGCAGAAGGGCTCCTGACCAGTCGGGAGCCGGGCCGTCCCTCTTCCCGTGCTGGGATGCTTCCTCTCCAAGGTGGAGCTGGGAGGTCTGTGAGGCTCCTTCCAGCTGCAGTCAGTCCATTACAGGTGGACACAGCCTCCTGAAAATAGCCCCGCTGACTGCCCCTCCTTGGAGAACTGTGCTGGCTCCCCGAGCAGGAACACTGCCTCTGCACTCCATCCAAAATGGTCCAGCAGCAACCAATTAGGGCCCTGGTTCTCCCGTCCTTTTCTCCTCAGGCATGTCTGGCCGCGCCAGGGTGGAGGTGGAACTGCTCAGCACAGGAGTAACAGGCGAGCCCAGCAGTCTCCTGGGGATTCTTCAGGACCCGCGGTGAGCAGCAACACAATGATAACGAGCTTCAGGACATGGAACAACTTTAAACAACCCCACAAATCTCTTTTCTGTCAACTCCATCTGGTTAATCTATCATCTGATTTTCCCATCTCTGGTGGGTGCCCGGGTCTCTCCCTTTACGGAGACTTCATCCACCTGCTGCCTAGAAATAAACCTGGTAAAAGTGCATGCTGTCTAGGCTGGGTGGAAAGGCAGTGCCCAGAAGCGGGCAACTGGGGGACCCTGACCTCCAGCCCCCAGGACCTTCTGAGAAGGGGATTCTCAGAAAGGGCAGCCATGGTCCCAGGCAAATTCACTTTAATCACAAGGGATACTGCTAAACATGCCAATATTCACCTGCATGCTGATAGACACCAGGCCCTGGGGCAAGTTGCGGTTTCTCTCTCGCCAGACTCCTGTAGAGGCCAGAGTGGGGTACAAGAAGCCCCTGCCCTCTCCCCTCCCTTCCCAGTGCCAATAGGACCCACCTCGACAACCAGACCCATGAGCTGCAGGGGTACCTGGGATTCCGGACCCCAGACTGTAGCCTGACCCAGCTGCTCAGCGCCTCACCTGCCTTAACCACTCCCACAAGGCATGTTGTTACCCCACCTTGGCACAGAGCAGCCCAGAACTCAGGTGGAGTGCCTGTACTTCTATTCTTTTTTAATATATAAAAGAAGATGAAAGAAAAAAATTAAGTTTTAGTCATATGGAATATACAGACAGACCCTGGTGCTTGGGTCATGGTCAGGGTCCCACGGCGGGTGCAGCTTCTGAGGTGTCCCAGGAACCTCATGGGAGGGAAGCACATGGGAGGGTCCCAGGCACCCTAACTCTGTGCATTCTCAGGGTGATGTACTGGCAAAGAGCACTTAGAGCTTGTGTGATCTGATTTAAACCAAATCAACCCCAACAAAGGTGGAATAAGTAACTTTAAAAGATTCCTGCAAAAAATACACAAGTTGAACCCTTCCAACACCATAAGTGACGTAAGTCCATGAGCCTAAAGTGCTGACACTTGCCCTATCCCTAGTAAGAACTCTTCATCAGCCGCACCAAGAGCTAAAAGCTATGACAGTCTAATTGGATCTGACAAGAAACTGGCCCAAAACATCAAATAATCGGGAAGACTATTTGAAATATGGATAGGCATCTACTACCATGAATGATGAACCTCTCCCAGACTGTATATTTTGCCTTGCTGTACCAGCTAGTGAGATTAAGAAGCCATTTTAATCATAGCAAGTTAGTTTAAAATATTGCTTATTTTATCTTTATCTGATTTTTAATAATTTGTATTTTATTGTGTATATTAAATATGCACAAAATATATTAGTATAGCAGCACATGTGCTCACTAAATACCTGAATATTCAAGTACGGGGATCTTGGAAGTTTGGAGACTACTCCTGCCCCATCTCCAAGTGTGGCACCACCCTCCTGCCAGACTCAACCCCAACCCCTGACCTCCTCCCGGATCTCTGGCTCCCCTATATCTCCCGCATTGTCTATCATCTTGTCTCTGTGCTTTTTCTCTGAATACTTCCCAATTAGTCCCCACTGCCATGACCCCACCCAGGCCAACCCCTTCTCTTCTGGACAACACCATCAGCCTACTAGAACTGCTATCTCGCACCTTTCCTTGCACTCCCAATTTCATTCTCCAGTCAGGCTTCCTAAAATGCAAATGTGATCATATTACTCTGACCCCTGAAGTTTTCAGTCGGTTCCCATGGCTATCAGCTGGAAATGTCCAAGCTCCCTTCCCTCTTCCTCCACATTGTCATCATCATGATCACCAACAGCACCAACTGATTCCTTTCTACCTGCCAGGTGCTGGTGCTAAAGGTTTTCCATCCACTGTCTCTTTCAATCTCCACTCTACAGATTCAGCTTAAAGGGGCTGAGAGACCACCCAAGTTCCCACAGCTCTGCTCTGCCTCTGCTTCCGGCCCAGTGCTCTTTTGCCACGGTGCTGGCCTTGCCACTCACATCCCAGCCTCTCAGAGCTGCTCAGCTCTAACATGTCCTCTCTGACGCCCAAGCCTCAACTCATGATCCCCCCACTTCCCCTCCCTTCCCTGGGTGACTCTTCTGACCCAGCTGGCTTTAGCTCAGACACTGCAATCAATGACATGTCCTCCCCAGGGAGGCCACAGCCACCAACAGCTGCCAAACCAGCCTGGAAAAGCCTGTGCAGAAACCAAATTAAACCTGAGCCTGTCCAGACCAATAGGTTTGACTCTCAGTTTGTTTACAGGATGTCCAGGGGACCAAGCGACATGCTAAGCGACACCATGGGGGTTTGATCAGCAAAAGCCAGACTCTGCAGAACTCTATAGGATATGTAATCTGGTTCATTCAACAAATGATTCACGGGAAAATGAAAAGGATTAGAAGAGACCTGAGAGATGAGTCAACCAGACAGAACGTGTGGATCTTGTTTAGATCCCGATGTGAATAAACCAACTGTAAAAATCTTTAGGAGACACACGGGTACTCTGAACACTGACTGGGCCATTCAGTAACACTAAAGAACCAGTGCTGATTTTTTTAGGGGTGATACTGAATGGTGTTATGGCTATGCTACAGAATGAACACACGCATGTATTTATGTAAAAATGTAAATTATGTTTATATTAAAATTATGGTAAATAAGATGAAAAGATGAAAGCTTTTTAAGAAGCAGATTGTCTTCCAAGCCCACACTGATGAATGAGGTACTTGTATGAACTTTCAAAGAATTCTGGAAATTGCCCATCAGACTAGTCATCATACTTTCAAGGAATGATTTCATTAAGTCATTACAGTCCTTCTTCCCCATGTCACTAAAGTCGTGAACTTTGTGAGGGTGGAAAAGTGTCTTGTGGTTAGTGTTGGGCAGACACATCCCCCCAACACCTACACAACATTGTAAATCAACATTGTAAATCAACACCTACACAACATTGTAAATCAGCCATACTTCAAACCTACACACACTGGCAAGTACCTCTACCTACACACAAACACATCTGCTCTCACATGCCTGCCCAAGTCTGCCCCCACCTCCCAGGCCCCAGAGCCCAGGCCCTTCCCCTGGAGGCTCCAGGACATCCTGGTGGATCCCAGGATGGGGCCTCCAGGTCACATCAGGGTGTGCTTGAAATGTCCTGATTTCTCAGGTTCCCCTCCAAACACCCCTGCTTCCTATAACCCACCACGCAACACACACCCCAGCCAAAGGCTTCTTCCTTAACTGCCACTTTCACCCTGACTCTTCTGGCTCAAAATTCTTCTTAGGGTATTATCTCCCCCCGCCAATTCTATATATTTTTTTATATTTTTTTATTTATTTATGTAATTTTTACTTTATAATATTGTAATGGTTTTTGCCATACATTGACATGAATCAGCCATGGGTATACATGTGTTCCCCATCCTGAACCCCCCTCCCACCTCCCTCCCCATCCCATCCCTCTGGGTCATCCCAGTGCACCAGCCCCGAGCATCCTGTATCATACGTCAAACCTGGACTGGTGATCTGTTTCACATATGATAATACACATGTTTCAGTGCTCTTCTCTCAAATCATCCCACCCTCTCCGTCTCCCACAGAGTCCAAAAGACTGTTCTATACATCTGTGTCTCTTTTGCTGTCTCGCATACAGGGTTATCGTTACCATCTTTCTAAATTCCGTATATATGCATTAGTATACTGTATTGGTGTTTTTCTTTCTGGCTTACTTCACTCTGTAATAGGCTTAGGGTATTATCTTCACTCTACTTTAAAAAGTGAGCAGCCAGGAAGCACGTGCACTATGTGAGGCCAACTGGCAGACCTAAAGATGGAAGAGCTTTGACGCCTGCTCCCAAAGGGCTCGGCTTCTCAGCCCGGATGAGTTCAGTTACGTCCCACGCATCTGAGCACCTGCTTCACACTATACCTGCATCGCCTCACGCGGTTCTCACAGCAGCTGATGCAACAGGCTCTATCATCACACGTCGACAGAAAGAGACACTGAGGCTCAAAGAAGATGAAACCTCACACCACCCCGCACCCCAAACTCTCATCCCAACCAAGGTCCTGTCTTACTGCCCTGTCCATTCTCCTTGATGGTTCTATCAGCTTAGATTCCAACCATCTCCACGGGCCATCTAGCCTATGGCCTGCCACTCCTGCCCTGGGGGCATCAAGCTCTGGGTCCACTAGTCTCCCCACCACCTCGCAAACTCACCAGGCGTGGTTGTGAGTCCTGCCATTGTCTCACTGTGCCCCTCCCTAGAAAGTCCTTCCCCTCAATAAGCTCAAAGTCTAGTGTGTGTTCTGGATGGTCAAAAAATGGGGATGAGATCAATTGTACCATGTGATAAACACTATCCTTGGAAAGATATTTATTCTGTCCGACAGAAGAGGGGCTTAAGCTGAGGCTTAGCACATGAGCAGGAGTGTGCTAGTCCAAGAAGGGTGGAAGGACACTCTCAACAAAGAGAAGAGCAAGGGAAAAGGCACTGAAACATGCAAGAGTGAAGTGCTTTGGGGCACAGGGGAGGTCAGCAAGCTGCCTAGTGCAGAATCTCAGAGTGAAAGATTGCCAGGCCAACCTCAGAAGCAGTCTTGCTCTCTGCCTAGAACACCCAGGAAAGATGTTCCATAAAAAGAATCCTAAAAAGAATACGTGTGTGTGTGTGTATATGTAACTGAATCACTTTACTGTGCATCTGAAACCAACACAACATTGTAAATCAACTATACTTCAATTAAAAAAAAAAAAAAGAGTTCCATGGTCCCTGGGCCCTGATGGCTGAGAATGCTGATAAAAATGATGCTGCTGAAACTCATGTACCAGGGGTCCACAGTGATTCACTCCTCCCTACTAACTCCTGGGAAGTGTCCTGGATGCACCCCAGGTAGTGTGAAGCACCTGTGGCCCACCTCTGTCCTCCACTCTACTGACCAGCACCCTGGGAATTAAGAAAACCTCTGCCCTGTACAGTGGCCCCTCCATCCCACTCCCGTGGGCGACCAGCCCAAATCAGAATTCCATGCATTGCTAGACCTGAGCTCCCAGCCTGTGTGCAGAATACCCAACACTGCCCGCATTCATTCCAGCCAGGAAAGGAATCATCAAGGTGCTCCCAGGCCTGGAGGCAGCGCTCCCGAGGGTCGGAACCCCCTCGGGGGCTTCTCAGTTGGGAAACAAAATGGCACACGCAAGGGAGCGGCCGTTTCCAGTCCTGAGCAGCAGTTGTTTCCTCAACAAGCAAGCAGACCCCGCACAGACCCCGCTCTCCTCCACAGATGGGCGCCTGGGAAACACAGAGTCGCTTCCAGACTACAGATTGTGCCGAAGCCCCGTATCACCTGCTACATGCAGACTCTACTGCCACTTGTCTGGAGTCTCCTGGGAGTTGGAACATCAGGGCTGGCCTGCCACCAAGTACAGAAAGAAGTCAGATCAGAGCCGTGAAGTGAGGCTGACGGCTAGATGCTGGGGTCAGAGGGAAGGAGGGACCTGTGGAGATGGGCCTGCAAATCCCACCCTCCCAGCTTCTCCCCCAGTCCTGCCATCAGCACTCCTGCCACATGATCAAGTCATTTTTTTTCCATCTGAAAATGGGGTTATTAACGAAGCCCATTTACAGGATGACACTTGGAGTTGAGATGGTAACTATGAAAATGTAACTGAGAGAAGCTGGACATGCCGTCAAGAAGCTGTGCTGACAGACGGACAGCCTGAGTGCTGCCACGCCTCTCCCCTTGCCCACGACGCGCACAGCCAGAGACCCAGGATGCCCACCCACCAGCTCACTGTTTTCCTCACCCTAGCCCACCTGGAGATGCCCCACGCGATGCCAGCTGGCACATAAGACATCGACTTGCCTACTTGGGGCTAAATCAGCAAAGCCTTAAGCCAGGATCCCTGAGGGGTGCTTAATGGTGACATATATGATTGTTACAGCCTCAGGCCACAGTTCCCAAGTGGTTTGGGTTCAATGAGAAGAGAAGCTGCCAGCGGAAGGGGCTCTAAAACCCCTCCCTTCCTCATGGCATTGACAGCCAGCTCCCGGAGCAGACAGAGGTTTCGGCTCGGGCTGTGGGGGGAGGGGGTGGGGCAGCGGGGTGATGAGCAACACACACGCTTCTGCTGGGCCCAGCCCAGCATCGGGCTGTCACAGCCGGCCGTTCATCCATCATCTCTCCCGTGTGTCAGTCACCAGTGCAATGGGAGGACAGGGGCTGGAAATTTGAGAGCTGGTGGTCAGCAGAGGCCGCCCAGAGGATGTCCCTCTGAGTTCTGGATGAGCTGCAGCCCCGAAGAGACCAGCGGGGAAGGCATTCCAGGCAAAGGAAACAGACAGTGCCCAAGCCTGGCAGCCCTGTGAACAAAAACCATTCGGGGCACACTGCTTTGCGGGCCTGCACTCCCAGGGTGGCCACGGTCTCCCACGGGGCTGCTGCTGCTCCGACCCTCCTCCCTTTCTTTGCCCCTGGACTAAGTCCCAGGGGTTCAGAGAGTGATTGGGATTGGGGCACTATCCCTTCAAGATGCTGCACTCACCACTCCCCAGACGAAAGAGAGGTGGGAATCTTCCAGGCTTCTAAGGATCAGGAGCAAAACTGACCAAGAAGAAAACTCTTCTTTAGGAATAAATCTGATGAGGGGACTGGGTGTGCCCTGGGTCTGTCAATTCCAAGCTGGTTGTGAGAAAGGATCAGGGAGAACCTCTTCCCTCACTCTTTCAGGGAAGTTCTCTGGGGTACAGTCTCCCAGCCAAGAACTGGAGCCTGCCTCCTGCCACTGGGTGGCCTCATGACCCCACTCGCACAGCCCAGATGTGTCCCAGGTGATGGGTCAGGTACCATGTGAGGAGGGTGACATTCACCAGAGAGAACTTCCCACCAAGGCTGAGCCTTCACCATCCTCCCTGTCGCTGAATCAAGAAAGCAGGGGCTCTGGTGGGGCCTGCATGCAGATCACCACCTCCGTCAACACCAAAACCATGGTGCTTTCTGCTTCTAACAAGTCTGCCTTAGTGGGGCTGCCCTCTGAGCCTGACACCCAATGATCAAAGCAATGAGGGCAGAGGGTATGGGGTGGAGGAGGTTGACTCCACAGAGATCTGCAGTAGAGACCAGGCTGCATGGGCTGTGATGGAAGGAAACCAGCAAGTCAACTTGCAAGAAGAAAGATGACTGGTGCCATGCCAGTGGAGACTGTAATAATGGCTGCCATCAGGAGATCCAACCAGTCCACCCTAAAGGAGATCAGTCCTGGGTGTCCATTGGAAGGACTGATGTTGAAGCTGAAACTCCAATACTTTGGCCACCTGATGCAAACAGCTAACTCATTTGAAAAGACCCTGATGCTGGGAAAGATTGAGGGTGGGACAAGAAGGGGATGACAGAGGATGAGATGGTTGGATGGCATCACTGACTCAATGGACATGAGTTTGAGTAAACTCCGGGAGTTGGTGATGGACAGGTGCATGGGACAGGTTCATGGGGTTGCAAAGAATTGGACACGAGCAACTCAGCAAGTGAACTGAACTGAACATCACCATTATCATCATAACAGCCACCACAACAACACCAACTGTTATTGGGCACCTGCGATGTGTCAGGTGTGGTCCTGGCACCTATGTTGATCCTCACTGACTCTCCATGATCGTCTCCCTTTACTGACAGGACAACTCGCATGCAGTGGACCAGGTTATGGGAGGAGGAGCTGAAAAGAACTGGCTGAAACTAAGAGAACTGGCAGATGCTAACCAAACCCAGACCCAGCATCTCTGAGAGGACTTCTGTGGGGGACAGGTGGGCACAGAGAACCCTCTGAGGTCTGGGTGCTCTGCATGGCATCTCAGTGCTTCTTCCCTGGCCTCAATACACCACATACCTGACCTGGTGAGCCACTCAGATCCTGCTCTTTCGAAATCTCCCCAATGGTCCCAGAAAGAGCCCAGAAAGCCTACACTCCCAGTTACTGGCTGCATGGACTACAGGGTCGAAGAGAAGATTCCAGCTCCTTGTTTCTTCCCAACCTGCCCCCCACTCCATTTTTAAGCCCTGTATGCCCATTCTGAAGATGGTTAGCAAAGGCTGCAGAATTTGGGACTTCCTTGGTGGCACAGTGGATAAGAATCTGCTTGCCAATGCAAGGGACATCGGTTCGATCCATGGTCTGGGAAGATTCCACATGCCACGGGGCATCTAAGCTCGTGCGCTGCAACTGCTGAGCCTGAGCTCTAAGGCCCCCAAGCTGCAACTACCAAGCCCTCGCGCCAGTACTACTGAAGCCAAGAGCCTGTGCTCCATACTGTGAAGCCACCACAGTGAGAAGCCTGTGCCCCACAATGAAGAGGAGGCCCTGCTCACTGCAACGAGAGAGAGTCCCTATAAAACAACAAAGACCCAGTGCAGCCAAAAATTAATTAAAGAAAAAAACACTGAAGACTTTGGGGTGAAAAAGAAAGGCAGAGGGCGACTTTATGGAGGGACCCACGCATCCTTCATCTGCGGTCTAAACTGCACCCAGGCCCCCAGGCCAGCCCATCTGTTCACAGTGCAAAAGATAAACCTGGTGTGCTTTCCTGTTATTACACAGCTTCTCCAGTAGTTTAAGCCTCAACAGAAACTTCAGCTGCCCTCTTAACATTCGGTGGCTTTTCCTCTTAGAGCTTTTAAACAGCGAGTTCACTTTTGCTTACAAGAGTACTAGAAAGATATTTGAGCATGTACAATAGGAACCGGGCATGTTTTCAGATTCCATATCTGCACACAAAAGGTCCTGGCACCACAGCTTTCTTTTCAGCTTCTTCCAAGCCTAGAAAATTTCCACTTCAAAGCTGCGACTTTCTTATTTCCTTTGTGGAAAAAATGCATTGGTAACAGTCAGAGATGAGTTGCTCCCAGCTCAGCCTCGGCGACTCATGATCACAGTCCCCACTCACCAGCATGCCCCTTCTGCGCTGGGCACCACAGCCACGCCTGTGTCCACTCGGACCCTGATTCTCTGTCACTGGGCAAAATGTTTGATTCACCAGCCACCCAGCAGGCCATCAAATGCAGAGTGAGAAGACAAGACAGAAGTGGTTTTGATCTCTGTGGATGTCAATTCCTGGGGGGCAAAGCTTGGCAGGAAAAAGCTAGGTTGCCCCACAGGGCCACAGGGAAGAAGCGGGGCAAGCAGAGGGTTTTAGAGCTCTCCCAACACAGACTCCTATTTTGTAATAATTTCTTTTAAATGATACCTTTTAAGCTGCAAATCTCCAGAAGAAAGGGGAATGGTTATTAAAGCAGAAGATCTGGCCACACATTAAAGAGTGGAAAGCCTGTTTCCGTGCCCAAGGCTGGAGGCTGTCACTCCCTTCAGATGCTGAAGATTTACTGAACTCCAACAAGAAAGAGAGGCCCTCGCATAACAGTTTCTCATTTCCAGAGACAAAGAGAAAATGAAAAAATAAGAGAGGAAAACACCAGTTAGGGGAATAAAACCATCAGAAGGGGACGTCTTCCAGGAACAAAGCACTTGGCTTGTCAACCTACCTCTGCAGAGGGGAGGTGACCACAGGAGAAGGTGAAAGAAGTGCCCTTTCTATGAGTTAGTCGTGTCTGACTCTTCGCAACCCCATGGACTATACAGTCCATGGAATTCTCTAGGCCAGAATACTGGAGTGGGTAGCCTTTCCATTCTCCAGGGGATCTTCCCAACCCAGGGATTCTTTACCAGCTGAGCCACAAGGGAAGTCCTTTCTATGAATGTTTGTATCCTCAAATGCTGAACAAAGGAGTGAGTCTCCAGGAGTCCAAGGCAGAGAGTCTGGGGACAGAGGCTGGCTCGTCTGCCACCAGAGCCTTTGTTCCAAACAGAACTCTTCATCATCCTTCTAGAACCTTATTTCATTTGCCAGAACCCAAGGAAATATCCAAACCAAAAATATTGGGCTTCAGAAACAGTGGGCAGACAGTAAAAAAAGGACAACACAGAAGAACAGTCTCTCGGAGAGGAAACGTTATCTTTCCTGGAGTCTGGCAGTGGCTTAGACAACATCCTGAAAGGCTTCTAAGCTGAGAAGCTTTAGTCTTTGCATTCCTGCTTCGAAAAGTTCAAACTGTATTAACAGAAGGGTCCTCAGATGAGGAAACTGAGACAGGAGAAGAGCCTCAAGACAGCACATGGAGTCAGGGCCTCCCGAAGCCGAGAACTCGCTGCCGGTCCACCCCTCCCTCCACCAGCCGCATGATGCTCAGCTCAGACGTGGTGACAAGGGGTGCCCTGGGCAGGGACACCTCGGGATGAAATCACCAATCAGTCCAATGTATGCAGAGTAAGCCTCACGTGCATGGGCTACAGGAGTCCCACCCGGGAGGAAGCTTAGTCCCTCCTCCCTGAGGCTCTGGCTTTCAGAGGAGAGAAACCAGCATGGATTCAACTAAAGAATAAACAGGAATAAAGGAGGGTGGGAAGCAAATAGAGGAGAAAATGCACATTCCAATGCCAACATCTCCCAACAGCAGAGGGAAGAAAACTGCTGTCGTTCTTGGTGTTCTTTCCTCCCCTCCTCCCCTCCCTCTCTCCTCCCCTCCCTCCCTCCTTCTTTCCTTCCTTCCTTCCATCCTTTCTTCCTCAGTTCAGCCCACAGGTTCTTAGGGAGCAGTGGCCAGTCTGCAGCTAAAGCCCAGAAGATAACAGGCAGGAGCCCAACCCCCGGGGAGCCTGTGGTCTGGAGAGAACAGGCATCCCACAAGGAGTGGACCTAATACTTACATCATGGCCTCGGCACTAAGTGACACGTGGCGGAGGACGCCAGTGGGTGGACAGATAAGGGAAGCTCGCTCAACACGGGGGCCAGGGGGCTGTGAACGTTTCCTAGAAGCAGCAGCTTTGGGACTGAGACAGAGGGATGGGTAGAGGGACCTGCTGAAGGAGGCAGGGCTGCTGCCTGGTAGGAAGCAGCAGGAGAGCCAGGCTGGTCCAGAGCCGGTGCTTCTGAGCAAGTGAAGGGCTCCCATGGGCATCTGCAAGTGTGTTGTGTGTGGCAGGGGCGGGGGAGCATGCACTTGGACTTGAGCGAGTGAGGAGGAGACAGGGCAGGCAGGGCCTCCTGGGGCACATTAAGATGTTCTTTGTTTGAATTTACGGTTTGTTTGCTTGTTTTTCTACCGTATTCACAGTGTCGGGGGATACTGCTGGAGTGCGTTTGAGGCCAAGCAGCCCATGAATGGATTCTTTCACTTCTCCTTTCAATTACCACAGTTTAGGTTTACACTCTTGATGTGTATCCTTGATGCAAACCACAAAGGTGTTACAGGCCTACACTTGCTAATGACACAACTAATTAGGTCTCTAATCAGGACAATCTCTAGGCTCCTGAGACCACTGGCACCCAGAACCACAGGATGAGGAGGGTAGACAAGTGAGGGACATCACTTCCTACATTCTCGCAAACTTAATTGGGTCTCAGATGGATGACTGGAGATTTTTCATTATATTTGGCTAGGGAAAGATGTAAGGGCTGATAAGCGCGTGTGAGCACGTGCCTTTGTGCAGGCTGCAGGCATCCTGTTTGCAAGGGGCTTGACCCAGGCTACACAAGGGTGGTGAGCTAGCCGGGATTGCAGCAAAGCAATCCATTTATTATAATTCTGCTGAGAAGAGGCCCAGTAAATCAAAGCGACAACCTGACTGCAAACAAATTACACACCAAGAGATAGGAAGGAGGGAGAAAGGGAGGGCAGAGGAGAGCAGTAGCCAATTGGGAAAAGCGAAAAAAAAAAAAGGGAGGGGAAAGGGAAAGCCAGGGAATAGGGACCTACAGGGATGCCTGGAGTCTGAAAGACATAAAAAACGGAGCCTAATTTGTCCATCTGGAAGAAAACAAAAAAGAAAAGCATCCACCAAGAGAGATCCCGTTTGTTGGTTACCCCCAACTTACAAATCCTTGACTTAAAAAAACAATTGCCCTTTGTTCTCCCAAGGGGTCACCTAGGGAGTGATTGATGGGCAGCTACTTTCTCTGGAACAAGGGCACTGAGTTCTCTTTTCTTATGCAAATAGAAGGGGCCTCTTCTTAAAATAGAGTTAACCTGTTCCTGGTAACCCTGCTGCAAGCACGAATTCCAGCCTAAGGATCCTCCAGAAGCCACTGCCCTTCTGGAGATGAAGACACCCTCGCTGGGCCAAGGTTAGAAAGGGCAGGCTTCTGGGCAGGGAACTTTGCCCAGGTTCCTGAAGCCAGAATGTGACAACTGGGGAGCAGCTGTGGCTGGGAATGCCACCCCAAACTCCTGGGAGGGACATGAAGCAGTAAATGGGCTTCAAGGAAGAAGTGTTAGTTCGACTATGACTTAAAACATCTTTTTTTCTGGAAAAATAAACTCCTAGATCCACATGTCTCCTTTACAAATTCAACTCTGAAAAAAAGAACCTGCTTGGAAAGCTGTGAAGTGCTTCCACTGAAGCAATAAACAGCAGACAAGAGGTTGAGAAATCTGCTTAGACAATGAGTTATATCTTGTTCTCCAAAATGCACTTCTATGGGAAAAAACCCAACTAGAGAGAGAAAAGTGTGAGCTATTATAGGAGGCTGTGGTCCATGGTTATTTCCAGGGAATCTGACAGGCCCCTCCTATTTGAGGGGCCATCCTTTTCTGTGACAAGATTATGAAGGAGACCACCTCTAGAAGGCTGAAGGTCTGTGGATATTTGGGGACCAGATAATAATGAAAACTAACTGGCTCTTAGTATAAACGTTGAGGCTGTAAGGGGGACTCTAATACCCAAATCCCACAGGGTGGGTGCCCCATTACCACCCAGGCAAGCTTTTGAAATCAATCTTTCTTATGAATATCTGTGCACAAGTCTTAAATAATTAGCCAAAAATCCAGCAACACCATGAAGGACCCCAAGTTGGGTTGACTGCAAAGCAAGAATGCTTAAATAACATAATTTAACCAGACTTCTCAGGAGACAGGTAAGGTGGTCTGGTATTCCCATCTCTTTAAGAATTTTCCACAGTTTGTTGTGATCCACACAGTCTGAGGCTTTCTCATAGTCAATGAAGCAGAAGTAGATGTTTTTCTGGAATTCTCTTGCTTTTTCTATGATCCAATGGATGTTGGCAATTATATCTCTGGTTCTCCTGCCTTTTCTAAACCCAACTTGTACATCTGGAAGTCCTCAGTTCACGAACTGTTGAAGCGCTGCCGGCAGTGCCTGCAGTCACGAAATTAAAAGACGCTTGCTCCTTGGAAGAAAAGCTATGACAAACCTAGACAGCATATTAAAAAGCAGAGATATAACTTTGCTGACAAAGGTCCATATAGTCAAAGTTATGGTTTTTACAGCAGTCATGTACAGAATGTGAGAGTTGGACCATAAAGAAGGCTGCTGCTGCTGCTGCTGCTAAGTCACTTCAGTCGTGTCCAACTATGTGTGACCCCATAGACGGCAGCCCACCAGGCTCCCCCGTCCCTGGGATTCTCCAGGCAAGAACACTGGAAGAAGGCTGAATGCTGAAGAATTGATGCTTTTGAACTGTGGTGCTAGAGAAGACTCTTGAGAGTCCCTTGGACAGAAAGGAGATCAAACCAGTCAATCCTAAAGGAAATCAACCCTGAATACTTATTGAAAGGACTGGTGCTGAAGCTGAAGCTCCAACACTTTGGCCACCTGATTCGAAGAGCCAACTCATTTGAAAAGACTCTGATGCTGGGAAAGATTGAGGTCATGAGGAGAAGGGGACAACAGAGGATGAGATGGTTGGATGGCATCACCAACTCAATAGACATGAGTTTCAGCAGACTCAGGGAGATGGTGAAGGACAGGGAAGCCTGGTGTGCTGCAGCCCATGGGGTCTCAGAGTCGGACACAACTGAGCGACTGAACAACAAACAACAAAAACCAGATTACTAGATCCAAACATTGTCTAAGCATCTCGATAGACACTTAAGATACAATAAATAAAACAACAGTCATTCTTAATTTTTTGAAAACTCAAAGTAATACCAAGATAGATGGCTGTATTTCTGCCACGATGATCCATGCTTTTCTCAACACAGAATGCTTAATGGAAAAACAGATTTTTTGCCATCAAAATTAGAAACAAGGCAAAATGTCTAGATTTATCATATTGAGCAGTGTTGTGGGGCACTGGGCAAAACAATTTGTACAGGAAATCAGGTATATAAATTGGAAAGGAAGAGACAAACACAGTCAACATTGGTAGATAACATGATTGCATGCCTGGCAAACCCAAGACAATCAACTTGCAACCTACTCTAAATGGTAAAAAGACAGGTTATAAAAGTAATATCTGGAAAGCAATTTTTTAAAATTTACCACCACCCAACTGGAAGACACAATGGAAGAGAAAATTCTCATTTATAATAATACAAAAATGACAAAATACCTGGAAATGTACTTAGTATGAAAAAAAGATAAGCCCATATTCTTGGATAAGAATTCTAAACATCATAAAATGTTAATTATTCATGAATTAATCCATAAATTTAAATTCAGTGAAGCTGTTTATTCATATGTTCATTCGCAAGTAGTTGAGCTAATTCTAAAGTTTTTTTTAAAATAGCAAAACAAACAAGTACACTCACTTCAAAGAGCAGGCTGCCTCTATCTAAGATGCCTGAACAAGTGTCTATCTAATGAACAACTACTCCATTCCTAGGTATAGATCCAAAAGATCCACAGGAAATTCTTAGAAATGCACAAGAATGTCAGTAGAAGTCCTGTTTATAATGGTAGAAAATTGTATACAAGCTCAATGCACAACAGGAAAATGAACAAACTGTGGTATTTTCATACAACAAAATACTACCCAGCTGTGGCAATAATGGTCTAGAGCAAGTTGTCTCAACTTGGAAGAATCTCTCAAATATAATGTTGAGTTGGGAAAGGAACAAGATTCAGAAGGACACAAAGTATAACACTATTTATATAAACTTCAGAAACATCTAGGTTACTGTTAGGCTTCCCCGGTGGCTCAGTAGTAAAGAATTCACCCTGCTAATACAGGAGATGAGGGTTTGATCCCTGATCTAGGAAGATACTCTGGAGAAGGAAATGGCAACCTGCTCCAATATTCTTGCTGGGCAATCCCATGGACAGAGAAGCCTCATGGCTTACACTCCATGGGCTTGCAAAAGAGTCGGACATGACTTAGCAACTAAAAAATAAGGTTACTATTGTGTCTAGGTCCACATACATAGGCATTAAAAGTGAATAAAATTCATAGAAACAAAATCCACCAAATTCAGTGGCAAGGAGGAGCCACCCTAGTGGGTGTCCTCAGGACACACGAGAGGTAGATCCGTCCCCACCAGCCCTCCCCCAGCACTGCCAGCAAGAAGGGCTGATTTCCCAGTCTCCTCCCAGGTGAGCTCCTTGTTTGGAAAGGAGCATCACTTCCAAGCTGTGTGACTTTGTCTCTCTCATGCTGCCCACACACAACCATCCTGTATATTCAGTTCTGTTTCCAGTCAAGCCACCATCTCCCATTTGTTGGCAGAGCAGCGTCTCCCAAGAGACTCTGGAAGCACCTGCGTGTGACAGGACACACCCTGCCCTGAACAAGCGTTTCTGGATCCGAGACCAGGAAATACTGCTCCATCTCCTTCACCAGGAGTCCGACAGTCTGCCAAGTTGGCGATGTCTAGGTCTGCTCCCTTGACTTTGCTGTGTCCAAGGCTTCCCAAACTTTCTAAGCCGCAAAACCCTCCTTTCTCACAATATCAATTATGTCCCACAAAATTCCCTGAAAGAAAGTAAGGAAGTTTGGTCAGGGTGTCCTAGAGGTATAGAACTGGAGAAGGCAATCTGCCCGTTGCTAGCTAGTTCCAGTTCAGTTGCTCAGTCGTGTCCAGCTCTTTGCGACCCCATGAACCGCAGCACGCCAGGCCTCCCTGTCCATCACCAACTCCCGGAATCTACCCAAACCCATGTCCATTGAGTCGGTGATGCCATCCAACCATCTCAAACTGGCTAGCTAACTGTCCTCAAATCTGGGACTGCTTATCAGATTATAATACAAATAGATGATTAATGGTGTATTTATTTTTCTGAAGGAATCAGAAGAAACTGTTATCAGTGGTAATCAATGGGGAAAGACATGGGGCTATAGACTGGGGAAAGAAGCTATCGCTTCCATTCTGTACTTTCTCCGCTGTTTGTATTTTCTAACATATTTTACATTGTACTACTTTTTTTTTTTTTTTTTTGGCTGCACTGGGTCTTCTCAGTTGCTGCTCCGGCTTTCCCTAGTTGTAGTGAGTGAGAGTTACTCTTTGTTGTGGCATGAAGGCTTCTCATTGCGGTGGCTTCTTTTGCTAGAGCACAGGCTCTAGGAGCGTGGGCTTCAGTAGTTTTGGTGATGGGCTTAGGTGCTCCACAGCATGTGGAATCTTCCTGGACCAGGGATCAAACCCATGTCTCCTGCACTGGCAGGCAGATTCTTATCTACTATACCACCAGGTAAGTCAGGTACTGCTTGCTTTAAATACCAGTTCACTGATGCTCTGTTCATTATTCTTCAATCATTTACCCCTCGTCTTGGATTAGGTCTTCAAGTTCACTCATCTCTCCTGCAGTGCCTCATCATCCTTCAATTCTATCCCGTGTATTTCTCACCTCAGATGTTCATCTCTAGATGTTTAACCTAGACCTTTTTTGTTTTTTTAACATCTTGTTTGTCTCTCCTTATCATGTTCATACATTTCTCTGCTGCTGCTGCTGCTGCTAAGTCGCTTCAGTCGTGTCCGACTCTGTGCGACCCCATAGACGGCAGCCCACCAGGCTCCCCGGTCCCTGGGATTCTCCAGGCAAGAACACTGGAGTGGGCTGCCATTTCCTTCTCCACATACATTCCTCTACCTTCTCACAAAGCAGGGATGACTCTGCACCATTAGAATCCAAACTTTTTCTTCAGTTACTTGAGGGAATTCCAACAAAGCCATCCTTTCAGACCTGCAGCCTGAGAATCACTGCATCCACTCCTTGTGTTTCCTCAAAGGGCTGATGTCAATTCCAGCATGCCTTTATTTGTATGTGTTCAATAAATGCATGCTGACTGATTGACTACAGTTCCAAAGATCAGGTCTAAATAGCTGGACTGCTCGATTTCTGTTCGTTGGCCCACAAGCGCCTCCCTTGTGCCCGCACGTGTCAGGTGTGGGTACTGCTCAGCTCAACCCGCACAGCGGAGAAAACCGAGAGGCTTTCTCACTTATACTATTCCAGTGCCCCAGTGCCTTGGCTTCTTAAAATGCACAGATTCAAATTAGCCAAAGGAAATATGGTCTGCGTAATTCAGGTCTTTTGAAAGAAAAAAGTACTGTTAACGTGCATCCTATTGCTTGTTTATGCTGATTTTTGATATTTTATTTAACTAACAGAACAGTGGCCAGTGTTCACTCAGTCTTTGAACCCCAGCTAATTAGAACCCACCATACTTTCTGGCAAGAACAGACCACCTCCTGATCAAATGAATTTCTGAACCCCCAGGAACAGCATCTGAGCAGCTTTGGCTTCCAGCATGTATTTTAGAGTTAAAAGAAAGTTTACACTCATTTATTTATAATAAGCATATGCAAACAAAAGGCTTCTATGAGCCTTCAGAAAGTGATAGAATTGTGATCGCTCATGGACTCAGAATTCTTCCATCTGTGCCCTGCCCAACAAGAAACTTTTACATCCCAGCTTCCCCACACCACCACTGTTCTCCAATATGCTGGTGGGGACCACAGCCTCTAACACATGGGGTTCAGCCAATGGAACACTGCTTGGACATTCAGACATTATGTCTCAGAAGTCTGACCACAGTCACAGGGCCTGACACATAGAGATCAGAATGACAGGCAGTACAGGGCAGTGCCCCCAGCTCTACAATGGATGGATGGACCTGGGCTCAAATCCCATCCTTCGCCCACCTACCAGCAGTGTGACCCTTAAATTCATGGTGACTACATTTCTCTACCTCTTAAACCAGGGGAAGCAGTTTGTGATTATACAGTTGCTATGAGATGATGCATAAAATTCATTTAGCACAGTGCCCAGCACAGGGAAGAGACCTTACTCTCCCTGACCACTGCCCTCATCCTCCAAGGCAGGGCAACACCTGCCCTCTGAGCACCTCAGCCCTGCTCGGAGCTGCTACGGAGGCTCCATGGTAATCAGAGATTACTCAGGAAGGTCCAGTCTCAGAACAAGCAGTGATCTCCTTGTCTGCCTCCCTACACACACCCATGTCTCTCCACGAGAGAAGCAACACCCTTTATTTATTCATGGCTAACTCAGGGTTAGCCTGAGTTAGCCAATCAGAGGACGAGATGGTTGGATATCATCAATGGACGTGAGTTTGAGCAGACTCCTGGAGGTAGTGAAGAACACAGAAGCCTGGCGTACTGCAGTTGACAGGGTTGCAAAGAGTCAGACACAACTGAGTGACTGAACAACAGCAACTCAGTGTTCATTAAAAGCTAGCCAAGGAACCCTTTCTTCCTCCCCAAATCTGAAATCTATCACTTATCCTTTTCAAGAGAGTTTAACGTTGGTTCTGCTTGCGATCTCAGAATTTTACAGCACAAGGATTAAAAAGGCCATTTCAAACTCAGAACTCAAATCCCCCTCAACATTTTTGGCAGGAGGGTGTACAACCTCTGCATGGGAAGGAGGGCTCACTGTCCTCCGAGGCCGGACATTTCTTTCCAAGACAGCCAGGGCCCAAATCAGAAACTCGGTGTCAACTATGTATTAGGGGCCCTTTTCCGTGCAGTGCCTCTCACATCTCCCTTTGAGATTTTTCCCTCGCCAGCCTGCCCTCATTGCTTCAGTGGTTCTTCTTAGGTCAGGGTTCAGACTGTGGCTTGTTTCCCCTCCTCCTGAGTGGAGTACCAACAGGGTGGACTATTTCCTTCCAGTTCCACGAAGTCCTACTGCAGGAGGAAAGAAGAGTTCTTACACCATTCTCCAGGTCTCCAACTCCATCATGTTCGAGATACCACCTCACACATACACACACACACACACACACACACACACACTTACACACACACAAGCTGATTCTTCATGGTGAGTCTCTGTTATAGCCATCTGGACTCTGATGCTTCATAATTAGGATTTTTTTTTATAGCTTTAATTATTTCCTCTGTTCTCTTTTCTTTTTTATATTCAATGAATCATTCTGTTCCTGAGAGAGGAAAAATAAAAAGATTTTTGAAAGTTATAGCTCTAATTTCAATGTAGAAAGAGATTGGGCTTTGAGGAATATGAGCATTTGTTGTATTTTCTGAGTCCATTTTTCATCCCCACTGGTTAATGAAGATGTTATTTCTCTCTTGCATTTCGGTTGCTAATTTCTGACAAGTGTGTTTTTCAGTTATGGCTGGTTGTATGCCTCTTGGTTCATCCCTCTTTTGTATACTTTATGAAATATTCAGTTCTTCTTGATAGGATGAGGTTTGATTCTCCCCTGGCTGTGATTAATTGTGTTCGCATTTTGGGACCTAATTTATGTTTATACGATTCCTCTAGTGTTTCCATTTTCTTTTCTAATTATCCATTTTCCTCCATCTTTTTCCCTGAAATTAGTACTGAATTAGCTTGCCTCTGATTACAGTCTTGGACACATCCCAAAGAATATTGTTGGACAGCTCCCCATTATCATTTCATTCCATGAATTCTTTGTTTTATTTTTGCAATAAACCTTTATTAACTCTCCGTGAACCCTCCTTTTCATTTGCTCAGTCATTTCTGATGGGAAGTCACACCAGGCTACGGCCGGGTGTTAAGGCAGTCACTCCCACATTCTCTGCTGCTGTCTGCCAAGTCAAGCTCTTTTTAAAAAGTCAGAATTCTAGGGATTAAAAATAAGATCTATGCCTGTGTTGAGGGGCCAATTTCAATTATTTATTTATTTATTATTCTGGTGTGGACATCTGTTAAGGTAGCTCTGCTGATGCACAAGAACTTATCACTATCCTTTGCCAGGTCTCCTGGCCTGTATGTCTTTCCTGGTTTATAATGACAGATCCCTTCTGACCTGGCTCTATAGATGACTGGCGCTCAGTCTCTGCCAGTAGGTCCCTCCAGTGGCCCCATTAGTCTGAGGCAGGTGGGGCCCCAGGTGAAGCTGCTCTGGAATGAGGTACCTCTCGTCATCATCCGACAAGACACCTTTATCTCAAGTCAGCCTATTTACAGACTGCTGCTGCTGCTGCGAAGTCACGTCAGTCGTGTCCAACTCTGTGTGACCCCATAGACGGCAGCCCAACAGGCTCCTCTGTCCCTGGGATTCTCCAGGCAAGAATACTGGAGTGGGTTGCCATTTCCTTCTCCAATGCATGAAAGTGAAAAGTGAAAGTGAAGTCGCTCAGTCATGTCCAACTCTTAGCGACCCCATGGACTGTAGCCTACCAGGCTCCTCCGTCCATGGGATTCTCCAGGCAAGAGTACTGTAGTGGGTTGCCATTGCCTTCTCCGATTTACAGACTAGGGTCTGTAATTTGCTTCTTGGTAGACTCTCTTTTCTGATAATTCATCACCCCTATCGTGCCTGCACACCTCTACATACCCCTCCCATGCAAACTATATACAACATTCTACTATGTACACGCTACACACCCAATATGCCCATGTACCTGCGAAACACATGCCCACTGCCTCTTCCCATGAACCTGTGGGACCTCTGCTTCCCTGGGAGATGCTGTTTTCTGCATTAGGGATGTTGGTACAAGAGCTCTAGGTGACTGTTAACAAAAGACCCTCCCACAGCCAGCAAAGGCTCAGCTATTCTCAAACTCTTTTGACCAGGGTCCCTCTGCAACCCTTGACCTGCCAAGGTGAGTGCAGAAATGGTGCTGTTCCAGTGATGAACAACTCTACACCCCTTAACTACACCCCAAGTCCAGAGCCCTTGGCCATGGAATTCTCACACCACCCCTTCCTCTCACAGATAAAGCAATAACATCTCTTCCTTCTTGAAAGCAGGACCCAGAAGCCCAATTCCAACCTGCCTAACCTTCCTATGAGGACACCTCAGGGATTCTCCGCAGCACTGTGAGCCTTACCGCTCGATCCTGCAGCCCAGATGCTCATCGTTGCGAGCGCTGGCTGTTGCTCCGAGCGCCGAGGAAGACGAATCTTGGCTGAGCAGCGATGTGAACCTTGCTGTCTGGCCTTGTGGGCCCTGGTGATGGGCCCTCAATGCCATTTCCTCTGAAGTGACAGAGACTTGGCTGTGTGGAGAGCAACTGTAGCCTCCAGGAAGAACCTCTGGGGTGGACGGCATGCTGCCCCCCTGAGCAGCCCTGCCAGGAACCTTTCCGGCCAGTGGGAAGAGGAATGAACAAAGAATAAAGCAGAACCAGCCTTTACCACCCACAGACTGCACCTGGCCAGCGCCGCTGCTGAGCGGACAAATCAGCCCTGCTGGCCTTCTCACCAAAGCCCCTAAGAGGGGGGCCTAAGAGACTGTTCATGATGCTAAAATGTCACTGAGGTGTCCTGAAGAAACACGCTACCACAGAAGCCTGGAGCAAAGCAGCCGGATCTGTCCGCACACTCCCCTCCCTGCCCCCAACTTTCCCCAGTCAGTCCTTCAGCGGCTGGAGGGCAGCAACGTCCTTGTCACCTCTGCTTCTGTGTTTACTGTCTGGCCAGCTGCAAAGGGGCCAGTTCAGACCAAAGCAAGACGTTTCCTCCCACAAGGCCTCTTCCAGCCCTGGAGCAAAACGCACAGCTGCAAAAAACTGAGAACAAAGCAGGGAGCACGGTGTCTGGGAAGGCCCAGTGTTTGGGGGTGGATATAAAGGGACAGGATCCCAGGATGCTCAAAGATGTCCTTTGGGGTATGTAGACTTTTTCCATCCTCATTTATATCATTTCCTTACAAATTGGATCCTCTGTGTGTGTGTGTGTGATAAGTCACTTCAGTCATGTCTGACTCTTTGTGACCCTATGGATATAGCCCGCCAGGCCCCTCTGTCCATGGGATTCTCCAAGCAAGAATACTAGAGTGAGCTCCCACGCCCTCCTCAAGGAGATCCTCCTGAACCAGGGATCAAACCCAGGTCTCATGTCTCCTGCATTGACAAGCGGGTTCTTTACCACTAGTGCCATCTGGGAAGCCCCAGAGGAATCCTACCAATACCCATGTTGGACTGGATTTTGCCTGTTACTATGGTATCAGTCTAGATTTGGATATAAATCATTCTACAACAACTCTTCAGACCTGTCTTTTCTCTTCCACAATTTTGTCCAAACTAGGCTCCCTTCCCCTAAAGCTCAGGAAATGGAACCAATCTCCCCATACTGAATCTCCATCCTTTATATTTCTTGATGGAATCATTGTTTGGTAAATGCTTTTGGCCTGGCACTGGGATCAGATGTTGGTTTTCCAGGCTGAGGAGTGATTCAAAGATACCAGTTTCCCAGAAAGTCTTAAAACCTGGGCTCTGCTTCCTGGCCAGCTCTGGGCACCTTGGATATATTACTCTATTTATGAGCCTCAGTCAAGTTTTCTGAGGGAGAGAGGATTGAAAGGAGCAGGGTTTTCTAGGTGAGGGGGAAAAGCAGGCACCATTGTGACATTAAAAGAAATTTTAGGGTAGCACCAGACACCACACTAAATCATACTGAATGACTTAGAAAGAAATGCAGCCCTTTCTAACTTCCTTTCCATTCTTTTGATTACCTTAAAGAAGAAAGTCTTAGTTTGAGTCTGGCATTTCAAGAACACCTCTTTCTGGTCCCATCACTTCATGGGAAATAGATGGGGAAACAGTGGAAACAGTGTCAGACTTTATTTTGGGGGGCTCCAAAATCACTGCAGATGGTGACTGCAGCCATGAAATTAAAAGACGCTTACTCCTTGGAAGGAAAGTTATGACCAACCTAGATAGCATATTAAAAAGCAGAGACATTACTTTGCCAACAAAGGTCCATCTAGTCAAGGCTATGGTTTTCCCAGCGGTCATGTACGGATGTGAGAGTTGGACTGTGAAGAAAGCTGATTGCTGAAGAATTGATGCTTTTGAACTGTGGTGTTGGAGATGACTCTTGAGAGTCCCTTGGACTGCAAGGAGATCCAACCAGTCCATCCTAAAAGAGACCAGTCCTAGGTGTTCACTGGAAGGACTGATGCTGAGGCTGAAACTCCAATACATTGGCCACCTGATGCAAAGAGTTGACTCATTGGAAAAGACTCTGATGCTGGGAGGGACTGGGGGCAGGAGGAGAAGGGGACAACAGAGGATGAGATGGCTAGGTGGCATCAACGGCTTGATGCACATGAGTTTGGGTGAACCCTGGGAGTTGGTGATGGACAGGGAGGCCTGGCATGCTGCAGTTCATGGGGTCACAAAGAGTCAGACATGACTGAGCAACTCAACTGAACTGAACTGAAACCTTGATACTCAAAAACAAGAAAACCAGCTTTAGATCTTAGCTAAAGCTTAATATTTTTTTTTCATTCGATTCACTTTAACAGCTGCCTTCCATTGACTGCATATTTTCCATGTACTAGATTGATTTAAACTTTCTTTTACAAATGAGTGCGCTTAGGCTTTTAAAAGGTGAATCAACAATGATACAATGGTGAACCGATGATAGTAAACTCCTGGCAAAAATTCATCATGGTGGTTGGTATCTGAATGACAGAAATGGAGGAGATGCTGAGCTCTGTGGCCCTCTGCATCTGGACTCCTGGCTAGGAAACCCAATCATGACCATAATCACAGCTATCACAAGGGGATAAGATCCTCCCTTTTCACTAGCTCTTCGGAAACCAGAGTCACAGCAGGGAGAGAACCCTGTCTCCAGCACTCAGCCCCCAGCCTCCAGTGGACTCACCTGGTGCATGGCAAGCAGATCGCCTCCTGATGGCCAGGGGTGACAATGCCAACTCCAGGAGTTAGTTACCTCCACTGACACAGTGGTTTTTAATTCCTAAGGTTTCCAGCCTCTCTTTGTTCTTTAATAACTTTATTACCAGCTACCAACTATCCCTACCCCACTATCTGGCTGCTTCTCCATTAAGAGAAGAGCAAATTTAAATTTGGAAGAAGGAAAATGAATTATTCAAAACAGCTAATTTCACCTGGACCATTGTCTTAAGAAATTGCTTGAAGAGCAGCCTGAAAAGTGTTCTTAACTCAAGATATACAAATATCCCTCAGAAAGATCAATGGAGACAGAAGGTTCTCTGGGAAGCCCCAGCCTTCCCAAGGCCACCCTCAGCTGGGGTGTGAGCAGCTGTCACACCCAGTGCTGCCCTCACCCGCGCTGGGAGAACTGGTGCTCACATCCACACAAGAGCCGGAGGGGGGCGGGGCTGGCCTCCCCTCGGCTGCCACCCCACCCCCTGGCCCAACTGCGCCCTGGCAGCACTGACAGTCGAGGCATGGGTGAGAGGCACTCCCACTGCTGCAGGGAGGGAGAAATGCCTAGAGCGGTGGGTCCCGCCTGAACCCCTGCCTGGTTGGGTGACACTGTCAGACCGGGCACAGCCTCCCGGGGTCCCCAGGTGAGGGGGAGGCTGCAGGCCTCCCTACAATAGAGCCACACCTCCTCTCCCACACGGAAAAGCACATGTGAGTGAGGGGCAAGTTGTTATAGGGAATAATCGTGAATCCCAACAATTTGTCAAAGAAGCAAGTAGACTGTTCACAAAGTTGGATTTTTTTGTGTCATCAATTACAATTTCCTTATGGGCTATCCTGACCGATGGAGACCTCGGTTCTGCAGTTGGTGCCTTGGGGAAGATAGTGTCCTGGGCGTGCTCAGGGAGCCATCAAAGTAGCTAGCGGAACGTGGGAGCCTGAGAGACAGGGGAGGACACGAAGAGGTGTTCAGCAAGGGAGGAACAGAGTTCCAGGGCCAGGCCTGCTCCTGGGGGCTGAGTGCTGGCAGCCGCACGGATTCCTCCCCAAAAAGGAAAGCACCAGCTCCTGTGACACTGTACCACTCATCCCCATCCTTGCAGGCAGCATCCCCATCAGAATCTAAGGTTCTCCAGGTATCCTGTCTGTGACAGGACATCTCAGCCCACGATGGAACAGCCCCAGTGATGGTTCTTATCAGACCACAAGACCCGCAGGATCTGGACTGCTGTACTCAGCAAGGGTCCACATCCACTATCATTAGCATCACCCAGAACCATGACCCCACTTCTGCCATCTGACTCCAGACTTCTTAGTGAGGCTCTGCTTGTGCCTGAGCTGAGGCTGGAGTTCAATGGGTTCCGAGGTACCAAGCCCCCATGGGGTGCAGGCCTGGGGTCAGGAAGCAAGGAGTCAGTGCTGAAGGCAACACCCACCTGTTCTCAGGCAGCTCACAGTATAGTGGGAGAGACAGGTGCATGAGCAAAAATTCCTCCCCTTGTATAGAGAGTAGCAAGGCACACGGGCAGCACACAACCCCTGAGGTGGCAGGAACAGTCAGGGAGGGTACTGGAACCTTCTGTGCCTGCCATCCAGCATTTACACACTTTTCTTTTATAAGCGCACCCAATTCTGCTCCAATAAACCAGTCCCTCCCACTCTCGGTCCAGGAGAGTCAGAGACTCCCCGTCCTGCCCCGACCATCCACCCATCCTAGCCCATCACCCCCAGCCACAACGGAGGGTCAGTCACATGAGTCAAAGCAGCCGACAAAGCCCCTGCCTAAGGTCTTGTGTGGCACCACTAAGGAGATGCATCACTGTCTGCATTTTAAGCCTGAACCGGTCACCGGCCATCTTTGCCACCATGTTGGGGGCCGAAGAATGAAGCTTCCAGGGAAGACGAGAGAGCCACGAGATGGGAGAGATGAGGTCCTGGTGCTGTCTGAGCATCGGCATGAAGCTCTTCAGCTTTGTGAATCAATACACTTGCTTTTCCTTGAACCTTTTTTGAGTGGCATTTCTATCTCTTGCAAGCTTCCAAAGGCTGAATCGTGAAGGATGGGCAGGAAACTGGCAAATGAAGAGGAAGGGAGGAAGAAGAAAGGGCAGGGAACCCAGCAGCAGCCTGGGTGTGTCTGAGAACTGCACCTGCTGGGAGTTTCACCTGGAGCTTGGGGAGCCAGGGGTATGAGGACGATGGGCAGGAGCAGTGGGCAGGGCTCAGCACCGGAAGACTTGGGAGCCAGGATCCTCCTCATCAGGGGCAGAGCAGCCCCAGACTGTGAGCCCGGGGACAGGACTGTGCCCCATCCTTCTCCCACCGAGCTCCTTGCCTTGTACAGAACTCAGCCTGTGTATCTTATGTGAGTTATGACCTGAAAGGTTTGGAGCAGAAAGACGACGAGACCACAGGAGCAGTTTCCCAACGCTCCCTCCAGAGGCTGTATGGAGGACCGCACAGAGGAGGCCAGGCCTGGCGCTGGGAGGCTAGTTAGAGGGCGGACGCAATGGTCTCCTTTGCAGCAGGAGATGACAAAGACTCAAAAGAAGCCCTGTGGTCACTTGCCTGACCTGTTCCATTTGGAAGTCTTTTAAAAAATTGGCGTTAAAGACCTGGACGAAAAATAAGTACTTGAGAAGTGGAATAAAAATAAGTAAACATAATAATCTTCTCACTTAGGTATAGCCATCTATGGTGTTTCAAGTCCTTTCAGCAACATGAGCTCACCACCATGTTGAGAGGTGGTTATTATCCACATCTTATAAGATGTGGAAATGAGAGCTCAAAGGTGCTAAGGAACTTCCTGTGACCATGGCAGCATCCGCACAGGAGCTCAGGGAAGAACAGGCTTGCCAGGCCATGTGCCCAGGCCTCCCAGGGTATCACAAAGGCCACTAGTCCCCCTACTCCCTGGAGCTCTGCACGTGAGACCCAGGCCAAGATCGCTCCACACTGCCCACACGCACACGCTCCCCAGTGCCAGCAGCACCTCCATCTGCCCAGAGTCTCCCTCCCAGCTGGCCTTCTGCTCCCCTCTGCCTGCCAACAAGCCCTAGTGAGGGACCAGGCAGGCAGGTCAGCTGTTCCTGGCTGATTCAAATGGAAAAGGATCAGGACAAGGCCCAGCATCTCCCCAGGAGCTGGGAGAACCACCTGCTGGAGGATGAACTGGGCTGCCCCCTTTCTCACCTGGTGTCACTGTGTAAGGTCTCCACCCCAAAGACTGTCCAGGTGCCACAAGCCCTGTGGCAGGCTGATCCCTTGGGAGATGAGTTCCTAAGGTCACCAGGAGCCAAATTCTGGGCCGGACCAAAGAAGGGACGCAAAAGGGAGGCCCACTGGCCTCCCAGGTGAGACAGGAAAGGGAGGGAGATGAACTGATTCCCTCAGACAGGGCCCACCCCAAGTTCTCAGGAAGGCACAGGGATACAGGCTCAGAAGCTATAGAGCAGGGAAGGGGCTCCAGTGGGGGCCGAGTGGGGGCCCACGCACCACAAATTCTATAAAGAACACGTGCATGTATGTTTGCGCTAAGTCACTTCAGTAGTGTCTGACTCTTTGAGAACCCATGGACTGTAGCCTGCCAGACTCCTCCATCCATGAGGATTCTCCAGACAAGAATACTGGAGTGACTTGCCATGCCCTCCTCCATACTTAACACAGGTACAGGTAAATGTATAGGTAAACCCTATAATGAATGCAGCCCCCACACTGGGGGCCTCCTGAAAACTCTCCAGCAAGAAAGAAAGAGGAATGTGTCTCCTCATTAGGAGTCATTTCTGCCTGTGCTTTTCAGATGGGGAATGGACAGTCACCACACGCTCACCACATATTCAACCCAAAGACCCTGCCAGGCCATCCTGGCCAGCCTGCTGCCGTCAGAGGTCAACCCCTATAATTCTAGGCTGCCCACAGACTTTCTGGGGAGGTGGGGGCAGGGAACGGTGCATAATGTTTTTAAAATCTGTTGTTAATATTTTAAAAGTGAAGATTTCACACAGAAATCCCTGGACTGCATTAAGGAACATGTGAAGACCTAGCTGTGCCTGCTCCTGTTGGAGGCGAGGGCAGGGCTGAGGCCATCAGCCTGAGCCCACAGGCTGCATGCTTGTCTGCCAGCATTGTTTGCCAAAGCCTGCTGAGTTCAAGTTTCCACCCAGAAACAGCCCGCGGAAGCTGCCGGATTTCTGCTTCTATCAAAGTTTCTCTAGAGGGGAGGGCTCCCCAGCCTCCTCACTCAGCCTCTCCTGGAAACCTCTCAGCTGAGTGGCAGACCCCTGTCCATAGGCTTCCCAGTAAAGGCTGCTGCTGCTGCTGCTAAGTCACTTCAGTCGTGTCCGACTCTGTGTGACCCCATAGACGGAAGCCCACCAGGCTCCCCCTTCCCTGGGATTCTCCAGGCAAGAACACTGGAGTGGGTTGCCATTTCCAGTAAAGGCTACTCTGCCAAAACTGGAGCCTGAGGTTGAGCGAGATCACCTCCTTGTTCTAAACAAGAAATAAACAATTTCTGTTCTTCAGTCCACACTGGAGGCCCTTCCATTGCCCACAAACTCACCTCAACTGTCCCTCCTCAAGGATTCGAGGGACACAGTCTGCCACCACCTGTTGGCCCAGATGCATGGAGAGGTCATCATTTAACGGCCATTCAGTGCCAGCCCAGTTTCTCCAGAAGATCAGAAGGTAGGATAGGGCAGAACCACCTCCTGGTTTCAGGACAGGCAGCTCTGAACAGAATCTTGTGAACTGACAGCCGCAGTCCCCACTGCCATTTCTCGATAAGCATATACACTCCTATGGCTGACATGCAGACTAGAGGGAAAATAATGACTATGGCTGACTACTAGAATACAGATAAATTCATTATGGATCTCAAAGCCATCTGGGTGGCTCAGATATGGCAAATACACCCCAGAAAAATTTTCTCTGATGTGGGATAAGGGTGGCCTGAGTAAAGGCCAAATCCTTTCTCACGCTCAGAGCAGCAGGATGTCCAGGTCACAAGGAGCACGAGGGAACCAGGAGAGAGGAGAAACCCCTGCCTGGCCCGCCCTCGCTCTGGGACCTGCTCTCATCTCTCTCCCTCTCCTGGGCCTCTCTCTCTCCCCTCTCTCCATGACGGCATGAGTTGGCTTGTGTTCGCCCCATCTTTGTCACAGCATGGGTAGTTAAGTTGGCAGGATTCTAATTTAATGGCTCAGGGTAGGCTGAGACAGAAAATTTCAGGTAATGTGTCAAATATCCAGAAATGGCACTGTGAATTATGGCTGAAACACGAGCCACGTCACATCCGGAAGGCCTTCCCGCATCCATGCCCAACAGCCAAGGTCCCCAGGATCTCGGGTTGATCATATGGTCATCCATCCCCTTAGTTAGCCTCTGCAGCACTCTCTGGATGCCAGCTTCTGTGCTGGGGAAGGGACATAGAAAATAGCATGGTCCCTTTCTCAAGGGAACCCAGGCTGGTGTCAGAGGCCCGTGGAATGGCCTCATAAGGTGCTCTGATGCCAGAATGGAGGGAAGCTGTGTGGCATTCACCATCACCCTAATTTATGGGAAGTCACTGAAGGAGCTTAAGCAGGAAATTACATGATCACTCATGTAATTGAGTAAATTAGCTGTCAAGAAAAAACCGCTCTGCCCACGATATTGTTCGCTGGATTGTAATACAACTGGCAGGCCCCGTTCTAGCTCCCCTTTATTTATTGGAAATCTGTGGTGTGTAATGTGATAGGTTGGTCATAAAAAATGTCTAATCACTATGTGTGAAATAGCCATGTCTTTCAGCTTTGCATGAAAATGGCAAATTCAGCTTAATGTTCCTGGACTCTTTTACAATCTGATTAATTGCTGTTGTTGTTTGTTGCTGTTTAGTTGCTAAGTTGTGTCCAACTCTTCGGTGACCCCATGTACTGTAGCCCACCAGGCTCCTCTGTCCATGGGATTTCTCAGGCAAGAATAACGGAGCAGGTTGCCATTTCCTCCTCCAGGGGATCTTCCTGAGCCAGGGATCGAACCCATGTGTGCTTCGCTGGCAGGTGGATTTTTTTTTTTTTACCACTGAGACGCCTGGGAAGCCCCTGATTAATTACATATGATGCAAATTATAAGGAATAGAAGAGGCGATGGGAGAGAGAACTAAGTCTATGAGCACAGGGCCTTTCCCTTGTGTGGGAATTCTTTTCCAATGTGCTTATAAACGCCCAGGCAAACCACATCAAGGCTCCTCTGTGAGGGGTCCTGGAGACCCCTCATTGGGGGAGTCATCAGTTCCCTCCTAGAGAGACAAAGCTGTTACCCTGAATCTAGCCATCCTTTGTCTATTTGTTGTAAGAGGTTTTCTTTATTCTAAGGGACCAGGTGAGTTCAGAACAAACAGAATGCCCCCAGGGGAAAACAGAGCAGTGGGAAAGGACCAGAAAGTCAAAGATTTTATAGCAGACGGGGTTGCTGCCACATGGTCATGAGAGCAGATGCCGGTATCAGAGGTGATTCAAAGGCAATCCGGCAGCCCCTGTGTCACCCCATGGTGACACAGCATCTGGGGCTTGCTGTCAAATAGCTCCACATGGCTTCACTCTGGTCTGGACTTTCTGCTGACACTACCCTTGGTTGCATTAATAGATACCATAAACTATATTAAGTCCCCTTAGCAGGCTGATCACCAGTCATCACAGGCCACACCATTTTGGTCCCTGTGGTTATAACCCAGAGATTTAGAGCAGCCACTACGCATTCCACTCCCCCTCCCCACATACACACACACTCACACTTGCTCCCTACCTGCAGCTTCTAGGATGATGGAGATGGTATTGCAAAGACTCCAGGAGTGACTGTGAGTCCACTAAGGAACATCTTCCCAGGAGATATCTCAAACTTTCTCTTTTGGGAGCAGCACCCAAGCAGGTTTGTCTTGGCAAGGCAGCAAGGTTTTAGAGAAGACTGCTGGAACAGACAAAACTGGATTTGAACTTCATCTCTGCCACTTACAAGCTTGGATGACCTTAGGCAATCTATGACTTCCTTGAACTGCATCTTCCTTAAAAACTGAACAAAGGAAACCTACTTTGCTAGGTTATTACTGAAATCAGAAAAACATTTGTTCATGGATTTAATCAGTAAGTACTTATTGAGAGCCTGCAATGTCCCAGGCACTGTAGTAGGTCCTGTTCAGAGCGGAATCTGCACATGAATGGTTCCTGCTCCAGTGCATGCAGACTCCACCGCATGCAGACTGTACATTAGGAAACAAAGGAGTATGATAATTTCAGGTAATTACAAGTGCTGCATATATAATGAAGCAGGATGCTATGATAAGGGGGGTTATCATTAATATTTAAACTAAGCTGAGCTGGGAAGGCCTCTCTGGAACCTGCTGATGAGAAACAGCCAGTCTAGGAATCCCTGAGGGAAAGGGAACAGCAAATGCAAAGAACCCGAGATGGAAACAAGCCTGCTCTGTTAAAGGGTCAGAGAGGTCAGTGCAGCCTGAAGAATACTGCAGAGTAAGAGGTGGCAGGGTTGCAGCTTCCCAGGGGTGCTAGTGGTAAAGAACCTGCCTGCCAATGCAGGAGACATAAGAGATACGGGCTCGATCCCTGGGTCAGGAAGATCCCTTCGAGGAGGGCATGGCAATCCACTCCAGTATTCTGGCCTGGAGAATCCCCATGGAGAGAGGAACTTGGTGGCTACCGTTCAGAGGGCCGCAAAGCGTCAGATGTGACCGAGCATGCATGCATGCAAGAGGCGGGGTTGCAGAGGTAAGCAAGGGTCAGAGCACATGGGGACCTAAAGGCCATGGCACTGAGTTGGGGTCTTATTTTACACGTGACAGCAGGATGTTTGAGGTGGAGATGGGAATCACCTGACTCAGACTTAGAAGGGCAGGGAGGGAGAACCCTGGAGGCAAAAGATGCCAGGGGCTAGGACCAGGTGGAGAGAAACAGACAGATTCAGGAGGTGCTTCGGAAGGAGAGCCAGCAGGGTGTGTGGGTGACTGGAAAAGGGCCACAAGGGAAAGAAGGGATCGAAGGGGACCCCTGCTTTGGGACTGTGACAACCAGATAGGTCAGGGCACCATTCACTGGGGTGTCAAGGCTGGCAGAGGGGCAGTTCCATTTTGGACTCACTGTGGCTGAAACAGCCCAGCAGAAAGGGCAGGAACAGAAGAGAATCATGTGTTTGCAGCGAGTAGAGAAACTGGGCTGGAAGTAAATTTGGGGGTCATCAGCATCTTGGTGGTATTTCAAGTCCCAGGCTTGTCTGAGCTCACCTAGGGAGCCCTGCAAGCAATAAAGGCAATAATAATAATGATCATAAATAATGAATACAACTAGGTGGCAGACCCCAAACCCCACATCTACTGATACTGGATTTTTCACTGACAACTGCATCTACTTTGAACAAAAGTCTCAGAACTGCAGAGCTCTGCACTCTGCCCCTCACCCCAGTACCAGGGTGTGAGGACCTCACCTGCTGAATTCCTCACCCCTCAGCCCAGCCAATCCCTCACCCAGAGAATTGGCCAAAGTGACTCATTTGTTGCTCAGATTATGAAAGGGACCTACCTGCCTAGACCCAGGGGCATGCACGCAGTAACATTATAAATAAGTGATGGGATCCGTGTTAGGCCCCGAGCTGTAATCATTACCCGGCTCCATTCATTCCCTGAGTTGCAGCTGGTTTAAAAGGTCGTTATCTGAAATGGTTTTAGTAACCAGGTATTTCCAAGGCCTCCCTCTGGCCCAAGTTTTTTCTAATCTCTGCTACATTATTAAACTGAGGCCCTCCTCACCACATGGAACCCATGGTAAAGGGTCACAGGCCACCCATCCCAGGGCAACAGTGAGTCTGAGCTGTAAGAGAGGCAGTGAGCTGCCTGGTGTATGGACTGCAGACAGCTGCGAGGGGGACATGGGGAAGAGGGAGCTTCAGGGGCCCTGCTCAGCCCCTCTTGCGTCATAATAAACACAGCAAGTTAACTTCCGTGAAATCAGTGGAAAACGGGGAAACGCGGCTAAGAGTAAGCTGAGACTTACTAAGTACTTACTCTGTACTGGGAACTTAGTGATTCTCAAGTCATTCAGTCCTCACAATAGTCTGTGAGGCCCATATCCATGTCCTCATCTTATTGATAAGGCTCCTGAGACCGGCTCTGTGTATGGCTGGGGTTTTCTGGGGCACAATGCAGCTGATGTCAGGCTGTCTGGGGCAGCATTAAATGCTGCTAATCTCTGCCAAGATTTGGAATCCTGTGGGACTCAACATTTTTGTGACTACCTGGGTCCCTGTGCCAAGGGGTCAGTGCCTTTCTGGGCAGGCAGCCCCTTCTGAATACTCCTCAAGTGACCCAAGGGACCCCTTCTGATTGTGAGCCAAGCCACTGACTGCTTTGCTCTGCCAATTGGGAGCACCCTGAAGGGATGCACTTAAAGCGGGCAGGATGCTCTCTGAACACCTCCAACCCCACCCCTGCCAACTCTGCCCTGGGTATCTTCCTTGGTCATATCAGATGCCCACAGACTCTGGACATCAGGTCTGCAGGTGAATAAAGTCACTGTGTCTCTCTCTGGACTGTGGGCTCTTCTTAGGCAGGCCAGAGCTGCCCCCCTCTCTCACTCATTCCATATGGCCCTGCTAACTCTCTCAACATCCTCTGCAACTGGCCCAACATGCCAGTGATCCAGGAGCAAACCTGGGCATTGGAAACTCTATTTAATGACCTTATCTGATCTGCCTGCCTTACCTACTCTTTCTATTTGCTCTGTCAAATGCACGGACCTGATGTCCACAGTACTGTAACAGCTCAAGGAGACTCGTGGACTTGTGCCTACAAGGTAATTAGAATGCTTGCCCAAGGCCTACTGTATTGTCCCCATACATGTTTGCCAGTTGTGTTTGTGATTATAAATATTTAATTTAATCAAATATTAATAGACCTATGAAGTATAAAAGAATCCACCTGCCCATGCAGGAGATACAGGTTCAATCCCTGGGTTGGGAAGATCCCCTGGAGAAGGGAATGACAACCCACTCCAGTATTCTTGCATGGAGAATTCCACAGACAGAGGAACTTGGCAGGCTACAGTCTTTTGGTCACAAAGAGTTGGACACAACTTAGCAACTGAGCGTAAGCACGATGAAGTATAACTGTGAAGGAGAGCTCTTGCCTCTATAGCACTAAGTTGAATGCTTTAGGTTAAGACACAACAAGCTGCTAAAACAAAAACAGTTCACTTTTTGGACAGGGTAAAACAAAGCTAAAAGATCAGAAACAAAATTTGCAGTCAACATGCTTTAGGCTCTTAAAGACCTTATTCCACTACAGGAAGCTGGACAGTGGACATTGTAGATGATGTGTCTTAGATGGTCAGAGTGGAATGGTCTCTGAGCACTCAGCCAACCTCAGTGACTTGTTCAAGGTCAGGACAGGCTTACCCGACCCAGGTCCATTCAAGGGTTCTTCCTAGAAATGCAGGAACAGAAACTCTTGCTATTACTCCCCACTGAGTTCATCCTGGAAAGCTAAGGTCCCAGCAGCTGCCTGCACCATCTTGGTGAGGTTGTTCCAAGAGTCTGTGAGAATAGTATCAGTCCAGCAGAAGTGGCTAAGAGGGGAGAGAGAAGCCAGGTCCATGGTGCTGACTGACCCTCCTGGTCCACTGAGAAAGTCAATACATTTACCATTCACTTAAGCTACGTTGGGCTGGGCTCTCAGTCACCTGCCTAGCTTTTTCTCTTTGACAACACCCATCTAGTTCTACTTTCCAGACCTCCCCTTCCCCTTCTTCTCCATCTTTAAACCTCTATATAACACAACTAGTCCTTCCAACAACCCTGTGAAGTAAGCACCAATGTGAGGAAACCCAGGCACGTGGGTGTTAAATGACTCCCTCAAGGCTATGCAACTTGTAAGAGGCAAGACCTGAGCCCACCTAATCACCCCTCCAATGAGAGTTCCTTAAACCCTGGAGGCCCATGGCCTCCATCGCACCAAGTGGCCGCCCAGTGACACATGACGGCTAAGGGCACAGCGTGAGAGCAGACCTGTCTGCAGATTCATTATTTTCCCATCAGGAGGTCTAACACAAATGTCTGTTATTGAACAAGCCATAGGTATATCACATCCAATGTTTAGCAGTCCATTTTCCTTGCTTCCTGGTAAACGACTTAAAGCCAGGGACGTATCTTATTACCCAGAAGCTGACATACAGTATATGTTCAGTAAATGTCTAGTGAACTAACCTGCGCAAGTCAGGCCTACCCTGGGTATTTCACTTTCCAAGTCCTGCACCCTACCTTCTCTTTCAAGGACTAAGTCTCCATGGACTTTGCCTGGTGTGTCTGAAGATAAAATCCCCCCTGCCCTGGGCATCAGCACTGTGCTCTCCCCATGGCCTCTACATCCATTTCCCTTCCCAGAACAACACAGAATCTCTGCATTCTTCTTGACCTTCATCACACAGTACAGCTGCAACACTCAGGAGGCAGTTTACTTTCACCAAAATACTATGCCCATAATGAGGGTGACACCACTCAGTGGGCATGGCTGCCTTTGCACATGGCCTGAGGGTCCAAACAGCTAAGTTTCACCCACGGGTGATTAATTGATGAAAAATGGTAAGTCTCCACTAAGTTATGCTTTTTAAGTTAAAATAGAAGTCTTTGTTAAAACAGCCAAACCGGAGATCCTAATAGCATTAATCATGTCCACATTTAAAAATCTGATACATAATTTAAGAACAAGAGGCAAAGAAAGATAAGCATTAAGTACAATTTAGTATCTTTTCATTAAACCTTAACTCAGCAATCAATGACTCGTCTAACCCTAGTCTTCTCCCCCGGCTAAAGCAGAATCCGTCCTTCAAATCTCCCTGAATTTCACATTTAGAGACAGTCTTTACTTAATGTCCTCAGGGTACACACTTTGCTGGTTCCAATTCTCCCCCAGTGCCCCCAGCTCCATTTCCACTGCAGGCTGAAGGGACTACTGGGGACAGAGCCCATAGAAACGGGCCTCCAACACATGATTCCCATAATATTTCCCTCAGAGGCCCTTGGGAGACCAACCTCCTCTCCATTCAACCTTAACCCCACCCCATCACTCTTAGGCCAGAACCCAATGAGAAGCAACACAATACAATGCTCCCCAAAGTAGCAGTCCCCTTTGGTCACCTATCTCCTCTGTATTACCTGTTAAATGATTGCATTCATCCCTGCATGTGAGTGAGTCACCACCTTTGGCTTCTACGAAGTTTAGGTCAAAGTCTTGAACTCAGTCTCAAGCTTAACTACCAGGGAATCAGGGCAAAGGAAGATGGGACTCTCCATCACCACCACCAAGTCAAACCTGAAAGTCCAATCTTAAACTAATTAAGCATCTTTCCCCCTCAAGACTCCTCTCCATCACACTTCCCACCACCAGGCTTGAAGCAGAGTCATGTCATGTCTGTCTTCTTACCTCTGATATTGAGTTAGTTTCTGAGGCCTATCATTTCCTCCTTCCCAAGACAGATAAACACCACTCACCTGCCTGCTCCTCCCAGCCATGCCCTCGGGCTGCTCATGGGAGTTTCTGCAGCAGCCTCCTACCTGGCCCTGCCCAGCTCCTGCTCACTCTGTCTATCTGGTTCAGTTCAGTTCAGTTCAGTCGCTCAGTCGTGTCCGACTCTCCGCGACCCCATGAATCACAGCACGCCAGGCCTCCCTGTCCATCACCAACTCCCGGAGTTCACTCAAACTCATGTCCATTGAGTCGGTGATGCCATTCAGCCATCTCATTCTCTGTCGTCCCCTTCTCCTCCCGCCCTCAACCTTTCCCAGCATCAGAGTCTTTTCCAGTGAGTTAACTCGTCACATGAGGTGTCTATCTGGTACTTCCTGGTTAATTTCACAGAGCCCTACTTGCTGGTTAATTTCACAGAGCCCCACTGGGGTCCCACTATTCTCTCTACCCACCACTATCCCAGGCTGTCTCTGTTATCTGAGCAGAGGAGTGTTGGGTTAAATGTAGGCAGAAAATGAGAGGGAGCATAAGATCCTCTCCTGCCAAAATACATACATACGTGTATGACTTGGATAAATGTATACATGTGGTGTTTTCCAAAGATCTCTGTCCAGACAGAACCAACTATAATTGGAATAAAGGTGTATAAGGCTAATGAAGGAATGTGCCCCACAAAGGAGACTGGTTGCACCTACAGAATAAAAAGAAACTTCTAAGAGATGATTACGCCATGGCTCTGCCAGCACTGCCCCCACCACAGTCCACGTTCTAGTCACACATTCTCAATGGAAAGGATCAGCCCCCACGTTACCCATCAGGGCTGGTGCCCCTAACCCTAGGCTGGCCTGTGGAACTCAGATTCTTGCCTACCAAAGCCTTTTGATGCTAGTTTTCTGCCCTTCAGGAGCTGCCTGAAGGAGAAGGTATACTGATCATAGGGCTTTTTTACCCATTTCCCTTGGCGGTTCTGCTCCCAAGGTAATGAACACACCAGGCTGGGTCCACATATGAGTCTCTGGGAGCCTGAAGAACATCCACATGCTGATGAAAACAAATTTCCACATCTCCAGCACTAAGATGGTGGTGGCAAAGAGCCAGGTAAATGTTGCCCTATGAGCTCCTAGCTGAATACCTTGCCAGCTGCCCAGGGATCCTTCGTGGTCCTAGAAACTTGAACTAAATCAGCATGGGCTGTGGAGTGAATAGACCAGACCCCACCTCCACCTCAATTCTATCCCCACCCCTATCCCAACAGTGGCCAACCCCTCAAGACACCTGACCAGATGACTCTCAGTTCAGTTCAGTTCAGTCGCTCAGTCGTGTCCGACTCTCCGCGACCCCATGAATCACAGCACGCCAGGCCTCCCTGTCCATCACCAACTCCCGGAGTACACTCAAACTCATGTCCATAGAGTCGGTGATGCCATCCAGCCATCTCATTCTCTGTCGTCCCCTTCTCCTCCCGCCCCCAACCTTTCCCAGCATCAGAGTCTTTTCCAGTGAGTCAACTCGTCGCATGAGGTGGCCAAAGTATTGCAGTTTCAGCTTTAGCATCAGTCCTTCCAATGAACATCCAGGATTGATCTCCTTTAGAATGGACTGGTTGGATCTCCTTGCAGTACAAGGGACTCTCAAGAGTCTTCTCCAACACCACAGTTCAAAAGCATCGATTCTTCGGCGATCAGCCTTCTTCACAGTCCAACTCTCACATCCATACATGACCACGGGAAAAACCATTGCCTTGACTAGACGGACCTTGGTTGGCAAAGTAATGTCTCTGCTTTTTAGGTTGGTCATAACTTTCCTTCCAAGGAGCAAGCGTCTTTTAATTTCATGGCTGCAATCAGCATCTGCAGTGATTTTGGAGCCCAAAAAAACAAAGTCTGACACTGTTTCCACTGTTTTTCCATCTATTTCCCATGAAGTGATGGGACCAGATGCCATGATCTTTGTTTTCTGAATGTTGAGCTTCAAGCCAACCTTTTCACTCTCCTCTTTCACTTTCATCAAGAGGCTTTTGAGTTCCTCTTCACTTTCTGCCATAAGGGTAGTGTCATCTGCATATCTGAGGTTATTGATATTTCTCCCAGCAATCTTGATTCCAGCTTGTGCTTCTTCCAGCCCAGCGTTCCTCATGATGTACTCTGCATATAAGTTAAATAAGCAAGGTGACAATATACAACCTTGACGTACACCTTTTCCTATTTGGAACCAGTCTGTTGTTCCATGTCCAGTTCTGACTGTTGCTTCCTGACCTGCATACAGGTTTCTCAAGAGGCAGGTCAGGTGGTCTGGGATTCCCATCTCTTTCAGAATGTTCCACAGTTTATTGTGATCCACACAGTCAAAGGCTTTGGCATAGTCAATGAAGCAGAAATAGATGTTTTTCTGAAACTCTCTTGCTTTCTCCATGATCCAGCGGATGTTGGCAATTTGATCTCTGGTGCCTCTGCCTTTTCTAAAACCTGCTTGAACATCTGGGAGTTCACGGTTCACATATTGCTGAAGCCTGGCTTGGAGAATTTTGAGCATGACTTTGCTAGCGTGTGAGATGAGGGCAATTGTCCGGTAGTTTGAGCATTCTTTGGCATTGCCTTTCTTTGGGATTGGAATGAAGACTGACCTCTTCCAGTCCTGTGGCCACTGCTGAGGATCTGAGAAACCTCGCCAAGGCTGAAAGGATTTCAAGCTTGACCTTCAGGCATGGCATCAGGCCCTGGGCAAGAGGAAAAATGGTCTGTGCCTGTGGGCAGTGCTCCTAAGTCCTAGGCCCTCTCCAGCCCAGGCCTGAGAAGTGAGCAGTCCCAATTGGTCCAGTCTACAGCGATCAATATTCCTTGTTGCTGTTGTTCAGTAGTGAAGCAATGTTCAACTCTTTGTGACCCCGTGGACTGTGCCACACCAGGCTCCTCTGTCCTCTACTATCTCCCAGAGTTTGCTCAAATTCATGTCCATTGAGTCTGATGGTTAATGCTATCTAACCATCTCATCTTCTGACACACCCTTCTCCTTTTGCCTTCAATCCTTCCCAGCATCAGGGTCTTTTCCAATGAGTCAGCTCTTCCTGTCAGGTGGCCAAAGAATTGGAGCTTCAGCTTCAGCATCAGTCCTTCCCAAATTCAGAGTTGATCTCCTTTAGAACTAACTGTTTGATCTCCTTGCAGTCCATGGAACTCTCAAGAGTCTTCTCCAGCACCACAATTCGAAAGCATCAATTATTTAGCACTCAGCCTTCTTTATGGTTCAACTCTCACATCCATACATGACTACTGGAAAAACTATACCTTTGACTATACCAACCTTTGTCGGCAATGTGATATCTTTGCTTTTAATACACCGTCTAGGTTTGTCATAGCTTTTCTTCCAAGAAGCAAGTGTCTTAATTTCATGGCTGCAGTCACCATCTGCAGTGATTTTGGAGCCCAAGAAAATAAAGTCTGTCACTGTTTCCACTGTGGTTTTCCCTACTTTCTTCAATGTAAGTTTGAATTTTGTAGTAAGGGGTTGGTGATCTGAGCCACAGTCAGTTCCAGGTCTTGTTTTTGCTGACTGAATAGAGCTTCTCCATATTCAGCTGCAAAGAATATAATCAATCTGATTTCGGTATTGACCATTTGACAGTTCTTGGGTGATGCTTTTTTTGACACATGCAATTGCACTCAAAATTTTAAGTTTTGAAAGTTACATCTCTAACCATGCCATTCACACTTGATGTCTGGAAAGAGGGGGGGAAAAGAAAGGAGGCAAAGGCATTCTCCAGCTGCTAGTCCAGTCTCCACCCGCTGTCTGGGCTGGCCTGGCCTGGCCTTCAGGCATGAAGACAGGGACCCGTGGCCTCTGCTTGGTCTCCGCTTGGGCACAGCGCTGCCCTTAGTTCTGCTGTAGCTCAGAGTGAGCCCCATTAATCAATGGGATTCCTTATTCTAACAGGTCCTCGTGAGAACTCTCCTCCCACCTGTTCTTACCTTGAAAAGTGAAAAAGTCAAGTCGCTCAGTCGTGTCCAGCTCTTTGCAACTCCATGGATTGTAGCCCACCAGGCTCCTCTGTCCATGGAGTTCTCCAGGCAAGAATACTGGACTGGGTTGCCATTTCCTTCTCCTTCTTACCTTACCCTTCCTTTATGCACATTATATTGACTCATGTGAAATTGCCAATATTCAGTTATTTTGACCTTTCAAAATGGTAATTTCATACTATTCAGCCCCATATAAGCAGGGATGAATATAGACTCTCATTACCCCTTTTTAACTCAAGAGGTAACATGTTAAGCACACTGTTTTGCATCTTGTTGTCTGAGTTAATATATCTTGGCAATCTTTCCAACTGAAGTCACTGTGAGCTTCCATTCTCTTAACACCTGCAGAGTGTTCTTCTATTGTGTGGCTGTTCCATTAGTTATCCAACCAGTCCCATCATGATGCACACTTGAGTTGTTTCCAATCTTTTGCTATTATAAACAACAGAGCAAAGAATAATCTCGAACATCATTGTGCACAAGTATATCTATATAATAAATTCCTAGAAATGGAATTTCCAGAAATTCCTAAAAGTGGAATGTCACTGTATGAACATCAGGGTCAGTGGGTGTATATATTCATAAATTGGCAGATATTGCCAAAAGGCCCTTATTAAGGATATGGTGATGGACAGGGAGGCCTGGCGGGCTGTGATTCATGGAGTCGCGGAGAGTCGGACACGACTGAGCGACTGAACTGAACTGAACTGAACTTACACTCACTGGCTTCCCAGGTGGCTCAGTGGTAAAGAATCTGCCTGCCAATGCAGGAAATATAAATTCAATCCCTGGGTCGGGAAGATCTCCTGGAGCAGGAAATGGCAAAGTACTCAGTATTCTTGAAAATATATTCTTGAAAATTCTTGAAAAATTCTTGAAAATTCATGAAAAACCCCATGGACAGAGAAGCATGGCGGGCCATAGTCCACGGGGTTGCAAAGGGTCAGACACGACTGAGCAACTGAGCCAAAAAAAGAAAAAGACAACCTACACACCCACAAGTGATAAACGAGCAGTCCCACATCAGCAATCCTTAACATTTTCCTTTAAAGTGCAGGTTGTGACTCATTACTGGGTCACAAAATCAGTTTCGTGGGCTGTAGTCAGTATTTTTTAATGAAATAGGAGAGTATAGCTTATTATAGAATCAAGAAGAGTAAAACAGAAAATACCACATTGAAGTACATGTAGAATGGTAAGTACTGTTTGGGGAACTTTTGTTTCAGAGATGATATAAATAAACATGGATATAGAAATAGATACAGACACCCACACAACTAACACACTCTCTCTCTCACACACACACACATAACTTGTGAAACAAAGTCTGCTGCTGCTGCTGCTGCTGCTAAGTCACTTCAGTCGTGTCCGACTCTGTGCAACCCCATAGACGGCAGCTGACCAGGCTCCGCCGTCCCTGGGATTCTCCAGGCAAGAACACTGGAGTGGGTTGCCATTTCCTTCTCTCACAGGTCTTTTAAACTACAGGTCATGGTCAAAGAAATAGGAAAGTCTTAGATCTTAACTCTTTTCAGGAATCCAAGGAAAACTAGAAATTCTTCCCAGAAAATGGAACTATATACAACATCTCACATCTCTGACCTCTCCGAGGCCCACGCAGGGACCCCAGGTCTGGAGGCCTGGACAATAACTGTAGGTTACTCAAGGACAGGCTGGTGGGTCCTGCACCCCTGGGCAGCCCCACTGACAGCGAGGTGTTTTGAAAACACATGCTGCCCTCAAGAAATTAACAAACCACTGACACAGCCGCTCCATGTGCCTTCCACTGCTCCCTCTCTTTCTCAGCTGTGGGGACACTATCCTCGACCTGCTGCTTTGGTTCTTATGAAAAGAGTGGGCAAAGGTTTCAGAGAGAGAGAGTAATTATTTCTCTCCTTTGAGTTCACTCATTTCTTTTTCACTCTGAGCTTGTTCTAGAGAGAAGCAGAACCATGACAGGAAGGGATGGGTGGGGAGGAGGAGGAGGAGGGTAGAGGACAGATTAGAAGGAGAAAGGCAGTCAGTGGGGGCCTGAGACAAGGTGCAGAAAAGGCCAGGGAAACAAGGAGGGTGGCAGGGACTTTCCGGGACAGGAGCATGTGTGCACAGGTCTCTGAACAACCTGAGGAAAGGTGAACAACAAGGGCTCAAGGGAAGAAAACAGCCAGCCAGACAGCTGGGGACAGGGGCCCAGGTCATTGCTAGCCCTCTCCTACCCCAAGGATTGCCCAGCCAGGTCCAGAACCCGCTGATCAGGGGAATTAAAAGAGGAGGTGCAGGAACCTCACACAGAAGCATCTAGCTGCAGCAGGACTCAGAAGAGGGCCAGACGGAGGCAAACAGACACAAAAAGGTCCAGTGCCAGCGTGCAAGGTCACAGCTGAGCCATCTTCTCTGCTGTTCTCGAGAAAACAGAGGACAGGATGCACCACTTTCCTGCATCATCTCTCCAGCGAGGCAGTCTCCATCCTGTCCCCAGCAGAGATGCTGTGACCTCCTGCAGCACTGTTCCTGAGCCCCGCTTCCCACCACCTGCCTCCCCAGTGAAAGCTGACACATGACTGCAGAAGGGCAGGCAACAGTGATGCCCACTCCCATCACCTGTTTTCCCTCCCAGAGGATGCAGTCTGGACACAATAGGGTGTCAACACAGCAGGACTGCCTCTCCTGATCTCTGCCTTAAATATTGCAAAGGATGCCATTCCTGTTGTATTTCCAGTCGCCAAGGTAAAAGAGCAAATTCCAAACGTGGATTTTCTATCCCCAGGCTCGCTCCCAGAGCCTGGCAATAGCAGCTACTATTCCCTGGAACCAAGGATAGTAAAAGACTGTTAAGTCTTTAAAAACCCAACACAAATATCGATTCTCCCTTTACCTAATTTCTTCCTTCTTTTGTTCCTGGTAGAGCTTGCTGCCACTTAAGAACATTGGGCTTAAAAGATGAGCGCACATGAGGTTATTGATTTCCTCCTAAGAACTTGCCTGCTCTTGAAGTGAGCTCACATCAGGCAGGTAGGGGTCCAGGTTACAGCTCAGTGGTCCAGCCTCCGCAGGTGGAGGCATGCTGGCCAGATGCTGGAGGGGCCCTTCCACACTCACTTTGTTCGTGTCAAACTAGAACAATTCCTTAGAACAGTAAAATACAATTCGAAAAGTTTGAGTTGATGACTGTAAAAATTAGTGGGTAATAAAAAGGCAAGTAGTCTCCTACACAATAAAGATGTGACTTAAAGCTGCATATTAATCTACACCATAACTTGTATACAAGGATACAGATGGCTGTGTATACAATGATGCAAGACAGGCCAGTGGAGGTCAACAGACCGACTTGGAGGAGCAGCAAAAGGCGTACCTTGCTGGGTTTTGAGGACGGGGTAGCTAGGGACAGTTTAGAGGAACATCTTATTACTTCCAGAAACTTGCCAGTTAGCTGTGAGACTGGAGTGGCTGAACAGAGGGCTTCTGTACACACAGGCAGGATGGGATATGAGGAAGACGGGGGAGAGTGCTCAGGGGGCATGAAGCTATGAACGCAGGTCCACCAGGTCAGGGGAGTCTGGGGTCCACTCCACGTGCTGTCCAGGGACTCCTGGACAGCAAAGCTACACACAGGGAGTGGTTCTCAGAGCCTCACCACCAAAAGGAAGGAAAACAGCACCCCCGAATTTACCGTGGCCTTGAGTCCAGGTGACTCTCTCGGGTGTGGCCTATGAAGGCCCCTGTGGGACCTACCCTGAGCCGCACAGGGACAGGCTCTACTCTGTTCCATATGCAGCCAGCGCCAGCCATGAATGCCTCTGTCTCCAGGAAAAGGAGCAGGAGGGCCACCACCTGTGGACAGGTCGAAGGACTCAACAAGAGGGATGTCCTGTCCCCAGGACCCTAAGTCAGCCTTCCGTTTCCTGCTCTGCAAGCCAGCAGCATGTCTAGCTGGCCCTCCAGCTGCCTCCCTGAGCAAGGCTAGTGCTTTCAGGCCGCTGGGCCTTTCTGGTTGCTGCTTGTTGGAAGCACTTTAATTAGTGCTCTATTGTAATTGATGATATGTTTTAATTGGTGTTTTGAGTTAATTAAAGTTTTATTCTAATTTGGCTGTCTTCTTTTTTTAAGTCCACAAGATTTGAACAAAAGAAAGAATAAGACCTTGTCCAAATAATAACAACAATAAATCTAAGACCAGCATCCCCAGGGGAAGAACTGTGGTTACGAGAAGGATAGTCTTTAAGGGATCCAGGGACACAGACTGGGGATATCCATGGAGTACACACCTCTGACCTCCTTGGGCCCAGCTTAAACGGTTGCCCCCTGCTGCCCTCCACCTCCAATCCTGCACCAAGTCCTCCTCCCCCAGAGGGCTGGGTGCCTCTGCCAGACATCAGCCCCATGCTAGATGCCCAGGTGGCTTTGCCCACAAGCCCCAACACCTCTGCATTAGACCACATGCTCCCAGCAGGCAGGCAATGCCCAGAGCAAGGCCATGATTCCGTGCTCTTCACAGCATCGCACCCTCACCCAGGCTGCTCAGGGGAATCTAAGAATCCGAGAACCGATTCTGCAGTCAGTGAGGCCACTGTGGACACTCCCTATGGAGCAGAGGCCCCCACCTGGGATGCACTGAGAGGCTGCCAAGTCCTTATTTCTTCACTCCTCCAAAATGAATGCCCAGGTCAGTCACCAGGCAGAAGCCCAGGGACTGTATTACACATGGGCTATTCTTTCAGCCCAACAGAGGCTGAGCACATCTTTCCTACCTCTTGGGAGGTTGGTTTCTACTCCCACTTCCCTCCACCCCTCACCCCTTCCCTGCCTCCTTCACACACCTTCTTTCCAGGGCAGTTTCCTTTTCTGGAAGCTGCCATAGCTTTCCTTACTCTGAAATCTCCTTGCCTCTTCTAGCTGGTATTACAAATTCTCTAATTGTAGTTACTGAAATTCTCAGGTCTACATCCTAAGGCTCACTGTCTGCAATCACCTTCTTATCCCCCTCATGGGGGTTCCTCCCCACCGTGCCAGAAAACAAGCTTGTCAAAGTCTGCTCTTCTATCCATGCCCGTGGCCAGTGATCTTGGCCACATCCCATGCACTCCACTTGACTGCATACTCCTTAAATGCCCTGGCCCTTGACAACTCCAGAATGACACTACCATCCTTCTATTCCATCTGTTTCTTTTTCCTGGTCCTAGGGATTCCCTCTGTCCTGGGACCCCAGTGAGTCCTGGATACATTTTCTTTCCCCACCCCAGCCACATTCCCCTCCCTTTAAACCCCACAATTTCAACACCTGCAAACCTGGCCCACCCCTCTCATGGCATTCAAGTCACTGATTCCCTCCACGCCCTCTCCGACTCATCCTGTGCACAGCCAGGGAAGTTCTTCTTGGGGAAACACAGAAAGGAAAACAAAACATGGAACACACACATGCATACTGGGCAGTGAGCCCTTTACACTCATTCACTTATTTCGCTTAATCTGGGGATGAGCTGGGGTGCTTGGGGGTGCAATGACTGGGAGAGGATCTACAGTCACTTTTCAGAAAGCATTAAGTGAGATTGCTTCTTATACTGAGGTTAATTTGAAAAGTCCATATATAGTCAAAACCGCCCTTGAGAGTCCCTGAGGAAGGCACCACGCTGGACACTGCCACATCCTCTTTTCTGGGAACAGATGGCCCTTCCTTTGGCTGGGTACCAGAAGAAGCAGTTGGTGTACACTTAGGTGCCAGAGATACATGAAAACCACGCATCTTTAACATCGGAGTCTTTAATGAGGGTGTGGCTTCCAGAGCAGGAGGCTTGAGGGAGGGAAGTTCGTTTAGGGGTCAGCAGAGCCCTGTGCCCCTTCGACTCATGTGTGTGGGTCTCTACCCTTCTCTTTTTGTTAGTCTTGTCACTTAAATGTGCCTATGATGCAACTCTGAATTTTCAACAGCTATAAGTTTTAAAAATAATCCATTCTTCAGAGTTTATCAAAGGAAAAAAAAAAAAGCCGTATTAAAAGAAGCTAAATACATGATATACTTTGCGGCACACCTGAAACTAACACAGTGTAAATCAACTGTACTCCAATATAAAATAAAACGAATACATGATATACTTATTCCCAATTTCATAAAACAGGTGAATGCTTAAATACTATACAGTCACTTGATGGGCTGTTACAAAGCCATTGAAAATCGACAATTATAGAGATTATGTAAAACAAAGAAAATGAACAGTAAATCTGCATGCATCGGGACACAGATTGGAGACACCAGAAAAATGTATTTACTGATTTTGTAAAGCATTATTTCAAAAAGGGAAAGTTTGCAAATAAATACGTGTTAATTGAATGAATGATTACATTTGGGGAGCAGAAATCTAAAGTCCTAATGGTACAGTTGGCAGACTCCAGAAGACCAAAGTCAGTGTCTTGAGGGCCAGAGGAAGATGCTTTAAAAGCATCTAGCAGAATACTCAGCAGGGGTTCCACCAGGCCATTGGGGGTGTCGGGTTTCACAGAGCAGCACCCTGGGATGGGCCCTCTAGAGACTGCAAGTCTGGGACCACTGGATCAGATCAGGGCCCAGACTGCCACACACCTTGACCAGCATGGCCTATGGGCTGGACACCTCCTTCCCTCCAAGCTCACTCCCCGCAGGAAGACTGGGCAGAGAAGGTGGTCCAAGGTCACTTCCCTCAAGCCTCCTCGTTGCCACCACCCAGGGCTGCGCTGGAGAATTTTTACTGCTGTTTGGCGACCATCATTTGATGAGGTGTATAGAGAGGAGCCGGAGAAGGCAATGGCACCCACTCCGGTACTCTTGCCTGGAAAATCCCATGGACAGAGGAGCCTGGTAGGCTGAGGTCCATGGGGTCGTTAAGAGCGGCACACGACTGAGTGACTTCACTTTCACTTTACACTTTCATGCATTGGAGAAGGAAATGGCAACCCACTCCAGTGTTCTTGCCTGGAGAATCCCAGGGACGGGGGAGCCTGGTGCACTGCCGTCTATGGGGTCACACAGAGTCGGACACGACTGAAGCGACTCAGCAGCAGCAGCAGCATAGAGAGGAGCGACGAGGAAGTGAGGGAGGAAAGTATCACACCACGCATCCTGGGCAGAGCCTGGAAGACACAGGGTGTTCTTCTGCCCTCAGACGTGGATGGGGAAAAGAACACCCCTCCAGATCAAAGATGAGACCTCCCCCAATTCCTCCTGCCCTTGGTCCATGGGTCCCAGCCCATGTGACCATGCAACAGGGAGGATGAGGGCTGAGCAGCTCACCCCCAACATGCCCGGCTGGCAGGATGAGCTGGAGCCCATGCCAGGATTCCCACTCCCCTGGTGGGAAGGGGGCCCAGGGCTATCATAAGTGCCTCTGAGGGACCTGTCAGGGCAAGCTGGGCTTGCAGGAACCCACTGAGGGGATGTCCTCAGCCAGAGGGTGTGGCTGGCCAGCACTGGCTCTGTCAGTAACTCTGTGGTCACTTCTCCTTCCGAGGCTGCCTCGGTTTTCTCAAGTCAGATGTGTGGGCTCGATCAACTCCCAGGGGTCCTTTCTCAATCAAGAGTTCATCATTTCATGCTATTTCTAGCAGAGGAGCTTTCCTGTGCCCTGTTCTGGAAGTGATTTTGGGGTCAAGCTACACAAGCTCCAGGCTTCCTTAATTTATGTTGGGGCTGCTCCGGGGGCCGCCAATGGGAACAGATTTAAATCATCCCTTTGCCATGCTGAGCACAAACACACCATCCCTTTCGTGCCTAACAATGCCAGCCATCAATGAAGCTCCATATTTAGCAGATGTTCAGCAGTAATTACGTGGACATCAGACACATTCTCCTGTTTAATTACTCGGCTGCAGTGGTCCCACATGCCCTCCCACGTGCCACCCCAAGTGCTCACACAGACACACTCAAAGCATTGTCCTTCATTCTGACTCAGTAGGGGACCAAATACACATCTGGGAAGGTAAAAGAACAGGCTTGTGGGACCCCCAGCAAGGAAAACAGGTCACCCCATCTACAGTGACACCCAGAGGTGACAACAGTGATGACAATCTTGATGGGACCAAGTGCTTGCCATTGAGAGCAAGAGAAGGTTGTCAGCCTGCAGCCATTCTGTAAAAGTTAGGTGGGGGTATGGCACAAGTTAAGACCCCCTGGTTGGCTTCCAGGAAGCCTGCCTAAACGGTACCATCTTTCGTGAAATTTTGTCACACCAGGTCAGATCCACAACTGTGGTAACTGCAGGTCGACTCATGCCACCAATATCTACAGAGTAATGCATAACCAGGATGCCAATGTGTCACTTTCAAATGAAATAAGTACCTCTTCTGGAGCCAGGACATCTGTGCTGGCTCACCTGTGCACTCTTGCCCATTGACAAGCTACACGGAGAGTCCCACGATCCACCAGGTACAGGGGAACTGATGACAGAACTTAAATACTCGGTAGCATCAGGCTCTCAGGCTCTGCCTTCACCTCCACCCTGGGGATGTACAGCCATCACTCCTGGACAGATGCCTGGGGCCAGCACTGCCCTTCAGCCTGGTGCGGGGATGGCCACTGCCAGTCTTTGCTTCTGTTCTCCTGACTGACCCCCAGCCCCCATTATCACAGTGCCTGCCAGGCCCAGTATCCCTGCCCTCTGCTCAGGGACACATACCAAGCTGGCATCCACACAGAGGCAGTCACGGAGTAGATCCAGGCCGGCTCTGACCCCAGGGCTGACATCCTCAGGTGTCAGTGGCCAGCACACAGCCTGCTGTGGAAAGGTGACTCTCATGGACCAGAATGCCTGCTCAGGGTGAGGGAGCAAGGGGGAGCTGAGGCTGTGAGGGGACAGGAGGCGGGGCTGGGCAAGCCCAGAGGAAGTAGGGAAAAGTCCTAATAGAAGGAGACCATACACCAACAGGGAGCAGACAGGGGACAGGGCCGGAAACCTCGGCTATGCAGCCGGCTCTCCCAAGAGGCCCACCTTCAAGGAGCTCACTGCTCCCCACCCTACTGGGGCTAGCTCACTTGGCTGCTTCCCTGGTTTCCTGGCATCAGATGCCCACCACAACACCCTGCCCAGGAACCCAACCTAACACTACCTCTGAAAGAATACATTCCTTCTTAAGATGCATTTCACACCACAGAAATTCACAGTTTCATAAAATGTGCAAAAATCACAACTTTCCTTTTTGTTTTTTTAACAGTTTTCCACCTTGTCTAAAACAATGCTGTCCAGCAGAAATATAATGTTGTGGATGTAATTTTAAATTTCACATTAATAAAAGTAAATTTTAATAATTTATAGATCCCCAATATGTCCCAAATAGTACCATTTAACATGCAATCAATATACAAATTCTTGAGATAGTTTATTCTTTCTTTCACACAAAGCATTCATAATCCAGGGTGTCTCTGACATGGACAGAACTTCTCAGGAAGGAGCCATATACCAACAGCTCAGTTGCCACAGGTGGTTAGTAGCCACCACACTGAACAAAACAAGGCTATGAGAGCAGACAAAAATGCAAAGTTAAAACTCCACGTCTTCTGGTTTAAAAGAATCTCCTTTCAGATGTACTCAGGCTCATCTGCCTTCCACCCCATCTGTGGGGTGAGGTGCAGGGAGGCTGAGCTACCCTCACTGGGGGGACATGGGATGTGGTTGTCTGCTCCTGACCCCCTCACACACACAAGTGCCCAGGCCCCCTACCCCTGCATGGAAGGAGCACTACCTGGCACGTTGTGGAGGCCCTGGGTGCCTGCCCAGGTCATTCCCACCATGGCGCAGCCCCTCTCCAGGCCTGCTCCCATCTGCTTATCCACTCCAAACATCCATCCTTCCCCCAAACCTGCCTAAGGATCTCCAAGCTCACAGTACCCTCCCACCACCCCACCCCAAAGTTGGGGGCTGCAGCACCAGCACTCAGTTCCACCCTTCCACTCTTGCTTCCTATCTTCCTCCAAGAACCAGAAGGGCTTCCTTATTTGTATTTCTGTGTGGACCCTGGAGCCTCGTGGCTTAAGGGTGACATCTGTAGTCAGGCCGCTTGACATTGGACCTGTCTCCAACCATTAGCAGCTTCGTGACCCTAAGTTACTTGATTCCACTTTTCCTCTATTTTGTCATCTGTAAAATGGGTATAATCCTAATTCTACCATCTTATCAAGTTTCTGTGGGTCCAATGCTGAACACACAAAACATTCAGAGGGTACCAGATCAGGGCTCACAATAAGAGTTATTCCAGTGGAGCAGAAGCATTTCTAGGTCCTGGCTTCCTTTTTTCCTGTGCTTTGGTATATTCCCTTCCTCCATCCCCCAGCATCATTGGTGGGAAAGCTACAGGGAAATAGAGCAGTCTCCTAATGCAGAAAAATGTTTCAGGAGCTATTTCTACATCTCAGCCCCATCAGAGTCTGTACAGTCAGGTCACAACCCCATCTGCCATCAGGAATAATTCTGCTGCTTTAAGGTGTCATCCACTGTTTCTGCTCAGAGGAAGGGCAGGCTGCTCAGAGGGCACACATGCCCCCTATTTCTAACACTTTCTAGCAGCCCCAGTGTTCTGTCTGCAGGTTCCACAGGTGAGTTTCCTCTAGTCTGACTGTGGGATCCAATGGGCACCTGGGAACTTCTTCCAGTGTGTTCAAAGTCTTCTCAAGAACCTGAGGCAGCCTTCCCAGGCCAACTCCATCCACAGGGCAGCTCTCACTGTGAGAGTGCCAGTCCAGAGCCTCTGGCTTCTGGGGCACACCCCCAAGCCCCTGATGTGCTGTAGGCCTTTGCCTTGCTCTGGGCTCCAAAGCTTCCCTGGAAGATTCTGCCTTAAATCTTACATGTTACTTTATTTATAACCCACTCTATTTTAGAAGATTTAAGATGGCTTGCAAGGATTATGTAAAATACTCTAAGATATATATGCAACCAAGTAAAAAAATATGATATGTACTGCTATTTTTTTTAAAGTTACCAAACACTATGCATAACATGGCAAAAGTGCTGCTTGAATATCACGAGCATGTGTGCATGTGTGCACACCTATGTCCCGTGTGCTCGTGTGTGTACAGGACAGACAGGTAAGCTGAACACAAAATTTAACAGATGGCCACAAGGAAGGGGTGGGGATTACAACTGACTCAATTTTCTTCTTTATACGTTTCTATGCTTTTTTTAACTTTTGTAGAGCATCTATATTTGTTTTATATTAGGGAAAAAAGCAATAGAAAATCTCTAAATAAAAATAGGTGAGAAGAAAAAACAGGAGTAAAGGCAAAAACTGGAGCCCACAGTAAGGCTAAAACAACTCATTTTCTTTGGCCAAGCCACCCATGAAAGCTGGATTTTCTAGCAGTAGATGGATGAAGAAAACCTGATCAGTTACATGCGTCATGGGGTCCACAGGACGTAAACAAAATGACTGTCAGCAAAGTCCGCTGTTCTTGCTATGTAGCCTGAAGCCAATGCCTCCCATGGGCCCCCACAAGGACACCGAGGAATGCAACCAATGACCCCCTCATGATAAATACCAGCAGGACTTTCCCGGGGCTGTTCTTCCAAAGCTCCTCAGGGCAGGCTGACAGCACCTTGGCAAACTGTAGCTCAGGAAGGCGATTTCTCAAGAAGAAACCAAGAGGCCAGACTCATGGAGGGGTGTCTGTATTAGTCCAAAAGGAGACGTTAGGATCACGATCAGGACACACACTCAGTGACCACCTCTGGGGCTCCGTGCAGCTCAACTCAGCCCCTGGGGTCATCAGGTCATTCCTGCCCCCAAAAGGCTGCAGGCACCCACTTACCTAGACATTTGTTCATCTCTCACGAGTTCACTGAGCACCTACTAACTGCTCAAACTGCATAATTCCTCTCAATAAACCCAGATCCATCACTCACATGGAGACCCAAGCCAGCCCCATCTGACATCAGCTGTGGGCTTGCAGCAAGACAAACATCATTTCTGTGCATGGGAGCCCTGGGTAAACTCCCAGGACAGGAGAGGAACAGGTGTGCCTGCTCGCACAAGGAGAGAATTTCACAGCCACTGGAGGAAAGGATGCTGAGGCTGAGCACAGGTTCAGCACAAGGACTCCGTGATGGATACAGTCCTGGTCGAGGAGAACGGGCTTTGCTAAGATGTGTGGTCATTCCTGTACAGAACCCATGTCTCATATTTTCTACGGAACTCGTCTTACCCTGCTTAAGCTCTGGGCAGGGCAGGGGCTCAAAACTGTCTCTTCCTCCGAAAGCCTTCCCTTTCTCTACCCGTATAAGAAGAGTTCAGGGGCACTGCCAGGCCACGGTATTTCCAGCCGGGAATTTACCATGTGTATAACCCATGGTTACCAACTTTCCACCTCGATCTCAGCCCACAGGCTTCTCCTCGGAGCCCCATTTCCACACATCCAACCTCCTTCACCACGTCCACTTGGAGTTCTCACCAGCGTCTCCAAGTCAGCACATTCAAGTCTCCCAAACTCAGTCGGCTCCCCATCTTTCCCATCTCAACGAGCAGACCCACTATTCATTGACGGTAAAAACCAGAAACCTAGATGCTGCCTTCAACCGCTCCCTCTCACCTACTTCCTGTCCCCAAAACATGCCTGCCATTTCCTCCCGTTTCCAGCTCCAGGTGACCTGGGAGTCCTCAGGGGCACCCGTGGTACCCCCGCCTGGCTCTTCAGACTGATCCAGGGAGGACGGGCGCCAAAGGCCCACAGGGCTAGAGCACGCGCCTCTCGCGCGCCTCCTGGAGTTCTGCCACGTGCTTCCCTCCTCTCTCCTCCAACGGCACCGGCTCCCGGGGAAGCGCTCACCTTCTCCTTCTCGTCCCTTTTCTCCTCTCGCTTCCCTCTCGTCTTCTCTTCTGCTTGTTCCACTGTTACTCCCCGGCCCTGTCTGTCTCCTTCCTCTCTCCTCCTCGCCCTCTTTCTCCCTCCCCTGTCTCTCCCACTCCGCACCCTGCCCCAGTTCTCCTCTCCTCCCCTTTTCAGATGGGACAATCACAGAAAATCGGAGCTGGCAGCGACCTCCCTGGCCTTCCTGACTTGATGGGTGGGGAAGCTGGGGCTCAGATGGTGAAACCACACGCCCACATCCTCACCACAGCTGGCAGCAGGGTCAGCCCTGTAGATCTCGGATGTCCTGGCTCCAGCCCGGGGTTCTCTGCTACTCATCCTCCCCAGTCCACTGATTCTCCTGATCCCTGCTCCTTACCCCAGGACTGTGGTCCTCTACTCAAGACAACAGGGCTGGTCACCCTCCACACAACACAAGTCAACAATTAGGGTGCTCGGGTGTGTCTCTGTCTGTCTCTCAATATTTGCTGCATACTTGGACACTTGCACCCAAGACTCCGAGGGCAGTGGTTTCACCCACTCCATCGGTGACTCCATGGCTTTTCAGGCCTTCGGTTCTCCTGGTGAGGCGGATGCAATTGTTACACTTGGAAGCACCGACAAAAGTCCTCTCCAAAATCCCATCACTTCACCACAAAGGACGGACTAAAGTACCACGATGAAGGTGTCTGAATGAGATTAGGGGGTGGGGGTGGGGATCAAGTATCTGACCTTTGTCCTTTTCTCCTGTAGCCCCATATGGCCTTGGCACACAGGGCTGCAGAAACCCAATAATGCCTTCAGATTTAACAGAGCCATCTGCGAAAATGTGGCTCGCCAGGGTAGGACTGGCAGGGCCCACTCTGGCTGCAGATTTAGGGTTGAGGCAGACCATCAGAGGGGTGGGGCCACCTGAAGAAGGGGACCACTGAGGCGGACAGTGGTGCGAGGCGGGGGCAGGTGGATGACACGAGATGGCAGTGTGCTGTCCTGGCACGACCACTACAAACAGGCACAAAAACACCCCTGAGGAGGGTTAAGTACAAGGCGCCAGCTCACAATGGGGGCCGGGCATGTAATCTGAACTTGAACAGACCATTGAAACCTTGGGGGTTTACTGGAAACCCACCCTTGGGCAGAATTTCAAGACAGGCATTGGGCCGAGAAGGCTGGTGACGATTCAAGCTCATCCCAAGGCCAACGGACGCACATCAGCCCTCCAGAGCCTGACAAAGGGTGACAGCTCAGCTCTGAGCACAGACGGAACTACAAAAAGGTAAGCTCGGTCACAATTTATTTTCCAGACTGTCAAGATTTTCACCATTTTATGATTTTCAGCCAATGTAATTCATTAAATGTGTAACAAAGGAGAGGCCATATTTATACCTTCGTTTGTAAGGATTTACATGTAAACAAATCTCAGATGTGAAACAAAGTACCCTTTGTCAGGCAGTGAAGAGTGACCACAGTGCCCATGGGTCGAGGCACCGAGGACAATGAGCATGGTTTGGCCCTCTGAACTGGCGGGAGCCCAAAGGACAAGACTGCAAAAGCCAAGACAGCCCGTGTGTACCCAGCCATGCACACAAATATGCACGGAGTCCATTCACCAAGGAGGGGGCGCCTGCTGTCAGGCAGAAGGTGACTGCAGAAGGAAGGAATTGACAAAAGGAGGAGGGAAGGGACTGAAGAAGGAGGAGAGAGAGAAAGACGGGGAAAGAAAGGGAAAGGAAAAGAGAGAAGAGGAAATAACCAGTGCGGGCAAGGGGACCTCGGGGGAACGAAGGGGCAGTAGGGAGAGGAAGCGGGCTGCCAGGAGGAGAAGTAGGAAGGCAGGGCACCAGGGATCCATGCAAAAGGGGCTGTGAGGGCTGGACAGTGGAGCAAACCCCAAAAGAGACTCGGGAAAGGACTCTCTTCAGAGACCTTAGCCATTTTTGCAAACCTGTTACTGAGAAGCAGCATTAAGGAGTTATGTGTGTGTGTGTGCCCTGCAGTCAAACAAAGCCTGCCCAGCCCTGGGGACCCCAGCACTCCCGGCTCTCTTCACTGGACCCTGGAAGGACACAGAACCAGCACTTTATCTCCCAAACACATTTGGGCCTTCAGCCAGGAGGAAACAGGGCAATGATTGAACAGGGATGAGGGGAGAGGGCAGCTTCTGATCCAGGCCCAGGCCACGGCCCATCCTTCCACTCTGATGCAACTTCCCTCCCAGCTGCTTCTGCAGGGCTGCCCCAGGACAGGGGACACACACACACCCTCCTGGCTCTACATCAAGCAGCGAGAGGATCTTCTGCAGCTGGCCCTGCTCCACCCATGAGAAGACTGTCTGCGCCCCCACCTCGTGCCCACAAGGAGAGCAAACCAGTCAATCCTAAAGGAAATGAATCCTAAATATTCATCGGAAGGACTGATGCTAAAGCTGAAGCTCCAACACTTCAGCCACCTGATGCAAAGAGCTGACTCCCTTGAAAAGATCCTGATGCTGGAAAAGATCGAAGGGGACAACAGAGGATGAGACGGTTGGATGGCATCATCAACTCAATGCACACAAGTTAGAACATACTCGGGAGATGGTGAAGGACAGGGGAGTCTGGTGTGTTGCAGTCCATGGGGTCACAAAGAGTCGGACACGGCTTAGTGACTGAACAGTAACAACATGCCTAGGGGACAGCCATGGGAGCGCCCAGGGAACGAGCAGTGGGAGGGATCACGACCCCCACCACCATCAGACAAACCAAGAATCCCAGCTGTGCGGGCCCAGCAAGGTGGGCGGCCCCTCCCTGCTCAGGCACAACTCCCCGACTCCTAAGTCAGCCCCCAGGCCCCACAGACCCTTCTCACCTCTGTGTCCAGGACACAGCCTTTCCCTGCCCTGCACTCCCCATCTCCCAGCCCTAGAGAGCATTCAGTGAAGGCAAGCCCAGACAACCCCAAGAAGACTGAGGGGTCCTCACCCCCGAAGGCCTCCCAGCCTCATTTCTCCAAGCCCCAAATCAGGGTGGTCTCACAGGGGGTCAGTGTGGAGGGTGACCCTCCTTCAGAGAAGGTCTCAGCAGCGGGCTGGCCCCTGTGCCCCTGGAAGCACCGGGGCCGGCGCTCTTCCTGTTCTCTCGGGAGCGCCACGTGGCTTTGATGTGGAGCAGCCATGACAGGGCAGTAACTGGGGGGAAGGAGCTTTAAAGCTGCTGTTTTAAATGACAGTCATTGTTCCTTGGCAATTTTATGATGAAGGAAAAGAAAGAGGCCTTTTAAGCTACGATGTAGCACATTAAAGAAGCCCCAGAGGACTGGGGAAGGTGGAAGTCTCCAAGGGGAGGCAGCTCCACACCGGTGTCTCAGCAGTCCCCTCCCCAGTGCCCCAGAGCACAGCCACCAGGAACAGCCTCCCAGCCAGCCGTGGAGAGCAGCCAGCTGCCAAGGCCACCCCGCTGCTGGGCACGGGCAGGTGGCAGGCCCCTTCCCAAGGCAGTGGTCCCTTTCCCCACAGAAGGGGCTCTGTGGAGCAGAGGTCCAGGGGGCACATCCCTCCCCTCCCCCCCCTCCCCCACCCAGCAGAGGCAGCACTAACAGCCCCAACAGGAGACAGGGGTCGTGGGCCGTGGACCGCAGGTGTCTTTGGTATGGTCCCGCTGGGCTGCATCTCAGGAGGGGGCTGTCCAGCTGCTGTGAATGGCTTCTGACCCCAAATCTCCCAACTCTGCCCTCAGGATACTCCTGCATCCTCCCTGTGCCACTCACCCCTCTCCAGTGATGGGGAGAGAGAGTTCTCCATCTCCTACTCCCAGATCCACGTCTGCTGCAAAGGCTCTGCAGCCTTCTCCCCGGGCTGGCTGCACTTAAACTTCCCACCTCCAACTCTGGCCCCATCACTTTCCAGGACTTCTCCTCCTCTCTGCTTGGTGAGGTTCTAGGCTTCCTACAAAGGACAAAATGACCCTTTTCTGTGAAGCCTCCTGGTTTATTCATAGTAGCCTGTGGACTAAAGAAAACAGTCATAACCTAAAAGTTGAGAATTGTGTTTTATTTGTTGGGAGTTTTTAGGACTCCAAGAAGGCTGGGGGTGGGAGGAGTCAAGTTATATAGAAGTTTGCAACAAGTGGCGTAATCAAAAGATTACTGTTAATTAAGGAAAACCAGATGTCTCAAGTTAAGGAATTTAGCACTTTTCTATGAATGGGAAGATGTAAAGTCTGCTCTCACTGACACTTGGAGAAGGCAATGGCACCCCACTCCAGTACTCTTGCCTAGAAAATCCCATGGATGGAGCAGCCTGGTAGGCTGCAGTCCGTGGGGTCGCTAAGGGTCGGACATGACTGAGCGACTGAGCGACTTCACTTTTCACTTTCACACATTGGAGAAGGAAAGGGCAACCCACTCCAGTGTTCTTGCCTGGAGAATCCCAGGGACAGGGGAGCCTGGTGGGCTGCCGTCTATGGGGTCGCACAGTCGGACACGACTGTAGCAGCAGTAGCAGCAGCAGCACTGACATTATTCTTTTCACAGGCATTTCAGCGATCCGGGGCCAGCATCCTGTGATTCGATTTTTCACATCCTTAGTTCCTCACTCACCACAAGGAGTGGCATTGGGAGTGGTCGTGGCTGTTTTTGCTCAGTTGCTAGTCATGTCCGACCCTTGGCGACCCCGTGGATTGCAGCACACCAGGCTTTCCTGACCTTCACCATTTCCTGGAGTTTGCTCAAACTCACATCCATTGAGTCGGTGATTCCATCCAACTATCTCCTCTTCTGTCGTCCCCTTCTCCTCCTGCCTTCAATCTTTCCCAGCATCAGGGTCTTTCCTAATGAGTCAGCTCTTCACATCAGGTGGCCAAAGTATTGGAGTTTCCGCTTCAGCATCAGTCCTTCCAATGAACACCCAGGACTGATTTCCTTTAGGATTGACTGCTTTGATCCCCTTGCAGTCCAAGGGACTCTCACGAGTGTTCTCCAACATCACAGTAGGAAGACATACATTCTTTGGCGCTCAGCCTTCTTTATGGTCCAACTGTCACATCCACACATCACTACTGGAAAAACCACAGCTTTGACAAGGTGGACCTTTGTCAGCAAAGTAATGTCTCTGTTTTTTAATATGCTGTCTAGGTTTGTCATAGCTTTTCATCCAAGGGGCAAGCATCTTTTACTTTGGGAGTGGTGGCAGCCTGATAAGCTTCCAGAATCACGGGTATTGTTTTCCCTGGGTGCCCTCTGGGCTCAGAAATTCACATTTGGAGGGCCAAAATCACTTATGGCTGTGATATCCTTGTTTATTGGTGTGGTAGGAAATACTCCATTTCTCAAGCCTTAGTCTAAATCAACAGTTCTCTAAGTGTGGTCATCAGATCAGCTCTGTTTATCCTCTGGGAGCCTCTGTCCGCATTGCTCATCTGAGACTCCTGACTTACGTGTGGTATGGCCTCCAAGAACAGGCTGAGTCTTGCCTCTTTTGGCATCTGCCCTGTATCTTGCAGACACTCAACAATGACCTCTCATACTGGACTGAAAAATAGAGACCTATGACTCCTGGACACACTTCCACCACAAAGAAACAACCCCAACCCACCAAAGGCCCTTCTGCTTTCTCAAGGAAGAACACATGAGACTTAAGGATTACAGATCATGGAGGAGCTTCCAGCGAGAGAAGCCTCACTCCTGAGTGGCTGGTGCCTTGAGGTTTGGGTTGGAGAATGGCAGCCGACTGCAGCAGGGGAAGAAGCATGACAGCTTGTGACAATTTCCTCAAAGTCTCCAGCACTATTATTGTATCAGCATCAAAATAGCAAGAAAAAGTTAGTTCTATTTTAAATTGTCAATATTAACCTAATGCTGGTGATGAATGGAGTGTTGATGATAAATGAGGTGTTTAATAAAGATGAAAGCTCTGACAGCCTAAGAGAAAACCTCCTTTGACTTAAAGTTATCGTCTTGATTAAAATTTCCATTTTATTATCCTAATCAGCAATCTTTGTTCAATGTGCTACAATCTCTATTTTTTCCACTTAGAGAGATAATTAACAACATCGTAAACATATTAAAAGTAAAATGTTCATTAAAATTGCTCTGTTATCCATATTTAACTTATGTTTAGTAATGCCCCTGCCTCAAGACACGCCCCTGCCTTTGGGAGGACTTCCAGGAACTACCCATTGCTGGGAGCTTCATCCTATTTCCAAGGCCCCCAGGGAACAGACAGCCCCTTGTCCTAGTCACATGTTCCTGCGTTCACAGCTTTGTCATTTTAACTCAGCTTAATTTCATTTCATATGTTCTGATACCTCTTTATGCAGAGACTAAGAAATTTACTCTTCTCCATGGCGAATGTGCGGCTGGGGTTGCATGCAGACGCAGATGAGAAACTGAGGGAAGGAAAATAACAAATCTTTCCAAATAAATCACCTCTGCATCTCTCTGCAAAGCAAAGGTTTCTTTTAATGAAAGCTACTTAATGAGCAAACAGCCACTAGGCACCAGTGGGAGGAGGCCCAGCGCCTCACAGGCCAGAGCCTGACTCCGGGCAGCACACCTGGACACACAATGTCTGCAGGCTACAGTGGAAAATTGTTTAAGTCCGATTTTTTTTTTTAAACACAACTCTGATTCTTATCCAGACACAGAATCTGACTCCCCATATGGGATATCTGCTCCACACAATGTGAAACAGCAGGTTGCAATGGCCATCTTGGTCTCTAAGGGACATTCTTGGGAGGAGCACACAGGCAAGGACCTTCTGGGTCCCTAGTCATGCCTTCCTCTTGACCTCCTCATCTCAGGGCAGATCACCAGCCTCAATTCACCCACCTCACCTTGTCCTCTGCACAGGGCTGATTCGGCCTCAGCAGTGGTCCTCCCTGCAGCCACCAGGAGTCCAGAGGGACGGCGAGAGGCCACCCTCCTGCAAAGGACTCTGGTTTAAAAGCACAGCTCTCATTTAACCTCTCCAAGGCCTGGTGGTGTAAGTGTTATCTCTGCAGTTTATAAATGAGGAAGCCGGGCTCGGGGAGGTTGGGCACCTTGCTCCACATCACACAGCTAATGAGCAAGTAGCAGCGCTGGTGGATTCCTGGTCCCAGCTGTCTCCCGGGGGGTCAACGCTCCAGCCTGCTCCTAGGATGAGTGGCTCCATCCAAAGCAGGAGGGGACCCAGCCTCGTGCCACTTCTTTTGGCAGCTTGCAGAGGTTCTTGGAGACAGCCTCTCTCTGTCTGGGATGCGTTTTTCCATGATGTGTGGGTTTTAACCCAGGTCACTTCCAGGTATCCTGGAGCCTTCCACAGGGAATGCCACGTTCCCTTAATCAGCATGAATCAGCACACGCCCCCTGACCCCTGCATACTGGTGCTGACAACACCCGGGGAAACGCAGGAAACGGCTATCCGTACAGGCCGGGAAGGGCCATTAATCTCCCTCCCCTGAAGGAAATGAAATCATTATGTCTGCAGCTCCAGAATCCAAAAGAACAAATTTCCTGCCAGGATAATAAATGGATTCTTTTGTACTCGCCTCGACTCCCGTCACATGACCCTCCTGGCCCATTCCTCATCCAGGTGACTTGGCTGGGTAAATACCCAGAGGTTTCAGTTTCAACTTCCAAAGCGGACCAGGGAGTGGCCCACCAGAGCCCTTGGCTGTCTTCCCTTTCTGCCCTTAACCTTTCCTTCCCCAAACACTGCTCGCCAAGGTAAGCAACCCCTTTACAAACAGGAACACTCCAGCCTTCAGCCAGGAGCAGGGTTTGAAGTAACTCTGTGGAGAAGACAGACAAAGAACCATGTTTCACTGACCAAGCATCATGTAAGATGTACTTGGAAAACAACAATGAATAGTAAATCTGGGCTGTAAAGCTCCCAGGGACAGCAAGGGGTGTAGAGCGATGCTCTGGAGGAAGCATGTGCAGGAAACAGTGCTGCGATCAGGAGGGCTCTTGAGGGCAGCATGATGGGCAGACGGCACTAACATTCTTCTGAACAGGGCCCCGGAGTCCTGTCCTGGCAGGTGGCAACATGAAAGCAATGAACCACTTCATAATGGGCTTCTGTTCTACACAACACTCAGCACCGGGCTTCAGAAATGGGTCGGTATTTACAGAGAAAAATTGTTGCTGGCTTAACACAACAGGAGCCATGGTGCCTGGCAAACAGACCCAGGGACAACCTGTCTGCTGCTCCGTGCCCTCCTGCCCCTACACCCGCAAGAAGACGCAAGACTGAAGCAGAGAAGAAACAGCAAGTATGGGGCACAGGTTGGCAGCACCTCTTCCCCAAGGATGTGGCTACCTCAGAAAATCTCTGCAGATGTGAAACAACCACAGTCTTCTCTCTAACCTGCACACGAAAGCCTCTGCCTCCAAAGTATGAGCATGTTGGGGGCGGGAGGTAGAAGTAGGGAGATGGACTAGCCCCAGTCATCCAACAGAGGCAAGAGTGTTTCCTCTGTGACAAAAAATGAGAGCTTGCTAGGCACCCCTGCTGCTGCTGCTGCTAAGTCGCTTCAGTTGTGTCCAACTCTTAGCGATCCCATGGACTGCAGCCCACCAGGCTCCTCTGTCCATGGGATTTTCCAGGCAAGAGTAATGGAAAATCTGCCATTGCCTTCTCCGGGGCACTCCTGGACTCCACGAAAAACTATGACACGTAAGTGCTTTGCGGTAAAACAGCACATAGAAATGACACGTGTCTGGGCAAGAAAAGTAAAACTGTCCTCCTACAGAGGCATTGTGAGCACATACATGACTGTTATATCCTGAAATCCACTGGATTACCTCCCTTACGCTGGCATGGGATGAAGAAAGTGCTAGGAGATCTTGTCACTACCCACCTCAGCTTTCTGCCCCAACCAGAGAGCCTCAAAGTCACAGCAGAGGGAAGGGACACTCCAGTATCACTCCTCTGGCCTCTGTACTGGCAGTTCATCACTCATACCTGCCATAGTTCTTGTCCACAGGATTGTAAACTATCTGTGTTTGTCTTTTTCATTAAAGGTGGATCTCCAGAGCACATTTCCTGTCTCATTGATCTCTGCATCTGTAGAAAGATGGCTGGCTGGATGAACGGATGGATGGATAAGCCAGATACCGAAGGCATATTATCTTCATCAACCTCACATCTTAGAGGAAGAAATGAAAGTAATAATTATAAAGCGCTACTCCATGACAGGGACGACAGAGAATGAGATGGCTGGATGGCATCACCAACTCGATGGACATGAGTTTGAGTGAACTCCGGGAGTTGGTGATGGACAGGGAGGCCTGGCGTGCTGTGATTCATGGGGTTGCAAAGAGTCGGACACGACTGAGCGACTGAACTGAACTGAACTCCATGCCGGGATTGTTCTAGATAATGTCTACATTTTCTCTTATTTAATTCACACAGCTTATCCCAAGAAGTGAGTTTTATTTTTGACAATTTACAGATGAGAAACTAAGGAGTAGCAAGGCAAGGCACTGTACTTCAGAACCAAGCCAGGTTTTTCTGAGTCCACATACAGCATTCAAATGGATTACCCCATCTGTCAGCCAGCCTTAAGATCTTAATTGCAACAAACATGTACTGGGCACCCACTGTGTGCCAGGCATGATGTCATTCATTGAGGATCCAAAGACAACTCCAAAGTGGATTCAGACAGAGCTCCAGAGTAAGTAGGGAAGGAAACCCATGCTCTCCAGTGACACTGCAGCCAGGAAAAAGCTGATCACATTAAAAAATACGCAACCTGGTAGAGACTCAGGGCTGAGCAGAGGAAGGATTAAGAAAATACTCTTTTTTAAAAAGCAACTATCAGTTCAGTTCAGCCACTCAGTCATGTCTGACTCTTTGCAACCCCATGGACTACAGCATGCCAGGCTTCCTATCCATCACCAACTCCCGGAGCTTGTTCAAATTCATGTCCACAGAGTTGGTGATGCCATCCAACCATCTCATCCTGTCATCCCCGTCTCCTCCTGCCTTCAATCTTTCCCAGCATCAGGGTCTTTTCTAAGGAGTCAGTTCTTCACATCAGGTGGCCAAAGTATTGGAGTTTCATCAGTCCTTCCAATGAACGAACACCCAGGACTGGTCTCCTTTAGGGTGGACTGGTTGGATCTCCATGTAGTCCACGGGACTCTAAAGAGTCTTCTCCAACACCACAGTTTAAAAGCATCAATTCTTTGGTGCTCAGCCTTCTTTATAGTCCAACTCTCATATCCATACACAGCTACCAGAAAAACCATAGCTTTAACTAGATGGACCTCTGTTGGCAAAGTAATGTCTCTGCTTTTCAATATGCTATCTAGGTTGGTCATAACTTTTCCTCCAAGGAGCAAGCGTCTTTTAATTTCATGGCTGCAGTCACCATCTGCAGTGATTTTGGAGCCCAAGAAAATAAAGTCTGTCACTGTTTCCACTGTTTCCCCATCTATTTGCCATGAAGGGATGGGACCAGATGCCATGGTCTTAGTTTTCTGAATGTTGAGTTTTAAGCCAATTTTTTCACTCTCCTCTTTCACTTTCATCAAGAGGCTCTTTAGTTCTTTTTCTCTTTCCACCATAAGGGTGGTGTCATCTGCATATCTGAGGTTACTGATATTTCTCCTGGCAATCTTGATTCCAGCTTGTGCTTCATCCAGCCCAGAGTTTCTCATGATGTACTCTGCATATAAGTTTAATAAGCAGGATGACAATACACAGCCTTGATGTACTCCTTTCTCTATTTGGAACCAGTCTGTTGTTCCATGTTCAGTTCTAACTGTTGCTTCCTGATCTGCATACAGATTTCTTAAGAGGCAGGTCAGGTGGTCTGGTATTCCCAACTCTTTAAGAATTTTCCACAGCTTATTGTGATCCAAACAGGCTTTGGCGTAGTCAATAAAGCAGATGTTTTTTCTGGAACTCTCTTGCTTTTATGATGATCCAGTGGATGTTGGCAGCTTAATCTCTGGTTCCTCTGCCTTTTTTAAATCCAGCTTGAGCATCTAGAAGCTCACAGTTCACTGTTGAAACCTGTCCTGGAGAATTCTGAGTATTAATTTGCTAGCACGTGAGATGAGTGCAATTGTGTGGTAGTATGAACATTCTATGGCATTGCCTTTCTTTGGGATTGAAATGAAAACTGATCTTTTCTAGTCCTGTGGCCACTGCCAAGTTTTCCAAATTTGCTGGAATATTGAGAGCAGCACTTTCACAGCATCATCTTTTAGGATCTGAAATAGCTCAACTGGAATCTCATCACATCCACCAACTTTGCTCATAGTGATGCTTCCTAAGGCCCACTTGACTTCACATTCCAGGATGTCTGGCTCTAGGTGAGTGATCACACCTTCGTGGTCATCTGGGTCATGAAGATCCTTTTTGTATAGTTCTTTTGTAACTATAAAGCAACTATAAAGCTGAGCAAAAGTGATGAAGACAACCATCTCAGCACTCTGAACCTTTACCAAGGCAACCTGAGAAGTATTTATGTCTCAAAGGTTGAACTCTGGGTAAGAATGGGGGAATCTGTGGTATTCTTGCCTAGGGCCACTCCCTGCTCTCCATTCTCCTCTGAGCTGGAGTGATAAGGAGGTTCTGCCAGAGAAGGAAAAGACAGGAGAGCAGCAGATCTTTGAGGTAACAGAAGATTTGGATTTGGAGTCATTTGTGATGCCCAGGTCCAGCAGCACTGTTATCAGAAATGAGGATCTTGGCAGGCAAGGCTGTAGCAATGGCTGGGGCAAGCATACTCCTGTCTGAGGCTGCACATGTGTCCAGTGAAAACCAGAGAGAATCCAAGATATCCACACACTAGCCCTAAGACTGTGCCTGTACATAGGAGAAGCAAAAGATCCCACTGGAAAGTTGAAGCTGAAGTAGGTTTCAAAATGGCCTGAACTTTTTCACCCACACACAGATCTATCAGCAGAGAATGGAAGATGGACTGGCTCAAAGTGTTTAAGCACAACTTCTGTCTAATCACTGGATGACCACTAAGCTACACAGATGGAGGGGCTACCCTTAAACAACAAGACTTAAACTTAAAAACAAAAATAAAAAAATAAAAACTGAACCAACACATTGGTGGCCATACACCCCAGGGGAGACAGATTTCACAGATTTAACCCAGGCAAGTTACAAAACAGACATATAAACAAAAATAGTAACAACAGCCTTCACGGGGGGAAAGAGATACTATAATATATTGACTTAAACATCTAGTTTTCAATTTTTCTAAAAAATACGACACACCAGAAAACTGGGAAAGTGTGACCCATATGCAAGGAAAAAAAAGTACAGTCTCCCAATGTTGGAATTAGCAAAAACTTCAAAGTAGTTATTATAAATATGTTAAAAAAATAAAGGAAATCATGTTTAAAAGTAGTATGATAACAATTAATCAACAGATATTTTCACTAAGGAGACAGAAATTATAAAGAATGAATCAAATGGTAAGTGTGGAGATGAAAAATGCAATAACTGAAATAAGAAACTTCCTGGAGGAGCCTGACAGAAGATTCTTCAAACTGGAAAAAAGGGAAAAAATCAGTGAACTTGAAGACAGGTCGATGGAAATTATATCTAAGAACAAAGAAAGAAGATGAAAGTAAAAAGCAACAGAACCTCAGAAATCTGGATAACATTTAGCACACCAACATGCATTTGATGAGCATTCCAGAAGAAGAGTGAAAATGACAAAAATTTTGAAAAACAATGGCTTAAAACTTTTCTGAACTGATGAAAAACATTGATCTACACACAGTCAGGAAGCTCACTGTGCCCAAAATAGGATAAGTATAAGGAGACTCATACATAGATACATCATAGTCAAATGTTTAAACATCATAGTCAAATGTTTAAAAGATAAAAGGAAGATTTTTAATACAGCAAGAGAAAAATGATTTATCACATACAGAGGAACATCAATATGATTAATACCTGATTCTTTTCTGAAACAATGGAGACCCAAAGGCAGTGGAATGACATACTCCGAATATCAAAAGAAAAAAAAAAACTGTCAAGCAAGAATCCTATATCCAGCAAAAGCAAAACTATCCTACAAAATCCCAAAGGCAAAATACAGACATTCCCAGATAAACAAAGAGATAATTCATTGCTGGCAAACCTACCTCAAAAAGTTAGTCAAGGATGTCATGCAAAATGGAAGGAAACAACATCAGAAGTAACATGGAAATGGAGGAGGAAATAGAAAGTACTGGATATGGTAAATATGTGGGTTGCAATAAAAGACTCTATAAATATATTTTTCCTCATGTATTCTTTCAGTGTCTTTTAAAAGCATAAGATTATATAATTATTATAACACTGTATTGTTGAGTTTGTCACATCTGTAGCTGGAACAGATACAACATTAACAGTATAAAGGAGAAAATCAGGACACTACTTCAAGCAGCCTATTAAGGATGGGTGCCGGGGGTGGGGGATGCTAAAAGATGGAGAAAGTGGGGACAGCCCTGCAGGCAGAGAAAACTGAACAGCCCAAAGTAGGCAGCCAGGAATACCACGCCTGAGGAAGAGCCAGCTGTCTGGCTAGAGGACTTAGAGGGTACAGTTGGAAGAGTCAGCTGCAGGGAATACTTAAGGAGGCCCAGGGAAGGCAAGTGGCTTACAGATCTTAGTTCCCCAACTAGGAATTGAACTCAAGCCAGGGTAATGAAAGTGCCAAGTCCTAAACACGGGACCACCAGGGAACTCCTGGGTTTTGTTTTTAAGTTAGAATAACTGATCTTTCCAATCAGTGCCTTTGGACGGGTCTTCTGGAACTGAGGTGGCACAGGTCCTGGGTGGAGTGAGCTTTGACAGGGTGGCCTCTGGATGGTGCAGCATAGGGGAGTGAGGCTTGGATCAGGGAGGTCTCCGAGGAGCCCACCATAATGGTATGAGGTGATCTCCATGACATCCTCTTAATTTATTCTTACCTTGAGTCTCAAAGTCCCTACAAATAAGCTCAGCTAGGTATAAAGCAGTGAGGGAAACCATGTGGGGTGGACAGCTCAAGTGAATAAGCAAGTAGGAGAATTTAAATAAACCGATACACGATGCTAAACACCCCAATAAGCACCTCAAATTCTCTCATTTAAGCCTAAAAGGGAGATTTTATTAAACTCATTTTATAGAAGAAGCTGAGGACACACTGGCCCACAGGTACAGAGCGTTCAGGGCAGGGCGGGATTCGGATGCTCACGTGCCCGACTCCCCACACACACTGGTCCCAGACTCAGTCACTCTGGTGAGAAGGTACCCACGCCAGAGTCAGCTTTTCCAATCAAACAAATGGGGGAACTAAGGAGAGGAGAGCTCTTTAAGCCAGAGCTGCCCCATCTCCTCCCAGGAATCTCTCCTCCCGTCACAGCCCATGCACCTGTTCAGATTCCCCAGGAAGCAAACATCTGGACTTGGTTGGCATTTCTCCCAGCCACCCACCGCTACACTGACCTGCCTGAAAAGTCACCCCCATCAGAATGCAGCCCAAGGGACCAGCCCTGCGAGGAGCTGGGACAGGATACTCACTCCTTCAAGGTGTCCAGGCTGGCTCTGAACATGGCCAGGGCCGGCAGAGCACCTAACAGGGATTTAGAGATGTGCTGACCGCTTCTCGCATCAGAGGTCTTCCCAGGAACCATAAAAAGGCCTCAGGATGGGCATGAGTCACAGCCATGCTGCAGAGCCATGAGTTCTGCCCCTTCTCAGCACACACGTCCTCTTTTGGCCAGGTGGGAAGAGACGCAGCCAGAAAAGGGGGCTCTGAGAGCGTGGGAGACCAGGGAGGGGGCCTGTCCTCTGGAGGGAGCCCCAAGATGGGGTTTGAACATACCCCTCCCCCCATAACACCCACAATCAGCAGCCTGATGACCGTCACCACAGTAATGAGCTCATTAGAAATGGGCCTAAGGGCCGTGAGCTGCCAGGGCCAACAAAGTTCATCCCCGTGCCAGGAGCTTTGAGGGGGGACTCTTAAAGGGAGGTGTCTTCACATCTGTCACCAAAGGAGCAGTCAAGGGGGAGGTCAACTGGCATTTACAATGTGGATCAGTTCTGCACCCTGTAAAATAGCATCCAGATTACAACTCTCTCACCAACTTCATAAAATACATTTTATTGGTATTGTTATGGTTCTGACTCAAACAACTGCATAAAAATTTTCCTTCTCATGAAGTGGATGTTCGGACACACTGACTTCTATCTACAAGCTCAATTGCCAAGGCCCATTTAATTAGGCATATGCATTGAGAAACTATTTATTAAAGGACAAGGGCATATGTGGGCTATTTCTGGGGCTTTAATTTAGAGGGTTTTAATGCATCTGAGAGCCAAATTAATTTTATTTGGCCTGCACACCAGTGTAAAGAGGAAAAAAAAGCATTTTTCATCAACATTTAAAAACTGGGGATTACCCTAGAAAATCTAGAAGACAAGGCAATGACCATACAGATAGAAAGGGCACTCAGATGGTAAAGAATCCACCTGCAATTCAGGACACCTGGGTTCTACCCCTGGGTCAGGAAGATTCCCTGGAGAAGGGAATAGCTACCCACTCCAGTATTCTTGCCTGGAGAGCTCCATGGACAGAGGAGCCTGGTGGGCTACAGTCCATGGGGTCACAAACAGTTGAACATGACTGAGTGACTGTCACACACACAGGGCAGGGGCTTATCAGTTCACATGGCCCCCACCAGGCAACTTCAGCTTGTGAAGCCTGTGTGTCCCTAGCTGGCTTTTGGGACCCTGCTTTTAGATGAACCACAAACACTTACAGCATCGTCTACCATAGGCAAAGTCCTGTGCCAGGCACCATGGGAAACAGTAAGACTTTGTCCCTGAGTGCTAGTGACTGGGAGACGGACAGATAGGCAGACATACAGAAATAACCGATCCAAAAATGAATGAGTTTCAGGCAATAAGGCAGACACCAAGTGGAGATAAAGAGATTTCTTAGGGAGAGACAGAGGACTGATGGGGTTCCCTAAAGAAAGGCCACTCTTCTCCTTTGCACTCTTCTCCTGGTGGGATGCCCCAGGGTCCCCAGTGAGCTATCAGCCCAAACCCATCCTGAGCAAATCCTCAATGAAGCAGAAGCACATTCAACCTTTCACTTGTTTATTCACCAAAGGGTAGCCCAGGACATATAAGAGTCACTGGGAAGCTTTTTCAGCCCCACACAAACAGGTCCCACCAACTATGGAGTCGAGTCCCCTTCCTCTGGGGGGTGTCTGGTCATGGGAACATGAAAAAGACTTGCCAGATGGATCACATTGCTCACTGCTATCCACTGATGCCAGGCCCTGCCCCAGGACACAGCCTCTCTCTCCAGGGCCACCTACTATATTTGTCATCCTACTTGGGCTAGCCTGACATGAGATCACAGCTTAGTCAGGGGCCCAGGATCTGGCACCCTAAGCCTTGTGCCTGGGTGTCTATGAGCAGAGTTGTTTTCAGGACATGCTCCACCCTTCTGCCTTGTAACTTAAGCATATTCTCTTCCCGAGGACTCACCCTCTTCCACTCCAGCCCCACAGCAGCAGAAGCTGGCAACACAGTCTGAACAGCCAACAACAAAGGAACAGACTCTAAAAGTACAGGTGAAACTCAGATCGGAAGTTCTATCTACGACGCAGAATTAGTTATCAGCCAGTGGTTCTGCTGAGTCGGTAGAGAATCTGCCTGCAATGCAGGAGAACCAGGTTTGATCCCTGGGTTGGTACAGTCTCCTGGTAAAGGAAATGGCAACCCACTCCAGTATTCTTGCCTGGGAAATCCCATGGACAGAGGAACCTGGTGGGCTACAGTCCATGGGGTCACAAAGAGTCGGACACAACTTAGCGGCTAAACCACCACCAATAACAAAAAGGTGAAGTCAGGGAGGTGCCCACTGAACACTGATGCCATCAGCACACACAAGGCTGCAGGATCAGGAGGCAGGAAAGACAAGGAATGTCTTGAGCCCGAAAACTCGTGTTCACAGCCTAATCCTGTGAGCTCCAGACTGTAACTCTGCCTGTTAACCTCTCTGCATCTGTATAAAAGTAATATCTTGGGGTTGTATACTAAGAAGCAGGGCTTCCCAGATGGCTCAGTAGTAAAGAATCCGCCTGCCAATGCAGGACATGCAAGAAAGGTAGGTTCGCTCCCTGGGTCGGGAAGATCCCCTGGAGAAGGAAGTGGCAACCCACTCCAGTACTCTTTCCTGGAAAATTCCATGGAGAGAGAAACCCGGTGGGCTACAGTCCATGTGGTCACCAGAGACAGACATGGCTCAGCAACTGAGCATGCATACTGAGAAGCAAAGAAGATAACATGTATAAAGCTCTTAATACACTCAGGCACCTGGCATACAGTATACACTACATCAATACTCCTTCTCTTTCACCTGAACATTAAGTGATGATTAAACAGTGGAAACAGTGTCAGACTTTATTTTTTTTCAGCTCCAAAATCACAGCAGATGGTGACTGCAGCCATGAAATTAAAAGACGCTTACTCCTTGGAAGGAAAGTTATGACCAACCTAGATAGCATATTAAAAAGCAGAGACATTACTTTGCCAACCAAGGTCCGTCTAGTCAAGGCTATGGTTTTTCCACTGGTCGTGTATGGATATGAGAGTTGAACTATGAAGAAAGCTGATCACCGAAGAATTTATGTTTTTGAACTGTGGTGTTGGAGAAGACTCTTGAGAGCCCCTTGGACTGCAAGGAGATCCAACCAGTCCATTCTAAAGGAGATCAATCCTGGGTGTTCATTGGAAGGACTGATGCTAAAGCTGAAACTCCAATACTTTGGCCACCTCATGCGAAGAGTTGACTCACTGGAAAAGACTTTGATGCTGGCAGGGATTGGGGGCAGGAGGAGAAGGGGATGACAGAGGATGAGATGACTGGATGGCATCACTGACTCGATGGACATGAGTTTGTGTGAACTCCGGGAGTTGGTGATGGACAGGGAGGCCTGGCATGCTGTGATTCATGGGGTCGCAAAGAGTCGGACACGACTGAGCAACTGAACTGAACTGAATGGATGAATATGTAGTTTAAAAACTAATTTACTTGAACATGTTCCAGACTGCATCTAATTATTTTGTTCTTATTGTTTTTAATAGAATCTGCCTAGGGGAAGAAAGTTCGCCTTTATTTTCTAGCTTCAAAGTTGCATGCGAGAAAGCTGCCCTCTTTTTAAACATATACTTATCTTGTAATTAGGGTACACTGCCACCAGGTGGCGGTGGTTGGTTGCTCAGGCTTCATTAAGCTGGAAGACACATGACTTGTCTTAGATCCAGCTACAACCATGAATTCTCCAGATATTAAATTTCAAAGAGCCAGAAAGGCTACATGTGATTGATCAGAACATTCTATTAAGTGAAGCTTTTCTTTTTTAGAGAAGATAGCTAAGCAATTATTCTCCCATGACTTTCAAGTATACCATGAAGTTTCCAATGTGGACAACACTAGATGACAGACACTAGGAAGAACTAATTGACCAGCAGGGTAACAACATTTTAGCATAAACTTCTAGGAGATTCTTAGGAAGAAGCATCCAGGTGATGTCCCCAAGAGCCAAAATAAGCCCAAGAAAACTATGAGAGGGCAAAAAGGCTGGGGCAGGAAGGAAGCCACGGTTTCCTTTTGGCTCTGCTCCTAACACTCTTGAGCCAGATCACCTAACTTTTCAGTTTCCTCAACTGTAAAAGGAGGAAATGATCTACTGTGGCTCCCCTGACCTCAGCCCCAACAAATCTTCCATCTTTTTTTGCAACATCTCCCTATTACCAGTCTGGGTCCTACATGGTGCTAACAACTTTCTCCATGTGAAGGCAGAACTCAGACCAGGATCTCAGGAGGCCAGCCAGATTCTCAAGCTATAAGAAACCCGGGCAGGAGGGTGCTAGGGACAAGAGCAAGGCCAAAGCACGGTCCAGGACCAAGGACTGCCTAAAACCTGAAGCAAAATCCCACTCAATCAAAGCCCTTGGTCTGTGTTCCCCATCACATGAATGAGCTATTCATGTTCCCCTCTTTCTTTCTAAATTTTCCTTGTATGGAAACTGGGAAAAGTTTCACCAAACACCCTAAACACCCAGGTCGTATCGGTTAATTCTCATTCTTCAGAGACCAGAGGAGAGCTTTCTTTAGTATTTTGTTCCTTTGATAAAGCCATGCTTTTATATATTCAAGCTACCCTGGGTTGGGAAGATCCCCCTGGAGGAGGGCATGACAACCCACTCCAGTATTCTTGCCTGGAGAATCCCCATGGACAGAGGAGGCTGGCGGGCTACAGTCCATGGGGTCACAAAGAATCAGACATGACTGAGCGACTAAACACATCATGGCCTAAACAAGCTCCAGGCCAAAATACTCTCTCTACTCACCATGAGGGGCCAGCCCTGAGGGCATCATGTCCCACCAGCCCCTTTTCTTGGGGGCTCCATCAAGGTCTGCACAGGAAGACTGGTTACCCACTCCTCTGCCACATCCCCGGGCAGCCAGAGTCATTCTGCAAAGTGGCCTGAGGCCTTGGTGTTCATCCTTAAGTTTATATCAACAACATCTGCATCCATGTGAACTAATGATGACAATCAGAGATCCTTTAGAAGTAAATTAGATTTTTAAAACATCTGTTTCTGAAAAAAATTAACCCCAATTTTTAAAACATTCATTTGCTTTCTATAACAAAAAAGATATGCTAAAACTCAAACATATAATCACAGAATAGATAACATGCCTTTTAGTTATGGGGTGTTTGAGAGAATAGATTATTTTAATCTTTTTAAAGAAACGTTTTACAAATAAGTCTCAATATGCCCCTGACACACTGGTTCCTAGTATTCCGTTAGGTGAGCTGGGGTCACTGTTTCTTTGCAGGGACACCCTGACATCCAGCCATGTAGACAACTAGCTACTCTCCCTTTTCAATATCAGCTTTATGAGTCAGAGCTAAGGGTGGAGAGTTAAGAGAGAGATATTCACTGATGAGTAATTTCAACTAGTTAAAGTCATTTACCTCAAGTCATCAGAATATTAAAATGACAAACCAAGCTTTTAATAACAGTTACCCTCTTCTATAGCTGAAGAAACAATATTTTCTTTCTTTAAAGAAATCTATTCGAGATTAGTCACTTGAGAACTGGAGAAGCAGGCGCGCTCAGATGTCTTTTCCGGCCAATGAACTAACAGGAAGAAGGAGGTGAGCGGCTGCATAATGAAGACGTTAACTTCTTATCTTGATTAAACTTCGGCTGATTCATATTCACAGCTTTTTAAAGCCCATGTTTAATATTTATAACCAAAATACTAACAATGCATGTACATGTTTTTGTTAAAATCTGCTTTTGTTGAATGCAAATATTCATAAATATGCAGTTTTAATCAAGGAAAATAGTTTGATGGTCTGTTATTTTGGCTGTACTTTATTTGCCTAATAAAGTTATCATTTTAAAAAATGCACCAAATGTATATCATACCTCTGTTAGATTGGAGGTGGTTTGCCTCTTAATTTACAAAGATCTGCTTCGATTTGTGTTTAATGAAAATACTGAAAGACTACTACGATTTCAAATGCAAAATTAAAAATAGAAAAATGAAGTAATTCTTTAAATGCACCTTTTTAAAAAGCTGCATCTGACTGATGAGAAACAGGGAGCTAAAATCCATTAGTAACATTTACCTTTTAGTTGAAAAGAGAGAGTATAATGATGTTGAAATCATGCTTTGCATTGGCCATTGCTGTCAAATCAAACTGAGAACAAAGGGAGACCATGCTTTAGGGGGTGCTCAATGTGGCTAGTGTGCCCAGAGGAACCAGGGAGGCTGGGCCGGGCAGGGCCCAGTGGACAGCTCTCCCTGGGGCTTGGGAGGGGGCTGTCCCACCCCTTCTGCCTCCAGCCAGCCTATGCATCAACTTCTGCCTTCAGACAAAATGCCCACAGAAGCTCCAAAGCGTTGACTCTAACCCAACCTTCCATGAAAACCTTATTTATGGAGAAGCTTGCCAACTCTTGGCAGAGTGCCAGTCACTTCTGTGTTTGGACCAACACAGCTGCCATGCAGCAGCCTCCGATCTGTGGCCAAAGGAGCCCACAGGACAGGGTGACAGCAACCTCAAAGTTCTGGTGGAAGAGATGATGGTGCAGAGGCAAAGAATGGCTGGAGCCCTGGGGAGCCTGGGAAACCCTGACACCACCTTCCAGTCCTCCTTCCCCAGACAAGCCCTTCCCTTTACAGAGCCATCCACGAGGCTCAGGGGCCTGTCACAGTCGGCCTCGTGGTCTGTCCCGCCTGACCGGATGAATTAGGTGCAAGGACAGAAAGAACACAGGCTTTGAAGCTAGACAGTCCAGGACTGGATTCAGCTCTCACCACTTCCACTAGCCTTGCTCGTGTGGCCTCACCTCTCCGGGCCTCCAGGACCTCATCTATAGAGAGCTGTGGTCAAAATTCAAGGCAGTGCCGGTAAAGACACCAGGCCAGTGTCTGGCAGCACTGTCAGCATCAATAATGTCAAGTTTACACACACACTCATGTGTTCTCATGAGCAACCTTCCACAGAGCTGGAAGCAGCCATCACAAGGGCTGGGATCTGAAATCTACCAGCATTCAATGCTGTCCGGCCTGGAGAAGGGGCGGGGTCTCCGATGTCCTGGCCCCAGCCCCTCAGGGATGGACCTGGTTTCTCCAGGGTCCCCAGCACCACATGCCAGCACCTCTTAGCTCAAGCAGGGTCCCAGCCAAGGCATCACCACCAGGAGTGACACACCTGCACAGGTGTCAGCACAGCTTCTCCTACAGTCACCTGGCCTGTGACAGAATCAAGAAACGGATGCCCAGACACCTTGTGGGAGCCAAGAGAGCAGGCTGCCAACCCACTCTGCATGTGTCCAGCCAGCCAACCGTGAGAGAGCATCTCTAAATTACCCCCTGCTCACTTGACTGAGGAAGTAGCATTTGTTTTTATTTTCTAGGACAGACAGTCAATCAGTCGTATGTGACAGAAATAAAGATAAATATCACCCATTGAACTTTAAATCAAAATGCTAATCCCAAGCTGACTTCTCTGTCAAGGTCTGACACTGAAGTAATTCAGCAGGCTTTGATTATGCCCAAAATTAATGCTCTGTTGGAGACTATGTCTATTAATCACAGATTCTGATGGCATGTTCATGTTTCTCCACTGGGTGACATCCCAAACTGTCCTGATGGCCAAGAGACCTTTAGCTGGGTGTCCTTAGCTCACATATTATAAGGCAACATCCAAACAGGAGGATCCAGAAAGACCACTTGATATTTACATAGTGAAAAGGCTCAAAGGGTAGGGTCATCCCTAAGAAGCTAGAAGGTGACATGTTCTGAGCATAAAATGACAGCAAAGTATTATTCTGTCTTCACTAAGGACCAAGCTAGAGAGGTTTAGGGTGGTCAAACTGAGTTGAGTAGAAAAGAACTCAGAGATGAGCTCACACACAGATTCCCAAATAACCAGCAAGCTCATCCCAAATGACCATCTTAAGTCAAGAGCTCGGTTTGTGTGAGAAAAACGGAGCTCTTGTCTCCAGAGGTCGGCTAGAAGGGACAGTTAGAGATCCAGGTTGTAACACCAAATGCTCATTTCATCTCCATAAAACCCAATCCCTAAATCTCCCATCAGTCTGAACCTCTCACTCCACACCTATCTATTGATCACTTACTATGTATCAGGCTCTCATCCAGGCATTTGGGATATGTCTGAACAAAACAGTAAGATTTGCATTCTAGGGGATGAGGACTTCTCATCCCTGCCTGGAATGACATGGAAGCCTTCGAGTTGGCCTTTTCCTTCTGTCTTAGAAGCCTCCCATCCATCACCCACACAACAGCAAGAGCAACTTTCTTAAATGTAAACTTGACCCAAATCCTTCAGTGGTTCCCCTGCTTAAGACTGAGTCCATACTTCTTAACAGGTTCTTATTAGGCAGGCCTTCATAAACCTCCTCTGCTTAGCCCTCCAAATTCAACTCACTTTTTTTAACATTTTATTTTTTATGGCTGCGCTGGGTCTTTGTTGTAGTGTGTGGGCTTCTCACTGAAGTGGGTCCTCTTGTTGCAGAGCAAGGGCTCAGTAGTTGTGGCCTCAGGCTTGGCTGCCCCAAGGCATGCAGAATCTTCCTGAACCAGGAATTAAACCTGTGTCCCCCTGAAACCACTGGACCACCACAGAAGTCCTCAACTCACTTGAGAAATACAGGCGGATGGGAGCAGCTCAGTACACACAGTGCTGGTCAGCCCTGGCCAGCTATTGGCTGTCCATCTCCACTCCACATCCCTGCTCTTCACCCATCAAAAAATTCCTTTGGCTTCAAGACTCAGCTTCAGGGCAGCGCCTCCCAATGCCCTCAGGCTTAGCCAGCCCCAGTGCTCGACCTCCCAGCACACTGGGCCTCCATCAATCCTGCACCCACGGCCCGAGGCAGCTGCTCTCTACTCATCTCTCCCTCAAGACTGAATTCCATTTAGCCCGAAACAGTGATTTCTACATTTTGTAGTCCCAGCACAGTGTCTGGAACATATTAGGTGCTCAATGAAAATTTACTACCCTGAACCAATCGTACCATAAAACCTAACCACCCTTTAGTACATTGTTTCCATGGAAAAATTGTGTTCCAAGTCCTGACTGGCCTTTCGAGGACATGGCTTGCCTACTCAACCTCAGTGACAACAACACAGGTCCACTCAGCACACTCTATAAGGGGCTGACCTTGCCATCAAACCAGAGGGCCTGGGTCGGGGTCATAGGGGCAGCGTGGGACTTCTGACGGATAAAAGCTGGAGAGTCTAGCTGGGTTTGCCTCTGTGGCCTCATGGGGGAATGAGGGCCCCAAAGAACCCCAAGGTGGTTTCCACTGGATGCTGGCTCACGGCCCTCGCACAAAGGATGTGGGATCAGGTCACCCTGAGTGTGCATTTGGTAGCTCGACTCTGACTGTAAAAAGTCAAACCTCTCTCCAAGAAAGAAAAACTCATTTATAAGGGATTTAAAACAAACTATCATTAGTGGTCATTACTAAGACACACCCAACACCATATCTTCTAGAAGCCAGAGCCACATTAGCCATCAAATACACTGGCCTGCAGGACTAGAAAGTTCATCCCTTGCAGTTCTCTGTGGCCCCTCTGATTATGTCAAGAAGAAAGTTTTAGGCAGAGACTGTGTCTCATTAGCACCTCTTCACCTCTTAATAAGTTCACTTTTTAAGGAATCACGAACAGGTTTCAGAATTCAAAATCAAAGGCTGGAGTTCAATAACAACAGTGTCATGGTCCTTAGTTGACGTCACCTGCAATTTGTGAAAAGTAAGACTGTTTTACCCCTGAGATTGATGGAATCAACTTTCCCTCTTGAAATACACTTATTCAAGGTTTTAAGTGAATGGATTTAGGAAAAACATTAAATCTATACAAGCACATAAGGGGTAAGGGGGGAGTCACAGCAGTGACCTCAGATGGCTGGAGCTGGAGACAGAAGGGGCCTCAGATTAACAGGGCAAATCCTCAGGAGCTATGATGACTCAAAATCACTGCAGATGCTGACTACAGCCATGAAATTAAAAGACACTTACTCCTTGGAAGGAAAGTTATGACCAACCTAGATAGCATATTAAAAAGCAGAGACATTACTTTGCCAACAAAGGTCCATCTAGTCAAGGCTATGGTTTTTCCCGTGGTCACGTATGGATGTGAGAGTTGGACTGTGAAGAAAGCTTAGCGCCGAAGAATTGATGCTTTTGAACTGTGGTGCTGGAGAAGACTCTTGAGAGTCCCTTGGACTGCAAGGAGGTCCAACCAGTCCATCCTAAAGGAGATCAGTCCTGGGTGTTCACTGGAAGGACTGATGCTGAGGCTGAAACTCCAATACTTTGGCCACCTCATGTGAAGAGTTGACTCACTGGAAAAGACTCTGATGCTGGGAGGGATTGGGGGCAGGAGAAGGGGACAACAGAGGATGAGATGGCTGGATGGCATCACCGACTCGATGAACATGAGTTTGAGTGGACTCTGGGAGTTGGTGATGGACAGGGAGGCCTGGCGTGCTGTGATTCACGGGGTCGCAAAGAGTCGGACACGACTGAGCGACTGGACTGAACTGATGATGACTCAGGGGCTTCCCATGTGGCACTACTTCCCAAGAACCCGCCAATATAGGAGACAAAAGAGACACGGGTTCGATCCCTGAGTCAGGAAAATCCCCTGGAGGAGGGCATGGCAACCCACTCCAGTATTTTTACCTGAAGAATTCCATGGACAGAGGAGCCTGGTGGGCTACAGTCCACGGGGTCGCAAGGAGTTGGACACAAATGAGCAACTGAGGGCATACATGCACACAGAAGTTAGCTTGGGGATGAAGAATCAATTCCGCTATAGGGAAAACATCCTTGCGGAAATGGAGGCAGCCCACAGGGACTACTTTGGAGACCTTGGAAGAAAAGGAAGAAGCACCAGACGGGTAGGATAGGCCAGAAGCAAACTTCTGCTGCTTGTTTTGAAGAGACCTGAACAAGTCTGTTAATGTGGGGGAATAAAACGAGAAAAGGAGCGCGGGATGCAGTGGGACACGGTCCCAGAGCATTTTCTGGACCCTGAATCTATCTGCTCAGCCATGGGGTCAGGCAGTTGGTCTAGAACTGCAGGGTCAGGTTCCAGCTCAACAGTCCACAGCTTCTCTCATTAGAACCTAAAACCTTGCGGGCCCATTCCTGGTCTCCCAGCTGTTCCTGCAACCTTGAGAGAAGAATGGAAGTCACTCTGGTCAGTGCTTTCAGAGCTCTGAGAAGCCGCCTGCCCGGACAGGACACTCAATCTCAGTTGTCAGTGAGGAGCCCTTGTGTGACACATTTTCTTCCCAGAGGAATTTCTCTATCAGAAGGTGTTAGGAGCAGTACTCTGGTTGTGGATGCCATTCACTTGACATGAATGGGAAGTCACTATCCATTTCAGGAAAGCAGGGAGAGCTGATGGAAGTTATGAGGATGTATGCCCACTGCTCACCTCCCCACCTTTGCTGTATGAGTCCTTGCTGACTTCTGTGGGGAGGGAGGATATATTCCATGCCTCTCCCCTTGCTTCTGGTGGGTCGCTGGCAATCTTTAGAATTGCTAGGTTCACAGATGCCTCACCCCGATCCCAGCCCTCAGGTTCACACAAAACTGTCCCCATGCACATGGATCATCCAGACTTCCCTCTCGATAAGGACACCACTCAAACTAGATTAGGGCCGCATGGCCACCCTACTCCATATGACCTCAACTCAATTTAACTATATCTGTGACTGCCCATCTCCAATAAGGGCACACTCTGGGGTACTAGGGGTTAGGAATTCAACATGTGTTTGAGGTGGGGGATGTAATTCAAGCCATAATGAGTGTATAATGCAGTTCTTTATACTGAACATGGTTCCTATAGATCTAATTTCATAATTAAAGTTGGTTTTTTTTTTTTTAAGAGAAATGTAATGGAGTTCTGAGAAGGATTGAAGAGCAGGTGTGCTGGAGAGGACAACGCTGCTGGGGAGCCTCTCAGAGCCCAGAGTTATAACAGCCCAGCAGAGAGGCTGCTGCCACGAGGCACGTGAGGGAGGCAACCTCCCCAAGTCCCAGTGTCCCCCGGAAAAGGAGAGCCTCCAACTCCCCACCCCTGAGGTGAAAGACTCACTCAGGCCTGGGGTCAAGACTACAAATTAATTTTTTTTTTTCCATCGAGACAAGCATGCAGCAGGCGTGCTTGCCCAGCATCTCAGTAGATGGTCATGGTGGTTAATTAGAAGAATGTTGCTGAACAAAAACAACTCAATAATTGTGCGTTTCATAGAATTTTACTCCATAGCTCTTAAAAATAGCACCCACCATATGAGAGTTTTCATTCATTCAAACCATGTCTGAGAAACAGCACATCTGCACAGCAACAGTTCACTGACCGCAGGAACAAAGGGGCTCTGGGAGACGCTAGGTACTCCCCACTCAGAGTATGAGCCGGGAGATGGAAACTCCTGCTCAGGCCTCCCCCCGAAGCCTCCAGAGAAGGGACACAGGGCCATCCTGCATGGCCCATCCCAGGGTTCTGTCACCTGGCATACCATTCCTCTGCGGTACGGAAAATATTGAGGTGGCACCATCCTAACCGGAAATTCCCCATCCCAGAGAAGACCATTAGCCAGTCTGGGGACCACACACTGACTCAGCGTCCACATGTGCCCAGGACCGTGCTGACCAGTCTCTAGGAAGGTCCATCAGATCCTGTCCATGACCCTCAGCCTCTTCCTGGCTGGGGACAGCCTGTGGTCCCCCACAGTCATTCCCCAGCGTAAATGCCTTGTTGGGCCACCCTGGAAAACCACAGAGAGGGGAAACAGCACTAGGGAGGGCATACGAGATTCTCTACTTCTAGCTACGCCTCTAACCCACTGCACGACCCTAATTCAGCTTCTCAGGGTCTCAGAGTCCTGATCCATAACATGATTAGACTGAGTCAGACGCTGGGATTTAAGGCATTTTCAGGTACAGTGGTCCAACTGGAGACTAAGCCTCCAAAAGGTTCTAATGGACCAGGAACAGAACAAGAGGACAACAACCTCCCAGGCCAAAGTACCCCCATTTGTTTGTATCCCAGTTGGCTGGCTGTCCACCAGACTTCTCACGATGGCACTGCGTTCAGACTCAGAGTCATCACCGGTCTATTAAAGCCTCAGGATCTTTTTTGTTCCCATTCATACACCACTGGTTTTGCCTCTGCTTCTTTGCTGCAGTGATTTTTCACCAACTATTCACGGAAAGCCCCAAATGCCACAGAGAAGTGAATTTTGCACATTTATTCCAACTTGGACATTATCTCTTTTCTTGAAAACTATCCAAAGAGGCAAGCAGATGTCTTTCCTCAGTGGGTTATCAAGGAAGAGACAGCAGGAATCCAGATCACAGGCCCTCAAGGGAGGAAGCTTCTGGAAGCCAGGCAGTCAAGGAGGCTTCCTCAGTCCCAGAAGGCAGGAAACAGGCCAACCTCCCGGAGATTCAAATGGGAAGGGCAAAAACCAGGATCAGGAAACAAGCGTCAGCAAAGAGATGCTGGCAGGACAGGCACTGCCCATCTGAGGAGCAGCCCAGATGAGCACAATGGCTATTTTCTGCCAGTCAGCACCCATTCATCCTATTTTCACAACTGTCCATGGTCTCTGTTTGCAATTTCACCCACCCTTTAGAGTGCCCCAACTCGTACCCCTTCAGTTGCCCAAGGGAAAGCGTAATTGAAGCCCATCAGTGAACTGCAGCCCCTGGGTATGGTGACCAGTTCAGGGACGAGCACATGACCTAGGTTGGCATCAACCAGAATGACTCAGGAACTTCCAAGAAGTGAACCTCCCGGTTTGTGTTGTATCAGGACAACGTACCTACTGATGGTGATGGGAGAGCATGCAGCCAACCCAGAGGAGGTGAGGCCGAAAGACAGACAGACACTGAGCCACGCATCCAGCCCACCGCATCCAGTCACGCCTGAACCCAGCACCACAACATCCTTGAACTGCATGCGTAAGGCACGTGTTTGTGTGTCTATATGTACTGATTTTGCTTCCTGTCACTCAAAACTGAAATGGTTGGAATGGATGTAGCCATCAGCTCAGGCTGGAGAGAAGAGAAAGTACTAGACTAGAGTGTTAGATTAACCTGGTCTCTGACCCCAGCACGGCCACATGTTAGCTGGGTGAGTTTAAATAAACCACTGACCTTCACCAAGCCTGTTTCCTCATCTACAAAACGGACATAACAATTCATGGACTGACGCATGTGAAAGCACAGGCTCCTTGAACACTGGTAGACTCTGTGGCATTTCTGCTTGATGCAGTGGGAGACACTGAAGCACTCTGGACAGAGAATGCACACTAAGGGAAAACCGCTTTGTGGTCATTATACTGGGCTCTGTACCAGCAGATGCAGAGGGAAGGGGCACTGAAGCCCACTGTGTGACAGTGGAGAAGAGGCAGCATAGCCCACTGGCCCAGTGTTGGATACTGAGTGGAGGCCTCTCCCACATGGACCACGCTGCCCAGTGCCAAGAAAGAAGTTACTTGCACCTCCATGGCCTGTTCCCTGTAAAATAAATGACCCCTGCCCCTTTTCTCCAGGAAGATGTTGAGAATTAATGATGAGCTCTACAAACTACTTGGTACCCCCTGCAGAAAGCCACTGTATGGCTATAAGGGGGTGATTAATTTCTTCTCTTTAAATGTCTCAGTATCATTTGCCAAAACGATGATTTATTATTTAGACAACCTTTATATTTCCAAGGGGCTTTAAAACCATTTATAGTGGAGAATGAAATAAAAATGATTAGGGCCCTGAAAAACAGGGGGAGTGAGGAAACACAGAAGGAAGTGGGGCAATTCATCCCGAAGCGGAGCAGGCAGATGAAGGACACAGCAAGAACTGTGCGTTACATGGAGAGCACTGAAAATGAGGAGAGGCCTGACTCTTCTCCCTGCAGGGTGAGGGGCAAGCATGGGAAGAGAGACGCACTGCACCCCAGCTTCCAGAGGCGAGACTTTAAGGTGACAACGGGAAGCTGGAGAGGGTGTGGAGAAAAGCGGACCCTCCTACACTGTCGGTGGGAACGTAAGTTGAGGCACCACTGCGGAGAACAATATGAAGGTTTCTCAGAAACTCAAAAATAGAACTACCATATGATCGAGCAGTTCGACTCCTGGGCAAATATCCAAACAAAAATACAAATCCAAAAGATACATGCATCCCTGTGTTTACAGCAGCGCTATTCACAATAGCCAAGACATGGAATCAACCTAATTCCCATAGACAGATAAATAGATAAAGATATGGTACATATATACAATGGAATACGACCCAGCCATAAAAATGAAATAATCCCATTTGCAGCAACGTGGATGCAATTAGAGATTATCATACTAAGGGAAGTTAGTTAGAAAGAGAAAGACAAATACTATATGATATCACTTGTATGTGGAATCTAAAATATGACACAAATGAACCTATCTATGAAATGGAAACAGATTTACAGACAGAGAAAACAAACCTGTGGTTGCCAATGGGGAGTGGGTTGCAGGAGGGCTGGAGCTTGCAGTGCAAGAGACTGGGGTGAGCAGATGTGAGTTTTTATATAGAGAGAGTGGATAAACAACACGGTCCTATTCCACAGCACAGAGAACTATATTTGATTGATATTCTATGATAAGCCTTAATGGAAAATAATATTTTAAAAGAATATATACTATATATCTAAATCTGAATCACTTTGCTGTATAGCAGAAATTAACACAACACTGTAAGTCAACTATACTTCAATAAAAAATATTTGAACAATGACAACAGGAAGAACTTCCTAAATATATACTCATTCTAAGCACCACATCTAAAAATGCTTTCATTGCCTTTTATGATATAATATTATCTGTGGGGAAACACAATATGGAAAGACAACGCAGACACAGTCAAAGAAAGGCATCTTCAGGGAATGGGAGGACGAATAAAGCGGGAGTAAACTGAGAGTGAAAAGGCAAATGTAAGTCTTCTTTAAGGAAGAGAAAGGTAAAAACAGTGAACACTGTATCCCATGGGCCAACCCATGGGGGAAGGTGGGGAGCAGAGGCTGCTCATACACAGAGGAAGCACAGAGGTCTACTGGAGGGTGATGGACTGAGTAAGAGCCACCAACTTGAACTCCTTTCCTGATGAAAGTTTTCCTAAGCCACTAAATCATGCTGTGTCTCGATTTCAGTAAGGCACTTCATGAAATGGTGCATCAGATGGAGAAGCGGAGGCCAAGACAAGTACAAATTGGTGGATTCACAGCTGGCAGAATAATAGTACCCAAAGAGGGCCCCCTGGAAGCAGCATCTCCTGTGAGACTTCACAGGCTCAGTGCTCTCTGGCATTTTTATCAACCGCTTGGATGAAACTCTGCAAAGGGACATTCATCCAACCTCAATTGCTGGGAGACTCAGCCAAAACCAACCAGACAGAATGAACGGTCCTGCATGCCGAGGTTCAAAACCATCCCATCAGAGCTGGAGCAGATCCGGCCTCACTGGCATGTTAAACTGCAGATGAACGGCCAGGCTCCTGGAGCTGACTGACGGCGAATCCCCACGCTTCCCACACACCCTCCTTACATCAGGATTCACCCACAGGCTGGCCACTGACTGTCTTCTGGTTTTGAAGGTCAGAGGCTTTGCACGTTATGGCCCACCACAGGGCCAGTCACCTGCCATGACTGTCATCTCTGAGCCTGGACTGTCTGAGTTTCATCTCACACGACAAATTCAAGACACTGCTTGTGTCCCCGTGAGTACTGCTGCCCTGGAAATGGAGCAGCTGGCGATGAGGACGCTTCATTTTATGCCACAATTCTGCAGGCTGGCTGGGCTCAACAGGGTAGTTCTCACTGAGGGTCACTCAGGAGCTGCAGTCTAATGTTGGCAGGGCCTACCGTCACCTCTACCAAGCTTGATGCTCAAATGGCTGGCCATACACCTGGAACCCCTCCATGTGGCTTCCCCATGTGGTTTGGGTATCTTACAATATGGCAACTGGGTTCCCAGCATGAGCATCCTAACAGCTAGAATTCCCAGACATCCAGGTGGAAGCTGCGAGATGCTGATGACCCAGCGTTGGAAGGTCCATCACTTCTGCCACATTTTATCGGTGGTGCAACTCACTGAGACCAGTCCAGACTCCAGGGAAGGGGAATTTGATTCTGTGCTGGTGCAGTCCCACTGCCAAAGAGCACATGGGATGGAAGATGTTGTTGTAGCCATCTTTGAACAACATAATCAGCTACAGCTTTTAACAACATGGAGTACTGCGATGAGAATGATTCCAACTGGCAAGAGGATCCAGGGCTCTCAGGTCACACGGCTGGAACTCCAGATCTAGTGCCTTTCAACCCCAGCATATTCAGCATCTGGGCTCAACCTCCCAGTCTGCTTCCAGAAACCCACTTGCCTCCCAGTACTTGACCCCCGATTGGCCTTCTCCACTGTCATTCCCAGCCTGCTATGCCATGTCGGCAGGAATTAATCCCCTCCCTACGCTGGGCACACAAGGAACCAACCATCACTCAGCCAACTGCAATACCCCAGGATTACAAAACAAAAAACAAGAAAAGAAAAATTAAAAAGTACTGTCCTTTTAGCAAACAGTCAAAGAAAACTTTTAGAGAAATCAAATTTGGTTTTGATAATTCTGTGACTTTGTAAGCAGAAGCATTCAGTGGTTTATCAAGCCCCTGTATTTGCTGGTATTTGCTCTGAGGATCAGTGTATCTCCCTTGGAGAAAGCTGATGCTGAAGGAGGGAGGGTGGGTGGCAGGCCTGCACAGCTGTGCTAATGGATCGTGTTTTACACCCTCTCTGCCATGGCTTCCCATGTTCCTGCCTGCTTGTCTCTCTGCTGAGCCAGGCGTCTGTCTGTGACAGCACAGCCTGTTGCCACAAAAACTGATGCTATCCACAACTTCTGACTTCGGGCAATAAAATGTCTTTGGATTTACAATTTCCTGCGAGGGCCTCAGTTTGGGTCTTCCCAAGTATGATGGTCAATGGGAAACTTACTAGCTTTTAGAATATTCATCAGATTCCTTACCACCAATGGCCTCAGGGGAATAGGAGAAAGAACCCTACCTAGGGGGGGAGCCCAGAAGTGGCTCTGGTGTTACCTTAGCCAAGATGGGCCTTAGTTTCTCTATCTGTAAAACGAAAAGGAGGATGCTTAGCCTTTGGGGTTACCTGTCACAGAGCCTGCGGGAAGGGAGACACTCAACAGGCAAGCCCTCTCTTCCCCAAGACCTCAGAGCTCTGTGTTAAAGGACCTGTGTGGCCTGAATCAGTAGGAATCCCGGCAGATACTGGGGACTGGCAGTGGGGGCTAGAAATTCTGAGCATCCGAGAGGACCAAACTGCCACTAACTCCGAGCCCCTTCGCACTCTCCCTTTTTCCGCTGTCCTCACTCTCTGCTTCCCCGGGGTTCTGCAAGGTGTTTCTGCCCAGAAGGGGCCGGGTGAAGCAGGAGAAGCTTATCCTCAGCCACACCCATCTCCTCCTCTTCCTCCCTCCTTTCCTTCTCCCTCACCACTTCCTTCCCTCCCACACTCCATATTCCAGAGCCTGACCCTCCTTCAGTCCAGAAAGCCCTGCCTCCCACCATCCCAGGGCACTCACCTGTCAGCCTGGGCAGCCCCATCTGGGAAGAACCCACCCTGCAGGCAGCTTTGAGTGGAGGGGCAGGCTCTGCTCAGGGCTCCCTTATGCCCCCAGCAGGCATGGCCTGGTCTCCCTGGGACACCTTGCTCCTTCCAATCCCCAAGTCCAGGGTAACCTCCTGCTCCCTTTCAATTCTCCCTTGTGAAGCTTCTCTCTGAATTTACTTCCTCCATCAAGGAGGCAGGTGAGTCATTTGCATCAGTTCATCATTTCTCCTGAGAGACTTAACGACTTTTAAGCAAAAACAATTATCTGAGAGGCTACAGGCCCAAGGGCAAGCTAGTGGAGCCTTTCAACCTAGGGCTGGGTGCTTGAGGGTACAGGGAATTGGGAAGCTGGTTGGTCCCACTGGGGGGCAAGGGATGGCCCAGTGCCCCCACCAAGGGCACTTCTGTTTCCTCCCTAGCTGGATGGGAGGCCAGGGTGCAGGTCTTGCTGAGTCTGGCCCCGAGGTGGACAGTCTAGCTGCCTTTTTTCCAAGTCAACCTCCCACACAGCTCACCGATCCCCATGCACTCTGCCAGCAATTCTTAGAAGGACACAAGTATCTTCCAAGGTGATTGAAAACAATCTTTTTTTTGAAAACAGCAAAATCTGCTATGTAGAAACAGAAGGGTCCCTGATGTAACTAATCTGTCATCTTTGCAAATGAGGCAAAATAAAAAAGGAACATGCTTTGGTGAGAGATGGCTCACTAGAGCAAGGTGGGGAGAAGGAGGAAAGGATCTGCTCACACACGCTATGGAACATCCTACAATTTTAAATAAGAATCGCAGGTGTTCCTGAAGTGTCAGGGCCAGGTCCTGACTTTAGGGGGCAAATTATTTTGCCAGAGGAATGAGAAAGAGAAGCATGTACGCTGGCTACTGCCCCCACCCCACCAGCCTGCACACACCATCAGCCTGACATCTCGGCTCACCTGCAGCCAGATGGGAGTGAAGGATGACCAGTATCAAGGCTAAGAGACGCCGCTGGTCTGGCAAGTCCAGGCGAGGAGGGTGTCTGTGGAGTCTGCCCATGTCTGGGGCAGCCCTGAAGTCTCCTGTGTGGGGACATGGCTGGTGGGGACCAGGAGTCGTGTGACCAGGTGACTGGGCTCCAGGCAAGAGGGGAGTGGGGGGGAAAGGGGTGTGTCTGCCAGCTGAAGCAATCCTTACACAGGGACCCAAGTATCCAGCAACGCACAAAGATCCCCCGGCTTCCACACCACTTCCCAAACTGGTAACACCCTGTTAGCCCTGCCGGCCCCATTTTAACACTGTCTGTGCCCTTCAGTTACTTTACGTTCTCCTGGAGATGCTGCCTTAGAGGGGACTGCTCTATCCTTAGCTTGTGGCCCCCGATTCTGACTGCCAGAGATGCAGTGTCAATCCCTGGGTCAGGGAGATCCCCTGGAGAAGGAGATGGCAACCCACTCCGATGTTCTTGCCGGGAAAATCCCATGGACAGAGGAGCCTGGTGAACTATATATAGTCCACGGGGTCACAACTGAGCAACTAAGCACACATACAACCTACCTCCTTGCCTCCAAGTGTCCCAAACACAGGGAGAAAAGGGACACCCGGAAAGGCTGGACCCCGGGGCAGGACAAAGAGTGTCAGCCTTGTTCTCCTGAAGAAAAGCACTGTTTCTATCTACATTAGAACTTCTCCTGCCCAAGAATCCTTAGCGAAAGAGGCAGATGTCCACCTTGGAACTCTCACAGGGCTGTGCCCCCATCGCCTCTGGTTTGGGAATGTCTGCCTCCTTCTGAATTTAGTCTTCCTGGGCTACACAATCCAGCCTTCAAGTATTTTAGGCTTTTTAATTTCACATTTTATCTTGTCCACTTGGGCTTTTACCGTTTTTTTCACAATAATTTTTATCACTATCTTTTATCTTTACTTAAACTTTTTTCACTTGCACTAATTCTTTCTGGCAATTAGTTCCCCGGTTTTACCATTTTACTATCATTTTTAAAATTCCATATCTTCTTAATTCTAATACCTTTTCTTCATTTTAAAAATCAGTCCTCCCTGTGAAGGCTTATCTGATCTCTCTGCTCCGATTTCCCAGCCGCGGGAGCAGCCAGCCGGTGCAGATGTTCGGAGGCGGGCAGGCCGGGAGCGCCAGGAGAAGAGAAGGCAGTGGGGGGCGGGGGGGGGCACTGCAGGCAGTCAGACACACATAAATAAGTGAAAAGCAACTGCCAAGAAGTGCTGCTGAAGAGGCGCTTGGGCCCCGGTCTCCCGTCTCTAAGTGGGATAACCTGGATCACTTTTGGCCTGTGATCAGAGAGCTCAGCCCCACGATCTGAACAGTTACCCCTGAGCATCCCTTCCTCCACTGCAGAAAGGCAGCCAGCTGCCAGTCTAAGGGGAGCTCGCCGGAAGGATGGAGGGAAGGAAGCAAAGGAAGGGGGAGGGACAGAGGGAGGGAGGAGTATTCTGAGCCCTCCTGGTGCATAAGCCTCCCTGTTCCAGGGAGGCACTGCCCCGTCCCCAGACTGCAGAAAGGCCATGGTACAGCGGCAGGCACATGGCCACCTGCTCTCTCCATCTGAGCCCTCCTCCCAGATGTATGCTCACTCCATTTCCCAGGTCCTGTCCAGCTGGGACCACGAGAGGAGAGACAGTGAGGTGTCACCTCCAGGCTGGGTAGATAAGAACGGGTGGTCTCCTCCACCAGCACCAATCCTGCCCCTGGCCTCCGGGGACTGCGATGTGGGGAGGAAATACACATTTATCTCATCAGGTAACAGGTTTGGAGTCAGCTGTTACAGCAATTAGCTGACACTGGCCAAATCAGACATTGTCACCGGAGGTGTCCATCTGTCCTCGAGCTGTGCCCACCCCAGTGAGGCTTGGAGTAGGAGGTGGGGAAGGCAAGGCCGGGCTGGAGACAGAGGCGAGAGTGTCTGTTACACAGAAGCCCCCATTAGAGCAGAGAGGACAGAATGGGGATGCAGGAGCTCGGGGCAGGGCAGCCGCCTTGCCCACAAGCAGGAGGGTCTGAGCCACTGTGGGAGGCAGGATATGGGTGGGAATGGCAACGCAGCTTCTCCAAGCAGAACCCCGAGGCTGCAGCCTTGAAGGAGGAGGGGAAAGAAGGATGCATCTACTGAGTACCCACTACTCACCCAGCACTGCACCAGGCACTGGACATGTCATCTCACTCCCTACTGAAGCTCCTACAAGGGGGTCTTATTTATTCCCATTTTACATAGATGACCGTCCAAGGCTTTCTGGGACAGAGCATCTCACGTGCAGCAGGTCCAATTCCTGGCCAATAACCTCTTACTGCTTAGAGGGCAGGAGGTTGGACCCCATCGACCCCAAATGAAGACAGGGATGCAGTCTTTGAGACCACCCAGCACACACCACTGCACCTCCCTCTGGGCATGAATCCTGTCTGCTGGCCCCCTGTGCAGAGCACCAAGGCACAGATAGGAAGACCCAGCCCCAGCCCTCAACATCCAGGAAGAGGAGGGACACACACCCAAGGGAAAACCCCAATTTACCATGGAAATCGTAAGACAGAGGTGTGTTTCTGCCTCCCCACCTTGCATTCACCGTGTTCAGTTAGGAGCTCACCTCTGCCATCTCTCCTGTTTGGTACCCCACATACAGACCCATTTCTGTCCTGCTCAGACAGCCCTCTCTGCTCCAATGCTGGCCCCTAAGCATCCTTTGGTGTCTGAAGACTAAATATGCCCCACCTCCTACCTCCACCCTGTTTCCAGCCAGGCTACCTGTTCTCTTCTGCTCCTCGGCCTCTGCCCAGCCCCCTATTTGCCCTAAAATACAGTCGTGTGAGAGAAGAGGCCAGATGGGTGGAAGACTCCTGGGGGACCATATCACTGTCCCCAGTCGCAAGGACCCACCACGGTCAGGTCAGACATCGGAAGCCAAGACATCCCCCACACCTTCTGCTACTGCCTGTCAGGCTCGTGGGCACCAGGGTCCTCTGATCTCATTACTCCAGAGTTGAACACAGGTTTCACCCCTGTGGAGTGATGTTCAAAGAGAAGTAAAATCTACCACAGTGGTTTGGGAATCATCCAGAAATGTGAGATGGTCATCTGGGGGTACATCCCGTGCCTGGTTATGCCTTTTCTTTCCACATCCTTCCTCCCCATGTGGCCCTTGGCAGAGTCAGAGGCACAGACAGCCCCACAAGCTCAGGCGAGCCAGGTATGGGGCAGACAGCGACACCTGAGGGACACTTGTTTGAGGAGTCAATGGGTGGGAGCTCAGCCTTGGGACCTTGAGAGCTATCTGTTAACTGGGCCAGACGTGAAGGCACGCCCCCGCCTGCCACCCTGCCCTCCCATCCCGTGCCAGGTGGTGGGGTCTTAGACTTGGTCCCCACTATAGGGATGACCACTTGGCCCCCAGAATCAACTGCACCACAGCTATGGTAGAGGTGGCTTGCATCTCCAGAGTGTGGGCCAGTTCTGGACAGAGCATCTCATGTGTAGCAGCTCCAATTGCTACTCAATAACCCCTTACTGGAGACCTCAGAGGGCAGGAGGGTGGACCCCATCAACCCCATAATACGGGCTAAGGTGACTTTCCAAGGTCATGGCAGCCAGTCCTCTACCTCCAGTACCACACCTCTGCTGTGGAAGCACACCTTCAGTGTGAGGCCAAGGAGGGGCCCTGCGTGGACCCTTCACTATGACAGGGAAACGAGTGCCACCCAGTTCAGCTAGAACCCACCACACACATCCACCTCCAACTCCAGTGTTCTTTCCAGCTGAGCCAAGAGCCACACTGACCATAAGTCCAGGAAGAGAGCATCAGGGCATCCGGCCTTTAAGCACTGTGCAAACTCCAGAGCGCCTGGATGGGCATTCCACATTGAGGACAGCAAGTGTGTGAGCGCGCTCTCCAGCACCCCCCCGTTCCCGGGGCCACAGAGAGAGGGCGAGGCAGACTGAGACCCTCAAACTTCATTTGAAAACTTTTTATTCACAGAAATAGGCAGCCAGCCCACAGGCTAGAGTTTGAAGGTTCGAGTTTTTTTTAAATTGCATTAAAATGTTTACCTTGTTTCCTGAGTTTTTGGTGCCGCCTTAAATTTTGCATGCGTCAGTCCTCTGATCCTAGGCCCAGCACTGTTCTTCCCTTCCCCTACAAACATGAATCCTGGTCTAGCAAAAAGAAATCCTGGAGACAGGATGGGAAAGGGAACAGTGAGCCACAGGCTCTCTCCTTTCTCTGCTGGGGCTGCGGGATCTTCACCCTGATGCGCTCACTGGGGGTTAGTGACATGGGAAGCCCTGCGGCTAACCTCACCCTAGCACACACACCCGTGTATCAACTTTCCAGAGACAACTGGAGCCAACAGGACAGAACCACACACCAGCAATGTAAGGTCCAGACAAGGCCTTAGTCGGCAGGGTAAAGATTTAGGGATCAGCTTGCTGGAGGAGGTGGGGTGGAGGTCTGCACTAAACAAAAAGAGACATTCTGAAGAAGTGACAATACTAACAGCTAAGCAGGTTACCTCATTTATCTACCACAATCTGAAGAGGTAAGTGGTGCCCCCACTTACCAGATGAGCACACCAGGCATAGGGAGGTAAGTAGCCCAGGGTCAGAGATGGAATTCCAATTCAGGCTTGTCTGACTACAGCATTCTCCTGAAGTGCTCCAGAAAACAAAACAAAATAATTCCATCTGTTAAGGAAGCAATTTGGGGGGAAAAAAACCTTAGAGACAAGAGATCAAGGACCAGGTGCAGAAGGAACAATGGCTCCATCACTTACCTGTTACTGAATTGTGCTGAGTCTTAACTCCCAACCTCCCTTACCCCTCAAAAAATACGTGCTGATAAATAAACATGGTAAAATACTCAACAATTGTTGAAACTGGGTGGTCAGCTATGGATGTTCACTGTACTATGATTTTTCTTCACTTTCAGAAATATTCATAATAAATTGGGAAAAAATAAAATGTCCACAGGTCAAAACTGATATATGACCCCATCATAAAAAGTCCCTGGCATGAAAATAGCTGAATTAAAAATAGCTACACCAGACAGCTGCAGCAACCCTCTCGTGGCATTGTGAGAATATAAATTGGTTCAGCCTTTTTGGAGGGTAACTTGCAACATCCATCAAACTTTTAAACAAGACACATTTAATAATTTTTTTAAATTTTCAAATAATAGCAATTACACAAGAAAGTACCATGAATAGACCCCCCATCTAGCCTGACCCTAAGATACCAATTTTTAACGTTTTGCCACATTTGTTTTTTATTCTCTCTACACATGTATTTTAGAGTATGAGAATATAATCGATTCCATATATACTTTTGTGTTACATATGCATTTATTTTAGGACACACACACACTCATTTGCTTGTTTTCTTCCCAAGCCATCTGAGAACAAGGCACATATATGAACAGAAAAAGGATATTCTCTTACTTGGCCACAATGTACACGTGTCTGCTCAGTCGCTCAGTCATGTCCAACCCTTTGCAGCCCTATGGACCGTAGTCCGCCAGGCTCCTCTGTCCATGGGATTCACCAGGCAAGAATACTGGAGTAGGTTGCCATGCCCTCCTTCAGGGAATTGTCCCGCTCCAGGGATTGAACCCGTGACTCCTGCAGCTCCTGAATCACAGGTGGGTTCTTTACCACTAAGCCACCAGGGAGGCCCACCTGACCACAATACAGTGTTAAATTTGGAAATTTTAACATTGTGATGATAGTTTTATCTAATGAGACCCTTTCCCTTAATTTGGGGAGTTCATTGTCAATTGCCCAAATACTGTGATTTAGAACAATTTCTTTGCCAGGGTATAGTAAAAGATCATGTGTTATATTTACTTGTCATGTCTCTTTGGTCTTCAGCAATCTGGAGAAATTCCTTTTTTAAAAAAATGCTCAAAAAATTATTTGTTAAATTGTTTAAAGAGGCTACTTCCCTGATGCAAGAGTCTTAAAGCCTAGGGCTCGGGTTGAGGCAGATCTGAATTCAGTCCTTTCAAGGCAGGGCCTGAGATTCTGCATTTCCAATAAGCTCCCAGGTAAGGTCCACGCTCTGGCTCGCATACCACATGCTGAGTATGAGGTCAGAGAAGACAGCTGTGAGAACTGCTCCAGACCATTGCAAAAAGCATCCTGGATTCCCCGAGATGAAGCCATGCTGGCAGTGTCAGCTAGGCCCTGGGATTCAGGATGTAGCATGGATGGGGAGCCCTTCCCCACAGGAACATCTCCTGGGCTTTCTGGAGCCAGGAGAGCCAAGACAGAGGGGCACAAGTCACAGAAATGGGCTTCTCTGAGGTTCTCCAGCCCAGGTGATTTTGTCCCAGGGAAGGGCAAGCCTGGCTAGAAGGGAGTCCTATATATAAATGTCTGCTTCTTCTACAAGCACAAACCCTCTATTTCCCTCAAGGGGTCTCCCTCCTTCAGGAAGCAATCCTGGTTACCCTGGCCACTCCATCTCTCCGTCCTCTGACCTCCAACAGCACCAGTCACCTGGCTGAGCCACCGAGCACTCACTTGGCTGTACTGCTGCTCCATGTACTTGCCTTTCCTTCCCCCGTGCTATGCCTCCACCTCTGCTACTTCTGCCGTGACATGCACCCCACCACTTTCCATCTCCACATGTTCAAGGTACAGCTTACCCCTAAGCTTCCTGTAATACAGGTCCTTTCAATGGCGGCTCCTTGTCTGAACCATCTTTGGTCTCTCCCTCCAGCCCCAGGTGTGTCAGTCTTATCTTCACAATTAGATCTGGGTCCCTATGCTGCTGTTGCTTTGAGTCTGGTTTTATGTCATGGTGGCACCAGCATCAGCCTCTCCCTGAGTGACCCTGAGCAGTGTGATAGGGACACGGTCCATCAACCATTCATCCATCCATCATTTACCAAGTGCCTCCCTCGTGCCAGGTCCTGGGCTGGATTCTGGGGAACCCTCAGAGACCCTCACCCTGCCCAGAGTCAGAAATGATTCAGTGTCAGCTGCATCCTTGCTCATGGGCACAAGAGGTGCCTGTGAGATATGACACGGGGCCCAGCCATGCCTATCAATTCTTGATGACACTGCGGCGGGCCTCTGCATCCTTCTCATGTGTCACCGCCCCCATGATTACTGTGATCACTGATCATCATCATGCGAATAACAGCAAACACGGCTGAAGCACCTACATCATCCCCGGTGCTAAGAAGCCTGAGGAATCCTGCATCTGTCACCTACAGTTCAGAAATGAGCCAAAGTCATGACCTATGGCTTGAATGCAGCACAGACCAGTGGATCTGGGAAGCCTCTCAAGAGCTGGACCAGGAGAGAGGTGATGGACCGCCTATGTGCCCTATTGCTGGGCCCAGCCTGAGACCAGGTGTCCTGAGCAGCGCCACACCAGCCTTCAGAGAACAGCCTGTGACAAGGAATCACACCTTTCCCTTTAGGAATGAAACTCCAAAAGATGCCTATAATAAGACCACCCTGCAGAAGCAGGATACTTGGGGGTCTCTGCCTGATTTCTGCCACCACCACCACGGAGGCCCAGGTCCTTCTACAATGCTGGGCAGGGGCAGGGCATGGACCCTCCCTTCAAACCCAGGAGTGTGGCAGAGAGAGGCTTGGCACTTACAGACGACACACAGGAAATAAGAACCTGAACTGTGGTTTCCTGCAGAGGCTCACACATTCTCACGGCAGGGACCACTCTTCAAGGTTCTGGCTCTGATCTAGGAATGAACTTCTTCCCTGATAACTGACAGCCATCCTTGTCGAGAAGGTCATGGATCCCTGCCCCACCTCCAGGAATGAGACCCAGCAGGTACCAACCTTCTCTGCATAACACAGTAAACACAGTGGTCAGGTAAGAGTGGGGGAGAAGCTCCCCTGGAACTTCCCAGTCAACCATACATGGAAAGGGGCCCAAAACAGAAAACCCAATCACACACAGTTCAGTTCAGTTGCTCAGTCATGTCTGACTCTCTGAGACCCCCATGAATCACGGCACACCAGGCCTCCCTGTCCATCACCAACTCCCGGAGTTCACTCAAACTCATGTCCACAGAGTCGGTGATGCCATCCAGCCATCTCATTCTCTGTCGTCCCCTTCTCCTCCCACCCCCAACCTTTCCCAGCATCAGAGTCTTTTCCAGTGAGTCAACTCGTCGCATGAGGTGGCCAAAGTATTGCTGTTTCAGCTTTAGCATCAGTCCTTCCAATGAACACCCAGGATTGATCTCCTTTAGAATGGACTGGTTGGATCTCCTTGCAGTCCAAGGGACTCTCAAGAGTCTTCTCCAGCACCACAGTTCAAAAGCATCAATTCTTCAGCAATCAGCTTTCTTCACAGTCCAACTCTCACATCCATACATGACCACTGGAAAAACCATAGCCTTGACTAGACGGACCTTGGTTGGCAAAGTAATGTCTCTGCTTTTTAATATACTATCTAGGTTGGTCATAACTTTCCCTCCAAGGAGTAAGCGTCTTTTAATTTCATGGCTGCAATCAGCATCTGCAGTGATTTTGGAGCCAAATAAAATAAAGTCTGACACTGCTTCCACTGTTTTTCCATCTATTTCCCATGAAGTGATGGGACCAGATGCCATGATCTTTGTTTTCTGAATGTTGAGCTTCAAGCCAACCTTTTCACTCTCCTCTTTCACTTTCATCAAGAGGCTTTTGGGTTCCTCTTCACTTTCTGCCATAAGGGTAGTGTCATCTGCATATCTGAGGCTATTGATATTTTTCCCAGCAATCTCGATTCCAGCTTGTGCTTCTTCCAGCCCAGCATTCCTCATGATGTACTCTGCATATAAGTTAAATAAGCAAGGTGACAATATACAGCCTTGACGTCCTCCTTTTCCTATTTGGAACCAATCTGTTGTTCCATGTCGAGTTCTGACTGTTGCTTCCTGACCTGCATACAGGTTTCTCAAGAGGCAGGTCAGGTGGTCTGGTATACCCATCTCTTTCAGAATGTTCCACAGTTGACTGTGATCCACACAGTCAAAGGCTTTGACATAGTCAATGAAGCAGAAATAGATGTTTTTCTGGAACTCTCTTGCTTTCTCCATGATCCAGCAGATGTTGGCAATTTGATCTCTGGTGCCTCTGCCTTTTCTAAAACCTGCTTGAACATCTGGGAGTTCACAGTTCACATATTGCTGAAGCCTGGCTTGGAGAATTTTGAGGAACTCCCCAGGTCGGTAGGTGCCCAGTATGCTACTGGAGATCAGTGGAGAAATAACTCTAGAAGGAATGAAGGGATTGGGCAAAAGCAAAACCAATACCCAGTTGTGGATGTGACTGGTGATAGAAGCAAGGTCCAGTGCTGTAAAGAGCAATCACACACACACACATACAAAACGGACTAAAGGTCTGAACATCATTTCATCAAAGAGTATGTATGAATGGCCAAGAAGCATGTGACAAGTACATTAATAAACAATGCAAATGAAAACCATGGGATGCTGTCATATACTCCCCACAATGGTTAAAATTAAAAAGATTGACAATAACAACTGCTGGTGAGGATGCTGGTGAGGAACTCTCATACGTAGCTGATGGAACACAGAACGTTAGAAAAACACATTGGCAGTATCCTATAAAGATAAATTCACACTTATCATATCATCCAGCAATTCCATGCTCAGGTATTTACACAAGAGAAACAAAAACCTATTTTTCATTTTGTGTATTCACAAAGACACGTAATCCGTGGTCCAGAGGAGGACCTCCTAGACAAGTAGCTTTATTCACAAAAGCCAAAAACTAGAAACTAGAAGAAAATAGAGATCAACTATTAAATACATAAACCAAGTACATATATAAACCAAGTGTGTGTGTATATATATATATATACACACACACATACAGACACACATCTGTGTATGTCCATGGGGTCACAAAGAATCGGACATGACCAAGTGCCTAGGCACAGCACACACACACACACACACACACACACACACACATATATATATATATATTCATTCTATTGAACTCTACTCAGCAATAAAAAGGAAGGAACCACAGATGTCGGACCACAGGGATGAATCTGAAATGCAAGAAGAAGCCAGACAGAAAAAGACAGCATATTCTGTGACTCCATTTGTATGAACTTCTAGAAAAGGCAAAACTGTAAAGGCAGAAGTCAGATCAGTGCTTGAGAAAGGCCAAGGAGAGAGGGACAGAGGCAGGGGATGGCAGCAAGGGCACAGCAGGGTGATGAAAATGCTCTATATCATGTTTGTTTGGGGGCTATGTGCCCACATGCATCAGTCAAGTCTCATGGCATCATACACTTAAACTTGGTGAATGCTAATGTATGGAAATCATATCTCAAGAAAGCTTATTTGTCTAAAAAATGGTACCAAAACTCAAGAAACCATATTCAAATCTGGGGAACTCAGGACTGACATTCACTAAGCATGGGTTGACACAGCCATGCTTGTTAAAATACTGAAAGCCTTCCACAGTTCAGTTCAGTTCAGTTCAGTCGCTCAGTCGTGTCCGACCCTCTGTGACCCCATGAATCACAGCATGCCAGGCCTCCCTGTCCATCACCAACTCCCGGAGTTCACTCAAACTCATGTCCACAGAGTCGGTGATGCCATCCAGCCATCTCATTCTCTGTCATCCCCTTCTCCTCCCACCCCCAACCTTTCCCAGCATCAGAGTCTTTTCCAGTGAGTCAACTCGTCGCATGAGGTGGCCAAAGTATTGCTGTTTCAGCTTTAGCATCAGTCCTTCCAATGAACACCCAGGATTGATCTCCTTTAGAATGGACTGGTTGGATCTCCTTGCAGTCCAAGGGACTCTCAAGAGTCTTCTCCAGCTCCACAGTTCAAAAGCATCAATTCTTCAGCAATCAGCTTTCTTCACAGTCCAACTCTCACATCCATACATGACCACGGGAAAAACCATAGCCTTGACTAGACGGACCTTGGTTGGCAAAGTAATGTCTCTGCTTTTTAATATACTATCTAGGTTGGTCATAACTTTCCTTCCAAGGAGTAAGCGTCTTTTAATTTCATGGCTGCAATCAGCATCTGCAGTGATTTTGGAGCCCCAAAAAATAAAGTCTGACACTGTTTCCACTGTTGCCCCATCTATTTTCCATGAAGTGATGTGAAAAGAAAGCCTTCCACACTTACTGGTAAATCACCACTGCTTGAAGTTTCCAGTTACCCTTCTGTTCCCAGGCCTTCACAGGGCCCCTCAGACCACCCCAGGACCTGACAACTCAAGGTAACAGCAGACAGCAGAGGCTCTCCTAGGCCAGCTAAGGTGGACACCATTCTGACTGGCCGGTGCCACTCTTGATAAATTATGTGGAGAAACAAAAGATGTCAAGTGTGCTCTAACTCAGAAGAAGGCTGGCTAGTTTCCTGCCAGGCTTATTTTGTTTAGGTTGTGCTTTCTGAACAGGGGTACCAAGTGATTCTTGGGAGAAGGTGCAGAATGAAAAATCTTAGCCATTACAATCATTGGTGGTCCTTCAAAGGGCCTCAATATGTAAAGAGATAGACAGTCTTTGCAGGTATGAATATTTCACAGGGTATGGTACTGGGTGGTTGGGAAAAATTATCTACAAAGGCTCCTGAGGAGTGAGGGGTGGGAGGACAACAAGAATAAGGCTGAGAAACACTGGTTCAGATGCAGAACAGAGATCACCCTGACACCACAGAGGCAGCCCCAGCACTTGCATGGAACTCCCATCTGATGGTTTTCCCTGTGCAATGGGTGTCCATCCTTGGCACAGTGAGGCGGTGTCCTGAGCCGGAGGATACATCCCATCATGGCAAAGCCAGTCACTCATTCTCCATCCTCCGAAAGGCTTTAAACCAACACAACTCAGCAAAATTTCCCCAGAACCTTGGCAGCCAGCACCCAGCCTAGCCCATTAGGATGGCCTCAACCACGACCACACACAAATCTCTACAGAGAGCCAAGCAAAAATCCAAGGATTCCCACCCCTTTCCTCTGGACAGATTTGCTTCTGGAGCCCCTAATGGCAGAACTGCATGCAGCACTTAGGGGGATTTCTGTGGCATGAAATGATTGAAGACCACCTCCAGGTGAGCAGAGATTAAGCGCAGTCTCTGAGTCCTGCTTCGTCAGGCTCAGCTGAGCCCCAGATTCCCTGTACAAGGCTGGCTTGTGCACTTGGACGTTATGACAATACTCTAATTGTTCTTTCAGTCTTTTCCGGATATTTAATAACAACGTGAAGTAGGAGTCGCAAAGGTCAGCCCTGCTGTAGAACGAGCTTTGTTCTCATTGTCCTTTTCTGAATAGCATCTTCCATTTGCCAGCTGTTCCGTGCCACTGAGCCCTGGTGGTGGAGGCCTGGTGCTGCTAAAAAAGTAGCACCACTGACTGGCGCGGAATATTCTGATTTGCTAACCAGTCCCCGGGCCACAGTCTATCCACGTTATCTGCATAAATACACACACAAGCGCGTGCATGCACAGACACACCAACACACACGCACACGGGGCTTCCCCTCACTCCTCCAGCGCGACCCACAGCTACGAGTCCAAGAATGGAAAGAATGCCGACCACCAGGATCAGAGAAATTTAAATTGAATGCTCACGAGGTGATGTACATGCGTAGCATATTCATTTGGGCAATTACTCTTTCTGGTTAGGTGAGAAATATAAAGCTCCTAGGATTTCAGCAGAGTCATATATCTATGTTTTGGGTTTTTATATTTCTTTTTTTATTCTTTCAGTGTATTCCTAAAGCTCACAATAGTTAGCAAATGGGAGTCACTCTTATGGTCTGTGACAGCAGGGCCCCAAGCTCCCGCCCCACCTCGGCATGTCCAGACTCCTGTCCCATCCTGTCATGTCAACTCTCTGAGCCTCAGCAGCCACGTCTACAAAATGGAACAAACCCACTGCCTGTCTGAAGACAGGACACTCATCCAACGTTGACATCTGTGACTCTCTTCCCAAAGACCTGCATCAGAGGGCAGTTTTCAGGAATGTATAGACTATTGGGAGCCTTTCAAGAACCAGGGTCTTCTTAGAGGTCTGCATGTCAGATAGGGTAAGGGGAACTGCACTGTAATTCAGAACCCATGTAATGTTGTCAGTGAATGTCTCTTGTGTCTGGGCAGAGCTCGGTTTGGGAACTCAGGGACCATAAAAGAGGGCGATGTAGCCCTGGCAGTCTGTGTCAGAGAGCAGCTTTGTACCTAATCCAGAGGGTATGATAGTTGCTAAGGAACCATTGAGATGCAAATGAACTGGCAAATACTTAGCAGCAAGATATCAGAAAAGGGTGGGGAGGGGATGCCTTTGAACAAGTTAGTCAGGTGAGTGAAAGGAAAATTACTTTCTTCTGATTGGAAAAAGAAAACCATGGGTTTTCGTGCGGAGCAGCAGCACTGTGCCACTGTGTTTAAAAAGGAAAAAACCAAACTGTTCTTGTTCTGCTTGGCTGGAAGTAGAGGAAAGTTGGAGCTAAGAGCAGGGAACCTGGAAGGGCAAATGGAGTCTTCCTCTGGTGAACTCTAAGCAGATTTCAGATACCTCTCTCCCAAAAGAGAAAGAGACATCTAAGGTGTGACGAAAGAAGTCTGCAAAGGACACTGCAGACCTGCCATCTTTATACAAGTCTCAAAACCTAGACAAAAAGTACACAGAAAGCTAAATGTGCTACTGACACAAAATGGAAATTTCTGGTGAAACTAAGCCATGATTGAGAGTGGAGGAAAGTAAGGGGAAATGAGCCATCTTACCGGGTACCTATGAGTTTGCATTTCTTTCCTTCTTGCTCTGCACTGAGCATTCAATTTAAATTCAATGGTTAGGTTAAGATGTTTTGGCATCTATGTTGGAACCCAGAGATACACTGAGAAGCATGGCTCCTCACTCATCATTTTTTTTATCTTATCCCCAAAAGGAGCCCTCCTTTTTCAGGGTCTAACTGAGATGCTCTAGTCTTAAACTCATTTTGCCTTCAGTCAAATACCCCTTCTGTCTGCCTGTTCATCACTCTGAGTTTGATCTTAATGCTCAGGGATATAGAAAACATCCTCAGCCAGAAAGAAACTGTTGACCCAGCCACCTCCAGAACCCTTCCTGGGTTCTCCCTTTTCTATCACCTACAGTTTCCCCAGCTTTTCCCACAACTTCACCCAGGACCATCACAGCTACAGCCGCCTCCTTCTGTCCCCAAAGTCCATGTTCTTTCCTTCCTGAACACCAGCTCTCTTATGTTCCAATGATGCAAAAGGTCGAATGGCTATGGAAGACTGCTGTCCTGCCCAGCACCCACTCCCACTACTTCCAGTAACAGCACCCTGACATTTCCGGGGGAAGCCAGCCCTCCCCATCTCTGGCCTGGTGGCTCATGTGGGTCTGGGCTACCCCTCTCCCCCCAGCTCTGGGAATGGGTAATCATGAGCCCACAGCTGGCCAATGAGTGCATTTCAACATGCTGGTGACAGAGCCTGGTTCATGGAGAGACTTAGGACCCAAGGAAGCCAAGGAGGCAAAACTTCCAGGGTCTCTGCTAGAGCCACTGGGAGTGAGAATTCATCACTCTGCCGAAATTTCCAGAGGACATGAGTTGGAGCTGCCAGCAGCCACATGAGTATCTGGTGGGAGAGCTGTTGGAGGATAAAGTCAAGGTAAATGGCTGAGCTTGTTTTTCTCCATCACCCCTCCAGGCCCATTCTCCAGCTTGTTTTGCACTCTTCTGAGGCTCAGGAGACTGACTTCCATGGACCAGGCCACCGTGTCCTCTGTCTTCTTGTTGGCTTCACCCAACAGGAGGTTCTGGCAGGTGATGAGAAAGGGGAGGAGAAAGAGTTCCAGGACTACATTGCCCCTCTCTGCCCCCATGCACTCCACTGTCTAGGACTATAGCTCCTGCTCCAGGGCCCTCTCCCAGTTCAGCCCTGACCAGGTCCTGATGGCACCTCCCATTGCCCTTTCTGGCCTTAGGGAGCTATCGTTTCCCACTATTGACAGATCCTGGGTACACCCAATCCTGTTTGGTTCCCTTGCTGTGCTGTGCTTAGTTGCTTAATCATGTCTGACTCTTTGTTGACCCCATGGACTGTAGCCCACCAGGCTCCTCTGTCCATAGGGATTCTCCAGGCAAGAATATTGGAATGGGTTGTCATGCCCTCCTCCAGGGAATCTTCCCAACCCAGGGATCGAATCCAGGTCTCCTGCATTGCAGGCAGATTCTTTACTATCTGAGCCACCAGGGAAGCTCAAGAATACTGGAGTGGGTAGCCTATCCCTTCTCCAGGGGATCTTCCCAACCCAGGAATCGAATCAGGGTCTCCTGCACTGCAGGTGGATTCTTCACCAGCTGAGCTACCAGGGGAAGCCCATTTAATTCCCTGAACCCTGGTCACACCTCTGGAAAAGAGCCTCTTCACTGAACTCTCCTCAACTAACCCTTTGAGAATACCGTCTGTGTTCTGCCCAGAATGTGGCTGACTCGAACACAAGGCTAAGGAATGAAGAAAGAAAGACTGAGCCTTAAGACAGCCTTGGTGCCCCAGATACAGTCACAGCCTGAGTCCCAAAATATCCAAGAAAACAAAGGCCAGCAATCACTCCTTAACCTTTGCTCTCCTCCAAAGCTGTACATCTGTCTCTACAGCCACAGATACGGCTAACAAAACAGGCAAAGCCCTTCATGGAGAGCTCTAGTGGTCCAAGATCATGAAAAAGAAGACAGGAATGATTATCAGTTTTGGTTTCTCATCCCAACCCACTCCCATTTCTGTCTGACAAATGTCTACCTGTCCCCCAAGGAGGACGTGTCTCTATCTGTCTCTTACACACACAATCCTGCCTCAAATCCTTCCCACTGGAAGTACGATCCTCTCTTTTGGTTTCTTCTAGCAGCTGACGTGTAACTGTTATACCACAGCTAGCTGACTCCATCACACCTCCTGTGACAGCCTGTAGTCTGCACAGCTCTGTCTCCCCCACCAATGTGTTAATCAGTGAGCTCCTGGAAAGAAAGGCTGTGTCTTCTTGAACTTCATGCTTTCAGCTTCAAGTACATTTCTCAGGTAGATGCTCAGTAAATGTGCTCTGTATCAGTATTTATGAACCTGGCGGCTCTCAAGCCAAGCTGTCAGTTCTGTCCTGCAGCTCCCATTCCATATTTGTCTCTTGTAGAATTTGGGCTCTCACCTCTGGGAGCAGCTCAGCCCTCCTTGGACACTCTGGGATGGGGCTGTATCATCCCTCAAGGCAGCCTATCCCAGCTTGGTTCAGCCTGGTTGGAAAGAACTGCATAATCAAACCAAAACCCATCTCCCATGCAGAGTAAAGCCTAGCCTGCTTGGCAAGACCACCCTTCATGTATTCACAGAGAGGCCTTCCCTCCCCTACCCTCTCCTCTCAGGCTCAGATGCCCAAGCCTGCGTCCATCACATCACCCTGTTTACTCCCTTCATAGTATTTTTCTTCTTAACGACCATCTGTCCCACCACTAGGATGCGTTCCCCTGCATCACTCCCTGTTTTGAGAATACTGCCTGGCACATAGTAGGAAACTGACAAACATTTGATGGAAGTTGAATGACTGAGACATTTCTTCTCCCCGTCCCTGACCTCCCTCAAGTTCTCTCTGCTGCTGCAGCTAAGCCACTTCCGTCGTGTCCAACTCTGTGCAACCCCACAGATGGCAGCCCACTAGGGTCCTCCGTTCAATGGCCGTGGGTTGCCATTGCCTTCTCTGCAAGTTCTCTCTAGTCTTCTCTAAACCATTTTTCTTTCACTACTTCTCCTAGGATAATTTGGCTATCAATTGCTACATAACAGACCAATCCAAAACACAGTCATTTTAAACATGACAAGATCTATTTTGTTCACAAATCTATAATTTGGACAGGGCTCAATGAGGAAAGCCTGTCTCTTCCCACTCAGAGTCAGCAGGAATGACTGGAAAGATGGGGGCTGCAACCATCTGAACACTCCCCTGCTCAGAAGTCTGGCATGTTATGCTGGCAGTGGGCTGGAATACGAGCTAGGGCTGTGGCTAGAACATCTACAAGTGGTCTCTCCAAGTTGCTTGGGCTTCCTCACAATATGGTGGCTGAGTCACAAGGGCAAGCATCCCTCATGCAAGAGACAGCCAAAGAAAAGCTGCAGTATCTTCTCTGAACTCACCTCCAAAGGCATGCAAGATCACTTCTTCCATAGTCTATTCATTAGAGTCAGAAGGCCAACCCATATTTAAAAAGGAGAAGAATTAGGTTTCATATTTTGATGAAAAGAGTAGAAAAATTTGCAGACATTTTAAACTCCCACAAAGGACATGATTCAGGGGTTTTTTTTGTGTGTGTGTTCTGCTGATTTTCCTTTCTTTGTATTCATTAATACGACACATATTTATTGCTGTTACCTATGTGCCATATTGGGGGGATACCATGACAGTTAAGCTGGAGCCCCACCCTGCAGGGGCTCACAGAGCTATGGGGTACCCAGACAAATCAACACATAATTACAGACCAGTGTGGACTAGGCTCCCACTGAAGGATGCAGAGATAGGTGTGGTGGGAACCAGCTGGCTACCGCATCCAGCCCGGCGCTGGGATGAAGGCTTCCCAGAGGAGGCGAATTGTGGCAAATTCAAAAGAATAAATTAAAGTTAGCCAAGAAAAGATCAGTGACAAACACAACACAGACACACCAAGCAGGTACAGACTCAGAGGTGCACAGCAGCGGAAGGCTCAGGTAGGCCTCTACACATACGGGGGAAAGAAATGGGGGATATGCCCAGGGCGTGTGTGCCTGTGCAGCCGGTGTGCATCTGCCGGCATGCAGCAGGGAAGGCGGAGCAGCAGGACATGACACCAGAGGGGAAAGGAGGCCCCAGACTGCAAAAGGGCTCACATCAAGAAGGTGCTCGAAGAGACTCACCCATGTTCCAGCCAGGATAAACCCAAACAGCGTGGTATGTGGTCTGACACCCAAAGTATGCTCTGACAGTGCCCGACATGGGCCACTGGGTGACTGCCCACAACTCAGTGAATGTTCTGATACTAAGACCCTCTTCCTTGCCCTGAAGCTTACAGCCTGTCCCCTCACCCCCAGTTCATCCAGACCACTTGGATGCACTGCTGAAGGGCTGAGAGCATTCCCGGATGGGCTGCCCTCCAGCCCCTCCCAGAGAGGTTCCTCCCTTCGTTTTCACTCTTCCAAGCTCACCACCAGGCTCAAGCCTCAGCATCAACGAGAAAGCCAAGGGCAAAGGTCCCACCTTGATGTGCTGGAAAAATAGCGAGAGGAAAACAACAGAACAATTAACTGCAGGGCCCAGCTGCCTCTCACAGATAAGGCATTTTCTCTGTCACCCCTGTCGATGAAGCTGCCTGCTATTATTCCCAGTCCTTCTGCTCAGCCCTGTCCACAGGCGCAGCCCCAGGGGGACCGAGCACTGTCCAATGAGACTAGGACGCTCAAGGGTTTCTCTCCCCTCTCCTCCTACACATCCATCTATGCTCAAACCTGATGCTAAACCCCTGTGTCCTCCCCTGAGGTGAGTCTGCACCTGTCCAGATGGGCAGGAGTTGCCAGAGCTCTGGAGGTAACACGGCCCCAAGCAGGGTGGGGTGCACAGTGCAGAAACCAGGGCGGCTCCCAAAGGAGAACACAAGCAGCTGGCTCTCCATCTAGAAGGCAGGCCTGTGGTGGGAGCTCCAAGAGGCACACAGCAACCCAGTCCCCCCACACACACCCCCACCACCACAGCCCAGCACAGCTGCCAAGCAGCCACCATTTAAGTAGCACATCAAAGATGTGAGCCAGACAGATAGGCAGCAAAGAGAAAACCACTAATGACCACAGCAGGGGTCTGACTGGTGGGAGAACACGGAAAAGGCCATGTACAAACAGCGAAATGCAAACGGAGAAGGGAAACGGTGTTCCTCTAGCTGGAGCACAGGTCGGGCAGGTCCAGAGAGCAAGAAGAAAGCCTGGCCACAGGGACCAGGATACTCTCTGGTACTTTGGACAGCACCTGGCAGGACAGTGAATAAACAGCTGGTGCTTAATAAGTGCTCCCTGCTTTCATTCATGAGTAAGCAATGTTCAATGGAAAAGGCACTGAACTAGGAGGGGCTGTCCAACTTCAATTTGTTAAAACTTCAGTTTGAATCTTAGTTCTTCTGTCTGAAACTTAACCTCTCAAAGCCTCGGCTTCCTCACCTGTAAAACGGGACAACAGATGCTTGGATATTAAGAGTATGGGTTCAATCAGCACATACTAAATGGAAAAACAAAAGCTTAGTCCAGTCCTGGCTCTAGTGCTGTCAAGCTGTATGATTTCTAGAAAGTCTCTTCCCGTCCCTAAAATCTGCCTCCAGTCCCACTCCCAACATGCCAGGGCCCTGGGAACAAGCCCTGTGGGCTCCCACGTGCTACAGTGGCCCCTGGATCAGTCCCAGGGGCCTCAGACAGAGTGCTAGGCTAGGCCTGGGCCCCCTGCTCCCTCACTGGGCCCTGCCTCTGCCCATTTCTCTGCTCATTATCACCTCCACAGGGTTGGGGGGGAGGATAGAGAAGCAGGGCAAGGAGGTTAAATTCAAATCAGTTACTTGGTCACTTGCTGCTAGGAAGCAGGAGGAGTCAGAGGAGAGACTAGGGCCTCAGGTGCAACCTGCGGGCAGAAATGAGCCCTGGTAATTCTCGGGAAATTTCCTATATGTTTCCACGTTGGTCCAGCGCTGCTACTGAGAACTCTGGGAACCTTCAGCAGCTGCTAACCGTGTTGTCTGTAGGCGCTGGGGCTCCCCTGCCCTGGAGGAACACCTCTGCTGGGGAGAGAGTGAGAGGGCCTTTTTCACCAAGTCTTCAATGTCTCTAGCAGCTGAGCATCCTGAAGACTCCATTATGGGGGTCGTTACAATATAGTGAAGGGCCCCAGATTTTCAGCTCTGAGGCTGAGTAACACTCCATGCTGCCCGGGGACCAAGACAGCGAGTGAGTAAGACACTCTCTGAGGCTGTGGAAATGACACCTTCTCTTTCACAAAGCTAGTGGCAAATGTAAAGACAAATTTCACTGAGAGGCACCTGGCAGATGATGCTACTTGGGACCAGTGGAGACTGTGGTCCCAGCGCTGGACCAGGCCGACAGGAAGTCCCAGGAGCAAAGTCTCCTTGTGAAGGCAGCAGGCTGAGGCCCTTCCTGATGTCAACCAGACTCACCCTCACTCATCTCTGAGCTGCTGTTGCAGAACCCCCGCCAGTCTATGAGGATCCACACCCCACCCACAACTAGTCAGGGGGTCACCGTGCCCCAGACTTCACATTACCTACTACTGTCATCCCAAACCGCCTAATTCTACCACTGCTCCTACCCTGCGATTTGCCCCCACCCCAAGCCCTTGCTATCCTCTCCATCATGATGGCCCTTCCTCTAGTCTTTCAACAATGAGAAAACTGGGACACAGAAAGGAAGAGAGTGAACTAGACATCCAGTTGTTTCTTGTGTCTCAGGTCAGATGGAAAGCAGGTTTCCATTAGCAAACAAGAACCAAGTCCACCACCCTCCAGGCACCCCAGCACAGCATGTTCCCATCTCTCTAACCCCCAGAAGAGTCATCAACAAAAGTAAGTGAGGTAAGTCAGATGTCAGGCATCAGGGGCCTTTGATGGAGCAGGTGGCCTTGACCTGGTCACTCAATGCCCCCCCTCTGAGCCCAAACACACACCTGGGGGCCCTGATTTATCACTGCAATTTAAATGGAATCTACAGAAGGGACTGAGAAATTTCTCAGCAAAACTGTACTTTGAAATATGGAATCTCTCCCAGGGTGTTACTTTATTATTATAGTAATTTCCTCAGAAGGGCAAGCATCCAATGCTCTGTTTCGGCACCACCTTTGGAGACATGGAAATCTAACAGAAATATTCAGGTTGCTTTAGTGGCTAATGCAGAAGAGGGAGACATAAAGGGAGCTCTTCCAAGGAATGCGGACTCCTAGAATCCAGGTGTAGGGATGTGTTCTAGAAGACTGGGGGAGGGGATGAGACAGGTAAGGGTCCACAGTGTGCTCCCTCCACTGCCCCCGAGATGCCTAGGCAGCCCAGGCCCATCTCCTTTAGGGGCCCTTGTCTGCAATCGTTTCTTCCTTGGGAGAGCTGGCCAGGGCAAGAGGAGGAACAGAGATGCTCCCAGTCCTGCTACTAAATTCCTTATCAGAAGCTATGCCACAGTGCCGATCCCCAGCTCTGCATCTGCACGTGTGCAGGGTGGGGTAGGTGGATCGTGGGAAAAGCGGGGCAGGAAACCTGCTCCAGCTGAAGTGTCGAGACTGTCGAGACCATCTGAACATTTCACTCATCTCTTCTCCGGTGGCCATGGAAACATGCAGTCCCCAGTAATCAACAGAGTACCCAATGACCAGTGGCTGAATCAGCATTAGAATTTTTCCCACCCATGATTTCAGGCAGATCTGAACCTTTCTTCTTGCAAAGTTCACAAAAGTGGTGAAGTGAGATGGAGTGTTTAAGAGCACTGACTGCTGAGTTCAAATGCAAGCCTCTTACCAGTGACCTTATCAAACTACTGAGCCCCCCTGGACCTCAATCTTCTCATCTGAAAAATGGGAGAGGAAGGTTGATAATAATACCAATCCAACAGGGTTGTCTAAAAAATAAGCAAATTAATTTATATAAAGTACCTAGAATAACACCGAGCATTAAGTGTGCGCTACCAGCAGTTTCCAAATATACCAGGGCCAGACTGTCTGCATCTGCATCACTGGGGATCTTTATAATTGATAAAAATGAGGATGCCCAGGCTGTTCAGCAAGGGCAAAGTGGAAGCAAGACCTGCTCAGGATTTGTGACTGTAGCTATTTTAGAGTAATTCCCCTGGGCAGAGTTTCCAGGAAGCAGGATCTTCAGCAGAATCTTTTGGGAGGCCAGAATACAGTCTTTCAGAATCTATCCAGACCTGCTGAACTTTGGCAGAAAGAGCCCAAGAGTCTACAGTAAATTGCCCAGGTGGCATGAAGCTGCCTAAAGCCAAAAACCCTGCCTGAAATGACATTACCCTCTGTTGCTTCCAAAACTGCCTCCGCCCTTTGCCCACGCTGGAAACCCTACACTCAAAACCGTAGGGTTTCTAAGAACTCTTGAGAATTAACTAAGATGACTGTTTTAGTTAAATAATATGGACTTTAACAGCATCTTTATTTTTAAACTAGTTCAGGGATATCCTCATAATGTGTGTGTTACCTGTCTGACTTCCTAGGCTGGAAAGGGTGAGCATCACCAGCCACTGGCAGCTCTGCTCTGCCAAGCCAGGAGGTTCGGGACTGGCCAGGGCTGGGCCTGACCCCTGCAGCTGTCTACACTGCCAAGACTCTTCTCAAGAAATAGCCCAGGGCTGCGTTACCCTCTCTCACCAGCATTCCGCTCAATGGCTTCGGGTGTCCCTCCACAAACACTGAGTAACGGCAACCATTTTACAATGCACAGAAGATAAAGTCAGCTAACGGATAGAATTCTCTCAAATTTACTTTTCTCTCCAGATATATATATTTTTAAACTTCGGTGCCTGCTACCGCTTGCAGGCTCAGGATACCCAAACCGGAGGCACACATAACAAAGAAACATTAACTGAAAACGCAGATACAGTCAACTGCTGCCTGACCTGGTGACCTGTTGTAGGCATCCAGACTGAGGTTGGGGGTTTTCACCACCAACCTGTGATAGACTTAACTGTGGATAGTGAACTTAGGGCCCATGCATTTCAAGGTGCGGTATGTGTGTTCATGCACCAGCAATTCCTTCGGAGAATCCACTCTTATGCTAAGTCCTGAGAAATCTACCACCAAATCAAACATGCACACTCAAGGGTGGCAAGTCCAGGATTTCACTCTGGGCCACATCAAAGAGCAGTTCTCCTGAGAGTGCTCTGGCCAGCCAGTGTGGCAACCAGAGGCCACCTGCATTTCTTATGGTCATTCATGGACACTGGTGCTGGGGCTGGGAGGATGCTACAGGCTGTGAGAGCAGCCAGGCCAGAGCACTGCCTCCCAGAAGGGCCACCACGCTTAGCTCAGAAATACTTGACTCCAAGGGAGAAGTGTCTGCTTCCAGCCCAGGTCTCCAGATTCCATCATGAAAGGCATGGGCCAAAGGGCAGCTCAGAGAATGCAGCCTGCAGACACCAGCAGCCCATGGACTAGCACTCAGATCCAATGTGAAAAGACATGAACTTCAAGAGGCAGCTGTTTTTCTGGAGACAGAGAAAAGAGGCCTGGTTCTCTGTCCAGAAGTCCAGGGTATGTCAGCATCCCTGCCCACCCACCCCGTACCCCCCAAGCCTGCCTGCTCCTCTCTGAAAAGAGATATAGAAAGCCTTTGCCCTGCAGGCCATCTCTCTCCAGAGCACAGCCAGGAGCTAGATGGAAGTGGGAGGAGAGGGCAGAGAGCAGGGGCGGTGTCCCTCAGTGTGGGCCTACCCCTCTCTGCAGGGAAGCCAGCTCCCTCTTCCTTCCATCGAGGCAAAGGGTCTCATGGGACACTGCCTGCTTCTGGCTAAGTGTCCCCACCTGGCCCAAGGTTTCTGCTAAAGCTTTGGTCCGGCCCTGGCCTGGGCTGAGGACCTGCCTGGTCTTGGAGCTGCTTGCCCTGGGTGACGAGGCCCCACTGAAATTCCATCAGAGACCCAGACAAAAAGAAAACAGGCGGACACGGAAGTGGCCAAACCCGCCAGGAGGGGCGCCCCCTGGCCACCGCAGTTTGAGAGGGATCTGCGATCTGCGTAGGCAGCTCATTGATCCACTTTTGTGATAATTATTCCTCACTCATCACAAACGAATGACGCTGGCCCCAGCCCAGCCAGGCAGGCGGGAAGGCACCTCCGCGTGCGCAGAGGAGAAAATGAGCCTGCCTGTGCTCACCGGGGAGAGGCAGGAGTGAATGGTGTGTACTATCTCTGTGCACTGAGCAAGGAGGCCGGAGCTGCTTTAATATTCTGCTGAATGTGGAGTTTCTTTTAACCCTTACTGGAGAGATGTTCAGCCCAGAAAGCCAGGCTCTTCTGGCTAGGCTAAAGGTAAAGTTTCTGGGCTGCGCACTGGGAAAGGCCACAGGTCCCACATTCTGGGTCGCTCCAGAACTCACGGGTGACCGGACAGGTACACGGGGCTGGGTACCGGCACCACAGCACCCTCCTTGGGGCTGCTCCAGTCCAGCAGACAGGTCAAGAGAGGGTCTAGGGCGGAACCAGCGCGCCGCCAGACGCCTGGGGACTTCCCATGCATTTGCCCCCCAATTTCGTTCGAATGCAAAATTGCATGTGCCCTCCTTCAAAGTGGAAACCCAACCCTGAGACCAGGTTCCTAAAGTGGGCACCTATCTGCTCTCCGAGACCGAGCCGCTGACCCTTCAGCGGACGCCAAGAAAGGCGGGCAGGATGCGCCGCCCCAGCGCTGGAAAGTCCAGTGTGCCCTCGACCATTGCAAATGCTCGCTCTCCCAGGTCGTCCTGACCGCTTTGGAAGTGTGCCTCGCCCACCCGGCCCTAATTCAACCGCTCCCGCGCTTGTCCCTCAAGAAGCCAAACCAGAGCAGCCCTTGCGCGGGGCGTTCATCGCACCCCACAACACTCCAGTCCCTGCACGACCCCAAAAGCAACCCACAAGCACAAAGACCCAGCAGCCGGAAAGGACAGCGGCACGCGCAGGGCAGACAAAAAACCACCTTCAGGAAAGCAAGAGCGAGCTTTCCAGGCGTTAATCGCCGCACCCCCGCGCCGCCACCAGAACGAAAGCGGGATATGGTGGTCTTCACCAGGCCGGGAATCCTAGCCCCGCCCGGGGCCAAAAGGCCCCAGTTTCCCTTGGAGAAGGGCAGCGCTTTCCGGAGGGTCTGGGGCGCTGAACCACCGCGCTGTGGGGCGAATGGAGGGCTCCGCTGGGCAACCAGCAGAACAGGGACCCGGGCAGCCCAGTCGAGCGAGCTCCCAGCTCTGAAGGCGGCGCCGGCGCCGGGGCCGCGCGCGAAGTCCTTCGACGGAGTTTCACCCGCGCCGGACACGGCGGCTGCGAGCGGGGCTGAGGTGCGCATTTCCCCCAGAGTTGCTTTCATCCCGGCACTAAACTCCGCTCCAGGCCGGGCTGTGTTTCCGGAGGGGGGTGCGACCGCCGCTCAGCTGCTAGGAATGGGGCGGGAGAAGAGGCGGGTGGCGAGAGGCGGGAGCGGGGCAGGGATTTCCCACAGGGATTCGCGGGCGCCGCCGAGCGCGGAGCTCCCTGCTGCGCCAGGCGCGGTGCCCGCCGAGCGCGCTTTCCCCGCCGCGGCGGCGGAGGCACAGTCAAGGCTGAAGGAGCGGGGCGAGCAAGGCTACGCACGGGCTACCTTTCCCAGCCAAAGGGAAGACTGGGCGAGTTTCGGCAGGGCCAATCACCCACCCCACCCCACCCTCGTTTTCAGGTGCAAGAGGCCACAAAGGTGTCCCCTTCTCCCCGACTGACTCGGGAAGAATGCAGCCCGCAGGCTCCCGGACCACCAAGCTGTCCCCCTAGAGTCGGGCCATCTAACTCAGCCCCTCTCATCTGGCAGCCACTTGCAGGGTACCGGGGCAGAGCATCTCCGGAGCCCGCGCGCAGCGCCAGCCTGCCGAGCCGAGTCCCGGAGCCTGCGGACCGGAAGCGCGGGGAGAAGGAGAGGTGGCGCGCGGCCGCCTAAGGGCATCGGTGCCAGGGATAGGAAGGGAGCGGACAGACGGCCGCACTCCAGCGGCCGGACGGCCAGAGGCGCCCCTTCCTCCCCAACGCCCAGTTGCGCCGGAGCTAAGGAGCCTGCACCGCAATGCAGCGGGTTCCGAGCTCTCCGAGGCTGCGGGAGACCAGGGCTGCCAGGGAGCGCCGGAGCGCGGGAGCCAGGGGGCTCCGCGAACCAGCTGCGGGCGCCGAGAGCCAGCCGGGGGCGCGCGGGTGGGTGCCTTCGTGGCCGACGCTCTCCCACAACCTGGACCTCGGGTCTCGGGATGAGGGCGACGCGGAGCAGCCAGAGACGCCCCGGGGATACAGCCGCCAAGTTGCTCGGCGGAGGCTACGTTACCTTCCATTGCGGCCACTGCGGATGCCAGGAGGAGCAGCAGCAGGAAATCCAGGGCCATCGCCGGCCGGCGGCCCCCAGGCCGAGCCCGAGCCGAGGCGGCCGCGCGGGGAGGGCGCCGCGTCCCGGGGCGCCGCTGCGCTCCCCGCCGGTGGCTTCTCCGTATCCTTTCGCGCTCGGGCCGGGACCGGACTTCCCGGAGCGCGGCGTGGGCGTGGGCGGGAGTGTGCGCGCGTGGGGCGGTGCGGGCGCGCGTGGTTGTGGGTGTGCATGTGTGTGTGTGTGTGTATGGGAGAGGTGGGTGTGTGCGTGCCTGTGTGTAAGAGAGAGAGGGCGAGGGAGTGCGAGCCGGGTAGAGCGCGCGAGTGCGTGTGCGTCCTGGTGTCACATTGCGAGCTACATCCGAGCCTACGAGAGGACGGAGCCGGCCAGACTGGCGGGGGAGGGAGCGGGATCCCCCACCATCAGCTCTCTCCCCACCCCTAACACCTCCTGTCCAATCAAGGAATCAAACCTGCAAAATTCCCCCATCCAATCAGGCGCGAGCACCTCCTTACACTGGCATTGTTAGTTTAAGAAAAACTTTTGCTTGCAAGGCTGTGCGGGAGGGTTCGGAAGGCGCTAGGAGGGGTCGGGGCTCCCCCTGGTGGTGCTCTCGGAGAACCGCACGGCCGGCCCTAGCTCTCCACGCCCTGATCTAGGGGGCCAAGGGAAGGAACGGACTCAGGCCCTTCCCTTTACAGCCCACCAGGTTTCAGTTCAGTTCAGTTCATTTCAGTCGCTCAGTCGTGTCCGACTCTCCGCGACCCCATGAATCACAGCACGCCAGGCCTCCCTGTCCATCACCAACTCCCGGAGTACACTCAAACTCATGTCCACAGAGTCGGTGATGCCATCCAGCCATCTCATTCTCCGTCGTCCCCTTCTCCTCCCGCCCCCAACCTTTACCAGCATCAGAATCTTTACCAGTGAGTCAACTCGTCGCATGAGGTGGCCAAAGTATTGCAGTTTCAGCTTTAGCATCAGTCCCTCCAATGAACATCCAGGATTGATCTCCTTTAGAATGGACTGGTTGGATCTCCTTGCAGTATTTAGGTGAGCTTTAAATAATCAAAAGTTTCTTCTTTCATCTTCTCAGCAAGACTACGCTGACTACCCTATTTAATGCAACCCCGATGGCACACCTTATTCCTCCTGTCCGTAGCACTTCACCTAACATGTGGTTTTATGCTTATCCTGTTTATGTGGGTCTCTCCTTACTAGAATGGGGTCTTCATTCTTGGGATTCGTGTGTGCTTTGTTCACTGCGGAATGGCCAGTGCCTAGAACAGTGCCTGGCCCGTCGAAGGTCATGGCGTGCATCTGCTGACTGTATGAATGAGGTTCAGAGAATCTGGGGGCATCAGCCAGTGTGCAGAGCAACGGATATGCTTCCTATCCAGCTCCCTGATGCTCTGCTCCCCAAGAAGTCCCTGACTTCCTTTAGTTCTCACTTCCCCATGTGTTCTGTGAACATCCACTGAGGACCCCAATCCCAGGAAACAGGTCAGGTGGGAATGACCAGTGGTCACATAACCCCCTAGAGGGGCGTAATGCAATGGGGACAGTGGAGAGCTCTGCAAGGTGGTGGGCAGGAGAAGGCACCTGTACTGTGGGGAAAGGACTAGAAGGACTGCAGAGGGGGACAGGGCATTGGAGACAGGAGTGACTCTCCCTAGCCCAGCTTCCCCAGCTCAGCTTTCTTTTGCCAGACGGTTTAAGATCAAGGACCTGCCATGAGGCTGTAACGCTATGCTGGAGAAGTGTCCTCACTGTCCCACCCCCTCTCCAAACCTGATGATGGTCTCCTCCTTTAGGATCAGGGACGACCTGTTAGGTCACCCCGCCCCACAACAGTCACCTCTTTCCCACCAAGCCTTTCCCAGATTTGTCAATGACTTGACAGTAGGCAAATGTGATGGCTTCTTCCATGCTCCCTGTTCTCCTCTTACAGCGTGGCCAAATCAAGCTCCCACCCTGAAATGTTTCGTCTCTCCTCTGCTTGGGACTGCCCCTACTCAGTCCTAGCCAGACTCCTATCTCCATTCTGACTTTGTTTTGCTTCTCCTCTCTGACTCAGGCTACCTCCCTCTCCCCTATCCTCCATCCCAGCCGCCTCGGCATCGGCCTTCACTCCCTCCTCCTCCTCAACCCCGTGCCAGCGGCCCTCTGCCCCATCACACTGCACCAAGTACATCCCAACGTCTCTGAAGCCATCATCCCAGGAAAAACGTGCTCCCGTTACCCACAGTCCTCCTAAGCCCTCAGCACTCCTGACCTTAGGGACCAGTTCTCCCGGAGTTCTTGCCTCAGTTTCCCTGGTGCCCACTTTTCCTCCTGCCTGTCTTAGCACTTCTTACTGCCCCCCTTTCAGCTGTCAAAGAGGTTCCCCTGACCAGGCTCCATCCTTGGAACCTCTGCTTGCTGAGTTCCTCAGCACCTTCACATGCTCTTCTGCCTCCAGCCCTCCCCCTATGGATGAACAGATAGATGAGTCTCAGACTCCTTTCTGTCCTTTGTTACATCACAGTCTTAGGAGAGACATATCAGGCAGAGTCCACTCTGCCACAGCTTGTTCCCTTGTCCCAAGCCCGTGAGTCTGCCCTAGTGTCAGCCCAATGCCTTGGCCACCCAGCTTCCAACCCCTCCCTTCCCCAATCCTTCTGCTGCCAAACCAGTCCTCTTCCAGCCAAGCTTGATCTTATCTCTTCTCAGTACAGAAACCTAATGGCTCCTCATTGTCTGCTAAAGAAAGACTGACCACTTTGGGCTGGCATCCAGACTCCTCCACAAACTCCCGGGAACCTGCTATCTCAGCCCAGACTCCACCAGCCTCCCTGTGGGCCGGGCTGTTCAACCAGCTTGATCCCGTAAACACAGCCCAGGCTTTCCTTCCCTTGCATCTGGCTAGCATGCACTCACCCACTTATTCCAGGGAAATGTATTGGGTAGTGACTACTAACCAGGCAGGCCTGCTCAAGGCTGAGGGGACGCAGACACAGGCCCTGCTCTGAGAGAACTTACGGAGTAGTGGAGAAAGATGACCATAAAGACAAAAGAGGTGTCAGGTAACGGGAAGGACTGGAGAGTCAGCAAAGTACCAGCTAAAGGGTGATGGTGGGTAGTGAGAACAGGTGTTTACTGAGCACCTGCTGCACACAGGCATTACACCAGATGTTTTTGTGCAAACTGAAATGAAGTAAATCTCCTGCCTTCAACTTCTTCCCAAAGCCCACCTCTCTCAGGAAGCCTTAGTGTCCCCTAACTGTCTCTCACTCACAATCTTGTGCTACATCTCCTTGTGTGGGTACAGAGTGGCTCTTCCAGACCTAACTGAAGGCATTATCCAACTGCAAACCTCCCTCCTGGGAGGACCCTGGGACATCACAAGTACAGGAATCCCAAGAACTATGCCAGGCACTCTGAACCTGTGCCAGGATCACAAGGATCAAACCTAATATCTTCTGGCCCCTACAGCTCACCCTGAGGATCCTAAGTCGGTAGGGATGAGGTAGGGCCACAGATGTTTTTTACAGTCCACACCCTAATGGGTTCTGCTGCTCAGAGAAGCTTGGCGGCCACTGTCTAGGAGTTGCAAGCTGTGCTCCGAGGATCTCTCAGGGGACATGCATGTGGGGAAGTAAGGGAGCAGTCAGGGGCTGGGGCTTCAGACCTCACCTCTGTTCAGACAGCCTTTTGTTTTACTGGGCATCTATATCAGGTTTTGTTTAAAGTAAGGGTTCTATGACAAGAAGAGAAGGAAGCAGAGGAAAAGTAAGAGGAGTGAGAGAAGAGAATTGGATTGGGGTGGGGATGGGCACATCAGTTCACAAGGGTATAAGGGAATGACACTGATGACTTTTAGAACACGCTGGTGGCTCAGGTAAAAACAGCTTCAGTTTAGGGCTTTTACTAATTTCCCTAATAGCCCAGGGGATTGACTTTTCCTGAGCAAGTTAAATATTAATTTAGCCATTCAGCAGATTGATCTCTCTTGCAACACATTATGCTCTGTAAATATCTCTGAAAGCACCATTGGTTGGGATTCCAAGCCTGGGTGCCCATTTTCCCCCAAAGCATCTCCTAGGCTGGTTTTTTTCTGCTCTGATGTCAAATGCTCACTTGTTTTCTTGATTAATCACCCCTCTATTTGATATCACTAAATCACTCCTTCAAAGTGACAGGTGTTCGCCTCTAAGCCAGCAGCTGAGCACTCTCAGGCACCCAAGGGTGACTTGACCCTTTTGCTAGGACTCAGAGGCCCTTCTGGTTGGAAGGTTTGGGGGTAGCTAACTAGGTCATCCCCACCTCTAAACAGTTTTGTGTCTAAAAGATTGAAAGGCATTTCTAGTGAAAGCAACTGCCCAACTTCCCTTTTAAACATTATGAAGCTACTCTACTAGAAAGTTCCTGCTCACCTCCAACCTGTATCCCTTTTGTCATAGTTTTAGCCTGGTTTCTTCATTCTACTTAGTAGTGGGAGCATAGGTAAATAGTAACCAGTCTGAGAATGATCATATGGATGTCTTGTACATGAGATCTTAAGTTGCTCCTTTATCCCATCATTTTCTTTCTAAGCATTACTTAACTGCACAAATGAAAGGTTTTGTTACACAGTCCATGACCCCTACTTTTAAGGAGATTCTTAAGCTGCAGGACACATTTTCATCGGTTCTTTTTGGAGAAGCAGGTGAATCACGTATGGGCTATTTAAGGCATTTTAACAATGGACAATAGGCAAAGAACAAAACTTTTAGTGTTTATTGAGCAGGAATTCCATGTTGGTGACCAACAAGGTGCTAGGGAACCGGTGATGTCTGTGACCCAAGCCCCCCTTTAAGGATCTCAGGGTCTTCCTGGGAAGACAGACACTGAGATGCATTGTGGGACTTTCTGTACAAAACAGCCTCTGGCTAGTAACTTCCAACAAAGCTTCTCCTTATTTCTCAGGAAAGCGGCTCAGCAAACACAGACAAATAAGAAGACTCAGAGTAACAAGGTGAATGAACACTGACAGACAACCTAATTGCCAGGATGTGGAAGGAGCTGACAATCCTTACAAGGCCGATGAAGCTGGGTGGAGAAAAACCTATCAAGCACATGTATGACATATGCCAAATTCTCTCCTATAGAGAGAACTTGCTTTAAAGAAATAGGTAGGAAGATATGTGGTAATTCCTATTCTGTCAATACCTAACTCAGACACCCAGGATCTCTACTAACCAGAGAATGAAGTAAATATCCATTACCATTACTGATTCAGCTCCAAAGCAAATGAAGAACAGTTTCCCTGGGTCATCTTCCTCCCTTCCCTAAGGTCTTCTTATACCCAAGAGAGTCTGAAAACAAACAAGTTCAGTTCAGTTCAGTCGCTCAGTCATGTCTGACTCTTTGCAGCCCCATGAACCACAGTACACCAGGCCTCCCTGTCCATCACCAACTCCCAGAGTCCACCCAAACCCATGTCCATTGAGTCAGTGATGCCATCCAACCATCTCATCCTCTGTAGTCCCCTTCTCCTCCTGCCCTCAATCTTTCCCAGCATCAGGGTCTTTTCAAATGAGTCAGCTCTTCACATCAGGTGGCCAAAGTATCGGAGTTTCAGCTTCAACATCAGTCCTTCTAATGAACACCCAGGACTGATCTCCTTTAGGATGGACTGGTTGGATCTCCTTGCAGTCCAAGGACTCTCAAGAGTCTTCTCCAACACCACAGTTCAAAAGCATCAATTCTTCGGCACTCAGCTTTCTTTACAGTCCAACTCTCACATCCATACATGACCGCTCGGAAAACAAGCAAGACAACGGTGCAAACGGATGAGCTGATGGAGACACAATGCATTCCAGAGGGGATGAAAAGTCAAGAGGCTGCAGCAGACATGGTAAATATTGTGGGAGCAGTGTACCTACTGAATGAGGTTTTTCCTGTGACATATCAGGTCAGAACACTAGAGAATCAACATGGTATTTAGACAAAGATGCCACTTCAGTTTGGCAGATGAAGCCTATTGGCAACTGGCAATTGAACACTGGCTCATCTTCTACATGTCGGTCTAAAAAGATGATCCAACCATCAAGCAAGCAAGGAGAAGGAGAGTCCATGGCCAACCCACTCCTCCTGCCTAGCATAAAACAGGACTGTGGGTCTTCCCTTCTCAGGGAAGCGTGAAAAGGGGTAAGAGAGCCCAGGGACCTGTAGGAAATACTGCAAGGCAAGGAGCAGGGATGGTACCTCCAATACCCAGAAGGGGAGCGTCACTTTAAAAATGATGTTCTGCCCAGCCAAGAGACACTTCAGGAAGCTTCTTGGTATGCATGAAGACAAATCCCATGGCTAGGGAAGAAGCTGACAAGAAAACAGATGAAGAAAAAAAGGCAACCAAAGGAGAGAAGGGAGGAGAGAGAATAGGGTTTTAAAGAAATATAAATGCAGGGCAGAATTAAACTCTACACGTGTGTCAGGAAAGATTTGTTGCTGCTGAGCATTTAATAGGTGGTGTGGGAGACAAACTGGGGAATCTTTCCAAGAACGCATGCAAAATGGACAGGAAAGGAAAAACACTGAAAAAGAATACAGAACATATGGAAGACAGAAGATGGAGGACCAACATATGTAAAATTGTGTTCACACTTGCAAAGGGATGGGAACTATAAAGAGTTCCCAGGAGCATTCCTGAAAGAGTTTAGAGTTCCCAAAATAAATAGCAGTACAAATGTCATCAGAGTAATTGCAAGGCTATAAAAAATCAAAACTTTTCTCAGCTGAATAAAGACCTGATACTCACATCTCAGTGATGTTTTTGAACCGTATGGATATTTTAAAGAAATCTTACATCTACCCGAGGATGCACACAAACACACACATAGAAAAAGAGACTAAATTGCCAATAGTTGGAATAAATATCATTAACTTCATAACACTGAATTCCAAAAGAAAATGGGGCCAGAGCTGTAGACTTTGAGAAGTGAAAAATTTATGACACAAATAATATATTTCCAGCAGACTGAGAGCGACAGACATTTTCAGTTACATTTTAAAGTCTCAGAAAATTTGCAGCAGTTTGGAAAAAAAGTTACTTGAAAATATATTCCAAACGACAGAGATGAGATTTGGTGTCAGACGTAAAATCAATTAAAAATAGAAGTCTAAATGTTTGCAAACCACTTTTAAATTTAATTAAAATGTCAAAAGTAGTCTCAATACAGAATGTTGTCAAAATTCAGGTTACAAAAACCTAAATCTAATAGCTCAAATCGTATTAAGATCAAGGAGAAGGGGAATGTTAGGTAGGGGGGAAAAGCTATATGAAATTCCTTGTTCACATAGGAGGGGTTCAGAAGCTTTTTGTTTTTTTAACACTTATCTTACAAATACTGAAATTGGCTTAAAATAGTTGAAATTAGTTTTTTAAAGGTTTAATATTAAGTGTTTCTACAAATATAATTTAAAGACATATATAGACCTTTAAAAACACTGGAGAAGGTAAAAATAAAATATAACGTGTATTTTTTAAAGGAATTGAAAAATTATTAAATGGAAGGTAAATTATTGTTGAACAATAAAAATGTAAAAGAAATAACAGAAATAACTTCCAATAACAAATAGTGAATGAATTGAATGTTGATTAAAAACTCTTTGGTTAAAAAATATCATTATATAGCATACATAAAGAAAAAATAAATTATGAAAGAATAACTTACATTCACATTAATAATATAGATTAACCCACAAAATTGTTGCTAAACACATATAGAAAAACCCAATAATATGTAAAATATTTTCTTTTCAATGCGCAAGAGCCTAGAAACAAAGTGCTGAAATCCAAATGACAGTGTGGGTGCTTACACAGCAGACTGGGATCAGTCCCCAGTCAGGAAACCTAATGGCTTGAATTTTAATATGCATCAGTAGAAAACAAGAGCTTGAATGAATGCAACACACAGAGTTAGAACTGAAGCCACTGCATCAAGCTGAGGCCTCAGACTGCAACACCTTCATTGAAAGTATGCACTGAGAGAAAAGTTTATCCTCTGTCAGAGAGGAGGACAAGGAAGTTTGCTTCTCAACCTGGGCTCAGGGTATGAGAGAAAATAACCTCCCCATAGAACTCCTATCGTAGGCCTTCACTCACATGGGCTTCAGTTTAAATTTTACTACTTAATCTCAAAACTTGCAAGGCAAAAACTCAATTGGAAATAGTCAATACTTTTTAATAAATGGATTGGTAGAAGGAAATACAAAAAGCACAAACCCTCCATAAGATTCCCACAAATAAAGTCATGCCAAGTGTCAACTCACAATCCAGAATCACAGAACACATGAATTAATCTACCATAGCAAAATTCAGCCAACAAAACTGATTTCATGGGCTAGCGAGGTTATGCTCAAAATCCTTCAAGATAGCCTTCAGCAGTACATGAACCAAGAACTTCCAGATGTACAAGTTGGGTTTTGAAGAGGCAGAGGAACCAGAGATCAAATTGCCAAAATTTGTTGGATCTTGGAAAAAGCAAAGGAGTTCCAGAAAAACATCTGCTCCTGCTTCATTGAGTCTATGAAAGCCTTTGACTGTGTGGATCACAACAAAATGTGGGAAATTCTTAAAGAGATGGAGTACCAGACCACCTTGCCTGTCTCCTGAGAAACCTGTATGCAGGTCAATAAGCAACAATTAGAACTGGACATAGAATAACTGACTGGTTCAAAATTGGGAAAGGATTTTTATTATTGTCTCCCTGCTTGTTTAATTTATATGTAGAGTACATCATGGGAATTGCCAGGCTGGATGAATCACAAGCTGGAATCAAGATGCCAAGAGAAGTATCAACAGCAGATATGCAGACGATACCACTTTAATAGCACAAAGTAAAGAGCCTCTTGATGAGGGTCAGAGAGGAGAGTGAAAAAGCTGGCTTAAAACTCAACTTTTAAAAAACTAGGATCAGGGCATCTGGTCCCATCACTTCATGGCAAATAGATGGGGAAAAAAATGGAAACAGTGACAGATTTTCTTTTCTTATGCTCAAAAGCCACTGCAGACAACGACTGCAGGCATAAAATTAAAAGAACCTTGCTCTTGGAAGGAAAGCTATGACAAACCTAAAAGCAGAGACATCATTTTGCCAACAAAGCAAGCTCTGGGAGATAGAGAAGGACAGAGGATACTGGCATGCTGCAGAGTCCATGGGGTCCATGCATGGGGTCCATGGGGTCCATGGGGTCGCAAAGAGCTGGACATAGCTGAGTGACTAAACAACAATTACAGATCTTTCAGAGAAAGACTTAAGTGTCAATATTTAAAATAAAACACTACAAAAATTATACATTTGAGAGAGAAGCACATAGAATAGGAAAAAATTAAAGACATTGGAATAAAAACCTAAATAGACAGTCTTAAGAGAATAAATATGCTTGAGGAGATGTTTACAGGAACTTCAAGTTAAATCTGAGGAAACTGGCTATAATGTAATACAGAACAGTAAAGAAATGTAGATATTACAAGAGGTTGAGAAATATGGATGATGCAAAGAGAAGGCTACCATATATTTTTAAAATATTTTGTTGTGTTGTTCAGTTAGTCATGTCTGACCCTTTACAACCCCATGAGCTACAGCACACCAAACATCCCTGTTCTCCACTATTTCCTGCATTTTGCTTCAACTCATGTCCATTGAGTCAATAATGCCATCCAACCATCTCATCCTGTGCTGCCCCCTTCTCCTACTGTCCTCAGTCTTTCCCAGCATCAGGGTCTTTTCCAATGAGTCACCTCTTCACATCAGGTGGCCAAAGTATTGGAGCTTCAGCATCAGCCCTTCCAATGAATATTCAGGGTTGATTTCCTTTCAGATTAACTGGTTTGATCTTCTTGCTGTCAAAGGGACTCTCAAGAGTCTTCTCAAGCACTACAGTCCGAAAGCATCAATTCTTTGGTGCTCAGCTTTCTTTGTGGTCCTACTTTCACATTCATACATGACTACTGGAAAAACCACAGCCTGGACTAGATGAACCTTTGTCGACAAAGTGATATTTCTGCTTTTTAAAACACTGTCTAAATTTGTCATAGCTTTTCTTTCAAGGATCAAGCGTCTTTTAATTTCATGGTTGCAGTCACTGTCTGCAATGATTTTGGAGCCCAAGAAAATAAAGTCTGACAATGTTTCCATTTTTTCCCCATCTATTTGCCATGAAGTGATGGGACCAGAGGCCATGATCTTCATTTTTGAATGTTGAGTTTTAACCTATCTTTTTCACTCTCCTCTTTCACCTTCATCAAGAGGTACTTTAGTTCTTCTTAAAATACTTCAGGAAATAATTGAAGTAATGGGGGGGGGGCAGTGTAAGCAATATTAAGAGAAAACAAAAATCTCTAGAACTGTTGGAAGATACAAATTGTTCAGGTTTAAGAAGCACCGATTTAGAAAGCCTTGAGAAGAATAAACAAAAAATATTCATGCCTAAACAAATCATAATGAAACTTCAGGCCACCAAAGACAGATAAAAGCATTAAAAGTGATCAGAAAGAAATGACAGTTACTTTTAAGACATGACAATTAGTTTTCTCAGTAGCAAAATGTTAATTACAGAAAGAAAATAACCATGAATCTAAAATTTTGTAAAACATAAAATCCTGTGTGCCTGCTCAGTCACAAAGTTGTGTCTGGCTCTTTATAACCCCACGGATTGTAGCCCACCAGGCTTCTCTGCCCATGGGATTCTCTAGGCAAGAATACTAGAGTGGGTGCCATGCCCTCCTCCAGGGGATCTTCCCAAGCCAGGGAACTCACATCTCCTGCATTGAAAAGCAGATTCTTTACCACTGAGCCACCAGGAAAGCCCAACCTAAAATCTGCTAAAGTTGTGCTCAAAATTGAACACAAAATAAAGGCATTTTGAAGCAAAGTTTAGGGCATTTATCCCCAATATACTATCTCCAAGATCTATTAAAAGAAACAGTTCACAAATAAAAGAAATTAACTCAGAAGAGCAAAATAAGATGAAAGAAACAACAATGTGGGCAAATGTTTGAAGTTTATAAAAGCAGGATAACGCTAAAATACTGAATATAAACAGTATCAAAGATGGGAGTTAAAAACTTAAATACTTTTTAAAACTCTGGTGCCATTTTGGAGGCAGGCAGAGATATTGAATAATTTTAGATCTTATCTAGTTAGCCATGCTTTAGAATGTTAAGGGTAACCACTTTCCAGATAAGCAGTATAAGAAAGCAGGAATAGTGAAACTTAATTAAAACAATGGGGAGTAGGAAAAAAGAAAAATAAGGAACGAAAACCATAGGATACTATTGAGAAAGAAAAGTATAGCCATAAGTAAAGCATAAAATAAACTGGTGGAAATAAATCCAAGGATACTAGCAATCATATTAAATGTATCTGTAACATAATAAACATAAATGAAACAAACTAATTTAAACTATGAACATCAGATTGGTTAAGAAGAAAATCCAGTTATATATTGTTAGAAGAAACACCTTAAAAATAAGATTTCAAAAATGTTCAAAATAAGTGGATAAGAAAAAAATATGCCAGGAAATACCAGGAAAATATTGATTTTAGAAATCTGTTATAGGTAGATTAACACAAAAAATAAGGGAAAAGCATTATTAGTAACAAAAGAAGCATTACACAATAATAAAATGAATAATTTTTTTAGGAAGACACATGGATTCTGGACTTCTGTGAGCCTAAGGCATGGCCTCAATTATTAAAAAGAAAAGCGCAAAATTTTAAGGAAAAGTTGACAAGTCAACCATAATAGAGAGAGATTTTAAAATAACCTTGTTTGGTTATGCATAGATCAAGCAGAGGAAAATTGACATTAGAAGACTGTGACAACAGTCTAGCTACTCAACTAAAAGAGATGGACACAGGGTCCTATCTAATCACTAGTGATTGCCTGTTGTTCTCAGTATATATAGAACAATTGCCACAAAGCACGTCTCAGCAAAGGCCAAACAACTGGCCATACAAATCACATGTGTGCGTGATAAATGGCTTCATTCGTGTCCAACTCTTTGTGGCCCTATGGATCGTAGCCTGCCAGGCTCCTCTGTCTGTGGCGTTCTCCAGGCAAGAATACTGAAGTGGGTTTCCATGCCCTCCTCCCAGTGATATCCCAAACCCAGGGATTGAACCTGTGTCTCTAATATCTCCTGCATTGTCAGGTGGGTTCTTTACCACTAGCACCACCTAGGAAGCCCCACAAATCACATTATCTGGCCTCAAAGTAATTCATTTAGAAATCAATAATAGAAGAAACTTTGAAACACACTTTTATGACCTTTAAATAAGAAACTGCGCTCTCTTTTGATTTATTTGGTTGCATTGGGTCTTGGTTGAGGCATGCAGTGTTCCCGATGTGTCACATGAGAATTTTTGATGCAGTGCACGGGTGCTCTAGTTGTGGCACACAGGCTTGGTCACTGTGGCATGCAGACCATCTAGTTGCGGTGAGGGCTTAGTTGACCCTTGGCATGTGGGATCTTAGTTCCCTAACCAGGGACTGAACCCATGTCCCCTGCTTGTAAGGCTAAACACTGGACCACCAGGAAATCCATTAATTAAGAAATCTCAATGGGAAATGAAAAATATTTCAAATTGAATGATAATTAAAACTCGACCTCTCAGAATTTTGACATGCAGCTAAAATGATATTTAAAGGTAATTTTGTATCTAGGAATATTATATATTATAAAGTTGAGAAGAATAGAAGTTGCTAAGTAAAACTTCTCCCTCAAGAAGCTAAGAAAAAACAGCAATAAAACTGAGAATAGCTCAAAGGAAAGAAACACAACAGAAAGAGAAACGGATAAATATACAGGAATGGAAAACACAGAAATTATTAACAAGACACCATATCTCAAAGCTCACTGTCTGAAAAAAAGGAACAAGATGGAAAAGCTTCGGACAAATTGAGCTAGTTTGCAAGGAATCTGTAATGAGATACAGTGTTAGGGATGAAAAGAGGGACAGACATATAAAAAAAAAAAAAACTTTGAAGTTTTAGAGAATACTATGAACCACTTGAATGAAATAGAAAAAATATAACATATGCAATCTAATTCACAAAAAGTAGAATATTTGAGTAGACTCATTACCATGAAATAACTTGAATCAGTAAAATCTATGCAATGAAAAGGTAACAATATTAAATCCCGATGGTTTTGCCAGTGAGTTCTACTCCAAATATTCAAGGATGTTTCTAAAATCATGTTAGGAACAGTACAGAAAAACAAAGGACCAAATAAATGCACAAATAAACAATAAAATATTATCAAACTGGACCCAGAAATGTACTGTAGTCATTTTTTCTTTTATAGGACCAGTTTGGGCTTTCCTAGGATTGTAAGGATGGTCTAACTTTAGATGAATCTATTTACTTCGTTAACTAATTAAAAGATAAAATGTATATACTCAACAGACACACCTGATAAAAATTCAGAACTTTTTCACAATTTAAAAAGTATTTAACTGAAGAAATAGAAAAGAACTTTCTAATCTGAAACATGGGGTTTCATAAATAAGACACAAAAAGCCCAAATTACAAAAGAAAATATAGGTACATTTGACTACATATGAGAAGCTTTAGTGCAAAAAAGCACCATAAACATAGTTAAGCCAAACACTGGGAGAAAATGTTTGTGACCCATTTAATGAAGAAAGTATTCATATCTAGAATACATAAGGAATTCTCCAAACCAAAAAGAAAACATTTAAAAAGTGCCCAAGTGCTTGCTTTGACAGTATGTTGGAACTAAAATTGGAATGACACAGAAATTAGCATAGCCCTTGAAACAAAAATTCATGAAGTGTTCCATATTTTTCCACCAGACACAAAAGGGCAAATACTGTATGATTCCACTTGTATGAAATATCTAAAATGGCAAATTCATAAAGACAGGAAGTAGATTGGAGGTTAACAGAGGGTATGGAAAGGAAGTGTGGGGAGTTACTGTCTATTGGGTCAAATTTCTGTTTGAGGTGATGAAAGGGTTTTGGAAATGGTGATGTACAACATTGTGAATGTGATTAACATCACTGAATCATATACTGAAAATTATTAAAATGCAAATTTTATATTGTATATTTTTGACTGTAATATTATAAGCACTCAATATTAAAGAGGGCTAAAAATTCAAATAGACATTTCAGATAAAGGGAAATGTGATTGAGCTAGTCATATTTGCAAAGATGCACAACCTCATTTGCAAGTGAAAATAGCAGCAAGATAATACTTCTCACACCACTAGACAAAAATAATACAGTCAGACAACAGCAGGGTTGGTTTGATGTGGAGCAACAGGAACTTTCGCATGTTGTTAATGGGGGTATCAATTGTTTCAAACATTTTGGTCAGGAGTATAGCATCGGTGAGGTTTAACATGTGCTTCCTTATGTAGTAATTGAGGTACAGGCTGCTATAATAAAGATGCTAACAATTAAATGCTAACAGTAAAATGGCTTAAAGGTAAATAAATCTATTTTTCTGATACCTTTCATTCTTGAAGTTTATAGTCCTGATTAGTGGGATAGCTCTGACCCTCATGGTCAACTTTGATCAAGGTCTTTGATCCTTTTCAGGCCATTGCTCTGCCATCCTCTAGGATTCTGTCATTTTCTGCAAAGTTGAAGTTGGGTCACCACCACCTATGGATTTGGGTTAAAGGGAAGAGAGATGAGAGCATGGAAGTGGTGTGTCCATTGCCTTAAGGCTCTGAACTCAAAGTAGCAGGATGGAAAGCTGCTTAGATTTTATTGGGAAAAACTTAGTCGCACAGCCACATCCAACTAAAAGGAAAACTGGGGAAGATGTCTATCTGAATACCTTGCATGAAGGTGGGGAGAATGGATTTGTTTGGACAACTGGTAGTCTCTACTGTACCCTAAGACTCAGCAGCTTCACAGCTAGGTATACCTTAGCAACACTCATGCACATGTGAGCCAGGATACATGCACAAGAAAGCTCAGATTTCAGACAATTCATCATAGGAAAAACCAGGAAATAGTCCAAATGTTCATCAGTGTAGAACAGAAACATTAATTTTGGGATATTCATATACAGGAGAAAAAAAGAATAAATTGCTGCTGCATAATTAGAAAGATGCTCCTAAAGACAATATAATCAGCTGAGTGGTAGGCATTAATATTTAAATTGCATGTGCATACATACACATATATGTACAACTATTCATTACATAGAAGTATATATGTTTGTATTTATAATAACAAAGTTACTTCCTCAAAATTGACTAGATACTACTATATTTCACCCAGCAGACTGGTAAAAACTAATGTTTACTAACATTAAATGTAGGCAAGGAGGTGTGGGAAGATGGACAGTAAAAATATAAATTGCAGTTTTACTCTTTAGGGCACTTTGGTAGTATCCAAAAACCTTAAACTGGGCTTTTCTATGAACTCCAGTTTCACTGCTTAACACAAACATAAAGAAATAGTCATGGAGGCACATAAGCAGGCAATGTGCTAAGATGTTTGATGCAGCAAATTTTAAAATAGGAAAAAATTGAGAATAACAGTTTTTCCGTCTCTAAGTCATGTCCAACCCTGCAACTCAATGGGCGTCAGGCTCAAACTCCTCCACTATCTTCTGGAGTTTGCCCAAATTCATGTCCATTGAGTCAGTGATACTATTTAACCATTTCATCATCTAATACCCCCTTCTCCTTTTACCTTCAATCTTTCCAAGTATCGGGGTCTTTTCCTATTGAAAAAAAAAGTCGGCTCTTTGCATTAGGTAGCCAAAATATTGGAGCTTCAGCTTCAGTATCAATCCTTCCAATGAATATTCAAGGTTTATTTCCTTTAGGATTGACTGGTTTGATCACCTTACAGTCCAAGAGACACTTAAAAGTCTTCTTTAGCACCACAATTTGGAAGCATCAATTCTCTGGCACTCAGCCTTCATTATGATCCAACTCTCATATTCCTACATGACTACTGGAAAAGCCATAGCTTTGACTATAAGGACCTTTGTGGGCAAAGTGATGTTTCTGCGTTTTAATGCACTGTCTAGGTTTGTCATAGCTTTCCTTCCAAGGAGCAAGTGTTTTAATTTCAAGGCTGCAGTCACCGTCTGCAGTGATTTTGAAGCCCAGGAAAATCTGTCACTGCTTCCACTCCCCCGCCCCCCACCTTTTTTTTTTTTTTTTGGTCATAAAGTGATGGGACTGGATGCCACGATTTTAGTTTTTTTAATGTTGAGTTTCAAGCCAGCTTTTTCACTCTCCTCTTTGACTCTCATCAAGAGGCTCGTTAGTTCCTCTTCACTTTCTGCCATTAAAGTGGTTTCACCTGCATATCTGAGGTTACTGATATTTCTCCTGGTGATCTTGATTCCAACTTGTGCTTCATCTAGCACAGCATTTTGCATGATGTACTCTGCATATAAGTTAAATAAGCGGGGAGACAATATACAGCCTTGTCATACTCCTTTCCCAATTTTGAACCAGGCAGTTGTTCAATGTCCGGTTCAAAACAGAATAATCTAGATGCCATCAATTAAGGAAGTAACCAAGTAAACTATGATTCAGCCATACTACTAAATGCCAGAGTTAGAGGGATATGGAACTATCTGTGCTTAATGTACATGGATCTTTAAGACCCAATGTTCTGTGAAAAGGCAAGTTGCGAAATAAGTGAAAGTAAACAGTATTATGTCTCCCAGAAGGGTGTGTATATGTATTTTTATTTTTTTGAATTATCTCCAAAAAGAATCTGCTGTTTTAAAAAGCTGTCCGAGTAACTATTGTTTTAAAATATTAAGCTTGAAAATGTTTTAAAACCAATAAAAGACAACTAAATAAAACTAAATGAAGAGATGATACAACTTATCCATTCATTTAAAAATATTTCTTGAAGGCCTACAATGTGTCAGATTCTGGGCCACTGCAATGAGTTACAAAGTCTCTTCTTTGCAAAATTCAATCATTTGAAGGATTGAATCTTACCAAAAATAAACCTTAGAAACCACAGTTGCTAACCATTTCCATGTATTTTCATTAAGCAAATGCCCCGGGTATTTATTTAAAAAAAAAAAAAAAACTGAGTCATTTGGAAAAGTCCAGTAATTGTTCAGAGCCTTGGATTATCCATCTAAAAAATGAGGTGAGTATATATTCTGCTCAAAAGTCAGCTAAAAGGCACTTAAGAGTGCAAAATCTGATCATTCTCTTTATGAAGTGCTATGTGTGGTTGATCAAGAAGAAGAAATGAAGGCAATTTATCTTGCTCTTCACAGAATCTAAGGTATGAAGTGCTAATCATTATAACAAGAAATACAGTCCAGATCAAAATACTGTGAGATGATCACACAGTTAATTGGAGAGTGAGAACCAAAGGGGACTTATTAATGGTAAAATCCACAAGTATTTTTCAAGGAGGTCAATGTGAAATGCGTGCTTTTTTCAACACCTACACCAAGGACTCAATAATGCAATAGAATACATGCTGGTTAAATTTGCATTTGTCACTTCTCACCTTTGGAAATCTTTCTTTTGAAAAATTAGAGTTAAGAATTGACTTAAAATTCAACAAAAGGTTGACTACCATGGATAGTTTCAAAGACCTTAAAAACAGTGGCCTGAAAGTTCCTCCAGTTCCTCAAGCAAGTGGTCCCTATCTGTACCTCCTTTTTACAGCCACAGCATCAGCCACTGCCCCACTTCTGTGATCTCCAACTCTGTAAATTGCCCTCTTGGATCAGGACCTCCCAGGCTTCCAGCCCATCCCTCCTCTTCTCCCACTCATCATTACCCTTCAGCCTCATTGTGAATCTCAGTCCTCAACTGCAATCCGGCCACCCCACACCATCAAGAACATCAGGTCCTTCTGGCTTCACCTGCCTTGTAGTCCAGGCTAGATACCACAGTTTGGCCATTTCAACAAAACCAGGCTTACTAGCAGACACTATGGAACTGAGCTCTCCAACATGGTACCCATTAGCTATGTGTGGTTAGCGAGCATATGATATGTGACTAGTCCAAACTGAAATGTTCTTTTGGTATAAAATATACTGAAATTTATGCCGTTCCTCAAGAATTAAGGATAAAAAATGTAAAAATATCTTGTAATTTTTATATTGATTGCATGTTGAATTGATAGTTTAATATATTGTGTTAAATTATAATAAAGTGAATTTAACCTGCTTCTTTTACTTTTTGTGTGTATTTATTAGAAAGTATATAGTTTGTGTTATATTTCTACCTTAACCAGCTGATGACTGGTATTGTGAAACAGAATCTGGCTCTCTAGGGCCAGGGGTTGGTGAGGATTAGGCGAGCATTAGGGCCACACCGAGGTGGGTTATGGGACAGGGCGTCCAGAGGGACTAGACCCCACACAGGGGAGGAGCCCCCAACACCGCAGAGGCCTCTGCCCACAGACTGCTGAGTGGGAAAGTGGCTTCCTGAGGAAGCAGCTGGCCATACAGGTGACACCCGGCCCTTTCTCCATTTCAGCTGGTAGTGTTCTCTGTGTAGATCTGGTACAAGAAGGGGGGATTGGGCAGGCAGAAAGCCCCACATCCACAACTGAATGACAGTAGGACAACGACTTAAAAGAAGGTCAGTGAGGAGGAGCGATATCACTCCATACAGAACAGTGATGGAGAGAGAAGAGCTCACTGTCTACATGACTCCACCAATCATCCAAGATCCAAATGGACAAGTGAGTGCTTGAAAATACTGTTCAGGGATCTGATGCCTCCCTTCTCCTGGAGAGGTGGGTAAATGGTAAATCTGTCTTTCATCCAAACCCAGAATCAGACCCTGAGACAGATCAGAACGCCAGCCTATACGGCCCCTTCCCTCCACTGGCCGGTGCATCCTTTCTCCAGCTATGGGCACTGGTGGCTAGCAGGTCACAGCTGAGCCCTTTTCCGGAGCATTGTCTTTGGCCAAATGGGCACCACCTCAGCTGGGAGGATATGCCTACCCACCCCCACCCTTCAGGGCAATCTTCAGGAAGTAACTAACTGAAGTGGGGGTTCCAAAGGTCAGCTTCCTCGACTCCAGGGGGACTAACTTTGTGATAAGGTCTGTGCTCCAGAGTTCCCCAAAGGATCAGGCTGAAGCCATCTCCAGCGAAGACCATAGCTTTGCTCAGTTCTTTCCCCTGCCCCATGACAGTTCTCTCACTTCTTGCCTGAGAGCACTCCCCACGAAGTCATCTGGCCAAGCTTCAGGCTCTGCTTCCAGGGACCTCACTTAGACAGGAGGGGAAGCAAACACAGACAGGTGAGTGGGGAAGTGAGATAAGGGAGGAGCAGCCATAGCGTGTACCACCCAGCCAGCACCGCCACGGGTGACCCAAGATTGACTCTGGGGGAGCTGGATGCCAGTGTAGAGCAGATGCCTACAAGCTATCCCACCCAAGGGGTGAGGAATTGGGGGTATTTATACACCAATTCTCAGCAGACATTGGTTCAGGCTGCCAAAGTGGAGAACATCCACCCCACAGCACTCCCAGCTGCGTGAGTATGGCTGACAGCCCTCCAAGGTCCAGAGAAAGGCCTTGGGCCCCAAAGCTGGCAGCTGGAAGTCAGGCCTCTGTGACCACAGCGCTAGGGTTGTAGGAATGTGATCAGGGCATAAGAGTTTTCAACTGTATTCTCAAACTTCCCTCTTCTTCCTGAGTTCAACACGTGGACCTCCACTACCTCTCCACTAGGCATTAAACTGACCCAGACACACACTCACCACTCTCACTCAGAACTCTGTGTGTGACGTTGACTTCACTGAGGACTCAGCAGTGATGATGGAGATGCTTACTTTGCAAAAATGCAAATAGGCCCAGAGAACATTACATGTTCCTGTTCTTCAAGGTCCTCCAGCAGCCCCACCCAGGGGACCCTCGCTGCTGCCTCGCTCTAGGCTATCCACGTGGACAAGACCCCATGAGGGGGTTGGGAGAAACAATAGGGTCATTCATTTTATGGGACTCACTCTCCTGAAGTCAAGTGGGCCTTAGGAAACATTTGTATGAACAAAGCTTGTGGAAGTGATGGAATTCCAGCTGAGCTATTTTGAATCCTAAAAGATGATGCTGTTAAAGTGCTGTACTCATTATGCCAGCAAATATGGAAAACTCAGCAGTGGCCACAGGACTGGAAAAGGGCATTTTTCATTCCAATCCCAAAGAAAGGCAATGCCAAAGAATTTTCAAATTACTATACAATTGCACTCATTTCACATGCCAGCAAGATTATGCTCAAACTCCTTCAAGACAGGCTTTAGCAATATGTGAACAGAGAACTTTCAGATGTACAAGCCGGATTTAGAAAAGTCAGAGGAACCAGAGATCAAATTACCATTATATTCTGGATCACAGAAAAAGCAAACGAACTCTAAAAAAAGAAAAAAATCTATGTGGACTTCCCTGGTGATTCAGACAGTAAAGACTCTGCCTGCAATGCGGGAGACCCGGGTTCAATCCCTGAGTTGGGCAGATCCCCTGGAGAAGGGAATTGCAATCCACTCCAGGATTCTTGCCTTGAGAATTCCATGGACAGAGAAGCCTGGTGGGCTACAGTTCATGGGATCACAAAGAGTTAGACATGACTGAGTGAATAACACTTTCACTTTCTGCTTCATTGACTACGCTAAAGACTTTGACTGTGTGGATCACAACAAACTATGAAATATTCTTAATGAGATGGAAATACCAGACCATGTTACCTGCCTCCTGAGAAACTTGTATGCAGGACAAGAAGCAACAGTTAAAATTGGACATGAAACAACAGACTGGTACAAAATTGGGAAAGGAGTATGTCAAGACTATATATTGTCACCTTGCTTATTTAATTTATATGCAGAGTACATCATGCAAAATGCCAGGCTGGATGAATCACAAGCTGGAATCAAGATTGCCAGGAGAAATATCAACAATCTCAGATATGCAGATGATACCACTTTAATGGCAGAAAGTGAAGAGGAATTAAAGAGCCTTTTGATAAAAGTGAAAGGAGAGTGAAAAAGCTGGCTTAAAACTCACATTCAAAAAACAAAGATCATGGCTTCTGGTCAAATAGAAAGGGAAAATGTGGAAACAGTGTCATATTTCATTTTCTTGGGCTCCAAAATCACTGTGGATGGTGACTGCAGCCATGAAATTAAAAGGCACTTGCTCATTGGAAGAAGAGCTGTGAGAAACCTAGATAGTGTATTAATAAGCTGAGACTTATTATCACTTTACCAGCAAAGGTCTGTCTAGTCAAAGCTATGGTTTTTCCAGTAGTCATGTACAAATGGGAGAGTTGGACCATAAAGAAGGCTAAGTGCTGAAGAACTGATGCTTTCTAACTGTGATGCTGGAGAAGACTCTTGAGAGTCCCTTGGACAGCAAAGAGATCAAACCAGTCAATACTAAAGAAAATAAACCCTACATATTCATTGAAAGGTCTGGTGCTAAAGCTGAAGCTCCAATAATTTGGCCACCTGCTGCGAAGAGCCAACTCATTGGAAAAGACTAATGCTGGGAAAGATTGAGGGCAAGAGGAGAAGGGGGTGACAGAGGATGAGATGGTTGGATGGCATCACTGACTCAATGGACATGAGTTTGCACAAACTCAGGGAGATAGTGAAGGACAGGGAAGCCTGTCCTTCAGGGAAGGGAAGCCTGGTGTGCTGCAGTTCGTGGGGTCGCAAAGGGTCGCACATGACTTAGCGACTGAGCAACAACAGCTCTCCTGACAAGGTACTTGTGAATGAAGAAAGCAATTTCCCCCTCTATTACATTAGCATTGTGGCATGCTGCTACATGGCCTCAAGTTAAGTTTTAAGTTTGTTTGTTAACGTGGAGAGGAAATCGTTTGTGTCATTTCTCAGTTATGTGACTTAGCACAAGGGAAGAAACTAGGATGCAGATACCAGCACCTCCCAAACAGTCTGGAGCAGAGAAGAAGGGTGAAGGTGAGGAAACTTGGCCTGTTGAAGGAGGTCATGGATAGCATGTGACTACTGGTTGACCCCTGAGCTGACCCAGGCAATCAGAGGTGCCTCATACTCTCTCCTTGGAAGGTACGTTCTGCCCACTGTTCCCACCATGGAGCCATTCAAGGACAGAGCCTTGAGACAGCAGTGTGTTACCCTCCTGTGTTTATGAACCAGTACAGCCACATGGCAGGGAGCTGTCAATTAGATAGCGATACCCCTGGCCACACCAGTGGGAAGTGTTTCCTTCCCTCTGGCACAGTCCTTACCCTCTTCCCCCACCCAGGAAGCCTCTGCAGCAGCAGAGTGAGGCCCTCTGTTCCTGCCGTCAGTCAATGATGTACTCGGTACGTATTTTCTGACCACTTATTGCATCCTGGGCACCAGGCTAGGTACTGGGGAAGCAAAGACAGGACAGAAAGTCCCTGTTCTCAGGGGTGTGAAATTATAGAGGAGGCAGACACCCCTTCAAAAGACTAAGCACATACAATAAGATCATCTCAGAGGGCATCAACCAAGAACCATGTAGAAAGTAAAACACTGCATGACAGAGGGTGACTCTTGGTGGGATAAGGAGCGTGCTTCACCCAGGGCCATTTGGGAGGGCATCTATGGGCACATGACCCTTCATCAGGGGAAGGAACCAGAAGTGTTAGGGACAGGGGAGGGCAGTGGGGCTGAACCCTAGTGAGGAGCCAGTAGCTGAAAGTGTAGGGTATGAGATTGGGAAGATGGGTAGGGTTCATTTATGTGGAGCTCTGTTCTGTCACAATTTTAAGTATCATGTTCATGGAGCTGTATGCTGAGGAATACACCTGTGACCAGAGGTCACATGGCAGGTTTCACTTGGATTTTCTCCCCTCCATATGGGCTAATACCAGTAGCACCTGGAATTTAATGCTCAAGATAGACTTGGATTCTATAGGTGCCATTGCCCAGGCTAAGGGAGTGGCTTAAGTGGCCTCCAAAGGTCATTCCCAGCCAGGCCATATAGAGAGGGCTCTGCCCACCCATGAGGAACTGTCTCTTGCAGGAAGGGAGCCCACGTGTCTGTGATGGCTGGGTCTCCTGTCTTTTCTGAGGCCTTGGCTCCATCCTTGGGTGCAGGTGGCAGCAAACAGGGGCAGGATCCTGCAGCCAGGGATGGAGAAGGAGAGCAAGGAAGCTGTGCAGTATCTCCCCATGTGGTCAGTGCATGTCCCTGCTCTCTCTCTCTGAGCGCACGGGCACTGGTGGGAGGCTTGGGCTGGCAAGCACCCTCCAAGGGGTTCCGGGCTCCAAGGGGCTCTGGGCAGCTCTGGGCAGAACCTAGGGTATGTGTAAGAGGAGCCCGTAGCTGCCTCCCATGTTTTGGAATCTGGGGACCCCTTCCCAGGAGAGGTGCCTTGGCAGCACCAGCCTGGATAGCTATGTCCACCCACCAGAAGCCAAATTCCCTTCCCCTCACCCCAGAAAGCTGCAAGGGGCATAAACTGAGTCACGGTCAAACTGAACTCCTGGAAATGACCCTTCAGAGCCTGAGAGGGCCAAGCTCCCCAGTCCTTCTTGGGAGCAGTCAGACTTCCCAAGCCAATGCTTGCACTCTGCCCATGAGACTGAGGGGTCTGGGAACATCACTGGGCAGCAGTGGGAGCCTGTTGCTCTGGCACTGCAGAGGCCCCACCTCAGGGGCACCCTTGGTAGGGACACAATGGGGAGAATCTAGGGAGCTACCTAGATTCTTGAGCAACCCTTCAAGCAAAGTCAAGATTGGCTCTGAGTCCTTCTCAGAGGGATCATACCCAGACCATGAGGGAGAGCGTGGGAATGAACGAGGGAAGAAATGGAGGATAAGAGAGGACGGGGAGGGGAGAGAACAGAACGACAAGAACCTGAAGAGGAGCCTCACCTGGGTCTCTGTCAAGTGCTTTCCCCCGAAGCAACTGGCATGCATACAAGGTGTCCACAAGTCAAGTGTCTCCCTCGCAGCCATTACAGTCTCTCATTATAGCTGGCTAACAGAAATCCATCTTCTTAATGCTGCTTCGAACAGAGAGGGAGCCTAGCCAAGTCTGGCAAGAGGATCGAGCCAAGCATCAGCCGCACCGGGTGTCTGGCATTAGAGGGTCAGGTTTCTCCCATCCACCTCTTCTCCTGGCATCAAAAAAGCACAGGGCCCACAGTGCCTCCAGAGGGGTGGGCGGGTATCCGGCAGCCAAGTGTAATGTTTCAGACAGGCCCAGCCAGGACGCCTTTGCTCAGTGCACCCGTTCTACTTCCACCCCACCCACCCTGGGTGGCTGGATCCACTTTCCCTGTGTCAATGTCTGCAATTCGATCTCACCAGCACGTTTGCAAATAAGCCCCTCATCCCTCAAATGTTTTCCCCTAAGTCAGGGAGCCAGAGTGCACCTGGTTTGAAGAGCACTCCAGCTGCTTCTTGGTGTCAGTGGACAAGAACTAGAAGAGGGAAGAGGCCTCCTGCATCTGGTGCCTTCCAAGGGTGGAGGCTGGCACAGATTGCTCTTTGCTGGACCTTCAGTCTGCCCACCTAGCTCGGCCTGGAGAAAGGACAGTAAAGCCTCTCTCAGCTGGTCTCAGGAAGCTGGCAGAGTTGATGGTGTGAAAGCAGGAGGCAGAGCTGCCGTGCCTTCAGAACCTGTGAGGCTCAGCAACCGGGAGTGGAAGTGAGGATGCAGGCTCCCCTGGTTAGCATCTGTCCAGACAAATTCTTAAGTTACCTCCTGGCCAAATGGGTTCATAATTTCTTATGGAGTTTGGGGGGTGGTTGCTAAGGGAATCAGGAGGAACGTGTTCGGTATGTAAATCTTATCATTGTTTTCCAAATTAGCATCCATACAATCTGTAACTTTGGAAGACTTGGAAGCTAATTAGTCCATGTTCTAATGATTAAGACAGACAGACACAAGAGGAGAGAACTCAGGAGTGAGCCTGATGATGCTATTAACTATTTATGGTTTTTCCTTTGCCACTTCATAAGAAAAGTGGAAGTTAAGAGGGAAAAGGGCAAAGACCTCACGGCTAGGGATCCCTCATCAATTTTGATACAGTTAACCAATGTTTGAAGCTAAGAAGGGGGAAAAGTAAAAGCATCTTGAATGGTGTTTGATGACAAACTAGTTCAATGCCTTAAAATCACAAGGGGAAGGTTAAATTCAGAAATCAGTTTAGAATGAGGAGTACCAATAAATCTTGAGATAAGAATCAGGTTAGTGGGGAAAAAAGAAGGTCAGTAGACAGAACTGTAACTGTTGTGAAGTATTGATAATTCTTTAACTTTTACTCTAATTCCCCTTTATTGATACAACCTTATTGCTAAATCTAGTTTACATTTAATAATGCTGGGATCTTTTTATGGAGAGAACATTTCTTTGTGAATAGAGTATGTTAGGATGCAGTGATTCCCAAACTCACCTGGACTGGAGACACTGGACTCTCCTGGGGTTTCTCTTATAAGCTCAGCTATTGAACATCGTGATCTAGTGGTTCCACACTGAACCTAGCAATATGAATTGTCACTTTCCTGGAGACTTTGATGGGCAATTATATTTGAGAATGGTCTGGTGTCTCTGCTATCCATGTGCTAGAGAAGACTAGCTATTTGGACTAAAAAGCCAAGGACCTGTCACACACTTGCTTACCTTAATGGAGAAAGCAATTCCACAAGAAGATAAGTAGCCATCACCTGCTGCCTCTGCACATCAGTGAAGTGATGGGGAGGACGCTCTGAGGAGCTGGTGTAATATGGTTCCCCCATGCCTCAGAAATGAACTCGTTTATACTCCACAGACTGATGTGATGTAAGAGGAAATAGAAATAACTGTAGGAGCTCAACCTACACCTGCGTCTCATCTCCATGCCTTTTGGGTAAACTTAAGTAGGATGAATTAGAGGTCAGAGAAGCGTTCAGAGAAGAAGATGACAACCAGGACCAAGGCTGTTTTGTCTCTCTCTCTTCCACAGCTCCTGAGGTCCTTAGGGTCTGGCTTCAGGGTTGCTCCTCTGGTAAAGCTATCCCTAGTATCAAGGATCTTTCAAAGTATATTATTAACCATCCTTCTGGTTAGGAAATACTTATCAAGTCCAATTACATGCCAAGCATCTGGGTAGCAATTTTTAAATATTTATTTCATTTTATTTTATTGTTTTTGGCCATACCACATGGCATGTGGGATCTTAGTTTTCCAACTAGGGATCGAACTTATGCCCCCTGCGTTGGAAGTCTAGAATCTTAACCACTGGATCAACAGTGAAATCTCTGGGTAGCAATTATTGTACATTAAAGGTGCCAGGGAAACTTAATTACAAGTGTCTAGCCCCACCTTAGGCTTCCCCAGTGCCCCAACAGTAAAGAATTCACCTGCAATGCTGGAGATGCAGGTTGCATCCCTGGGTTGGGAAGATTCCCTGGAGAAAGAAATGGCAACACACACCAGTATTCTTGCCTGGAGAATTCCATGGACAGAGGAACCTGGCAGGCTATGGTCCATAGGGTCGCAAAGAGACACAACTGAAGCGACTGAGCAGAAACATGAGCCCCACCCCAGAAATTTTTAGTAAATTGGTCTGACGTAGGATCTAGGCAACTGTAACTTTTTAGAGCACCCCAACTACTCCCAATGAACAGCCGAGATTGAGACTCAGATTGTTCTAGATTGTTCTAGTTGAGACTAGATTGTTCTAGTGTTACTACAGTGATCCTCAAACATGAACCAGCAGCAGGACTACCTGGAGAGCTCGGTGAAACACAGACTTCTGCCTTCACCCTGAGATGTTCTGACTCAGCTAGGCTGAAGTGGGCCCAAGAATTCGCTTTTCTCTGGGAGTCCAGGTAACGCTGATCCTTCTTATCCCGGTTCAGGACCACACTCAGAGCTACTAAGGTACTTAGTGCCTACATCTCATAAAACTTACAGTCAATTGAAGCTACATTCTCAAGCCTATTTCTTAGCTAGCCTCAGAGCCCACCTAAAGTCACATCTCCCTCACCACAGCAAAGCTGTTCTACCTTGTGAATCTCCAAGCCCAAGCCCCTGGCCTGCCTTGAGGACTGTTTTGATTAGAAAAGCACAAACAGCTGCATCCTATTGGAGGGTGGTGGCAGAGGTGCAGAGATCTGCTCCTAAGCTCAGTCAGGTTGTTGCTAGAATCCTGTTCCTTGAATTTGTAGGACTGAGTTCCCTGAGTCTTTGCCGGCTGTTAATTGGTGCTCCTCTAGAAACCTCTCTGGTCCTTGCACTCCATCCCCTCTACCCTAGAGCCAGCAACAGCACATCAAACCCTTCTCATGCTGGGACTCTCTTCTGGGACCCTCTTCTGCTTTTAAAGTTCATGTGATTGTATGGGACCCACCTGGACAGCCTGGGCTAACCTCCCTATCTTAAAGCCCACTGAGTTGCAACCTTAATGCCTCTTCAGGGTCCCCTCACGGTTGCAAATAGGTTAGTGTTGATTGAATAACCAGGGTCAGGGATTTTGAGAGACATCTTTAGACTCCTGCCCACCATGCCACTCTGGGGCTTACCAGGTGGTGCTAGTGGTAAAGAACCCGACTGCCAATGCAGAAGACGCAAGAGATTCAGGTTTGATCCCTGGGTTGAGAAGATCCCCTGGAGGAGGGCATAGGAACCCACTCCAGTATTCTTGCCTGGAGATTCCTATGGGCAGAGAAGCCTGGCAGGATACCGTCCATAGGGTTCCGAAGAGTTGGATATGACTGAAGTGACTTCACACTCACACACGCATGCCCCCATGGCACTCTACCTGTTTAGTGGCGCTTTCCAATGAGCAAGCACTGGGAGAAGCTATGACTTCCTAGTGTCAGCCATGTAAATAGCACCTGGCTAACCAGAATCCCAGGGTTTCCAGCACCTGGGCCAGCCCACAGTTAAGAAGGGGTGCCAGTGCCAACTGAGAAGAAAGAAGGGTTCTCAGCTCCTTCTGGCACCATGTGAAGAGGAAGAGAAGGAAAAATGCCTCTGGTCCCTGTTAAAGCCTTTCATGGCCTTAATTAGAGATCTAGTAACTTCTAAGCAAGGCTTGCAAAACTCAGATCTGTAGGCAAAGTCTGTAGCAGGACAAATGGAGTCCTGTTCCTGGGAAACTCAGGTTTGTCTAGCTAAAGATAATCCTCAGTGATGGGGCAGCTTCCTTTAGACACCCTCCAGGCTCACTGCCTGTAATCCATTGGCCACAGCACAGTCACCATAGGGTTGTCCAACATGCAGATATGATCATGCTCCTGCCTGTTTCTGATCCTTCCATGGCTTCCCATTTGATTCCAAAGGTTTCAAGCTCCTAGAGTATAGGCCTTCCAGAGGAGGCCCTCTGGTCTGGTCCCTTTTGGTCCCTCCACCCTTATATCCTGTCACTTCTGGCCTCACACTGCCCTCCCTAATCGTTTTAGCTCCCTGCACACATTATGACACTCACTTCTCCAGATCTCTGCCCAGGCTGAACTGCCTAGAGTCTTTGACTAATCTTTAATCACCCATCACTCAATTCATGTGTCTACGCTTTCAGGAAGGCTTTTCCCTTTCCATGACTAGATCAGATTCATTGCCCCTGCATGTCCATTTTCCAACGAAACATCTATCTCCTCCTTGAATGAGCCCCCTGAGCAGTGTGTGGTGCCTGGCACAGTACATGCTCTCAAAAAGGTTGGCTCACAAACAGCAAGAACTTAGTGCAATCAGACCCAGATTTGTGCATGTGAAGGTGAGTTGGAGTAATCAGTGTGGAGTCAGGAAAGGGCCAGAACAGGGCCTCCATCTGCTGGACTCATCCCTTACCTACAGTGCCCTTTGCAAAATAAAAATGCACATCTCCTTGTTAAGCAGTTATTAAGAATCTCAAGATGACAGAGCATTAAACCAGATGTTTCTGAGTATGGAGCCCTGTGGGAATTCACAGGTCACACACCTGTCAACCCAGCCTTCCAGCCTGGAATCTTGACTTGAGCTTAAAAGGGTGAAGACAGCAAGGGCAGGACACTCACCTCCATTTCCCCCAAGCCTCAAGTGTCTATGATGTTAACCTATTGAAATAGTCCTTATGAAGGGGTCTGTGATCCAGCATCCAGTTGAGGCCTCTTGGGCTAAAAAGGGAGATACCACATGCCCAACACCCTTGACCACATGGTATAAAGCCTGGCTCTGTTGCTGCCTGGGGCCTGAGTACCTGAGAGCCCATTTTCCCATGTAGTGGTTGCAAAGGCCAAGTTACTCCAACCTACACATGACCACAGCCATCCTCTTCCCAGCCCTGGGGCTAGAGGACTCCCAGTAGCAAGATGGAGCCAAATGGGAGGCCTGGGCTGCAGGCCAAATGGTCCTCCAGAACAGAGCACAGTCCCCAGGGGTGAGCTGGGCATCCACATGGCAGGAAGCCTCTGGACAGAACCTGTAAATCCCAGGCACACCACCACCAACAGGGAGCCCATTGAGAGTCAATGAGCTACAAAGACACAGACTTCTCAAGCCAGTTTTTCAATTCCACTGGGTATAGTGGAGAAGTGCTTTTACTGGATTCCATGGAGGGAAACTGGGGGACACCAGGCCATAGGCAAATTTGAACTTAAGGCGATGGGGTGAGGGGGCAAGGAAACTGTGAGGGCGAGCTTCTCCCCAGGTGCCTCTGCTCTCCCTTGCCCCTGCACCACCTCGCCTCCCCTCTCTCCAGCTCCTGCCAACAGTGGTTTCTGGTCCCACATGACTTGGACTGCTCAAGCCCCCTGGGCTGCCCTGGCCTTCTCCCCTACACCATGGCTCTCTCTCCTGCAGTCTCTAAGCTTATGGCCCAATCCAGTCCGTTTTCCACATTCTCCTGGGAGGGGTCTGAATTGGCCGGACACAGTCTCGGATGACCAGGCAGGTAGTGATGGTCAGATGACCACCCTAGGTCCAGCTGGTGTGACTCTGGTTACAGGTTGTGTAACAGCTACAGCCCCCAAGTTTGCCCACTCAGCCTCCACCAGGAGAGTATGGTCAGGGCAAGTGGAAGGGCCTTTTCTTGTACAAGACAGAGCAGGCCCTGCAGCATAGCCTTACTGGTAAAAGATCCAGAGAAAGCAGCATAGCAGACACTAGAATGTGATTTGTCCTGGAGGAGTCAGGGTCCCAAGAATCTGAGGAAGGCTATCAAATCAGGACGCAGGCACCAGAAGTAGAGGAGGACAAGGAAGAGAAAGACCTGGCTCAAAGCCATGGAGACTCTCGGGGCTGCTCAGATTCACATCTCTGAGCCTCCACCATCAGAGCAGTCAGCAGCAGAAAACCACAAGAGAGGCAGATCCTAACGCACACACATACAGCTGGGCCCTGAGTCCAAGGACTTTCATGGTATGAGCGTGTCAAAGCTCAGTTCTCGGCATCCTTTTTTCCCACACAAGTTGACTGAGGTGATTCTGTTGTAGGTCTGTGCTGTATTCATAAGTGTATTTGAAAGTCATGGGGAGCCACACTCAGCCAATACCTCCACCTTCTGACCCCCGTGAATAGGACGCCAAGGCCTTACTTCAATAAAATGATAACTAACCACAAGAATAAAGTTATGCACAGAAATGATGTTGTAGACAGTTTCCACATTGGCCAAAGAGATGCCTTGAAAAATACAAGCAGGTCACATTACCATTTCATTTAAATTCTTTCACTTGTTCAATCAAGCTACAACCACATGTTTACTGAGAGATGGTTCTGCACTGTGGGTGCTGTGGGATCAAATCCACATGCCCTAACAGGACTTATGTGGCCTATATCCAATCTCTGCCCACTTCTCTAGTTGTGTAACTCTCAAACATGAGCCACATCAGATCCCCTGTGGGGTTTGTGAAAGCATAGATGGCTGGGTCCCACCCCCAGAGTTTGTGACTCAGCAGGTCTCTATGGTGTCCAAGTACTGGCATTTCCAAGAAGTTCCCTATTCATGCTGATGCTGCTGGTCCAAGGACTCTTTGGAGAGCCCTTGCCCCAGCATCACCAGTTACCATGGCCAGCTCCAACTTCCAGTCTCCCTACTTCCCATCCTCCTCTCATAAACAGACACCCTCCCCATTACCTGAAATTCCAGGTTCCATATCACACCATGCCATTACTCTCCTCTGATCATTACACCTGATTTCTCCTTTACCTGGAACACATTCCCTTCCTGACTTCCTCTGGCTCACCCTTATTTCTATCTGAAGATCCAGTTTAGATGCCACTTCTTCCAGGAAGCCTTACAAGACTTCTCCCTTACTTACTTACTGACACAACAGACTGGTCTGGAGCTCCTGCTCTGAGCTTCAGCAGTAGCCTGTGCTTTCCCTCCTATTGTTCTGAGTCCTCTGTATCATCAGAGCTGGTCTATATGGAGAATTTGCATTTCTAAGAAGTTCTCAGGTGATGTTGGTGTTGCCAGTCCAAGAATCACACTTAAAGAAACAGTGTAGTACCATATGCATAAAATATTAAAATTCTGCCTGATTTGAATGTAGACTAATATGGGAAATAGGTGGGGAAACAGTGTCAGACTTTATTTTTCTGGACTCCAAAATCACTGAGGATGCTGATTGCAGCCATGAAATTAAAAGACACTTACTCCTTGGAAGGAAAGCTATGACCAACCTAGATAACATACTAAAAAGCAGAGACATTACTTTGCCAACCAAGGTCCATCTAGTCAAGGCTATGGTTTTTCCAGTGGTCATGTATGGATGTGAGAGTTGGACTGTGAAGAAAGCTGATCGCCGAAGAATTGATGCTTTTGAACTGTGGTGTTGGAGAAGACTCTTGAGAGTCCCTTGGACTGCAAGGAGATCCAACCAGTCCATTCTAAAGGAGATCAGTCCTGGGTGTTCATTGGAAGGACTGATGCTAAAGCTGAGGCTCCAATACTTTGGCCACCTCATGCAAAGAGTTGACTCACTGGAAAAGACTCTGATGCTGGGAGGGATTGGGGGCAGGAGGAGAAGGGGATGACAGAGGATGAGATGGCTGGATGGCATCACCGACTCAATGGACATGAGTTTGAGTGAACTCCGGGAGTTGGTGATGGACAGGGAGGCCTGGCGTGCTGTGATTCATGGGGTCGCAAAGAGTCGGACACGACTGAGCAACTGAACTGAATATCCTAATAAGATAACAATCAGTTCATGTTGTTCATTCATTCATTCAGCAAATATTTTCTGGCTGGTTACTGGTCACTGGTATGTGTGTGTCTGTTTCCATCTGTTGATGGGTACCTAGGTTGTTTCTATATTTGGCTATTGTAAATAGTGCATCAGAGCTAGTGTGTCTTGTACTCTGAGAGGGCAGGAGTCAGAGCAATCCTAGTCACTATATCATCCTTAAGTCCTGGCTAGTGACCAGTAGCCAGTCAGAAAATATTTGCTAAATAAATGAATGGATGAATGAACATGAACTTGATCATTGTTTCATTAGAATATTAGCCTCCATTCAAATCAGGCAGTATTTTAATACTTTACGCATACACTGCTATAGTGGTCCTAAGGAGTAATTCTTGCACTAGCAATACCACTTGAAAACCTTTTAGAGATGCAAATTCTCCTTGCAGACCAGCTCTGATGATGCTGTGGGCTGTATGGGCTTCCTCAATAGCTCAGTGATAAAGAATCCATCTGCGATGCAGGAAATGCAGGAGATGTGGGTCCCACCCCTGGGTCAGGAAGATCCCCTGAAGGAGGGCATGGCAACCCACTCCAGTATGCTTGCCTGGAGAATCACATGGACTGAGGAGTCTGGAAGGCTACAGTCCATAGGGTCACAGCACATGGATGGACTTGGAGAGTATTAATCTTAGTGAAATGTCAGGCAGAGAATGACAATACTATGTAACATCATTTATGAAAGTGAAAGTGAAGTCGCTCAGTCCTGTCCGACTCTTTGCGACCCCATATACTATAGCCTACCAGGCTCCTCCATCCATGGGATTCTCCAGACAAGAGTACTGGAGTGGGTTGCTATTTCCATCTCCAGGGGATCTTGAAGAAAAACAAACTAACGAATATAAAAAAATAAACAAACTCACAGACACAGAGGGCAAACTAGTGGTTACCAAAGGGGAGCAGGAAGGGAGGAAGGGATTAAGCAAGTAGGGGTAGGGGATGAAGAGGTACAAACTACTCTGTATAAAATAAGTAAGCAGAAGGATATATCGTACAGCACAGGGAATACAGCAAATATATTACAATAACTATAAATGGAGGATAACTTTAACAATTGTGAGCTACTATGTTGTACACCTGAAACTTATGCAATATTTTGCATCAACTATACCTCAATTTAAAAAATTAAAATAAAATAGAAATAGAAATTCCCCAGTACAGACTAGTTCATCAGAAACTCTGGGGGTGGGGCCTAGTCATCTGGCTTTACTAAACCCCTGGTGGCTCCCTCAAGTTTGCGAACCACTGCCCGACACACAATGAGTCTTCAAAGAGTGGAAGCACTGGAGTATTTTGAGGGTGATAGCATACTCAGGTACCATGAGGTCAGCCGTATGTGAACACCGCTTGGAGGATGCTGGACACAAGTCTTGGAGGGGGAGCGTTTGCACTCAACAGAGCTCTCTGCTCGGAGCAGTTGAGCTCAGTTTATTCTCCAAGTTACTGGTATGTATGAAGCAATGCCTCCAGGGATGGAGGTCTCACTACAGATGAAGAGAGTTTGGAGGGGAGATCATTTCTCTGTCGGGTGAATAATTTGGAGACTAAATTGAAAAGTGACAACAAGGAAAACCCAGAGGGCTGAAGGCTAATTCTGTGGCTGGAGTGAGCAGCATTAGGAGCGGGGACGTGTTCCATTCACAGCAGGTTCCAGGGAGCAAGGCCTCTCCAAATTCGGCTTGCTGCCCCTTTGTGAGAAATGAATCACGGTCTGAGTATCGGGTGTGAGAGACAAACACTTCAGAAGTGACAACCACATGGCTGTGGGTGTCTCGGGGCTCAGGAGGAAGCCTGAGCCTCATCCTCACAACAGGGGTCAGGATGGTGAAGGGAGCCTGCAGCAAAGAAGTACGTTAGTGCCACACAACGAGGCAGGTATTGCCATGCACTCACTATAAAAGATGGTACAATCTGTTTGTAGCACATATATTAAATTACCCTTAAAAATGCATCCCAATATATATTAGGTGCGGACAATTATTGATTCCACTCCTACGAGATACCTAGAATAGCCAAATTCATAGAGTCAGAAAGTACATTGATAGATGTCAAACTGGGGGTGTGGGGGACAGGGAGTCAGTGCTTCATGTGGACAGAGTTTCAGTTTAAGAAGGTGAAAAATTCAGGAGATGGATGACGGTGAAATTTGCACAACAATGTGAATGTACTTAGTGCCCCTGAACTGTACAGTTAAATATGGCTAAAATAGTATGTTTATGTCATGTGACTTTTACCACAATGAAAAAACATTTTTTAAAAAACTTAAATGAAAAGACCCAGGGCTGTGCTCAAGGGGAGAGCTAACCAAGGTGGCTCAGAAGGCTCTGGAAAGAGGAATCCCAACCTGAACTTGGGGCTTGTCCCTGAAGGCCCACCAAAAAGAGTTCATTTTCCTTTAAAGACTTGGGATATGGGAAATCGTGCATTGAAAGTAACTTAAACTAGGCATTGAGGCTGACTGGAAATAGAGCTAACTTTTTTGTTGAATTGTGCCCACAGCAGGCTGTAGTTCTACCATGTGCTTCTGGGTGGTCCAGCTCCCTGCAGCATGTTTTTAGATGGCCTTCATGTGCAGGCAAAATATATTCTACCCAGTAAATGAAGTCGACCTTGGGCTACCCTGATGACCCAGAAAGTATAAAGGGGAAACTTGTCCCCCTACCTGGTGCCAACAACATGGGACCCTAAGAAATGACAAGTCAGTGATGGAGACCTCCATAAAAAGTGGATTTGCCACATGGAGCCAGAAAAGCATTCACCAGGTCACTAAAAACAAGGCATTATTTTAAATGATTGGGTCGAAGGTCAGGGCTAGGGACACCAAGCTCAACATCTCAGATAACCTAGGGGAGACATTTGACCCACAAGGAACTGATTGCTCTAAGAGTATGTATTTTGGTGATAAACACTCCTCCAATACACAGCTAACTGTGTGCTCTTGAGCAAGGGACTTAGCTCTTCTGATTCTCAGTATAATCTCAAAATAGGGGTACAGCACAGGGACTTTTATCAACATCTTGTGATAATCATAGGTTATGGAAAAGAACCTGAAAAAGAATATATATATATATAACTGAATCACTTTGCTGTACACCTGGAACATTGTAAATTAGTTATTTTTCAATTGTAAAAAGGGGAGTGAAATACCTACTAGGCAGGATTTTGTTGAGCTTTAAACAAGATCTCAGTGTCTCTCATATACACCCATAACTATTAGAGATACTCATCTCAGACTTCTAGATTGCGGAGTCTGGGCCTGTCTGAATTCTGGTTCATAGAAAGAAGATATGGGACACAGCCCTGAACAATAGAAAAGCTGTGCTTTCTAATGAATCTTATAAATTACTGTCAAAAATCAATGATGAAGCTGCTACTGCCCCCTGCCCCCTGCCCCCACTCACCCTAGTCTGGCTCTGCAACTGCTGTTGCTGCTGCTAAGTCGCTTCAGTCGTGTCTGACTCTGTGCCACCCCATAGACGGCAGCCCACCAGGCTCCCCCATCCCTGGGATTCTCCAGGCAAGAACACTGGAGTGGGTTTCCATTTCCTTCTCCAATGCCTGAAAGTGAAAAGTGAAAGTGAAGTCGCTCAGTCGTGTCTAACTCCTAGCGACCCCATGGACTGCAGCCTACCAGGCTCCTCCATCCATTGGATTTTCCAGGCAAGAGTACGGGAGTGGGGTGCCATTGCCTTCTCCCTGCAGTGGGAAGAGTTGCCAGCACAAACCCTAGAAATTGCATTCACCCACTTTCTGGAACCCCAGGGGAACTTCTCGTACCCACTTATTCACTGAGTCCTGGCATCTGTAGCTGTTGCCTATTGTTCGGTCACTCAGTGGTGTCCGAGTCTTTGTGATCCCATGAACTGCAGCACACCAGCCTTCCCTGTCCTTCACTATCTCCTGGAGTTTGCTCAGACTCATGTCCACTGAGTTGATGATGCCACCCAACCATCTCATCCTGTTTCCCCCTTCTCCTCCTGCACTCAATCTTTCCCAGCATTTGTAGCTAGAGGTGCTTTTTGATTGTTTTGTTTTGTTTTGGCTGATAAAGTCTTCTTTACAAGTTTGCAAGAGCTGCCCACAGCAAACTGGGTGCTTAATCCACAGAAACATATTGAATCACCATTCTCTGAAATTCAGGTGCTGGCAGGATCTCACATGCACTGGGGGCTGTATGGGAAGGACCTGCGCAGACCTTGCTCTGTGGCTTGAAGATGGCCGTCTTCTCCCGGTGCCTTCACATCATCTTCCCTCCAGGCAGGTCTCTGCCTGGATTCTTCCTTCTTCTCAGGACACCAGTCCTATTGAATTAGGAATACCGTAGTCACCTCACTTTCACTTGCTGACACGAATCCCTGTCTCCAAATAAGGCCACATTCTGAGGGACTAGGGGTTAGAGCCTCAACATAGGAACTGGGAGGGACACAATTCAATCCTTAAGATCCCCCAGCCCCGCTTATGTGCAGTTGTGCCAAATGGGGGATATGAGTGCAAAGTGACCTGGTCCAGATCACCAGGAAATGGCACTTTCCCACAGTGCAGGGGAGAAATCAATAGAATATTCATTCTCAGCAGAGCCCACCCGGGGTAACTAACCAGAAAGACATGCACTTGGCCTGGCTCAGGCTGACTTGCTGTAGGCCTGCGGATCTTTTCAGAGTCTGGACTGACCTATTGCAGTGACACACATGTGTCTACGGGTCTCACACATGGAAACTATGCAGAGTGGTCAACACCGAGGCTTCTCACTTCTCCTACTCCCCAGCTAGCTACAGAATGTGACAACTCCATTAAACGTCAGGATAAAAACTGCTAGAAGGTTCTGCTCCTCAGGAAGCATCAGGAGCAGGTAGAGAGGTAAAGGAAATCCAGTGTTGTCTGTAGAATGTGGAGTGAAGATGCCCAGGGCTCCTTCTGCTTGCTGTCAGGATGGGTGATGGGCAGCTCTGGAGGCGCCTCCTCAGCAGCACCTCCATCCACATCAGGGACAGAAGAGGAGGAGGAGTCAGGGGCTCAGGTGCGTTCGAGGGTTACACACAGATAAAATAAAAGAGTTGAGTCAGGTCTTTGCAAATCCTACTCTGAATCTCCTAGACAAATCTGAAGCACTAACATCACAGCAGGTGGACAGGGTGCCCAGGAGGCCGCGGGATCCCTGCCCGGAGCATCTCACAGCCTTGCTGCCCAGGGTGGGCGCGACACTTTCCCCAGTGGCCATCTCAGCCAAAGCAGGAAGTTTCCCCTCTGCCTTTTTTGGACAAAATGAATGTTTTCTTGTCTCAGCTTTAAAATGAACCCAGGGAACACCTCCTAAGAGCTGTCCTCTCTGAAGACTCAGCCCAAGGGCTGCACAGAGGCCAGGAGGTGCCCTGGGGAGCCCTGACCTTCCCCATCCAGGCAGCAACAGGCCTCTCTCCACACCAGGTCCTCTCCCGCCCCTTCATTTTCCATCCATGCTTATAAAATGAAAAGCCCTGAAGATCTGACTGGGGGACCCAGGTGGGAAAACAAATGGCTGAGCTTGATAAGCAGTCACAGGAAGCTGGTGGGCTCTGGGTGAGGTGCTGTCTGGGTCTTGAAATGGAATAGCTCCGTGGATGAGCCAAGGAGTGACCCCAGGGACAATAAAAGCTGGATCCACGTTCTTCCTCGGAGGCAAAGCTGAAGGGCTTTTGCTATAGAAGCTTATCCTTTAAGAGCAAAAAGAACCCTCAGCCTTTCTTCTTAGAGCAGCGTTTTGAGCAACAGCCTTGGTCATTCCAAAGAATTAAAAATCCAAATACTCAGAAGGATCCCAGCATGAGAATTCAGTGGAGAGATGCTGGAAAAAAAGGACTCTATAGGCACTGAGGCATGAAGCAAGCATGATTCCTTGTTACCTTGCAAAAGTGCCCCCCAACAAGATGGCACAATCCATCAAGGTCTGCAAGTGGTGAGGAGCTACTTGATTGGATCTGAGCTCTTCTCACACCAAGAGCATGTGAGCATTTCAAGCTCTGGCTTGACCACACTGACAATTAACTGTGTGACCTCACAAGTTCCTTAACCTCTCTGGTCTCCACCTCATGGCACTATTATGAGATTGAATGTGTACATGATAATGGATTAACACCATTCCTGGCTCATTAACCCTTCCAACTATGCTATGGGACTCTGCTGTGTGGATATACCAGACACACACTGAACAGGGATGGCAGTGGTCACTTTTCTTTGGAACAGTCTCTTGACCTCAGTTTTCCTTACCTGAAGAATGGACAGAAGGAGTTCTGCCTGCTGCTCTGGGGACCAAAATGAAACCACCAGTGGGAAGGTGCTTTGGGATCTGAGATGATGCAAATTAATATCTTTACATTTGATTTGAAAGTGTATTCCCTAGAGTCAGACTCAATCATTTGATCTCTCTGTGCTCCAGTTTTCCATCAGCGAAACAGGGATAATAAAGGCAAACATCTTGTAGGTTACTGCAAAGATTAAAAACCATGTGCTGAATGCTTTGGAGAGAGCCTGGCACGTGGTAAACACTCATTAGTCTTGTTGTTTCAGTTACTGGCCTCACTGTTACGAGCAGGAGTATATGCAAAACCCGTGGCCATACTTCTGCTTTTAGCGTTGCTTGCTTCCTAAGTGTTCTGTGCTTACACTTCACTGCCAGAGACCCCTGCCCATTGTATAAAAGTCTGAACATCAGGAAAGTGACTTGGTTTCCCTTCTTCCCAGTACCCACCACTGTAACTAGGGTGCTTTCTATACCACAGTCCTATAAATCAGGCTGCGCTAGTTCCCAGTTTTCAAATCCAGGTGCTGTGAGTCAAAGTCAGGCCCTGCCTGTTCCCAGCTCATTTGGATTAATTTCCTGCTGTGCAGATGCTGATGGTCTCCTGTAGGCAGCTGGGAGGAGGGGAAGGTTTCCCTTGTCAGGATTATTTTGTAGTGATGACGCCAGAGGTGCAACCTCTGTACAAGACCAGTTTGTGGGAAACAGCAATGAACTGGCAAGTAAAGGCTTTGATTTCTAAGAAGTCATGGCTGTAGCCATAAAGGGCTGCCCCTCTAACAGTGGAGAAAGACCCATTTGGCCACAGACTGTATTTGTTTATGACTGCTGTAAAAAATGACCACAAACTTAGTGGCTTAAAAGCACACAAATTTATTTTCTTAAGGTTCTGCAGGTCAGAAGTCTCAAATAAAAGGCATCAGCAGGGCTGTAATCCTTCTGGAAGTTCTAGAAAAGACTCTGATCCCTTGCCTCTTCCTGCGCCTGGTGGCTCCAGGCAGTCCTTGGCTTGTGGCAGAATCTCTCCAACTTCTGAGTCATCTTCACAAGGCCTTCCCTTCCTCTCCCCTGTGTCTTTTCCTCTTATGTCTCTTATAAGGATAAATGTCACTGGATTTAGGGCCTGCCTGATTAATCCAAGGGAGTCCCTTGGATTGCAAGGAGATCAAAGCAGTCAGTTCTAAAGGAAATCAGTCCTGCATATTCAATGGAAGGACTGATGCTGAAGCTGAAGCTCCAATACTTTGGCCACCTGATGTGAGAGAATTGACTCATTGGAAAGACCCTGATGCTGGGAAAGATTGAAGGCAGGAGAAGGGGACAGACGACAGAGGATGAGACGGTTGGATGGCATCAGCATCGCCGACTCAATGGACATGAGTTTGAGCAAGCTCCAGGAGTTGGTGATGGACAGGGAAGCCTGGAGTGCTGCAGCCCATGGGGTCCCAGAAAGCTGGACACGACTGAGCAACTGAACTGAACTGGTTAATCCAGAATGATCTCATCTCAATATTAATAACTTAATTGCATCTGCAAAGCTCCTTTCAACAAACAAGGTCATATACAGAGGGACTGGGGGTTCGGACCCCCTCTTTTAGGGTGCTCACTACAGAAGGAATGATTGGACAAATGAGGAAGAAATGAATGGGGCACTTGCCTGTTCCTTAACCAGAATCCCATTCTGTGGGGAGGTACACACGGGGATGGTCTATGAACTGGAGGGACCCCAGGGCACCCCCAGCTCAGTCCTAAAGTTGAAGCTGAGCCCCCAGAGAAGAAGGTGAAACCCGGTGGGTATCAAAACAACACATACACTGGGAAGCTCTGGGTCTGGGTGCAGGTGACAATTGAAGTGAAATGGAGCTGCCGTTGACTGGGGCATCCCAAAGTTGGGGTGACAAAGAGCAGAAAGAGAATAACGCTGAGGGAGTGTCCCAGGCTGGCTTGGGAGTGGGCTCACACTGACTGGGAGGCCAGAGTGGCCATGTCTAGGGGACCAGGGTGTGGTTGCAATGGAATAAATGGGCCAGAACTGGGCAGTGATGGGCCCAGCAAGCCCATCTTGTTAGAGAGGGGCAGTCGGCATCCCCTAGAGCTGCTCCTGAGGCTGGCCACTGGGGAGAAATGGCCTGTCCAGGTTCCTGGACAAGCCTCACCTTACAGGTGAGGAAACCGAGGCCCTGGGAAAGAGGAGCATCCCCCACAATGATCCGTGGTACAGACACAGGGGCTCAGCGCCTGGCCCCGTTCCTCTTCTCTGTGTGCACAGCTAGAAAGCATGGCTGTGTCCTGTGAGGGGAGCCGAGCCCACGTGACCACATCTCCCAGAGAGTCGTCAGGCCCATGATGGTAGAGAATAGACATGATAAGAGTTCAGTGTGAAGCTGTAGTGTTGTCTGAAATCAAGCAAACCTGAAATGGGAACAATAGTGGGTGGTGAAAAATGCATCCCACGCAACCTTCTGATGGAACGTGCCGCCCTTTTGGGGGAAAGATTTGCTGCACCTCTGATGGAGCCAAGGCTTCAGGGTAGGGAAGCCTGCCTGGGAGGACTCTAAAAGGCAGGGAATGGGGAAGGAGGAATAGGGAAGAGCTGGGGCCAGGGGGTGAGCTGAGGAGGGGACGGAAATGGAGCAGGTGGGTGCGATGTGCCCACAGGGGACAATGAATGCTGTGAGAGAAGAGGCAGCCGCTGGCTGCCCTGACACACGCCCACCTGGCCATCTCTTCCTTGACCCTTCAGAGAAGCCTGCACAGCCCAGGGATGGATGTGGGGTGGGCATTTGGAGTCTCTGGGCAGCCCCCAGGGAGGCTTGCTTTGTGTGGTGTAGAAATCAGCAGTGTCAGAGGCAGAGAAGGTGTGAGAGGCTGTGTCCAGACGTCTGCAGACAGACAGGGAGCCTTTGGCCTCCCGCACACCATGCAGTTGGGGTGGGCTTGGGCCCATCTCATGCAACTGACCCTGGGTTACATCTTTTAGTGAGAGCAGTCCACAGATGCTCAGTGATTGTCACAACAGTTGTGATCAGAGGTGACTTTGTCTCGCACAAGGTGTGCTTTGAATTGCTTTTCTTATTTAATCCCACCTCTAGGCAGTTTCTCTGGCCAGTCCATCTTTGCTTAGCCCCGCCCTGCTCACAGTCACACACGAGGGACACATGCATGCTCATGTCCAGGTTCGCTCCCAGACCAAGCCCTCACTGACTCCCCACTCTCCTGGCCCCTCACCAGGGCTGGGGCTGAAGTCCCCACCCCAGCCCCCTTCTCTCACCCACTGCCGAGACTGCCTCCCACCCTCCCCCCAACACCTGCTCTTTCCTCTGACTCTCCCACGAAATCCCCAAATTCTATCAAGTTCTCCTCAGGCTTGAAAACTGGTCCTGCCCTGACCCTCCTATGACTCCTGCCACCATTCTGCTCCCCTCCTTCTTGTCCCTCCCCAGGGGTACTCATGCCCTCGGCCCCAACTCTTGGTGTCCCCCCCGCTGCGTCCAGCTCCCCTCCAGGGTCACCCCTCCTTCGCCTCTTTCTCCCCAGGCCTTGGCCCTGCTGACAGAGGTGACAACAGGAGGTCTCGTCCTTGTCGCAGGGACTCTGCCTCCGGTGCCCATTTCTCCTCCTGGCCCAGTCAATCTTCATCCCCTCACACATCTGACTTTAATAAGCCATTGCTCTTCAGTCTAGAAAAGAGTGAATACATGTATGCGTGTATGCATGCTCAGTCACTTCGGTCAAGTCTGACTCTTGGCGACCCCATGGACTGTAGCCCCCCAGGCTCTTCTGTCCGTGGGATTCTCCAGGCAAGAATACTGGAGTGGGTTGCCATGCCCTCCTCCAGGGGATCTTCCTGACTCAAAGACTGAACCCGTGTCTCTTACATCTCTACCACTAGCACCACATGGGAATCCCGAATATATGTAAACATATGGCCAATTCACTTTGCTGCACAGCAGAAACTAACTTCGTAAATCAACTCTTCTCCAACAAAAAAAATTTTTTAAAAGAATGTCATTGCTTATCTCTTCCCTAATTTCTACATTCTTTCTCTTTTTAGGACTGAAATTTTTGGAATAATTCTTGATTCTTCCTTTTCTATGCCCACTCTCACTATTCTTCTGCTGCTGCCAAGTCACTTCAGTCGTGTCCGACTCTGTGTGACCCCATAGACGGAAGCCCACCAGGCTCCCCCGTCCCTGGGATTCTCCAGGCAAGAACACTGGAGTGGGTTGCCATTTCTTTCTCCAATGTGTGAAAGTGAAAAGTGAAAGTGAAGTCACTCAGTCGTGTCCGACCCTTAGCGACCCCACGGACTGCAGCCTACCAGGCTCCTCCATCCATTGGATTTTCTTGGCAAGAGTACTGGAGTGGCTTGCCATTGCCTTCTCACTATTCTGCCAGTTACCAAACCCTGTGCATATTTAACAAATATTGTTGAATTGGATTGAAGAATTGATAAAACAGCCTAGCTGTGGGAGGGCAGAAATTTCAGTCCAAAGTCTAACACAGGCTTTGTTATGGATCTGTTTGCTTATCTGTGAAAAGGGGTTTGGACTAGCCCCAGACATTGCTAAGAGATTCTCTCTGCCATTGAGTGCACTCTGGGCCCATAAGGAAGTTTGTCCTACCGGCACCATCTCCCCTGCAGCGCTGGATGGACAGACTGCAGGGCAAAGGCGCTCTGTCCACTGGGTCCTCTTTTCCAGGTTTCACTGGACCTTCTACTGTCAGCACAGGACTGGTTTCCAGACCCCACATCATACTGGTCCCTGAAATGTACCAGACATCGCAGCCCTCCATCCTGCACACAGGAGGACCTGACTTCCCTCACAAGGCTCTAGACAAGGACACTCTTCTCAACTATTTAGAATCCCCCACCCCCTGGCACTTTGTCAAGTGTTCATTGCTGAGATGAGGGTTTCCCAGCTGTCCAAGGGGCATGGGCCTTCTGCTGCTGCTGCTGCTGCTAAGTCATTTCAGTCATGTCCAGTTCTGTGTGACCCCATAGATGGAAGCCCACCAGGCTCCCCCATCCCTGGGATTCTCCAGGCAAGAACACTGGAGTGGGTTGCCATTTCCTTCTCCAATGTGTGAAAGTGAAAAGTGAAAGTGAAGTCGCTCAGTCGTGTCCGACTCTTAGCGACCCCACGGACTGCAGTCTACCAGGCTGTTCCATCCATGGATTTTCTATGCAAGAGTACTGGAGTGGCTTGCCATTGCCTCCTCCGGCCTTCTCTGATCTAAATCTGAGCTCAAGAAGGCTAGAATGTATAAGTAAGAAAGTACTGCTAAGAGATGCCACCCAGGCCAGGAACACTTGAAACTGTCCTGTGGGTGCTGAGAGGAGGCTGTCCCCTTGGACTGGGCAAGTGCCCCCACACAAGGGGCTCAGTGACTGTCAGGAGGCTGTCTGTCCCTCCTGCCTCCAGCCCCAATGACTCCAGCTCCCCAGCAGGACCCAAAGCTCCTCCTGCTCCAGCGTGGGGCTCAGGCCACTGTGGATCACATGTGCAAGCCTTTTTCCAAAGCAGGGTGAGTCCCTTGCATAGTCCTTCAGAGGCAAAACAGGACCCCACTTTGTGCTGTTTATTAAATGCTGCATCTGGGGACATGTGAAGCACCAGCCCAGTTCTCACAGCTCTTCTGGCATCAAGCACTCAGCTGGCCAGCTGGGCATTCCACACACAGCCCCTCAGCGATAGGTATCGTCTGTGTGGGAAAGTGACCAAAGCTGGGGTTCCTCTCGGGATCTGCTCCTCAGTGGGAGCCCAGGCTGAGGGAGGGGTGGGGCAGAGGCTGAGATGTGGCCTCAGCCACAGAAGAAGCCTGTTGAGAGGGGCTGGGGGAAACTACTGTGTGGAGAGTTCCCGGCTTCAAGCCGTCTGCACAGGAAACTGCAGAAAGAAAGAGTGAACTCTCCCACTGAGAGACTGAGTCACCCGTGCGGCAGCCCTGAAGCTGTCTTCAAGCCAGATTGTTCTGTGCCGACAATGTCCTGAGTCCTATCGCTCGTCTCCAGGCTCCTGGAGATGCCCTCTTGGAGCTGAGAGGCTGACCACCTGAAGGCCTCCATTCACAGACTCCCCACTAGAGGGCAGCCTCGGGTGAGAGCAGGGCTCTGCCCCTCCTGGGAGCTCCCTGGCTCTCCAGGCTCAGGGCCCTGACAGGAGCTTCCCAGATGGTAGAGGATAAGGCACTCCCCTGCCCCACCCCCTTTTGTACCTGCTGGGTCCTCCATAAATCTGCTCTCAGAGGCCACATGGCCCAGCACCCTTCCTCTGAGCTCAGAATAAGCTGACCTCACACCCAGCTGCCCAGGAGGCCCCACGTGTCCTGGCGAAGGGACTCATGGTGAAGAGAGAGCCTGGGTGCAGCTGAGCTCTGGAGAGGAATGTCAGAGTCACACAGGCATCCCACTCGAGGTCTGCTTTCCCCAGACCCACGGGGCAGGCAGAGAGGATTTAAGGGACTGAAAGCTTGCCTGGCCCTGGTTAAAAGTCAGTGTGCAGGGAGGCCTGGAGACCTTTTTAAGAAGACATACAGAAATGTGGCAGGAGTCAGAGCACTGCCTAGCCAAGCTCTTAGAAGGAAACCCAGTCTGCAGAACATAAAATCAGGAGTGGAGGATAAATAGACTGGTCAGTGGAGGATAAATAGACTCTCGTCCCCTGAGTATCCGTAACTACCCACCTTCTCTACCCTGGCATTGATCATCACTGAAGCACCTCACTGAGAGGCTAAGAGTCTCAAAGGTGCAGCTTGAAACAGCCAAGCTAGGCTGCACACGGCCTTGGATGGCCAGAAGCTTGGGCAGCCCTGGGTCAGAGCATTTGGGAGGGTGACCTACTTTTGAAGGAGCCCCTCCCCACACTGGGGCAGCTCTTCTGTTGACAAGATGAGCTGTGTCCTTCACCAGAACCCTGGAAGAGAATTTTGGCCTCTGAGTGTGTTCCTGATGGGCGACATAGGAGCTGGGGTGTCTGCATGTCCACCTGCTCTTAAGGCAGTCACAGGGTCACAGACCCAGCAGGGGCAGCCCTGGAGTACCCAAAGACAAGGCCTGAAGGTCAAAACATTATGTCGTCTGTCTGGCCCAGGCCCAGTCACCACGCCATGCGGTGCCGGATGACAAGGCAGGCAGCAGTGTGCTTCAGTCCGGAAGGGGTCTTGCACCTGGCAATTCCTTTGGGCTCAGAGATGCTGTTTTGTCACACTTTCAGTAAAGCCTAAAGGGGTGCATGGGCAGCGCACATAGAGACACCCCCAATATGTCTGCACGCACAGCCTCTCAGATACTCACATCCGAGTGGCTGGTACACATTTGCAGCCCACAGATAGGGCCCTGAGATAGTATTGCAAAGCGGTCAGGATTAAGGGCTGGGGGCCGAGAGCGCTGCTGTCCAGCTCTGTGTCCTCTGATCAGTTACCCTACCTCCCTGAGCCTTTTCATGGGTCAGAACCGTCTGCCTCCGCAGCTCACTCTGAGGGCAGGAACAGGAACCGGCTCCCAGAGCCCTGGCCTGAGAACTGTCCCTGAACATGGGGATGCTGGCGAGGTGTGGTCATCAGGGACAACAGTGCTGAGTCAGGGCTCTCGAAACCAGAAGGACAGGCTCCCCGCCCATGTGGTGGACCGTGGACTGGGGGGGCTATTGCTGTTCTTAGGCCAGTCTTTCAACTCCAGTGACGGGGAGGGTCCTTAGCCAGCATCAGGAGACCTGCCGCATGTGGCCCATCAGAGGAACGGAGTTTGGGCAGTTTCAGCCTACAAGCTCTTTTCTGAAAGATCTAAGTGTTAATAAGTCTGCACAGAGGGAGGCACTGGCCCAGGGAGACAATGAGGGGAAGGAGAGCTGGGATAAATATAGAGAAAAGAAACTGTAAATAGAGCGGTGACGGATGCTAACGGAACGAGAGAGGGCCGGGATACAGGGCTCAGCTGAGGAAGACCACACAGACACAGCCAGCCAGAGAGCCGCTGACAGATGGACACAGGGACTGTTCTTCCAGGTTCACGGGCTTGAGTAATCTCCTATGCCCAGACCCCACAGCTGGGGCCGGAGAACAAAGGATGGAAACACAGAGTCCCGCCTGCCAGTGACCTTGGCGCCCACTTCGTGCTTGGACTCCCCAAAGGCTCTTCTCTCCCGGCAGCTGCGTCCCTGCCAGGCTGCTGGCCATCGGGCCCATGTCGTGCCTGGGCAGTGGCAGAGCCTGCAGGGAGAGAGGCATGGGGGCAGCGCAGGTCACCCGCTAACCCAGGCATCAGGAGGAGACGGCGGAGCTTCAAAGAGCTCTGTCCCTCCCACAGCCATAGGCAATCGCCTAAGACCTTCACGCGTCAGCCCTGCATTTTCATGACATTAATGAGACTTCCTGCAAATTTCTCCCTGGAGGAGTTGCCTGCCTTCTGAGTCCTAGCCCTGCGAGCCTGCCCCTCTCCCCTGGCTTCACCTGCTCTGTGAAGGAGTGTGGCAGAAATTCTTTCTGTCCTCTTTTTGTGCTTGCAGTTAATTCTATCCAAGAGGGATAAATGACAGGCTGTCCATGGACCTAATCATCTGCTGGCCCTCCGCTAATTCACCCCGGAGAGGAGTTGGCTGCCATCCCACCACTAGGGAATGTGGGGCCGGAGGGGCCGGGTCTTGTCTGGCGGGCAGAGCAAAAGACCCCAGGCTAGAGGGCGCCTGGCAGGATGCAGGCTTCCTTCCCCTTGGTGGGAGGTTCGGGTCATGTCACAGGCTCATAGCCCCATGTGCTGAGCCCTTACCTCCTGCAGGAGTGCAGGCTTCAGTGATGGTCACATCTGATATGACCTCTGTCCTAAGAGCTTGTGCCCACGTGTCCACATGCAAGGTGTTCTTGGGATGGACTGGCTCATCTTAAAATACCTCCTTTGTGGGTTCCCTCTGGTTCCTTCCTATCTCTCAGTGATTTTCTTGAAATCTTTCCTTGATTACTCTTTCCCACCCGTCCTTAACTGCCGAGGTTCCCCAGGTGCCACTCTGGGCCCTCTCACTTCTCACTCCATCACCCTGGGGACCCACTGGATAAGCATTGCAGGCCTTGAGCCGGGCCCAGGGGAGCAGAGGGGACAGAGTGTCCCCTGCCCTCAGGAGCCCAGTCTTTCGGGACAGTAGCAAGAAACAAGTGAAGGTAACATCCAGGAGCCCCGTGCCTGGGAGCTATCAACGTGCCTAGGTATCCCAGTGTTTTTTTCCTTATATGGAAAATGAGAATTTTCTCAGAGGTTGTTGGGATGATGGAAAAGTAGAAAATGCTCAGAGCAGTGCCTGGGAAGATAAACTCTCAGGTAGTTAAGACGAATCTGATGGCCTGAGACACTGATGAGACCCACTTCAGCCTCAGCCCAGACCTTCCCCTGTGGATGCAAGTGAGCACACCCAGCCCTTCCCCCAGGCATGTCCACGTGGGCATCCAATGGCATGGCAAATCTAGCAGGTCTCGATGGAACTCATCTCCCACTCCCTACGTGTGCTGGGTCACAGCCTCGGGAGTTCCCCAGGTGAAATCTGAAACTGAAATCCTCTTCTCTCCTTGCCTCAAGAAAAGCAAGGGGGCCCCCACTCCAGTTTGGTAGGCAGCAGACTTCATCAGGAAGGAAACTCTCCTGAGAGGCTTGTCTTGGATGAGTGGACCGCCATATCCACCTGCCAGAAACTTAAAACTTCATGTAGAGGCCTTAAAGAGGTTCAGTCTAGACTTTCTCAGTGACTTTGCTCTCTCAGGGCTGTGTCCTTAATACAGCTCCTAGTGCAGGAACAGTGGACAGAATGTACATCCCAAGGACAGGAAGCGGGAAGGAGCCTCTGATTGCTTGGGTCCAGCTTTCAGTCTACTGGCAACGGTCATGTCCTCTTGATAACTTGCTCCTACGATGCGCTCCATAGTGACGGCACCACTGTTCGTTCCTTGATCCAGTTTCATGAGCGGGACCCTAGGAGCCATCTCCTATCCACACCACGCAGTCACAGTGTCCTGGGAACTGTGAGGAATCAGTTCGGATGATATAGGAAAACCCCTGAACTACAATTAAGTCTCCTCAAAAGATAAACAATGAATTATCACAGTATGAACCCATTCCTCCATGTCATTCCAACTCATAGGTACATATCCAAATAACTGAAACAGGTACTCAAACAAATCTTTGTACACAAGTTTTTGTAGCAGCACTAGTCACAAGAGCCAAAATGTGGTAACAACCCAGATGTCCATCAGTGGATGCGTGGATAAGTGAAATGTGGTATATCCACACAAGGGAGCACTATTCAGCCGTGAAAGGAAGTGCTGATCTATGTGGATGAACTTTGAAATAATAATGCTAAGTTAGAGAAGCCAGACACAGCAAGTAATATACTATGTGATCCTTCTGATTTTAACTTCAGTTCCAAAATGTGAGGGTTTTCCCCACATGCTTCTAAGCAATTCTCTGACCCCATCTGGGTGTCCTACAATTCAACTCAATTCTGACCCTATCACCTGGAGGTAGCATCAGGTTCCACAGGTTAAGGGCTCAGTGCCACAAGACTGACTCCACTTCAGATGTCAGTCCCAAGTCCAGGTCATTACCTGTGCTTCTGACTGACTGGCTATAAATCAGAGGTTCTCCTGACTACTTCCTTGGGCTGGATTTATCTGCTCTTAATAGAATGGCTCGCAGAACTCAGGAAACCAATTTACCCACTAGATTACCAGTTTATTCCAAATAATATCAAAGGGAGAAAATCAAAAGCCAGAGGAAGAGATACCTAAAGTAAGGTTCTGAACAAAGGAGTTTCTACCCCCTGGAGTTTGGACCCTACAAGGTGGCATGTGGAAGAGTTCTGATCCACCAGCCTGGAAGCTCTCTGAATCCCTTCCTTTTGGGTTTTTATGGAGGCTACATTACATAAGGGCTTCCCTGGTGACTCAGATGGTAATGAATCTGCCTGCAAAGCAGGAAACACAGAAGTGGGTTTGCTCCCTGGATGGGGAAGATTTCCTGGAGAAAGGAATGGCAACTCACTCCAATATTCTTCTGTGGAGAATCCCATAGACGGAAGAGCCTGGCTGTCTATAGTCCATAGGGTCATAAAGGGTTGGACTAACAAACACACTACTTAGGCATGAGTGATGACATCATTGGCCATTGGTGAATGAACTCAACCTCTAGTCCCTTTCCCCTCCCCAGAGCTGGAGGGTTAAGGATGAGACTGAAAGTTCCAAACTTCTAATCATGTGGTTGGTCCCCTGGCAACCGTAGGGGACCAAAAATCACCTCATTGATAAAACAAAAGACACATTTATCAGTCTCATCGCTTAGGAAATTCCAAAAGTTTTAGGAACTCTGTGCTGGGAACAGGGGAATGCTGCTGCCCTGGACTCAGGAGCATCTACCTGGACTGCTGGGGAGCCCTGCTCTGAAAGTTCCTGGAGTCAGGAGCAGGCAGGATAGGATCTGTGGGGCTGCTCCTCCAGGAGGTGCCTACAGGGGCAGGGACATTTATTAGCAGAGAGGGAGGGGCTCTGACCAAAATTACAGCAGAGGCTCTGTTCCATCACACTATTCAACCCTGGTCAATAGCTTGCCTGCTGCTACTGCTGCTGCTAAGTCACTTCAGTGGTGTCCGACTCTGTGTGACCCCATAGACGGCAGCCCACCAGGCTCCCCCACCCCTGGGATTCTCCAGGCAAGAACACTGGAGTGGGTTTCCATTTCCTTCTCCAATACATGAAAGTGAAAAGTGAAAATGAAGGCCCTCGGTCATGTCCGACTCTTCACGACCCCATGGACTGCAGCCTACCAGGCTCCCCCGTCCCTGGGATTCTCCAGGCAAGAGTACTGGAGTGGGGTGCCATTGCCTTCTCCGATAGCTTGCCTACACTTGGATAAAAATTCTATTCTTGAAGGAGTCCAGAAGAGCTCACACTGGGACTTCTATCCAGGGGCTGCTAATGGTGATTCAGTCCAGAGCCTTGCAGGGTCTAGGGAGAGCAGCCCAGCCACAGCAGGTGAGGTAGTAAAGTGTCACTTGGCTGAATGGATCCCTTGCTTGTAAGTGCCCCCTCCCTCCAACACCAAGCTAGTGTCCTGCAGTGGCTGGGAGCTAGGGCTTAATCAACCACTGGGAGACTAGACCTGCCACAACACCCATTAGCATCTTGGAGACACACCCCTCCCCCCTAAAGGCCCAGGGCTGGAAGCACTGGTCTGTCTGTTCATCCTCTCCCCCCACCTCTCCGTCTGCCTGGCTCTCCTGTTCGCTAGCTTCCAGCTGGCGATCGATTCATTGCTTGTCTCTCCTTTTGTTTTATCATCCCACTTTATCTTCTTTGTGGCATTTTTCCTTTCTTTGAACAGTTTCTGTTGCTCTTTTAATCAGGAGGGGAAGCAATGGAAGGAATAAACGGAAGGGGAGGTCTGTCTGCCTCTGTACAGGTTCCTCCATTGGACACCCTGACCCTCAGTCTGGATGTGTTGAGATGGTGATAAGATCCACTTGCATTCTTATATATCCTTTTCCCAAAGCACAAAAACCCTATTGATTCTCCCTAACATCTCTGCTTCCCATCCTACTCTCTCCATCCCCACACACCCGGCTAGGGTTCTTTCAGCTCCCCGCCGAATCCCTGCAGCAGCCAGCAGCCTTCTACCCATCTCCAGCCTATCCCAGCACAAAGCTGAGCCCTTCACTTTGCTTCAGTGGTTCTCAAAATGCGGGTCCCAGACCACCAGCATCAGCATCCTCTGGGAACTAGATAAAAATGCAAATTCTTAGGACACATCCCAGACCTACTGATTCAGCAACTCCAGTGCAGGGCCCAAAGCTTTGTGTTTTAAACAGTTCTCCAAGTGACTGTGATGAGTGCTAAAGCTGAAAACCACTGATCTACTTAAAAGCCCTCATTGACTCCCACCTTCCTCAACTCCTCCCACCTGCCAATGTGCCCTGAGCAGGGCTGGTCCAGGCCTCTGTGCCATGGGCTCCTCATTTCAGAGCACACTGGCCATCTCCTTTTGTGGTGTCCCCTCCAGCCCTGACTAGCCTTGTCCCTCCTGCCCTTAGCTGTCAGCCTATTGCCCTCACTCTCTCTAGACTAGGAATTCTTGGAGGGCAGGGCCGTGTCTTGGTTTCTGTGAACCCCAATACCATGTACATATGCGGCACCTGATTCAAAGCTGTGACTTAAGTACTGTCCCCTGGGTCATCACAAGATCCCTAGACACATGCTGGCAAAGATTCATGGTTATTCCATTTTACTATTGAGCTTACTATTAATACAGAGGGATTGGTGGGCCCCTGGAGGATGCACAGCAAGCCCCTGCAGCTCTCCCAGACTGTGCTCTTGAAACAGGTTCTGGAAGTACCTAGAGTGCGAGAAGAGCAAGGGAGTTGGGGTCCTACGAGCTATGCTGGTACCCTGGCTCTGCCATTTTTCAGCCCTATGACCTCAGAAAAGCTCCAAGACTCATTTTTCTCATTTGTGAAATGGAATTTTTGTATTAAGGTTAGATAAGTTTTGTCCTAATTTGAGTGCCCCTGAGAGCAGAGCCTGAGACAAAGTTTTGGATGCAGGGATTTATTCCAGAAGGGATCCCAGAGAGTAGGAGGGGAGAGTTGGGAAGGGCAAGTCAGAAAAGAGGAAACACTAATGCAATTTTTACCAAAGGTGGTGGGAGGGTCCTTCCTGCTGAAACTTCTGAGAAGCACACAGAATGTGGCCCCAGAACTGCCCACCCAAAAGACAGGGTCATTTATCACATTTCCCACATCCCATTGGCTCAGAGGTGCCAAGGCCCTCCCTCTTACCGACAGTTGCTGAGATTCTCCAGTCTGCAGGTATGTGGGTTCTGAACCTTCAGGTAAGGCCAGAGGCAGAGAGACACAGAGGTGGAAGATGCACTTGGGGTGGTTCTGGTTTGAGACCTGCTGCTGAAACTAGAGGCAGGCTAAGGGGATGCACAAGGGGCCCTGAGAGCACCCGTTCCAGTCTGTGAACACACCTACCCCTCTGCCAAGAATGCATCTGCACTCAATATGCCAGCAAATTTGGAAAACTCAGCAGTGGCCACAGGACTGGAAAAGGTCAATTTTCATTCTAATCCTAAAGAAGGACAATGCCAAAGAATGTTCAGACTACCACACAATTGCACTCATCTCACACGTTAGCAAGTAAAACTCAAAATTCTCCAAGCCAGGCTTCAACAGTACATGAACTTCCAGATGTTCAACTTGGTTTTAGAAAAGGCAGAGGAACCGGAGATCAAATTGCCAACATCCGCTGGATTATCAAAAAAGCAAGAGAGTTTCAGAAAACCATCTATTTCTGTTTTATTGACTATGCCAAAGCCTTTGACTGTGTGGATCACAACAAACTGTGGAAAATTCTGAAAGAGATGGGACTACCAGACCACCTTACCTGCCTCCTGAGAAATCTTTATGCAGGTCAAGAAGCAACAGTTAGAACTGGACATGGAACAACAGACTGGTTCCAAATCGTGAAAGGAGTACATCAAGGCTGTATATTGTCACCCTGCTTGTTTAACTTATATGCAGAGTACATTATGTGAAATGCTGGGCTGGATGAAGCACAAGCTGAAATAAAGATTTCTGGGAGAAATATCAATAACTTCAGATATGCAGATGACACCACCCTTATGGCAGAAAGTGAAGAAGAACTAAAGAACCTCTTGATAAAAGTGAAAGAGGAGAGTGAAAAAGCTGGCTTAAAACTCAACATTCAGAAAACTAAGATCATGGCATCCAGTCCCATCACTTCATGGCAAATAGATGGGGAAACGGTGGAAATAGTGACAGACCTTATTTGGGGGGGCTCCAAAATCACTGTAGATGGTGGCTGCAGCCATAAAATTAAAAGAGGCTTGCTCCTTGGAAGAAAAGCTATGACTAACCTAGACAACATATTAAAAAGCAGAGACATTACTTTGCCAACAAAGGTCCGTCTAGTCAAAGCTATGTTTTTACCAGTAGTCATATATGGTTGTGAGAGTTGGACTATAAAGAAAACTGAGTACAAAGAATTGATGCTTTTGAAATGTGGTGTTGGAGAAGACTCTTGAGAGTCCCGTGGACTGCAAGGTGATACAACCAGTCTATCCTAAAGCAAAGCAGTACTGAATAGTCATTGGAAGGATTGATGCTAAAGCTGAAACTCCAATACTTGGCCATCTGATGTGAAGAACTGGCTCATTGGAAAAGACCCTGATGCTGGGAAAGATTGAAGGTGGGAGGAGAAGGGGATGGCAGAGAATGAGATGGTTGGATGGCATCATCAACTCAATAGACATGAGTTTGAGTAAGCTCCGGTAGTTGGTGATGGACAGGGAAGCCTGGCATGCTGCAGTCCATGGGATCACAAAGAGTCAGACACAACTGAGTGACTGAACTGAACTGATCTGATCTGCCAAGACTGCCTCTCACATGGCTCTGCTGCTCTGATCTGAGGTGGCCTGTTTAGCTGTCTGTATCCCCTACTTGACATGAGTTCTCTAGATGCCCATTACTATATCCTCAATGCCAAAGCAAAAGCAGTGTACAGACCACATCCGTGGAAATATCTTTTGAGTGACTGAATGAACAAAAGCACTCTTCATGTAATAGAGACTCAGGACCATCCACTGTGGCACTAATCAGACTTCTGAACTGAGGGAGAGAATGCACTGCTTTATCATCAAGTTGCAAAGAATCATCCCAGGTGGCACAGTGGTAAAGAAGCCACCTGCCAATGCAAGAGATGTAGGTTCGATTCCTGGGTGAGGAAGATCCCCTGCAGTAGTAAATGGCAACCACTCCAGTATTCTTGCCTGGGACATCCCATGGACAGAGGAGCCTGGCAGGCTACAGTCTGTGGGGTTGCAAAGAGTCAGACATGACGGAGCACACACAGAAAGAAAAGAAATCCATTATGAGTGGGTTGGAATTCCTTTCTATTCAAGAATAACAGAGAACAGGTTTACCACTGCCCTGAAACCACTACAAGCCCAGACAAAACATAGGAAACAATGATGCTTGAGAGGTTGGACTCAGAGCAAAAAAGAAGGCTCATCTTTGAGAGGAAATGAATGACTGCCCCAGCTTAAAGGCTGGAGAAAATTTCGGGCAGCTGTGGGAAGCAGGCGTGGAAGAAAAGCATGGAGGGACATACTGCAAAGGAACATGAGGAAAAGTGTCTGGGTGATGATCAGTTCACTGACTTTATTGTAGAGATTGTTTCACAGGTATATACAGAGCATGTAAAAACCTATCAAATTGTATACTTTAAACTATGCCATTTAATTATATGTAATCATACTCAGATGAAGTTGTTTTTAAAAATAATAAATTAGAGAATTGATATTTCTGCTAGGTAATGGAGAATACATCAGTAAAAACAGACGTAGAAACTCATTAAAGAGTATATAACTAATCAACATCTTTCTGGTAAGATCCTTAGCTCTCTGGCTTTTGACAAATAATCTTTGTCTAAAATTTGGATCCAGTTTTCAAAGAGGGGTTCAGAATTTGTCCAGCAGGCAGGCAGGTTGAAAGCATTTGTAAATTTCACCTGAGTTACTCTCTCCTCCATATCAGAGCCTGTTGCCTTGGGAGGGGCACACCCACTTCACTAGGCCACAGGCCAGGTTACCTCCTCCAGGGGATTCAGACGTGTCTTCTACATCCACTGCTTCCACCAGCAAAGCCCCAGGGAAGCTTCTCACAGCTTCCCTGCCACACCTGGATCACTGTCACCTGTCTTTGAGATCTCTGTCCTTAGATGCCCTCTACATGTGTACATTACCTAAAGGTTCAGGGACCTCTCAGGCTCCCACCTGGAGACTGGAGGTGCTGGTTCCACCACTGACCACTCCCCTAGTGGTTTCTTGGGCGCCTAGTGGAATAATTCTCTCAATGCACCACCCATTTCCCCAGCAGAATAGCTTCAATTCCTAAAGCTACAATGCTTTCATTCTAATCTCGTAAGCACCTCCTCCCAAGAAGCAAAGCACATCTTCAGAAGACTATGCTGGAATGTGTTCAAAGGATGCTCTTTTCTCTTCAGGACCTTAGGCTAAGTTTGGCCATTGCACCAAACCCTGTATGTACCAATGTGAACATTTTTTCTTGACAACCTGACATCTAGAGGTTGGACTCTGACTCCTCCTGCACACATCACATCTAATCTGCACACATCTAGAGGTTGGACTCTGACTCCTCCTGCACACATCTAATCTTCCATCAAACTGTGTGCAACTGAATCTTCAGTGTGGACAGGGCTCTGGTTATTTTCTGTTGGGATGCTGAGCCCAGGGAAAGTCAGCCTAGGTGGATGGAGTGACTATTACACTTCCCAAGGACCCCCAGGCTGGGCCACACAAAGCCCTGCAAAAGGACCCTGCCTTCTTGGTTCTGCCTCCTGTCCATAAAGCTCTTATAAATAGTTAGTTGTAGGCTTTTTTGTGTGAATGTAAGTTTTCATTTATCTGGGATAAATGTCCAGGAGTGTGATTTCTGAGTCTTGTGATACAATGCATGCCTGCATGCTAAGTTGATTCAGTTATGTCAGACTCTTTGAAACCCTATGGGTTGTAGCCTGCCAGGCTTCTCTGTCCATGGGGTTCTCCAGGCAAGAATACTGAGCAGGTTGCCTTGCCCTCCCTAGAGGATCTTCCTGACCCAGGGATCAAACTCGTGTCTCTCACATCTCCTGCATTGGCAGGTGGGTTCTTTACCACTAGCGCCACCTGGAAAATCCAAGTGTGTAGTAGAAATAGTTTTAACCTCTTTTCTAATTCTTAGACCTTTATATATATGTTCTTATCCAATTGCATTGGCTAATACCTCAAAGGCAATGTTAAAGCATACTAAAGGTAATGAACACCCTTGCCTTAGTCAGAGTAGCTCTAGTGTTTCCCCATCAAGTAGGATTCTGGCTTTAGGATTTGTGGCTTATATATATTGAGATGTGAAGCCAATATCCATCTGTATTAGTTTCCCAGGGCTGCTTTGACAAAATGCCACAGACTGGCTGGCTTCAAGCAACAAAATTCATTCTGGGGGTTGGAAGCCTGAAATCAAACTGTCGGCAGGGCCACAGTCCCTCTGAAACTTGTAAGGGGGAACCTGTCCTTTCCTCCCAGTAGCTTCTGGTGCTTTGCCCAGGCTTTGACATTCCTTGGCTGGCAACCTCAGTGCTCCAGCTTTGCCTCTGTTGTCACACAGTGACCCCTTCTGGGTCTGTGTCCCTGTGTCCCTTCTCTTCTCATAGGGACACTGGTCATAGGACTCCAGTATGGCCTCATCTTAACATCACTAATTATATCTGCAGTGCCTCTTTTTCAAGCCACCCACACACAACAAAACATTCAATTCCCGCCTTCCTTTCTATGTTGTTCTTGAGAAGACTGCTGGAAGCTTAATTTTCTTATTCATCCAATTAATTTTATAGTTGGGCCTGGAATCCCTGAGGATTTTTTTTTTTTTTTTGGTCTTTAAAGTCTAGTAGTTTATGTTTCAGATTTGAGATTTGGACATTCTGGGACAATTTTCAAAGTATATGTGCTGGGAGACAATTCTCTGAGTTGTATATATTGTAAATATATTGTATAGCAAATACACTGTATAGCAAACAGCCTCAGAAGAGAGAGACAGTTTTGTCCTCCAGGACAGAAAGGAGACATGCTCGGTTTTCAGCACAGTGAAGCGAAAGGAAGGGATGATATCTACTCATTATGAAAGACTCAGGTTCCCTGAGCTAAGAGTTCGTCTCCTGTTATATTGTATGAGCAGATATTCTCTAGCCCTCTGTACATCACCCTTGAATATTAAGGCTGAGAGGATCAATGTTAAAAGGACAGTATATTGGGTACTAATACTTCTGTGAGTAATAAGCTGTCTTTACTCTCTGACCCAGGAATCTCATGTTTTCTACTGGCAACCATAAAACTGTGCCAAGCTAACTTATTAGCTTATAAGTAGGATAAAATATAAGACTCTTCCTAGCTCTTGACAACATGCTGGGGCATTTTAATATAGTTATTTACTTTTTCTGGAAAGTCTTCTTAAATACAGTTTTAAATATTTGTTGTTCCTGTGTTTGGTTATTTCAACCTGGGACTCCTATTATATGTAGGATGAAACTTCTTTGCCCATCTTCCTTTTCAATAATTTTCAGAACCATTTTACTTCTTTTTTTTTTGAGTTATTAAAAATATTAATACATATTTATTAAAATGATAAATTTTAATACTATTAAACATACACAATACATATTTACTGAAAATAGGAAATACAGCTTTAATGAATGGGAGTATCTCCTTAAGTAGTTCATATATTCGTGGATAAACATTATTTGTTGCTGAAAAAGACAGAATTTGTCAACAGTTCTATCCTAATTTTTTTGTTTTTTATAGATGGACGCTCTCAGGAGTGTTACTCACAGGAGAAGATAGATGGGAAAGGACAATTTTGTTTTAACAATGTCATTTAAATCTCCAAACTCTTTCTGAGTTATGTGGCAAACTCCATAGAGTGCTATATTATTAAGGATTGCTTTTACAGTCTATCATTAAATAATCATTTTAACAATCTATCACTGAAACTTATTTTTAATAATCTATCAATTGACAGCATGATTAGATCCTCCTTCCATTTATTGAAAACAGTGAATTAGAAACCACCTGCCCTGCAGAATGATGTGATACCTAGGCCTTCACTTTCTAGCATCACATCAGTAGTTTGAATTGTCTCTTTATTTGGCTCTCAAGAGATTTTTGTACCCTGGAGTAAAGCACCATAGTAAGATTCTATCTAGTGGAAGAAGAGCAAGCAAAAAGGTAGGTCAGAAAGGAAAACTCACAGGAGAGTTCTCAGGCAAATCTTTTTCAACCTAGAGAACTCATAAAAGTTCCGGAACCAGAAACTGATTCCCTTAAAACCATCTGTGCCTGTGTATCCCTTGGGAAATCTTACACCTCCCCCCCACCCCAAGGGTATACATGCTGCAGTTTGTAGACTGCTTTTGTTTTTATTATTTTTGTTGTTTTTTTTTTGTTTGTTTTTTTATTTTGTTGTATTTTTGTTGTTTTCTTTGTTTTCTGCCTTTATTCAGTGTTCCATTTTAAAATTTCACTTCAATATATTCCTCCTTATACAGCTTGTAATTTATTTTTTATTTCTGAAATTGTGTTGCCTTTTTCTTCAGTTTCTTTCCTGAGTTCAGTCAACTCATTGCATTTCTTTTGCTTTTCTCATATTTGTTTTTAGATTTTTAATTTATGATTCAAATGTTTTAATTTACAAATGATTTTTAACATATGTTCAATTCATAATGCAACATGTATTATCAGTTTCTTCCATTTGGGGGAAAGGGAGACTTTTGATCAGCTACCAGTCTCATATGGACTTGGTTTGATTTATTTTCTATTTTTCCTATTCCTGAACACTGTGTGTGTGTTCTTCTCAGCTTTTTTTTTTTTAATGGATAATAATGAGGGGAATGAAAAGGATTGGGATATCTTATTCCTTTTATTCCTTTTTTAATTTCTGCAGAATCAATATTTTTCCTCTCTTAAACTTTTCCCTCATGGTCAATTCACAAAGGACATAACTCATCTCTTTATTTTATTATCTCCTAGAAGCTCTGCAACTCTGAGGCGCCAGTTCCAGTCCTGTTCACTTTCAAGCCATTTTCTCTTTGGCTGTTGCTGTGAACTACGATGTCCTGGACCTGTGTTCAATGTTTGACATTTACTATGGTACTTTCTTTTTCTGGGAGTAATGCTGTGTGTGTGTTATCCACATCCTCTTCCTCTAATGTCCCTTTTTGTGGATTCTCATAAGCCTCTCCTCCTCTACTCTCCCACCTCTAGCAACACAGACGCTCTATTGAAACACAGCACTTCCTTCTCAAGCTGTAGTTACTTCAAAGTTTGTGGTGGTGTCTATATCCTAGAGATGTAAAGGTGTGGACCAGGGATGAACGTATTGCTTTTTCTCTTAACTGATTTTTGGATATGAGGTGGAAAACTAAATGGATGCAGAAAGCTGCCATTATTTTTCAGATCATTCCAAATAGTTTAAATGCTGTTTTTGTTTTTCATTTGATCTATAGTTACTTAGAGTTTGTTTTTAAATTTCATAATGTATAGGTTCCTAAAATTATTTATCTATTTATTTTTACCTTAATTTCATTGGACTCAGATATGTGGTCTCTATGTTGTTATTGATTCTTTTAAATGTACAGAAACCCAATTAACAGCCTACTTGTGGGTTAGTTTTATACATGATCCTTATGTGTCTGAGAAGATTGTACATGCTCTAATTTCCTACTGCAGGGTTCTCCCCGTCTCTCTCTCTGTATATATACATACATATATAGGATCAGGTTTGTTAATTATATTCTTCAAATACCATGAAAGATTTGTTGTCTGTTTGATCTAATTACTGAGAAAGGCATATCAAAAATTTCCTAATGTGATGTATGTTTATCAATTTATCCTTGTTGGTCTGTCAAGTTTTGCTTTACATGGTTTGAGACTATGTTATTAAGTGTATTTTTAAAATATACTTAATTGAAGATTTTATCATTATATCTTGATTGACATTCATTTTTTTAAAAAATATGATATTGATATAGCCATACAAGCTTTGTTTTGGCAAATATATAATTTCCATCCTTTTATTTTCAGTCTTTTCATGTCCCTTTGCTTTAGTGTGGCTCTTGCAAGCAGGATGTTTGGATGTTTCAACTTAATCTGATAATTCTATATGTTAAGTAGAGAGTCTGGTACACTTGTATCATGCTATAGACATACAAAATAATGTATGTCAAAGTTATTTTTTACATTTACTCTGCTTTTATTATATTTTTAATTTAAATTTCTTTTAAGGAACTGATTTATCTTTCTGTAAAATCATATTTATCTGGAGTTTAGTAATTCTTTCATTTACATTTTTATGTTCTGTCAAATTCAAGTAAAATTAAATATATTGTTACATACTCATGTATATGTATACATACATGTATATATATATATTTATATCTATTTTTCCTACAATGCATATATATTGCTTTTACAATCCAAAAGTTATTTAGAGATAGTTTAATATGTAAATGAATAGATAAATGAAATCATATCTTTCTTTCTTTATTTTTAACATGGAAATGATGTTGTTATAACCAGGTAGATTTATCAACAGCCATAAAATGGAAGTCACCTGAAGGCAGAATCTCCTCAACCTCTCCTGCCCTGAATATTCTCTGCTGAGATTAGTAAATGCCTGCAGAAAAATAAAGAATGCTGTCAGGAGGTCGTGAACTAAGTTGCTATAGTGTGGTTACCAGAGTTAGCAAATAAAAACCTTACGCAGGGTATACTTTTAGTAACAATTTACACACTGTTTATCTGATATTCAGATGTAACTGCTGCTGCTGCTGCTAAGTCACTTCAGTCGTGTCCGACTCTGTGACCCCATAGACGGCCTCCTACCAGGCTCCCCTGTCTCTGGGATTCTCCAGGCAAGAACACTGGAGTGGGTTGCCTTTTCCTTATGTCCTGTGTTTTATCTGGCAACCTTAGCCTATGAATCCCCCTTGCCCATGCATTTCACTGGAGAGTGGCGCAAGGCAGATGTCTCTTCCTTGTAAGCCCGTGACCTGTCTCCGCTGAATGGATCTGGGAAGAGGTAAAAATGACCACTCTCTATTTGGACACCCACACTCATTGTCTCTTATTTGCTAGCAATCTCTCAGAGACCCCTTAGCACTTAATCTAGGGAATGAGGACACTATGCCTTTGGTTTTCAGCCTGCTAGAATTTCCATCTGACCCTTTGCCAACAACCCCAACACCGGCCCACCACACACAAACACACATCCAGACTTTCTGCCAATGTCAGACCTCAGGAGCTAGAACCAATCAGGGAAACCCCACACTGAAGGATTATGGCCAGGTTCTGCCTCCTCCCTGAGCTCAGGAAAAGACTGCTAACCAGTTGCCCACTCAGGACTTCCTTATTGAAAAACAGCAAATTTATTGATCCCAACAGGTGCGGGTTCCTCAAACTCATTGCAGTGTCCTCCTGGATCTTCCAATCACCCCTCTCCAATCCTTCTCCAGGAGTTTTCCCGCTCACAGTTATTCGGAACTTTCTGTTGCTCCTTCTGCTATGCCTAAATAATTATAATAAGCTAATAATTAACTTTTGTACAAAACTCTGAGTTCCCTGTGTATTCTTTTATTTGTGACAATTAGTCCTCAGTCCAGCGCTGACTGAAAAAGCATGGGCTCTGACCCTGACAGGCTTGAGTCTGAGGCCGAGATCACTCACTGATCTTGGCTTGTGGCTTTGACCAATTCACTGAGCCTCTCTGAGGCCTCTATTCATCATCTATAAAATGGGACTCGGACAAGTGACTTGAACCAATCCTTATTCTATTAGATGCCATTCAGACTCACAAGGGAAAAAAATTTGCAAACTCCATATTTGCACTAGATCGTACTCTTTTAGAAGCACGCAGGAAAAAATGCAAACTTCATTGGCAGCAGAATTAATTAGACAGATTTCAATATATCTTTCATGGCAGTCAGAATGCTGATTGGAAAGGAATTTCCAGACACAGAGTATCGTAGAAAGGAGTGAGTTTACTAAGAACAAAGAGCAGGGATAATGTGGAGCACGGTGGTCCAAACTCCTGATAGACCTTGAAAAGTCGACAGGACACTGTTAGAAGAGAGGCCAGCTCAAGGGAGAGCCGACTGAAGGGAGACTAGATAGTGAGGGGCACTAAAAACACAGCGGACCGACTTCCTGAAAAACCAGGGAGTTAGTAGCCAATTTTTATAGCCTCGAGACAAAGAAAATTCCTGCTAGAAGGGTGGAATTAGGTAATTGGAGACACTTATGCACTTTTTTCCTCTTTCTTATTTACTGTTTATCTTGTTTCCTATTTAATAAGACAATGGAAGCAAATGGAGAAATTCCTTAAAATCCCATCACAATATCCACCCCTGTGTTTGGCCTTCCCAAATGCTCTGCAAAATGACTATCCAAGCACTTCCAAGGCCTACTACTCCATATTGATGCCCTCTATCCCATCCAGTTCCATCTACTTCAGGACATTACTCTAGCCTTCTTCCCCTTTCTCTCACACATCACAAATAGTCTTTTCTCTAATGTATTTTTCTTTTAGCATACACCCTTGATGTTCTTAATTTCTTCTTGAAAAAAAGTTTAAAAGTGACAAAAACACACCTTTCATTTGACTACTCTTTCCCCTTTAAGTTATCCTAAGTTCTCTTTTTTCTTATTACAGCTAAACTGCTCAAAAATGTTTACACCTTCTGCCTGTTTCTCTTCTCTTTCTTAAACATTCTAACCAGATTTTTGTGCCCAGCATTCCAATAAAACTTCTCAAAATTACTGATAACCTTCATGTTTAGTGACCAATAAATACTTTTCACGGAGAAGGCAATGGCAAGCCACTCCAGTACTCTTGCCTGGAAAATCCCATGGATGGAGGAGCCTGGTGGGCTGCAGTCCGTGGGGTCGCTAGGGGTAGGACACGACTGAGCGACTTCACTTTCACTTTAGGGAGCTATAGGATGAGTACCAAGGTGGGCATTTTTGCCTAACTTGGCATCAGGAAGCTGGCCAGTAAGGATCAGGGGTCTTTTGGCAGCAGTTACAATGGGGCTCCGTCAGTTCCGGAGATGACCTCAGTCTGGGCTCTACTGCCATGGCCCCAGTGCAAGACCACACACCTGTGGCCTTACGATAGGACTCCACAGTGTCCACAGTAGATTAAAAATGAGGAATTTCTATAATCCTCACAACAATAAGAAGTAGACTTATTTTAGTGAGAAAAGCAAGATGGGAAATAATATGTATAATATTAATGTTTTGTGTAAGAAAGAAGGACCATAAAAACATGTTTATTGTATTTGCTTATTTTACATAAATAATACACAGAACTTAATGAAAATAGTTAAATCTTTCAGTGTGAAGATTGGGGATGGTGATGCAAAGTACAGTGGTTTAGGGCAGGGATATTCTTTCACTATATATCATTTTATATTTTTTGGATTTTGGAACCACATGATTTGTATTTTGTAATCCATTCAAAAATAAAGATAGGAAGTTGAACACTTTTAAAAATTATACGTAAAGTCTACCTCTAAAAGTTGTCAGTTAAATGAAACTATATATGAAGCATGTGTGTGTGTGTGTGTCTGTGTAGTGTTACAGAATTATGTATTTTGATAGAGAAAATTTTGCAAGTTAACTGCTAAGGAAAAAATAATCATGCATTATCCCAACGCACAGAGGCAAATCTGTTAATATTTTTCATATTGTTTATCAATATTTATATGGTTATTTAAATATTTTTACATAGGGAGTATGTACAGTTTTTTACCCTGCATTTACCTTAAAACAAAGCCATCCTTTGTAACTTCTGTTTTTGATATCTGTAGTATACTTAATTATGTAAATGACCTTTATCACCTGTTTACTTGTCTGTGTTCCCATGGCCCTGTCAACTCCCCAAGGACAGGGGCTGTGCCTTATTCATCTTTGTGTTCCCTGGGTGTGATTTGTGGAGGTATCTTGATAAGTATCTATTGAATAAATGCACACATTATTTGACCAAAATTATCTAAGGAGTCACTTATTGTTGGGTGTTTGGGTCATTTCCAATTGTTTTCACTCCTCTAAATAATGCTAGCACAGTCATCTGTATTTATGAATCACAAATCACTGTGCACATCTTTACTTGTTTCCTTAGGCAAAATTCCTAGAAGTGGAATTACTGGCTCAATGGATAGGAAAAATTTAAGGTTGTTGAAATCACACTGCTAATTTGCCTTCCAAAATGTTGTCCCAATATGCACTCTCGGCAGCTGCCACAGGAGGCCTGGTCCTGACATTCACTGAAATCTGGAGCTCCTGTCCCTAAAATCTTTGCTTATTATAAGCAGGACAAGAAAATGGCATCCCATATACAATCCTATTGCACTGAAGTTTCTTTAACATTTTTTAGTGAGTTTGAACAGGTTTTCAAATTTTCTCAGACATAATTTTTTTTAATTTTGTTTGCTCATACACTTCATACATCTGTCTACTCGGGCTTTCATATTTTTCATCTGTATCTTCTCATTTTAAACTGTGACTCTCCCTGCTTGTCTCTTTCCTCATAGGTTACCTAATCGTCTCCAGGGAATTTTTTAGAAGTTTAGGGGAGATGCATATTATGGAAAATTTCCAATATACAAAACAGTAGAGAGAGAAGTACAACCAAGTCCCAAGTTCCTGTCACCCAACCTCAACAACCTTAAGTACTTTGACAGTTTTATTTGTTTGTTATGTTTCTTCCCCAACATACACAGACATTTGAAAAACATTTTTTTTCCTAGAGTATTTTGGGCAAATCCTAGACATCACAGCATTTTCCCCCTAAATAGCCAAAGAATTTTTAAGCTGCCATATGAGTATTTCTATTTAAGAAGTGCACGGATTGAGTCCACAATAAGGAATTTATTTTTAACAGATTGGAATCCTGTCCTCTATCATTTCTCTGCATTCAATGGCTCTTTCTTTATGTGAAACATGGCCTTTGTCTTTCTTCAGCCCACCTGCGTGTACTCCGTGGGAGACCACTGAAATATTGCAGCCATGCATTTAGGTCAGAAGAATGGCCAAGGCCTTGTCAGAGTTACCCAGGTCTATAGGAGCGGAGAACCATCAGTTTGCATTTGCTGAGCATGTATGTAAACAACTCATCTCCATCGTTTGCAAACTGATTGCCCACCTTCATCAAACTCATCATTCAACAGTGTTAATGCTGCCAAGTCTTAATTCATCTTCATCAAACGGCAGCTTGTGTTGAGAAGGGAAATGGGTTGATTTCCGTCCCCTCCCCATGAAATGGCAGCTTCTTTGTCAGTCTGGAAACAATGCATCCCTCTGCAGACTGGGCTTCACGTTTTAAGCAGAACTCAAGACGGGGGCAGTACTTTTATTTCCTCTCTTGGGACCATTTTACCCAATTTCAAATATCTGTAGAAATCGGAGTCCAAAGAAACTTTCTCAAATGGGAGGACTCTAGGTGTGCAGGGTGGAAGGAGAGGGAGAGAGAGCATGAGAGTGCGTCTGCAAGACAGCTAAAGTCGTTTTTAAAAAATAAGTGCTTGCAAAGACAGAATTGCAGCCAGGCTGGAAGAAGAGAAGGCCACGCACCCCCCGCGCTCCGACCTGCCGTTCCCTGTGCTAATCCCGGTGACAGCAACAGAAGCTACTGGAATCTGAGCCGCCGGCCTGACTTCAGCACCTGGCGCTGGAGGCCGGGGCTGGGGATCTGGGGAAGTTATGCTGTGGGAGCGAAGAAAGCCCAGCTTGCTGAGGCCCAGACCCACTGTGTTGGGGATCCTGAGGCCACTCCAGAGATGTCGACACGCCTTTCATGAACCAGCACTTGCCTGCTTTCTGAGCCAGCCCCTTTTCCTCTCCTGACCTGGTGTGCTGCAAGGAGAGGAGCCCGTCCCTAAGATTAGGGAACATTCTTGCTGTGTGTGTGCATGCTTGCATGTGCACGTGTGCATATGTATGAGAGTGTGTGTATGTGTGTGCACACACATGTGAGTGTGCCCGTGTCTTGCTCTTGCTTCAGGAGCTGGAAGTTACAAAGCATCACCTTCAAAATGAAGCCTGCTGTCAAGTGGTAAACAAGGCGGATTCTGGGGATTAGAATGTCAAGCCAGGTCTTTGCTAACATGCACGGTGGCCGGGTGGTGCCCAGAAAGGTTTTTAAAGGCTGGAGGCGGCACGAGGTGTGTGAAACCAGAGCTTTCCCTTTCCGTGGAAAAAGCAAGGGGGAACAGGAGGAGACAGGCTCTCTCACACTGAAACGTGTTTAAAGAAGAATCATTTGAATTAAAATAGATGCGCTCCCGAAATAATCTTGTTTTGAAAGCTCAGAAATCTTAGGAAGAGAAAAAGGCTATCAGTACACTTACCCTTTGAATCCGTTATGGCCCTTGCTATTTATAATTTATTTTTCCTCCATGTGGCTTAAAATAATCAACAGACATTATCACGTTAACTCTTGCAATCCCCCTCGCCCTTCCACAAAGTTCTGTCCTTCAGGCCACAAAGGACACAGCCCTAGCCCTGTGGATGTGGCCTCCCCTGCCCTGGCTCCTCTGAGCCCCCTGGCCGGCCCGGGCCTGGGAGAACATTCTGGCCACCACAGTTCACCGTCTTTCCTCATCTGCCCCAATGCCAGGTGGCAGGGAGCCTGCTGGAGGACGTCAGCGGAGGAGAGCCGTCAGGACCCCAGAGACGCCCTAGGCCATGTCCCTGCTGCAGTGTCCTAACTGGTGTCACTGCAAGGCCCACAGCAAGTTATTGTTAACAACAATAAAACCCTGGTGTTTACAAGTTGTTAACTTTTTTAAAAAAGCAAATTAGCGAAGGGTAAAGTTATCTCAAGAGAGGGCGGAAAATAGCAGCTCACACAGTAGGTATGTGTTAACTTGAAAAAATTCACATGAAAATTCATATTATCAGTTTCTTTTTGAAAACCCAGAGCTGGAGTCAGCCCTTGATAGGAGCTAAGTGTCCCTGTCCCTTCAGTCGGGAGCAGGGCTCTCTCTTCAAGTGACACTGAGTCCCTGAGTGGGCACACCACTTCCCCAGGAGAGATACTACTGGCCCCCTGCGGACTTCTGGGGTGTGACCTCTGGAAAGCAGGAATGGAAACAGTTTTCCTGGGGGCCAAACCTATAAAATTTACGGCTTCCCAGGTGATGCTAGTGGTAAAGAACCCATCTGCCAATGCAGGAGACATAAGAAACACGAGTTTGATGGCTCGGTCAGGAGAAAGAAATAGCAACCCACCCCAGTATTGTTGCCTGGAGAATCCCATGCACAGAGGAGCCTGGTGAGCTATAGTCCATAGGGTCGCGCAGAGTTGGACACAAGTGAAGCAACTTAGCACGCATGCGCACACACATTTTAAGAAAAAAATACAAAGTTAGAGATACCCTTACCACAAAATCCTGAAAAATAACATAGTTTTAAAAAATAATACTTCAAGCATGACGAGCCTCTTTAATACTCTTTTTTAATGTTGTTTTTTGACTGTATACTCTTTGACTAAGTCTTCTTATGTAAATGATTGTGTAATATTGTCTCGAGAAAGAATAGATAAAAATTGGCTCTCTCCCTTAGATCAGCTGTTTGAAATTTGGTTTAAGTTATTGATAGCATAAAAGAGCTTCTTCCAGCTTCACCTTTCGTTACTGGTAGTATCACATGAATTTTTAGGATTGTTGTCAAATTTAAGAAAACTTTTATCAAATTTCTTTCATATCTGAGCTACTGCAATTGTGCCTGAGGTTTGAAATACTGTTACGGGCTCGTGCCTGTAACATAGCAATTCTAATCAGTTCTGTTTTACATGATTCCCATTGAAAAAGGAAAAAGGACATACAGTACAATTATAATCGTCTGTTCTGCCTTACTGAGTATATTCTTGCATAAGTGAACTTCAGTTTTGACTAGGCATTGATGAGAATTGAATCCATTGCTCACAATTTTATTTGCTGAATAATTAGAAGATTATCTTACCATAGTCTGTGTATGTTTCAACCCTTATGTCTCCTGCATTACTCACATATTTCAGGAGCTGGATGCCTCGGGTGCTGAGAGAGTTTGCAGAATGGGCAGGAGGCACATTCTTGGAAGTCACTCCTATACTAGCATGGCCAGCAATGATTTATCATTGACAGTGATGCAAACCACAGAAATACATCCCACTAAACCCAAACTCAATTCATCCTACTCAAACTGCTGTAACAGACACAGAAAAGCCCTGAGCCACTCCAATGCCACCAGTGCCACAGAGAGAAGCTTGACAGAGCAGACGAGAGGGTGGAGAGTGACAATGGTTGCACAATTGCCATTCAAACCCCTCAGCTTGCAAACTTTGCAAATATGTGGATCCATCTGCATATATTGTGAAGGCCCCTCCCCAGAGTCTTAAAGGGAACTAGAAAGGGAGAGGCCCAAAGTCAAAGCTTCACTCGCTTATGGGTGAATTGGCCTCTGATGAATAATAACAATGTCACGCCCCACTTTCCTGAATGGAAAAGAAAGATGTTAAGAAAGATGTTGTAGAGATGCTGGACTTTCACATCACCCACAGCCCCTGGGACCTGAGCCAGGACCCATTGTGACTGCCCTTTACTGCTTCATCACGAGTTATCGTGGTGCTTATCAATCGTTGAAGAGACTTACTTCTCCAAAATTATCTTTTGGACTTTTGTCAAAACCTGTATCTTGTGAAGGAAATACATCTTTGCATTTCAACTCAAACTCATCCATTCTGATGGCCTTGCCCACCAGATGCCCTATCACAGAAAAATGGCAGAGGACTGCTGTGCTGGTGGGAGACCCTTATTTGCAGGTAGAGAGATGTGAGAACTGCCTGAGCATATTGGGCCCAAGATTAGATGCCTCCTGAACCATCCTTAGCCCAAAGTTCTTTCCACTGAGACTCAGAGCAGAATCTCAGCTTTAAAGTAGCTCTATAGTTTCTTCTCACGCCTGGTAAAACACCACATGTTCAGATGGGTCTCACTTAATGTGCTGGTCGGGTGTTGTGCCAATGTTGTGTCACCACCCACCTCAAAACCCTATGACTTGAAACAATCATCATTTATTCTTGGGGATTTGAAAGGTTGGCTGGAGAGGCTCTTTTTCCTGCCATAGGATTGTGAGCCTAATGTGGTTTGCTCCACACATGCTCATCTTCCTTGGACCAGAGGACTAGCCTAGACACGCTCTTCTCAGAGTGATGGCAGAGGTTCAAGGTGATGAGCAGAAACATGTGAGGCCTCTTAAGACAGGCTTGGAACTGGCACACTACAGCTTTCATCCACATTCCATTGGTCAAAACAAATCCTGTGGTCAAAATCAAAGTACAGGAGGTAAAGGGTACTCCATTCCTAAGGCTATGGCAAAGGTGTAAATGCAAAGAGGAGTGAAAACTTGGGTCAATAATTCAATCTTCCACACCTAGCGAAGAGCACAGATGACAGATGGGCAAGTCCAGCAGCCCACTGTAGAGATGAGAGAATTGGGGAGTGCCACAGACAACACAGCTCCAACAGGGCATCTGGCAGGGGCCAACGTGGACAGCTGGGTAGATTTACTGCTGAACCACTGTGCCCAAAGAGCATTGACTAATGGATTGATGTCCATCTGGAAGAGGTTTGCAGAGGCATGCCATTAACTTCTGCCCTGCTCCACTGTTCTCATCCACATTTTGGATGTAAGTATTGGAATCATGTCTTACCAGATCTGCAGGTGATAGCCTGACTATCAGTGAGGAGCATGATTAATACGTTTGATGGCAATTTTAAAATTCAAATTGGTATTAACAGGCTGGACTTATGGGTCCAAAGCAAGAATGAATAAATAAAAAGGAAATTAACATTTATTGAACATCTACTATATGCCAGGCACATGTTTTATTTAATCCTTGCAACACTTTGAAGCAAATATCCTTTGATTTTTCAGATTAAAAAACTATATCCTAGAAAAAGAAGAATAAACTACATCCAAATCAAGCAAAAGGAAGGAAATAAAAAGAAGTATGAAAATAAATCAGAGACTAGAAAAACAATAGAGAAAATCAATAAAACTAAAGCTGGTTCTTTAAATAAAGATCAACAAAATGGATGAAACTTCAGCTAAGCTGATCAAGGAGAAAGGGAGGAAACTCAAGTCATTAAAATCATGAACGAGAGGCATTATTACTGACCTTACAGAAATAAGAAGTATTGTAAGGGAACACTATAAATAACGTTACATCAGTAAATTCAATAACTTAGATGAAATGGACAAATTTTTAGAAAGATACAAGTTACTAAGACTGTCTCAAGAAGAAACAGAAAATCTGTATAGGCCTATGACAAGAAATCAAACAAGTAATTTAAAAATTTCCCATAAAGATAAGCAGTGCTGGTACAGAGGGATTTACTGGTAAATTCCACTGGATGTTAAAGAAGAATTAATACCAACCTCTTCACAAATTCTTAGGAAAATTAGAAGAAGAGGAAATATTTCTCAACCCATTTTATTAAGCCAATGTTATCCCAATATCAAAACTAGATAAGGACATCATACTCGCACACACCAAAAGAATCCTACAGAATTGCATGACTAAAGATATGAAAATCCTCAACAAAATATTAGCAAACCAAAACCAGCAACATATATGCAATGAAATTATATGGCATATAAACAATTATATGCCATGATAAAATGCATTATCCCAAGAATACAAAGTTGGTTAACCTTCAAAAATCAATTAATATAATACACCATATTGGGCCTCCCTGGAAGCTCAGTGGTAAATAATCCGCTTGCAATGCAGGAAATCTAAGAGATGTGGATTCAGTCCCTGGATTGGGGAGATCCCCTGGAGAAAAGCCTGGCAACAAACTCCAGAATTCTTGCCTGGAGAATCCCATGGATAGAGGAGCCTGGCAGGCTAGAGTCCATAGAGTCTCAAGAGTCAGACGTGACTGAAGCAACTTAGCACAAGCATGAGCAATACACCATATTAATGGAATAAAGACAGAAACCATGAGATAATTTCAACAAATGCAGAAAACATACTTGACAAAAATCAATACACTTTCATGATACAAGCACTCAACAAACTAGGAACAAAAAGGAACTTCCTCCATCTGCTACACGGCATTTATGTAAAACCCACAACTAGCATCATACTAATGGATGAAAGATTAAACACTGTCTCCTAAGATTAGGAGCAAGATAAAGTTGTCCATTTTCACAAATTTTTTTAAAGCATGTACAGGAGTTTCTAGTCAAGACAATTAGGTATGAGAAAGAAATAAAAGGCATCAAGATTGGAAGGGAAGAAGTAAAAGTCCATTTTCAGATGCCATGGTCTTCTTTATAGAAATGCTAAACAATGCACTAAAATACTATTAGAACTAAAAAATGAATTCAATAATGTGGTAAGATAAAATACCTGTAATAAAAAATCAACTATATTTTTATACAGTAACAATTCAATATTAAACAGCTTAAGACTGGGATTAATAAAGCAATTCCATTTACAATAGTATCCAAAAGAATAAATACTTAGGTTTAAATTTAACAAAATTAAAAAAATAAAAGAAATACAAGACTTGACTTGTTGGAAGAAAATAAAGAAGAGCTAAATAAATGAGAAGACATACCATGTTCATTTTTTGGAAGACAATATTATTAAGATGGCGACTAGAAGTAGGCATTGGGGACGAACTTGGCAGTGACGTGAAGCCTTCACGGGACCAGGAGCTGCATAGTGACACAGCCTTCAGTGTAGCAGTCACGCCTGTCTGGGTACCAGCTCTCCACTGCTCCCTCACACCGGGCTAGCTTCAGACCTGAGGCAAGCAGATCAGGTCTGTGGGATGAAGCATGGCAGTGGGGTACTTGTGACAAGAATCAAAAGGAGAAGGAAACAGCAAGGATAGGCCCAGAAAAATGACCAGGGAGAAAAATCTCATTATGGTGAATATCCATAGGAAAAGAAAGAAATGGAGCAGCCCATGCAGAATGGACAGGAAGACTGCCCTTTGGGAGGGGGTGAATGCCACCAGTCAGCAGGAAATCATAGAGGATGACAGGCTCACGACTTGCCCCTAATTTCCCATGGGCCATACACAGTAGGCAGGACAATGATGGGATCAGTGGAGATGGAGATGATATGGAAATTTTCATAGAGGAATTGAGAGAAATTAGGAGAAAACAGGGAGCTGTAATTGAGGAACTGTCTTCCTAACCTCATGGGGGAGGTCTCTAATCATCAGGACCACCATGACGAACTTTGCCTTATGCCTTGACTCCTGCCATTTTCCATGAGATTAATACTGTGATTCCCACTGTTGTCCTCTATAGCCTTGCATTTTCTTGTTAAAGCCTTTACTGGTCCATTTGCTGTGAACCTTATGTAATCTCCATGTGTCAGATGAGTCCTGTGTTACCAGCTTCTAATTGGAGATTGCCTTGGCACTCAATCTAAGTTTCCATCAACAGTAGAGTTTCACCCATTTGCATGGAAAAATGTAAAATTAATAAAGCAACTAAAAAGAAAAATATATATATATTTTTTTAAGATGGCAATACCTCCCCAACTTAATCTACAGATTCAATGCAATGTCTACTAAAATGTCAGCTGCCAATTTCTTCAGAAATTGAAGAACTGATCCAAAAATTCATGTAGAAATTTAAGATATCCAGAAAAGTCAAAGCAACCTTAAAAACAAAGAACCTAGTTGAAAGACCTACACTTCCCAATTTCAAAACTTACTACAACGCTACAGTGATCAATACTGTGTGGTGCTGGCATAAAACAGACATACAGATCAATGGAATAGAATTGAGAGTCCAGAAATAAATGGTTGATTGATTTTTAAAATGGATGCCAAGTCCATTCAAAGGGGAAAGAAGAGTTTCTTCAACTAATGGTCCTAGGACAACTGAAATCTTCATGACCTAAGATTTGGCAACAGACCCTTAGATATGACACCAGAAGCATGAGCAACAAAAGAGAAAACTGATAAATTGAACACCAGCAAAATTAAAAACTTTTGTTCTTTCAAGTATATTTAGCAAGAAAGTAAACAGACAATACTGTTCATACTGTTAGCAGAGACATTACTTTGCCAACAAAGGTCCGTCTAGTCAAGGCTATGGGTTTTCCCATGGTCATGTATGGATGTGAGAGTTGGACTGTGAAGAAAGCTGAGTGCCAAAGAATTGATGCTTTTGAACTGTGGTGCTGGAGAAGACTCTTGAGAGTCCCTTGGACTGCAAGGAAATCCAACCAGTCCATTCTAAAGGAGATCAATCATGGGTGTTCATTGGAAGGACTGATGCTAAAGCTGAAACTCCAATACTTTGGCCACTTCATGCGACGAGTTGACTCACTGGAAAAGAGTCTGATGCTAGGAGGGATTGAGGGTAGGAGGAGACGGGGACGGCAGAGAATGAGATGGCTGGATGGCATCACCAACTCGATGGACATGAATTTGAGTGAACTTCGGGAGTTGGTGATGGACAGGGAGGCCTGGCATGCTGTGGTTCATGGGGTCGCAAAAAGTCGGACACGACTAAGCGACTGAACTGAACTGAACTGAACTGAAACAGACAATACACAGAATGGGAGAAAAAAGTTTCAAATCATATATCTGATTTGAGACTTGTATCTGTAATAAATGAAGAATTCTAGAGCTCAATAGTTAAAAAAAAATAAAAATAACCCAATGCAAACATGGGCAAGGATTTGAAAAGACATTTCTCCACAGAAGATACATGGCCAATATGTACATGAAAAGATGCTCAAAATTGTTAGTCATTAGGGAAATGAAAATCAAAACTGTTGTGAGATACTACTTCACATCCACTGCTGCTGCTGCTGCTGCTAAGTCACTTCAGTCGTGTCCGACTCTGTGCGACCCCACAGATGGCAGCCCTTCAGGCTCCCCCATCCCTGGGATTCTCCAGCCAAGATTGCCATTTCCTTCTCCAATGCATGAAAGTGAAAAGTGAAAGTGAAGACGCTCAGTCCTATCCGATTCTTGGTGACCCCATGGACTGCAGCCCACCAGACTCCTCTGTCCATGGGATTTTCCAGGCAAGAGTATTGGAGTGGGTTGCTATTGCCTTCTCCGTCACATCCACTAAGAACATATAAAAATAATTATAAAAAGACAAGTTGTGTTTGTGAGGAGTTGAAGGAAGTGGAAGTCCCATATGTTGTTAGTGACAATGTAAAATGGTATAGCCATCTTGGAAAACAGTTTGGCAGTTTCTCAAAAGGTAAATGTATGATCACCACAATAAACTAGCCATTCCACTCAGAAGTATATACCCAAGAGAAATGAAAACATATATCCATACAAAGACTTATACACAAATATTCATAGCAGCATTATTCACAATAGCTAAAAAGTGAGAACAATGCAAATGTTTGTCAGCTGATGAATGGATACGCAAATATGGTACATCAGACAATATTATATTAATTGGCCACAAGACTGATATGTGCTATTAAAAAACATCATGAATTTTGAAAGCATTATACTAAGTGAAAGAAGCCACACACAAAAGACCACATATTGCATGATTCCATTTACAGGAAATGTCCAGAATAAGAAAATACATAGGCAAAAGTAGACTAGTAATTGCTCAAGTCTAGGGCTTGGGAGTAGGAGGGGAATGCAAATTGACTGTATATAGGTACGGGAATATTTTTATTAAATGGGGAAAAAAATTGTCTAAAATTATATTGTTGTAATGGTTGTACAGGGCTTCACAGGTGGTGCTAATTGTAAAGAACTTCCCTGCCAACGCAGGTGAGTTAAAAGACACAGGTTCGATCCCCGGGTCAGGAAGATCCCCCAAAGGAGGGCATGGCACGCATTCCAGTATTGTTGACTGGAGAATCCCATGGACAGAGGAGCCTGGCAGGCAACAGGCCATAGGATGGGAAAGAGTCAGACATGGTTAAAGTGACTTGCCACTCATGCATGCATGCAATGGTTGCACAACCCTGTGAACAGAGTAAAAAACAGTGAATTGGATGCTTCAATGGGTGAATTATGTGATATGTAACATATCACAATAAAGCTCTTTTATAAAAAGTGCACAGGTGAAAAAAAAAGCTCTATTCTAGGAAAGTGCTTGTCACACTTTAATGTGCATGCAGCTCCCCTGGGGACTTGTTGAAATCCAGATTCTGATTTGCAGGTCTGGGAAAGAGCTTAAGATTCTGTGTTTCTAAAATCTGTCTGTAGCACACCTTGGCATGCAAGACTCGAAGGTAGCTACAGTTTTCTCAGGGTTAGACAGCTAGTAAATGGGGGAAACCGGGCTTCCATTCTGTGTGATGAGAGAATTCACATCTAGTGGGTAAGTGCAGAGTGGATTACCCAGCTTCTCATCACCTGTTGTAAAAAAAAAAAAGGTCAGAGGCTTTATAACCATAACCTCAGTGTATCAAGAGTTCATCCCAGTGGCTGAAACTCTGAATAAAGTCTTTTTAAAAAAAGATTAATTTATTTTTTTATCTTTTTGGCTGTGGGGTGTCTTTGTTGCTTCACGCGCCTTTCTCTAGTTGCGGTGAGCGGGGACTACTCTTCACTGCAGTGTGTGGGCTTCTCTTGTTGGAGCACTTCTTCTCTTGGAGCACTGGCCCCAGGCACGCGGGCTGAGTAACTGTAGCTCACTGGCTCCAGAGCACAGGCTCAGGAGATGTGGAGCATGGGCTCAGTTGCACTGCAGCATGTGGGATCTTCCCGGAGCAGGAATTAAACCCATGCCCTCTGCATTGGCAGGAGGATTCTTAACCATTGGCCCACCAGGGAAGTCCTGTTATATATATATATATATATATATATATATATATTTAAATATCTTCTTCTTTTAAAAATACTTTCAGAATAAAGCCAAGCTGAATTAATTGAAGTAGAGGGTCCATCCTAGTAAGGAACAGGTAGCCTCCCCTGGAATCCCAGGTTCAGATGTGAGAGCCACATTTAAGAAGAACACTAGAAAACCATAGTTTACCTAGAAAAAGCTAACCTGCATAGTGAGGGGATTCGAAATCTTGCCAAAAGAAGAACAGACAAAATGATTGATGAGGTTTATACTCCAGAAGTAAATATTCAGGCAAGCTATAATATCTTTAAATAAACTCTACTTTAAAAGAAGAAATTGATGTTTTCTATGTGACATAGAGGGCAGAATAAAGATTAAGAAACGAATATTATAGGAAAGTCACTTCAATAAATTTAAAAAGTAATAAAACTCTAATAATTAAAACCTTCCTATATCATTCAGAACTCAGAAACTAAACACAAATTGGCTTAAGCCATGTGGAAAGTCTATTTTTCACATAACATAAAAGTCTAGAAATAGGTTTCAGGCACTCTATCATTCCATAGTTTTTTCCTATGCTGGCTTCAGTTTTGGACATACTCTCTTTCAAGGGTGGTAAAGTGGTCAACAGAAGCACCAGACTTAGATTCTATCAGTTTGACAACCAAGAGAATGAATGTGGCTCCTTCTCAGGGGCTCCATCAAAACTCTCAGGGCTGACTTTCACTGGACAGCTTGAATCACATGCCCATTTGTGAACCAATCATTACGGTCATAGTGTGAAACAGGATGATTCACCAAGCTTGGATGACTGGCCCGCCACTGATGCTGAGAGCTGGGCTCAGTCCTGCCCAAACCACACAGACTGAAATTGGAGGGGTGGTTCTCCAAAGAAAATAGCCTGGATGCTCCCTCCAGAAGGAGGGAGACTAGAAGTTTGTCAGGGAAACCAACAGATTTCCACAAACTGCCTGCTTGGATTAAAGAGGCTCCTTTAGGAAGGGTGGAGGGAGAGAGCTCCCTACCTCTGGAGACATCCAAACAGGTTGGATGACCCCCATGAACCCTGCCCAGTAGGGAGCAGTGGATGGGAGTCACGTCTGAGATGGTCACCTCTCTTCCAAAGACAATGGCTCTCCATTGCATTCACTCTTGCCCTCAGGCACTCACTTCTGCCTCAAAATATTTAACACCTTTTAGCATAAAGCAGCTTCCCAATTCATAGCACACAAACCTTTCTAGGCTCTTTTGGAAATAGACATTTCCTTTGGTCTTTCCTCCTAAACCAACCTTGTGGACTTGATGTATGCTCATTCTCTGTCATTGGCCTTGGCTTTCTGTCTTTGCCCTAATCAAAGTTGCTCTTTCCAAGGACACTTTGGAGTGAAGCTTCAGAAGAGTGTTATCATGTCTTCTGTAGATAGTACTCTTTGGGAAGTCACTTCTTATTCAAGGTGACATTATTTTGTTTTGCAAGAAAATAAGATCACTCAAGCTAACTAAAGAAAGGGGTGTGTGTGTGTGTGTGTGTGCGTGTGTGTGTGTGTGCGTGTGTGTGTGTGTAGCAGGGCTGACACTGTAAGGCTATGGAAGTGCTTGGGGGTGTCTAGGACAGGAATCACTGCCAACCAGCAGGCCTCACAGAAGCTGAAAATCTTCTGAGTTCCCGCTTCAGAATAGCCTGGAACTTGGGCAGCAAGTGTTCGCACAGCCTTCCCCAGCACTCAGCCACATTCACCTGGTTAGCCACTGGTCACATGTTTGGAACTTCATACTCCACCAACCAACTTGTTTTTCAAGTTGTCCTGGAGTCCTGGAAGAGGAAAATCATTGGGCCAGCTCTCATTTTGCTTCAGACAATTATTTCAGTTCAGTTCAGTCACTCAGTCATGTCTGACCCTTTGCAACTCCATGGACTGCAGCACACCAAGCCTCCCTGTCTGTCACCAACTCCCAGAGTTTACTCAAATTCATGTTCATTGAGTCAGTGATGTCATCCAACTATCTCATCCTCTGTCGTCCCCTTCTCCTCCTGCCTTCAATCTTTCCCAGCATCAGGGTCTTTTCAAATGAGTCAGTTCTTCACATCAGGTGGCCAAAGTATTGGAGTTTCAGCTTCAGCATCAGTCCATCCAATGAATATTCAGGACTGATTTCCTTTAGGTTGGATCTCATCGCAGTCCAAGGGACTCTCAAGAGTCTTCTCCAACACCACAGTGGTCAGCCCTTATCTAAATCTCATCGCTTATCCAAATACTCAGGCGTGAGGCGGGGCGGGGGGAGTCATAGACACAACAGTCTGCTGTCAGTGAGTCTGCAGATGGCACCTTAGAGACACGGTACTCACTAACCCATACCCGGAACTTGTCAAGTTTAAGTATCGAAGAGAAGACTTGGGTGCCCAGTCTCATGTTTTCCCTGTAAACAAGCAACCAGCTGGAAAGGATGCAAAGCAACCAGACCATCAGGCAACACAGAATAGCCATCTCAATGGTAGAGGCAGAGGAGGCTGGGGGCTGTCACCCATGACTCTGAAGACAGTGCCAAGAGAGGAGTTCAGATTAAGGAAAAGGAGGGAATTCACTAACCCAGGTGTTCTCCTCACCTCTGGCCAGTGGCCGAGGGAGGGCAGCTCCAGCCTGTGTGCCCATGCTCTACTCAGGGCTGGGGCTACATGGACGGCATATGGGACCAAACATGGGGAATCCCAGCTGAGTATGAGAGGGACTTGCACCTGAGTTCCATGTGCCCCTATGCAGAGACTGACCCCACTCTGAACCTCCATCCCCTTCTCTGCAAGGAGGGGTTCCAGGGGATTCACCAGGGGAGGGGTCAGACCTAGAGGACCAGGGTATCAGGTAGCCCCCCTATGACTCTGCCCCCTGCTGCGTACTGGGAATAAGGCAGAAAACATCTGATAGTATAAGCATCTGAGGGCTCACCAGCCTAAACTGAAGACACCATCGCCATGAAAATACACAGCCACAGAGCCTGGAGGGAATTCAGAGAGATTGAAGGGATGTGTGGGCTGCAGGCACTGAAAGGAATTGGACACAGTAATTAATGGAATCTTATAAAACAAATTCAAATTGATCGGTCAGTAAATGAGAGTATTGCCACCCAGACCAAAACCGATTTAAAGGAACATAAATTGAGTCAATAACAAATGTGGAAGGAGACAAGAGTCAGGGGAAAGTATCTAGTGTAGCATTATTGGAATTGATGTTATTTATTATAGAGGATTAATAGTAATAAAAAAAAAAAAGCTCCCATGACAAAGGCTTTGGAAGAACCTACAATATAAAACTTAGACCTATAAGTAAGATCGGGCTTTAGGAGCTTAATTGGAAATATTAAATAGGGGACAGCAATTTAATTAAATATAAAGATGATGATAAATTGCTGGGATTGTATCTAGTCAGGGGAGGAAGGATCCTGATCAAAGGGCCGTGGTGGGAATCAGAGGGCTGGGAACTGCAGAGCATTTTTTTTTTTTTTTGTAAAGAGGAAATTTGCAGAGCATCAATTGTGAGCTTCCTTCCACCCCTGCCCCACACAGGGCTCCCTGTAAGATATGTGCCAGGGCCCCTTTAAGTGGTCAAGCCCCTCTGGGGTTGGTCTGGGGTTGGTCTGTCTCCCATACCGTCCGGAGAGAGAAGTCCCCCCTTTTCCAGCTGCCCAGCCTTCCTAGCAGGGCACACACACAACCCTGAATATGGTTGTGGTTCTCATATAGTTCCAATGTGGTTCCCACACCAACCCTGAATATATGCACATGGGCAGACAATCCCAGAACCACCCCTGTTCTACCATTAACCTGGAGAAGGGGAAACTCCTGGAGCTGAAGAGGTGTGATTCATCACCAATGACTCTGATTAACAAGGGACGAAATTCAGGATAGAGAGCTGTGACGCTGCTTAATCCCAGAGCAGCTGACCTCTAGCCCTTTCCCAGAATACTGCCCCAGCCCCAGCTGTGCTCACATGGAAGAGGCCGCAGCCGGGCTCAGGCTCAGTGTGGAGAGGGAAGGACCCTGCTGTCCTCATGAGTGCACAGAGAGAAAGTGAGCTCAGAAGTGTGGGAGGACTCTAACAAGAGGCAGACGGCCCATCAACAAGCGTGCTCAGGTCTTCTCTGAACCCTGAGGAGCTGCTGCAGCAGTGACACGACAAGAGGGCCTCCCTAGATTTCCTGCCTCCCCAGCTGCTGTTGGCCATCCTCCTCCCGGGACATCGTCTGCAGAAGCTTCTTCCCAGGTACTTAGCCTGTCGTCTGTGCCGGCTTCTCTCCCCACTGCAGTGAGTCCGGTACACTGCAGCTTCCCCAGCAACCAACAGAGTCAGGCACAGTGCAGTGGATGGAATGATTGACTGGCAGGGTACCACCTCAGCTGCCCACCTGTGGTGGGATGGAAAGTGTTTGACACAGGTATCAGGATGGCAGATATCAAGAAATGTCGGGCCATGACTTTGCCCAGAATCAATCTGACTTACTCATCCCTCCATGCTGTTGGACCCCAAAGATGTGGCCTCTTTCTGAGCCCTGGGTGCCAACCTGAGATGTGGCCAGGGCTCCTGCTTTTGCTGTGGGGAGAGAAAAGGAGCACTCAAAAGACATTTGGAATTAACAGTCACTCGCTGCTATATGTAAAATAGATAACCAACAAGGACCTACTGTACAGTACAGGGAACTCTGCTCAATCCTCTGTTAGAATCTAAAGGGGAAAGAATCTGATAAAGAACAGATACATGTATACGTATAACTGAACCACTCTGCCATGTACCTGAAACTAACACATCATTGCAAATCAACCATAATCCAACACAGAATCAAAATTTTAAAGAAAACGTCTGTGGACGTAAGATGGGACACAAGTTGAAGCTGAGCAATGGGTATATGAGGGCTCACTATTAACCTCTCTACTTTTATATATGTTTACATTTTTTCCATAATAACATAATTTTTACTAAATTATATTTTTAAAAGACATCAACCTGAAATGATTTTCCCTCATGCTTTTGCTGCCTCCCCACCCCCAGCCTCCTCTATCACACTGGTCCCCAAACTGTAGTCCCCAGACAAGCAGTACTGACATCATCTAGGAACTTCTTAGACATGCGAATCTGCAAGTTCACCCAAACTGACTGAGAAAGAAACCTGGGGTGCGGACTGGCAAACTATGCTTAACAAGCCATCTAGGTGGTTCCGATGCATGCACAGGTTTGAGAATGGCTGGTCTAATGTATTTTATTGATAACCTTCAAAATTACGACTTCTGCAGATTGATGATGCTTCAAATTGTGGGAAGATCCCTTCCTACCACCTTTGGGAGAAGATGTTTTCTTCACAGCTGGCACCCACTGCATGTATGCTTAGTCGCTCAGTTATGTCCGACTCGTTCAACCCCGTGGACTGTAGCCCGCCAGGCTCCTCTGTCCATGGAATTCTCCTTTCCTGTGTTACAGGTGGTTTCTTTACCATCTGACATCCCCTGGTCCTGCCCTAATCTACTGGGCATCCCTTATGCAGAGGACATTAATGGCTCCACACTCAGGGGTTCCTGACAGTCATAGACACAACTCTGAGCTCTCAATTGGTATTATCTCATTTGACAATCTCAGCAACCCTAGAAGGAATTTACTGTGATCACTTTCATTTCACAAATGAAGAAACAGGGCATGAAGCAGCTCAGCAAGTTCACCGAACAAGCAAGTGGCAAAGCTCAGATTCCAGAGCATGGGCCCTAACCACTAGCAGCACCACCTTCCACTCCTGTCCTTTGTCTGGCTCTGACTGTGTGGCCCAGGACATAGCATTCCCCAGATAAAGCCTATACCCAGCTTGAACCCTGAGCCTGCCTCCCTGTTTTAATTATACACCCAGACCTGGATGCTGAGGCTACAGCTTACTCACTCCCAGGGATACTTACCTATTAGGAGGCTTCCAGGTGCAAGGAACAAATTAATGAATCTAGACAACAGGTAAAATCAATCACTTCATCTAACAAGAGGCTTCCAGGTAAGGTAGTTGTCTGGTGGGTTAATGCGGTGGTTCCATGGTATAATCAAGGTCCCAAGTTCTTTCATTCTCTCTTCTCAGCCATTCTCAGCATATACCTCTCTTCTTGGAGACCAGCTCCCCTCATGGTCACAAGTTGACAGTTATGGTTCCCGGCTTCATGATCAAATAAAAAGAAGGACCATTTCTTCCAGGTATCTCCTATTTCAGTGAGGAGTCCTTTTCCAGCAGACCTCCCCTCATGTCTCATTTGCTGAAAATAGGTGACATGCCCATTCCTAAATCATCCTTAAACCAATTGCTGGCAAGGGGGAAAGAGAATGACTTGATGAGATCAGCTTAGTTGGATGGATGCCTGAGCTACCTGGTATAGCTGTGCACACTCCAGTACAACTGCAGCTCGACCAAAGGGAAGAGGATGGAATGGCTGCTCCAAGTCTTTCCCCAGGAGTCCAGGCTGTAAGGCTCCAGAGAGTGAGACACAAACATTTAAGTCACTGGGATTTCAGTGTTGTTATCAAAACCTATCCTGACTGATACAGACATAGAATCCCTCCTCGTGCTGCACAGACATGAAACTGAAGAGGTTTGCTCCAGAGAGGTTGAGTCAGACTTGCTTTGGATGGGGAGACACCAAGGGATGGTGATGAGTAGGAGTGAAGCTTCATTATGACGTTCCCAGCCCTCTCTCCACCCCCACCTGGCTTCCAGGCTGCTAATGGCTGGGTTATATCTAGGCAGGAAGCTGCAGAATATTCTGGAAACTGGAAAAACTGACTCAAGAGAAAGCTCTATATAGTTTAACTTCCCCCAACAAGACATTTAAGTCCCTGCCTGACCTTCCAAAAAAAGTCCAACCACCAAGCCTTATGAATCATCTTAAATGTGTACAAACATTTAAGGATGCTCAGAATGGCGCGAGTTGAGATCAGGTCAAATAATCCCAAACAAACAGAAGCAGAAAAGATTTAACAACTTGAAAGAAACAGAATTCAGAGAGAAGAAAAAAGTTTTAAATAAATGTTTAGAAAGATGGTAACGATAACCCTATATGCGAGACAGCAAAAGAGACACAGATGTATAGAACAGTCTTTTGGACTCTGTGGGAGAAGGCGAGGGTGGGATGATCTGAGAGAATAGCATTGAAACATGTATATTATCATATGTGAAACAGATCGCCAGTCCAGGTTTGATGCGTGAGACAGGGTGCTCAGGGCTGGTGCACTGGGATGACCCAGAGGGCTAGGATGGGGAGGGAGGTGGGAGGGGGGTTCAGGATGGGGAACACATGTACACCCATGGCTGATTCATGTCAATGTATGGCAAAACCAATACAATATTGTAAAATAATGAGCCTCCAATTAAAATAAATAAATTTTTAAAAATAATAATAAATTTTAAAAATTATTCAATAAAAAAAAGAAAAAATATTTAGAGAGATGAAATACCTCGCACAACAATATAAGAAAAAAAATGTCAAATTTGAAGAAGGAATAGAGAATGAGTTTTACGAAGTTTATAAAATTAATAGACAGAAATCCTTTGCAATCCTATATACTAATAATGAAAAGTCAGATAGAGAAATTAAGGGAACGATCCCATTCACCACTGCAACAAAAAGAGCACAATACCTAGGAATAAACCTACCTAAACAGACAGAAGATGTGCATTCAGAAAACCATAAGACACTGATGAAAGAAATCAAAGAAGACACAGATGGAGAAATAGACTATGCTTTTGGATTGGAAGAATCAATATTGTGAATTGACTGAACCACCCAAAGCAATCAACAGATTCAGTGCAATCCCTATCAAACTACCAATGGTATTTTTCATAGAACTAGAACAAAAAGTTTCACAATTTGTATAGAATCACAAAAGAACCCAAATAGCCTAAGCAACCTTGAGAAAGAAAAATGGAGCTGGAGGAATCAACCTTCCTAGTTTCAGTCTATACTATAAAGCTACAGTCAACAAGACACTATGGTACTGGCATAAAAACAGAAATATAGCCAATGGAACAAGATAGAAAGCCCAGAGATAAATCCATGCACCTACAGTCACCTTATCTTTGACAAAGGAGGCAAGAATATACACTGTAGAAAAGAGAGTCTTTTCAATAAGTGGTGATGGAAAAACTGGACAGCTATGTGTAAAAGAATGAAACTAGGGCACTCCCTAACACCATACACAAAAATCAATTCAAAATGGATAAAAGACTTAAATGAAGGACAGAAACTATAAAGCTTTTAGAGGAAAACATAGGCAGTACACTCTGACATAAACCACAGCAAGATCCTCTTTGACCTACCTCCTAGACTAATGGAAATAAAAACAAAAATAAACAAATGGGGCCTAATTAAGCTTAAAAACTTTTGCAAAACAAAGGAAACAATAAACAAGATTAAAAGACAACCCTCAGAATGGGGGACAATAATTGCAAGAGAAAAAAACTGACAAAGGGTTAATCTCCAAAATATATAAGTAGCTCATACAACTAAATATCAGAAAAACAAACAGCCTAATCAAAAAAAGGGCAGAAGATCTAAACAGACACTTCTCCAAAGAAGACATCTAGATAGTCAATAAACACATGAAAAGATGCTCAACATCACTAATTGTTCAGTTCAGTTCAGTTCAGTCACTCAGTCGTGTCCGACTCTCCACAACCCCATGAATTACAGCACGCCAGGCCTCCCTGTCCATCACCAACTCCCAGAGTTCACTCAAACCCATGTCCACAGAGTCGGTGATGCCATCCAGCCATCTCATTCTCTGTCATCCCCTTCTCCTCCCGCCCCCAACCTTTCCCAGCATCAGAGTCTTTTCCAGTGAGTCAACTCGTCGCATGAGGTGGCCAAAGTATTGCAGTTTCAGCTTTAGCATCAGTCCTTCCAATGAACACCCAGGATTGATCTCCTTTAGAATGGACTGGTTGGATCTCCTTGCAGTCCAAGGGACTCTCAAGAGTCTTCTCCAACTCCACAGTTCAAAAGCATCAATTCTTCGGCGCTCAGCTTTCTTCACAGTCCAACTCTCACATCCATACATGACCACGGGAAAAACCACAGCCTTGACTAGACGGACCTTTGTTGGCAAAGTAATGTCTCTGCTTTTTAATATACTATCCAGGTTGGTCATAACTTTCCTTCCAAGGAGTAAGCGTCTTTTAATTTCATGGCTGCAATCAGCATCTGCAGTGATTTTGGAGCCCCAAAAAATAAAGTCTGACACTGTTTCCATGGTTTTTCCATCTATTTCCCATGAAGTGATGGGACCAGATGCCATGATCTTTGTTTTCTAAATGTTGAGCTTCAAGCCAACATTTTCACTCTCCTCTTTCACTTTCATCAAGAGGCTTTTGAGTTCCTCTTCACTTTCTGCCATAAGGGTAGTGTCATCTGCATATCTGAGGTTATTGATATTTCTCCCAGCAATCTTGATTCCAGCTTGTGCTTCTTCCAGCCCAGCATTCCTCATGATGTACTCTGCATAGAAGTTAAATAAGCAAGGTGACAATATACAGCCTTGATGTACTCCTTTTCCTATTTGGAACCAGTCTGTTGTTCCATGTCCAGTTCTGACTGTTGCTTCCTGACCTGCATACAGGTTTCTCAAGAGGCAGGTCAGGTGGTCTGGTATTCCCATCTCTTTCAGAATTTTCCACAGTTGATTGTGATCCACACAGTCAAAGGCTTTGGCATAGTCAATGAAGCAGAAATAGATGCTCTTCTGGAACTCTCTTGCTTTCTCCATGATCCAGCGGATGTTGGCAATTTGATCTCTGGTGCCTCTGCCTTGTCTAAAACCTGCTTGAACATCTAGGAGTTCACGGTTCACATATTGCTGAAGCCTGGCTTGGAGAATTTTGAGCATGACTTTACTAGCGTGTGAGATGAGTGCAATTGTGCGGTAGTTTGAGCATTCTTTGGCATTGCCTTTCTTTGGGATTGGAATGAAAACAGACCTTTTCCAGTCCTGTGGCCACTGCTGAGTTTTCCAAACTTGCTGGCATATTGAGTGCAGCACTTTCACAGCATCATCTTTCAAGATTTGAAACAGCTCCACTGGAATTCCATCACCTCCATTAGCTTTGTTAGTAGTGATGCTTTCTAAGGCCCACTTGACTTCACATTCCAAGATGTCTGGCTCTAGGTCAGTGATCACGTTATCGTGACTATCTTGGTCGTGAAGATCTTTTTTGTACAGTTCTTCTGTGTATTCTTGCCACCTCTTCTTAATATCTTCTGCTTCTGTTAGGTCCACACCATTTCTGTCCTTTATCGAGCCCATCTTTGCATGAAATGTTCCCTTGGAATCTCTAATTTTTTTGAAGAGATCTCTTGTTTTTCCTATTCTGTTGTTTTCCTCTATTTCTTTGCATTGATCACTGAGGAAGGCTTTCTTGTCTCTCCTTGCTATTCTTTGGAACTCTGCATTCAGATGCTTATATCTTTCCTTTTCTCCTTTGCTTTTTGCTTCTCTTCTTTTCACAGCTATTTGTAAGGCCTCCTCAGACAGCCATTTTTTTAGAGACATGCAAATCAAAACTATAATGAGGTATCATGTAAAATGTTACCAACAATCAGGAGTCTCTCTAATACCCACTCCCGTCACTGCCCCTCAAGGGTAACCACTCTACTTCTAACAACATAACTTGTAGTATGTAGTACGTGTTCAGTCGCTCAGTTGTGTCCAACTCTTTGTGACCCCATGGACTGTAGCCTGTCAGGCTCCTCTGCCCAAGGGATCTTCCAGGCAAGAATAGTGAAGTAGGGTGCCATTTCCTTCTCTAGGGATTTCCCAACCCAGGGATCCACATGTGCCTCTTGCGTCTCCTGCAGTGACAGGCAGATTCTTTACCATTAGTGACACCGTACACATCTGTTATGTCAATAAAGAAGCATTCACACAGAGATTGGTTCAAGATGGTGGAGTAGAAGGATGTGTGATCATCTTCTCCTGTGAGTGTTTGGGGGTCTCCTGCAGAGGCGTGGATCAGCAGTGTCCTGCCATGGAGACAGGGACACTGGTAGTAGCCTGTTTGTAGATTTTTTGTTGAAGGCTATTCTGACTGGTGTGAGGTGATACCTCTTGCTTAGTATGGATGTTCTTCACATGGATATACTCAGGTTCAGAAAATACTTAAACTTTATAGACTTTGTTCTGTAAAAAAAAAAAAAATCTACAGACAATAAATGCTGGAGAGGGTGTGGAGAAAAGGGAACTCTATTGCACTGTTGGTGGGAATGTAAATTGATACAGCCACTATGGAGAACACTATGGAAATTCCTTAAAAATCTAGCAATAAAACTACCATATGATCCAGCAATCCCACTGTTGGGCATATACCCTGAGAAAGCCACAATTCTAAAAGACACATGTACCCTTATGTTCACAGCAGCATTATTTGCAATAGCTAGGACATGGAAGCAACCTAGATGTCCATCTACAAGTGAATGGATAAAGAAGATGGAGTATATGGATATATACATGCAGTATGTACATATACACAATGGAACATTCAGTTCAGTTCAGTTCAGTTCAGTCGCTCAGTAGTGTCCGACTCTCCGCGACCCCATGAATCACAGCACGCCAGGCCTCCCTGTCCATCACCAACTCCCGGAGTACACTCAAACCCAATCCACAGAGTCGGTGATGCCATCCAGCCATCTCATTCTCCGTCGTCCCCTTCTCCTCCCGCCCCCAACCTATCCCAGCATCAGAGTCTTTTCCAGTGAGTCAACTCGTCGCATGAGGTGGCCAAAGTATTGCAGTTTCAGCTTTAACATCAGTCCCTCCAATGAACATCCAGGATTGATCTCCTTTAGAATGGACTGGTTGGATCTCCTTGCAGTATAAGGGACTCTCAAGAGTCTTCTCCAACACCACAGTTCAAAAGCATCGATTCTTCGGTGATCAGCCTTCTTCACAGTCCAACTCTCACATCCATACATGACCACGGGAAAAACCACAGCCTTGACTAGACGGACCTTTGTTGGCAAAGTAATGTCTCTGCTTTTTAATATACTATCAAGGTTGGTCATAACTTTCCTTCCAAGGAACAAGCGTCTTTTAATTTCCTGGCTGCAATCAGCATCTGCAGTGATTTTGGAGCCCAAAAATATAAAGTCTGACACTGTTTCCACTGTTTTTCCATCTATTTCCCATGAAGTGATGGGACCAGATGCCATGATCTTTGTTTTCTGAATGTTGAGCTTCAAGCCAACCTTTTCACTCTCCTCTTTCACTTTCATCAAGAGGCTTTTGAGTTCCTCTTCACTTTCTGCCATAAGGGTAGTGTTACTCAGCCATAAAAATGAACAAATTTGCATCAGTTCTAGTGAGGCAGATGGACTTAGAGCTGGTTACACAGTGAAATAAATTATAAAAATAGATATTGTATATAACACATATATATGAAACCTAGAAAAATGGTATTGATGAGTCTATTTGCAGAGAAGGAATGGAGAGGAAGGTACAGCATCGCCAATTAAAAAATAAATTTAAAAAATTAAAATTTAAAATTTGATTGAAAAAATAGAAGATAATTTGCCAGAAGTTGAAAATATTAGAAAGATGACAGGTAGAACAGGTAAGGAATAAAATAGTGAATTCAGGAGTTCCAAAGTCCAACCAAGGCATTGCAGAAAGATCAAACAAGGGAAACAGAGGGGGAGGGAATGCTCAAAGAAACAACACAAGATTTCCTAGGACTGAAGGACATGAGTTTCTCCACTGAAAGGGCCTACCAACTATATACTACAAAGGAAGGATGAAAAAGCCTCACTAGGGCATGTGATCATCAAGTTTCAGAACACTGGAGCAAAAATTTCCATGCAGAAACAAAGTCACATATAAATGATTCGGAATTAGTGGCATTGGACTTCTAAACAGGAACTTCTAACAGGGCATCAGAAGACAACAGTGCAGCTCCTTCAAAATGACGAGGAAAATTAGGGAAAATGATGTTTCAATGAGAACTCCAAAAATGGCCAAATTATTAATCAGGTGCCAATAAAGACATTTCTGAAATTCAACAAATATTCAAGGTCCTGGAATCATGCACCCTTTCTCAGAAAGCCACAGGGGATCATGATTCAGCAAACTAAGAAATAAACTAAGAAACAGAAAGAAATGTGACCCAGGACATGGAAGCCGCTGGAACAACAGAAAAGGGAAAGCCTAGGGTGACGGTCACAGGTATGCAGGAGGCCTGGAGAGGAACCAGGAAGGATGAAGAAGCCAGGTTTTATGTCCTCAAGCAAACATGAAGCTGATAGATACCAGCTGGTTTGGGAAAGAGCACTGGGAAATTGATAGAGACATGAAGTTAAAGCAAATAAAAAATGAGGCAATTTTCCTACTTCCCAAACCTTATGGAAAAAAAAAACAATAAGTTGTTAAAGAAAGAAAATGTAATCAGAGAAAAATAGGTTGCTTGTCAACTATTTTTATAGTAATACTCTGGCAAACACTGAACATTTTGTTTATTTACTCAAATTTTGTGGCATAAGCAGATTGGGGAAAAGGAGAAGTAAAAGCGTGTATGTGTGTGTATGTAAAAGGGTTAAATCCTAGTCTTGAAAGAATATGTCACAGATAATATTAAAGATGGAAAATTAAACTGAAGTACAATTGTGTATCACTGGGAGATAGAGATAAACAGAAGAAACAAGCTAAAGGACCTCTCAAGAAAAGTACCTGGGGAAGGCAGGAACAAGGCAGGGACCTCTGACTCCTGTCTAAGTCGGCCTAACTGGACTGTTTGAGTGAATATTAAACAGTTCAGTCAAATCAGTTGTGTCCAACTCTTTGTGATACCATGGACTGCAGTGTGCCAGGCTTCCCTGTCCATCACCAACTCCCAGAGCTTACTCAAACTCATGTCCATTGAGTCGGACATCCAACCACCTCATCCTCGGTCTTTCCCTTCTCCTCCTGCCTTCAATCTTTCACAGCATCGGGGTATTTTCCAAGGAGTCAGTTCTTCACATCATATGGGCAAAGTACTTAAGTTTCAGCTTCAGCATCAGTCCTTCCAAAGAATATTCAGGACTGATTTCCTTTAGGATTGACTAGTTTGCTCTCCTTGGAGTCCAAAGGACTCTCAAGAGTCTTCTCCAACACCACAGTTCAAAAGCCTCAATTCTTCAGCGCTCAGCTTTCTCTATAGTCCAACTATCCCATCCATACATGACTACTGGAAAAACCACTAGACAGACCTTTGTTGGCAAAGTAATCTCTCTGCTTTTTACTATGCTGTCTAGGTTGGTCAAAGCTTTTCTTCCAAGGAGCAAGCCTTTTTAATTTCATGATTGCAGTCAGCATCTGCAATGATTTTGGGGCCTCCCAAAATAAAGTCTGTCACTCTTTCCATTGTTTCCCCATCTATTTGCCATGAAGTGATGTTGAGTTTTAAGCCAACTTTTTCACTCTCTTCTTTCACTTTCATCAAGAGGCTCTTCAGTTCTTCTTCACGTTCTGCCATAAGGATGGTGTCATCTGCTTATCTGAGGTTATTGATATTTCTCCTTGATTCCAGCTTGTGCTTCATCCAGCCCAGCATTTCACATAATGTACTCTGCATAGAAGTTAAATAAGCAGGGTGACAATATACAGCTTTGACGTACTCCTTTCTTGATTTGGAACCAGTCTGTTGTTCCATGTCCAGTTCTAACTGTTGCTTCTTGATCTGCATATAGATTTCTCAGGAGGCAGGCTCCTTGGAAGAAAAGTTATGACCGACCTAGACAGCATATTAAAAAGCAGAGACATTACTTTGCCAACAAAGGTCTGTCTAGTCAAAGCTATGGTTTTTCCAGTGGTCATGTATAGATGTGAGATTTGGACTATAAAGAAAGCTGAGCACTGAAGGACTGATGCTTTTGAACTGTGATGTTGGAGAAGACTCTTGAGAATCCCTTGGACTCCAAGGAAAGCAAAGCAGTCCATCCTAAAGGAGATCAGTCCTGAGTGTTCATTGGAAGGATAGATGATGAAGCTGAAACTCCAATACTTTGGCCACCTGATTTGCATCTTCGCAGAACTGACTCATTTGGAAAGACCCTGATGCTGGGAATGATTGAAGGCAGGAGAAGAAAGGACAACAGAGGATGAGATGGTTGGATGGCATCACCGACTCAATGGACATGAGTTTGAGTAAGCTCTGGGAGTTGATGATGGACAGGGAGGCCTTCTGTGCTTCATTCTATGGCATAACAAAGAGTCAGAAATGACTGAGCACCTGTACTGAGCTGAAAGTATCTTGGCAATTTGATATCTGGTTCTCCTGCCTTTTCTAAATCCAGTTTGAACATCTCAAAGTTCACGGTTCACGTACTGTTGAAGCCTGGCTTGAAAAATTTTGAGCATCACTTTGCTAGCATGTCAGATGAGTGCAATTGTGTGGTAGTTTGAACTCTCTTTGACATTGCCTTTCTTTGGGATTGGAATGAAAACAGACCTTTTCCAGTCCTGTGGCCATTGCTGAGTTTTCCAAATTTGCTGGCATATTGAGTGCAGCACTTTCACAGCATCATCTTTTAGAATTTGAAATAGCCTAGGTGGAATTCCGTCACCTCATAGGGGCTTCCCTCATAGCTCAGTTGGTAAAGAATCCTCCTGCAATGTGGGAGACCCTGGTTTGATTCTTGGGTTGGGAAATTCCACTGGAGAAGGGATAGGCTACCCACTCCAGTATTTTTGGGCTTCCCTTGTGGCTCAGCTGGTAAAGAATCTGCCTGCAATGCGGAAGACCTAGGTTTGAACCCTAGGTTGGGATGATCCCCTAGAGAAGGGAAAGGCTACCCACTCCAGTATTCTGGCCTTGAGAATTCTGCTCATGCTATTTTTGTAAACATGTCTTTTGAAGATGTAAATGATTGTCAGTTGCTCCAAGAGAACTCCCATAGCCTAGCCTTCTTGTGGTGACCCTGCTGGTGACTGAAGAATTCCAGGCAAGAGTGGATGCGTCCTTGTTGGAAACAGTGTGGCCTCAGCTCAGTTGCTGCGGAGCTCTTCATTTTTAACAAATAACATGGCTGAAGCTTTGAAAAGCTTCCAGGGAGAAACCAACCAACCAACCAATGTTGAAGTTGCCCTCAAACCTCCAGCAGGAAATTTATGTGTCCCTGGGCCCATTGGGCTGGGTTTCAGTGTTGTGAGTTCAATCCTGGGACTTCAAACAGCCCAGGAGCCTTCCAGATGACACTAGATGGCACGACTGCCACCATCATAGCAGCCCCAGATCCCTTCACCCTACCCACCACAAACGAATTTCAGCATCGTACCTAGTTATCCCAACGATCCTTCTCATTCTAAATATTTGTGCAGCCAGGGTAACAGAACAGCATAAAAATGAATTTAGACAGAAAAGATCCCATGTTCAAATTCATACCCAAAGCCAACTGGTTGTATCTAGTATTTATTTCTCTGCCATCAGTTGGTCACCAATCATAGTCCAATAATGCTGGGTGTGTTTGTGCTCAGCCGCTTTAGTTGTGTCCAACTCTTCGAAACCCTATGGACTGTAACTCACCAGGCTCCTCTGTCCATGGGATTCTCCAGGCAAGAATACTGGAGTGGGTTGCCATGCTCTCCTCCAGGGGATCTTCCTGACCCAGGGATCGAACTCGTGTCTCTTATGTTTCTTGCATTGCAGACAAATTCTTAATCATTGAGCTACTGGGGAAGCCCAACAAAGTTGGGTACAGCATGCTAAATACCTAACCTTCCTTTTTTTAAAGATTTTTTTGTGTCTTTATTTTTAAAGTCTCTATTGGATTTGTTGCAATATGGCTTCTGTTTTATGTGGGGTTTTTTGCTGGGAGGCATGTAGGATCTTAGCTCCCCAACCATGGATTGAACCCATACCCCCATGCATTAGAAGGTGAACTCCCAACCCCCTGGACCACCAGAGAAGTCCCTACTTAAAGTTTCTTCATCAGGGAGGCTAAAGGACTTGATCAGGGCCACACAGGTAGTAACTAACTGACAGTCCAGCTCTGTAGACTCCAAAGCCTGAATTCTTTGCATTTTTCCAGACTGTCTCTATAAGTAAGGCAGTTTACATTTAATTTTCAGGAGGGACGTGAAGTCACACTGAGAGAGTATTAATATTTACAAACAAGTCTAGCACTACACGAGTGTTTACTCATTGACTCGAGAATTGTGTATGCCAGGTGTGATGCTAGGTGCAGTCTCTTTCCTCACAAAGGACGCATGCAGTCCAGTGTGGGAGGAGGACACCCGGATAAACAGCCACAGCTCCACGGGGAGAGCCTCCAACCCCTCCCCGGCCCATTTCTGGGACACCTGTCTCCCAGATACCTGTCGCAAGCCTGTGGATGTGTCCCCTGACTGACCATTTAGTAGCAGTCATTGTCCTTCTCTCCAGCCCTTTTTCTCCAAGTGCTATTTTTCTGCTGTGGCTTTGGCTATCACCAAGCACCGCAACCAGTCCATTCTAAAGGAGATCAGTCCTGAGTGTTCATTGGAAGGACTGATGCTAAAGCTGAAACTCCAATCCTTTGGCCACCTGATGGGAAGAACTGACTCACTGGAAAAGACTCTGATGCTGGAAGGGATTGGGGGTGGGAGGAGAAGGGAATGACAGAGGATGAGATGGCTGGATGGCATCACCAACTCGATGGACATGGGTTTGAGTGAACTCCGGGGGTTGGTAATGGATAGGGAGGCCTGGCATGCTGCAATTCATGGGGTTGCAAAGAGTTGGACACGACTTAGCGACTGAACTGAAATGAACTGAACTGAAGCACCCCAGTCCCATGACACAGCCACCCTCACCATGTACCACATTCACCACCATAGCAAGAAGGCTCTGGAGCCCTGAGCTGCCAAACTAGGGCCCTGGCTGCAGAAGCCAGAAGGCTGAGGCTGGAAGCGAAAGGATGCTCCCCTTCCTCTCCTTCCCTTCCCTTGGGAAGCTCTACCACCCGGTGCCAAAGCAAGGTTGCTCCTGCACTCAAAGTTCTTTCAAAGTCACCACTGAAAACTCTTTCATCTGTACCCTGGGTCTTACATGTGTCCTGGGGACACTGAGCTGGGGACAGACCCAAGTGAAAATTCCTCTACAGGCAGAGGGTTTGTTTCTGAGGCTAACTGCTGCCTGACTCCCTCTTCCCAGGAAGCCTCAGTTCTTCACAAATATAGTCTACCCCCATCTCAGTTGCTCTTCCAGACACATGCTGACATGGCTGAGGGTCTGTGATCAGCCCCCTCCCCAGCACACACACACATGTGTAGCTGTCCCCAAGTCCACCTTGAATCATCTGCCTGGGAGCCCTTTTGTAATCAAGGTCCAATACTCTTAAACTTTGTCATTTGGGACAGAGACAGCAGGAGGGAATGTGTCTTCCTACATTTCAGGGCAATGTCCTGAAATTTCAAAGGATACATATGTTCAGCAACTGATAGCTATGTAGTAGAGAATAGAATCTGGTCATCTGGGAATAAGATGTACAAATGAGAGATATTTGCCAGAACTTTGTGCTGCCGTGGGGCAAAAGGCACAAAGTTGTCAACCATCCAGACACTGCAGAACAGGGCAAAGAGAAAGGCTGACCTAAGCCTGAAGGGGCCTCACTCACACAGCTCTCCTAAACCACATTCACACTGAGCCCCAGACTGCTTGATCATTCCCTCAGTGACCCATCAACATAATGAAAACCTCCCCTTCTGTGGCCTATTTCCTTGGGACCCTAGCCTCTGCAGGCCAAATTTTGTTGCTATTGGAAATCCCTGGCCAATCAGACAAGTTAATTTCTGATAAAAGATTAATGCAAGGATGGCAAATGGATTCCATTTCTGCTGCCAACTGTGACTGATGATAGTGCTACCTGGAAGGCTCATTTGAGAGGATCCATGGCCAGAGTTTAGCTCGGCAAGCAAGAGTGCAGGCATCAATTCAAGATGTCTGCCCTGAGCCCTCTAAGGACAAGGGCATTGTAGGGGCTGCTTGTCTGCCATCCAGGGATTAGCGACTGCCCTCAGTGAAACTACCCTCCCTCTGTGGGTACATATATTCATTCTGCCATGCTCCTTGGGGAAAGGAAGGCTTATTCCAGATACTTGAGCCTATGAGGAGGTCTATAGAATAGGATGACCCCTAGCAGCCCTCTTGTGGAAGCCCTTTTCATGTGCCAGGAGAACCTGACCTTGCCAGCAGCATCTCTGAGGACTCTCGGCACTGTTCCAGCCCAGAGTGAGAGAGGACTGAACAAGCCATCAATTCCAGTTAATCTGTCTGAGCATCATTAACCTGCACCCTCCAGGGCAGTTTCAACCACCATGTGTGACTATCTCGAGCTTCTCATTGGCGGTCAGACCCAGGTACAGATGAGTAGCCACCTGCTCTAGCGACTCAGGTCCCTAGGAAGTGAGTCAGAGTCTGGTCGGGCCTTCCAAGGTGAAAAGAAAGTGGATCAGTTTTGTAAATAAACCCTGGGCACGTTAAGAACCTGCTCTTTTAGGCCTCGCAGTAGACCCAAAAGGAATGGGGGAATCCCAGCCTCTGAGAGGTTATTTTTGTTCCATTTTGTTTGTTTTTCTAGGGCTTCACAAGCACTGGCTAAAGTGTTAAATATAAAAGGGCCTGAAAAGTTAGGCAGACCCTGGAGTAGCTGTGTGGCAGCTGTGATTCTTAGAGACTGGATATGAGACCTAGGATGTTAGAGGAGAACCAAGCTGATTCTCCTCTGCTTCTTGGGTCTGACAGACCCTGGGCTGTCTCCCTCCAAAGAGTTCAGAAACTCCAGCCAGGCCTCACATCTCCAGCGAGCCATGGTCCTGCCATTCTGGGATTCGTACCCTATTTACAGAGGTTTCCAGCTCACAAACAAGTCCCAGCTTGTCCAGCTAGTCCAAATAAAGCACAAAGGGGCTATGATGGCAGATTGGCTCATCAGAGTTGCACTAGGAACAGACTCCTGAAAATAGCAGACCTGAGCTAGTCCTGGCTCCAGAGGAGAGACATTTCTGGTAAAAATATCTTCCTATGGGCAGAGCTTGGGTTGGAAGGACTTGTAATCACAAAAATCTATGGATTCAACATAGTCACACTTCTTTGTTGGGCTTTAATCATTTTCTCTCTCTCTGTTTTTCTTTTTAATGTCATTCTTTCTTCCTGTCTTCTTCTTTTTCTCTTTCCATTTTCATTCTCCTCTCATTCTGCAAGTGTAGAAGTCTACTGAATATCAGGTATAGCCCTGGGTGCTAGGGACACAGACATGAACAAAGCCCAATCCCTCTTCTAGGAATTCACAGGCTAGAAAGGAAGATGATAAAGCTATCCACACAGAAGTACAAGGCAGCATGGAAGCACAGGAGAAAGAGCATTCAAACCTGCATAGAATTTAGCATCAAAGTTGGAATTTGCCAGATTAATTGATGTTTATTAAGTTGGTAGTCAGGTAAGAACACTTCAGACAAAGACACTCCAAGAGGCAAAAGCAGCCAGGCCTGAAAGAATATGTGGTGTTTGGGAAAGTGCAGGCAGCAAGGTATTACCCAAGTCAGCGAATAGCAACACTGGATAAGATGCAACAACCTTCCATGGTCTTCCCAACTTGCTCCCACAACTGCATAAGGTCTAATCCACATAATAATTATTCAAGGTCATTCAGACTGTTCTGATCAAACTCTAACTGATACACCATAAGTCAGCAAACTTTTAATGTAAACTTTTCATTATTGGGGACTGGAATGCAAAAGTAGGAAGTCAAGAAACACCTGGAATAACAGGCAAATTTGGCCTTGGGGTACAGAATGAAGCAGGGCAAAGGCTAATAGAGTTTTGCCAAGAGAACGCACTGGTCATCGCAAACACCCTTTTCCAACAACATTAGAGAAGACTCTACACATGGACATCATCAAATGGTCAATACCAAAATCAGATTGATTACATTCTTGGCAGCCAAAGATAGGCCTTAGGAAGCATCACTATGAACAAAACTGGTGGAGGTGATGGAATTCCAGTTGAGCTATTTCAAATCCTAAAAGATGATCCTGTGAAAGTGCTGCACTCTGTATGCCAACAAATTTGGAAAACTCAGCAGTGGCCACTTGACTGGAAAAGGTCTGTTTTCATTCCAATCCTAAAGAAAGGCAATGCCAAAGAATGTTCAAATACTGCACAATTGCACTCATCTCACATGCTAGTAAAGTAATGCTCAAAATTCTCCAAGCCGAACTTCGAGATGTTCAAACTGGATTTAAAAAACGCAGAGGAACCAGAGATCAAATTTCCAACATGCGTTGCATCATCAAAAAAGCAAGAGAGTTCCAGAAAAACATCTACTTCTGCTTTATTAACTATGCCAAAGCCTTTGACTGTGTGGATCACAACAAACTATGGAAATTTTTTCAAGAGATAGGAATACCAGACCACCTGACCTGTCTCTTGAGAAATATTTATGCAGGTCAGGAAGCAACAGTTAGAACAGGAACAACAGACTGGTTCCAAATCGGGAAAGGAGTACGTCAAGGCTATATATTGTCACCCTGCTTATTTAACTTATATACAGAGTACATCATGAGAAACACTGGGCTGGATGAAGCACAAGAGGGAATCAAGATTGCTGGAAAAAATATCAGTAACCTCAGATATGCAGATGACACCACCCTTATGGCAGAAAGGGAAGAAATAAAGAGCCTCTTGATGAAAGTGAAACAGAAGAGTGAAAAAGTTGGTTTAAAACTCAACACTCAGAAAACTAAGATTGTGACATCTGGTCCCATCACTCCATGGCGAATAGATGGGGAAATTCGGAAACAGTGAGAGACTTTATTTTTCTGGGCTCCAAAACTGCTGCAGATGGTGACTGCAGCTGTGAAATTAAAAGACACTTGCTCCTTGGAAGAAAAGCTATGACCAACCTTGACAGCATAGTAAAAAGCAGAGACGTCACTTTGCCAACAAAGGTCCGTCTAGTCAAAGCTGAGGTTTTTCCAGTAGTCATGAATGGATGTGAGAGTTGGACTATAAAGAAATCTGAGTGCCAAAGTATCAATGCTTTTGAACTGTGGTGTTGGAGAAGACTCTTGAGAGTCCCTTGGATAGAAAAGGAGATCCAAAAAGTCAATCCTAAAGGCAATCAGCCCTGAATATTCATTGGAAGGACTCCAATGCTGAAGCTGAAGCTCCAATACTTTGGCCACCTGATGCAAAGAACTGACTCATTTGAAAAGACCCTGATGCTGGGAAAGATTGAAGACGGGAGGAGAAGGGGATGACAGAGGATAAGATGGTTGGATGGCATCACCGACTCAATGGGCATGAGTTTGAGTAAGCTCTGGGAGCTGATGATGGACAGGGAGGCCTGGCATGCTGCAACCTATGGTGTCACAAAGAGTCAAACATGACTGAGTGACTGAACTGAACTTTATTTACTATATACTATAGTTTATACTATATATATATAGTATATTATACTATAGTATATACTATATAGTATAGTATATAACTATATACTATTTACTATAAATAACTACATATTTTAGTCTTTTGTTAAATATTTGCATACTTGCCTTGAAAGCCAAGAGCAAACTGAGGATATTATAAAGGTACTTGAATAAAAGAGAAAATAGATTTTCACAATTTTTTTACCACATTCAAAGTGTAATAGTAATAAATATGACTTTTTTGGTAATACAAGCCTACTTTTGGGGAAAACAGAATTCTTTTGGACAGGATAGATATTGTTGCTGTGTTATTGTTGTTCAGTTGCTATGTCATGTCCAACTCTCTGCAACCCAGGAACTGCAGCATACCAGGCTCCTCTGTCCTCCACTATCTCCTGGAGTTTGGACAAGATAACATTTCACTTAACAGCAATTCATCTTCAAATAGATTTCAAAATTTCATTTACAAAAACCATTCTTAACTTGTGAATCATACAAAAACAAACAATAGGCAAGACTTGGCCTTGGATCTGTGGTTTGCTAGTCCTGTGATACATACTCCAAATGGGAAGAACTTTCAGAGCTAAGGAGATAGACTGGAAGCTCTCAATCAAAACTTCAGAAAGATTTCACTCAGGGAATGAAACAGTTTCAAGTCTTATTAAAACTGCAACCCATTTCTAACCCAGCTCAATCTTCAGCTGGATTGCAATGATAGCTTACCTAACAGGAAAGAAGGAATCCTTGATAGCTGAAGATATCACCCAAAGCCTCTGAATTTTGTTACACAATGACCAACATGTAATGAAAACTTACTAGATATGCAAAAAGACAAAAAAAACATGATTGATAAGAAAAATGAATAACAGAGATGTTAGAAGACTTTAAAATAGCTGTGTTTCATGTACCCCAATGTTCATAGCAGCACTATTTACAAGAGCAAAGAACATGGAATCAATCTAGATGTTCATTTATGGATGAGTGGATAAAGAAGCTATGGTACATATATACAATGAAATATTCAGTTCAGTTCAGTTCAGTCACTCAGTCATGTCTGACTCTTTGTGACCCCATGGATTGCAGCACACCAGGCTTCCCTGTCCATCACCAGCTCCCAGAGCTTACTCAAACTCATGCCCATTGAGTCGGTGATGCCATCCAACCATCTTATCCTCTGTCATCCCCTTCTCCTCCCGTCTTCAATCTTTCCCAGCATCAGGGTCTTTTCAAGTGAGTCAGTTCTTTGCATCAGGTGGCCAAAGTATTGGAGCTTCAGCTTCAGCATCAGTCCTTCCAATGAATATTCAGGGCTGATTGCCTTTAGGATTGACTTTTTGGATCTCCTTTTCTATCCAAGGGACTCTCAAGAGTCTTCTCCAACACCACAGTTCAAAAGCATCATTCTTTGGCATTCAGATTTCTTTATAGTCCAACTCTCACATCCATATATGACTACTGGAAAAACCTCAGCTTTGACTAGACGGACTTTTGTTGGCAAAGTGACGTCTCTGCTTTTTACTATGCTGTCAAGGTTGGTCATGGCTTTTCTTCCAAGGAGCAAGTGTCTTTTAATTTCATGGCTGCAGTCACCATCTGCAGTGATTTTTGGACCCCCCAAAATAAAAGACTCTCACTGTTTCCAAATATCCCCATCTATTCGCCATGAAGTGATGGAACCAGATGTCATGATCTTAGTTTTCTGAATGCTGAGTCTTAAGCCAAGTTTTTCACTCTTCTCTTTCACTTTCATCAAGAGTCTCTTTAGTTCTTCCCTTTCTGCCATAAAGGTGCCGTCATCTGCATATCTAAGGTTACTGATGTTTCTCCTGGCAATCTTGATTCTAGCTTGTGCTTCATCCACCCCAGCATTTTGCATGATGTACTCTACATATAAGTTAAATAAGCAGGGTGACAATATGCAGCCTTGACATACTCCTTTCCTGATGTGGAACCAGTCTGTTGTTCCATGTCCAGTTCTAACTGTTGCTTCTTGATCTGCATACAGATTTCTCAGGAGGCAGGTAAGGTGGTCTGGTATTCCCATCACTTGAAAAATTTTCCAGTTTGTGGTGATCCACACAGTCAGAAGTGAATGTTTTTCTGGAACTCTCTTGCTTTTTCGATGATCCAACAGATGTTGGCAATTTGATCACTGGTTCCACTGCCTTTTCTAACAGAATATTACTCAACCATAAAAAAGAACAAATTCACATCAGTTCTGTTGAGATGGATCAACCTATAGGCTGTTAAGTCAGAAAGAGAAAAACAAATATGGTATATTAATGCGTATATATGGAATCTAGAAAAATGATCTTGATGAACCTGTTTGCAGAGAAGGAATGGAGATGCAGATATAGAGAATGAACTTGTGGACACAAGTGGACAGTTGTGGACACAAGTGAGGGAAGGAGAGAGTGGGATGAGTGGAGAAAGTAGCATCAACATTTACACACTATTGTGTATATGTATGCACAATACAAAATATCCAAAGTAATGCACAGAAATATTTATCTGAGAAAAAGATCATTGGGGCTGCAGAGTACAGGATGCTGGAAACAAAAATTAAAAGCAAAATACCTTGAGGAGAAGAGTAGAGATTTCCTCTTTGAAGTCATCTAAAAGCCATCAGGGTGAGGCACACACAGCACCCAAAGCATCCTTCTCCACTCCCTTAAGGAAAAAGCGATCTTTTTCACATTTCTCTCCCTATGAATTTTACCTGAATTTAAGTAAAATCAGAGGAATTCAACATCATAGGGTCAAACCACTTCTTTTCATTTCCCTTCAGTAATGGTATTTCTATTTTGACTGAGACTGGAAGAAAAGAGAAGGAAGAAAACCTTAAGAGTACCCAGGTTCCTGACTCTTCCTTGGACAAGGGAGGGAAAGACTTCAGGCTCCAATCCAGCCCGCCAACTCTCTCCTCTCTGATTGGTTCCCAGAAGATGATCAGAGATTCTGCAACCATCAACAACCCTCCTGGGAAACCAGAAGTTTCTAGCTGATCAGAAATTATGACATGCAACCAATCCAGACTTTGGCAGAAAACCACTTCACATGAAAACCAAAAAGTGAGCTTGGGGTAAAAGTGGGGGAGTGGGCAGGGAAATTCCCCTCCAGGGGGAAAGCTCTCTGTGATGCTCATCAATTCAGCAACAAGAAACCTCTACTGTGTGCCAGGCACAGGCCTAGGCCTGGCAACACAGTGTAAACAAGGCAGGCAAGGCTGCTGCTCACAGAACTGTAAACTCCTAATATATCAAAGGCAGTTTAATGAGTGGAAATTAAGACAGGATGATGTAATACAAAGTGGTGATTTGGGTGGTCAAGGAAGGCTTCTCTGAGTTGGTGACATTTAAACTAAGATATGAATGATAAGAAGGAGCCAACCCTGTGGAAAGCGGGGTTAAGAATCTATCAGCCAGAGGGGATAGCTCAGGCAAATATCCCAAAAGCCTGTACAGCTAGAGGGCAGTGGGTGCTAGGGAGCGGGATGAACAGTAGGGCGATGAAGGCAGGAGGAAGCCAGTTATATAAGTCCTTAATCATTCTGACGCAGAGCTTTATTTTATGTGCAATGAAAAGTCGCTGGGGATTTAAACTGCACAGAAGAGCCCTCTGTGTGTTTCCTACTATGGTCGGGCTTGATTTCGTGGCTCCAATTTACCGGCCACTCATAAGTCTTATCCCCTAAATTCCTCTACTCCTCAGCCTTTGGAAAAGGCTCAGGCCAAAACTCCTGGAGTTATTCTTGACACTTCCGTTTCACTCACACTCTACTTGAAACCTACAGGTTTCAAGAAAATTCTACCGGTTTTAGCTTTGCTGTATGTCCAACACCCTTTACCACCTCTCTGCCTCCACCCTCATCTAAGTCTTGGCATCTGACAGCTTGGTGGTTGAAACTGTCAGTTTCTCCTCTTGCCCCTGCAATCTATTTGCTACACAGAGTGAGCCTCTTAAACATCCAACCAATCAGATCACATCTCTGCTCTGAGCCTCCATCTTCCTCAGAGTAAAATCCAAAGTTCTTGCAAGTGCTTGTAAGTTCTCCACAGCATCTGCCCCTCAGCACATTTCTGCCCTCACCACCTCCCACCGCCCCTGACTCCCTTCCTCCTTGGGACAGTGGCATCTTTACCACCAGCACACTTACTCCCTCTCCTCCGGGGGGTTCCTGCTCCAAGTCCCACCTCCTTGGGAACCCCAACTGCCTACACCATTGAGTAAAGAAACCTGCCCCCACCCCTGGCCCACTGGATCCTCATTTCCCACCTTTACTTTGCATTTTCATTGGTCTCATCACTTTCTAAAACATTCTCTAATTTACACATTTATTATGGTAGCTGTTTACCATCTGACCTCTCCCCACATGGATGACTTTCCTGAGGGCAAGCATCCTGTCTGTGTTTTTCTCTTTATGCCAAACTCCTTAAGCAGTGTCTAGTAGGTAGTCAGCGCTCAACATTTTGATTAAATATTGCTGGATGCATTGATCATTTTTAAAATTTTATACTAGGCCCTCAATTAGCACTGCTGCTGCTGCTGCTAAATTACTTCAGTCGTATCCAACTCTGTGCGACCCCATAGATGGCAGCGCACCAGGCTCCCCCGCCCCTGGGATTCTCCAGGCAAGAACACTCGAGTGGGTTGCCATTTCCTTCTCCAGATCATGACAATTTTTATATCCATATTATTTCACTCAATCATCCAAGAAAGAAACGTGCTGTGGACTCAGTCACTTCAGTGGTGTCCAACTCTTTGCGGTCCTATGGACTATAGCCTGCCGGACTCCTCTGCCCACAGGATTCTCCAGGCAAGAATACTGGAGTGGGTTGCCATGCCCTCCTCCAGAGGACCTTCTCGATCCAAGGATCGAATCTGAGCCTCTTGTGTCTGCTGCATGCAGCAAGATTCTCTATCCACTGAGCAACCTGGAAGTTTTATTAAAAGAACAAAATTGAGCACTGAAAGTTGAGCCAAATGTGCTACTTTGGCTTCAGTTGGACATGGCAGACTGAACACATGTATCCTCCTCAAACCCCAACAAAATAATTAAAAAGATGTAAAAGCAGAATTAACAAATAAAGATAAAAGGAACAAGAGGGAGAGGACTCCAGACAAGACATACCAGCAGAGCATAATGTGGAAAGTCAATGGACAAGGGCAACCACATTGACAGGCCAGCTGAGGGTAAAGGATGCTGGTCCTAAGGGAGAGAGCCAGGAGGCAAGCTGGTTTCTGCTGCACCATCCAGAAGTGCAAGAAGGGAGGCTGCTCTGAAGGCTTAAGGGCAGGTGGGTTGGATACAGAAGAGTGGGTTGAAGATCAGTGTAAGAGACAGTGAGACTCCCACACCCCTTCCCTCCACGTGAACTGCAACTGCACAGGCACTGCTGATTTAATCCAACTTGTGCTAGAACGAAATTGGAAAGATGTTATCAGGAAGCATCCTTGTGCTGGGAGTGGGGCAGGGGATGAGAGAGAGAAGTCTTGGTCCATGTTTGGAATTCAACAGCAAATAAGTAAAAGCTAAAACTCAAAAGCCAGCAGCCTAAGGATGGTGGAAACTGCCAAAAGAGTTGAAAGTGGTCACCTCTGGGAAGTGTGAATTGTGACTGAGGAGGGACAGGAGCCCGCTGTTTCTCATTATAAGCTTTCTAGGGGGATTTGTCTTTTTAAACTATGTCTCTGTGTTACTTTTATAAAAACTAAAAATTGAATTTCTAGCTGCTGTGTGAAGAATAGATTGGAGGATGGCAAGAATGGAAGCAGGGAAACCCATTAAGTGGTCCAGGGGAGAGATGATGATGCCTGGGGCCAGTGTGGCAGGAAAGAAGAGGAGAGAATGGGACACGTTGGCCTGACATGAAACAAAGTTTCAGAGACAGAGTCCACAGGACTTTGCAAAGGATTGAACATAGGCAAGGAAAAAATGAAGGGAACCGAATGTAATTTGCAGGCATGTAGCTGGAGGGACTGGTGCAGGCAGGGTGGAATACAGCGTGCTTTCCGTCCTCTAACCTGCCTCGGGTCAGCCCCTTACCGGCCTTCCTGGGACTTCAGGCTGCCCACGCTCCTCCCCGCCTGTGTTGCTGCCTCACTGTCCATTCTGCTCTCTCCCACTCCCCGGCCACCCCCACAGCCCACAGCTTCCCTTTTTCCAGGACCTCACAGGCTGGGCAGTGATGATGGTCATGGCCCTAGCTGCCTTCTAAGGACTGGGCTTGAGCCATTCTTTTTTAACCATCTGATATCGCAACAAAACCTAAGTTCTGTTGCAAGTCTGAGGTTGGGATGGTGGTGGCAGGGGCCAGAGTAGGATTCCCATCCTTGCTGGATCTCTGCACTATTCCTTGGAATCACCCCTTAGATGTGCTGTGTGTGTTGGTCACTCAGTCGTGCCGACTCTTTGTGACCTCATGGATTATAGCCCGCCAGGCTCCCCTGTCCATGGAATTCTCCAGGCAAGAATACTGGAGTGGGTTGCCATTACCTTCTCCAGGGTATCTTCCCAACCTAGGGATCGAACACGGGTCCCCTGCATTGCAGGCAGATTTTTTTACTGTCTTAGCCACCAGGGAAGCCCCAATAAGTCCTTTCATTTAGATTTGCTAGCACTTCACAATTTACTTAGTGCTTTGTAACTCATGCATTATCTCATCTGGTCTCAGAACCATCCTCTAACCAGCCTGGAGTCTCGTTATATGCCCTTTATAGATGGGGAAACAGGTTCCCAGAGTTGGGGTACTTGCCTGGTTCTGCGTTTATAGTTGGGACAGAGCCAGGTCCTGGGACTCTAGTCGAGGTCTTCGGATTCAAAACTCTGCCACTTTCTTCCTCATCCATGAATTTCTGGTGTCTGTCATTGACATGCCATCCTCACAATTGCCACATCCATGTGCCTCCTTTCTATTGTCTACTTCCTATTTTCAAAATCAACAATTTTTCATTAAATCCTTGCATCTTAAAAGGAAGCACAATGAAGCTCTAAAGTTATGTGGTAGACACATAACTTCAAAATGACACAAAACTGTTTTAAAAAATAGTTATTCAGGATTAGAACTCATGCTGTGGCACCTGGCTGGGTCCAAGCCCCAGCTTCGACACAGTAGCACATGCAGCTGGTCTCCCCCCAGAGCCACGAGAACCTGACATCCTAGGATGCAGCAGCCTGCTTTCCAAGCTTTGCCAGATAGCTGTTCTCGGGTCACTCTCTTAACAATTGTTTCTGAAGCTCCTAAGACCAGGAATGGTGCTAGACACGGTGAACAAAGGGGTGATCAGGAAAAGTCTTTTTACCCAGAGGGACTCACATCCCCTATGACACTTCTTGCTCATGGTCCCTTCAGATAAAACAGCCCAACACCCCAAGTCTGAATTCTGGCCCCAAGCCCACTGGCCAGACCTCCAAGCAAGCCTGCTGAGCCTTCATAGGTGGTGAGGGTTCTGAACATTCCTTCTCCTATGAGGTGCAGCCAAATTAGAGCATAGAATCATCCACTTTAGAGAAAGGTATGCTAGGGTAAGCCATGGAAGAGTTGGCTGGGCACCATCTTACTATATGAACAAGGTAGAGAGCAATGGCAGGAGGACCAGGGAGCGGTGCAGTGAGATGGCAAAAATCCCAGTGACACTTGTTAGCTATGTGACATTGGGCAAGTTACCTAACTGCTCTGAGCTTCAGCTTCTACCAATGTAAAACAGATACAGTACTAGGACTCCATCCCCTCATGGTCATGAAGATTCACTGAGTCTATCACTTAGAAGTGCTTAGAAGAGAAACTACTAGGTGCCATTGGTCATAGGTCACACGTAGCAGACCAGGGAGGTCAAGACCTGGGCTGCCTGACCCTGTGTTGAGTGCTCAGCCCATTGGGTCTGCCACCCTCTCGTTTTCTCTATCCTTTAATGTTTCCAATGTGTGGACTGGCTGCAGCAGTAGAAGGGTGTGTGGATCATCGGCCTCTGCGCTGTTCTCTGGGAGGGGTCCGGAGCCCCTTCTTGCCCTCTGGGACTCCTCTGCCCTGTAGTAACTCAGGCCCAGCTTCGCCACCTGCCAGGACTCACATCTGTCTGTTCACATGAACCAGATGGATCCCAGCCTCCTCCTGTGAGCTGAGTGTCTTGTCCGTGGAAGCAAGAAAGGTCATTGCGGTGTGTGGACAGGATGTCTCCGTCCTGTAAACTCACCACTCAGTAAACAATGAGTGTTGCCTCCTCTAGCTCGAGAAGCCAGAACAATGTATGCTCAACTCTTTCCAATCAGAACTGTTTCCACAAGCTTTTGGCTTCTGTGGGGAACATTTGGTTTACAAAGAAATGGAATTTCCCCTCCAATATTCTTCTTGGATGACAGGTCTGTGATTGGAATCAGGGCTTGAAAAATCATGCCCGGTGGTTATTTCCATTAGTGGCTCTTGACTTTGTAGGAACACCTGGAGCACAGAACGCCCAGCCTCTCCCACCCCCACAGCTCAGGCAATGCCTGGCGCGCTGTCCCTGGAGTGTCCTGGGACCACAGAGCCCTGTGCTGTCTGGTCAGCAGCTCAGCTAATTGGCTCTGCAAGAACCTGCGCCACTGTCCCTCCTCACACCATTGTCCCACAAGCCCAAGCTCTGGGCCAGCCTTCTTTCACACCAGAGTGTGATGGGATACATGCACACGCGCACACACATACATACACACACACGTGCACACACACACACACACAGCACATCCTTGCTTCTCTGCCTAAAATAAACCATCTCCGAGCAGTATGAATTGTCATACACGGCAATCAGGAAAAAAAATTGTTCATTGTCTAGACCACAGGGTAGCAAAACCCAGGAGGCCTCCAGTGAAAGAGACAGACAGGGCTTGGAAACACAAAAGAAGAGCAAATTGAGACCACACTCAAGGAGTTCTTGAGGAAGACTCAGTGAGAAATAGTGCCGCGGAGGCAGCAGGGACGTCACACTGGGCTTGTGGGTGGATCCTCCGATAGCTGGGAACCCTGGGGGCAGTCACACATCTCGGCATCCCTCACACCCAGCACACGTCCAGATATAAAGAGACGCCCAGGAAATGTCTGTTGATGATGTAAGGAAAGAAGAAACAAGGGGAGCAGGCAGACAGCTTCCGCTCAGAGGCTGGGTGCTACTTTCCTTAACTTGGGGCAGGATCTGCAGAGCAACCGTGTCCGCTGAGCAGGATGGAAACAAAGGAGCAGGGTGGTCTGCCGGCCGAGGAGGGAGCTGGTCTGAGGACTGGAGGGGTGGGCACCAACCGCGCAGCTGTCACAGGCCTGCCAGTGCACCAGGAGGGCGGTTGGGCGGATGCAACAGGGTGCACGATGGCACCGCCCTGCCATCTCCGACCCCAGCCACATAGGGGAAACATCGAGAATCCCCTGCCCTTCCTAGCACATGACGGCCATGCTCAGGAACGGAGGACTGGCTTCAGGGTGGGGGCCAGAAGCCAGTGGACAGATGGAGAAGGTTAGCATCCGGGCCTGGGAAAGGAGCGCTCCCCACGTGTCCGCGGGGCGGCTGCCAACATTTCCTGCAGGATGCGCTTGCCTTCCTCCCAGGGCCCCGAGCCTGAGCTCCTGCCTCCAGGGTGCGGCAGCTAGTGGCCATCTGTGGGGGAGTGGGGGCCGTGTTTCTGACCCACTGCCGGGAGCACAAGGACTCTGAACTCAGCATCAGCCCCTTGGAGCCAGGCCGGTATCTGTGCAGGTGAGGTGACCGCACCTGCAGAGAGAGCAGCGGGCCGGGAGCCCTCTCCCTGCGACCCCCTCCACCGGCTCAGTGTCCCCCAGGTCTTTGGTGGTGAGGGTCCGGGAGTCCGGTGACAGTGGGCAGAGATCCACAGCCAATGAATCTAGCTCAGAAATGAAGGACCTTTTTCCGTGGAGACTCTCGCCTCCTGGGAATGTCTGAGTCCCAAGTGTAGCTGTAAACCAGCAGTAAATTAACCCATTTTTCCTGCTTCCTGCGATTTTATGTAAAGAATCTGTCTAGCCAGTAAAGAAAACAACCCCTTGCACTCTTTAAGAATTGTATTTGGCAACAGAAATCTGAGAAACAGTGACTTAAACACAATTGGGGTTTTAGTTATTAGTTAGTTAGTCTTGCTTACAGCAGGACTCTGGGAATAACAAACCCCAGCCTTTGACAGCAGTTCCACGAAGCCAGTTAGGGACGCAGTCTCCTAGTCTTCAGCCTTACAACCTCCTGGTCCTCGTATCTGCAAGCTGAGTCTAGAGCTCAAGCCATCCCAGCTGAGTTCCAGGCAGGGAGATGAAAAAGGGCAAGGGCAAGACATATGTGCTATGAAGCTACTCTGTTTTAAATGGCTTTTTGCTGGAAGCTCCACCTGACAATTTTCTTGAATATCTCCTAGGCCAGAACTGTATCATGTAACCAGTCCATCTGCAAGGCAGGCTGGGATTTCTTTCCTGGGCACATTGCTATACCAACAAAATGGGGTTTCTGATAATAAGGAGGGGTGGGGAGAAAGGCCATGGGGTGGGCAGCCGGTCGTTTCTGCCACACAGCTCTGTGTCTGTGATTGTCTCAGTCCGTTCACTGAAGAGTCTGGGACATGGATCAGAAAGAGGAGGAAGAGCGGGGAGAGGAGACAGGAGAGGCGCAGAGCCCACAGCCAGAGCCCAGAGCCAGTGTCCAAGTGTGTATCCACGTGGGTCAGAGTGGCAATAGCCACAATTTGTCCAGCACATGGGACTTTCAGTGTTAAAATCAGGACAGTCCCAGGCAAACAGGGGCAGTTTGTCAACTTAAATGTGCACAGTGTTTATGTGTGAACCAGGTGTCGTTAGACTAGAGATCCCAGGCCAGTGCTCCTTAAGGTGTTGTCCAAGGATTCCCGGGGACCCCCAAGACCTTCTAGGGGATCTGTGAGTTCAGGCTGTTTTTCCAGTAGACTAAAGTGTTGTTTGCCTGTTTCACTCTTTTCTCTGACAGGTATACAAAGGCGTTTTCCAGAGGTTATACAATGTGTGACACTGCATCCGGTTCGGTACAAAAGCAGATATGAGGATCCAGTTGTCTTCTATTCTGTTAGAGAAAGGAAATTCTGCGTGGCACTGCTCTGGGACATTTATTCACACCCACAGCTGCCTTCTGACACCAGGCCACGAGGTCCAGCCTCCATCCTGTTTCCATGATTTAATTCCCAGGAGACACTCCACACTTACTGGTCTAGTCTAGGACAGCACATCTCCAACTCTTCCTAGACTAGACTCTGTCCAAGACTAGGCCAATAAGTGTGGAGTGTCTCCTGGGAATTAAATCATGGAAACAGGATGGAGGCTGGACCTCGTGGCCTGGTGTCAGAAGGCAGCTGTGGGTGTGAATAAATGTCCCAGAGCAGTGCCGCTCAAAATGTGCTCCAGGAATAAGAGCAGACTGAGAAAAACTCCCCACTAGTCACTGTTGAACTCAGTACAAAAATCGAGAGACGCTTCTAGAAACTTTCATAGCAACTTAAGAGTAACTTTATGTCTGTTGAAATGAATAATAAGAAAAGCTGGGCTTGTATTTTTCATGTCTTCTCACTTTCATTTTCTTTTCCTAGCAATTTATTTTTGCCATACTTCATAAAATTTTCCATAATGCATTGGAAATTTTCAAAATATGGCCCTTTCATACCTGAGATGAATCTTAAAGGATAAATATTGGTTACCCAAGCAAAGAGGGGGACAAAGTGTTCCATAGTAAATTTTGTACTTCAAGGGCAAACTGTACCATGCTGAAAGCACACTTGTCCTGCCTGATTCTAGACTTTCACTGAGCAATTTTACAATTTTATAAGCTGTAAATGACTAATAGCAATATGAAATAATTGCTGCCTATAGATACAAAAAATTCCTGTTATGCCACTAGCTTCCTCCCTGACTGTGGCAGACAGGTTAGGCTACACTTAGTCATTTGTTGTTATATTCCTAAAATGTAATTATGTCTGTTCTTTGGATTCCCATTTGAACTTGTTGTAGCATCTCACTGGTATCCTCATTAGTGAGTTACATAAAATTATTAATTAGTGTTCATAAGAAAGTAATATGGTTCTTCACATTATTCACAAACCACAGGGTTTTCAGAGCTTTGCTCTTGGACTCCGCCACTGATGTGATTCAGTCACCTTCTAGCAATCATTTCCATTCTCATCCTGCCCTCTGTACCCTCTCCTCTGTCTGCTTTTTCTGGCTTATAGCCATTCTTTCTAGTCTGGGCTTCCTCATTATCTTGTTTGTGAGGTATGAAGGGGGCTGAGGGAGACAGATAGAGAGAGAGTGAGACCAACAGGAGATTGAATAGATGGGCCGGGGGGTCAGTCCATGCTTACTTTTGTGTATGTATAGCTGAAAATAACTGTGTCCTGCACACCAGTCACTGTTCCTGATCAAAACCACACCTATTTTGGTTTTGTGAGCAAAATCACACCTCTGTGAGCTCCTGGCTTACTGCTTGTCCTGGGAAGCCATCCCCTCTCCATGCCAGAACCCAATCCCAGCCTCCGTTGCTAAGTCCCTGGCAGAAGAAAGCCTTTGTCAAGAGGATCCGGATGCTGGCAGAGAGTGTCATAAGCCCAACCTCAGCTGCAGAGGTGTGGAGTTCAGTGCCCAATGACTCTGACACTTGAGGAAGCCAAAATGATGGTCCTAGCCACCTGCCACCCTGAAGGCAGAACAGAGTATCTGGGGTTCCTGTCAGTAGCCTTCTTCCCACTTTTAGCTGCCTGTGGAGCAGCAGCCAGAGTGTCTCCAGTTCCTTGTCATCTTCTTGGTGGGCCTGTTGAGTATGGTACCCAAGGGGCAGCCCATGAGTGAAGTACACTCTTTGCTGGAAATCCGCATCTTTTTCTTTTACACGTTTCATTGAGGTATAGTTTACATACTACAAAATTCAATTATTTTAAGTATACAATTCAGTAACTTTCAGAAAATGTATAGAGTTGTGCTACCATCAACACAATCCAACTTTGAAACCTTTCCTTGAGCCCAAGAAGTAACCTTGTGCCCATTTGCAGGCTTCCTATGCTTGACACAACCACTGCTCGACTTTCTGTCTATCGTTGTGCTGTTTCTGGACATTTCATATTTATGGAATCGTACAATACACATAATGTTTTCTAGTTTCATCCATCACAGCATGTAACAGTACTTTATTCCTTTATAGCTAAATTGTATCCCATCGTGTGCATATGTCACATTTTGTTCATCCATCCACAAGTTAACAGCCTTGTGGTTATTTCCACCTTTTGGCTATTAACGTCACTAGGAAATTTTGTGTACAAGTCTTTGGATGGATTTATGTTTTCATTTCTATGGTGAATTTCATTTCATTCTATGGTGAATTCAGTAGTGAATACATTGTTGTTTAGTCACTAAGTCATGTCCGACTCTTTGCAATCCCATGGACTGCAGCACACCAGGCTTCCCTGTCCTTCACCCTCTCCAGAGTTTGCTCAAACTCATGACCATTGAGTCAGTGATGCCATCCAACCATCTCGTCCTCTGTTATCCCCTCTCCTCCTGCCCTCAGTCTTTAACAGCATCAGGGTCTTTTCGAATGAGTCAGCTCTTCACATCAGGTGGCCAAAGTATTGGAGCTAGAGCTTCAGCTTCTAGCATAAGTCCTTCCAGTGAATATTTCGGGTTAATTTCGTTTAGCATTGACTTTGATCTTCTTGCTTTCCAAATCACTCTCAACTCTTCTCCAGCACCACAATTCGAAAGCATCAGTTCTTTGGAGCTCAGCTTTCTTTATGATCCAACTCTCACATCCATACATGATTACTGGAAAAACCATAGCTTTGACTAGATGGACCTTTGTCGGCAAAGTGATGTCTCTGCTTTTTAGTATGCTGTCTAGGTTTGTCACAGCTTTTCTTTCCAGGAGCAAGCCTCTTTTAATTTCATGGCTGCAGTCACCATCTTCACTGATTTTGGACCCCAAGAAAATAAAATCTGTCTCTGTTTCCACTTTTTCCCCCATCTGTTTGCCATGAAGTGATGAGACTGGATGCCGTGATCTTAGTTTTTTGAATGTTGAGTTTTAAGCCAGCTTTTTCACTCTTCTTTTTTACCCTCATCAAGAGGTTCTTTAGTTCATCTTCACTTCTGCTATTAGAGTGCACATCTGAGGTTGCACATCTGCACATCTGAGGTTGTTGATATTTCTCCCAACAATCTTGATTCCAGCTTGTGCTTCTTCCAGCCTGGTAGTTCACATGATGTATTCTGCATATAAATTAAATTAGCAGCATGACAATATATAGCCTTGATGTACTCCTTCCCCAATTTTGAACCATTCCATTGTATCATATCCAGTTCTAACTGTTGCTTCTATTCCTGCATATAGGTTTCTCAAGAGACAGGTAAAGTGGTCTGGTATTCCTGTCTCTTCAGGAATTTTCCATAATCTGTTATGATTCACACAGTCAAAGGTTTTAGTGTAGTCAATGAAGCAGAAGTACATTTTTTTTTAATTCCTATACTTTTTCTATGATCCAACAGATGTTGGCAATTTGATCTCTGGTTCCTCTGCCTTTTCTAAATCCAGCTTGTACATCTGGAATTTCTGGGTCATATGGTAAATTTTTTTTTTCCTCTGAATATTTTTTTTTAATTGGAGGCTAGTTATTTTACAATATTATATTGCTTGGCTTTGCCATACATTGACATGAATCTGCCCCGGGTGTACATAAGTTCCCCCTCTTAACTCCCCTCCCACCTCCCTCCTCCCTTATCCTCTTATGCTTAACTTTTTGAGAAAGTATCAAATTGTTTTCTGAAATAACTGTTTCACTTTACATTCCCACTAACAATGTAGGAGAGTTCCAGTTGCTCCACATCCTCACCAACACTTCTGTTGTCTGCCTTTTTGACTATAGGCATTTGTGGGTTTGGGATTTGAAACTTGAGCCACAAGAAATGAGGGAAGGTCACAGCTGTGGCTGACCAATCCTGGGCAGCTCACCAAGAAAGCTGCCCCTCATCCTGCAGCAGGTCCCAGACATCCTGGATTCCTGTCTTTCTTGAGGCCTGATCATAATGCTCTCTTTGTGGATTTGTATATTACCTTCAAGTCTTTTCAATAAAATTAAAAAAAAATAAACTTATTAGAGTTCATGGGGTTCTGTCACTTGCAACAACACCTATCTGAGTTGCATACTCCCCATGGTCCTCCATTCCTGACCCCAGTTGGAGCCACACTGCCTACTGGAATAAGCCCAACAAGCACAAGGAAGTCAGGACTCGTTTTTGGTGTAAGGAACCCTGGGAAATTCCTTCAGTGATAGTGCCATCTCCCAGCTCTCCGGGTACCTGGGCAACAAACCCCATTCATTCAGGCTTATTCTGCTGAACCTGTCACAGGCTCAGCTGAATCAAAGTTAGAGAATCCTCAGAGAATCAAGCAAGTGGTGAGAAGGGTCAGCAGCTTTTGAGAAAGGCCAAATTTTTGAGAAATTTGACAAAGATGGAGGGTGTCAGAAAATGAGTCCTCACACTCCTTGAGAACTTCTCCTGGGTGACCAGAGTTGGTTCTGTGACAGTACAGAGAGCTGTGTGACCTGGGGTGAGTCAGCTGACCTCTCTGAGCTGCAGTCTGCAGGACTGTTGTGAGACTTGGTCATGAGGAGAGGACCAGAATAGTATCCAGTTGGTTGCACATGGTTGACACTTTTCCCAGCATTGGTGTTGTGCCATCGTTTACTGAAGGGAAGTGGAATAAAACAGACTTGCCCCAATCCTTTACTTTGGGGGAGGCTCTTCAGTGTCATGGCTGAGAAAATGAACTTCCTGCTAGAGGTAGCAAGCAAGACATGCTGTGCCAGCTGTGTGCAGATTGTCAAGTCAACCCCATTCTCTCACGGCTTCGGTTTTCTCCAAGCTAGACATGCTGTGCCAGCTGTGTGCAGATTGTCAAGTCAACCCCATTCTCTCACGGCTTCGATTTTCTCCAACCCTAAAATGACGTGCAAGACAGTGCTTCACTCACTCAGTATGTTGGGGAGTCACCAGAGACAGTGAAGAGGGAGCCCTGAGTAGGGATCCTGGTACCTAAGAAGTAGTCACCAGCATTGGCAGCTTTTGCAGCTGCTGTTCCTTACATTGGTCTGACCTTTCCCGGTGCTGGGAGCTGCCCTCACCACGGCTGGGGTGGAGCCGTCTCAGGGAGGAGCCTGTGCTCTGTCTTGGGTGAGTGGTGGGAACCAGAAGGATATAAGGGGGAGCTTGAGGGCCCAGAGCCACCCCCAACTCCCCCCCGTCCGTACTCTGACCATGGGAGCCCACTGGCACCCCTGACTGTAAGACTCCCGGCTGGCCAGCCCCTCAGCCTGCCAAGGACACTGCTGACCCCAGCCTAGGTCAGGCGTGTGCTGGGTCACCTGAGCTCTCCAGCCCCTCCCGGCCCAGCACAACAGGTGGATGTGCTTGGTAATTCGAGCCTATCTTCTGAGGGCCTGAAAGATTGAGAGAGGACAGACAACTCTTTCTTCAGACAACCACATGGGCAATAAACAAGTTTTCAGGGAGACCATGCCCAGCTCAAGCTTCTGTAGGGCTGGCTGTCAGGTTGGGGGTTGTCCAGGACCTTGGCTTTTCATAACAACAACAGTGGCAGTAGCACCAATCCCATCTGCGAACACCCCAGGGATGGACACAGACTCTGGGCCCCCATCTTTCTGTACTTTTTCCTGTTTCTGCATGCCTACAGCCCGTCGGGGAGTGAGTCATAGGAGCAGAGGCGCTGCAGACAGACCAGGCTTGAGCCCCAGTATCTTGACCTTGAGCAAGGCAGTTAACCTCCTGCAGCCTCAGTTTTCTCATCAGTAAAATATGGATGATAATACATGCCTGCTACAATTGGAGTTAGATGAGATGAAGTAGGGAAACTTGGGAACCCAGAGCCTGGCATAGAGTAAGCCCTCAGTGTTCAGCAGCCAGAAAGTGTCCCTTCTTTAAGTATGAGGAGAGCAAAGTCCATTTGGCCAGAATCTGAAGTGATCCAGCCCCTGGATCAATTCTAGCTCCAGAGAGGGTCCTGATTAGTGCAGCCAGCATGATAATCATGTCTCTTGTGTGAGGCGTCCAGTCAGCACTTGGTACCCCTCTGGTGACTGTCATGGGTCCAGGGAAGGAGGGAAGACCTAAGCTGGCTCAGGTGAACTGAAGGAACATTCCTCCATCCTGTGGGTGAAGTGTCCCAGCTCTCTTGCTGAACGTGAACACACAACATGTGTCCCAGTTGCTGTTGGCAGCCACCGTGCCAGCACAAGCGAGGCTGTGGAGAAGCAGAGAGAAGCAGCAGAGGAGTCCAGGGCCAGAGAACCCAGGGACACCAGACCTGGACTTCACTGCTGCCACCGCAGCCCTGCCTCTGGGCTTCCTCTTTTGCAGGAATTTCGTTGAATTAGAGGGACTTTTCTATTCTTTGAAGTGGTAAAGCATCTTTGTGCAGGCAGGAGGTATGGCTAGAGATAAATGAAAAGGGAGGGACTCTCTTGAGATAATGAGGCAAGAGTGGAAAAAGATAGTGGAAGAAAATGAGGGCTTAATGAAGGAATCTGTGCTTAAGCAGTAAAGACACTTCCCGCATGGATTATTTGACCAGAGAGTCATACAAAGAGATGAAAGGGAAGACTTGGGCCCCAACTCCAGAGGGAGAATAGCTAAAATGGAGAGATTTCTCTGTAGTTGGAATGTCCAAGCAGCCAAGAACAGCACGGTCCCCAGTTATTCAGGGAAGAAGAGTAGGGGCAAAGAGAGCCACATAGGAGTGGCCCTGAGGGCACATGCAATCAGCTGCCCATAGTCACAAGTCAGCACTGAGCTCATGTTCCCGGGACATAGGCACACTGCTAGGGGCTCTGAGCAGCTTCGCACCTAAAGCTCTTCCCAGCAGCCTCATCATCTGCCTGGGGCTAGCTTCCAGCCCCTGATCTCCACGAGAGTGTGCTTTTTACTTTTCTCTCAGTCCAAAAGATGTTCTGAACTCTTCTCGTGGCCTCAGTTAACACTACATTTCCTTCCATGGCAAAAGCCAAGTGAGAATGAAAACCGTCTTAGAGCAATGTGCTCTCATGAAAACTTGTAGCGCACATCTGTTGTTTTGCCTGCTTTGCTTTCATTTCTTCTGGGTCTGCTAACCCCATGGCCCTGAGGCAGTGTGGTTTGCAGTGGGTCTGAGTCCACCCCGAATGTCAGTGCGAGCATGAGAGCCAAAGAGAACACTGCACTCCCTGCTGGCGGTAAGTCAAGTAAGGGTAGGTGACCCCAACCCAGCCAATCTAAGAGAATGTGATGGAACAGTTGATGCTGGGAAGTGGGAAGGGGGTTCCTGATATGCTAAGCCTGTAAAGATGTGAGCCATCGTGGAGGTGCTGGGACCATTTTAGTGTCTTGTGAGAAGAACCTGCCTGAAAATGAAATAAACATAGAAAGAGGAAAGCAAGATGAGAGCCAGATTGAGTCCTGAAGATATCATTTGACCTCCATGTCTAAAACCAGAGTCCAGGACTTCTCATTTACATGAGCAAAGGATATATTCTCTATTTTTGTTTCCTTACTTGAGCTGGTTTTTGTATCACTTGTAACTGATGGAGTTTGGGTTGATAATATACCCCAACCTTAAAAAAGAATGATTTCCCTTCTCTTTTACTTAACACTTGGCCTTACATAAAAGACCTGGGTTATTTATAATGTACATCAAATTCTTGCTGTCTGACTTTGAACAAGTACTATCCATGTGTCCTCACGAAAACAGGGCATGGGACCCCATCACCCAGGTCCTTTCCTGCCCTGAAATTGTATACTTTTCAGTTCAGTTCAGTTCAGTCGTTCAGTCGTGTCCGACTCTCTGCAACCCCATGAATCACAGCACGCCAGGCCTCCCTGTCCATCACCAACTCCCGGAGTTCACTCAAGCTCATGTCCATAGAGTCGGTGATGCCATCCAGCCATCTCATTCTCTGTCGTCCCCGTCTCCTTCCGCCCCCAACCTTTCCCAGCATCAGTCTTTTCCAGTGAGTCAACTCGTCGCATGAGGTGGCCAAAGTATTGGAGTTTCAGCTTTAGCATCAGTCCTTCCAATGAACACCCAGGATCGATCTCCTTTAGAATGGACTGGTTGGATCTCCTTGCAGTCCAAGGGACTCTCAAGAGTCTTCTCCAGCACCACAGTTCAAAAGCATCAATTCTTCGGTGATCAGTTTTCTTCACAGTCCAACTCTCACATCCATACATGACCACTGGAAAAATCATAGCCTTGACTAGACAGACCTTTGTTGGCAAAGTAATGTCTCTGCTTTTTAATATACTATCTAGGTTGGTCATAAATTTCCTTCCAAGGAGTAAGCGTCTTTTAATTTCCTGGCTGCAATCAGCATCTGCAGTGATTTTGGAGCCCCCAAAAATAAAGTCTGACACTGTTTCCACTGTTTTTCCATCTATTTCCCATGAAGTGATGGGACCAGATGCCATGATCTTTGTTTTCTGAATGTTGAGCTTCAAGCCAACCTTTTCACTCTCCTCTTTCACTTTCATCAAGAGGCTTGTGAGTTCCTCACTTTCTGCCATAAGGGTGGTGTCATCTGCATATCTGAGGTTATTGATATTTCTCCCAGCAATCTTGATTCCAGCTTGTGCTTCTTCCAGCCCAGCGTTCCTCATGATGTACTCTGCATATAAGTTAAATAAGTGGGGTGACAATATACAGCCTTGACGTCCTCCTTTTCCTATTTGTAACCAGTCTGTTGTTCCATGTACAGTTCTGACTGTTGCTTCCTGACCTGCATACAGGTTTCTCAAGAGGCAGCTCAGGTGGTCTGGTATTCCCATCTCTTTCAGAATGTTCCACAGTTGATTGTGATCCACACAGTCAAAGGCTTTGGCATAGTCAATGAAGCAGAAATAGATGTTTTTCTGGAACTCTCTTGCTTTCTCCATGATCCAGCAGATGTTGGCAATTTGATCTCTGGTTCCTCTGCTTTTTCTAAAACCTGCTTGAACATCTGGGAGTTCACGGTTCACATATTGCTGAAGCCTGGCTTGGGGAATTTTGAGCATGACTAGTATACAATTCTACCTTCAAACTCAGACTTAGATACAAGACTATTTTCTTCAAGAGCATGGATGGAAACATTAAAATAACACTTTCAAAAGTTTAATCACATCTCAGATGAGGAAAACCACGCAAGGTCTCTTTGCTTTAGCAAAATATAGAACCACAATCACGGTGGAGGTGCGTCATCAGCTAGTTTCTTGTGCCAGAAAACTCCTACTCCCTTCCCCCTTTCTAATGAGTACCACTTAACCTTTTAATCCATGAAATCCTTCAGAGGTGGGAGAGATGTAACAGTTTGACAATCTTCAGAGGTTTAAAAACAGAACTGTAGTCACTTTATCTATAGACTCTAGGGACCCCATTCAAAGCCCATAGGGGAATTTCAGTCACCCCAGATGCCAAGTTAGACACCTGCCCACCAGTTCCCATCCTTCCTCTCACTCCTGCTTACTTGAGCATCCTAGGTGTATCCCTTAATCTTTCTGCCCTCAGTTTCCTCTTCTGTAAAATGGGGATAATAGTAGTACCTCTCTACAAGTACTGTCATAAAACTGAACGAGTAAGCAGTGCCCCACAAAGCAGCACATGCCTGAGTCCTCGGTCGTGTCCAACTCTTTGAGATGCCATGGACTGCCCTCCAGGCTCCTCTGTCCATAGAATTTTCCAGGCAAGAATATTGGAGTGGGCTGCCATTTCCTACTCCTGAGGATCTTCTCAACCCAGGGATCAAACCTGAGTCTCTTGTGTCTCCTAGATTGACAAGCAGATTTTTTACCCTGTACCACCTGGGAAGCCACATATAGTTAGTCCAGTACAAACGTTCACTGTCATCTTCATCATCATTCTTCTGGATGAACTCCTTGGTGCCAGATGGATGGCTGGACGAACAAATGAGTTAAAGTGTGAAGGATCAAAAATACTTCATATTGTGTCAGTTATTAGTAAATACATAGTAATGACGGCATTCTAGAGATATAAAAGTAGCAATTTAGAAGGGACAAATCACACAGCCGGCTCCCCTCTCTGCTGTTCCTGGCCACTCTTGAGCCCCCCACAAAACCCTTCTTTTCATAGCTTTTGCTATTGACTTCTGGAACCAGAATGTCTAGTTAATGATGATTGTGCAGCTCTTAGTGCAAATTTGCTCTTCTGAGTGTCTAATATGAACTATTTCCAATACAAGTACAGACACACTCCCCAATTACATCTGTTTTAGCAAAGAGATACCCAGAGTGACCAGCTGACCCCAGAACTCAATCCTCCATGGGCACTCAGAAATAAAAGGATTTGAGAACCAATTCTCCCAAACTGTTCTTAAATGAAACCAACTAATGACTCAGAAAGACCATTTATTTAGCATAAAAGGAGTTAGATTAGACCAGAGCCCCAGTATCAGGCATGACTCAGAATTCCCTCCCAAAAGATGTCACCCTGAGCCCCCAAAGGCTACTGGCTGGCTGGGTCAGCTGATTGCCACCCCCACAAGTGGCTTGAGAGAGGGCTGAGGGGTCCAGTAGGGCTGGGTGGTAACTCTAGCAAGATTTGTTTGCGAGCTGTGTGACTTTGGGCAAATCTCTAACTTCTCTGAGCCTCAGTTTCTTCGGTTCTAAAGTAAGGCTGTGGCACTCAGTCCAGGGTAGCTGAGACCATACATATCAAATGCCTGTCTCACCAACAGGTGGTCCGAGGCTGCTGTTTTGTGTGTCCTGCCTTCTCTTGCGGGTATTTCTGGCCCAGAGCCAGCATCAGCCCCTGGACCGTGGAGCACTCCCCCCAAGGAGTGATGGATAAACTCCAGTTTCCCAGAGCCCACCTTTTCCTGCCTTAACATCATGGTCGCCCTCCCACTGAAAAGCATTCGAGCAGGTTTTAGCTTAACATTCACTGTATTTCACCCCAATTTAGAGCTTTTGAACCTTCTAAGGGTCAGATTTATTTGAGGATCTAATGAAAGCTGTGGTCTTATCCCTGTCAAAATGACCATGTTTTTGCGTGTGATTCAGACTCCATGAAGCCCCTCCACAGGCCTCCTAGGGCCACATGTACCCCGAAATGAAAGTCTCCTCCTTAATTGACCTGCAGCAGCCTCTGGCCTTCCCGTCTGTGCTTGGCCAGCATTCCTGTTGGCCACGTATTTGCGAGTCATCTCCAAAGGGGCAGGATAACTATCCCTCACTTCACGGTTTACAAGGTGCCACAGAACACAGGACATGTTATTTGTACAGCCACAGGAGGCTAACTCCACACCCTCTTCAGCCCCCTTTTCATGATATCTGCCCCAAAAGATGTCCTTTCCTGTTCTGCCTTCAAAACCAGAGGGCCTCATACAGGACCTGGGCCCCAGAGGGTCTACCTCCCTGCCCTTCCCCCTAACAGCTCTCCCCATCCTTGAACCTCCTCCTTCTCTGAGGCCCGCCCCTGCGTGTTCCCAGGCTCCTGTCCCAGGCGCCACCTGTCCTGGGGCTTCACTCACAAGTGCCGCTGTCCTGCAAAGCTCTTCTGGGCTCAGCCCCCAGGGCAGGAGAGAAGAATTAAGACACCCGAGTTGAAAGCTATCAGGCTTCAGAAGCGAGCTTTAAACAGACTTGAATAGCAGAAAGTTTCAAAGGCACTCGCTGAAGTCCTTGTAAAACTCCTGCCACCTCTCCTGTGAGCTGGCAGTTCCAGCCTCTTTTAGATCTCTTTGAGCAATCTCCTTGTCGAGCCACCAGCCCCGGTCCTGCAAAGGAACCAAAGGGCCTTTTGTATTTAAGCTTTTCAACAGAAGGAAATGGGTGGGGGGCAGCAGATCCTCTCAATCTGAAACATGAATATCTCATAGCATCACTGAGCCAGAAATCTCCTACCCTCTCCCGTCAGGAATTGACGGCATTTAGGGGGCGGGAAGGAAACTGAGTCCTATGTCTTCACATAGTCATGGCACAGATGAGGAAACTGAGGCTCGGTCAAGTCTGCTTGTTACCCCAGACTGGACATTGCCAAGAGCTCTTGCCTCATCAGTATGTGGGACAGTGCATAGCCCCTCAAAGGGTGACTTCAGCATGAGTTATGGAGCCTTTTTCTCAATGGCCAGTGTTTGAGCAAGCTTAACAGTGTCGACAAAGCTAGGACTATTGAAAAACTGAATGCAAATATATGGTCACAGGATTAAGCAGAGCTTTAAAATATATGTGTATATTACTCATAAAGGAGGAAGCTGAGGTTTAGACAGATTAAGCAACTGGCCTATGGTTACACAGCTAGTTAAGTGATAACCAGTGAGACTGATTCACAGGCCGGGGTCTTTCCCACCACTAGGCTGCCGGTCTCTGACCTCTCTGCCACCCGGTCACCTCATCCCAAGAAGGGAAGCACATTCAGACAACTGTAACAAAACTGCTGGGCTTCCCTGGTAGCTCAGTGATAAAGAATCCTCCTGCCAATGCAGAAGACCTTGTTTTGATTCCTGGGGCAGAAAGATCCCATGGAGAAGGAAATGGAAACCCACTCCAGTATTCTTGCCTGGGAAATTTCATGGACAGAGAAGCCTGGCAGGCTACAGTCCAGGAGGTCACAAAGAGTTGGACATAATTGAGCAACTAAACAACAAATATGATTGGTTTGCTAGGGCTGCCAGAAACTGGGGGCAGGGGTGGGGGGTGTAAACCACAAAACTTTATTTTCTTACAGTGCTGGAGGCTAAAGTCCACCATCAAAGTGTAGGCAAGATTCATTGCTCCTAAGGCCAATCTCTGTGGGTTGCAGGTGACCACCTTTCTGCTGTGTCCTCATATGGCCTTTCCTCCATGTAAGTACATCACTGGTATCTCTTCCTCTCTTGTGAGAGCACTGGTCCTATCAGATCAGGACCCACCAGAATGGACTCATTCTATCTCAGCTACCTCTTTAAAGACTCCATCTCTGCATCCAATCACATCAGGACCCACCAGAATAGCCTCATCCTATCCCAACACTCTTTTTTTGTTTGTTTTTGTTTTTTTTTATTTTAATTGGAGGCTAATTACAATATTGTATTGGTTTTGCCATACATTGACACGAATCCGCCCCGGGTTACATGTGTTCCCCATCTTGAACTCTCCTCCCACCTCCCTCCCCATCCCATCCCTCTGGTTCATCCCAGTGCTCCAGCCCCGAGCATCCTGTACATGCATCGAACCTGGACTGGCGATTCGTTTCACATGTGATAATATACATGTTTCAATGCCATTCTCCCAAATCACCCCACCCTCGCCCTCTCCCACAGAGTCCAAAAGACTGTTCTATCCACCTGTGTCTCTTTTGCTGTCTCACATGCAGGGCATCCTTACTTCGTCTCTACACTCAGCCACATCAGGACTCGCCAGAACCGCCTCACTCTAGCTCAGCACCTCTTTAAGACTCCCTCTCTACAGTCAGTCACGTCTGAGTAGCACTTTCCCTGAGGCTTCCCACTGTGCTCATTATTACCAAGGCAGTTTTCTCATTTAAAAACGTACATATTGAGACATCCCTGGTGTTCCAGTGGTTAAGAATCTGCCTTCCAATGCAGGGGACAAGGGTTCGATCCCTGGTCAGGGAACTAAAATCCCACATGCCTTGGTGCAAGGAACTGTGAACTCTGCAACTACAGGGAAGCCTTCGTGCCACAAGAGAAGCCTGGGCGGCACAGTGAAAGATCCCTAGTGCTGCAACCAATATCCCGCGTCCTGCAATGAAGACCCAAAGGAGCCAAAAATAAATAAATACTTTTTAAAAACATACATACAGTTGTGAACCAAGTTGTGCCCTGCAAACTCATACATTTAAGTCCTAACCCCAGGGACAGGCCCCTGGTCTGCACTGAGATACCTACAAGCAGGGCTTTCTCAGCTGCCTGCCGGCTGAATGACACTGTCCTGGGGTCGGCTTATGGCCAGAGAATGTTAGAATCATTGGGAACGAGTGGAAACTTAGAGCCAGCAAACAGGTAGCACTGAGCTGGGGAGGGCCTCAGCATTACACAGAGCGGCTGATATTCAGTTGTCTCCTCAGTGAATTGGGGCCAACCTGCCAACTTTCTCACCCTCCTCTTTCACTTTCATCAAGAGGCTTTTGAGTTCCTCTTCACTTTCTGCCATAAGGGTGGTGTCATCTGCATATCTGAGGGTTGTGATATTTCTCCCGGCAATCTTGATTCCAGCTTGTGCTTCTTCCAGCCCAGCGTTCCTCATGATGTACTCTGCATATAAGTTAAATAAGCAGCGTGACAATATACAACCTTGACATACTCCTTAAAAAGCCTCTTGATAAAAGTGAAAGAGGAGAGTGGAAAGGTTGGCTTGAAGCTCAACATTCAGAAAAAGAAGATCATGGCATCTGGTCCCATCACTTCATGGGAAATAGATGGAAAAACAGTGGAAACAGTGTCAGACTTTATTTTTGGGGGCTCCAAAATCACTGTGGATGCTGATTGCAGCCATGAAATTAAAAGATGCTTACTCCTTGGAAGGAAAGTTATGAGCAACCTAGATAACATACTAAAAAGCAGAGACATTACTTTGCCAACCAAGGTCCATCTAGTCAAGGCTATGGTTTTTCCTGTGGTCATGTATGGATGTGAGAGATGGACTGTGAAGAAAGCTGAGTGCTGAAGAATTGATGCTTTTGAACTGTGGTGCTGGAGAAGACTCTTGAGAGTCCCTTGGACTGCGAGGAGATCCAACCAGTCCATTCTAAAGGAGATCAGTCCTGGGTGTTCATTGGAAGGACTGATGCTAAAGCTGAAACTCCAATACTTTGGCCACCTCATGCGACGAGTTGACTCACTGGAAAAGACTCTGATGCTAGGAGGGACTGGGGGCAGGAGGAGAAGGGGACGACAGAGAATGAGATGGCTGGATGGCATCACCAACTCAGTGGACATGAGTTTGAGTGAACTCCAGGAGTTGGTGATGGACAGGGAGGCCTGGTGTGCTGTGATTCATGGGGTCGCAAAGAGTCGAACACGACTGAGCAATTGAACTGAACTGAACTGTCCTGAACTCTGTCCAGGGAAGCAGGGAGAGCAAATAAGATACAGCTAAGAAGTAGCAGCACAATGAGAACTATAATCATACCAAATAAATGAAAGTCATTAAAACTCAGGTCTCTTTTTCCTTTCGAGTAAGCGAACACATTTCCCACCAAAAAAGATTGCATTTCCAAAGGCATGACTATTGATGGTGGAATTTCTTAATGGTCTCTGTCGGGTGGACCTGTAGGTCACCAATTCACTTTGAGGGGTTGCAAGGCAACTTGTTCTGGGCCCCAAATGAGCTCTGGGGATGCAGAGCTTTGTTCCAATGAACAGCACGTGTAAAAGGCAGTTTCATTGTCAGGCCAGGGAGCTCAGGGTGGGCTGAGCATGTGCAAAGCTAGGGTCTTAGCTGGGTCCCGAGTAAGGTGGAGCAGGTGACGGGGCACTGGCATTCCCAGCATAGGGGATGTGGGGAGGAAGTCAGGGATGTGTGACAGCTGGGCTGAAGAAACAGCACACTGCGGTGGGTACGGGCCAGTCCTTAAAGTTGGGCTTGAATCCAGCTGCTCCAACTTTGGGCAAGTTATTTAGCCTCATTTGTGCCTCAGTAGACACGAGTTTGAGTGAACTCTGGGAGTTGGTGATGGACAGGGAGGCCTGGCGTGCTGTGATTCATGGGGTCGCGGAGAGTCGGACACGACTGAGCGACTGAACTGAACTGAATCCTCATCTGTAAAATGGGGGCAGTTGTGGTGCCCACTACATAAGTTTGTTGTGGGGTTTAAATGAATTCATACATTAAGAGTCCTTAGAGGGGTGCCTAGCATGTACTGCCTAACACAGAACAGTAGCCATTCTAGTTCAATCTGTTCTTTCATTAAACCCTGACTGAGCATCTGGTAGATGCCAAGACCATGCGAGGCTCTGGGAACACATGCCCTTGCCTTCCAGTAGCACACAGATGCATAAATGTAAAAACCATTTGAACAATGTTGCAAATAGCCTCACAGAGATAAATCCCAATAAGTTATGGAAACTAGAAGGAGTCTGTAACCTGGCCTGAGTAACAGTGAAGGGATGCAGGGTCCAAAAAAAAAAAAAAAACAAAACCACCTCTAAGAACATGTCACCTGGTCCAATCATAAAGAAAGAGCAAGAATGTTTCAGGAAGGGGATGAGGGGGTGGAGGACATTGTGTGTGGAGTGACATGGGGTAGTGTGGTCCCCACTGCAATCCAGGGCAGTTCTGGGTAGGAGGAGCTTAAGTATAAACAGGGATGACAGGAAACACATCTGAGAAGTAGAAGGGGGCCAGTGCCCAGGGTCCAGTGCCATGCCGAAGGCTTGGACTTGACCTCATGTGGGTTTGAGCAGGGAGTGACATACCCAGATGTGTGTTTTAAATGTGATTAAAGTGAAAGGTGTAACTGGAGGAGAGAACGCTAGAGGCAAAGACCCCTGGGAGCCAACTGACCTGGGAGCCATAGCGATGGCAGTTCAGAAAGAGCAGGGACACGGGGGATGCTCAGGAGGGAACTAGCACTGCATGATTGGGCAACTGCAGGAAGCAGGGAGAGGTGGCCAGGTGACAGGGGGTCCAGTTGTGAGGAATCAAGCTGTGAGGCTGGAGTGTGGAGGCAGTTGCCCAGGGAGAAGGAGCAGAGTGGAGGCCTTGCCCGGAGTCAGGGGAGGTGCAGGTGTCCAGGGGTGAGCAGACCAGATGGCGGCCACCAGGAAGCCAGGAGCAGAGGTCAGAGGGCCACTCTGAGAGCCCAGAGCCCTCTTGGATGGAAGGACAATGGAGGGCAGGGTGTGCTGGAGAATGGCCACAGGAGGGCAGTAGAGCAGCTGGGGAATGTGGGGCAGGGGCCCCAGGCTAAGAGGGGAACAGGCTTCGGGAAACAGAAGAGCAGATGTGGGTCACTCTTGGGGGAACTTGAGGGAAATGGGGGAGAGAGAAAGCTGTGAAGTGAAAGAAGCATGAAGCAGGAGTCAGTAGAGAAGAAACCAAAAGAAAAGTGCTGCTGGAGGGGTCCAGCTCCCAGAAGGTCAGAGGGCATGTGTGCCAGCCTGGGCACCCTGGGGGTAAGTGACAGAAAACCTGAGCTACCCTGACCTAAGAAGCAGAGAATTTGTCGGCTCATGTAACTGAAACATTCCATGGTAGTCTGCCTTCTGGCACAACCGGATATGGGGATTCAAGCAGTATCACAGGATCTGGTTTCTCCCCCTCCAGCTCCCATCCCTGATTTCTTACAGTCCACCCCATCCTCTGACAGACTCACTTTCTTATTCTATTTTTTAATGAATAGAATATAATATTCTATTCTATAAGGGATATAATTCGATAGGGGATACAATTCCCTATATAATTCTATTCTATGTATTCTATGATATAGGGGATATGATTCACCTATATAATTCACCCTTTGAAAGTGTACGATTACACTGTAAAACTATTTTAACAGCATTCACAAGGTTGTGCAATGCTCACCACTGTCTAATTCCAGGACACTGTTTTCCTCACCCCTCACCAAAAACCTGTCCCAACTATCATTCTCTTCCCATTTCTCCCCACTCTCAGCCTCTGGCAATCCCTAGCCTACTCTCTCTATATATATACTTGCCCATTCTGATCACTGCATATAAATGAAATTATAAAGTATGTGGACTTAAATCTCTGGCTTCTTTCACTTTTTTCCGCCCATGTTGCATGTGTCAGTACTCCGTTTCTTTTGATGCCTAAATAATATTCCACTGTAATGGATGTACCCCAGCTTGCTTATCCATGCATCAGTTAGTGAATATTTGAGTTGTTCCCACGTTTTGACTGTTATGAGTAAAACTACGATGACCATCCAAGTATAAGTTTTCACATGAACTTTGTCTTTGTTTTAAAAGTTTTTAATTGAGGTAAATTTGATGTACAATATTATTTAAGTTTCAGACAGTGTTTCAATATTTTTATAAATTATACTCCAGTTATATTCCCTGTGCTGTGCAGGACACCCTTGTACTTTATTTGTTTTATACATAGTAGTTTGAACCTCTTAATTCTCTACCTCCATCTTGCCCCTCCTCCTTCCTTCCCCCAACTAGTAACCACTAGTTTGTTCTCTATATCTGTGAGTCTATTTCCTTTTTGTAATATTTAATAGTTCGCTTAATTTTTGAATTCCACATATAAGTGATACTGTACAGTATTTGTTCTTCTCTGACTTATTTCACTAAGCATAATATCCTTCAAACCCATCTATTTAGTCATAAATTGAAAAATTCTATTCTTTTTTATGGCTGACTAATATGGTTTTTCCCGTGGTCATGTATGGATGTGAGAGTTGGACTGTGAAGAAAGCTGACCGCCGAAGAATTGATGCTTTTGAACTGTGGTGCTGGAGAAGACTCTTGAGAGTCCCTTGGACTGCAAGGAGATCCAGCCAGTCCATTCTAGAGGAGATCAGTCCTGGGTGTTCACTGGAAGGACTGATGCTAAAGCTGAAACTCCAGTACTTTGGCCACCTCATGTGAAGAGTTGACTCACTGGAAAAGACTTGGATGCTGGGAAGGATTGGGGGCGGGAGGAGAAGGGGACAACAGAGAATGAGATGGCTGGATGGCATCACTGACTCGATGGACATGAGTTTGGGTGAACTCCAGGAGTTGGTGATGGAGGCCTGGCGTGCTGCGATTCATGGGATCGCAAAGAGTTGGACATGACTGAGCAACTGAACTGAACTGAACTGAACTGATGTTAGTTTGCTTTTAGTTTTGGGGAAAATCTCCATACTATTTTCCACAGTGGCTGCACCAATTTACATTTCCACCAAGTATTTTGTGGCCTAGTATGTAATCTATCCTGGAGAATGTTCCATGTGCCCTTGAAAAGAATGTATTCTGCTGCTTTGGGATAGAATGTTCTACATATATCTAGTAGTATATTAGTATACTAATAGATTAGTGTGATGTACATTGGTATAATGTATTATTTTAAGGCCAGTGTTCCTCTGATTTTCTGTCTGGATGATCTGTCCCTTGATGTAAGTGGAGTATTAAGGCCCCTACTATGATTGTGTTACTATCAACTTCTCCCTTTATGTCTATTAATATTTGCTGTATGTATTTAGGTGCTGAGAGTCAGACACAACTGAGTGATTGAACTGAACTGAACTGAACTGATGTTGGGTGCATATATATTTATAATTGTTGTATCTCCTTGGATTGATCTCTTGATCATTATGCAATGTCCTTCTTCATCTCTTGTAACAGTCTTTGTTTAAAACTCTGTTTTGTCTGATACAGGTATTGTTACGCTGGCTTTCTTTTGATTTTCATTTGCATGGAATACCTTTTCTGTCACCTCAGTTTCAGTCTGTGTGTGTCTTTATCTCTGAAGTGAGTCTCTTGTAAGTAGCACATATACAAGTCTTGTTCTAGCATTTAGCCCATTTGCATTTAAAGTAACTATTAGTATGTATGTTCTTATCATTTTGTTCATTGTTTGGGGGTTGTTTTTGCAAGTCTTTTTTGTTCCCTTTTTCTTCTTCAGATATCAGTATGCTTGATGTTATCTCAGAGGTCTCTTCATCTGTCCTCCTTTCTTTTCCCTTTTTTCTGCTCAGCGTCAGTGATTTCCACTACTCTGTCCTCCAACTCACTCATGCATTGCCCTATATCATTTAGTCTATTATTTAGAGTCTTTCTAGCGTGTTCTCTCATCTCAGTCACTGTATTCTTCATCTCTGTTTAGTTGTTTCTCTTATTGTCTAACTCCTTGTTAAAAACTTCTGACTTCCTTCTCTGTACATCTATTCTTCTAAGTTCTTTGATCATCCTTACAATAATACTTTGGACTATTTCTTGGATAAATTTGCCTATCTCCATCTCACTTATTCTACGGGGGGGAGCATTATGTTGTTCCTTCATTTGAAACACGTTCCTCTGTCACCTCATTTTACCTAAGTTGCTGTTTTTATTTTTATGTGTCTGGTAGGTTGGTTACATTTCTCACCCTTGGAGAAGTGACCTTTTGTAGGAGACATCCAATGTGTTCCAGCAGCACACTCTCTTCTTGTCAGCAGAGCTATATGCTCTAGGGGTGACCCCTGTTGGGCTGTGTGAGTACTTCTGTTATGATGAGGTGACTACTGTGAGCTGTCTGGTAGGTTTTATTGGTCCCCAGTCCAGTTGGTTAACAAGTCCTGCCTTGTGTGGAGGCTTTCTACCATTGGTTGGCAGGTCCAGATCATGAGGTGGCTGCCTGCAAAACACCAGTGGGCCCCAGGGCTAGTGCTGGTTCAGTGGTGGGTAAATTCAGGGTCTAAGAGACCCCAGGGCTGTTGCCCATCCACTTGTGGGTAAAACCAGATCCTGGGGCTAGTGACAGCCTACAGGCAGGCAGAGCCAGGTCCTCGGGTCTGATTGCGGGCCCAGGGGTCTCAGAGTTGGTGTCAGATAGCAGTTTCTGACACAGTTGGCTGCGGGGTCCAGGGTGGCCTAAATCTTGTTTTGGCTTGCTGGTGGGCAGGTCCAGGGCACAGCCAGTCTCAGTACAGGATCTGGCCTATTGATGGGTGGACCAGGTTTGCAGGATGCAGGGCTGCAGTTGTCTTGAGGCTGGTGTCCATCCATTGGTGGGCAAAGCTGATTCTAAGGATAGAGTGGGACTGGGGCCCAGAGGTATGGGGGTCTGATACTTTCCTACTTGAGCTTTCTAGGTGACACTAGTGGTAAAGAACCCACCTGCCAATGCAGGAGAAGTAACAGATGCAGTTTCAATCCCTGGGTTTGCAAGATCCCCCAGAGGAGGGCACGGCAACCCACTCGAGTATTATTGCCTGGAGAACCCCATGGACAGAAGAGCCTGGTGGACTACAGTCCACAGGGTCTCAAAGAGTCGGACACATCTAGAGAGACTTAACACACACTCTCCTTCCCACTAATGGGGGGAACAGGCTGCCAGGGTCTCAGGCTGCAGGGCCCTGGGGGTCCTGGGTGTAGTGCTTGGATATTAGTGTATGGGGCTGGGTCCTGGGCCCTCTAGTGAGCAGGGCTATGTCCAGGGGCAACTATAGGCTCATGGGATCTTCAGGCAGCCTGATTGCTGGTGAGTTGGACTATGTCTATGCCCAATTAATTGCTCGGCCTGAGGCATCCCAGAGCTGGTGGCTATAGACTGTTGACCAGAGCAGGGCTGGGTCCTGGGGCTAATAAGCTGGAGGGAGGATTCCAAAATAGTGCTTTCCAGCATCAGTGTCCATATGACAGAATGAGCTCCCCTAATGGCAGTCACCAGTGTCTGTGTCCCCACGGTGAGCTGAGGTTTCTGTCTCTCTGGGAGGTTGCCCAAGTTCAGCAGGTAGGTCTGACCCTTTCAAATTACTGCTTCTGCCTTGGGTCATGAAGCATGTGAGATTTTGTGTGTGCCCTTTTAGAGCAGAGTCTCTATTTCCCCTATCCCTGTGGGATTTCCAAAAGTGAGCCCTGCCAGCATCTCCGATTGTTCTTTGTATTTTCTAACTCTGTTTATATCTTCTCCACCTCTGTATGTCTGTTCTTCTCCTAAGTTCTTTGATCATCTAGCCTTCAATGCCTCAGAGGAAGCTCACCTTCCTGGTACAGGACCCTTAGACTGGACAAGAGTACTGATGTGGGCCTCAGAACTCTCACTTCTTTGGGAGAACCGCTGCAATTATAATTATTCTCCTGTTTGTGGATCACCTATCTGAGGATATGGAACTTGACTATATCTCGATTCCTCTTGCCCATCTCATTGTGATTTCTTCTTTATATATTTTTCACCAATGGTTATCTTGCCAATAATTGCAATTTGGTGTGCCCATGAGAAGAGGTGAACTTTCTAAGGATCTTTCTATTCCACTATATTGGCTAATTTTCCTTCCTGAAGCTTAGGAACATATAGTTTTAAATCTCTTGTGTTAGGTACCTATGAGTAAAATTTCTGCATGATATGATAACTCTCCCTGGGTTGGGAAGATCCCCTGGAGAAGGGAAAGGCTACCCACTTATTCTTGCCTACAGAATTCCAAGGACTGTATAGTCCATGGGGTAGCAAAGAGTCGGTAAAGAATCCCCCTGCAATGCAGGAGAACCCGGTTCAATTCCTGGGTTGGGAAGATCGCTTGGAGAGGGGATAGGCTACCCACTCCAGTATTCTTGGGTTTCCCTTATGGCTCAGCTGATAAAGAATCCGCCTGCAATGCAGAAGACCTGGGTGTGATCCCTGGGTTGGAAAGATACCCTGGAGATAGGAAAGACTACCCTCTCCAGTACTCTTGCCTAAAGAATTCCATGGACTATACAGTCCATGGGGCCTCAAAGAGTCAGACACGACTGAGTGACTTTCATAATAACTCTGTGTTTAACTTTTTAAGGAACTAATCGCTTTCAGCTGCACTATTTTAAATTCTACTGGCAACTTATTCCAACTTCTCCACATACTCACCAATATTTAGTATCTATCTTTGTTAATTGCCATCCTAAAAAGTCATATCTCATTGTAATTTTAATTTCCATTTCCCTAAGCAGCAGCAGCAATGACAAATAATGCTGAACATCTTTTCAGATGCTTATGGATCATCATATATCTTTTTGGAAAAGTGTATATTCAAATTATTTTCCTATTATTTAATTGGGTTGTCCTTGTTATTACCAGGGTGAGTTATAAGAATTCTTTATATATTCAAGATATAAGTCCCTTATGAGACATATGATTTGAAAATATTTTCTCCTATTTTGTAGGTTGTAAAAAGCTTTCTTGATAGTGTCTTTGACAACACTAATTCATCTCTAATATTTTCTTTAATTGTTCAGGGTTTTGGTGTCATATCTAAGAAACTAAACCCAAAGTCATAAAGATATACACCTGCTTTCTTCTAAGAGTTTTGTAGTTTTAGCTCTTACTTTTAAATCTATGACACCTCTTAAGGTAACTTTTGTTCATGATGTGAGGCAGGTATCCAACTTCATTCTTTTGCATATAGACATCCACTTGTCCCAGGATGATTTGTTGAGTTTTATTCTTTCCCCTTCAAATTGTCCCAACATCCATGTCAAAAATCAATTGATCATAGGTGTATGGATTTATTTCTGGATTCTCAGTAACAGAGTTTGTGCACCCCTTTTTTACACAGCATGGGTTTTGTGGTTCTTGAAGAGAGAGGAACGCCACTTTCAAAATCTGTTTAAAAGTTCCATGCTACACATTGTTTAAGCTGTCATTGAAGGTTCCCAAGGGAGACCTCTGGCCAGCCTAGGTCATAACACTGACTGTGCATGACTCCATGCTCCCCACCTGCATCCACCACAGTCTCCCACAGCTCACAGCACCCATTTCTTAGATGAAGAAACTGTCTCAGAGAGACGGGTGACCCCACCATTCGTGACATCCCACAAGTCATGTTCAAACCCTTTTCTGATGTTAAAGCATTCCTGCAGCCCCCAACACCCTCCTGCAGGAAGTATTTGCTCATTGTACACAGCAAACATTTGTACAGCCTCTGTTTAAATGCTTCCACAAACACTGGACTCCTGGTTTTCCTTTTCACATCTATTATTTTCATTATAAAATATTTCGAACACACAGAAAATCACTGTTGTTACCCAGATCATAGCAGTTACCCACGTGCTCACCACTGGGAGTGAATAAAGGTTAACATTTTTCTGTATTTGCTTCAGATCTTTTTTTTTAAGAAAATAAACTATTATAGTAATGATATATATGGCATCCTCCCCAATTCTCTCTCTCCACAGAGGAATCATTATCCACAAATAACAACACATTCTACTCATTTTTTAAACTTTTATCACACAAGTATATATCTGTGGACAACACATACTGCTTTGAATGTTTTAAAACTTTATCTAAGCTATATTACACTATAATATTCCAACCTTAGTTCATTCACTCTGTTTTGTATTATAGATATTTACACATACAGTTCCATGAAGATCTAATTCATTCATGGTAATTGTCACATAGACTTCCAAAGCAGGAGGATATCATGATTTATACCACCATCCTTATCACGGATGCTTTCCAGTTTGTAAGTTTCCAGTTTGCAACTCCATGGACTGTAGCCCGCCAGGATCCTCCATCCATGGGATTTCCCAGGCAAGAATACTGGAGTGGGTTGCTATTTCCTCCTCCAGGGAATCTTCCCAACCCAGGGATCGAACCTGGGTCTCCTGCATTGCAGGCAGATGCTTTATCCTCTGAGGCATCAGAGAAGCCCTAAGTTTTACAAACACTACTATAATAAACAACTTCCACGTGATCTGAGCTGAGTCATGGTGCATATGTATTTCAACATTATTCAGTTCAGTTCAGTCGCTCGGTCGTGTCCGACTCTTTGCGATCCCATGAATCACAAAACCCCAGGCCTCCCTGTCCATCACCAACTCCCGGAGTTCACTCAAACTCATGTCCATCGAGTCGGTGATGCCAGCCAGCCATCTCATTCTCTGTCGTCCCCTTCTCCTCCCGCCCCCAATCCCTCCCAGCATGAGAGTCTTTTCCAGTGAGTCAACTCGTCGCATGAGGTGGCCAAAGTATTGCAGTTTCAGCTTTAGCATCAGTCCTTCCAATGAACACCCAGGATTGATCTCCTCTAGAATGGACTGGCTGGATCTCCTTGCAGTTCAAGGGACTCTCAAGAGTCCTCTCCAGCACCACAGTTCAAAAGCATCAATTCTTTACCAAATTGCTCTCTAAATGTGTTATAACAGTTTATATTCCCACCAATCAGCTATGAGCAGTGCATTTACCCAGAACAAACCATGGTGTTGCCAACCACACTGTTCTCTAATGTGAAAGAGGGAATTAACTGCTGTTTTCAGCAACACCATCTGTTTTCCATGGATGACTCTTTAAGGAACTATTTTACAATGATGAACCACTGCCTCACTTTCCGCGTTGGTCCTCACTGTTCTCTTCAACTTACATTATGGCCATCTAAGATACTCCAGAGCATTTCCCAAGTGCTCCTATCAAATCAGATATCCCAACATTAGGACTGATTTTTTTACCCAAATTTAAATTTTAGATTCAGAGGGGCTGTGTGTGGATTGAAAGGAGTATGCTCACATTGGAGGCAAAACACTTCCATAACTGCTGTCTAACATAGCTCAGAAAGCCTCAAAATTCATATTTACTTGGATTATCTGATTGGAGACAGCTGAAAACCCTTTCTTATACTCAGAAATTATTTGCCAACCCCACAGATTCCATCTTTTTAACATTTACAGGCCCTATAACTACCTAAGATCTTTGATCCAATTAGGCATTTTAGTCCCTCAGAAACTATGGAATAAAAACTGAAGATCTTTATCATGACTGAAATAACCTTCAGCCTCATCAATAAGTAACAAGAACTGAGTCACTGTTAGCCTGGGCAGCACTGCTGCTGCTGCTGCTAAGTCACTTCAGTTGTGTCCGACTCTGTGCAACCCCATAGACTGCAGCCCACCAGCCTCCCCTGTCCCTGGAATTCTCCAGGCAAGAAGACTGGAGTGGGTTGCCATTTCCTTCTCCAGTGCATAAAAGTGAAAAGTGAAAGTGAAGTTGTTCAATCATGTCTGACTCCTAGGGACCCCATGGACTGCAGCCTACCAGGCTCCTCTGTCCATGGGATTTGCCTGGTGTTATGCAAAAATACTTAATGATTCATACCACACAGGAGATGATCTGTCTATCAGATAGCAGCTGTCAACAGCCTGGTACAGCCAGACGGTGAAAACCAGCTAAAGAGCAAGCAGGGCCACAGAGTTCCAGTCATGATGGCACTGCCAGACACATGCATTATGGGGGCCACAAGCATCAGGGCTAGATGGGTGGGTGGAGGGGGAAGCCAGGACATGACCCCAATGCGATGTCTAACCGAGACCCCAAGGAAAGCTCACAAAGGACTGGTGTTCTGGTTTTATGGCGTGTGCACCTCTGATGGAAGTCTGCTAGTTTAAAAATTGAGGGTCTCTGAGGTGTAGGACAAACCGTCTCGGTGATGAAGGTGAGAGTGAAGGTGATGGAGGTGGTGGAGACGGTGGAGGTGGTATAGGTGGAGATGATGATGGAAGTGGAGGTGAAAATGGACGTGCAGGCAGTGGACTCTTGACAGAAGAAGTAGATGATAAAGAATCTGCCTGCAGTGCAGAAGACCCGGGTTCAATCCCTGGGTTGGAAGATACCCATGGACAAGTGAATGGCAACCCACTCCAGTATTTTTGCCTGAAGAATTTCATGGACAGAGGAGCCTGGTAAGCTACAGTCCATGAAGTTGCAAAGAGTCAGACATGACTGAGTGACTAACATTCTACTTGACTGTTTAGAAGCAACCAGTCCAAGGGAAAAGCAGACAGTGCATCCACTTGTGAGGAAATCTACATGACGTAAGTGACCATCTAGCTGAAAAACTATTGATTCAAGTTAAGAGAAGAAACAGAACTGATTTTCTTATAAGCATTAACTGACACCACTCAGATCATAGAGCCATTCAGAAGACCTTGAAAGACCATTCTGCCAAAAGTAGCAGCTCTGGGACTTATTCTTGGCTTATCTTTGAAGGTCAAGGAAATGGTGAGCTCATAATGCCACCTCTTACTTCCGCTCCCAGTTTGGGGCCAGCCCAGCTTCCGGGGGCCAAGTGTTGCCTGACACCTCGCCTCCTGGCTGACTCATACCTAGACTGCCTTTCTCAGTTCTCAACTTCCTCCTGATACTGAGGTGGATTGCTGGGCAGACAGGGAGGCCATTCATGGGCTTCATGGCTTTCTCGCTCCCATTACTGGCACATGAGAAGCAACGGGTCAGAGCACCCCAAGGGTTCACAAAGTGCAAACTTGGATGTACGTTTTAACAGGCACCATTCTTCTCCTTGCAGGGCAGCCTCATGGTGCAGCCCCAGGACCTCTGGAGCTCACTTCCAGTCCCTGGCCCTTCCATCAAGAGGGTCAGACAGAGGCTGTGGTCTGGCAGGAGTGGAGTGTGCAGTTGGTGGCCCTCTATAAGCCCCTGCCCAGCGGCTGGAGCATGAAGCTTGCCGACCTCTACATTTGAGCCAGGGAGTCCCTTTCCAGGAAGTGTCATAAGGCAGATGTATCTGTGAAGCAGATGATGGGTGTTCCACTGGGTTTATCATATGGTCAAGTTGTGAAATAATTTATGTATATATTAGTCTCTGCCCCCAGTGCCTGCTAATATTTCATCTCTGAGGCTGGTTCCCAACATAGACTCCTTAAACCCTTGTGACATTCTGGGTGACAGGAAGATAACGGTGCCAGTGAGGTGACTCTGGGTGGGCTCCAGGATGGAGGCTGTCCACCAGGAAGACCAAGCCATGATTAGAAGCTTGGAACTTTCAGGCCCACCTTTCATCCTCCAGAGAGAAGAGAAGGGCTGGAAAATGAATCAATAATTTATCATGGTTATGTGATGAATCCTCCATAAACACCCCAAAAGCATGGGATTCAGAAAGCCAGGAGGGTGATGCACACCACCTCCACGGGGATACAAGCTTCTGTACTGGGGACATTTCCAGACCTTGTCTTGTGATTCTCTTGATCTGACTGTCTGTACATATTACCCTTTACAATAAATTTGCAGTAGTAAGTAAACTGCTTTCCTGGATTCTGTGAACCCCTCTAGCAAATTATTAAACCTGTGAAGGGATCATGGGAACCTCCAGTTTGCAGCCAAGTCAGATGGAAGTGTGGATAACCTGGGGACCTGGACTTTGATTGGTGTCTGGAGTGGGAGACAGTCTTGTGGGAGAGGGGGAAGTTTCATGGGACTGAGCCCTTAACCCACATGATCCACACTAGCTCTGGGCTGTTAGTGTCAGAACTGCGTGGTGTGAAAAAACCCACACGTCTGGTGTTGGTTTGAGTGTTGTGAGTGTGGTGTAGTGTGAGAGGAATAAAACGCAGTGAGCTGCTTCTAGACACACATCTACCTATTTCTTTCTTTTTAATTTATTTTAATTGAGGCTAATTACTTTACAATATTGTAGTGGTTTTTGCCATACATTGACATGAATCAGCCATGGGTGTAGATCTGTTCCCCATCCTGAACCCCCCTCCCATCTGCCTCCCCATCATCTACCTATTTCTAAATCCAACGTGACCTTAACCATACCAGTGTATGTTTTGTTGTTTAACTTACTCCACAGAGGAGAGCCCAGAACCTGGTGCCTTCATGCCATCTCCTAACAGTGACACCTTCCTGGGGGCAAGGGGCAAGGAGAGGGCCGAGCTAGGCACAGTCTGTCACATCTCCATCACGAGGGCTGCAACACCTAGCTCCAAAGCTCAGTCAGGGGGTCCCAAGTTGTCCAGGAGGAGCCGGGTAACAGCCTGGAAGTTCAGGGAAGTTAATTAGTGCCTTCTGAGGTGAGCTTTCACCAGTGATGAGTAAAAGGCAAGAAGGAGCAGATAGATGAATTCTTTGCCCTTTCAACCACACACACACACATACTGTTTGAAGGGAAAATGTTCCATTAATCTTCTCTGGAAAGAACCCCTTTGCCTGGGGAAACACGTTCTTCCTGAGGCTGCGAGCTGCTCGCTCACATACCCTCCTGATCATCCTGCACTGCTCATTGCCTCGCGGCCCTCCCCCCTCACCAGAGCTGCCCGGGATTGCATCCCTTCTCCTCTCAGGAAGTGTCAGCAGAGGAATCTGCCTCCAGCTCTGTTTCCCAGGGTACCTAGAAAGACAGCTGCCTAAAAACATCTCCCTCCCTTGCAGGGGTACAGGTAACAAGTTCAGGGGAAAACTGTTTTGGAAGTTTACTGCCCAGGTAGATATGCAAGAGAATCGAAGGCTGAATGTGGAAGAGACATTCTAGTGGGAAAAGACAGTGATGATGAGAGGGCTATTGTGGGGCTGGCATCAGCAAGCCTTGGATACTGGGCAGGTGGGAACAAGGTAGAAGGAATCAAGGTAGCTGAGTTTGGGATCTCAGCCTGAGAGGCAATAGAGCCATTAATGGAAACAGGAGAATAGTCGGGAGTGAGCATGTGCTTTAGGGTAAGACAGACAAAGGTTCTCGTCCAGCTCTGCTGTTTACTAGCTGTGTGACCTTGGGGATGTTGCTTGTCATCTCTGGGCCTCATTTTTTTACCTCTAAGGTGAAGTCAGTGATGACCCCTACTCTATTTAAGAAGATGAAATAAAATAATGTTCAGCATACAGGAACATATCAAGCAGGAGCTTGATAAATTAACAGTCCCTCTTGTCTCCATTGCCTTGGCCTAGCCATGAAACTTCCTCAACAGCAGACTGGCCAGGGCTGATCCATGACCTCTAAGGTGCCTCCCAGTCTGCCATCCAAGACCAGACAGGCTCCTAGCCCTTCCAGTGATCACTGGTTGATGAAATAAAAGATGTAGGAAGCCTCCAGCTCTGAGCAGACAGTTCCCTCAGAGTCCTCCCAGCCCTGGCCCAGCCTACCCAGGCCACCCCCTCAGTGTGGGGAGATGAGGGAGGGGGGGAGAGGAGGGAAGAAGGAGAAGCAGAGAGGAGGGAGGATGGAGGAGGGGAAAGGGAGGAGGGAGGAGGGGGAGAGGTGCCCACCCCTGGCTTCTCCTGACTACTTGGTGTGACCCCACAACAGACTCTCCTGGGGAGCCTGCTGCAGAGGTAGATTCCAGGCCCCCATGACCGGTGGATCAGACTGTGGATGGGCCCAGCACCTGAACTTGAATGCCCTCCCAGTGTTGCTGCTGCCTACTGACATCTGAGAACCATTGTCAGGACCTTGGACCTGGGGACCCCTGGCCAAGTGTGGCTTCTTCTCCCTGAAGGCGATCCTTCTACCAGAGCCTGACCAGAGGCATCCGTCTGTCCCCCAGCTGCAGCCCTGCTGCCCCAGCCTGCGCCCACTCCAGGCATTTCTCCGGGCGTTTCTCCGCCTTCCTCTCGGTCTCTCTTCGTGTTCATCCTCCCTCCTCTCTGACTCTCTGTGTCTCTAGCTCCCCCGCGTCTCCATCTGTCTTCTCACCCTCCTCTCTCCCTTGATCGCCCTCTTGGCTCCTCTGCCTCTCTTGTTCCCTCTCTGTGTCTGTCCGTCCCTCTGTCTGTCTCCCCTCCTCTGTCTCCGTCCTATTTCTCTAGCTCCCTGAGTCTCTCTCTCTGAATACCTTTCCTCTAAGTATCTCTGTCCTGTGGCTCTGTCTTCCTCTGTCTGACCCTCCTTCTCTAAGAGCCTCTTGTCTCTGCCTCTGTGTCTCTGCCTGCCTCTTCGTCTCTCCACATCTGGTCTCTGTCCCTCCCTGCCCCCTGCCCCGCCCTCCCTGGAGGCCTGCAGGCTGGTGGTGGAGCAGATGGCTGTCAGGCGTTGGCCTGAGGCCCATGTCATCACGCAGGCTCCTCCCTCCATGGCGGCTGTTCAGCAACCACCTGGGGAGTGCAAAGTGTCCTGCCACAAACAGGTCGCTGTCACCACTGAGATCCAAGACCTGGCCCAGCCCAGGCTCAGCCTACCTTGGTTAACCCTGCACGAGGCCAAGTTCCTGCCTCTGCTTGCGCAACAGCCACTCTGGGGCCAGAGGCCCAGCCTCAAGGAGGCGGGCAGGGGCAGGGGCTTGCACCCAGGAGGCTTTTCCCAGCTCTTCCCAGGGGAAGCACGGGGAGATTGGGGTCCTCCATGGATGCCAGTCAGCTGACCTCTCACTGACAGGCATGGTCAAGGCCTCCACCCCAGCTCCTCCCTTAAGCCAGACTGGGTGGGGCACCCTAAAGCCCCCTACCCCATCTCTCCCAGACCTTCGGGGGTCCGGAAGCAACCCTGTGCTGCTGAGCCCAGGAAGCGTCAGAGTCTGGTGAGAAGCCAGGGCACCCTCACCCCTGTTGCCCATCCAGGGCCTCCTCTCCAGTCCCCTCTTCTCTGGAGCAGACGCCAAGACAACCGAGGAAAACCTGTGCACTGGATGAGGGAGGACAGCCCCCTCACCCGGGATGCCATGGTGGCAGGGAAGGTAGGGCGCCACCGACTCCCAAACAGTCAGGCAGAAATCCGCACCCTCATCGTCCAGATGAGGAAACTCAAGCCCAGAGATGGGGCAGGACCCCTCCAAGGCCCCACAGCACCAGCGGGGACCCAAACGGCCTCATTACACGCATGCACGCTCAAAACTGCCTCAAAGGGGTCCCTGTTCTGTGCAGGAAGCAGCTGTTCTTGGAAAACATGAACCAAAGGCCTATCCCCATAGCAGAGCCCTCCACGAATGCAGTACACCTGCCTCCACCCTGCTATCCTGAGGCCCTCATAGCAGGTGATCCCCTGTGCCAGGGACAGAGATGCCCCTGACTGTGAGGGAAGTGGTCACGGCCAGGTTCAGGGCCAGACTGCATGGCTTGTGCACAGACACCCCTCATGCCAGCATGTGATGGGCCTCAGATGGCACCATGTCACCTTGTCTTCTACCTGGGGTGGCAGACGTGACCACTGCCCAGTTCCAGATGGGGAGACAGAGGCTCCCACTTGCCTGGCCATGCTGGGACTTGAGCTCCCAAGTGGACTTTTTAGGATGAAAATGAAAGCACCTGGCAGGGCCCCCCACCCCAGACCCAGGGAGGTGAAGGGGAGGCAGGAGAGACTCTTCTGCACTGATTGGGCCCAACAGATGTCCAGGAACCGGAGACCAGTGCAGGCCATGTCGTGGGCGGCTCCAGAGGGAAGCCCTTGGTTCTGTGGTTCTCCTGCATCCAGGAGCCCCCACTGCTGCAGCCCAGAAGCAGCTGAGCCTGCGCCCTGCCCTTCCTGCCCCCAGCACCCCTCCTGTCCCTTTTGGCTGGGGGTGGAGGGAGGACAGGATGGCAGGATGCAGTAGGAGCAGGCCCGGCTCATGTTTCCCCCTCTTCCTGGCTGGGATTTCGTGGTGAGCAAGGACAGCTGAGCTGGCAGGTGCAGAGGAGAGAGTTAGTGGGGGAAGGGCTCTGAGTAGCCACTCTGCCTACACACGCCCCTTCCCAGCCCTGCGTGCTGGGGCCAAGCCACCGGGACTGATACCCGGACACTTGCATCCTGTACACAGACCTGCTCTCCAGGGCAAACAGGTAAAGGCCCACAAGTAGTTTCTCAACAGACAGACAGACAGACAGACTCCAGGGAGAAGACCTACTGGTTTGAGGAAGCATCAGGGCTCAGCCAAATGAGACCTCTGTAATTCTAGAATCTCTAATTAACACTGCCATCCCCACCCAGCCTCTGCAATGTTCCCTACCCTCCAGCTCTGCAGCTGTTGGAAGGCATCTGCCTGGGAAATCTCAGGGCCCCCTCACCCTGACTTGCCACTAGAGCCCTCGGCTGCTAGGACCACCTACCAAATGAACTATTTGGGAACACTCCAGCCTGGGAACAGAGACAGACCACCAGTGGCCCTTAGAGACTTATCGCAGCCGTCAGGAAACTATGGGTGACACCGAACAGTGAGGACTGGCTGCGGATCCAGAGAGTACCAGTAGTGATGTGTCAGCAGAAAGCTGCACATCCCGAGTGACAGAGGGGCCTGGGGCTGGAGCTGGCTGAAACCCTAATACGTGGGAAGTAAAGGTGAACTCTCCTCCCTGGGCCTCTACTGGGTCTTCTTCTCCCCCAGGAGAAAGTCTTACACCAGAAAAGTAAAGCAAAGCTGAACACTGAACCAGCTGAGGTGCTCAAAGGCCTGCAAGTCTGGCCAGAGCCTGTATCCTGGCAGAGAGTCCAGAGCCAAGAATCTCCCAGGAGGACCCTAAATCTGGTGCAGCCACCAAGGGAGACTCCCATCCCCCATCAATCAGAGTGGTACCACATGGAATCAAACTCCAATAGCTGTGCATGCCCCCGAGACCTCCTTCTGAGCACCACGGAGCCAGTTGACTTTGTGGTTCTCGTCCCCACGCACAACTTCAGGCCAGACAGTCCCAAAGCGAGCTGTCAGATTGTCCTGGACTGAGCTCTCACCCTCATGCTCTGTGTTAGCAAGCATATTCGAGCCAGTCCTGCTCTTCAGGTTTTATTCCTATCAACGGATGCCTTGTCTGAGCCCCAGTTCTCATCTCCGAAGCACACATGACTACTCCACAGGCTGTTGGGATAATTAAGACTCATGAACACTTAGCACAGGGTCTCAAATGCAGTGGATATTCCATACACATTCCCTCCTCTTTCTTCCTTCCTTCGTTTCTTTTTCTTTCTTTCTTCCCCCTAAAGCAGAATCTAAAAACCTTAGCTGATCCTCCCCCAGACCTTTCTCTTCTCCTTGTCCTGAAGCTGTATTCTTTTGGTTGTTTCTCTCAGGATCCTCTTAAATTCCACTGTTTCCTTCATAAGCAGTTCTGCACGCTAGGTCGTCGACTATCAGAGAGAGACTCATTGATCTCTGTGTCCCCACCACACCAGCCTCACGGCCTGGAATACAGTGTCTGGTTCCAAACGGAATGAAGGAACTGGTGATGGGAAGGGGATGGAAGGGTAGGTGAATGAGGGGGTGGCTGGAACACATTACATAGCATGGAGGGAGGGATGGGATTGACGGATTGAGAAGTGATGTCTGGGTAGAGATGGAAAGATGGGTGAACAAATGGCTAAGTGAGACGGGTGGGTGAGCGTGCAAGCAGATGGGTGGATAGATGGAGTGATGACTACATAGGAAAGAGTATGTGAAAAGAAAGACTGGTGGATGGGTAAACAGATGAACAGTGGCATGTGCCACGGTTGCCTTTGGATTGAGGCAGGGAGGTGTTTGCAAAGCTCTCATCCCAACTCCATATTTTCACCATCTCCTTCTGCTCTTAAACCATACAGATGTGGGGAATAGGAGGAAGGCACTGGCTGAGAGCAGCAGGGGACAGGTAGGCCTTCATTCCAGTTATGCCAAGCCCTCATTTTGTAAGTCCTAGACTCCAAGCAACACAAGACTGGAGACACTTTCCTCTCCCTAGATGTTTCCCCAGTCTCACCCTCAGAAGATGCTTTAGAGAAAGGACTGACTCTATCAGCAGAGCTTTGACTGTCCTAGTGCTGGATGCCAGAGTCTGGAAACCTGCTGACCTCAGTTTCCAGGCTGCCCCTTTCCAAAGCAGGCTTGCATACTGGCTCCCTGAGACCCAGCTGAGAGTCACGTTACATCATCCTCACCAAGTCCAGAGTTCTCAAGAGCAGGCGCTGTATCCTCCTCACTGTCTCATGCCAATGAGAGAACTCCTGACACAGAGTTGGCAGAAAAAAAAAAAAAAAGGGCTTGTGGTTAAATCAGCTGGATCATGAGTCTTACACATGACTGCCCTTTGGGGAAAAGTGGAATATATCGGAAAATAACGATAGGACACTGAGTTTGAATCCCAGCTCTGCCACTTCCCAACCATGTGGCCTTGCCCAAGTGCCTGTACTTCTCTGAACCTCATTTCCAAATCCTGGGAAATCAGGATAATAGCTGATACCATTCAACTATTTCCTGAGGTTGCGACGATTATACTGGGAATCGGCTTCTAAGCTGGTCCTTTTGAAAACCCCTCACCATGACAGCCTCAATAGCCAAGACCCAAAGTTGAACATCCATCCCACCTGCTCCCCGGAGGGCAGAGCGTCCAGTGGGGAGGGACCAGCAGGCTGCAGGAGGTGAGCCTGCCCCACTTTCAGGCCTCTGTAATCAAGGGTGTGCGTAATCAACCTGACCTCAATCTTTCTCCATGAATTATGGAAAGAGAGCGCTCTGAAAATGAGGCCTGTGCAAAAGTTCCACCAGGCTCCCCGCCCTCCCCTTACTTCATCCTTCCCAGCTTAATAAGGACCATGGCTTATTAGCGCTTCTCCTCTAGCTCGCCTTGTTCTGTGCCCACACATGTGAGACTAAAAATACCCATGGCTTCTATTAGAGGCTCTGCCCCCAGGGAAAGGCAAGGCTGGAGTCCGCACTAAGATTGAAAGCTGGCTCCCTTGAGCCCCCTGGGATCCAGGCCACTGGGCCTGTCCTGCTTGGGGCAAATGGCCAACAGTCGCTCCCCAACAGTCCCCAGGGGTCTCCAGTATTAATCAAAAGGCTGTTCTGACTTTACATGTGTTTTTGTTCAGATACTCCAAAGCCGTTTTCTGGGTGCCTCCCTGCCACCCCATCAGACAGCCTCCCACCACCAGCTGTAAGGGCTCTTCCCCAGGGAACATGTATCACTGGGAACAGAGTCTGGGCCCCAATAGTGGTGGGACCAAGTTCCAACCTGCTCCTGGGAAAGACACCTGTGCCTTTTCTGCTGAAACGCACAGAATGAGAAGTGTGGGAGGCTTGGTGTGAGCACTGGCCCCTCTAGAAGCCAGCAGTGGTGCACTGGGGAAATCATATGAACAGATTTCTTTCTCCTCTGTTTCTTTGTCAGTAAAACACAAAAAGGAGTCAACCCAGGCTTGGGTTAGAGCGAGGATGACATGAGTTCATAGAAGCAAAATGCAGAATTCTGCAGGGACGAAGGCAACGCGGGTGGATGAACTTTGAAGCCGGAAGTAGGTGTGAGGTCGCCTTGCTTCCATCAGAGAGAGAAGCGGCTCGAGGAACACGCAGGGGGCATTTCAATAGCTCGGCAATAAACACTTGGTGAAGCTGAAGAGGTAATCTCTCCATGGGCTTTCATGTGCCACTGGATACCTCTCTTGGCATGGCCTGAGATATTTTGGAAGTGGTGGTGAGAGACAAATTGATTTTCATCATATCCATCCACAGGAAAAGGCCAAGAACGCCAGTGAGTATAAAGACTACAAAATTTCAACTACCTGGAACTTGGATGTGGTTCTTTCCACAGGTGCCCATCATTATAGGCAAGAAGAGGGGGTTGAAATGAGCCACACACAGAAAAATAGGGACAGGCGATGAGACAGAAATACTGACCCAGGAAATGGCTGACGGGCCACTGGGGAGAGACATACGGGGAGGCTTGAGGATGGAAACTGTGTTGAACAGAAATGTCACAGTTCTGGCTCCCGAGTGGGGTGGGGTGGGGGCGGCTGCGTGGGGCTGAGCAGCGCTGTGGGAACCAAACTCTCCCCGGATCCGCGCTCCAGATGGTCCGGTCAGCAGCGCGGGAGGGGCCTTTCGTGTTGCTTGTCCTTATTTAACCTCCTCCTCCAGCCCCTGAAGGTCTGAGGAAAGCACAGAAGATCAGACTTCCATCTCTGGACGGCTGGTACCCTCCAGGCTAAAGGGAGAAGTCTTGCCAGCTGGGAGCACTCATTCTGCCCATCTGATACAAACATTTATTGAGCACCTTCTGTGTGCAAGACACACAGGAGGGACTCAGGAATGAGGAAGGCTATGACCCGGCCCTCAAAGGCCATGACTTCACCAGACTTCGCTATGAAATAGGAAACACCTAGGTAGTTTGGAAGAGTATTTTTTTTCAAACTAGTATTTAAATGCCTGTGCCATTTCAGTAGGAAAAAGGAACTAGGAATACAAACCACATGAGGTTTAATGATTTAACACTCACACACACACACATTTATATCAAAAATATTGTTCTATCCCAGTGGTAATTTAAAGATGAAAATTAGTTACCAGGCATAGATTATATTATGGCAAAGGTCCAGCCAATGACAGCGTTCACCTCTCGTGGCAGTCTACAGCAAGGTGAATGCACACAGCCAGTGACATTGTAAACAGGCACGAAGGCTCTGGAAAGTGATTGGACAATACATCTATCTCAAGCCTTAAAATAGTCATAACCTTTGACTCAGTAATTCCACTACTTAGAATCTACTCTAAAGAAATAATCAGAAATGTGGTTAAAGGTGTAAGGTATAAGCACAAAGATATTTATCTACATATTATTTATGAAAGTCGAAAATGCAAAACAAACTAGAAGTTCAACAACAAGAAAATAGAAAAGTAGATTATGGCACATAGGTATAGTGGGTAATGAAGCAGCCTTTTAAATTGGGGTTTTGAATACCTTTCAGTAAATTATTCATTACATGTGAATAATATGTATCTTTTGGTGTTGAGACTAAAAAATCAGGAGACCAAACTTTATGTGATGTGATCCCAGTTTTATTTTTTAAATAAGTATACACACGCATTCTGGAGGAGGGCATGGCAATCCACTCTAGTATTCTTGCCTGGAGAATCCCATGAACAGAGGAGCCTGGCGGGCTACAGTCCATAGGGTCGCAAAGAGTCGGATACGACTGGAGCAACTTAGCACACACACATGCACACACACACATTATATGTGTGTGTGTATATATCGGTATACACACATTTAGTATATGTGTTATAATAATTATATGTTGTAGTTGAAAGAAATGCTAAATAATGAAATGTTTAAAAGTGATTATCCCTAGATGATAGGATTGGGTGGTTTCATTTTCTTATTTACATAGTGCTGGCATTTCGTAAATTTTTAATAATGTACAAGAGTTTACAGAGTCCCTTGGACTGCAAGGAGATCCAACCAGTCAATCCTAAAGGCAATCAGCCCTGAATATTCATTAGAAGGACTGATGCTGAAGCTGAAACTCCAATACTTTGGCCACCTGATGCGAAGAACTGACTAGTTTGAAAAGACCTTGATGCTGGGAAAGATTGAAGGCAGGAGGAGAAGGGGACGACAGAGGATGAGATGGTTGGATGGCATCATCAATTCAATGGACATGAGTTTGGGTAAACTCCGGGAGCTGGTGATGGATAGGGAGGCCTGGCGTGCTGCAGTCCATGGGGTCACAAAGAGTCAGACACGACTGAGTGACTAAGCTGAACTGAACTGAAGAGTTTAGAAGGATGGTTTGTTTCACTGACACCTCCATGGAGCTCTGCAAGGGAGGAGGCCCTGCTCACCTGCAGTAGTCACATGTGCGTGGGGAGTGAGCTGGAGTGGAGGCCCCTCGTGCCTCCACCAGCATCTGGCCCCTGCTAGTGCTCCCACTCTGAGCCCAGGCCCGCACCTTACCTGGGCACTCAGCACCACACTCCCAGATACTGCTTTCCTCCCACAGCCCGAGTACGGGATTCAGTGATCTTCTCATACTGTCATCCCCTTACCTAGCACCCTCTCCAGACACCCACTACCCATCAGGCTGCCCCCTCCCTGCTCTCTTGTCCCTGCTGACTTTGGTCCTCGTGGCTCAGCTGGGCAGCAGGAGCCTCACCTGGCACAGGTCTCCCCTTTCTGATCCCTTCTGCTCTTGGGCTCCCCTCTGACCCCTCCTCCCTGTACCACAGCATCAACCAGTCTGTCCTGGTTTCACTTCCTGAAAGGTGTCATTTCTTTCACCTCCAGCCCTTCCCTCATCCTCTACCCATTCCCCCCAGGCTACTCCTCCGCCTGGAAAGTCCTCGCCTTTCTTCTGGGGCTCTGCCTACTCATTCACCCCCAAGAACCTTGTTCTGGTATCAGCTTCACCTCATAGCATTCCTGGACCCTCCTCTCTAGGAGAACTGGTATCCCCTCCTTATTTGCTTACTGTTTCACATCATCATAATGGCATTTCACATAGTAGGTCTCAAGAACAAGATGCTTCCTGTGCTGGGCAGCGTCCCCATGGCAAACCCAGCAGAAATGCAAAGTCTTCTTTACAGTTTAACTGTCCTTGCCACAGCATACCTCAGTGACTCTGCAGATGGCCTACCTCTGCCTCCCTCTCCATCCTGCACTGCTCCTGGAGGCTGCAGAATGCTCCCGACCACCAACTTTTATCTACTGCCAGTGCGACCAGTTCTCCACTAAGATGCCACAGTGCTGAAGAAATCTATCCCCAAAGGCCCAACTCAGGGCTTGAGCTCAGAGAATTTTTCCAAGAGCCTCAACAGATGTCTTGGGCCCCTGGCTCAAGGTGTTTTCGTCCAGACAGTTGAAAGCATCTCCCCTGCAGGCTGATGACCCTGCGCTTCCCCTCACTAGGGTGGTAGGCAGTCTTAAGTCATAGACATGTGGTGGTCACAGGGGTGGGGGTTGTTTCAGCACATGAGCTTTGGAGTCATACAGGGTAGGCTGTCAAGGGTTAGGGCATCACTGCTGTGTGTGAGACATTGCAGGACCCTATATAGGTCTCCTCTGGTCTCCATTGGAGAAGGCAATGGCAAGCCACACCAGTACTCTTGCCTGGAGAAGCCCATGGATGGAGGAGCCTGGTGGGCTGCAGTCTGTGGGGTCGCTAAGGGTCGGACACGACTGAGCGACTTCACTTTCACTTTGGTCTCTAAGCCTCGGTTTTCTCATCCATAAAATGGATATGATACAGAGGCACTTCCCACTGGATTCACACCGTGTTCACAGAGTACAGGGGGTGGGAAGGAAGGAGAGTTGTGTCGAACCACACTCTGCTGCACAGATCGGATGTCAGTTCTGCAAAAACAATGGATTCTGCAATGGCAGAATAGCAACAGAAAACAGTGACACAGGAGGGAAGGCAACTTTCTGCTCCACGATAGGGTCAAAGATGCCTCCAGTTTCTTCTGTTCCTACCCTTCCCAACTGTGGAAACACATCCACAAGACCCTCCTCTGACCAGGAACCAGACTGGAGTCTGACCAGAATACAGGGAGCTATTATAGGTTTAATTAAGCTATTGCTAAGCGTTTTATTTCACTTAATCCCAGAAACACCCTCACCCATTTGACAGATGAGGAAAACTGAAGATCAGAGAGGTTAAGGATGTTGCCCAAGGTCACCTTGCTAGGAGGTAGTATGGAAACATATGTTTTCCTGACATAACTGTTCCACTGGGAATTGACAGCTTTTCTAAATTTGATGAGCATGGGACCAGAGCTGGGAAAATCTTCCAAGTTCTGTTAACCATTGGAATGGACCCAAAGAGAAGCATCAGAGAGCTGGCATTCTTTAGGAGCTCCAGGAGCTAGGGTGACCAGGAAGGCTTCCTGGTGGAGGTGAGGGCTGGTGTCAGGCCTTGAAGGATGGTGAGACTGTACTTGCCAGGGAGGTCCAAAGAGGTCTTCCAGGAAGAAGTGAAAGCAAAAATAAGCACTTAGAAGTGGAAACAAACCAAGCCAGGCTGGTCAAGACTCCTGGAGAAGCCCACACCTGCTGTAGAAAAAGTTTCTGGGAAAGATGTCTTATCTCCCATGTAATGGTTTGTCCATCTCCAGGGAAGAGAGAGTGTTAAGAAGTGGGGACCTGGTCTGCTGCTCTTCACTGAGTCACCCCACTCTCTGTATGCCCCTTCCCCACTGTACCAATGGAGAAAAGCATGTTGTGTCTACAGATTGCCTGCTAAGAGCCTTTCAAGGATTGGCTTGCTATTAGGTCTCTATAGAAAAGGGGGAAACTTGCCTCTTGGAATACCTAGAGAGGTAAGAGTTAGGTGGTCCCTGGGGAATTACTATTTCTGAGGAAAAACAATATTATGAGTTGGAGCACATTCTCTTCTGGCAAGAGCAAGCCTCCTCCCATCCACCATCCCCCACCATCTTGCAAAATCAGCTCAGGGCTCAGAACCATTTAGCTGATGAATTCCCCCTTCAAGAAAGGGGTGAAAGCAGTGTGGGTGACAGCTGGATGTGTCTGGGTATTAAACAGACAAAGATAAAGGTGAAATACAGTCATTTGACTGCTCTTTGACTTTTGGAATCCTGAAAGTTCCAACTCATTGTGATTCAAATAATTAAAGTTCTGACCTAGAATGGAGATATCCCCTGGTTTGTCAGATCCTAAGACAAGGGTGTAGACTAATTAGTTGGGTCAAAATACAGAGGTCCTTGAATCCCATGTTGTTCAAGATGATGGCAGGATGGAGGGACTAGAATGTGGAGCAAAGCCAGGAAGCAGACAAGCCAGATGTGCTTGGGGAGCAGTGAACATGGTCATGGCTGCAGCATGTATGGGTTGGCAGGAGAAAAGGAAGGCATGGGTCTGTAGAAGGAGGTTGGACCAGGGTATCAGTCACAGGCTGTGTCTGTTCTTTGTTCTTCTGGTTGTGGGAACAACTGGAGGGGGATTTTGAGCATAGAGATAGACTCTCCGACTGATAACTCATGGCCTCAGTCTTCACTCCTGCTTTCCCTTCCCCTTTCCAGATACATCCAAATGCCCTCATCCACACCATCTTCCCTGTGATGTCTCCCTCTCCGCCCAAAACTGATGAGGCTCCAGATGGAGGTATGGGTCACCAGAGACCAGGGATAGGGGAAGGGTGGGGTGAGGAAGGCATCTCTTCTTTCTGCTCCTGCTCCTGGAAGGAAGTAGTTCTGCGAGCCTCAGAAAGCCAGGTGCTGGACTGGGGGCTGTGGGTGGGAGCCTCTGCAGAGTGGGTCCAGGATTTGGGCAGCATCAAGATCCAGGAGCAGCAGCATCTCCCAAAGCAGTCAAGGCAACGCAGCCTCTATTTTTAAGTGTTTGTGCCAGTGTTTTCACTGCATTTTTGTTTCCCAAGAAACATAGGTCAACATCTGGAAATGTCCTGGGTGTCACAAGTGGGATGTGGGTGCTCCTGGCATCTAGTAGGTAAATCTCAGGGATGCTGCCAAATACCCTACAATGCACAGGACATCTCCCTACAGCAAAGAGTTCTCTTGCCCCCAGTGTGCATCAAACCATGGGGGAGAAGCCCTACTCCAAAGAATCTATTCTCAGATAACCTAGAAAGGCAGGGGGCCCCAGAGCATCTTCCTGGAGCTCAGACTGGCCACTCCCCCCACCCATCTCCAGGTCGTCACCCCCTTCTATAAAGGCAAGTCATGGTGGAAGGCAAGTCTCGGTGAGTGAGTTCCTAAAGGTGACACTCCCAGAAGGCAAGTGAGTGTGGGAATGAGAATGCACATTCTGGGGAGGGGGCTTCAGCTCCCTGCCTTCCCCAGCCACCCCCATTCAGGTGCTGTCCAGGAGCTTCTGCTGGGATCTGCACCCTCAAAGGACTTAGCCCCAAGGATGGGGTGACGCTGAATAAGCCATAGTTCTTACTTCCCTAGTCATCTGGCTCAGCCAGCCTCCCAGCGTGTGTGTGTGTGTGTGTGTGTGTGTGTGAACATGCACACGTACAGACATGACAGGGAAGGACAAGGTTCGCTACATAGGGAAACTGCCTTGGGAATCACCACCTTCACTGGTTCCATGCCGAGCCCTCTCAAGCCTCCAATCAGCGCTGCTGGAAGCAGTGACTACTGCTTTCACTGGCTGCCCAGTGCGCAAGGGGGCGGCAGTGATGCAACAAGGTGATGGCACTGGAGCCACAGTCAACAGGGAAAGTTTCTGAGTCTGAGGTTCAGCTGTGTGACCCCAGCTCCATTACTGACTTGCCACTTCACCTGTCCCTTTCCTCATCCTTAGAATGAGGGAAGAATGACAGCTACCACTTGAAGATCACTTATCACGCATCAGGCACTTCACCCGCACGTCACTGTCACAGCAGCCTGGTGAGGGTCTGACTTATGCCCATCGCACAGGTGACCAAATGCAGGGGAAGTGGCTTTTCCCAGAGAACAGGGGCAGCAAGTGTAGAACCCAGGCCTGAGCCACAGGGTCTGCCTCCAAGAGGTGGGGGAGCTTCCAGGGGCCATGGTGCAAGGTGGGGGTCACTAAACTTCACAGCAAAGAGGGTCCCAGAGCAAAGGCCTCCAGCTGCATGGTATTTCTTAATGGTGGAAAGTCAAGTTAGGGTCTGGCCCCAGCCGGGTAGGCCCACGGTGCCAAAGGCTACCAAGCAGATGCTCTGTAAACACTCCTGAGTCCCAGAGCCAAAAGCCGGCGGTGCTACTGGCTGGGCAGGCCCGGCCTCGCTAAAAATAGACGGGCCTTCAGGTCCAGCTCCCTGACCGCGGCCCAAGCAGGCTGCTCCCTGCACCCAGCCTCCTCCTCTCCCTCTCCCCTCTGCCAGCAGGGCTAGAGCCAGGCTTCTAGAAGGTACAGAGATGTTAAGATTTTCACTTCAGGCCAGAGTGGACGGTTAGGCTGATGTCCAGTGGGCAAGTTCCAAGTTCTTGTGGGGCCATAATGGGGCAGGGGTCCTGACCTCAGCATCTAACGGAGGGAGCTGTCAACCTCCAAGCCCACTCGGGGAAGGAGTAGCGCCAAGCATAAACTCGGCCAATTTCGCCACATCTTGCAATGGAATCTGAAGCTCCCTTGCCGTTTCTCTTTTACTGCGCTGACTCTCGCCGTTGACAGCACTGTGCGGTTTCTGTATTTGCCGCGGCTTTCTGAGGTCTTCTGCGGACTGTCTCGGGGAGGCCCCGGGGATCGCGGGATGGGGCAGTGGCCTGTCGGCCGGGCCGGGAGGCAAGGGGCGCGGGGAGGGAGGCTCCGGAGCGCGGACGGCCAGGGATTTCCTTTCAAAGGTGACTTAGAGCCGCTCCATAAGGGTAGCGCCCTCCCGGGCGGGCCCTAATGGCGAGTTTGGCAGAGTCAGCGAAACGCAGCGCCGCGGCCGGGCGGCGGGGAGCGCCCTCTCCCGCGCCCGCGGTCTCCCGCGCCGGGCAGCGGCGCGCACGGGCCATTTGCAGCGCAGGCAGGCTCGCGAGCGGCCGCCGCGCACCGGCCGGAGCGGGGGGCACCATGGAGCTGAAGAAGGACAGCAACGCCGTGTCCATCGACATGCTGCTGATCGTGCACTCGGAGAAGCGGCGCGTCGCTCAGGGCGCGCACTCGGACCGGCCGGCGGACCCGGGCGCGCCGCCGCAGCGCAGAGGAGGTAACCCGCGCTCGAGCCGGCCCCGGCCCCAGGCCCCTCGACCTCCTCGCCCCAGGGCCTGCCCGCCGGGGGGCGCCCCAGGCGCCCCCGGAACGAGGTCACCGAGACCCAACTGCTCCCCAAAGCTGGCTGCGCCTCAGCGCTGCGGCTCTGGCGTCCTGTGGCAACGCGTAGCCCCGTGATTGCCCCGGGTTGACTCCCTGTGCATGCCTGCGGTGCTTCCGTCACCCCGGGAGCCAGTTTCCTCTTGGTCACTCTTTGAAGGGTGCAGATCAGGTTGGAAGATGCCCTGTAGAAAAAGGACCAGAGCCTCAGGCCTGAATCTTGCGTGCCCCAGGCCTGCTCGCCAAGGGCCACATTGCAGGACACAGGGGACCCCAGGGAATTCGTGTACTGAGTCAGACTTTGAAATGGGGCCCTCCCTTGGTGTCCTTGCACAAATCATGGCCTCACTTCTTGAGCCCTCTCCCAGCTTCCAACAGTAGAAGGCATGCAAGGGGTAAAAGGCAGGCAAGCTGGAGTGGTTAGGCTGCTCTCCCCACTTTGGCTTATCTGTTATTCTAATTGTCCTGCAGACTTTCTGGGGAAGGAGATACTGGTAAAATAAAGCGACTGTTCCCAGAGTGATTGTGGAAAGCAGGACCCTGGCCCCTGTACTCTCCAGAGAACAGGAAACAGTGTGAGGAGCGTAGAGAAGGATATTAATAGAGGTTAAATCGGCCCCTCCGACATCTGGGGACCCCCAGTCCCTGTCTCTGAGGAGGCCCTGAGGAGCTCTTGAGGAGCCTGGTGTGCGGTGCACTAGATGGACTGTGCCCTGGCTCTTTGGGAGTGAAGTTTCCCAGCCCTCAAGGTAAAACTTCTGCCTCCTGTCTCTCTTCCAGCTCCCGTGGTCCTCGAAGTCTGTCCCCAACTCTTCTGTCCCCACAGCCCTTGTGCATATTGAATACATGCCTTCCACCCACCCTGCGGTTGCAGCAGGACCATGGATGGCTCTGCCCCTACCCCCACCCCAGGCCACGCAGGCTGCAGCTGCCCCTTAGCTCCTGGTGATGTCCAGGGCAGGCAGGCAGGGGAGAGAAAAGAGATGGTGGAGAGCTGAGAATGTTGACAGGCACCCAGTCTCTGGAGGGATTTGAGGCCCAGCAGTTGTTCGGATTCGTTGGTTCTGGTGTTCTCAGAGCTGCCCCTGGGAGAAGGGGACATGGCCTGCCTAGGGTATTTGTATTGAAATTGACAGAGGTCGCTGGGCCTTCCTTGACAGAAATGTGGCTGCCCACTGCTGCACGGACTGCAGTCCGGAGGGCCAGAGGCCCCCCCACAAGGCACAGCTCCAGGTCAGCCCGTGAGTCCCCACCTCCCTCTCCTGCTCTGATCACATTTCTCCAAAAGGTTCTGACACTAGAAAGAGGGTGGAGAACACAGAGGAGGCCCTGAGACGCCAGGGATGCGGACTGCTCAGTGAAGCGTCCAACACCGGGCACAAACCGTACGTGACGCCAGACTTCACACTCGTGATCATGACTCAGAGGAAGAAGACCCCCGTTTCCTGAGCCCTCTCTGCTGATATGTTGCTCCAAATATTTTCCTGACTGAAGTTTCTCCCCGACATTATAGAAGCAGAGAGACTGTGTCATTTATTGACAATCAGACAGCTGTGAGCTAGAGCAGAGGGAGAGCACACGGTCTCCAAGGCCTGCTGGACAGCAGTGATGTCCAGGAGACCCCTAGCTAGGCCAGCACATGGGCCCTCTCCTCGGGACAAGCCAAGAAGGAGAAATGCTGAACAAGACCAGCTTGTTCCAAGGCCTCCTGCTGGTGCACAAAAATCCAAATACACACCCCCACCTTCCAGGTGTGTCCTGTCCTCTGGTCTGCTCCCGCTCCAGGGCCTGCCACGCAGGGAATCCTCCCGGCTCTACAAAGGAGGGTCTGAGCTCTGTGTTAGGAGAGCGAAGCTTGGTTACTTTCACGGGAAGAGGACCAACTGAGGGTGTGAGCAGGTGGCTTTCTGCTGTGTCCTTGTGGCAGAAAAGATTAAGAGGGACAAGGAGGCAGGGAGTGTGTGCGCCAGGTATTGGGCTGTAAGGTGGCAGAGTTGCCTTTCCCTTTTCTGCAGGGCCTTGGCATTTCCCCAGCCATTTCCTCAGAGCTGTGCTTCTCTGAAACACTCCTGAAAGCCCTCAACTCCTGTTGCGTATTCACCATAGAGGAGGTAGCCTAAAGCTGCCTGCACCAGATCTGAAAAACCTTCAATACCTCAAGATTTCTCCCCCAAAGTCGATGGGACATGTGCTTTCCATTCCCTGGGTGTAAGTGAGGATTCCAAGTGATAGGTCCCGGATGCTATGGAGGGCTCTGCAGAAGAGAAGGGTGTCAAGAAAGGATTGGGATGCTCAGAGTGGGGGAAAGGGCTGGAGATTCATATTGGAGGCTGAGCTTCCAGGAACGTGGCCCTAGGCTGCAGAGCAGGACTGGCTTGGTGAGGAGGCCTCCGCTGCTACCAAGGAGCCCTCGATGCTCCTTCCACACCAGCAACTTGATTTTATTGCAGCTACTTGCACTGCCAGAACATATGCCAATTCTATGCCAGGAACTCAGCCTTGTGGCCGCTACTTCCAACCGCCGCCAGAAAGAGAGAGAGAGAACCACTTCTATTCCCTTCCCTGTTGCCTCACCAGGTCCCGAGATGGAGTGAGACACAGGTGCATCTCAGCAGATGCTCGGCCACTCAGGGTCCCTGCTCTAGCTGCAAGGGAGGCTGGGAGAGCAGGCAACCGTCATTCTCAGTTCCCATAGAGATCTATCGCTTTCCATCTTTGCCCACTCCCCACCCTACTTTAGGACTCTCAAAGTGGAAGAAGGTTCACCACACACAGAAATAGGCAGGCCAAATGAATATCTTCTAGCAGATGAAGAATCTAGCAGATGTCTTCACAATAATGCTTCCATACTTATGCAGTGGAAACGTGGGCGTGACAAAGAGGCATCTCCATTGTGAAAATTCTCCCCGAATGATCCTGATAAGCAACCACCACCCCTGAAAACTACCGTGGTAATTTTTTTTTTAATGTTTTAAATGTAGAGGGTTGCATTCATTCCTCTGAGCTCTTCTCATTTGTGGGCAGCCTCTCTCAGATCCCTAGAGAGCCACATTCCACCTTTAGCTCAGGTCCATTCACAACTGGTGCACTTGGTCTGAGTCTCCTTCCACAGAGGGCCTCATGCTGGTCTTTGTCACTTCGCAGGACTTCAATGCGTCGAGAACGGAATCCGGAGATGGCAGAAACTAGAAGGAAATGACCTACGTGGTAAATTCCCTCATCTTCATTCATTTTCTTTCCAATCTCTTGAATTCAACAAATTGAAAAATGTCTGTTAATGTTGGGTTCCACTTGTTTGATGACTGGCCTAGATGTCTAACCACTCAGACAGTGGCTGCTTGTGACTCAGCCAGGCCTCTGGGGCCACTGTGACCCTGGAAGATTTCCCTTGGCATCAGGTCCCCCAGTTTCCTGGAGGCTGTTGGGGGGGCAGTGCTATCAACTTGAGCACCCACTTGTTCACTGGCTGAGCTATAAAGAAAACCTTGGCATCGTTTGGGATAGTGGATTTGGGTGTGTCCCCAGGGGAGGGGCTTCCCAGGTTATGCAGAGCATCCATCTTTTAAAAATATTTCTGAACAGGGAAGACAGTGGCCTGCCTTGGGTGGTGTTACTCAAGGCCTGGGAAGATGCCAGTCCAGGGTTCTGTGGCTCCTGGCCTGGAACCCAGAATTCAATAAGATCTGAGAGAAATCCCAGCTTCCAAAGCCACCTCTTTATGGTGCCAGGCGTCAGTCACCCTGCAAGGCCAGGATTTCTCTGGCAGTGCCATGCACGGACCATTATACTGGGCCTTATTCTGGCCGTCCTGGATTCATAAGCCCAGCCTCCATGGACAAATACTGTGGAATTGCACTGTGGGCATGTGAGAATTCTAGCAAGAATAAGACCTCCACTCCCAGAGCCCCAGTAGGGGACTTAGTCAGACCCCGGCTATCTGAGCCCCAGGATCAGATGACTGACTCATCAAATGCCAATGGGACGGACCCATCCCCCATGACCCTCCACAAATGGAGAAACAAGACCCCAGATGAACAAGACTGAGCACCTATGTTCTGCCATCCTTCTGACAGTAACAGGAGAGGACGAACTTCTAAAAGTAAATTCATTCATTCATTCCCTCAGTAAAGGTGTACAGTGATTGCTTTGTTCTGGGAAGTGTTCCAGTTGTTGGAGATGAAACTGTGAATGGAATAAGTCAGGAATGCCTGCCCTCCTGGGGCCATGTTAGAATGATTGCATCATAATGCCATTCACCACAGCCAAGTCTCAGCACCCTGGAGGTGAAGAGCTGGCCTGTGTCCCCTGCACTATGCATGGAGATAACTCATGCTCAAGACACCTTCCCCCAACCAGGGACCACCTTCGGTGTCCTGGCTGATGGGCACGCATGCGTGGGATGTCTTTCTTAACCTTGGGGTGGGACCATCAGATGGGAGACACACCAGTTCTAGCTCTATCTAAACGGACAGCTAAGTTAGCAAAACTGTGCTGTGGGCTCATGAGAATTAGAAAAAGAATCAGACTTCCAAGAGACCTGACAGTCTCAGAAACACATAGCAGCCCATGCAGGCAGGCAAGACCTGCCAGTGTGTGTTCATGTAGGTCAAGTGGGTCATGCAGGAGGAAAGAGACACCACTTCTTTGTTTGTTACAGCTCCTACTTCACCTGAGTTGTTGGAAATTCATCTTATGGCTTCTTGGGCATGTCATTACATTAGGAGAGGATTGTAGTATACTGAATTCATCCCCTTTTTACCATCTTCAGGGTTCCTGGTTTGGGGGAAGATTAGTGGAAAAACATAACAAAACACAAGAAAGATATGGTAACTATTACAAGACTCTTCTTAAAGACATGAAGTGGGTACTAGGTGCTAGCTAAGAAAGAGAATGCTTAAAGTAGTTCTTGCAAAATCACCCAAGAATTAAGAGTTTTAGGTAAATGCAGGGCTGGAGAGAGACCGCATAGAGGCATTGAGCTTGGGAAAGAGGATTCCACCAACCCGCCAACATATGTAATTTAAAATTAACTTGAAGTAAAATTTTATTTATTTTTTCAAGTGACACGCTTGCATGCAAGCAGAAGTTAAAACTACAGCTTCTTTGTTTGTTTTCTGATGGTGAGGTCCTGGGTACATACTTGCCCTGCTGGTGCCCAGGTCACCCAGCCCTGGTGACCAGCATGGTGCCCAGCCCTGGAAACTGGACAGCTCTCACCTGAGAAGGAAGCAGCTGCTGGCTTGTACTTGGAGGGTGCACAAATGTGGATGAACACACCGTTGGTCCCCCTCTTGCTACCCGTACACTCCTCTGGCTGGGGTGCAGGCAGGGCGGGGGGAGCCCAAGTGCTCCAAACTTCCGAGCAGCAGGTGCTTGGGCTGAGCCATCAGCTTGCCCAGCAACGGGCTTCCCCTGCTGTGATTGGCTGCTTTCCTTGGTCCTGGCTGAAGTCTGCCTAGCAGCACAGGGACTAACGCCCCACAGCCACAGGGAAACCAGTTGTGCAGCCGTGACTATAAATACCCTTACAGCAGCTATGCCAGCCAATCATCCTCCTTGAGGATTCCCTTCCCAGATCCTGTTTCTTCCACCCTCCAGCCGAGCGGAGATTACAGCCAGTTGTGCCCACAGGAGGTGGCCTCTTTGTCCTCGCCTGGGTCTGGCCTGGAGCTCCAGCCTAGCACATACTACTTCACCCTGAGTTGGCACACACAGTGGTCCTGACCCTTGCCCAACTGACCAACCTCAGCCTTCATGGGGCTAACTGACCTGGGCCTGCTACAGAGAAGCCTAGAGTGGGTGGGCTTCCCCAGGCAAGACACCCGCCCCCCCACCAGGAGGATAGCAATCCAGTCCAGCTCAGTGAGCCACCCACCCACCGTGACCAGCTTCTGCCTGGCCCAAGGCGTGGAAATGCTGAGTGGCAGCTCTGGTTAGGTATACAAGCGATGACATATGAACAGAGCCAAATCGGGCCAGTGCTCCGGAGGCATGCTTGCACCTGTGCCAGTTGTCACTTCCAGGGAGAGGCCCAACAGCCTTTTTGCAGCTCAGCAGGAGGCCAGGGGAGAAGATGGCAGGCCGGGGTGGTAGTGGCCCTTCCCTAGCCTCATCCCTGCCCCTCTGAAGCAGAGGTTCAAGGACAAGACCAGACCACCATAGCAGCCATACATGTACAGCAGAGATATAGGGGAGGTGGTGCCTCCCACAAGAGGGGCAGGGGGCACCCTGCCATGGTCAGCAGGAGCTGGGCATGTCTCCATAGCAACCTGACTCCACTAGGCTCTGAGCATGGCTCTGTGTTCCAGGGACATGAATATCTCCAATGCATGGCAGGTGCCCTGCAAATGTTGGTGAACCTGAATCAAACTGCAAGCACCCCAATGCCGAGGCTAGAGTAGGAGCAGGGTAACCTCCATTCCTCTCAGAGAGAGGTAGGAGGCTGAGTTCAGACTCAGGAGACTTGGGTTCAAGCCCAGGGTCTCACCTGGCCATGGGGTCTTTGGCAAAATATTAACCAGTCAAAGCCATGGCCCATGATTGAGATAAGAGCCTTCCAGGCTGCTCCGTAGAAAGGTGTGGAGATCAGGGAGGCCTCACGCTGTGCTATGGAAACTGGCCTGATTGCACCAAAGTCAGGAGCAGTGGTCACTTAGGCTGTGGGAGGCGTGCCCAGCTTTTGGAAGAGAAACTAACCTCTGCTGGCCCCCACTGAGAGTGAGAGGCTGTGTGTACGCGGGCTCCTAGGCACTTGCCTCTGCGTTCAGATGTAAGATTCTACTGATTCACACGTGTTGATACCCAGCCTGGCAACTCTCTGCTCTGCCCAGGAAAAATTCCATCCTACTCTGGGCCCCATGGTCACTGCAGGCCCCTCTTGTCTTCCTTCAACAGGAAACTTGGTGGAGAAGCAGCATGCCCAGCAGACCCAGGTCATCACTTCCTACGACAACCAAGGTAAGGTTCCGCCACTACCCGTCACCTCTCCCCCAGCTCCTGCGTGCCCAGATCTGCTGTCCTGGCCAGAGAGAGTGGGGTCAGAGCACAGACTGTGGAGAGCAAGGCCCTCTCTGCCCCGGAGATGCTGGAGCACCATTTCCTCTCCCACATCCCATGGGAAACAGTGAGAGGCTGCCTGTGTCCTGGGATAGAGCAATAAAGTCCTTGGGCCACAGAATCCGCTGCTGTCATCATCATCACCCTGGTTGTCATCACTTTCGCTGAGTGCTAACCTCACATCAGGCACCCTGCCAGACCACGTACGTGGTCATTCTCATGTGAGTTACGCCTCCCAACCGTCGTATTTGATCGGTACTCTTATTGTCCTCATTTTACAGATGAGTAAACCAAGGCTTAGAAAGGTGGTCTTTTGTCCAAGATTACATAGCCAGCAAGAGTCAGAGTTGGAGTAGTCTGTACCCCAGCACCACCCCCGCTCCCCACCTCCCCCACCACCATCAAGACCTCAGCTGTCGCTCCTCTCACAGCACTGCGTCTACAGCCACCCTGGGAGCCAGCTCCCCCAGCCAGCCTGCCGTGGTCAGGCGCTCCCTCCTTCCGAGTCACGGAGGTTCCCTGGCCTCTCGCCCTGAGACGGAGCCTTCCCAGACAGCCCCCTCCACCATGGGACAAGTTTAACTCAGCAGTGGGGATTGAGAGGGCCCTTCCTTAGGAATCCGCACTTTGCAAGACGGATCCTCCCAGAGGGGAGGGCAGGCGAGGGCATCTGCTGCTGACTCTGCAGGGGACTAGATCTGAGAGCACCCCAGGGTGGAGGCAGGGTGGTTCTCAGCTACAACTGGAGGAGAGGCCAGGTTAGAGCCCCACCCCAACGTCCACTCCCCGCAGCTCTGGCTTTCTGCTCTGGATTGAAGACTCAGGGCCTGGTGCCTGAGAGCTCTCATAGACATGGACCTAAGATGTCACCGCTGGTGCCCTCAGCGCTCATGTCCTAACTTGTAAGGTTATGTGCAGAAGGCGGTGAGGAGGGAGCCCTGGAGGACTCAGAGGTTCTCGGGGAATTGCTCTGTAACACCAGCTAACTCAACATCCCCAAGAAAAGAGGCTGGCAGCTAATGAAGAAAGGCCTGTCAGCTTGAGTTCCCAGCAGGAAGTGGCTACTTCTTCTTGCAGTCTAGGTCAGTATCCATTTAGGGCAGGATTCCTGGGATGATGGCTCCAGGACAAATCCAAGGTCACTCAGTGGGCCCACCTCAACCTGAGCACTACAAAGACAAACCTGGGCCCCCCACTTCTCTGAAGTAGCAGCAAGCAGCTCACCCCAAATAAGAGTGAGTGACACCTCACTGAAGTCAGTGTGGATTCAGTTCAGTTCAGTTGCTCAGTTGTGTCTGACTCTTTGCCACCCGACGGACTGCAGCACTGAGTGTGAATTAGCAACTGTTAGTTCTGGTCATACCCCCTGGTGGGGTCATGATCTTATCCCTGTTCACAGAGGAGGAAGCTGCGGCTGAGGATGCTGTGGTCCTGAAGCAGGGTGCTCCTGCCAGACCTGTAGGATAGGACTAGTGAAATGGAGCCTTTCAGTCACCAGAACCTTGCCTGTATACCATACCCTGGCTCTTGTGGGCCACTCACATGCCTCCTCCCAGGATCTGATGCTTCCAGAGATGGCCTTGGACAAGGTCCACTGAAGATCGGGATGGAATAGGCCCTCCAGGTCTTATGGAAGCCTGGACCACAGCAAGGGAGAGGCTGCCCTGCTCTGGGGCTGAGGCAGAGTCCCCACTCATGCTGATCCATTCATTTCACAAAAAGCAGCTCTGGATGATGGCACTGGGGATCCATCAGAGAACACAACAGACAAGGTTCCGTCCCTGTGAAGCTGACACCTGGTGAAGGAAACTGATGAACCTGACTAGAAAAATGCAAGGTGTCAGATAAGACTGGAAGAGAAAATAAAGCAGGAAGGGGCATGTAGGGGGAAGTCATACAGCTGAGTATTCATTTCTGGTGGCTACTGTGACACATAATCTCAAACTCGGTGGTTTAACACAAATGTATTTATTCTCTTCAATGGGCTTCTCTGGTGGCTCAGTGGTAAAGAATCCACATGTAATGCAGGAGACCTGGGTTCAGTTCCTGGTTCTGGGATATCCCCTGGAGAAGGAAATGGCAATCCGTTCCAGTATTCTTGCCTGGGAAATCCCATGGACAGAGAAGCCTGGCAGGCTACAGTCCATGGGGTCACAAAGAGTTGGACATGACTTAGCAACTACATCAATATTCTCTTCAACAGTTCTGAGACTATAAATCCCATACCAGTCTCACTGGGCCAATCAATCTCTTGGTCAGCATCAGGTTCCTTTTGGAGGTTCTGGGTGATAATCTTTTCCTTGACTCTGCTGGCTTCTAGAGGCTGCTGGCACTTGTGGACTTGTAGCTGCGTCACTCCAGTCTCTGCTTCCATCATCATGTTGCATTCTCTCTGTAAAGCAGTTCTATCCCGCTCTGTTTTATAATAATCCTGGTGATGGCATTGGGCCCACCTAGACGATCAGGATCACCTTTCTATCACAAGATCCTTAACTGAACCACATCTGCAGAGTTCCCTTTGCCGTAGAAGGTAACATTCACAGGTTCCCGAATTAGGACATGGATATCTTTAAGGGCCATCATGCAGCTACCACAGGGAACAATTTAAAATAGAGTGGTTGAGAAAGGCATCCCTGAGGCGACATTTGAGTAAGGGAGGTGATGAAGGAGCAGGTCACGCGGCCTCTGGGGAAGAGCTCCTAGCAGAGGGGGTGGTAACTTTATGCAACAGGTGACAGAATGATCATGGGAATCTTGGATCTTCACACGGAAGACGTCTTTGCAAGATTCATCTGTGACGGGCGTGTGCGTTGAATGAGAGGGGAGTGATTATAGGAGCCCCAGTGACCTCGGGCCCCGAAAATTATTCTTGACAAATCAGATTTCTGTTGAGGCCTCCTTCTGGGTCACCTACCCTCATCCCCAGGCAGACTGTCTCTGCCTTCTTTGATCAGGCCTGCACTAGGCTCCAACTGCTGTGTTTCCAGACCTGGGACATCCCTGTTGAGCTCCATTCTGCAGAAAGAATCATGAATGGCCCTGGGTTTTCAAGAGCCCTGTGGAAGCCAGGGTCAGTCAGGCTGCAGGAGACAGCCTTGATCACACCTACTGGCTGATGCCCCGTGGTCTTGGCCCTCTGGCTCACCTGCAGTCACCCCACAACTAGAGCTGCTGCTCAGGCCTTCCACCCTGTGTCCAACTGTACCTGTTATGGCATCTGCAGAGCTGGACTGTCCCCATCACCAGTCAGCTTGCTGTTCCCAGGGTGTCAGAGCTTACACTTCCTGTCCTAATGCTGACTACCACACTGTGGGCAGAAACCTCTGAACACCCAGCCCAGGGCTGTTTAAGAGTTGGGTTTTTATTTAAGAAATACTTTAGCTGAGATTTTCTGACTCAGCTACTGCAGGAAAAATTCAAAGGCACAGAATCCATATAAAGGTGATAGCCGGTTATGGAGAGAGTTAAGGAGCATCTTAAGTCAATGATGACAAATATCTGACATGAATGTCGTACCACTGCCCCCCCCCCAGCACACACACAAATACACCCATGCATGTATGCATACACACACTCACATTCATATACACACACACACACACACACCTGACAGTCTTTGCTAATTGATAAGCGCTCCAGGCAGCCACTTCCAATCAGTCAGAGTTAATGAACAACACAAAATCTGTTTGCCATCTCTGTATTAGGTGTTCAGAGCAAATTAGGTCTTCAGACAAAGCCTGATTCAAACCCTCAGAGACCTGGAGAGAAGCTATCGGTGGGAGGACTCTCCTGATGGGGTGGAAGGCAGGCTCAGGGCAGCAGGTCGTGGACATGCTTAGGCCTGCCGGCTGCCTCGCCACATCTCTGGGGGTGGGAACAGGGTCTGGCAACCACTTCTCAGGTGTAGCAGAAAATAACCACTAATATGCTTTTACTGAGACAGCCAAAGTTTCAGCTTCACAAAATGCTTTTTGGGTGATAGCTGGTAGAACTGGGAAGTGGTAACATGAGAAAGTCTGGAGCAGGTGATCCGAAATCCCAGGAAGGCCTCCTTTGGGTATATTTGTAACTAAGATTAGCGTCATGGTATCTGACTGTACTTAGGGTTTAGATCTCACTTTAAAGTTTGTCCAAATGATAGTCTACTTTTTATCATCAGCAAATTAATGTTTCCTTTAAATTAAGAGTTTGTTTGGTAAGGAATGTTGTAGTTGGCAAACTCTTAGCACTTCCCACCTGTAGGAAGCACGGGGTGGTACTGCAACCCTGCTCACTGGGGATAGTGTGCCCAGGTCCAGGACCATTTGGAGCAGAGAAGCCTCCCAGAAGTGCCCTTGCACACCTATGAATGAGAGCGAGAACCACACCCATCAGGGCGGCCGGGAGCTTTGCTATTCTCTTCAAGGGAGTGACAATTAACAGCACCACTTGGAGGAGAGCCAGGAAGGGGCCTCGGGACAATGTCAGATCCCGGAAGGGGGGGCCAGGGAGAGGCAAGGCAGTGCAGGAAGCGAGAGGTGAGAAGGGGTGACTGGTTGGTGAGCTTCCAGCCAGGCGAGTACCCAGTGGGAGACCACCTCAGCACCCACCTCTGAAAGGGCTTAAAGAGTTTTGATTTGCAGCTCGCTCATTCTCTGACAGAGCGACGTGGCTGGATAAGAGTGGTTGGAAGTACCTGGACATTAGGAGAAGTTTGGGAAAGAGGTTTGTTGTTGAGTCCTGGTAGTTCAGCTGGTAAAGAATCCACCTGCAATGCAGGAGACCCCAGTTCATATTCCTGGGTCGGGAAGATCCGCTGGAGAAGGGATAGGCTGCCCACTCCAGTATTCTTGGGCTTCCCTGGTGGCTCAGCTGGTAAAGAATCCTCCTGCGATGCGGGAGACCTGAGTTCGATCCCTGGGTTTGGAAGATTCCCCTGGAGAAGGGAACGGCTACTCACTCCAGGTTTCTGGCCTGGAGAATTGCATGGACTGTATAGTCCACGGGATCTCAAAGAGTCAAACACGACTGAGCGATCACTTTCAAACCAATAGTCAGGTCAGCTTTGCAGCTTCTCTCTACTTCTAGAGATGGTTGCAGCCCAGAATTTTCCAAATTTTGTTTGATGAAATAATGCTGGGTCATGTAGACTTTTGCAGAACTTCTCAGATCGTTGTGTGATGCGACCTACAAAAGGGGAGGAAGTGGACATTTTTCTCAAATCCTTTTTGTTACAAAACATCTAGTGGGCAAGTATAGCTTGGCACCCACTTTGAAGACCAACTCTGAGTGTTCAGGGGGAGAAAGTGGAAAGGCAGTGGTGAGTAGAGCCATGCCCTGGGCATTGTGGGCAGACACACAGGTGTCATTCGCTGCCCGTGGCGATGGTAGCAGATCCTCTGACCAGAGCTGAATGATGCTTTGAACTCTGAAACGCTTAACATCCTAGTTGTCAAGTCACAGGCTGATTTTCCCTGCCAGTGAATGTCCTAGAGACTACAGTCAAAATGAATGTTAACCCCTTCAAAGTAATCCCTTGGAGGCCACTTTGTATCTTTTAAACTTGTTTAAGAATTACTATCCTTAACACCCAGAGCAAGGTTATGAGCTACACAAGAAAGTCAGTATTGTTATTCTGTGAAAACACATTTAGCAGGCAAAGGATTAGTAAATGGAGCTCTTATGAAATCAATAAGGAAAAAAATACTACATCAATAGGAAAGTAAGTGATTCACAAAATAAGTTTAAAACAGCAAATATATGAAAAATACTATATTGAAAATTTAATAAATATACAGAAACAGTGAGATGACACTATTCACTGATTGTTTAAAAACTTAAAGGATTGATGACAATCAAATGTCAAATATTTGCAATAGAAACCACCCCAAAATTCAGTTCCTTAAAACATTTAACAGCTCACATGTTTACGGGTTGTCTGATGTTCTTGTCTAAGACACACCTGGCTGATTGCAGGTCTTGGCTAGCCTCACCCCTGTGTGTGATCAGTAGGAGGGTTGGCTGAAGATCAGCTGGTCCAGGGTGGCCTCACCTGAGATGGCTCTGCTCTGCTCCGCGTGGTCTCTTGCCCTCCGCAGGCTAGGTTAGGTGCAGTTACATGGCAGTTGTGGCTGGAATCCCAAGAATGGAAGTGGAAGCGGCAGAGTCTCTTGGTATAGGTTCCAAGCCTGCACAGCATCATTTCATGCTAACTGGCCAGACCACATCATCAGGCCAGCCCAAATGTGGGAAGGAATAAAAGACCATTTTTTGGAAGGAAATGCAAAGTATTATAACCAATTTTGCCACTAAACATAGAAAGGGTGAGCAAAGTAGCCACTCTCTTACACTGTTGAGAGAATCATTAAATCATTCATGAGATTTTGCCAATATCTAACAAAAGCCTTAAAAATCTCCATACCCTCCAATACATGTTTAAGAATTATTTGAAGAAACCGATTTGAAGAGTGTGTCAAGCAGTGTGTCAGAATGTTTGGTTTCCCCGGTGGCTCAGTGGTAACGAATCTGCCTGCCAGCACAGGAGATGCAGGTTCGTTTCCTGGGTCAGGAAGATCCCCTGGAGGAGGAAATGGCAACCCACTCCAGTATTCTTTCTGAGATAATCCCGTGGACAGAGGAGTCTGGTGGGCTGCAGTCTGTGGAGTCACAGAAGAATCAGACACAACTTAGGAACTAAACAACATCAGAATGTTCATCACATCATTGTTTAAATAGCAGAACATTTGGGAAATCTTCAATATACAACAAAAAAATTTTCTTCTTATGATTATAAACCATCTGTAGAATAGAGTATTATGCAGCCATTTAAAATGACTTGTGATTATATTCAGTGACATGTAATGTAAAGACAAGTGAAGAAAGCAGGATACAAAAACATGTTTTTTATTATTATCCTGCTTTGCATTGTCACCTATATTTTTCATTGTCATCGTCCTGTATCATATAAGCTCTGTTTTAATTCTACTTTTACTTTTGCATTTGATTGTTATTTTTAATTTTTTAATTTAAATTAGCATGCAGTATTGGATTTTCTGATGTGCAGTTCTATGTGTTTTAACACATGCTCAGATTCATGTCACCACCACCACAATCAGAATACAAAGCAGTTCTGTCGCCCCAAAATTCTATTCTACAGACTCTGTATAGATCCACATCCTGCCATCACTCCTAAGAGTATTGTTGAGAAGTATCGCTTGATATGGCTGTACCAAAAGGTGTTTATCCATTCACCCACTGAAGGACATTTAGATGTTTCCAGTTTGGGGTAATTACGAATAGAGCTTCTATAAGCATTTGTGTGCATGTTTTTGTGTGAATGTAAAGAGTTTCATTTCCCTGGGATAAAAGCACAAAAGTATACTTGTTGAGTCATATGTTGAGCACATGTTTTGTTTTTTAAGAAACTGCTAAACTATTTTCCAGAATGACTGCATCGTTTTACAATACCACCAGCATCTGTGAGGGATCTAGTTTCTCTGCAGCCTCAGCAGCATACAGCATTATTTATACAGCATTATTTTTTATTATTGCTCCTCTAATAGATGTGGCATCTCATTCTGCCCTCAGTTTGCATTTTCCTAATGGTTAATCATGTTGAACATCCTTAATTTCTTATTTGGTGAGATATCCATCATTTTACCCGTTTTCTAATTGGATTGTCTTTGCACTTTTGTAAAAAATCAATTTGCCATATTTGTGTGGGTCTATTCCTTAATTCTATTATGTTCCATTGAGCTATACAGCTATCACTTTGTCAATATCACACTGTGTGATTACTGTAGCTTTATAGAACATCTTAAAATCTATTGGTATTCTCCTATCTTTTTCTCAAAACTAACTTGATTTTTTTCTAGTTGAAATATCCTTCCATCTAAATTTTAGAATCATCTGGCCTATATTTACAATCTACAAAATTCCTCCAAGGAGTTTAATTGAAATCACATGAAATCTATAGATGACTTTAGGGAGATTTGCCAACTTGACAATACTGAGTCTTCCAATTCATGAACATAACATATTTCTCTGTGTATTTAGTCAGTCGGTTCAGTCCCTCAGTAAGGTCCGACTCTTTGTAACCCCATGGACTGCAGCACGCCAGGCTTACCTGTCTATCACTGACTCCCGGAGCTTGCTCAAACTCATGTCCATCAGGTCAGTGATGCCATCCAACCATCTCATCCTCTGTCATCCCCCTCTCCTCCTACCTTCAGTCTTTCCCAGCACCAAGGTCTTTCCTAATGAATTTAAGTCAGCTTTAATTTGTTTGATCATATTTTTTAGTTTTCAGCATAAAATTCCTGCATTTTTTTAAGATTTACACTTAACTGTTTCATTTTTTGGAGCCTTGGGAAATTGTAATTTTAAAATTCAATTTCTAATCAGTTATTTTCAACATAAATATAATTGATTTTGAGGTGCTGACCTTGTATCCTGTGACCATTCTTAAACTTACTTTTTAATTCTAGGAAATTCTTGTATGGATTACTTGGGATTTTTCCATGTAGACAGACATGTCATCTGTGAATAGAGTTTCACTTCTTTCTTTGTAATCTATATGAGTTTTTTTTCTTTCTCTTTTATTTCTATTATTTCACCGGAAGAACTTCAGTACAGTGTTCATTAGGAACAGTGAGAGTGGCTATCCATGCCTTGTTCCAGATCCCTGGGGGAAAGATTTCCACTTTTCACCATTAAGTATGCAGTTAGCGCTAGGTTTTTTGCAGGTGCCCTTTTCCAGATTAAGAATCTTCCTTCTATTCCTAGTTTCTTGAGAGGTTTTTTGAGTGGATGTTAAATTTTGTCAAATGCTTTTTCTATATCAATTGATATGATTATGTGGGTCTTCTTTAGCTTGCTAATATGATGAATTACAATCACTGATTTTTCAAATATTGAGCTAACCTTGCATTCCCAAAGTGGTATATTATTCTTTTACTATACTGCTGGATTTAATTTTCTAATATTTTGTTGAGAATTTTTATGTTTATGTTTACAAGGGATATTGATCTATAGTATTCTTTTCTTATACTGTCTTTGGTTTTGGTGTCAGATTGATGATGGCTTCATAAAATACATATGAAGTATTTGCTGCTCTTCTGTTTTTTGAAGGATCTTGTGCAAAGTTGAATTTTAAAACTACTATGACAGTTTTGTTAGAATTTGCCAGTGAAACCATCTGGACCTGGTTTTGGTTTGTTTTCTGTTTGTTTGTTTTTGAACTGCAAGCTTAGTTTTAAAAATACATATGGGAAATTTGTATTATAAATAATAAGGTTATTACTTATTACGTATACATTAAGGTTATGTATAAATAAAAGGGTTATTACTCCCTCAGTGAGTTTTGGTAGTTTATAGCTTTCAAGGAAATGTCCATTTAAGTTGCAGAAATTATCTGTATAGAGTTATTTATACTATTCCTTATTATTCTTTTAGTATACAGGGATCTATAGTGATAGACTTCATTTCATTCCTATATTGGAGTCTTGATTCCTGATTTGTGTCTTGTCTCTCTTTATTTGGCCACTCGAGTTAGAAGTTTATCAATTTTACTGATTTTTTCAATGAACCAGCTCTTGGTTGTGTTGATTATTCTGTTGTTATTTCTTCAAATATTTTTCTGCATCACACTATTTCTTCTCTATTTCTGGGATCTCAGTAACATGAGTGCTAAATCTTCAGGTACCATCCCACAGGTTCTGTTCACTGTTTCTCTCTGTTGTTCTTGGTGAGTAATTCTATTGCTCTCTCTTCAAGTTCACTGACTCTTTTTTTGGTCGTCTCTATTTTGCTATTGAGTATATGCAGGTATTTTTTAAATAATTGTATTTTTCAGCTCTAAAGTTTTTATTTGTTTCTTCTTTTTATCTTCCAAGTTTTGCTAGTACTTTGTATCTTTTCATTTATTTCAAGACTATATACCTCACTTTTTAGAGCATGGTTATCATGGCTGTTGTAAAATCTCTGGCTGATAATTCCAAAATCCATGTCACCATAGGGTTAGCATCTGTTTATTTTAATTTCCTTTTAAAGTTGTTATTTTCCAGGGTCTCTCTATTCTGAGTAAGGGGATTTTAGCCTTTGCCAGATCTGCCCTGCACATGTACCACACAGCAGTTTAGTTCTCAAAGACTGTGATATAATGTTTAGGATGAGAGCACACACAATGTGAATGAGATCCATTCATGTAGAGGTGACCTCAAGAGTTCATCCATAACTTTATGGAAGTGCTCTCTTGATTCCCTCCTCTTTACAACCCTCTTGCCCGTCCTCCAGCCCTAAATCTTGGGGCTTTAGCTTTCCTACTCTTCTGGGTGTATCTCTGTGTCTGCATCTGGAAACAACCAGTGGAGAACAGAGAGAGGGAAATCAATGAGTATTTTCCTCTACACTCTTGGGAATCATAGCTTCACTGGTAACCACCTCCCCTACAAAGACTTAGGTGTCTGTTGGGCCACCAAACTCACTGCTGCACTGATACCAGCAGAATTTCCCTGGGGACTGAGTCAGGAGATCAAAGAAAAAAAGGCAAAAACAGAGGGTTTCCTCCACTCTGACTCTTAGAGTTCTCCTTTCTCACTCCACAAGCCAAAAGAAAGAGCTTCTCTTGGAGCACTTTTTCTCTGCACCCACCGTGCCCTTCTGCATTTGGGGGCTGCCTTTGCGTCCAATCTAGATAATGCCATAGGGAAAGGGAATGGTCAACTCTGCCAATTTGACGATCCTTTAAATTCTAATCTTCTTCCCCCATTAGGCTTCTGTCATTTGCTTTGAAGCATCCTCAAATAGTCGGTCCATTCATTCTTTCCAGTGTGTTGAGTGGGAGAGACACAGTGGAAGTTGTTTACTCCATCATGCCCAGATCTGGAAACTGTCTGCTTATTTCTTGCTTTGGGGTTTTGTAAACAAAAATTATCTGCATATTCAAAAGAAAGTTCTACAACCAATTGTGTGCTGTTGTTCAAACATCCGTCATGAGACATTGCACCCTTTTCTGGCAGCGTCTAGCTGAGAATATCACCTCCTATTCCTTTGCAGGAACACAGCTGACTGTGGAGGTCCACCCTCGGGATGCCATGCCCCAGCTGTTCAAGAAGTTCTCCTTAGCTAAACGTACGTGCGTACAGGGCTGCTCGTGTTTGGAGAGCTGGCACGGAGGGCTGGGGCAGCTGGAAGGGCCAGAGCCAGCCCAGGCACCTTCTGGGGGAAGGAGAGGAGGGACCTGGACCTACACACAGGGAACCAGCAGATCCGTGGCAGCTTCACCCTGGGACACTCTCTTCTCCACACTCAATAACCCCTGTTCTTGGGTCACACAAGGCATTTAGCTAAATGCGAATTTCATCACAAGAATTGTGTTGTTCTTAGATTCCATGTATTGACTGCCTAAAAAGTGGCATGCACCGTGCTTAAGCACTGTACACTCAATAGGTTTTTAACTCTTTGATATACACCAGTATTAGCCCTACTTTTTAGGTCAGCAAAGGCTCAGAAATGTGAGATAACTGCTTGTCTCCCGGTTAGGAAGCAGGTCAGAACCCAGGTCCAAATGAAGCCCATGCCCTTAGCCACCGTACTTGGCTGCCTTCCGTGCTGTACGCACAGGCCCTGACCCAGGCCTGCAACATCTCCACTGCTCCCTTCATGGTCCTTACCCTGTATCTGTCCATCTTGTGGCTACACAGGGGCCTGGGGAAACTCCAGCCAAGGAACAGAGGCTGCAGAACAGCCCAGGCTGAGGTGCACTGCACGTCCACTTGGGGGGTGGGGAGTTGCAGGGCAGGTCCCCTATGGCTGCCTGGTCCTACAGGCCTCAGCAGCCAGGAGATCGGGAGGGCAGACCCTGGGAGTCGGCTAGCTGGGTTCAAATCTCAGCTGTGGGGCCTCAGGCAAGTAGCTTAACCTCTCTTTTGTACTCAATTTCCTCATGTATAAAAGGAGGAAAATGATTCAAGGTGCCTCAAAGGACTGCTGTGAAGTTACGTGAGATAGTCAATAAAGCACAAGCTAGGCAATAGAAGTACACAAAAAATCTGGCTACTATATTGAACCCCTATCACTCTACCGAAGAATGTAGATGGAAACAAAATATGAACGTAAGAAAGACAAGGCCCACTGTTTCTCAGAATGATCTATGTACATTTGCAACCTTCTACTTTTTTAGTTACAGCCAACAATGACCTTCAAGGGCAAAGAATAACTTCCCTCAGCACCCCTATCCCCAGCTCCTCCTGGTTCCATCAGGGACCCACATTTTCCTGACTTGGTTTCAAATCAGCAAGAAATTCTCTCTTGCTGTTTATGGAGTCTAATGACAATTAGTGACCATTCTCCCTTACTGGGCTTCCCTGGTGGCTCAGATGGTAAAGAATCTGCCTGTAATGCAGGGGACCCAGGTTCAATCCCTGGGTCATGAAGATCCCCGGGAGGAAGGAATGTATCACTACCTACTCCAGTATTCTTGCCTGGAGAATCCATGGACAGAGGACTGGTGGACTACAGTCTGTGGGGTCGCCAAGAGTCGGACACACGACTAACACACACACACACACACACAGACACACAGACACACACACACACACACACACACACACACACTGCCTTAATAGTCCTGCATTTACAGATTTGATTGCCCTTGAGCCTTCCTGAGGACTATTTCCCGTCTTTCCCCTTTCATGTCTGCTCATGGTCAGTTCTTATCCTGAGATCATCTGGCAGTGAATTGACTGACACCCTCAGGATCTCCATCTGTGGTCCAAGACGGCAGGAGCATCCAGTGTGGGGACAGGAACAGGGACTCCAGGCCAGTCTGCTGAGTAATCCCATGCCCCAATGTCCTAGAAAATTCTTTCTCTGCTCACAGACTGAACTCCTCTTTCTTGTCATCTCCATTGGCTCTCAGCCCTCCATATCTCACCAGAAAGCCCAGGGCAATCCTAGCAGTGGTTTGGTGGTGGGTGGGGATGAGAGCAAGAATACTCTGAGAGGAAGAGTGAAGATAAGGGGTCAGAAGGGAGGCCCACCACAAACAGAATCGTCTGTGCTTGCCTTTCCATTTTTTCTGAAGTGTCTCTACTCCTGACCTTTGGGATATTGTAGGTTTACAAGTTGATAAAAATGGAAACACAAGACCCCGGCAGCCTGGAGGGAAAGACACCCATGGTAAGTTGCAAAGGCTTCTTGGGGTTGTTTTCTGAGATTGGGTTAGCCTCATGAGCCAATCTGCAGTCAGTTGGAAATGGCTCCCTGGAGCAGTCCAGCTCCTTAGAGCTGGGCATCTGGGGCCATCTCAGGGCTCAGGGGACAAGAGTATCATGATTGATTGGTAATGTCTGCTATGGACACAAGTGGAGAAGTGAAAAGCTCACACACCAGATGTGATCCCAAAGCTAAAGCACAAACCCCACCAATAACAAGGCAGCCCATTATGGGAAACATTAGAATAGAATTCAGAATTGAATTAAGTTTTAAAGCAAGCGTCTGTAAGGTAGGAGGCGTGTGAATCAGGAGAGAGAGACAGAGGAAGAAATCCTGAAGTGGGGGTGGAAAGCCTGGGTTCGAATCCTAATTTTGTTCCTCACTCACCTTTCCATAAAGAAGGCTGAGTGCCAAAGAACTGATGCTTTCAAACTGTGGTGTTGGAGAAGACTCCTGAGAGTCCCTTGGACAACAAAGAGATCAAACCAGTCATTCCTAAAGGAAATCAACCCTGAATATTTATTGGAAGGACTGATACTAAAGCTGAAGCTCCAATACTGGAAAAGACTCTGATGCAGGGAACGATTACGGGCAGGAGGAGAAGGGGGTGAACAAGGATGAGATAGTTGGATGACATCACTGACTCAATGGACATTTGAATTTGAACAAGTTCTGGGAGATAGTGGAGGACAGAGGAGCCTTGTGTGCTTCAGTCCATGGGGTCACAAAGAGTCGGACACAACTGAGCAATAGCAACAACACCTTCCCTGGGCCTCAGTTTCCCCCTCAGTAGACCAGATGGCATCTAAGGCTTAGTACAGTTTGTTACTTCTTCCTATTGTTTTGCTTTAAAATTAGAATAATTTAGCTAATGCCACTGGTATTTTAAATGTATTTATGCAAAATCATATTCAAATCTTACATAATCTGCTCAAAAAGTAAATTTAATGAGGCATAAATCATTATGGGTATTTTTAATGTTCAGATATTGTAAAATGGAACCAAGAAAGGGTAAAACTAATAATAGGGTTTTCAGTCCCATTTTAGAAATGCCATCCTTCTTCGAAATGGGGGCAGGGGAGACCTCATTTGCAGAGCTGAAGCTTGTTAAACGTGTAAGTCCATTTCATATCCACTTAGGTCACCGTGACGGCCCTTGTCAGAGGTGCAGGAGCCAGAGTCCATGGGGGGAGAGGGCACTGAGTAGTGGGGAGCTCAGCAGAGCCTGCTGCTGCATCCCCATCCCTTCTGAGGGGCCAGCTGGGTGAGCACCCCATGGTGGACCACCCAGGATAGGCTCTGAGGTGATCTGAGTGATCAGAGGGGAGAAATCCCAGCTCTGCCATAAGACAGGTGAGACGTGATGGCACTGGGCTTCCAGGGAGCCTCTGGGTAAGACTGTACAGGATAGAAGGCTGGAGGAGATCGGGGAAGGGGAGCCAGGGAAGGTCTTGGTCCTTGTGGAGAAGCAGAAAATGAAGAAAGAAGATGCTGGGTTGCTGAACAAGGCCACAGCCTCAAGTAGAGTGTGCACTGCCTGCCCACCCACCGCACACCCTGCCCTCTCTTAGGACAGGAATAGCCTCAGATCCTGGTGTGTCAGAGGCTCCCCGCCCCGTCCCATGTGAGGACTCCTGCAGTGGGTCAGCAGGAGTGAGCAGACAGAGGTGGCCAAAGCCAGTGTGAGCTTGAGAAGGAAGGAAAAGGCTTCAGTCCTAACAGGAAGGGGCCCGCATCGGTGGGGACACGCAGAAGGATCCATGCGGCCTGCTCCTGATGCTGAACTTGCCTGGCGCCTGGGATCTCCTCTGTGGCTGGACAATGGCCAGCTCCCTAACCAGCTGGCAGTGCCAGCCCAAGGAGGGTTGCAGAGCAGCTTAGGCCAGAGCTGGTGGTGATACCTTGTCCCCACCGAGGAAGCCACTGCATCCATCTCAGTGGGAACAGCAACTCTGCCTCCAAAATGCTGTCTCCAGCTCTTTTACACTCTGACTTACAGCCCTGGTTCTGACTGCGCAGCCTCCATGCTCGCTGCTCTGCTCCTCCTGTAGCTTGTGTACTTACTTAAAAACATTTAATAAATTATTCTTCTGCTTAAACTAAAAATAGAGGGGCTGCCTCAAAGGACGTGTGGGTGCACGCAGGAGCGGCCCTGCACTGGGCACAGAGGTTTCTATTCCTGTTCTGTGCTTGCCTGCAAAGGACCCCCTCTTTGCACCCTTCCAGGGAGCAGAGCACCTCTAACCTTACCACGTGATCCACTATCTCATTCACTCCCCCAGGTAGCCCACAGATGCATGCTTGGGGCCAGGCTACTGGATTCAGCAACTCCCAGCGAGGGGGGTCTGGCCAGCCATTCCAGGCCATGTGTAGTCCCACCAGGCACTTTCCCCATCCCTCTGCTCCTCCCAGGCTTGCTGCCATGTCCTGTGGTCCCAACAGCACCCCTCATCCACCCCTCTCCATCCTGACATGGCAGAATGAAAGTTGACCCCCTGGAGTTGGGGGATCAGTGCCCCTTTGGCTCCATCCTCCTCTCACTCACTCCCTGACCTCCCACCCAGGTTGCCTGACTTTGGTCAGCCTGGGCCTTGAAAAAGAAAGACCCAGCCAAAGCCCAGGCTCTTCTCTGGGCTGGGGCAGGGGATTTCTGGCTGTCCATACTTGGGTTGCTCTGCAGTAGCTACCTGAGTCTGTCCTGTGTCTGGGCTACCTCTGAGAAAGGCTGGACATGGGTGAAGGATTCTGAGACTCAGCCTCCCTTGGGGGCCCCCCACCGTACCTTAAGCACCTGTTGCCAGAACTCTTAACTTTCTCATGGTGCATGCAGTCAGTCTGCAGCTGATCACGGGCAAGGGAAGAAGCCTATCTGGGTGCCAGATGCACCTCACCCCATGGAGGCCCAAGTGGCCAAGAACCACCATGCCCTCCTCCAACACCCAGAGTGCCCTGCAGCACATCTACCCGGGGCACCATAGCCAGGGCATCAGGGGCCAGCAGCATTGCCTGGATGCTTCCCATGGAGCACTCTTTCTGGAAAAGCTAGCAGAGAATCTGCAGAAAACGACCTGGGGGGAGAAGGGATTCCGTTGCAGTCCACCTGGGGCTGCTGAGTTCATTGAGGTACAACCTCTTTACTGCTGACTTCCTGGGTCTCCTTAGGGTCCCTGTGAATCTCCCAGAGGACTAGAGGAGCTGCGACAGTTCCTAAAGAGGAACCGTTCTATGAGATCCAGCTCTTGAGAGCAGTGTTTCAGTCTAGGAGTCATGCTGAAGGTCAGGCAGTCACGGCTCCTCACAGAGACAGGGAGGCCTGCGCCAGGCAGTCCTGTTAGCCAGTCTCAGCCACTGACCAGCCTTCCTGTGTTTCCAGCCTACCCCTGGGATCGCTCCAGCCTGAAGTCCATGCCTCTGGACCTGCAGCAGTTTGAGAAGCTGGACACCTATGCCTCACAAGTAGGAGAGCTGGCCCCTCTGCCTGTGTGCCCCCCACCCCTCAAGACAGCTTAGAGTGTCCTAACCTAGGGTGGCAAAGTCTCTGCCCCACCCTCGTGAGTTCCTGAGTCCCTTGGGTGGGTGGTCCTGAGTGCCTTTCCACAGCATGTGGATGGGGGACAGAAGGCCCAGGATACAGGCCACTTCATTCCCCCCACCCCACCTACAGTCCTGATGCTCTCACCCTGGGCCGTACACCTTGTCCCATCCCCTTGATAGACACCTCTGATTAGCCCTGTCTGTCCTCCCCTACCCATTTGGGCATTGCTGTTGCCCTGCCCTGCCAGCCCCAGCCCATGCATGGAGGGAGCGAAAGGATGGGGGAGGACCACGAATGCCAGCCCCCACATGACTCCAGCTGTCCTCACCCCTGGAGCACATGGGCAGCTGAGCTTCCACACCTCTGGGCCTGGGCACATCTGGGGTGGGGGTAGGGCAGCTACAAGAGCTGAAGCACTAAGGACATACTGGGGTCCTGGGAGTCAGGCAGGAGCCTCACCACAGAGAGTCTGATTGGAGAAGCCAAGGAGCAACCCATTGCTAAGGTCACAGTGAGCCGCCTAGGCTAGTCAGCCAGGAGCTCACTTTTGCCCTAGAAAAACCACTCTGGGGTGAGCACACAGTGGGCACTCAGGAACCTTGCTTGTTGAACTGATGAGTAATGACAGGCGTTTGGATCAAGAGAGTCATCAAGGCAGGGACGTCAGTAGGAGGACATCCAGCTGTGCTGGCAGGACGAGGCACCCCTGGATGAGGCGGGGACATTGAGAACAGAGAGGAGCTGGAGGCAGAGAGGCAGGGCCCCTCCCCGGTGTGTGTGCAGCGAAGTGAAGATGGGGAGAGGGGCTTGCCCGCCTCTGGGCCGGGTAGTGGAGGACTGGTGGGGCAGGTGCTTGCACAGGGAGCGAGAAAACAGGAGCGTGTGTCAGCGGATGATGAGTTTGTTGGGATGCAGTGGGCTCTGGTGCCTGCTGCATAGCCAAGCCTGGACCTGTATCCAGGCTGGAGAGAAACCCTTGGGCCAGAAACCCTGCCTTGGGAGCCATCAGATTCAGTTAAGAGCTGAAGCCCTAGAGAGGGCATCATCTTGGGGAAGGCAGGCCAGGGATCCAAAGGGCCTGGATCCGCCTGAGGCCAGGCAAGCTCTGGAAGGATCAGTGTTCTAGAAAGTGCAGGCATGGCCAACAGCGTGGGCTGTTCACTCTGGCCAGGCGAGGCTAGCACAGGCTCCTTTCCATTCTTCAATGTTGAAGTCCTTCTTACTTCTTGGTAGGGGGCAGCTCAGAAGAAGGCTGGAGGCCTCAACTAGGCTCCAGCAGGCTGAGGGGCAAATGAGGGGGTGAAGGAGAAGGGAGTGGAGAGAAGACCCCACAAGAGCCTGGCAAGGAAGGAAGGCTAGACGTCGGCAGTCCAGTGAGAGAGACTGGGAGGTGTTTTGAAGAGACACGGTAGACAGGAGAGGCTGGGACGCCCAGGATAGGAAGGAAGAAGTGAGAACACAGCCACGCAAGGGCGCCGCTTGAGGAAGGAAGAGCAGGCTCTGCTGAGGCAGAGACCTGGACCAGAGGCCTACAGAGAGGCTGGTGAGCAGCAGGGAGGTCTTATTGGTAAGGAAGCTATGCCTGGGCCTTGTGGAGTCTGAGGCCAGGTCTTCTGTGAATTAGGGAAGGAAAGAGAGGACATCCAGAGTCTGAGCAGGGTTGGGTAAGTTGTCACAGCCTCCAGAAGGGATAGACAGACTGCTGGACAGGTCCGGAGAACAGTGAGTGAATGGGGTCCAAAGGACCAGAATCCACAGAACTGAAGCCAGGGGTTAACTCAAGAGTTGGCCCGACTATAATGTGGGCCATCAGAGATGAATGGATAACCAGTTTACTATCTCCATGAATTTATCTAGTATTTCATGTAAGTGGAATCATACACTGTGTCTTTTTGTGTCTGACTTGTTTCAAGGTTCATCCAAGTTGCAACATGTAGGAGAACTTCATTCCTTTTCATGGATGAGTAATATGTCACTGCATGGATATACCATATTTGGTTATCCATTCATCTCTGATGGCCACTCACACTGTTTCTACCTTTTGGCTATTGTGAATATTGCCGCTAGGAGGATTGGTGAACAAGTATCTGAGGATCTGTCTTTGTTTTTTGGGTGTATATACCTAGGAGTGGAATTGCTGAGTCACATGGTAATTCCATGTTGAAATTTTTGAGGAACTACCAAACTTTCCCACAGCAGCCACATCGCTTTACATTCCCACCAGCAATGTACAGGGGTTCTAATTTCTTCACATTTTTGCCTTTTTGTGTATGTGTGTGTGATTGCCTACTTTTTTTTAAACTATAGTCATCCTAGTGGATGTAGGTGGTATCTCACTGTAGTTTTGATTTGCACTTCTCTCAACCCACTCCAGTGTTCTTGCCTGGAGAATCCCAGGGACGGGGGAGCCTGGTGGGCTTCCGTCTATGGGGTCACACAGAGTCGGACACGACTGAAGTGACTTAGCAGTAGCAGTAACAGCAGTGACTAATAAGGAGAAGGCAATGGCAAACCACTCCAGTACTCTTGCCTAGAAAATCCCATGGACAGAGGAGCTTGGTAGGCTGCAGTCCACGGGGTCACTGAGTCAGACATGACTGAGCGACTTCACTTTCCCTTTTCACTTTCACACATTGGAGAAGGAAATGGCAACACACTCCAGTGTTCTTGCCTGGAGAATCCCAGGGACGGGGGAGCCTGATGGGCTGCCATCTATGGGGTCACACAGAGTCGGACACGACTGAAGTGACTTAGCAGCAGCAGCAGCAGTGACTAATGATCATGGGGTCGCAAAGAGTCAGACACGACTGAGCGACTGAACTGAACTGAACTGAACTGACTAATGATAAACATCTTTTTATATTTTTATTGGCCATCTATATCTTTGGAGAACTGTATATTCAAGTCCTTAGCCCATTTTAAAATTGGGTTTGCTTTTGTTGTTGAATTACAGGAGTTCTTTGTATATTCTGGATATTAAACCTTTATCAGATACATTATTTGCAAATATTTTCTTCCATCTGTAAGTTGTCTTTTCAGTGTCTTAATATTGTCCTTTGATGCACAGCAGTTTCTATTCTTATGAAGCTCAATTAATCCATTTTTTCCTTTTGTATCCCATGCTTTTAGCATCATATCTAAGAATCCATTGCCAAACCCAAAGTCACGGTGATTTACCTCTGTGTTTTCTTCTATGAGTTTTATGGTATAAGTTCTTATATTTAGGTCACTGATTATTTTTGAGTTAATTTTTTATATGGTGTGACGTCAGGGGTCCAACTTCACTCTTTTGCATATGGGTATCCAGTTGTTCAGGCCCTGATGTGGCACACCCCTCCCACTCCCCAGGTGACAGTCAAGAGTGGCCTCGAGGAGCTGGTGAGCGACCTGCTCCAGGAGGCCCACAGTGACCTGGAGATTGTCCGTGCCATCTGGATCTGGATCTGCCACCACATAGGTAAGCCTGCCTGTGGAGCCGCTGGCTCTGGGACGCTGTTCCCAGAGGAGCATCTCTGGGCTTAATTCCATCACCAGTGTGTGTGCGGTAAGATGGACGGAGGAGAAGGGCTCCCAGGGTTCGCTAACCAGACTAAGGGAGGTTAGCTCACATGCACCAGCTGTCCATGTTTACTCCCCCAGGTCTGTGTGCTCCGTGAAGGGCCAGGGGTGGGGATTCCACCTGCCCCTTTGCCCACAGCCAGAGCTGAGGCGCCTCACCCAGCCACAGCCTTTCCTCAGTCCTGCCTTCCTGGTCGACCAGCTCCACAGAGATGAGAACCCAGAGCAGAAGCTCGTCTCCAGGAAGGAGGTGGCTGGGGATGAGTCAAAGTTGTTTGAAAAGTTGCTGCAGCACCAGAGGTTTCTCAAAGCATCCATGCCAGGAAGGCTGGGCACCCCTCTGCCTGTTACTCACTCCCACAGCAGTGACCTCGCCGCCACTCTCAGCCTGGTCTCCGAGTTCTGAGAGCCAGGGGCCACACAGCTGCCCCCCAGCTCTGCACAGGGCACCCTCAGCTTTCTGACCAGCTCAGGCCAAGTCCCAGAAGGTTGCTAAGGGGAAGCTGGCTGCTGCCTCCTCCAGTCCATGGAGAAGAGAAGTGGCAGGATGAACTTCTAGTGACTTCCCTGTGACATAGTGACCAGAGGAGATCCCCTACCTGCTGTCACTGGGCTTTCCTATTGTCCTTCCAGAGCGGCAGTTAGGGATGCAGCTTAGAGAATGAACTCACCTGACACAGGTAGGCCATCTGGCCACAGCACCTGAAGAGCCACCTTCTGCCACGTCAACCTCAGCAGTTCAGCCTGGGCCTAATAAGGGAGCAGGATGGGAATCAGAACATCTGATATGACTTTGTATGCTGCCCCCACCCTCACACGCACACACCCTCACACACACACACATACACACACACCCTTACATACACACACCCTCACACACACACACACCCCCGCAGGCACACATGGGCGCACACACACCCTTTGTGCCCTCAAAGGCCACGGTAATTTCTGCCTCAAGGCCTCACACAGGTCTTAGGCTTTCTTGTTAGCCAAGTAAAGTGGCCTGTCTTCTCTTTTTGGGACGAGTGTTAGCAGTAACTCAGCGTGCTCCATGTGGGTAGTGTGAGGCCTTGGCGTTAGGGCTGCAGCAGGGGTGGGGGAGCAGCCTCACTGGCTCTGCTTACAGAGCTGCATGCTCGTGGGGACACGTGGGCAGAGCCCCCAACTGCCCAAGTGATGTGTTTGCCACTCCCGTCCCAGCCCCTCCTCAGAGACCTAAAGAGCCAGGTGGCCCCTTCTGCCAATGCCTTGCTCTTCCTCCCACCACCCAAGGGCACATTTCCCAGATATTGCCCAGCCTGGGGCCCTGTTCCCTTCAGTCCACAGCAGCCTCTCCTGGGTCCAAGGGAGGCCAGCCCACGTGATGCTGGAAGCAGAGCAGAGGGCGGGGGCAGTGGAGTGGAGCCCTTTCTCCTCTGTACCAGCCCGCTCATCTCCAAGGACCCGGTTCCTCATGGCCTCCTCCTCTGCTCTCCAGAATACGACATCGAGGCTGCCCAGGAGAAGGACCGCCAGGCCTTCAAACCCACCGCCATCCTGCAGACCCAGAAGACCAACTGTGACGGCTACGCTGGGCTCTTTGAGAGAATGTGCAGGTACAAAGGGCTCCCAGGCTGACCACCCTGACCCAGCGCCTCCCCCTGCCACCTGCCCTGTGCCTTCACCCACGCACCGGGCCTCAAATGAGAGTTTGCAAACTCTGCTCTGAATCCAAGTGAGTCTTGAAAAGGTCAATTTCTCCCTTTTTAACAGCAGCATAATTGACTTTGTACCATCTGCCGGGCTTCGCAATACATTAACATAATGGCAGATGAATGCACAGAGATAATTTGGTTATAAAAGGCCCTTTTTCCACCTTCTCCCATCCCTGTGCAGCTGAAGGTTAGAAGAATGGCAGGTCTGGGAATGCCAGGACCATGGCTGCAGCCATCAGGAGGACGATGAAAGGCTGTCCTCGGGGCTGGCGCAGGGGCCTCTTGGGGGAACAAAAGTTCCCCCACCTGAAAAAAATGTGTCCGTTGGAAAAGCTGAATCACTAGGCAACAGCTCATCTCTTGGAGCCTTTGGGTTCTGTTTCCATTGCTCTGGGAGTGAGCACCTGGCCAGGATGCCAGGGGCGGGGTGGGGGGAGGGTGGAGGCAACGCAGAGGTGGTGAGAGCAGGCGAGTGGCTGGTAGGGAGGGCATTGCTGTTTGGAGACCTCACTGCTGGTTCTGTGTGACCTGGAGACAGACTCCAGGCTGGGGGAACCCTGCTGACCCCACAGTTTCCTGTGCCCACTGTCTAAGTTCTGCCGTGTTCCTCCAATAACAATCAGCCAGCCCTGGGGGCCACTGCAAAGCCCCTCCCCAGGGGAGCAGACAGACTGCAACCACTGCCTGTGCGGGCCTCTGGGAACGAGTCTTCTCAGGCTCCCAAGTGTCAGCCAACCAGGACTGCAGGGGGCAGTTCATCAAACCAAGAGTAGAGACAATAACTAAAGTGTCCTCGGGCAGGTAGTGGTGTGACAGTCGTGTACCATGGCCGTACGATGTCCTGCTCCCAGGGGGACACGCCACCCACTCCGGGCCGACCCCCAGCCCTCCAGGCTCCCACCCTCATCACCACCACCCAGCACAGACATGCTGCTCCGTCCCTTCTGTTCGCTCTCTGCTCTTCCATCCCCTACCTCCAAACCCACCCCTGAGACCACAGCCCCAGAGGGGACCTGAGGGTCCGTGGGCAGAGGATGCCAAGCCCTCTGCAGCGCCCCCCATATTCCCACACTACCGCAGACCCAGGCACCCCCACACACATTTAGGGCTTCCAGGAACCCGGGTCCTCACCAGCACCCTGCCCTGGCTCCCGGGCCCTAGGCTCTGAACAAGACTAAAAGCTCACACTGTCCCCATAACGTCCTCCGAACTGCAGCCTCTCCTCCCTTCCAGCCCTGCCCCCTCGGCCACTGCCCGCACATCCAGCTCATCCTGCTCCATCTGCTCGCCTCGCCTCACCTCTCCTTAATGCTCTTCAGGCCCCACCTCTCCCTCCCCAGATGCCATCAACAAACCTATACACCAGCTCAGGTCTTGCTTAGGCTTTTATTTAGTCACTTTTCTAAATTAAAAATAAAACTTAACTATAGGTGATTTATAAAATGCATAGAAGGAAACAGAGGAAAATTAAGTTACCCTGAATCCTACCAGTTAGCGAACTCTTAACTTTCTGGACTTTGCTCTCTCCTAAGCTCATTTCTTCTTATAGGTTTTGCACATCTTCATGTCTCCCCCTACCTTCTTCTTTGCCTTTGAACATCCATCTCAGAATCCTACACATAGTAGGCCCTCAGTGACAGGAAGTGACAGGATATTCCTCGCAGACTTGTATGAGTTGGACCTTCTCTTTTTAAATAAGGGAATAACCCTCCATCTGTGCTTAGCTCTGTTTGAACCTAGCATCTTTCAGAGTGTAATTATTTTCATCTTAATTTGCAAATTTGAAAACACTTGGGGTTTTAAGTCACAGAGGATATTTTTCTTATCCAGTGGAAGCCTTCCTAGCGTGGTATGGAAGGAGTGCCAGATTCCCAGCCAGGAAGACTCTTCCAGGCCTCAGTTAGTTTACCAGTCCTTGATTTCTGGTCCTTAATGTCCCACTCATTAGTTTTGTTCCCTCTGGAAGGCACTAAGCTTCTGGGAGCCTCGGTTTTCTCCTCTGTACACTGGGGACTCCATTGCCTACTGGCAGGACTAAAGGAGAACTTGGGGGCTATTATTTTTAACCCTCCCTGTCCTCTCAGCATTGGAGTGACTTTGCTCTGTAGAACTTTCCTGCAGACCACATAGACTCACATAGGCTCAGAAATTTGACATTGGCCTTGAGTGGAACTGCCCAGAGGCTTAACGATGGCCATTTTCTGACCTGAAGCTGATCATTAAAAGACCAACGTTTTGCATCATTTAAAGTTACATTTCCACCTGGCAGTTACCCTGTGAAATACTCTCCATATAGCCTGGGATATTTAACAATAGCTCACAGTTCTCTGAATTCCTTTAACTTTGGCTTTAAAGATCAGTAACCTAGGCCATGCGTCTTTCCTAAGTCCTCTTCTCTTTAAAATAACTGCTGAAGGTTTGGTAAATTCATTAGCAGATCACTTAATAACCAAGGCCGTGTAATCCACACTTGCTGATTTATCCCTGCTTAGTTGTCAGAGTGGCCTCTTAGCAAGAGTTGTATCCACACAGCTGGCAGTACTTCTACCAGTCCAGTCTGCCTCCTTGCAATGGCCTCATTAAAGACTGATTTAATAAAGTAATTTGGTGGGGAATTCAGATATTTTTGCAACATCATTCATTTCCTCATCGTCTTTCTCAAGTAACCAGTGTGCCTTTTTTGTTAGCGCTGTTGCTTGTAACTGCTGGTCCAATTTCTTTCTGACTTTCTCTCGTCCAGCATTCATGTCTCTCCTTTTGCCTCAGTTCCCCAACAGCCTTCACGAGTTCTGCTTCATTTCTTTGTAAGGGTCATGCTTAATTCCCCCAGAATTCTGCCAGCAAGTCAGCCTCCGGTGCAGTTTCTTCCCCTGTTACCACGGTGCTAACACCACCAGCTCGCAGATTTTCCAGGGACTTTTGAGAAAGCCAAGAGCTTATTAGCAGTTTCAGGCTCTGATGCAGAGGAGACTGGCTGTCACCAATCAGATGTCAGTCTGTTTCCCATGAATCTTCCAGCTGTCACAGTGGTGTGCTGCTGGTGCTGCGCATCATGTCCCAGACGATCCCAGAACATCGCTTGGTTCCAGAGGCCCCGAAGGCTGGATATACAGGATAACCTTAAATTGTCTCCATCCTATATGGCCTCTGAAAGGAACATCTAAATCCCACGACCCTTTTAGATACATCGAAGGACAGTGCTCATGAAGATGAATTGCATCACTATGGCAAGCCAGTCTTTAATTTTACTCTGTATACCACCTGGAAGTTTATGGATTGAAACAAATCTTGCTGTTCAAAAAGGCTGGTACAATGCAGATCCTCCTGAACTGGGCATCGGGACCCACGAGTCCTGGCACTGCCTTGCCCCCAAGCACTCTGTATGTCCCCAGGCAAGTCAGCTTCCCTCTCTGAACTGCTGTCTCCTCACTTGTCACAGAGGAGACCCTGAAGTCAACCTCCGAAGGCTCTAACAGGCCTGTGGAGTGAGAATTATTACCATGATTACAGTTACCGACCTCGCTGTACGCGGGGGAGTGGCATAAGGAAAGGAGAGGAGGACCATATAGCAGCAATATAAACACTGCCAGCTTTATAACAAACCATCTACATGAGCTGTGAAACATAAGTCATGGTTCCGCGTGTCATGCTGCGGTGTAGAAACCACAAACTGGGCTTCCCTGGTGGCTCCGCTGGTAAAGAATGTGGAAGACCCAGATTCAGTCCCTGGGTTGGTATGATCCCCTGGAGAGGGGAAAGGCTACCCACTCCAGTATTCTGGCCTGGAGAATTCCATGGACTCTATAGTCCATGAGGTCGCAAAGAGTCGGACACGACTGAGCAACTTTCGCTTTCGCTTTCGTTCTGGAATTATATGCATACTTAGTTTTTATTGAGGTATAGTTGATTTGCAATGTGGTGTTAATTTCAGGTGTACAGCAAAATGATTCAGGTATGCATATATATATATATATTCATTTTTACATTCTCTTCCATTATAGATTATTTTAAGATATGGACTAGAATTCCCTGTGCTATATGGTAGCACCTTGTTGGTTATCTATTTTATATATAGTAGTGTGTATGTTTTAATCCCAAACTCCTACTTGATTTCCCCCCGCCTCCACTTTGGGAACCATAAATTTGTTTTCTGTGACCTTCTTGAGGACCATTTTGGGAACTGCAGGCCCTAAAATTTCTAATTCACGTGTTTGCCCAGTTAAACTGGCCATTGGGCTTAAAGGTAATGAAACCATGCTTCCTAATTTTACACAGTGTTTTCCTTCTCTACCTCTTCTATGGCTCTCATCCTTTCCATTCTCCCTCTTTCCCATGTGGCCCAGACATCCAGGGAGAATAGCTAAGGAAGCCCACTGTGGTCGGGGGCTAATGTGTGTGGGGTCCACCGTCCACCCCAGGCCGCTCAGCCATCCTGCCGCCGGGGCCCGGACCGTCACTTTTTTTTTTTTTAATGTATTTATTTTAATTGGAGGCTAATTACTTTACAGTATTGTAGTGGTTTTTGCCATACATTAACATGAATCCGCCATGGGTATACATGCGTTCCCCATCCTGACCCCCCCAACCTCCCCTTCCCATCCCTCAGGTCATCCCAGTGCACCGGCCCGAGCGCCCTGCTGTTTAAAGTAACAGTCACAGTCTGGATCCATCGTCTCCTCAGTATTAACCCTGGCGCTGAGGTTTTCCAAACTGTCAAAAGTAAACACCAAGACTCTGCAGCCTGAGGTTGCTAGACACAGCTCCTTGGCTGATGTTCTGGGCTCGAGGCTGTCTGGGCAGGGCTCTTTAAGAGGAGGAAGTGTTTCTCATCCTCTGCCCCTTCTTCAGCGCTCTCTCAGATCTTTCCAGCAAATTCCTCCCCCTTTGGGTTTCCTGCAAGAGCTCTGCTTATCTGCTTAGTTGCTCAGTTGTGTCCAGATCTTTGCGACCCCATGGACATAGCGCGCCAGGTTCCTCTGTCCATGGGGATTCTCCAGGCAAGAATACTGGAGTGGGTTGCCATGCCCTACTCCAGGGGATCTTGCCAACCCAGGAATCAAACCCAGATCTCCCGCATTGCAGGAGGGTTCTTTACCATCTGAGCCACCAGGGAAGCCCAAGAGCTATGCTTAGCATTAGAATTTTTGTGATGGTTCACATATTCATTCTCTTCCTACTATGAGAACATCTAGGGTGGCCAGTGAGCTTTATTTTTCCGTTCCGTTCCGTTCAGTCGCTCAGTCGTGTCCGACTCTTTGCGACCCCATGGACTGTAGCCTACCAGGCTTCTCTGTCCATGGGATTCTCCAGGCAAGAATACTGCAGTGGGTTACCAGCATCATAATTTATTATTTTATAGTATTTATTATATTTCTAAATGATATGATATGATATGGGATATTATATCAGACAGGAGATATTATCCCCTGTACAGTGTTTTGAACAGAGTGTGTACAGTCAGCAATCTTTGGAGGCCTGAGGTGGTAGTGGGTCACCTGACCAGCAGCCAGCAACCAGAATAACTAGTTCCACATTTTTGCGTGAGAGTTATGGATTATTAACAATAATGCTTTACATTATGACTGCTTTGTCCAATTCATCTTGCACACTGCTGCCAGGTAATAAATATCTTCATATCATAGTCAAGCATGGCAGAAACTTACTGCCGAGGGGATTTTTTCATCTTTATTCTGCCCCAGGCATTCCCCACAGCCCTCCCAGCTTCTCCTCAGCCTGTCAGTGGAGAATCAACCCCTAGAGATCATTTAATGCCAACCTTTCGTTTTTCCCGTGATGAGCCTGGCAAGGTCAAAATGGAGTGAACGGGTTCTCCTGGCTCAACCCAGTCCAGTCTCAGCCCCTCCAGCCCCGAGCCCTCAGGGAGGACATCCAGCCACTCCCTTCTCCCTCCTCCAGTCCTTCCCAGGCACAGGGTGATGTGTTCACGTTTATTCCCTGATGTGGTGCTCAAATCTGACCTCCAGTTTGTCCCTGGGTGGGAAGATACCTCTGCCCAGGGCCACGGCTTCTCCCAGGAGGACACTTAGCTCAAGCCAGCCCTCTACCCACACCAGCACCAGCCCATCTTTATCATAGCACCTGGAGGCCACGTGGGAGCTCAGTGCCCCTCCTCCCTGCCTTGATGTCAGGCGGCTCTGAGTGGAGGACAAGCATGCTCCTGAGGCCCATAGCTCCCTTCCCCTCCCTGCGAGTGGCCCCTTCCCCATCCTCCACGTGCCGACCATCCATTTCTCTCTCCTCCAGTCCTAGAAATTCATGGGCACCAACGTTCTGGCCAGGAAAGGAAAATAACTCACTAAAAGTGTCATTTTCAAGTAGCACTTATGGATTTTTTTTTCCAATTCAAAAAGTAACACATAATCATCATTGAAAATTTTAAAAATAGAGAGAAGCTTAAAGAAGAAAATTAAAATCACCCCAAATCCCATCACTAAGAGACCGGATGACTTTTGTGCTGTCTCTCTCACTCTGCCATCCCCCTGCTGGTGCCTGGCGGCTTTCCAGGCACACATGCGCAGGCATGCACACGCACACACACACACACACTCGGGGATCGTGCTGATGATGGGGTTTTGTAGAAGGTTGGCAATTAGCAGTGAATGTGTCGGGAGCATCTCTTATTCACCACATTCCTGCTCCCTATCCACTCTCCGAGCACGCGGAGCCCTACCTCCAGTGGAAGGCCCCGCCCATCCCAGCATCTTCATCCCACCCTTCTGGCCTTGCATGCACCCCTCCCCTCTCAGGGATTCCCTGGTGGCTCTGCAATGCTGGAGGCTGGAGTCCAATCCCTGGGTCCGGAAGATCCCCTGGAGAAAGAAATGGCAACCCACTCCAGTATCCTTGCTGGAAAATCCCATGGACGGAGGAGCCTGGCGGGCTACAGTCCATAGGATCACAAAGAGTCGGACACGACTGAGCAACTACACTTTGACTGCATTTTCACTTTCTTTCACTTTCTCCCCTCTCTAAGGGGAGGGTCTAAAAGACCTCTAAGTATTAGAGGCCTTTTTTCTCTAAGACTGCAAACTCATTCAGATCACACCTCCTGAGAACAAACCCCCTGGGCCTCACATCCCATTGTGGCTACATGAGGAGGGGGCTATCCCGGTATGCCTGCTTCTTCCCCCTGCCCCTGCTCCGGGCTTCTGGACATCCCCATGCTGGGCCTCCTGCCTCTGGGGGCCCTTCTGCTCCTGGAGTCAGTGTTGGCTTTCACCCGCCGAATCCTGACATGGGATCTACTTTCTCTTGCTCTCTGCTCGCACCCCCAAGTGCTTCCGAAATCCTTCCCACGGGCCCAGCTGGTCTGTTCTCATGGGATTTCTTTGACAGCCTGGGGAGCCTGGACCTCCTTTTGTGAAGCGGCAGGCAGAAGGGACAGGGAGGTGGGGGGCATGTGGTGGCTGTAAAACTTCCCAGCCCTTAAGGAGCCTCGGCAGGGCAGGCCTGCCGCTGGGCAGAAGAGGGAGTTCAGGCCATGTGGGGACGTGAGTGGCACCCTTGGCAGGGTGGAATCTGGTGATTTGCAAGCTCCACATCTTGCCCCACTCGCTCTCTCAACAAGTGATATGTAAATGCAGATAAGTCATATTTAATCCAATATTCTGCTAATTGTTCATTAAACATTCGTTTTTATATGGATAATGTCCGATTTCTGTCCCCCTGCCTATCCTGTGGCCATTTCACCCCATTACCCTGAGGCTCCATGACCTCTTATTTAGAGCAACTGAGGCTGAAGACCTGCTCCTGGAGGGACCCCCCGCCATCAGGCCCTTCCTTGATAGAGGCCCAGTCGACTCTAGGAGCCCAGCCCCGTTCATTAGAGGGGAGGGCGGAGTTGGCAGACAGCTTGTGCTGAGCCCCATCAGAGGGGCTGGTGCGAGCATCCTGGGTATCCCCGGCTTGGGTGTTGATTACACCAACCTTCCACAGTGAAAGGAAAGTGTCTTGAAAAAGGAGTCCCTTGTTCTAACTCATAGAAAGGCCCCAGAAAGGCTAGCACAGAGGGTCCCCTGGGTAAGAAGAGCAGCCCTGAAGGGCAGGGCCAGCTGCCCGTGGCAGGACTCTCAGGGTGCTCGCTGTAGCCGTGGGGTGGTGCCCACAGCTCAGGTCTGAGCCTCAGGGTCTCAGCTACATGCGCCCAGTGCCTGTACAATTTGCCCATGTTGTCTCCAGAGGTGACCAGTGCCCACCCGCCACTGTCCAGACCAGCTTGTTGCGAGCATTGGGGGAATGCATTGTCAAAGGGGTCTTGATAAAAGCTTGGCTGACCGGTCATCATTTCCACTCCCGGAATGACAGCCATCAGGAACTCTGAAATCATGGCCGGGGCATTTAGTCAGAAAATAGCCTTAATGAACCATGGTGGTCCTGGCAGTGGGCCAGTCCTCTCCAGGTCCAAGCAGGGACCCCAGCTAGCCTGCCCCAGGGGTCCTCCCACAGCTGTCTGTGGGCTGGAGGTGGAGGAGAGGTGGGCTCAGCTTCCTCCTGCACCCTCATATCCAGCACCCCTCCCTGACACCTAGGTGTCACCTAGACCCAGCTCCCCAGGCATGTGTCTAGAGTCACTCTGGTTTTTCCAGCGCATTGTCATGCCCCTGGCTTCCATGTTTGCCAGGCAGAACTCGCTGTTGCACCAGAGTCCTCCTGCAGCTGCCAGCAGAGCCCCCAGGTCGACTCCAGGGAGAGACAGTCCCAAGGGCTGTGTACAGGCTGGAGGAGGAGCCTGCAGCCAGTCTGTCTGTGCCGGAGGTGGCGGGGGACCAGCCAGCCTATGTCGCCTCCCGCCCCCACCTCTGCAGAGAAAAGCCCTCAGGCTGCAGGTGTGTGACTGCGTGAAAGGCAGGGAATAGGAGAGGTATGGAGGGGCTGACAGCAGACAGGCCTGAGGCAGGGCCACAGACAGACAGACTTGCGGGGGCAGAGGGACCCCCCGGCAGGAGCCGCCTCTCAGAGCCCGTGTCCCGCCCCAGGATCGCTGGAGTGCAGTGCATGACCGTGCCTGGCTACTCCAAGGGCTTTGGCTACCAGCCGGGGCAGAGCTTCTCTGGGGAGTTTGACCACGCCTGGAATGCCGTGTTCCTGGAGGGGAGATGGCACCTGGTGGACAGCACCTGGGGCAGCGGCCTGGTGGATTCCTCCACGTCCAAATTCACCTTCCTGTGAGTACCTCAGCTCTGCGGGGGTCTGGTCGATGGTGACAGGGGAGGCAGGAGCCTGAAGGAGGCAGCAGTGGAGAAGGCCAGTGGAAAGGGAGGGAGAGCTGGGGGCCTCTGTGTACTGCGGGCCTCACCCCTTCCTCTGGCTTCAGGGGTGAGCTAGCTCCAGGCTGGTGATAAGAGCCCAGACCTTTCTGTCACCTCACCCTTCACTGTCTCAGTACCCCCTCTGGCTCCCCAACACTCCTCCTCCACCCAGGGCTAAAAGCACGGTGTCTGCCCACAGGCCAAGAAAGCTAGGGCTGAGAAGCTCCTTTAAGTGTCTGGAGGTTCCCATCAGGCTTTTAAGACCTAGTTGCTCAGTCGTGTTCGACTTTTTGCTGCCCCACGGACTGTAGCCTGCCAGGCTCCTCTGTCCATAGGATTCTCCAGGCAAAAATACTGGAGTAGGTTGCCATTTCCTTCTCCAGGGGATCTTCCCAACCCAGGGATCGAACCAGGGTCTCCTACATTGTAGGCAGATTCTTTACCTTCTGAGCCACCAGAGACTCATAGTCGGGCCTTTGGCCATTGACTATGTTATATAAGATGCCAAGATTCTCTCCTACTGCTTCTCCCAGATACCAGGGCTTCTCCTCCTCCTCTCCGGTGTAAATGCAGCCATATCCCACCTCTGAGGGAGGGGGGTCTGGCTTGTGGGAAGGGGTGTCAGGGTGCTCAGCATCCCTGTGGGCACCGCAGGGCAGGGTGGCTGGGGGGCAGGTCTGGAGCACGTCTGTCCTCCAAGGCTCTGGCCTTAGCCTAGGCCATGACATTCGTGCTAAAGTTGATGTCCATCAGCAGCTCAAATGCCTTTTCATCCAGAAAAATGAGAGTGCCGCCCCACTTGCGCAGTTTAAATCCTGACAGCCCTGCGTGCGGGGCAGACACAGTGGGCACACACAGCCCATCCTGGGAGGAGGTGTCAGTCACACCCTCCTTTGCTCTGTCAGCTCTGAGTGCTGCCCGCCTTGGGCTGAGTGAAGGCTCTCCCATCTCGGTGGAGTCCCCCCTTCTTCTCCTGATCCCCATCACTGACCTCTAGAGAGCTGCGTCTCACCAGCCCCAGGGACCACATCAGGGCCTCCCCCCCACCGCACAGCTGCCCACAACAGGCCACGGAGTGCATGGAGCTGGCTCCCCAGTCTCCCTGCCTGCCCTCCCTCCATGCCACTGGCACCTGGTCCCTGGGTCCTGGCTTTGCTCCCTTCAGATCCCTTTGTTTTTGAGAGCAGGGGGAACCCATTCTCTGCCTGGACATGCACTGCCAGGGTGGTGGCCTTCTCTTAAAAGGGGGCCTCAGATCCTGCTTTGTCTCCTATTTCTGGAAGCAGCTGCTGAGGGGGCATCTGCCACGCCCACGTCAGGGTTGGAGATGGTGCCTCTTCCCGTTGGGTTGTGGGTAGGACCCCCCATGTGTCACCTTCAAGAAGACCCCAAAGACCGTCTGTGGGCCCTGCCTGCCCCTCTGCATGGCCAGGGCCTGTGCCTTCAGCATGCCTTCTGACCAGCCATCCCCCCTCCAGCTACAACGAATTCTACTTCCTCACCCACCCTGCACTGTTCATCGAGGACCATTTCCCAGACAACAAGAACTGGCAACTGCTCAAACCCCCTCAATCCCTGAGGCAGTTTGAGAACAACATGTATCACAAGAGTGAGTTCTACAACAAGGGGATGCTGAGCGCCCAGCCGCAGACTTCCATCATCAAAACAGGTAAGCGGGGCCAGCGGGTTCACGGGCTGCCCTGCCAGCACCCGGCTCAGTGGAAGCGGCATGTGGGGGCTCTGAGGCCGCCTCGGCCATCGGGCCATCAGGGCAAGACACAGCCGCAGGTCACATGTACAAGGACAGAAGCCCTTCCCACCAGCATAAGCCAAGACAGGGGTGTGCAGCTCTGGAGGGCTGAGCTTTAAGCCAGGCATGCTGGGGAGCGGGGCTAGTGAACCCAAGCTGGGGGAGCCCCTCTCAGCTCACACAACAGGGAAAGAACCGCTTCAGCCTGGCCTCAGCCACCTTCCAGCTCAGATGTGCGACAGGTGCTCCTAAACTCCTGGTGTGTGCATGCTAAGTTGTTTCAGTCATGTGTGACTCTTTGAGACCCCGTGGACTGTGGCCCTTCAGGCTTCTCTATCCATGGGGCTCTCCAGGCAAGAATATTGGAGTGGTTATCATGCCCTCCTCCAGGGGATCTTCCTGACCCAGGGATGGAACCCATGTCTCCTCCATTGCAGGCGGGTTCTTTACTACTAATGCCATTTGGGAGGCCCCAAACTCCTCCCAACAGGCCCCACAGGCCTCCCAACAGACCCAGGTGAGCTCTGGTCTTCTCTCCTGGAGCCCACAGGCAGCCCTTGGTGGGAGTGTGGGGGTGCACTGACCGTGCTGGGCTGAGCCCTAACTGTGGTGCTGCCCCCCCGGGACCCAGCTCCCAAATGCCTCCCAGTTCACATCCAGCTGCCCGTGTTGCCTGTGGAGAGATGGGGAACAAATGCCAGTCCAGGCCAGCCTTGGGGACAGCTAGGGGTCCTGTACACCCAGCCCAGGGGAAGTTGCCTGGAAAAGGCTGGCTCTGCCTGCAGGCAGGAAGGAGGCAGATGAACAGGCATCCAGGTGGTGAGGGGAGCTCTCAGAGGCCAGGCTGCATCCCTGGAGCCCGGCCTTCATCTGGGGCCCTTGAGCTCAGTTGTGGGAGGCCTGCTGGGTCCTCCCTGAAACATGTCTGTCCCTGTCTCCTGTGATGCCTGCTCTCCTACAGTTCCCAACACTCTGCTGCTCAGCAGCCACCTTCCTTATAAATCCCTCAGCATGCTCTCCTGGGAGACCCCCACTGCTCCCCCAGTAGCTCCTTAGGCCACTGGTATGCAGAACCCGGCCCAGCTTGGCCAACGCATGCCCACACTCAGGTGACAGGGGACTAATCGGTTAGTCCCAGCCGATTCTTCCCTTCAACCTCACAACGGTCTCCATAACCAGGCTGCCGGGCTCTGGGATAATTTTTAAAACTACAAATGCCTCCTGCTGCTAAAATAACAGTGTGAGGCTGCTGTCTCAGAGAGTGTGCCCATGCCCCCTGCATGCTTGTCAGACAGGGGCTGCTCCAGCCAGCAGGGGCCACAGGGAGGAATGCGCCAGGTCACACTGACGTCAAAACAGTGCCACCCAGGAGTCTGCCTCTTTAAGAGACAGGGAAATGTAAACACTGGGTTTCTGAATATACAGTAAACCTAAAATTTGATTGCATATTCATGAAGCATATTTAAAGAATAGTTCTTTGCCGGAGCTAGTTTTGTTAAGAGTAGAGCTGAAAAGAAAGCAAAGAGGGAAACAGGTAGGCTAAATGCGAGGAGGGGACAGCGAGAGGGTGAAGCAGGGGTGAGGGGAGGAGGAGGCCACAGGCTCTAACAGAGTCCCAGGGGTCTCCAATCCTTTATTTCCAGCCTTCCCAGCCATTCAGCGCACCTTCATCAGGAACCCCCTGAGCTGGGTACCCTCCAGCCAGGCCCAGGACACAGCAGGAAAGGAGACAGGTGGGTCCTTCCCTGTGGCGCCCACACCCAGCAGGGAGGATCCATATTACCCATCACTGATACATTACTATACTGCTAAGTTCCCTGGGGGAGATGGAGGGCCAGCGGAGCAGCTTCCAGGTCACTCAGCCTCCTGCCCTACCCTAGGGCATCAGAAAAGCCTTCTTTGTGGTCAGAACAGTGCCTTGAGATCTTAGCCACTCAAGGGGGACACTGAGCATATATGAGGGCCCTGGAACATGAAGGGGTGTCCCCCTGGAGGAGGTACAGGAATACCCAGTGGGCCTGAGGATGGGCCTGACTCGGGCAAGGCAGGAGGGGACAGGCCTCTCCACTGGCCTCCAATCTGATGGTGACCCACAGAAGGGAGCCCCCGGGTGACTGGGTAGATATTTTCAGCAGCCCTCAAGCTGCCAAGTGGAGATGCCAGGAGCCCTCCATGCATCAAAGGTGAATTGCACGGGGACCTTGCCACCAGCTGGGGTGCGCCATGGAGCAGGACAGGGTCCATGAGGGCTGAGGCAGCTTCTGCCCCCTGAAGAGGGATTCAGCTGAGAGAAGTTGACAGTGATCTGCTGTTCTTGGCCCCTCTCCTGTGGCGGTCACCGTGTCTCATGGTGGCTGACAGCCGTGGAGAAGGAGCTACACAAAGAAAACAGCACAAAAGCACAGCAAATACCACCGTTAGTGAAACAGAAAGGAGAGGAGTCAGAGGTGGCGGGGAGGCCAGGCTGGGGAGGGTGGCAGGTGCAAGACGAGCAGCAAGGTGGACGTGTGATCAGCAGCCCAGATCCTCCAAGGAAGTCACTGAAGACCTGGAGGATGGGAGCTGAAGCCAGATTTCAGAGAGCTGAATGAGTGGGAGGGAACTGCAGTAGGGAGGGGCGTGGGAGGAGAGGTAGGTGAGGCGTTGGCAGCCCCTGAGAAGGTAGGGAACGTCTTCTGGTTGGAGGAGCCATAAAGAAGGTGGGGGGGGTTGGGGGGGGGGAGGCCAGTGGCGCCCTCTTCCCCATGTGGGGATTCTCACTCCCAAGATGGGAGGTAGCGCTGAACGCAGTAACCGAGCAGCCTGGAGTTGGGCCTCGTGGCTGATTAGATGGGAAGTCTCAGGGACACCTCCTGCAGCATCCTTGAGCATGGCTTTCTGCCTCCAGAGTAGGAACTCTGGACCCCGATGAGGGAGAGGCTACTAGAGAGCGTGGATGAGACACTAGTTGGAGGTGGCTGGGAGGAGGGGCGGGTGATCAGCTTCGGAGGGAGGGGAAGACAAGGCTCTCAGAGAAACCCTGCCCCTCCCTGTGGTCCTGCAAAGGAGCAGGGACCAGGGAGAGGAGTGCCCGTGGGCTGTAAAGACAGAGAACTGATCCCCCGTACCGCACAGCAATGACCAGGGCAGGGGAAGACAGCGCTGGAGGCGTGTGTGGGATGCACACAATCCTCTTGTGCAATTGATGACTCCATTCAGGAAGCATAGCCTGGAGTGGAGGGTGGAGGTGGGGGTATGGGGAGGACCCGCAGGAAAGCAGTTCTGTCCCTGGAGCACAGTCTCCAGGAGGGAAGCACCCAACGAGTTTTTAAGGTGATTGTTGACATGCCAGCTGTGAAGGGAGCAGGGTGAAGCAGGACTTGAGACTTGGAGGCAAAGTCAGAGATGGCTCTCCAACCACGGTCCTCCGTGCCCCTCAGCCCTCTCCCGGCCCTGGAATCAGGTTAAGCCCCCTGGCAACATTCACCTGATGTGAATCAAATGGGCAAGGCAAGCACATATGACAGGGGGCAGATTTTTCTTGAGACCCACCACCCCCAGCTTGCAGTTCTTGAAGAGAGCCACCCAGAGAGGTGAGAACCCTTCCAGAGGTGTGCTGCCACTGGCTTATATGGTATTCAGTGAGGTCGTGCTGGTGGCTTAAAATTATTGGGATGAGGTATTCCCACCACAGAAATGGGCAGACGCTGTAAGTCAGGGTGCCACCCCCCCAACCCAGAGATCCTATTGTTAAAAATTACCAGCATGTCAGCACAGGTCGGACCCCTCTCACCTGATCCTGGCTCTCCCCACAGTGAATGGAAAGGCCACGGTCACCATTGAGAGCTGTGCTCCAACACTGTTCATGTTCATGCTCAATGGCAAGCAGGAGCACGGGCTGCTGAGCCTCCGGAAGAACGGGATGAAGCTGGATGTGTACCCCCCGACCGCGGGCACCCACAAGCTGCAGATCTTTGCCAAGGGCAACTCGGAGATCTACAGCTCCGTGCTGGAGTACACACTCAAGTGCCACTGTGCAGACATGGACGTCCGGCTGCCGGCTGAGTTGCACCAGCCCGTGGGCCCCAGCTGGTTCTCGGAGCAGATGGGCATCACCAAGCCATCCCACTCCGAGCCCGTGATCTACACCAGTGACGGGCGCTGCTCCGTCAGCTTCGGCGTGGTGGAGGGCATCAGCGTCCTGGCTTCGCTGCATGGAGATGATGGCCCCATCACTGAGGAGACCCAGCGACGCTACATCTTCCAGCTGCACCGGGAGAAGCGGACGGAGCTGAAGGTGCAGCTGCCCCACGCTGGCAAGTTTGCACTCAAGATCTTCGTGAAGAAGAGGCAGGAACCGGGCAACTACCTCTTTGTCTTCAATTACCTCATCTGCTGTACCAACACCAAGGTGAACTGGCCCGTGTTCCCCGAGAGCTTTGGCAACTGGGGGGTGGACAATGAGCTGCTGGAGCCACTGTCGGGCGTGCTGCCTGCCAACCGCAACGTCCCATTCAAACTGAAGCTGCACGGCGTCGCCAAAGCCCTGGTGAAGGGGCAGGACACGTGGCCGCTGACCCTGAGCCCCGAGGGCTACTGGGAGGGCAGCTGCAGCACCGCAGGCTGCCGGGAGGTGTACGTCATGGTGCTGGAGAATGCCAACCACAGCTTCTATTCCTACATCCTCAAGTACCAGGTCAACGCCCAGTGAGGGCCACCTGCCGCCCCCACCCCTGCCGGGCCACGCACAGAGCCCAGACACCATTGAGTCTGCATGGAATCCCTTCTGGACCTCTGCCTCGTGTTCCTGCTCTGCCGGAGGCTGCGATGTCAGTGGCCAAGGGGACAGAGGCAAAGGCCCTTTAGACGACAAAGGTGCTATGTAAATCCAAGGTATTGTAACTGTACTCACTGCCCAGACACCGCCCTTCTCGTGCTAAGGCTGTCCTGTTGTTCTCAGGCTGCTGTGGGGAAGCAGGACTGCTGCCTGGGGCCAAACACCTTTCCCGTGATGGAGAGAGAGAAGTGGGCGTGATCCATGATGCTGAGTCATCCTGAATTCTCAAGCCCCTTCCAGGAGCTGTGCAGAGCTTCTCACCAACTCTCGGACCCCAGGGAAGGTCAGACTGTCATCTTCTTTCCAGACCTGACCATCTCCTGCATTCCCAATGCTGCTTCTTATTCTTCCAGGTCCTGAGAAGGAAGGTGAGGAGAGGAAGCTAACTGCCCCCCAACTAGCCCGGGGGCCGAGGGTCTCCACAATCCCTGTATGTGCCTGAAATGTGGCAACAGAAACGTCATGGGAGACTTCAGGGCCGAGAGCAGCCAGTGCCTGCGCTTGCTGTTCTGGGTAGGGGCCAGAGAGGCAGGGATGTATGGCAGTCCTGCCACCCTAGTCTCAGGATGTAAGACCCCTGACTCTGCTCTCAGAGGGATTAATTCCATCTACTTGGTCTATCAGCAGTTCACTCAGCCCCTGCAGACCCTCTCAGAGCCTGTGCCTCGGGTCCCAACCTGAAACCCACACTGGGAAGCCCAAGAGGCTTCGGGGCCCTTAGGGACCCCTGGCAATAACCCTCAATAAAGACTTCAGGTGAAGTAGTAAGAACGCTGCAGTGCTGGGGGCCCCCACGATAGCAGGGTCCCACCAGCCCCAAGATCTCTACCACCAAGGCCACACCTGGGGGACTTCGACCTGCCTTGGGAGCAGTTTCTATCCCATGTCCCTTCCTTCCTCTCAAGGGAGACCCCCAGGGTCTGCCTTCTGTAGGGACCGTCCAAAGCTCCTTGCTTGCTCAGGCCTGAGAAGTCTCGCCTGCCCAGCCGGCCCTTAGCAGCACCTCAGGCTAGTGTTGCCATGGCAACAGCAGAAAGACTGGCTCCAATGAGGGCAGCAGGAGGGAAGGATGGAGGGGCCCTGAGAGGCCCTGCATGGCCGCTGCAGCACCATCCCAGCACATGGAGAGGGTGGAGGTGGTCTCGCCTGCCCTCCTGGCTTCTTCAGCTCTGCAGCTCTGCCTACCAGGGCCTGGGCCCGGAAGAGCCAGCACTGCCCAGTACACCTCTCCCTGCGCTGCTGCTCCGGATGCCCTGGGCTAGCTACAGCCAAAGCTGCTGGGCATCCTCACAGCCTCCTTGCCTTCATCCTCACATTTGTGTATTCAACGAATACACTTAACCAGATACTGTGTCAGCCTATCCTTCGTGCTGGGGCTGCAGCCCTGCCCCAGCCATCCCAGAGCAAGGGTGGCAGCTGCCACCCTTGCCCAAGCCTGTTTCAAGTTCCAGGCTCCCAGTCCATCATCTCCCTAAGGTCCCACCCCACAAAGATCCCCACCACACCCAGTCCAGAGGAATGTCTCAGGGGTCCCATCCTCCACCAGGCGAGGGGCCCTGGAAGATGAGGGCAGTACACCACGGTGGGCTGAGCTGCCCTGGCCTGTGTCCAGCGTCCTCTGGCAGGCTCTGCCACCCAGGCATTCAGCACTGTGTCACTCACGCCTGGAAAATGCACAAAGGCTGCAGAGGCAGAACTGCTGTGCACCACAACAGGGAAACAAGAGGAGTTTTTACACCCTGGAAACAGCCTTTTCTCACCCCTTTGATTTTATGGGCTGAAAGAAATGCGCTGTGTTTCATCAAAATAATAAGTGCCTTCTATGACTCATGTCACTCACTGGACCCAGAACTGGCTGCTAGTCCTGCTGGGAACAACTTGCATCCTTTACAAAATAATATAATTAGTCTATACATTCTGGAGCACACAAAGGATGCCACCCAGCAAAACAGGAGCTGTCCCAAGCAGGAGACGGTGGCCCAGCCTCTCCAAGCACATGGGAGCATCAGCAACCCCTCCCTGCTCATTTAACCAGGCGCCCCCCGCTCCTTGTAAAGACAGCTGTAGGCACAGACAACACCTGCATTTCTTTCCAGTGAAGTAAAAATACATGAAATGAAATCCAATCTTCATGAATTTTTACACGCATGCTGCTCAGGGTAGAATTCGGGGTTGCATTTTGAAGTCTTTTATTTAAATCCCCATCTTTGTTTCCCGATCGAGGCGTTCTAGCGGCCAGTGGAATGGCACGGGCGCCCCCTGCTGTCCGATATGCGGAGCTGCAAGTGCTGCAAACTCCCGTGAGGCTGGGGTTTTTCTGCATTTGAAAAAATGCGGCTGGGATGTTTATATTATTAAATTCACTGAGTGCCTTCTCGTGGCTTCTCAGAGTTTTCTCATGTATACGTGGAGCACGTCGTTTCCACACAAGTTGTGAGGCGAGGCAAGGGACTGCCTGGCATGGTGCGAAGACAAGAACGTGATAATGGTTTGGGAATATTTCGCCCGGAAATCGGGTAGAAGTGGATGGGACAGTTTGACCACATTCATTAGTAAGTCAGTGAAAAATTGTAACTGATCGAACTCAGAAAGCTTTTGCTGCAAGTCCTAGGATGGCAGCCCCGAAGCCACAGAAGGCATAGAGGGTCGGAGACGGTGGGGGAGTGGGACGAAGCAAACGGTCGGCAACCACAACTGCAATTAACTTCTGTTCAACTTGTTTTGGAAGCACCACCAGCGCAGCGGGACTCTGCCTTTACTCTGATTGTGATCATTGTGTGTTCCCCATATGTTACATTGTCCCACCAGGACAAACCCCTGACAGCCTGCTGAGATTAAGAGGAAATAAATAGATTAACTGAAGCATGAAGGATTTAGACTAGACATAAAGAAGTATTTCCTGTTGTTAAGCAAGAGGGACAAGTTGCCAAGAAAGTTTGTGAAATCCTCTTCTCAAAGGACTAGAAAAGTAGGAAATTTTTCTCAGTGGTCTGAGGTCTTCGCTGCCATGCTAACCAGTTCTTTCCAAACCAGTTTAATTCTTGAAATTCACTGGATCACCCACAGCAAAGGGGGTACCGAATAGTATGGTAGCTTCCTTTGCTGTTGGCAAAGCTTTCAGAGGTGAGAGGTGGTGTGCATCTGCGTCCCCCGTCAGTTTATCTGAGGTCGATCATTTCTTTTCATTTGGATGCATAGTTGGAGCTTTGAAGAGGTGATTACTTTTCATAACGTGTGCATTGAGTTGTGTGGGCCACTGGCTGTTAGGTATGCTTTCCCCTCATTGTTGGTGGTGTTGTTTTTCAATAAAATTTATATTCATTTTTACCCAACAATGTAATTATCGATCCATTCTTATCACTGTTCTCACAAGCAGGAGGGAAAAAAAACACTTTCATGTTCAAAGGGAACGTTAGGAAAAAAAATCAATGTCCCAGCTATTTGAATGTGATGGTGAGATGCAAATAGAATGTCAGGCAAATAGCTATTTCACATTAAAGGAAACATAATTAGGTTAGCTCCAGCCCCTCTCCAGCTCACATGCCTTTGAAGAACATGAAGGCAGTGAATCTTGTTTAACTTGAAATTTTTTAAGTTGATCCTAATTTCTGTTTTTAATGGGAGAAAAAAAAATGTTCCAAAAATGCCCATCAGCCTACTTTTTGTTGTTGCTGTGATTATATATAAATATATATTCCTTGATATTCATATACTTGTAGAAACTTTCCAGCAGTTTACCTAAACAGATTATTCATAAATTAGACATTTAGGGAAATATAGCAAATGAAAATCTAGACACCTCTGAGAAGCTGCTGTAACCATGGAGACCATTCTTGTAGCTGTCGTGTGAAGGACAAAAAGAATTCATGTTCCCAAATGTGGCCTTGTTGAGCTTCTCACTGCTAGACCCACAAACAGGGGCCCGAGCATGCTTCTCCTTACCAAGGATTCCACGCGTGACCCATATCTTTAACAGCTTGTTAGAGGGAAGTCCGAAGAAACAGTCTCCGAATAATAGAAGGAAGAACTCTCAAGTTGTTAGAACAGTCTGAAAGTGCCAGCCCTGAGGCTGCCATGGATGACCTCTAAAGTCCCTTCCAGTCCGGAGAGTTTGTGATGCTGTGTCTCCATGAACAGATGCTGGCAGGCGGTAGGCCTGAGATTGTCAGTGGCGGAGCATCTGAAGGGCCCTGCTGTGTTAAGAGCCTGCCCTGCAGCCCCCACCAGACTGCGCTGCTGGCTCTTTTCTTGCCCGAGGGCAGGCGGCTGGAGAAAACCCAGCAGAGGGACCAAAGGGGAAGCCGCAGCCTCTGACAGGATGTTGCTTCTCTCTGATTTTGCAAACAGAACTGAAGAAAACCAAAAGTCAGGCTGCACCTGGGATGCCCTCTTTTGGATGTCCTGCCAGCATCCCTGAGTCAAAAGACACTGAACCCAGGTCACTTCTCTCTCCCAGATTATCTCTGCCTCCTCCTGGACTGCCAGCACAGCAAATGTATCCCCATGCCCAAAGTCAAACTCATGGTGGCCACTACTGACTCCTGCATCCCTTTCAGTGAGAAATGTGGTCCATTCTGCCGTGTTCCGTATTTGACTTGCTCCTCCAACTCCATGTCCACTCCACTCCAAAGCCTTTGTCATCGTTCAGGCCCTCCTCATCTCCCAGGGATACATGTGATTGCTTCCTATAATGACAAAAAGCATAAACACTTTTACTGGCAAAGTCTGAATATTTTCAGGGCTGTCTTCAGGAGGGTTGATGTCTCAGAAAATAATGGACCAGTGAACATCAGAGCTCTTGGTTCTTTAAGCATCATTGTCCCCAAGGCTAATCCTCTCAAGAGAAGTTCCTGCAGGATGAGACAGAAAAGAGACAAAATGCCCTCAAGGTCCTTGTGTGTCCAGTGGCGAACTGAGACGTGAGGTTTTGAGAATGAATGAGAAGCTCTCCAGATGTTTGGTCATTGCTACCTGGTGCACTGGGTTAAGGATTCTGAGGTCACAGTGGGCTCAGCAGGAAAGAGGACTGTGGTTAGCTGGTGATCCTTAGACACTGGATTGAAGGGTGAGGTGTGCCATGCATTTGCCGAGTCTGACTAAAAGGATGGCAAACCCAAGCTAAGACCAAATGACACAGGAGATTATTCAGACCAGTGAGTGAGTACTGGTTTCCCAGTAAACTCACCCACTGACAGACAACCAGTCAACTTCCACCATAGGTGCAAGGATGCTCTAGAGGTATCCTGACTGCCTCTGGGCTCCAAGAGGAGCCCACCCAACCCACCGCATGGAGCACTCAAATGCATAGCGCTCCAGGAAGAATGAGGCGCCCTGAACTTGTGTGCCTTTTCATCTCATGATGAAACAGTATCTTGCATTTAGACTAAACAATCACTATGTGTTCAAAGTGAACATCAATTGTTCTTTCAAAAACAAAATTCTAGACCGTTGGCTTTATTTACAGCATTGTTGACCCAAGAGATTTCTTTTTGCCAACTAACTAAAAAGTATACGCAATGAGTGCCTTTGCCTCTGTGGGAAATCTGGGTTTACAGGAAGACAAAGATTGCCACCTGGCTGTGCGCACTCCTGGTGTTCACCTCCAGGAAGCAATCAGGGAACTGATTGATCTGAGGAGTGCCCTTCTTCCTGGGGGGGTCTGCCGCCCTTAATTTGTGCTGGGATTGCTTTGTTTCCATCAAGGGGATGGCTGACTGCCTCCATGACACAAGGAATCAGCCATCATTTCACCCTGGCTGTGCAGGGACCAGGTAGGGACACCCCACTCCAGATAGGCGGGGAGGACGGTGGGGAGGTTTGTGCCATGAGGGCAGAGGGGCAGCCACACTGTAAATGGCCAAGAAGAACTGATGCATGTGATTAATGGAGGACAGATGTCAGGAGTGAGGGGCCCCCGGCAGCTCCCATATGGACAGAGTGCTGGTGGAGGAGGAAAGTATACATAGAAGAAATGTCCGCAGGATGACAAACTGTCCGGTGAGCACTCTGCTGATATGTATTAATATACGTATTAGTGCGTATGTGAACACCAAGTGGAATCTGAACGTTAACATTGATCATTTCATCATATTACAAAAAATTAAATGTAGCCAAGACACTGCAGGCATTTGGAGGCTGCCACTGACTCCATCCTGTGTGGTCATCCCGCCCTCAGGACTGGGGTGAATGTGGATACCGTGAACCTTTTCATGTCTGTTTCATCCGCACCAGACCCCTTCCCCACCTCCCAGGAGAAACAGCAGAGAGAACATGATCCCATGAGGCAATCGCCTCTGTAAAAGCCTCACTTGACATTTTTAGAGCTCAGCAATAGTGTTCAAAGTCCATTTTAAAAAGAAACCAATGGGCTTCTTCCTGGAAAGGTGACCTCTTAGCCTCCAGTCGCTGATGACTGAAAGCTGTCATGTGGGGTCAAGAGCCACAAATGCAGGATTGAAGCCTTGGCTTCTCTCTGTGAACCCTGGCTTGACTGGGGGCTCCCCAGAGACTCCTTCCAGCAGAGCTCCCAAGGCTGGGGGAGGCCTGCAGCCCAGACTCGTGGATGACATCTGGATGGTAAAAGAGTTAAAGGCACCAACTCTACAGTCAGCCACTGGGTTTCCATCCCCGCTCGGCCCCCTACCGCTGCTGTTGGCAAGTTAGCGAGCCTCCCGTCTCCATGTCCTCAGCAGTAAAATGGGGGCAATCATAGCACCCACCATGTAAGCTTCTTATGGGGTTTGAATGAGTGAACAAGGCACAGTAAACAAAGTCCCAGCACTAGGAGGCGCTCAGTGAGGCTCAGCTGTCGTCACCACCACACCAGTCTCCCCCTTGCGAAGATACTGACGTGTTGCGTGTTCCCTGAAGAATCTGAAGGTCGTAGGCCCCTCATAAAATCATACCAGCCCCTGACCTAATAAGAAGAAATCCCATCTTCTGTTGGCCACCCTGCCTCTCCTAGAATCTTCCAGAGACCAGGAGCTCAGCTAAGCAGCTATTAGATTATTGGCACCTCTTTGAAAGGTGCCTTAATTGAGAACAGTCGGCCAGTCTGCACGCTGGCTGGGGAACATATCTGCTACATTCCAGGAACACCGTGTGGCAGTGGCCCTGAGCCCCCAATGCAATACTCATCTGAGGCACCCAGCCCCACTCTCCCTTCCCCACCTCCTGCTTCAGACAAAAGGGTGGAAATTCTTACTTTCTCTCAGTAACATTTAGTAAACTTTTGTAGACCCTTGAGTATCTTTTATCAGATGTATTTCTAGATATGCGTGGATGTATTTTTCATGATGCAGTAAATGGTATCAATTTTTAAGTTCATTTTCTACTGTTTTTTTTTCCTAGTGCATAGAAACACTATATAGTACCTGAAATCATGCAGTGTGTTCTTTGTGGATGCGTACAAATACAAAGATATGGTTGTGAAATCTTAACACCATCATGAAATTAGAAGGGCCACAGAAGTTTTCAGCAATCTGTTATGTTAAGTAAGTTTTAAAGCATATATGATGAAATGCTGGCATTTGTTAAATACAGGGGGAAATGAACCATCCATATCACCATCTAAGAAAAAGAATCTTTGCCAAACCCAGATCATGAAGATTTCCTCCTGTTTTCTTCTAGAGGTTTTATCTCTTAATGGAAGTCACTCTGTTCTATGATCTCTGTTCTCTCAGGGGGATTGAAGGAGCATGTGGCAGCCAGCCAGCTGCCGTGGCATCAGTATCCCTCAGAGCCCTGCAGACAAGGGAAGATGGCCTGTCCTCCTGCGGTCCTACCCACCCCGTCCTGGGGGCCTTGGCTGTGGTGACGGACCCTGGCCCCAGGTCAGCCTTATCACCCCCATACTGGTGTGGGCAGAGTTTGCAAACCTTACTGATCAGCCTGTACAGTGTTAGTTGATTACAATATTTAAAAATCAATGGACTAGCTTGGGGAGGTACAGTGTTAGTTAAGACTTCACTTTCCAATGTGGGGGCGGGGGGGGGGGGTGCCAGTTCCATCCCTGGTCAAGGAGTTAGGATCCCACATGCCTCATGATCAAAAACTCAAAACATAAAACAGAAACAATATTGTTACAAAATTCAGTAAAGACTTTAAAATGGTCCACATCAAAAAAATCTTTTAAAATTTAAAAAAATAAAATAGCAATTAAAAGACTTCTCTGGTGGTCCAGTGGCTAAGACTCTGAGCTCCCAATGCAGGGACCCAGGTTTGATTCCTGGTCAGGGAACTAGATCCCACATGCTGCAACTAGAGAGCCTGCATGCCACAGCAAAGATCCTGACTCCCACTACTAAGACTCAGCACAGCCAAATAAATAAATATCTAAAAATAAGATAGTATTTTAAATAAATAAATAAAAGTAAAAAACCAGAAAAATCGCATCAAAATCTGTTTGACAACCTTTCCCGAGAAGCCTGTGAAAACCTCCACAAGGAAGAGAGTTGCAGCGTCCCCTTTGGACAGGCCAGCTGCCCAGGTGCCCCCATGCCTCTCCCTCTGACTGTCTCCCAGACCCTAAGGCCACCCGCCCCTGAATGGATGCTTTCCTACAGCTGCCCTCTACAGTGATGGGTATTACCTGTGAGGTCCCATCTACAGCTTTTTGATTCTCTTCCCTATTCAGCATCTCACCTGGCCTCACGGCAGCCTCGCTGAGTGAGTATCAGAGTCTACATTCTGCATATGAAGAAACTGCCCAAGGGTGTACAGCTGCTAAGTGGAGAGCTGGGTTTGAGGCTTCCCTCTCCGTGCTCAGACTCATTTCACTCAGCCCATTGCCCTGGGCGCTGGGGCCGTATGCATTGAGGATGCAAATTGCCAAGGGCGCAGGTGTGCTACTAGACCCTCTGAGCACACTTGTCAGAGGTTCTGGGAGCAAGAAGGGAGCTGGGGTCTGTGTCGCCAGCATCCTTAGGGAATTGCAGGAGCTCAGGCTGCAAAGATGAGGAGTTTGCTTGATTAAATATCTGATGAATGAATTAATAAATGGATGAACTGTCATCTGAGTAGCCCACATACATTTAACCATTAATCAAAACACACTTTAGCTGCAGAAATATTTTCGCTCAGGCAGAAAGGAAGGGGAGGGAGGGTTGCCTAACCCACTCCAGACCCTCCCTCACCACCGAGGTCCTTTCTGCTCATTTAAGGGAGGAGTTTCCAGGAAAAGCATAGACAATAATATATGCACAACCCTCTGGGGTAAACTGGAAAGGATTTAAGGGTGTCTATTTGAGACCAAACTCATTAGATTTTCTCTGCAATATGTAATTAAGATGATAAAAATAAAATGCAAGTATCAGGAAAGACATTGCACTTATACAAAACTTCTAACATCATTTCAAAATTTTTTAATGAAAGCCCTGAGCTTTCTTTCATGATCTTAACATTTTTATTGAAATATAGTTGATTTACAGTACTGTATTAGTTTCAGGTGTAAGCAAAGTAATTCAGTTATATATTTTACAGATTATGTTTCATTATGTTAATACAAAATTTTGAATACTGGTCCCTGTATTACACAGTAAGTTCTTGTTTCTTATCTATTTTACATGTAATAGTTTGTATCTGTTAATTCTATACTCTTAATTTATCCCTCCTATAAGTCTGCTTTCTACGCCTTTGAGTCTATTTCTGTTTTGTAGATAAATTCATTTTTAAGATCCCACATATGATATTATATGATATTTGCCTTTCTCTGTCTGACTTGCTTCACTTAGTATGATAATCTCTGGGTCCATCCATGTTACTGCAAATGGCAATATTTCATTTTTTTAATGGCTGAGTAGTAGTACATTGGAGAAGGAAATGGCAACCCACTCCAGTGTTCTTGCCTGGAGAATCCCAGGGACGGGGGAGCCTGGTGGGCTTCCGTCTGTGGGGTCACACAGAGTTGGACATGACTGAAGTGACTCAGCAGCAGCAGTATTCCATTGTATACATGTACCAGCTCTTCTTTATCCACTCCTCTGTCGATGGACACTTAGGTTGCCTCCGTGTCTTGGCAATTGTAAATAGTGCTGCAATGAACATTGGGGAGCATTGGTCTTTTGGAGCTAGAGTTTCTGTTTCTTCCAGATATGTCCCAAGAGTAGGACTGCTGGAATATATGGTACTTCTAATTTTAGTTTTTTAAGGAACCTTCAGACTATTCTCCACAGTGGTCAACCCAGCTTACATTCCCACCAGCAGTATATGAGTGATCCCTTTTCTCCACACCCTCTTCAGTATTTATTATTTGTATTCTTTTTGATGATAGCCATCTGACCAAAATGGGATATTGTGGTTTTGATGGTCATTTCTCTAATGATTAGCAATGTTGAGCATCTTTTCACATGCCTGCTGGCCATCTGTACGTCTTAAGAGAAATGTCTATTTTGGTCTTTGCCCATTTTTTGATTCGGTTGTTTGTTTCTTTGATATTGAATTGTATGAGCTGTTTGTATGTTTTGGAAGTTAACTCCTTGTTGGTCACATCATTTAAAAGTATTTTCTCCCTTTCTGTAGGTCGACTTTTCAGTTGGTTGATGGTTTCCTTTGCTGTGCAAAAGCTTTTGTTGATTAATGACCTTAACTTTTTATATCAGGATTTATGCTGGAAATTGTTAAAAACAATTCCTAAGATGTTTTTAGCTAACAGTGTCTTTAAATTCTTTCTAGTCCACTTTGATGAGAAACTTACGAGAAACTTATTATTTTCATTACAAAGTAGTGATGATTTTCTTTACAACATTAATTTGAAGATTACAACACCACAAAATGTATTTAAAAACTAATTGTAATTCGCCTTCTTTAACTGACAAATTTATTGTTGAAGTTTCTAGTAATGGAGAGATATTGATATTATGGAGAGATTTTGAGTCCAATCAAACATTTTTAGATCAACTGTTAAAATTATGAGAAACACCTATTTGGGGAACTTCTGTTTCTTGCTGGAGAAGTCATCTTGCTGCTGGCTTGGGACGACAGGCAGCAGACACAACAGAGACGTACAATTATCTGACCATTGCTGGATGAAATGTTTGCTTTGTCTATAGGATTTAGTTTTAGGCCAAGGGTCCAAAATGAATGTCTTGAGATTCAGAACAACTGGATTATTTTGTGAAGACAGATTCAGGCCTGCCATCTAGAGTGGTACCCATAGGAACATCAGCTGGCTTCTCTGTTACCAACCAGAGCTCTTCACCTCGTTAATCAGTAGAAATTGATCAGAGGCCAGAGGAGAAATTCAAGCAAGGCTTTACTGTGGCCCCTGCGGCAGGAGGGAGAAGTGAGAACAAGTAAGTTCCCTTGCTCGTTGGGGCGGGACAGGGGTGCTCAGGGTTAGGGCCAGCTGGATCTTATAATCTTTATATTGGGTGAGGGTAGGGCCAGATGGGTGGTATAGGTAGTCTGCCTATCCCTTGGTGGTGGTGTGCAGGGTTTTGGTCATTTTGTATTTTGTTGTTAGTAATTTGCCCCAGCTGAGCATACACACTCTTATGTTTAGTTCTTTACAGTTTCTTTGTATTTTGGTGCTTGAGGAGACTTTTGTCCAGGTGCAAGCCCTGCAGCAAAGGGTCCCAGGTGTCTCACCCAGCCTGTCTCACCTGCACCAACTACCCTCCCCTTGTCCCTTGCCCCACAGTCCCCAGCTGGCTGCACTTGGGCTACACAATTCTCCTTGCATGCACAGAGCCAGCTCCCCCGTGTATTATGGCTCCTTGTCCACAGAAGATGGTGGCATCCTCTGCAGCACTGTTGGAGGAGACATCTGAGTGGTCCAGCTTCTCCCTAATCTCCCATTGGGCTTGTCACGTACAGGGACCATGGGCTGCTTGACCAAATCTAGTTTTCCCCCAAGTAGCCCCAGGTCAGGAGCTCTGACCCTCCCAGGCTTGACCTGGCTGTCCTAAATTCTGAGGGCAGCCAAGGGCCCAGGGTCCCCCATAACTCAGGTGGAATGACCTGACCTGTTGAGTGCATGACACTAGGTCTCCAAGATTCACAGAAAGGGCTCCCCTTGCATAAATCAGTTTGTGATCTCATCCGTTTGAAGACTGAGTTCTTAGAATCACAGGTGACACTAAGCACAGATCTTGCCGCCACCACACAAGTGAATGTTCACAGACAACTAGACTGACAAGGTGAAGCATGAGTAAACTCTAAGCCTCTAAATTCTTCACCTGGAGTCCATGGACTCCTGGCAAGGGATCCAAGGAGAGAATTTAAGTTTCTATGAACTTCGATGGAAAAACTTGATGTCCTTATTCTCAACTGAAGCTCTAATTGAAATTTAGTTTCCATTCTGTTAGGAATCTTAGCAATAAACTTCAGCAGTGTTAACAGTACCTGCAGCATTATTCCAAGAGAAATTAAGATACTTTCACATCTTACAGCAATTGTTGTAGACACTCAGAATAGTGTGTTCATGCATCGTTGCTTCAAAACCTAATGGGCAATAGACCTGTCACTCAATCTTGTTATTTAATGAGTTAATAAAGAGGTACATGTCATACCTTATCATAAATTTATATTTTATCAGATTTTGAGAACTGAATGTCAATGTAATTGGTTCTTTTTAACACTATGTATTTTACTTTGTGTACTCGGTCACTGTTCTGAGGGATCCATAGGCTTCATAACTCTGCCAGAGAAGTCCCTGGCACACAAAGGCTAAGGAAGTAGAGGGGGCCATCAGGGGAAGGGAAGGCCAGTGGGAGGAAGAAAGGCTGCTCCCTCAGCTCCATCCCGGCTCTGAGCGGATGCTATGCAGCCTTTCCCATTCTGCTTTGGTATATGTCTAAGGAACATTTATTAACACTTTGAGAACTTTCAGATCTCTAGAAAACAGTTTGAGAAATGTGGATTTAAGGAATGACTTAACCTTGGAAGACACAGGAATTGAGGGGTAGTGTTAAACCATGTGTTGGAGTTACACCTTTTGGGAATAAAATAAAGAGCTCCGTGATGCCTTCTTTGTTCACAAACGGTAGCTCATGCAGGAGGCAGCAATTGAATACATCATCCATCTAGAACTTTCTCCACCCTTTGCTGTCAGTCCAACACTTCCTAATATGAACAGGCTGCCGCCGTGTCTCCACAGTGGGTTGAGGGGCCTGTCATCCCAGAGGAGCATCACTGGGGAAGCCACAGGGCTCCTGCCCCAGCCACCGCTGTCAGGTTACACAGGGAGCTGCACAGCTGAGGACACGTTCCTACTGGGCGTGAGGGTTGCACTCAACCATGGCTGAAGGGACTGACTGGTAGAAAACACTTGCTGCCTTGTTTATGGCTTTTAATTTTAGGCTGAGGATCTGAAATGCAGGCCTTAGACTACAGAAAGATTCATACTGGTGAGTTGTTTATAGTATACATCAGGGTCAAGACAGATTCAAGAGAAGGTCCAGCGAGCAGCTCTCGTGGCTTCCTCAGCCAGGACAGCTCTGGGGGCCGGCGGCCAGCTCGTCTACACTGGCTACCTCCCAGAGCACAGCCAGTCCCTAAGAGCGAAGTCCTGTCGGACAGTGTTTGCCTAATCTGCTTCCCACAGCTGAAGACATGAGCGGCTGTATGTTGTGTGGTTGGCTTCTCTTCCTCTGGCCACCACACTTGTAGCGGCACCGTGTACTGGCCAACCAGGCTTGGGGCACAGTCCCCTACTCCCACACTTCCCATAAGTGGTCAGGAACCACAGATGTTGCTGCCAGGGCCCTCAGCTATTCTGGAAACCAGCCCCATGGTGGACAGCATGAGCCCACACCCCGCTGCCAGGAGAGGAGCCCTGGGTGCCCTGGCTCCTGGTAAAGCTTTACCCACAGAGCCTCAGTGAGGCTCCACCTTGTGGCCCCACTCCCACAAGCGACTGTTCAGGCAGAGCTGGATGTCCACCCCCTAAAAAGGGGCACCACTCTTACTCCCGAGTGTGAAAGCGGAGAATATGAAATTTTAGAATAGCATGTGCTATATGTGCTGTGATGTTTTCTGAATATAAACTTGACTTTTTTTAGGTGTTGCTGTGCATCAGAGGGTTTTTTCGGTAAGAGCTTCACTAAAATATAATTCACGTGCCATTTAAGTTACCCATTTAAAGTGTACAATTCGGTGGTTTTCAGTTGTGCTATATTCAGAGTTGTGCAGCCATCACAATCAATTTTTGAACATTTTCTTAGCCCCGAAGAAATCTGTACCATTTAGTCTTCACCCCTGGCCCTGCCACACCCCCCAGCCCTTGGCAACCACCAACTACTGTCTCTGTAGATTGCCTATCATAAATTTTTCATATAAATGAATGAAGCCACGCATATGTGGCCTTTTGTGACTGGCTTCTTTCGCTTAATGCTTTCAGGTTTCGTCCACATTGTAGAATCATACTTCATTCCTTTTTATTCCCAAATAATACTCCATTGTATAGATATACCATGTTTTGTTTATCCATCTATCAGCTAGAGGACCTTTAGTTTTTTCCCATGTCGGGGGCTTTTATGAATAATGCCATGAACATTCATGTGCAACTCTTTATGTGGACATGTCTTCACTGCACTTGGGTGTATACCTAGGCTTGATATTGCTGGGTAATATGGTAAATTTAACTTTTTAAGGAACTGCCAAATTATTTTCCAAAGTAACTGAACCATTTCACATTCCCGTCGGCAATGTATGAGTGTTCCAATTTCTCCGTATCTTCATCAACACTTATTTTTTATCTTTTTATTTATCACAAGTGGGTGTAAAGTGTTTTGAGTTGCATTTCCCCGACAACTAATGATGTAGAACATCTTTTCATGTGCTTATTAGCCATTTGTATATTGTCTTTAGAGAAGTGTCCTTCAGATCCTTTGCCCACTTTTAAATTGGGTTGTCTTTTTATTATTGAAAAGCTTGAATTTTTCATGACTATTCAACTGCACTTTAAAACTCAGCCCCAATAGGAATTGCTTAGGCGTCTCCAATTTTGTATCTCTCCCCAGGAAGCAGAACGCCATTCTGGGAGAATTCCAGCCCCTAAAATTGTGGTTCTTAATCTCTTTTTGGCTCACAGATATCTCTGAGAGTCTGGTAGGAATTATGGATCCTCTCCCTGCATTTAATATCAGGGAGTTCCTGGACCTTCCACTTTTCAAGCTTTGCCTTAACTAGTTTCTTTTCATAAGAAGAAAACCTACTTCTGAACTTGGTCTTAATGGGCAATGTTAGTTTCCCAAATTCTAGGTTCCCACAGAAAGAAAGAGTGAACTGTTGTTCAAATTATTAAAACTGCACAGTGAAGAAACAGCTTTTTGTAGGAGACCACTTTTATAGATGATTGCAGTCCATCATGCCTCTACAGTTTCCCCTTTCATCAGGCCAGACTACAAGAGCTTCACGCTGTCATGTCGGTGACTTCTGAAAACCGGTTCCTCAGTTGCACTCCAGCATTATGGCAACAGCCTGCACTGAAGCCCCCTGGAAGGAAGCTGTACTGATCCTATTATTCAGTTACAAAAATGCTACGGCCCACTCCCACTGCTCAGACACACACAAGAGAGAGTACTTCTCTTGAACCCATGGTGTGTTTCAATTTTGTAATAATTAATAAATAATAATTTAATTATGTACTTAAGTAAGTACATAATTAATAATGTTTTCTCCTCTGCTTTGGCCTTTAAGAAGCTCAGAGGTACTGTTGCTGCTTGCCTCTACCAACCAGGCTGGACTAGCTGTTCCTCTGTGACCAGCATTTACGGCCCTCACCTGTCCTTTGGCCCAGTCCCACCATTTGTTCCTTTTAGATGCATTTTTGAACACTATTTCAATCTGTTTCTACACCAAGTCGACACGCTTCTTTTTCTAACCTTGCCATTCTGCACCTTGTGTTGTGCACTTCATGAAGTTCTGTGCATGACAACTGTATACTGGGTATGTTCTCAACGACAGAGCTGATTCTGTAGTTATTTTTCTTACCTGTAACTTTTAGGTTTTGGTCTCAAGGGCATTTTGCAGACCACCATCACCTATAGCTTGCCTGGTATCACACGTCTGTGTATGAAAAGGAAGACAGAATTTTTTGCAGCTAAACCGACATAATAGAAATACAGAGCTTGGTACTGTTTCTATTCAACAAGATACTCCCATGTTTACTGGATCAGGCACTGTTCTAAGTGCTTCACAAACACTGTGAGGTAGACACGATTTTTATCTCCCCCACTTTACAGATTAGAAAACTAAGGCCTGGAGAGGTTATTCATTTGCTCAAGGTCACGGGGCTAGTAAGCGGCAGAGCAAGGATTCAGAACAGGGTTGCGTGCTTGCAGAGGCCACACTCTACCCCCAGCCGCTGTTAGAAAGCCAAGCCACTTAAATCCTTCCTGTCACAGGGGAACGACGACACCCACTGCCTCCTAGACTTGTTGAAATCAAAAGAGGCTGTATGGAAAGGTCATGTCCAACCCATAGTGGGAATTCATCTTTGTCTTCTTCAGCTAAAATCTGCATAGAAATCCAGACACAACTTCACTAGGATCCAGGCCAAGAAGAATAACTCACCCAAGAAAATGTCATCTGAAAACCCACAACCAGACGACAACAGCCTTATCTTTTCAGCTAATTCGGGCACCCCGCTGAGAGGTTTTGTAAAATGGATATGAAGAAACTAACTCAAATTTAATTTTGACACATTTTAATATTTGGCATATCTTTTTGAAGAATAAAGTTAAGAGATTAAATTACAATTAAATATTCTGACAAATTCAATCAGTTAACGATTTCAACTTAAAACAACACAGTACTGCATACATTTAAGAAAATACATAGCACCTCATGACTCCTTACTTCCAGCGACTCCAGTCTGCCATTGTTTCTCCTTGTCAACAGGTAGCATGAACATTCCATAAGCTTGGGACAGTCTAAGACTCAGAATCCCCTCCTAACAGTCCATACTGGTACAGTATTTTCAGAGTCTACAAAGCCCTTTCAGAAATATCTTTTCAGTAAATCCACTAAACCCCATGGAGTATTGTCCATTTTACAATGAAACCTAGAATGGTGGTGATTTTCATCCACCTGGCACTTGCTTAGTGTGTACTATGTTAGGCAACCTGTGGACTGAGGACGGCCCCTGCTTTTGAGGAGTTTTCACTTCAGGGGGAGACACAGAAATTGAAGAGGAAGCACAGGGCAGTTTGAGCTTTGAGAGATGCACCCAGAGTGCCGTGAGGAACAAGGAGGCCCCTCCCCCGGGCTGTGTGTGGGAAAGCTCTGCCAAGCAAGGTAGAGGGGCATGGGGCAGGGGGTATGTGGGAGGAGGGGCTGGCCAAAGGGTTGGCAGCATGTACGAAGGAAAACAAGTGCGGCCTGTGAGGAAAGACATTTATTCCCTGGTTTCTGAACTACTTGAGTAGCTCCAAGTGCTGGGCTTGTGTGGAGAGGTGAGGGCCCCATCAGACAGCAAAGTCCTTCCCCTCAGGGAGCTTAATTCTAAAGGCAGAAGTGACAATAAAAACACAAATCAAGTGACAAAAGAATTGCAGAGTGCTGAGTACTGTGAAGGAAATAAGAGAAACTGGGAGAAGTGGGTTTTAGAGATGGCAGTCAGGGAGGATTTGGAGAAAGCACCTATCGTGGGTGAGAGAAAGGGACTCCAGCAAGTGCAACGACCCGCACAGGTTAAGGCTGGCAGCACTCAAGAAACAGAAAGGAGGCCAGGGGGGCTGGAGCACAGGGAAGGGCATTGATGGAGTGGGTGACGGAGGCAGGCATGGAGTACTGAGGGTCTTATGGGAGACGACAAGCAACTCACATTTAAATTTAGTGGGACACGGAGGCTTTGCAGGATTGGAGGCTTTGCAGGATTGGAAGCGGGTAGCAGGGACAGTGCTGAATTTACATTTCTAAAGATAACTTAGGAGGCATTGTGGAGAATGAATTATTGAGTAGGGGTAGGGGTAATAGCAATTAGGAGGCTACTGCTGGAATCGAGGTGAGAGACCGGGTGGCAGGCATGAGGAGAGAAATGGTTGGGTCTGAGACTGTAGGCAGAACTGACAGGACCTCCCAAAGGCTTGGATACGGAGGTGTGGGTAAGGAAGGAATTAAGGAGTAACTCCTAGCAACTGGCACACATGATGCCACCCTGACACGGAATCTAAGCAACAGGGAGATTCAAGAGCTCTCGGAAATCTTCAGCCTAAGGTTCTTATCAGACATTTAAGTGAAGATACTCTAAGGCAGGAGCTCTGGGGAGAGGTCAAGTTCAGTTTTGAATGTACGGGTCACCGGCCCACAGACAGAATTAAAAGCTTAAAAGTTGAATGCAATAGTCTAGGGAAAGAGCATGTTGAGTGAGAAAACTCACACTGAAGTTCTAGGAGGGGCCTTTCGTAGAGGAAAAGTCAGAAGTAGAATCAGATGGAATGAGTAGGAGTATCAGGTCAGAGAAACCAAGAGACGGTGAGGGAGAGACCAAGCATGTGAAATGATGCTCAGAACTGACAGTCACTGGCGATCTCCAGGCCAGGAGAGCAGCTTCATGGTGGGGAGGGAGGTGGGGTTGGAGAGGATTAAGTTAAGAAAACAATGGGACGCATCTATTATCTTTGACAAAGGAAGCAAGAAAATACAATGGAGAAAAGACAGCCTCGTCAATAAGTGGTGCTGTGAAAACTGGACAGCTACATGCAAAAGAATGAGATTAGATGCACTCATTCAACATGCTAGTAAAGTTGTGTTCAAAACTGTTCAAGCGAGGCTTCAACAGTACATGAATCGAGAACTTCCAGATGTACAAGCTGGATTTAGAAAAGGCAGAGGAACCAGAGATCAAATTACCAACATCTGTTGGATCATAGAAAAAGCAAGAGAATTCCAGAAAAACATCTGCTTCATGGACTATGCTAAAGCCTTAGATGCCTGGATCACAACAAACTTGTGGAAAATTCTTCAAGAGATGGGACTACCAGATCACCTTACCTGTCTCCTGAGAAACCTATATGCAGGTCAAGAAGCAACAGTTAGAATCAGAAATGGAACAATGGACTGGTTCCAAATTGGGAAAGGAGTACGTCAAGGCTGTATATTGTCACCCTGCTTCTTTAACTGATATGCAGAGTACATCATGTGAAATGTCAGGCTGGATGAAACACAGCTGGAATCAAAATTTCCAGGAGAAATATCAACCACCTCAGATCTGCAGATGATACCACTCTAATGGCAGAAGGTAAAGAGGAACTAAAGTGCTTCCTGATGAAAGTGAAAGAGGAGTGAAAAAGCTGGCTTAAAATTCAACATTCAAAAAACAAAGTTCATGGCATCCAGTCCCATCACTTCATGGTGAATAGATGGGAAAATGTTGGAAACAGTGACAGACTTTATTTTCTTGGACTCCAAAACCACTGTGAATGATGACTGCAGTCATGAAATTAAGAGATGCGTGCTCCTTGGAAGAAAAGCTATGACAAACATAACAGTGTATTAAAAAGCAGAAACATCACTTTGCTGACAAACGTCCATATAGTCAAAGCTATGGTTTTTCCAGTAGTCATGCAAGGATGTGAGAATTGGACCATAAAGAAGGCTGAGCACTGAAGAATTGATGCTTTTGAATTGTTGTGCTGGAGAACTCTTGAGAGTCCCTTGGACAGCAATGAGATCAAACCAGTCAACCCTAAAGGAAATCAACCCTGAATATTCACCGGAAGCACTGATGCTGAAGCTCCAATACTTTGGCCACCTGAAGTGAACAGCCAACTCATTAGAAAAGACGCTGATGATGGGAAAAGATTGAGGACAGAAAGAGAAGGAGGAAACAGAGGATAAGATGGTTGCATGGCATCACTGACTCAATGGACACGAATCTGAGCAAATTCCGGAAGATAAAGACAGGGAAGCCTGGCATGCTGCAGTCTATGCGGTCGCAAAAAGTCAGACATGACTTAGTGACTGAACAACAATACCAGAACACTTCCTAATGCCATACACAAAAATAAACTCAAAATGGATTAAAGACCTAAATGTAAGGCCAGAAACTGTAAAACTCTTAGAGGAAAACATGGGCAGAACACTCTTTGACAGAAATCACAGCAATATCCTTTTTGACCTAGAGTAATAGAAATAAAAACAAAAATAAACAAGTGGGTCCTAATTAAACTTAAAAGCTTTTGCACAGCAAAGGAAACTATAAACAAGATGAAAAAACAACCCTCAGAATGGGAGAAAATAATTGCAAATGAAACAACTGACAAAGGGTTAATCTCCAAAATCTACAAGCAGCTCATGCAGCTCAATAACAGAAAAAAACAACCCACCCAATGAAAAAATGGGCAGAAGACCCAGACAGACATTTCTTCACAGAAGACATACACAGATGGCCAACAAATACATGAAAAGATGATCAACATCACTCATTACTAAAGAAATGCAAATCAAAACTACAATGGTCAGAATGAACGTCATCAAGAAAGTCTACAAACAGTAAATGCTGGAGAGGGTGTGGGTAGAAAGGAAAACTGTTGCACTGTTGGTGGAAATGCAAACTGATACAGCCACTACGGAGAACAGTATGGAGATTCCTTTAAAAACGAGGAATAAAACTACCATGCATGCATGTGTGCAAAGTCACTTCAGTCATGTCCAACTCTTTGCAACCCTATGGACTATAGCCTGCCAGGCTCCTCTGTCCATGGGGATTCTCCAGGCAAGAGTACCGGAGTGGGTTGCCATGGTCTCCTCCAGGGGACCTTCCTTACCCAGGGATCAAACCCACATCTCTTATATCTCCTGAATTGGCAGGCAGGTTCTTTACAACTAGCACCACCTGGGAAGCCCAAACTACCATATGACCCAGCAGTCCCACTACTGGGCATATACCCTGAGGAAACCATAACTGAAAAAGATATATGTACCCCAGTGTTCACTGCAGCACTATTTACAATAGCTAGGTAGGATAAGGAACCAACCTAGATGTCCACTGACGGATGAATGTATAAAGAAGTTGTACATACAAACAATGGAGTATTACACAGCCATAAAAAGGAACACATTTGAGTCCGTTGTAGTGAGGTAGATGAATCTATAGCCTGCTATACAGAGTGAAGTCAGTCAGAAAGAGAAAAACAAATATAGTATATTAACACATATATATGGAACCAGAAAAATGGTACCAATGAACCCTTTTGCAGGACAGGAACCGAGACACAGATGAAGACAGCGGACTTGTGGACACAGTCTGGGGAAGGAGAGGGCAGGGTGAATTGAGAGAGTAGTACTGAAACATATACATTACCATGTATGAAACAGGTAGCTAATGGGAAGCTGCTGTATAACGCAGGGAGCACAACTCGGTACTCTGTGACAACCTAGCGGGTGGGAGGAGATGGGGACAGGGAGAGCGGTTCAAGAGGGAGGGGACATCTGTGTACTTACGGCTGATTCCCTTTGTTGTATGACAGAAACCAATACAACAGTTTGAAGCCATTATCCTCCAATTAAAAAAAAAAAGATGACAATGGCAACAGTCACTGCAGACAATTCTCGCCAGAGACATCTGTGTGAAGGGGAGCAAGTGCGTGGAGCAGTAGGGAGGATGTGGAACTGAGGTTTTGTTTTGCTTTAAAGAAAGGAGAAATAACAGGATGTTTGCCTGCTGATGGCAAAGATCCACAGAGAGGGCTGGATCATAGGAGCCCCACCTTGGGTGACAAGAGCCCTCCACCTCGCCTTCTGGTCTCTGGTTGCACATTCCAGCTCCTCTGCTTGATCTAACCCCATGATGCTCATGTGCTGGTGTCCTTCGGGCCTCGAGTTCTGCTCTTCTCTCTTTGCCCTCCTCCTCCAGATCTCCACAGCTTCAAATGCCTCTGCAACTTGACCTCTTTGTCTTCCCTTCTAACCTCTCCTCAGAAACGCAGTTGCCAAGATTCCCACTGAGTGTCCCCAGGCTCCTACACTAACCCAGACCCAGGGCCCGCCCCCACCTCTTTCCCACATCTGTCTTTTAAATAGGAGAGGGCTTCCTGTCAAAGTTCTCCAGCCCCTTCACGTAATTCCGCCTCCAGCCCTACTGGCTAATGAGGAGCAAACCCAGGACAAAACCCAGCAAGATCTGGATCACTCTGACTCTGAGATCCATGCTTCCACTACAGACACTGCTCCAAAGGAGGTGCCTACAATTACTTTATTTCCAACACGTACCATAAAATCTTTCATTAGTCTACAGCTATTACATCTAAGCAGCAAGAGAAACTATTACTTTATGATAATAAATATTAATATGAGAAAAAAGCCTAGCAAAGTGGTTTATTTACATGTTATTGCTGGAAAAAGTCCTTTAAACAAGACAGTGCAGAGAAAACACCTTAGAGCTAAGTATCAGCTTCTCAGATTCCTCACAGCAGCTTTACTACATCTCATTTTTACGGCTTCTATATAGTCATATGTTCAGGCTTTCAAAGAGCTGCTACTTCATGATGACAGTAACTCTTCTGTGTTTATTTTTATTTCCAAGTTTGTGATTTTTAAGAGGCTACTTTAGGACTGTGAATTGTTTCACTGTCTTTTCACTTTCTCGCTTTAGTTCTTCAATGTGGGCATCTAGGCGCTCTAGAATGTGATGAGACCTCAGCTCCTCCTCTTCCAAAAATCTTGTGGCTATTGAACCAAGAGGAGACAGAGGCAAGGGACACTAGAAGAGAAACAAATTTTGACATATGTAAGTTGAACAGTATATTTCTAAGACATAGTATTCATGTTATTTTCTAACTACCAATATCAAAAGGGGAATGGTTTCCTCTGACAAGATATTGTTTTTATCCTAACGATAATAATAGTAAAAAAAAAAAAGTTCCACAAAAATTAACACAGATCTCTTCCTTTCTGACACAGTTATGTAAGTGTGAAGTGTCATATAAATATATTAGTTACTCATCTGAAAACTTTCAGAGCCTTCTATACCCTGAAGAGATATACTTAATGCCTATTTATTTCAAACTTACTTATAAAAATCTGAATGTTACTTTTTAAAGTATAGAAAATCTACCTGTAATAAATTAGATACCAGTTAAAAATCAATTATTTGCCTTCCTCCAAAATTTGAGTCTACAGCCCCTTGTCTGAAATCACTGGTTTCAGAATTTAGATGTACCATATTTAGTTGATGCTTATCTGCAGTAGTTATTTTCTATAACGTCATCTCAAACACTGAATTAATGAACATTGAAACACTGCTCTTATGGGAAACATAAACACATACACACAAACTTCACACAGATTATACTCCTAACTCCTAAAAATAACTCACCAGGTAGATTTTGTTTGCTTTATTTCACAAAAAACAAGGTTCACAGTGTTTAGTGACTTGCCTGAGGCCACCCCATTAATGGGTGCCAAAGTTGGGGTTCAAACCCTGTTCAAGCCCAGCATCTGAGCTTCGTGCACTGTACTGCCCCTGAGTGGCTCTATCTTCTGGGCCTTTCAGCACAAGAGCTGAAACAAGAGGGTAACGTACCACCCTGACTGACCTTAGCTGGAAACATGCAAGTCCAGTGACTCACATTTTGTCCAGCTCTGCCATGTTCATGAATAACTGTGGAAGTGCTTATGGGTTCTGCTTACGGGTAACTAATAGTTGAGCAAGTAGATGAATTCACAAATATAGAATATATGACCTATGATGAGTCTGAGGTAATATCACATAATCAAATACACTGGTATTTCTGACATAAAATGTTAAGTGGAATCAATCGACATTTTATCACATCATATCAGTTCAGGCCAGGTCAGGTCTTAGTGCCAAACTTAGAAAGAAAGTTAGTCATCAGGTCTTTTTTGGATTTCAGAATTACACATATAGTACATTTATTTCAACAACCAAAAGAGAACTCCTATGGACTTGTTGGCACATTAAAAAGTCAAAAATACTGAACTTTCACGGGTACAGGACCATCAGGATGATGAGAATGAACGGCCAGAGGTAAGTGCTTCAGCACAGAAGGCAAAAACAAGGGTGGAGAGGAGTCCTCACATCTGCTGCAGGAACAAGGGGCCAGCCCTGTCGAAGGGCAGCGTCTGGCACCAGGGCCCCGCGGGGCGGCACCCAGCCTATGGTCTGTAACAGACACATCAGCTGCCATTACTCCCTCTGCCTCAACCCACTCTTTCCCTTTCCAGCCATTCCTTTTCTCCTTCACCACCGTCTATGCGCCAGGACTGTCTTGGCAGGCAGAGATATTCTTGAACCAATCATTTCCAATACAAAGGTGACCCTCTCTGAAAAAGGCAGGAAGGGAATTTTCAACTTTGGCTAAAAATAAATGAATCCCTATAACTTATATTTAACAAGACACATTTTGAAAAGTACTCATGGCTGAAGTCTTCACAAGCAAAATCTTAGGACAGAAATACATGAGAATAACAAAGGGTACTTAAGAGAAAGAACCAGTAATGAGACAAAAAGTAAAACAAACCCTCCGCCTTAAAATAAAAAAATAAAATCAAACTAAACACACTTAATAAACTAGTATGATCAGAAAGTTTCCATACCGAAGATGTAAAGTCTTCTGGGTCATTTATACTCTCAGAGATAGTGTCAGAAAAGTTGGTTTCATTTGCATCTAGCACTGAAGGCAGAGAGTGAGTTTTGCACAGAAAGTTAGATGGCAGAGAGACAGTGGAGCAGCAAGAGCTGATCTGATGGCTCGGAGGGCTGAAGCCCCGGGACAGGGACACAGGCTCTATGCTATCCGATGCTTGTCCTTGCGGAGAATGAAGACCTGCTTTGTAGGGCTCAGCCTGCATCCCATCATGCCTGTGCTGGCCATGGGCTGGCCTGGATAGCAGGTTAGAAAATAAAGCAGATAAACATTGTAGCAATTTTCCTCCTTTAAAACAGACTTATTGTTGGAAGTTCAATAAAAATACAGAACCGGACTAAGGAGAAGGCTATAATTTACAAAATCAGCAGCCTGTTCAGACCAGGCATTCTTTTCATCACCCTGGCCCCAAATACCCAATCCCCATGACCATGTCCGTGCCCCCACAGACTTACACAACAGCAAGGAAGACAAGTAAGCTATCCGAGTGCCCTAGCGGGGTTGGTGGTAGGACAGAGGGAAGCACTGTGCAGAGAGAAGTCCCTTATCTTTACCTGGGGGTGAGGTGGGAGTGGCGGAGAGGGTGTCAGCAAAAGTTCCTAGTAGGAAAACACCGAGCTGACGCCCGGTGGTTTTTTATTGAATGCTGATGTTTTAGGTAACAATCTATTATTAGTTCACCAAAAATACAAAAGAAGCTTTTTATAAAAAGCTAACTTCCACTTCTTATGGGACAAGTGAAGCTAGAGGGGTGGGAAGCAGCATGACAAAACTCAGGGGAATTAGGCTGCTGTTCTCACCTACATCTAGCAGTTTGCATAAAAGTGATATATAACGCCCTACATTTTTTAACCTAACAGCTTTATTTGTACACACTGTAGTTCAGAATTAAACATAGGGTCCTTTGATAAAGATTTAATTTCTACAAATTGGAAATTATTCTCAAAGAAATGAGCATTACATAATAAAGATACATATTTTAAATAAACTATGAAGAAAATTTACTTGAACTCTGTATTCTTGAACTCAGGTACTCTGCTGTGTATTGGTTTAAAGATCCTGTCCTGGTTTTTTTTGCATATCTGAGTAGAAATCTCCAGCTGACCTTTGGTATCCATCAAATCTTTCTGTAGTTGTTGATTTTCAGATACTAATTTATTTAATGCCTCAATATAATTTTCCTGGAGGTCTGCTACTGAAATCTCTTTTGCCTAATAAAAAAAACAGAGGCACTTAATTTGTAAAAGAATACTTGTGATCTGTGATACTGCTGGTGGAAAATTACTTTTAGCTGTGACTAGTTAATTTATGGTTTTACTTAGGAAAAAGTATAGATCTGGCTTTGGCACCTTAAAAAAAAGGGGGGTGTATTTCTTACAGTTAATGGGGTAGGAGCACAATGGACTTCCCTGATATGTAAAGGAATATCCAAGGAGCTGGAGGAAGGCTGGAACTAGGATGAAAGAAAGCTACAAATGAGAATCAAAAACTTTCTCTTTCTTTTTTAAGAAAGAGAAAGTTGAACTTAGTGAAATAAATCAGACAGAGAAACACAAAGACTATATGTTATCACTTATATTGGGAAACCAAAAAATAAAACAAATGGGTATTACAAAACAGAAATAGACTCACAGACACAGAGAATGGTTACCAATGGGGAGAGAGAAGGGGGTGCGGCTAGACAGGGGTAGGGGATTAAGAGGCACAAACTACTATGGATAAAATAAATAAGCTACAAGGATATATTATACAGCAGACAATATAGCCATTATTTTATAATAACTTTAAACAGTATAATCTATAAAAATATTGAATAAATATGTTGTATACTTTGATATAATATTGTAACTATGCAATTATTCAACTATAGTTTAACTTAAAAAAAAAAGGAAAAGAGGGAAGGTTGAATAGCCCCACAATACCTGTGCAAGAAAATCAAGAGACCTATTTCAAAGAAAGAAATCTGAACATAAGGTTCTGAAAAGGAATTCTGGCTGGCATGGATAACTTCTAAATAAATAACTCTCTGGTCTTAAAATCTTTTACATAATGTGGTACCTATTCTGGGATGTGAGATTGATTTCAACATGATAAGTCAGTATTCAACAAGGATAAGGTAGGAATTACTACTCTGATATGGTCTGAATTCTGTGATTATAAATTCTACTGCTCTTCAATTCTAGGTGTTTCCTAGTAATATAGTACCTAAAAAAACAGAAGTCTGGACCATTTTTTCCTAATGACAAAATATTTTCATTCGCATTCTGAAAAATTATGGTTATCTTCTTTGGAATTTAATACGATGTTTACTTGCTCTTTTCTACAAAGAATTTTTTGAAAATAAGCTGGTCAAGTAGTTTGACAAACACAATTTACCTAACAAAAAATAAAGCTTAAAATACAACCATTTAACCATTTAACTATCTGTACTAGTAGTGACAATAAGTTGTAAAATCTTTCAGCAAGTTGTTGACAGATAAAATCTCAAAAAAAAAAACAAACAACTTTTATTTTCACTGTGGTAAATAATTTATCAGAGCTATTGCTTTCATTACAAAGCTAATTAGATACTTTTATTAAGAGTCATTTAGCCAAAATTATTCATTTGTAAAAGTAATATCACCTTCCTAGGATGGTAAATGCAAAATGGTACTTTCTAATAATTGTTCTTAATACATATATCATGTTTATACTGTAACTTCAAAATCAGAGGGAGTCTAAACTGTTGACACAATTCTCAACAGCCAGAGTTTGATATCTAATGTCATTAAAGACATCTTTTAGAAGAAATTAATGTTTGCTTTTTCCAGGCAGGCATCATTTAAATTTTTCTCAAATTTATTATTTTATTAACAACAATTACAAACAAATGAATGTGAAAGGTAATATAAAAAGTGCACAGCAAGTACACACCTGGCTGTGTGAAGAAAGGACATCACTACCACTGTTAGAGGTTTCAGGAGAAATTAAGCTGAACAGAATCTCTGGCCATAGTCTGGGTTAAGCACCTCTGAAAGTTCCCAACTCTTAAATATAAACAGGTAATCACACTACATAAGATAAAAGTCTCAATCAGCCATTTCCAAATCCCAAGCAGTGACAGACTTTATTTCCTTGGGCTTCAAAATCACTGCAGATAGTGACTGCAGCCATGAAATTAAAAGACACTTGCTCTTTGGAAGAAAAGCTATGACCAACCAAGACAGAATATCAAAAAGTAGAGACATTATTTTGCCAACAAAGGTTCATCTAGTCAAAGTTATGGTTTTTCCAGAAGCCATGCACAGATGTGAGAGTTGGACCATAAAGAAAGCTGAGCACCAAAGAAATGATGCTTTTGAACTGTATTGTTGGAAACTCTTGACAGTCCCCTGGACGGCAAGGAGATTCAACCAGTCAACCCTAAAGGAAATCAGTCCTGAATATTCACTGGAAGGACCGTTGCTGAAGCTGAAGCTCCAATACTTTGACCACCTGATATGAAGAACTGACTCACTGGAAAAGACCTGGGAAAGATGCTGGGAAAGATTGAAGGCAGGAGGAGAAGGGGATGACAGAGGATGAGATAGTTGGATGGCATCACCAACTCGATGGACATGACTTTGAGCAAGCTCTGGGAATTGGTGATGAACAGGGAAGACTGGCATGCTGAAGTGCATGGGGTTGCATAGAATCAGCCACAACTGAATTGAACTGAAATCCTGAGCCTTTTGAAGACTCTGTGGTGCAAATCAGGTTCTTGGTTTTCTCCACCACTAGCTTAGTATTGCTTATCAAGGTGTATAAAGTCGTTTTCCTTCCTTCCATCTATGCATCCTTCCTTTCTTCTTTCCCTCCTTCCATCCACCTTCCCCCTTACAAAATATTTAGCTATTGTCTCCTCTCCTTTTTCCATCCTTTCACTTTAAAAAACAAAAGTCCTTTCACTTTAGTTTTAGAGGGATTTGGCGAGGAAGCATATGTTCATCTGCCACATTAAATGACGGCATAACATTTCCTAGTAAAGAAAATCATGAAACTATCCCTCTACAGACTAACATTTACATTTTTTCAAAATCTTGGATACTGCCAACAACAATGAAATGACCATTTTCATGCATTTGCTTCTCCAGGAGGGTTCTTTGGGAACGCAAACTGATGACAAAAGGAGAACAATTCAGGAATGACAACCAAAATCAGAAATGTACATGACTCAGGACTTTATAGACTGCATGTATTTACATTTGGTTTAATGGACATTGCTAAACTGCCCTCCAGAATAGATGTGTCAGTTTACTTTCTCATTAACAGAGCACTAAAGAGCCTGTTTCTGCTCTATATCCCAGCCAACACTGGTTATATTAGTTTTTAAAAAATCATTGTCAAGTCAAAAAACAAAAGAATATTTATTTCTTTTGATTATTAAAGGGATGTAACTGCTCTTCTTTGCTGAATTTCTGCATTACTTCTATGATTATCTATTTATGGACTATGTAGATCACAACAAACTGTGGAAAATTCTTCAAGAGATGGGAATACCAGATCACCTTACCTGCCCCCTGCAGGTCAAGAAGCAACAGTTAGAATTGGACATGGAACAACAAACTGGAACTGGTTCCAAATTGGGAAAGGAGTATGTCAAGGCTATATATTGTCACCCTGTTTATTTAACTTATATGCAGAGTACATCATGAGAAATGCTGGGCTGGATGAAGCACAAGGTGGAATCAAGATTGCTGGGAGAAATATCAATAACCTCAGATATGCAGGCTTCAAACTCAACATTCAAAAAACGAAGATCATGGCATCCAGTCTCACCACTTCATGGCAAAGAGATGGGGAAACAATGGAAACAGTGAGAGACTTTATTTTCTTGGGCTCCAAAATCACTGCAGATGGTGACTGCAGCCATGAAACTAAAGTACGCTTGCTCCTTGGAAGAAAAGCTATGACCAGTCTAAATAGCATATTAAAAAGCAGAGACACTACTTTGCTGACAAAGGTCCATGTAGTCAAAGCTATTGTTTTTCCAGTAGTCATGTATGGATGTGAGAGTTGGACTATAAAGAAATCTGAGTGCCAAAGAATCAATGCTTTTGAACTGTGGTGTTGGAGAAGACTCTTGAGAGTCCCTTGGACTGCAAGGAGATCCAACCAGTCAATCCTAAAGAAAATCAGCCCTGAATATTCATTGGAAGGACTGATGCTGAAGCTGAAGCTCCAATACTTTGGCCACCTGATGTGAAGAACTGACTTATCTGAAAACACCCTGATGCTGGGAAAGATTGAAGGCAGGAGGAGAAAGGGACGACACAGGATGAGATGGCTGAGTAGTATCACCGACTGCACATTAGTTTGAGCAAGCTCTGGGAACTGGTAATAGTCAGGGAAGCCTGGCCTGCTGCAGTCCATGGGTTCTCAAAGAGTCGGACATGACTGAGCGACTGAACTGTACTGAACTGAACCTATTTTCCTACTAGATCCCAATGATTGTATTATCTTTATAAGGCCTTATATATTAATATTTTATATTAACCTCGTGTCTGTTAACAGATTGTTTTCCTCTAGTCTATCAGTCTTTTAAATGGGGCCTTTTGTAGTGCAGAAATTTTATATTTTTATGTTGTAGAATTCTTTATGTTGTAAAAGTCTTTGTAGTTTCAAGATGCTAAGAGAGTCTCACCCTCTCAAAAGATTATAAAAATGGTTTCCTGTATTTTCCTTTAGTTGAAATAAAGTATTCGTGTAGTGTTTTGCATGTTCTTCCACCCCAGCCTCCACAATCCTTGAGAGTGAAACTAAAACTACTTAGCCAACAGGGGCATTGTATAACCACGAATTTTTGGAGGCATATACTCTCCAGAAAAACAGAAAAAAAGAATTTCTAAAATCTCTGGGCATTTGACCTGTATCAAGAAAAGAGGGGTAAGAAATAGATAGGTCATTTTTCAAAACTAACAATTTTATAACAAAATAGTTAAAAGAGCACCCACACAGTTGGTAACTCTCTGTTAGCTAATCCTGTTCTCTGGTTTCACAGAAGCTTGTTTACATTCCTTATCCTCCCTACTGGATTACCCTCAGTCTTGTAAAGACAAGAATCTTATTCTGTGTCTCCTAAATACTTTGAGCATAAAAGATTCTAGAACATTTGATTAAATGAAGTTTATTTTCTCTAGTGGCTCAGATGGTAAAGAATCTGCCTGCAATGCAGGAGATAAGGGTTTGATCTCTGAGTTGGGAAGATGCCCTGGAGAAGGGAATGGCTACCCATTCCAGTATTTTAGTCTGGAGAATCCCATGGACAGAGGAGTCTGGAGGGCTATAGTCCATGGGGTCGTAGAGTCAGATACATCCGAGCAACTAACACTTTCACTTAATACTTTTACCTTGTAGAAATACATTTAAAACAAAAATACTTAAAAGATGACATACTTTATAATGAAAAGATTGTGAAAATAGTAATTACAGTAGTAATAACAGTGTTAAATATTTATTATATACCTATTAAATGCCAGACACTATGCTAAACCCTTTATATACATTGTCTCTATTAAGAACACAGACTACATGTATTTTTATCACATATAGTATTTTTTAAAATCTTCCAGTTGCTGGAGTGAAGAGTCATATTTTGCTCACTCCCATCACTGTCTTGACTTCTTTTTCAGAAAGTTTTTGCAGAAGGATCATCTCATAGTTTGATCTTAGCTTTCTCTTTACAATATCAGTATTTACAAAGTAATTACTTTTACAGCTTGGACAGCAGAAAAGCAAGTTCCTATATATGTACCTCATGTAAACCCAATTCCAATTTCATCACCATTTCAGAAAGATGACGATTTTCTAACTTGAGTGATTCCAGCTGACCCAACATCTCCTGAGAAGGGAAAAGTAGAAAAAAAGAAATAAATGTAATGAATAAATCAAATGCATCTTAAAATTTTTTTCTATATATAATTTTCATTAAGTGAAGTTACATTCTTCATTCATATATGAAGATTCCCTGGTGGCTCAGAGGTTAAAGCATCTGCCTCCAATGCGGGAGAGCCGGGTTTGATCCCTGGGTCGGGAAGATCCCCTGGAGAAGGAAACGGTAACCCACTCCAGTATTCTTGCCTGGAGAATCCCATGGACGGAGAAGCCTGGTAGGCTACAGTCCACGGGATCGCATAGAGTCGGACACGACTGAGCGACGGAACGGAACGGAACGAAGTTACATTCTTCATTCATATATACAAATACTTTCTAAAACGTTTTTCGAAGAGGTGTTTCAACATGAATTTGTACGCATGCAATTAAGAGTATTATTCTAAACAGATCAATCCAGGCACTGGTGACTCCCTGGCACTCCTTTTCCTGGCCTCTGCCTCCAGCATCTTGCAATCTGCACTCCTTCCAAGGGTAGTAGCTTATTTTGAAGATTCCTGCCTTCCTTGGCGTCCGGCTTCTTTTGTGAAAACTATCTGGTTCTCTTCCTTATTGTCTCTGTCCTTTTCAGCATCATTCTGGCACCTCTTTACCCTAAATGAATAGCTTCCTAAGTTGGGTTCAAGTCTCTCCTCTTCACACTCTATGCCTTCTCCTGACAATATCTAAGTTTCTGGGGGTTTCAAATGCCAACTTCATGTAAAGACTTCCACAGCTAAATGTCTTACCTTGATTTTAACCTTGCACTCCAGGCCTTCTGTGGAACTATTAGATATTTCCATATGAAAGTCCAGCTTTTATCTCAAACCAGTGTCCCATCGCCAGCTTCCGCATTTTGTGTACCTTTCATACAAATTCATTATCTTCCCCAAACCTGCTCCTTATCTTCTCTGTATTTCATTAAAGAGCATCACTCTCTAATCAGTTGCCCAAGCCGGAATCCTAGTGACATCCTTCCCTAACTCTGTCTAACTCACTCTCCCTGTCCAATCAAATACAAAGTCTAGTCAATCTTACCAGGCAAGTATCTCCAGAATGTATCCATTTCCCTGGGTCTCCCCTGCGCAGTGCTCAGGTCACCACCTCACTGCTGTGACAGCATCTGAGTGATCTCTCTGCCTCCTCGCTTATTCTCCATACAACCACAGAAACTTTTTATTCCTGTTTAACCCATTCTCTACAGACCCTAAGATACCATGAAACCCCTGCACAGGGCAGGGGGGCCCTTCAGGAGCTCATCCCTCTTTCCCATTTCATCCCTCACCACTTGTCCCACCTGCCACAGTGAACAAGGTAACCTTCCCCACTCACCACAGAAACAGTCTTTCCACTTGTCTGAACTACTCATAACTCCTGCCAATCTTCACTAGACTATTGTTAACCAGCCTAAAGAAGAGGGTTAATAAAAATTTACTGAATTAAACACTATGGAAATTATACCTTTAATAAACTGAACCTTCAAAAACAAACTTCAAATAAAGAAAATTTTTGTTCAAGTTTCACCTTATGCTCTACTGCTTTTTCTTCTGCCTTTTGTATCTCTGCTTTGAGTCTCTTTTCCATGTCAGAGGAAGAACTTTTGGTGGAAGCAATAGTGATATCTCGCTGATGTAACTCTCGAGTTAGCTGGGAGATCTCCATCTTCATTCCTTCTAGTACAGAACTGTAACTCTGTTCAGCCTGTAAAATCTGTTCTTTCAACTGCAAAAAAATAGAAAGCATTACAAATTGAGAGAAGACATGTTAGATAGAAAAATATAATATTAATAATAGAGTAATTTTTACCTTGCCTCAAGTCATAAATTTTTCCCTAATTAAATATGCAAAAAATTAGCAATTTACCAAGCTGCATATCTGTACTGAAGGTCAGGTGGTTATGCCCACAATTATTTATTAGATCTCAGAACAGGGAGAGATGGCTGCCTCAAATGCTGAGAACCATCATCAAAGAGCTGAAGCACACATTGTTTAGAGGACAGCATTTGTTACCTTCACTCTTTCTGGTTGCAAATCTAAAAATTTTGCTTATATGGTTTCCTGGTCCACAGAAGACAACAGAAAGAGAAAAAGAAAGGAAATAGAAGTAATCTCAAAGAAGTAATAAAAAAAATAACTCAACAAACAGGACAGCCAGGGCCCACTAACACAGAGACAAATTCCACAAACTTCAAATGCCAATGAGGATATAACTGCCCACAGCACAGAAGAGAATACACATCCATCACCACCTTCAGTCAGTAAGAAAATACTAAATGCTATCTCAATGAATATGTTCATGCAAGCAAGAAGGTGTGTATCTTTTAGAAAATTTTTCATCAAGACACATTTAAAATAAAGTTGTAGAGTTCAAAGGGAGCAGGCTTCAATTATCTTGAAAATACTTAAATGGCATCCCTGAGGATGACACAGAAAGACATTCTCCTAAACACCTTACAGGTACTCTACTCATGAGCATCACATGGCCTCTGGATGACATTTTTCTCTCATTAAAATTAACTACTATAACCTCCCAACCCATCGTTCAGTCTACAAACACAGAGGGGTTTGCAACTCTCACCTTCTTGATCTCGGCCCTGTACTCATTGTTGTGCACTTCCATCTTCTTCAGCTCTCCATACTTTTCCATTAGCTCTTGGCTCAGCTGTTTACATGTTGCACTCACAGATTCTAAGCTATATGACAAAAATAAGGTCACATATTTAAAACAAAACAAAAACCTGAAGCCCACAAGTTGAGTTATCTAACTACCCTCTTAATGTCCAAGAAATAAACATCACTTTCTACCCTAAAATAAAACTCATTTCTAATTTCCATATCAGTGGAGTCAGCAAAATCTAATCTACACTTCTGGGAAGATACTTTTGACTTCTGTGTTCACCTACATACCTTCTATCTGCTTAAACTACTACTGGTTACAAAATTCTAAATGTTATAACAACTTAGGCAATTTTTTCTCTCTAGTTGTACACGAGCTGCCATCATGTCAGTCTTCACCATACTTAATTACCATCCCATCCGACACACAGCTGCCAAAATAATCATGAGTTTCCAACCTGTCACCTTTACTTATCCCTCATCAGATATAAGAACCTCAGGGACAGCATACCTCTCTTATCTCACAGCTCATATCCACTATAAAGTCTTTTTGCTTCTAAATGGCTAGGCTTTACAGTCTGCCTTGTGCCATGTGCTAAGCCTGACTTCTTTTCTTTTCACGTACCACCCCCTTGGCCATACAGCACCTCCCCGTCCCACCTGACAATGGACAGTCAACACCCTTTCAAGAATCAAATCAGCATTTACCTGGATAGAGCCACCCCGACCCTCATTCCCCTAAATCATCTTAAAAAAACAGTCTACTTTCAATTGTTAGAGTTTGAATGTAGACAGTTTCTAGAACTTTCACTTTAAATTGCTCTTAGGTCTTTTAATGTACATATTCTGTCTCTCAAACTACAAATTCTATAATTAAAATAATATCTTTAACGTCTCACCTCCCTTTAACCTTGTCCAGCATACCCTCGGGCCCTTCCTTCATCATTCGGTTCCAGATTGTTCAATAAAGGCTTAATAACTGTTAGATTGTTCCCCCACACAGCCAATTTACCAGATAACGTATTGTTCAAAATGTCACCTTGGCAATACAACAACACAAAACAATCATGTACATTCCTCCAGTTCCTATTTCAGGGAGTATTCTGTTCAAACTGAGCAATACAAATAAGCTGTCCAAAAGGGTTCCTTTTTCTACCTGTCTTTTGATATTTAAAATAATTTTTAAAGTCATTCAGTTTTATTACTGAACAGGGATATTTGTATCCATTTATTCCAATCTTATTTCTAAAAATCCTACAATGCTTATTATGTGGTACTTAGTACATGACTATGTCAAAGCACTGAGGTAGAGAAAGAAGAAAAATCAGAAACAATCTTGTCCTATCTAAAGATGGGAAAATTGAGGCCTAAAGAGAATAAGGTGTTCCAGGTTGGCAGTGTGTCAGAAGCAAGGCACAAGTCTTCAGAGTCTGCCGAAAGCATAGCAAAACATGTAAAAGACCACTAAAAAGTTAATCGATGGAAAATCTATGATAAAAAATATAATTATTAGCTCTAATATCAATAACAATTTGTCATTGTTGTTTAGCTGCTAAGTCGGGTCCACCTCTTTTGTGGTCCCATGGATCCCCACAAGGCTCCTCTGTCCATGGGATTTCCCAGGCAAGAATTCTGGAGTGGGTTTCCATACCTTCTCCAGGGGATCTTCCCAACTCAAGGATTTAATCTGTGTCTCCTTCATTGGTACAAATGGATTCTTTACCTGCTGAGCCACCAGGGAAGCCATGTCAATAAGAATGTGCTGTGCTGTGCTTAGTTGTGTCCAACTCTTTATGACCCCATGGATTGTAGCCCACCAGGCTCCACTGTCTATAGGGATTCTCCAGGCAAGAATACTTGAGTGGGTTGCCAAGCCCTCCTCCAGGGGATCTTCCCAACCCAGGGACTGAACCCAGGTCTGCCGCAATGCAGGCGAATTCTTTACTGTCTGAGCCACGAAGGAAGCCCGTCAATAAGAATACTGAACTTTATTTTATTCAATCTACAGTGTGCAAATATACTTCAGTAATGAGAATTAAGAATATCTTAAGTATTTCAAGGTGAGAAATAAAACAAAAACTCTGTGGATGAATGTATATTTACTATGCAAAGAAAATATTTAGTGGTTTCCAAAAACAGAAATAAAAGATATATTAGTTAGAGTAGGGACAAAAATTTGTTACTTAAAAAGGCAAAATGGAAATTTTTTGGTTGTTTGTTTCCCTGCAGGCTAACAGTTTATATATTTTTATCGTCTACATGCAGAAAACATTAGAGTACAAATGGCTGTGATTTACATTTAAAATAAAATATCAAACTGCTCCCAATCAAAAAGTTCTGCAGTATGACAAAAAAAAAAGTTCACCATATTGTAATACAAGTGAGCTGGGCATAGTACAGCATAAATAAGGATTCAATCAACACACAAGGACACATCAACAGCACTTCAGAACAGAAGGAAGGAGCACCACATGTCCAGTAAGACCTCCCCAAGAGAAGCTCCAGTGAGGTGCTGGCAGAGGGGAAAGCCAGTCTAACTGACGGCCTTCTGCATGGGAGAAATGTGAAGACATACAGAGAGTCAATAGAGTCACCTCTTGAAGAATTGGGTTTTGAAGAAGAGCAGAGAAATATGGAAGTAACTTGACAGGGATGTAGAACTAAAAGAGGGTTTTCATCTTTTTCCCAAGATGAGGAATATTAAAACATATTTAATACCAGCGGAAATGATTTAGCAGAGATTAAGATTTGACAATGTAAAAACGAAAAGAAAAAAACTGTAGAAACTAAACATAAGTGGAATCTTAGAAGCACAGACATGTCATCCATTGATTTATCCACTCTTAACAGATTAAGGGGAGAAGGCAATGGCAAGCCACTCCAGTACTCTTGCCTAGAAAATCCCATGGACAGAGGAGCCTGGTGGGCTACAGGGGGTCGCTACTAGTCGGACAAGACTGAGCAACTTCACTTTCACAAGTTGGAGAAGGAAATGGCAACCCACTCCAGTGTTCTTGCCTGGAGAATCCCAGGAATGGCGGAGCCTAGTGGGCTGCTGTCCATGGGGTCGCACAGAGTCGGACACGACTGAAGTGACTTAGCAGCAGCAACAGATTAAGGGCACAGACAGGTGCAGACTGACTAGTAGGTTAGGTGGTAAAAAGATTAGGAGGTTCTCCTTTAATTGAGATCAAAGTTCTCCTTTAATCTCAATGAAATCAGAAGTTAGGCCAATTTGTGAAAGCTGGAGGAAAAACATGTTTTCATTTGTTACATTACCTTACTTTATCAATACAATGATTGAAACACTTTCCAACAATTTGAACATTGCTGAAATGCATGTAATTATCTACCTGCCTTCCAGACGCGTCACCTCTGCCTGCAGAAGCTCTTCACTAGTGTGGGTAAAATCCAGTTGGCAGAGCATGTTCTGCAAGTTCCCCTGCCCTTGAGAGGCATACCTCCTTTCTGCCAGAGGTTCCTCCAGTGACCTACGGAAGACATAGAAGGACTGTTAAAGGCCTCTATCTTTGCAAACAAAAACAACACAGAGGCAGTTCATATTTTCCCAACTCTTTTTAGTAATGAAACTCTTCAGAATTCTTTTGTCTGTTTCCTGGTTTACCAAAAAAAAAAAGTTAGCTGACACTATAGAGCTTCTTTATCTTTGGCTGCAAAGAATATAATCAATCTGATTTCGGTATTGACCATCTGGTGATGTCCATGTGTAGAGTCTTCTCTTGTGTTGTTGGAAAAGGGTTGTTTGCAATGACCAGTGCATTCTCTTGGCAAAACTATTAGCCAAGGCCAAAACTGTACTCCAAGGCCAAATTTGCCTGTAACTCCAGGTGTCTCTTGACTTCCTACTTTTGCATTCCAGTCCACTATGATGAAAAGGACATCTTTTTTGGGTGTTACTTCTAGATCTTGTAGGTCTTCACAGAACCGTTCAGCTTCTTCAGCATTACTGGTCGGGGCATAGAGTTGGATTACTGTGAAACTGAATGGTTTGCCTTGGAAACAAAGAGATCATTCTATTGTTTTTGAGATTGCATCCAAGTCCTGCATTTCGGACTCTTTTGTTGACTATGATGGCTACTCCATTTCTTCTAAGGGATTCTTGCCCACAGTAGTAGATATAATGGTCATCTGAGTTAAATTTACCCATTCCAGTCTATTTTAGTTCACTGATTCCTAAAACGTCGATGTTCACTCTTGCCATCTCCTGTTTGATCGCTTCAAATTTGCCTTGATTCACGGACTTAACATTCCAGGTTCCTATGCAATGTTGCTCTTTATAGCACCGGACTTTACTTCCACCACCAGCCACATCCACAACTGGGTGCTGTTTTTGCTTTGGTTCCGTCTCTTCATTCTTTCTGGAGTTATTTCTCCACTGATCTCCAGTAGCATACTGGATACCTACCGACCTGGGGAGTTCATCCTTCAGTGTCCTATCTTTTTGCTTTCTCATATTGTTCATGGGGTTCTCAAGGCAAGAATACCAGAGTGGGTTGCCATTCCCTTCTCCAGTGGAACACGTTTTGTTAGAACTCTCCATCATGACCCATCCATCTTGGGTGGCCCTACACGGCATGGCTCATAGTTTCATCGAGTTAGACGAGGCTGTGGTCCATGTGATCAGTTTGGTTAGTTTTCTGTGATTGTGGTTTTCAGTCTGTCTGCCCTCTGATGGAGAAGGATAAGGATGCTTCCTGATGGGAGAGACTGAGGGGGAAACTGGGTCTTGGTCTGATGGGCAGAGCCGTGGTCAGCACATCTTTAATCCAGTTTTCTGTTGACGGGGCGGGGGCCTGTGTTTCCTCCCTGTTGTCTGACCTGAGGCCAAACTATGGTGGAGGTAATGAAGATAACGGCAACCTCCTTCAAAAGGTTCCATGCACACACTGCCGCAATCAGTGCCTCTGACCCTGCAGCAGGCCACCGCCGACCCATGCCTCTGCCAGAGACTCCTGGACACTCACAGGCAAGTCTGGGTCAGTCTCTTGTGGGGTCACTGCTCCTTCTCCTGGGTCCTGGTGCACACAAGGTTTTGTTTGTGCCCCACAAGAGTCTGTTTCCCAGTCCTGTGTAAGTGCTGGCTGCTCTATAGTGGGGTTAATGGCGACCTCCTCCAAGAGGGCTTATGCCATACCCAGGTCTGCTGCACCCAGAGCTCCTGCCTCTGCGGCAGGCCACTGCTGACCCGGACCTCTGCAGGAGACACTCAAACACAGTTCTGGCTCAGTCTCTGTGGGATCTCTGGGTCCCAGAGGCACAAGGTTTGTTTGAGTCTTCCGAGTGTCTCTGGCTGGTATGGGGTTTGATTCTAAACGTGATTGTGCCCATTCTACCATCTTGGAGGGCTTCTCCTTTGCCCTTGGACATGGGGTATCTTTTTTGTGGGAGCCAACATTCTTCTGTTGACAGTTGTTCAGCAGCAAGTTGTAATTTTGGAGTTCTCGTAGAAGATAAGCACATGTCCTTACCAGCTACTAATCATGATCTATTTTACCAAAGAAGGTAGGCCTCCCAGGAGACATAAGACTATAATTCCTTTCACGTTTGAAGTTTCAGCAAGGGTACAAATTAACAGGAGACAGAGAGAGAACAGTCACTAAGTCATGTCTGACTCTTTGCAACCCCATGGACTGAAGCCTGCCAGGCTGTTCTGTCCATGGGATCATCCTGGCAAGAATAATGGCTGCTGCTGCTGCTGCTAAGTCACTTCAGTCGTGTCCGACTCTGTGCAACCCCATAGATAGCAGCCCACGAGGCTTGCTCCCCCATCCCTGGGATTCTCCAGGCAAGAACACTGGAGTGGGTTGCCATTTCCTTCTCCAATGTGTGAAAGTGAAAAGTGAAAGTGAAGTCGCTCAGTCGTGTCCGACCCTTAGCGACCTCACGGACTGCAGCCTACTAGGCTGCTCCATCCATGGGATTTTCTAGGCAAGAGTACTGGAGTGGCTTGCCATTGCCTTCTCCGAAGAATAACGGCATAGGTTGTCATTTCCTCCTCCCGAGGATCTTCCCAACCCAGGGGATTGAACCCATGTCTCTTGCATTGGTAGGAGGATTCTTTACCATTGCACCACCTGGGAAGCCCATATAGATTGACAAAAGGGTTTCTAATTTTCTAAACATCAGAGTTTCTTGGTTAGGGGACCCAAACTGAAGGTAGAAAAAAATAACCATACAATATTATCTAATACCCTAAAAATTTAACTCAGAAATTAAAACTAAGAAAACCTATAATATGATCAAGCACAAAATTATGAATATGTAATATTAAAAACCATGCTTAATGCCAAACCACTCTGTGGTTTGGCTGGCTTCAGCAATATGTGAACTGTGAACTTCCAGATGTTCAAGCAGGTTTCAGAAAACGCAGAGGCACCAGAGATCAAATTGCCAACATCCGCTGGATCATGGAGAAAGCAAGAGTTCCAGAAAAACATCTATTTCTACTTCATTGACTATGCCAAAGCCTTTGACTGTCTGACCTGCCTCTTGAGAAACCTGTATGCAGGTCAGGAAGCAACAGTTAGAACTGGACATGGAACAACAGACTGGTTCCAATTAGGAAAAAGAGTACGTCAAGGTTGTATATTGTCACCCTGCTTGTTTAACTTCTATGCAGAGTACATCATGAGGAATGCTGGGCTGGAAGAAGCACAGGCTGGAATCAAGATTGCCAGGAGAAATATCAATAACCTCAGATATGCAGATGACACCATCCTTATGGCAAAAAGTGAAGAGGAACTAAAAAACCTCTTGATGAAAGTGAAAGAGGAGAGTGAAAAGGTTGGCTTGAAGCTCAACATTCAGAAAACGAAGATCATGGCATCTGGTCCCATCACTTCATGGGAAATAGATGGGGAAACAGTGTCAGACTTTATTTTTTGGGGCTCCAAAATCACTGCGGATGCTGATTGCAGCCATGAAATTAAAAGATGCTTACTCCTTGGAAGGAAAGTTATGACCAACCTAGATAGCATATTAAAGAGCATAGACATTACTTTGCCAACAAAGGTCCATCTAGTGAAGACTATGGTTTTTCCAGTGGCCATGTATGGATGTGAGAGTTGGACTGTGAAGAAAGCTGAGTGCTGAAGAATTGATGCTTTTGAACTGTGGTGTTGGAGAAGACTCTTGAGAGTCCCTTGGACTGCAAGGAGATCCAACCAGTCCATTCTAAAGGAGATCAGTTCTGGGTGTTCAATGGAAGGACTGATGCTAAAGCTGAAACTGCAATACTTTGGCCACCTCATGCGACGAGTTGACTCACTGGAAAAGACTCTGATACTGGGAGGGATTGGGGGCGGGAGGAGAAGGGGACGACAGAGAATGAGATGGCTGGATGGCATCACTGACTCGATGGACATGAGTTTGAGTGAACTCTGGGAGTTGGTGATAGACAGGGAGCCTGGCGTGCTGTGATTCATGGGGTCGCAAAGAGTTGGACACGACTGAGCAACTGAACTGAATTGAACTGAATAATATTTAAGGTTATACCTTATGGTCTCTACTGTGTGTTGAGTATCAACTGCCTTTAATTTTGCTTGTAGCTTCTCCTTTTGTATTCTTGCATCATGGATAAAACTTTCCTGAGTCTGAAGAGCTGCCTTCAATTCTCTCTTTTCTTCTTGCAGAACCTGTAAAAATACTCAGAAAAAAAGTCAGATGTTATTACAGTTTTTCTATTTCACGAGACAAGGAAGCCAGGAGTCAAACTGTAAATTATATAACAGATACAGTATTAATAGGCCCAATATCAATATCTGATCCATTGGCTACAGAGTAGGTAAGAAACTGCAGATTTTGGAACCCAGTTCTAGGTTAGTTAGTTTCTCTTAAAACAGACATACACACATTTCCTCAGTTATAGTATATAACAATTTAAAAATATACCTCTAGCAGTTTTTCCGATTCCCTCAATTTTTCTTCTTTCTGCCGCTGCTCTTGCATAATAGTCATATTGGTTCCAACCAAGTCATTGACTCTCATGGTGAGGCGCTCTATTTCCAACTCATTGGCACAGATAGTATCATTGGCCCGCTCTAGCTTACTGCTCAGGTGTTGAATTTCCGACTGGCTGGACAGTTCCACAGACTCTAATTTTTGTTTCCGATTGGCAAGCTGAGCCTAAAAATAACAAATTACCAATTGGTAAAAGTAAAAGAATAATCAATGAACAAGGAAGACCAAAATGAAACTGAGTTTTATCTCCATAAAAACAGCAACAGATGATTAAAAATATATAATTCATTCACCAGTCCAGTCAAAAAATGAACAAAAATTTAAGCAAACATTTCTCCAAAGAAGACATACAGATGGCCAATAAACACATGAAAAGATGCTCACATCACTCATTATTAGAGAAATACAAAAAACTACAGTGAGGTATCACCTCATACCAATCAGAATGGTCATCAGTAAAAAAAACAACTACAAACAATCAATGCTAGAGAGGATGTAGAGAAAATAGAACCCTACTGCACTGTTGGTGGGAACGTAAACTGGTAGTGCCACTACAGTATTGAGATTCATAACAAACTAGGAATAAAACCACCACGTGATGGTGGTTTAGTTGCTAAGTCATGTCTGGCTCTTGCAACCTCACAGACTGTAGCCCTCCAAGCTCCTTCGTCCATGGGATTTCCCAGGCAAGAATATTAGAGTGGGTTGCCATTTTCTTCTACAGGTGATATTCCCAATCTAGGGATCGAACCCACGTCCCTTGCGTAGAATGTGGTCTCCTGAATTGCAGGCAGATTCTTTATCACTTACCCACTACGGAAGCCCCCAAACTACCATATGACTTAGCAGTCCTACTACTGGGCATATACCCGGAGAAAGCCACAATTTAAAACGACACATGTACACCAATGTTCATCACAGCACTCTTTACAACAGCCAGAACATGGAAGGAACCTAGATGTCCATCAACAAATGAATGGATAAAGAAGTTGTGGTACAATGGAATATACTCAGTCATAAAAAGGAATAAATTTGAATCAGTTGTAGTGAGGTAGATGAACCTAGAGCCTCTTATATAGAGTGAAGCAAATCAGAAAGAAAAAAACAAGTATTATATATTAACACATACATATGGAATCTAGAAAAATGGTACTGATGAACCTAGTAGAGAACAGACTTGACACAGCGGGGGAAGGTGAGAGTGAGATGAATTGAGCAAGTACCACTGACATACATACACTATCATGTGTAAAACAGAGTCAGTGGAAAGTTGCTGTATAACACAGGGAGCCCAGTCTGGTGCTCTGTGATGACCTAGAGGCGTGGGAGGGGGGAGGGGAGGAAGGCTCAACATGGAGGGGATATATATACAATTAGGACTGATTCACACTGCTGTATGGCAGAAACTGACACAAACTGTAAAGCAATTTTCATCAGTTAAAAAAATTTATAAAGCTAGAAATAAAGTAGTTGTGGTACATATATACAATGGAATATTACTCAGCCATAAAAAGGAATGAATTTGAATTTGAGTAGTTTTAGTGAGGTGGATGAACCTAGAGCTTATTATACTAAGTGAATAAGCCAGAAAGAGAAAAACAAATATCATATATTAATGTATATATATGGAATCTAGAAAAATAGTACTGATGAACCTATTTACAGAGAAATGGAAATGCAGATGTAAAGAACAAACTGGTAGACACAGCGTGGGAAGGAGAGGGTAAGGCAAACTGAGAAAGTAGCGCTGACATATACACACTATCAATGTGTAATATAGGTAACCTTCCTAGTGGGAAGCTGCTATATAACACAGGGAGCCCCATCTGGCATTCTATGACCACTTAGAGGGGTGGAATGTGGCAGGTAGGGAGGCTCAAGAGATATATATATAATTATGACTGATTCACACTGATGTACTACAGAGGCCACCACAACATTGTAAAGCAATTGTTCTCCAATTTAAAAAAATAATATATATACATATATATGTCTATATATAATATATTCATGATAGAAAAAAAAAACTCCATGATAAAAACTAGGAATAGAGAGGAACTTTCTCAACTTGACAAAGACTTCTACAGAAACCATACAGCTAACATTATACTTAATGTTGGGAAACTTGACACTTTCCCACAAAGATCAGATATAAGGCAAAATCTATCCTCACATCACTCCTTTTCAACATCACAGTGGATGTCCTAGTTAATGCAGCAAGAAAAGAAAGAAAAGGTATACAGATCAGGAAAGAAGTCATAAAACTACCTTTATCCATAGATGATGTGATCATCTATGTAGAAAATCTGAAAGAATCAACCAAAAAAAAAAAAAAATGCCCTTGAGTTAATAAGCAACTATAGCAAGGTTGCAAGATACAAGGTTAATATATAAAAGTCAACCATCTTCCTATATGCCAAAAATAAACATGTGGAATTTAAATTAAAAACAAAACACAGGACTTTCCTGGTACTCCAGTGGTTAAGAATCTACCTTACAACGCAGAGGACACAGGTTCAATCCCTGGTCAGGCAGCTAAGATCCCACATGCCTTGGAGCAAATAAGCCCGTGCACCACAACTACAGAAGCTGGTATGATGCTGCAACTAAGACCCGTTGCAGCCAAACAAATAAAATAAAAATTAAAAAACAAAAAAACACAGCACTATCTATATTAACACCTAAAGAAATTACTTAAGTATAAATCTAATAAAATATGTACAAGATCTATAAGAGAAGAACTACAGATCTCTGATGAATGACATCAAAGAATAAATGAAGAGATATTCCATGTTCATAGAAAGGAAGACTCAATACTGTCAAAATGTCAGTTCTTCCCAATATTATCTATGAATTCAATACAATCCCAATTAAAATATCAGCAAGTTATCAATATTTTGTGAATATCAACAAAACTGATTCTAAAGTTTACAGGGAAAGGCAGAGTCAGAATAGTCAATACAATATCAAAAGAGAAGAACAAAGTTGGCTGATTGATGTTACCTAACTTCAAGATTTACTATAAAGCTATAGTAATCAACAGTATAGTATCAGCAAGAGAATAGACAAATAGATTAAGGGAACAGAATACAGAGCCCAGAAATTGACCCTTATAAATATAATCAACTGATCTTTGATAAAAAAGCAAAGGTAATAAGATGGAGCAAAGACAGTCTCTTCAACAAATGGTGCTGGAATAACTGGACATCCATATGCAAGAAAAAAAATTGACATGTCTGACAAAGGCTTGACACTCTCCACAAAAATTAATTAAAATGGATCATAGACCTAAATGTAAAATGCAAAACTTACAAAACTCTTGGAAGATAATATAGGAGAAAATGTAGCTAACTTTGGGTATTGTGGTACCTTTGTAAATACACCACCAAAGACATGATCCCTGAAAGAAATAACTGATGAGCTGAACTTCATTAAAATTTAAAACTTTTGCTCTGTAAAAGACAATGTCAACAGAATGAGAAGACAAGCCACTTTAGCAACTGTCTCATGGACCTGTAGTACACAATTCCTGTAGATTTGGATGATTTTTTAGGCTTTGTATCCCAGCTATACTGGTTTTTAGCTCCCAACTTTCTAGTTTTTCACAAGTTTAATTCCAGCATCCTAAAGGTACTTCATCTTCACACTGAAGATAGACATAAAGTATTTGTGTAAGTAAAACTTCCGGTATTCTAAGTATTTTTAAAAGGTAAAGCACACAATTTTATTTTAGAAATTTAAGTCTCTGGGAAATCTATCTCCTGTAGATTTAAAGATTTCATTGTATATAGTACAGGTCCAAAGTCCTACTATGGTCACATAAAGTAGATGCTCAATGATGCCCATAAGCCAGAGAGAGGGCGGGAGGAGAAAGGAAAAGAGGCAGAAAAACAGTGTTTATATAAATTACAGACCAAGGTTCCAGCATAAAGAATCAAAAACTTTTTACCATTCCTACAATAGTGTGAAAAAAAGAACATCAAATAGGTTTAGATGCATAGGAATAACTGCTAGGATGCAACTGCCTCCAAACTTTTAAAATACCACATAAACTACCCACCTCAACAAGGGGAAATCTTACCCAGAATTCTGCACAGAATAAAACACTGAAAATATTGGATGATGGTGGTAAGAGAAAGAGACCAGCTTACTGAACCTCCCAACCGTATTTTAAATTGAACAGTAGCCCTGGGGCTTGGCAGAACACAGCTACAAAACCACTGCTCACTGCTCAACTGAATGCTCAGGATGAAAGACAATACGTGATCGCAAAACATTAGCACTGTAATAGCTATTTAACATTCAGTTCAAACCTGTGATCTTAAAGTAAACTGGTGTTGAAATTAATATAAGCTATAGTTTAACCAGCGAGTCTAGATTTGATACATAAAAACTAACTAACATCTTAGTTCTACAGCATCAAAAATACAGACTTTTTCCCCCTTTTTTTTTTACAATGAAGTACCTCATGCGACGAGTTGACTCACTAGAAAAGACTCTGATGCTGGGAAAGGTTGGGGGCGGGAGGAGAAGGGGACAACAGAGAATGAGATGGCTGGATGGCATCACCGACTCTGTGGACATGAGTTTGAGTGAACACCGGGAGTTGGTGATGGACAGGGAGGCCTGTCGTGCTGTGATTCATGGGGTCGCGGAGAGTCGGACACGACTGAGCGACTGAACAGATGACATACAGTATGTTAGTTTCAGGTGTAAAACAGTGATTCAACACATATACATTATTACTGATCACCATGACATGTCTAACAGCCATCTGTCACTACACAAAGCTATTCAGTTCAGTTCAGTTCAGTCGCTCAGTCGTGACCGACTCTTTGCGACCCCGTGAATCACAGCACGCCAGGCCTCCCTGTCCATCACCAACTCCCGGAATTCACTTAAACTCATGTCCATCGAGTCGGTGATGCCATCCAGCCATCTCATTCTCTGTCGTCCCCTTCTCCCACCCCCAATCCCTCCCAGCATCAGAGTCTCTTCCAGTGAGTCAACTCGTCGCATGAGGTGGCCAAAGTATTGGAGTTTCAGCTTTAGCGTCAGTCCTTCCAATGAACACCCAGGATTGATCTCCTTTAGAATGGACTGGTTGGATCGCCTTGCAGTCCAAGGGACTCTCAAGAGTCTTCTCCAACACCACAGTTCAAAAGCATCAATTCTTCGGCAATCAGCTTTCTTCACAGTCCAACTCTCACATCCATACATGACCACAGGAAAAACCATAGCCTTGACTAGACGGACCTTAGTTGGCAAAGTAATGTCTCTGCTTTTTAATATACTATCTAGGTTGGTCATAACTTTCCTTCCAAGGAGTAAGCGTCTTTTAATTTCATGGCTGCAATCAGCATCCGCAGTGATTTTGGAGCCCAAAAAAATAAAGTCTGACACTGTTTCCACTGTTTCCCCATCTATTTCCCATGAAGTGATGGGACCAGATGCCATGATCTTTGTTTTCTGAATGTTGAGCTTCAAGCCAACCTTTTTACTCTCCTCTTTCACTTTCATCAAGAGGCTTTTGAGTTCCTCTTCACTTTCTGCCATAAGGGTGGTGTCATCTGCATATATGAGGTTATTGACAAAGCTATTATAATATTATAAATTATATTTCCTATGCTGCACATCACATCCCATGACTTAATTATTTTATAACTGGAAATTTAAATTAATTTCCTTCACCTATTTTGCCCAACTCCCCTCATCCTCTCCTCCATGACAACTACCAGTTTGTTCTCTGGATCTATGAGTCTGTTTCTGTTTTGTTTCATCTCTTAGATTTCACATGTAAGTGAAGTCATATGGAATTTGATTTTCTCTGTCTTATTTCACTCAGCATATCCTCTAGGGACATCCACATTGCTGCAAATGGTAAAATGTCACTTTTTTATGACTCATATACCATATTTTCTTTATCCATTCATCTATCATTGGGCACTTGGGTTGCCTCTGTATCTTTATTACTGTGAATAATGATGCAAAGAACATAAGGGTGCACATATCCTTTTGAATTAGTCTTTTTTTGGAAAAATGGACAGAATTGTAACTGTTAGATCATATTGTAGTTATTTTTTTAATTTTTAGGGAATCTCTATGCTGTGCTCCCAATTTATATTCCCACCAACATTGCATGGGGACTTCCCAGATGGCACAATGATAAAGAATCCGACTGCCAACGCAGGAGACACAAGAGACTTCGGTTCAATTCCTGGGTCAGGAAGATATCCGGAGTAGGAAATAGAAACCCAATCCAGTATTGTTGCCTGGAAAATTCCACGGACAGAGGAGCCTGGTGGGCTACAATCCATGGGGTTGCAAGAGTTGGACACAACAGAGTACATACACACAACAGCACATAAGGTTTCCCCTCTCTCTTCTTCAACACGTATTTGTTAACTTTGGATAACAGCCATTCTGACAGGTGTGAGATGGCATCTCACTGTGGTTTTGAATTGCATTTTCCTAATGATCAGTGATGCTGAATATCTTTTCTCAAGTCTGTATGTCTCCTTTGGAAAAATGTCAATTCAAGTCCTCTGCCAATTTTTTAAAATCAGTTGGTTTTTGACCTTGATCTCTTTAAGTTCTTTGTACATTTTAGATATTAAACTCCTTACAAAATAAATCTTTTGCAAATATGTTCTCCAATTCAATTTTCTTAGACACCAAAATCATTGCAGATGATGATTGCAGCCATGAAATTAAAAGACGCTTGCTCCTTGAAAGAAAAGCTATGAAAAACCTAGACAGCATATTAAAAAGCAGAAACATTATTTTGCTGACAAAGGATCATCTAGTCAAAACTATGGTTTTTCCAGTAGTCATGTATGGATGTGAGAGTTGGACCATAAAGAAAGCTGAGCGCCAAAGAAATGTTGCTTTTGAACTGTGGTGTTGGAGAAGACTCTTGAGAGTCCCTTGGACTGCAAGGAAATCAAACCAGTCAATCATAAAGGAAATCAATCCTGAATATTCATTGGAAGGACTGATGCTGAAGCTGCAACTCCCAATACCTTGGCCACCTGATGCAAAGAACTGACTCTTCTGACCCTGGGAAAGATTGAAGGCAGGGGGAGAAACGGACGACAGAGGATGAGATGGTTGGATAGCATCAACAACTCAATGGACATGAGTTTGAGCAAGCTCCAGAAGTTGGTGATGGACAGGGAAGCCTGGTGTGCTGCAGTCCATGGGGTCGCAGAGATGGACACGACTGAGCGATTGAACGTAACTGATTCAGCAGTATACCTTTTCACTTTGTTAACAGTTCCTCTACAATCAGTTCCTGTGCAAGGCTTTTTAGTTTGATGTACTTCCACTTGTTTATTTTTGCTTTTGTTTTCCTTGCCTGAAGACACAGATGCAAATATATATATATATATATATATATATATATTGCTAAGAACAATGCCAAAGAACATATTGTCTATGTTTTCTTCTAGGAGTTTTATGCTTTCAGGTTTCACATTTACTGTCATCTATTTTATTTTTATATAAGGTATAAAAAGCTGTCCAGTTTCATTCTTTTATCCCAGCACCATTTTTTGAAGAGGCTGTCTTCTCCCCCGTTGTATATTCTTGGCTGCCTTGTCATAAAAGTTCAATTCAGTTCAGCCACTCAGTCATGTCCAACTCTTTGCAACCCCATGGACTGCAGCACACCAGGCTTCCCTGTCTATCACTAACTCTTGGAGCTTGCTCAAACTCATGCCCATCGAGTTAGCGATGCATCCAACCATTTTATCCTCTATCATCCCTCTCTCTTCCTGCCATCAATCTTTCCTAGCATCAGGGTCTTTTTAATGAGTCAGTTCTTTGCATCAGGTGGCCAAAGTATTGGAGCTTCAGCATCAGTCCTTCCAATGAATACACAGGACTGATTTCCTTTAGGATGGACTGGTTTGATCTCCTTACAGCTCAAGGGACTCTCAAAGAGTCTTCTCCAACACCACAGTTCAAAAGCATCAATTCTTCGGCACTCAGCTTTATGATCCAACTCTTACATCCAACATAACTACTGGAAAAACCATAGCTCTGACTAGACTGACCTTTGTCAGCAAAGTAATGTCTCTGCTTTTTAATATGCTTTCTAGGTTGGTCATAGCTTTTCTTCCAAGGAGCAAGCATCTTTTAATTTCATGGCTGCAGTCACCATCTGCAGTGATTTTGGAGCCCAAGAAAATTAAGTCTGTCACTGTTTCCATTGTTTCCCCATCTATTTGCCATGAAATGATGGGACCGGGTGCCATGATCTTAGTTTTCTGAATGTTGAGCTTCAAGCCAACTTTTTCACTCTACTCTTTCACTTTCATCAAGAGGCTCTTTAGTTCCTCTTCACTTTCTGCAATAAGGGTGGGGTCATCTGCATATCTGAGGTTATTAATATTTCTCCTGTCAATCTTGATTCCAGCTTGTGCTTCATCAAGCCCATCATTTCGCATGATGTACTTTGCATCTAAGTTAAATAAACAGGGTGACAATATACAGCCTTGACGTACTCCTTTCCCAATTTATATGGTCATAAGTTAATGACCATATAAATGTAAATTTATTTCTGGGCTCTCTCTTTGGCCCATTGATCTGTGTCTGTTTTTATGCCAGCACCTTATACTTTTGATTACTATAGATTTGTACAATAGTTTGAAATCAGGGAATATGATAATTACAACTTTCTTCTTCTTTCTTAAGATCGCTTAAGCTCTTTGGGGTTTGGTTTGTGTGTGATTCTACATAAACTTTAGATTTATCTGTTCCAGTTCTGTGCAAAATGTCACTGGAATTTTGATAGGGACTGCACTGAATGTGTAAACTGCTTTAAGTAGTACGGACATTTTAACAGTATTAATTCTTCTAATCCATGAGCATGGTGTATCTTTCAATTTATTTGTGTCATCTCCATCTGCAATTTCTCTCAACATCTTAGTTTTCAAAGTACAGGTGTTTCACATTTTTGATATTTTAAACTTTTAAACTTTTTGCTGCAGTTGTAAATGGGCCTGAAATATTAATTTCTCTGATAGTACATTATTAGTGTACAAAAAAAGCAACAAATTTCTGTGTATTGATTTTTGTAGACATCAACTTTACTGAATTCATTAGTTGTAGCCATTTTTGCTTTTATTATCATGGAGGCTTTAGGGTTTTCTGTATGTAGTAACATATCACCTGCAAACAGTTTTACTTCTTCCTTTCCAGTCTGGGTGCCTTTTATCTTTTTATCACCTGATTGCAATGGTTAGAGGATTCCTAATACTATGCTGAGTAAAACTGGTGAGGATGGGCATCCTTGTGTGTTTCTTAATCTCAAAAAAGCTTTCAGCCTTTCACAGCTGAATATTATTCTAGCTGTGGGTTTCTCGGACATCGTGGTTGTTCAGTCGCTAAGTCATGTCCAGCTCTTTGCGACCCCATGAACTGCAGCACACCATGTTTCTCTGTCCATCACTATATCCCTGAGTTTCTTCAAACTCATGTCCATTGAGTCAGTGATGCCATCCAACCATCTCATCCTCTGTCACCCGCTTCTCCTCTTGCCCTCAATTTCCCCCCAGCATCAGGTTCTTTTCCAATGAGTTAGCTCTTTGCATCAGGTGGCCAAAATATCGAACCTTTGTCAGCAAAATGATGTGTGTGCTTCTCAATACACTGTCTAGGTTTGTCATAGCTTTTCTTCCAAGGAGCGTCTTTTAATTTCATGGTTGCAGTCACCATCTGCAGTGATTTTGGGGCCCAAGAAAACAAAATGTCACTGCTTTCACTTTTTCCCCTTCTATTTGCCCTGAAGTGATGGGACTGGATGCCATGATCTTAATTTTTTGAATGTTGAGTTTTAAGTCAGATTTTTCACTCTCCTCTTCCACATTCATCATGAAGTTTTTTAGTTCCTCTTCACTTTCTGCCATTAAATGGTGTCATCTGCATATTTGAGGTTGCTTATGTTTCTCCTGGCAATCTTGATTCCAGTTTGTGACTCATCCAGCCTGGCATTTCACATGATGTACTCTGCATATAAGTTAAATAAGCAGGGTGACAATATACAGCCTTGATGTACTTTTCACCCCAATTTTGAACCAGTCCATTGTTTTGTGTCAGGTTCTGTTGCTTCTTGACCTGCATACAGGTTTCTCTGGAGGCAGGTAAGGTGGTCTGGTATGCTCATCTCTTTAAGAATCTTTCACAGTTTGTTGTTATCCATGCCATCAAAGGTTTCAGTGTAGTCAATGAAGCAAAAGTGGACGTTTTGGGAAATTCCCTTGCTTTCTCTACAATCCAAGGGATGTTGGCAACTGGAAATCTAGTTCCATTGCCTTTTCTAAACCCAGCTTGTACATCTGGAAGTTCTTGGTTCATGTACTATTGAAGCCTATCTTGAAGGATTTTGAGCATTATCTTGCTAACATGTGAAATGAGCACAAGTGTATGGTAGTCTGAACATTCTTTGGCCTTGTCCTTCTTTGGGATTGGAATGAAAACTGACTTTTTTCAGTCCTGTGGCCAATGCTGAGTTTTCCAAATTTGCTGGCATATTGAGTGCAGCACTTTAACAGCAACATCTTTAAGGACTGTGAAGAGCTGAGCTAGAAGAATTCTATCACCTCCACTAGTTTTGTTCATAGTGATGCTTCCTAAGGCCCACTTGACTTCACACTCCAGGATGTCTGGCTCTAGACAGTGACCATACCATCATAGTTATCCAGGTCATTAAGACCTTTTTGTACAGTTCTTGTGTGTATTCTTGCCACCTCTTCTTAATCTCTTCTGTTTCTGTTAGGTCCTTACCATTTCTGCCCTTTATTGTGTCCACCTTTGCAGGAAATGTTCCCTTGGTGTCTCTAAATTTCTTAAAGAGACCTCTAGTCTTTACCATTCTATTATTTTCCCCTATTTATTTGCATTGTTCACTTAAGAAGGCTTTCTTTTCTCTCCTTGTTATTCTTCAGAACTCTGCACTCAGTTGGGTTTACCTTTTCCTTTCTCCTTTGCCTTTTGTGTCTCTTTTCTCAGCTATCAGAATGGCCTCCTCAGAGAACCATTTTGCCTTACTGCATTTCTTTTTCTTTGGGATAGTTTTGGTCACTACCTCCTGTACAATGTTATGAACCTTCATCCATAGTTCTTCAGGCATTGTCTCTGACTCTTCGTCTTCTCAGGCACTCTGGTGTATACACATATATATTTGTGTATGTGTGTGTGTGTGTGTGCGCAGCACATCTTCTTTAATTTTTAAACTTATTTATATTTTTAACTGAAGGATAATTGCTTTACAGAATTTTGTTGGTTTCTGCCAAACAACAACAAGACTCAACCATAGATATACGTATGTCCCCTCCGTCTTTAACCTCCCTCCCTTCTCCCTCCCCATCCCAACCCTCTAGGTTGATACAGAGCCTCGGTATGAGTTCCCTGAGCCATACAGCAAATTCCCACTGGCTATCTCTTTTACATATGGTAATGTAAGTTTCCATGTTATTCTCTCCACACATCTCACCCTCTCCTCGCCCCCCTCTTCCCCTCTCCCCGTGTCCAAACTTCTGTTCTCTATGTCTGTTTCTCCGCTGTTACCCTGCAAATAAAATCTTTGCTACTACCTTTCTAGATTCCGTACGTATGCATTAGTGTAGGATATTTATCTTTCTCTTTCTGACTTATTTCACTCTGTATAAAGGCTCTAGGGTCATCCACCTCATTAGAAATGATTCAAATGTGTTCCTTTTATGGCTGAGTAATATTCCGTTGTATATATGTACCACAACTTTTATTCATTCATCTGTTGATGGACATCTAGTTTGCTTCCACGTTCTAGCTATTGTAAACAATGTTGCAATGAACATTGGGGTACACGTGTCTTTTTCAATTTTGGTTTCCTCAGGGTATATGCCTAGGAATGGGATTGCTGGGTCATACAGTGGTTTTATTCCTAGTTTTTTAAGGAATCTCCATACTGTCTTCCATAGTGGCTGTATCAATTTACATTCCCACTAACAGTGCAAGAGGGTTCCCTTTTCTCCACAACCTCTCCAGCATTTATTGTTTATAGACTTTTTGCTGATGGCCATTCTGACCAGTGTGAGGTGATATCTCATTGTAGTTTTGATTTGCATTTCTCTAACAATGAGCGATGTTGAGCATCTTTTTATGAGTTTGTTAGCTATCTGTATGTCTTATTTAGAGAAATGTCTGTTTAGGTCTTTTTCCCACTTTTGTTGTTTTTCTGTTATTGAGTTGTATAAACTGCTTGTCATGGCATCTGGTCCCATCACTTTATGGGAAATAGATGGGGAAACAGTGTCAGATTTTATTTCTTTGGGCTCCAAAATCACTGCAGATGCTGATCGCAGCCATGAAATTAAGACGCTTACTCCTTGGAAGGAAAGTTATGACCAATCTTGATAGTATATTAAAAAGCAGAGACATTACTTTGCCAACTAAGGTCCGTCTAGTCAAGGCTATGGTTTTTCCCGTGGTCATGTATGGATGTGAGAGTTGGACTATGAAGAAAGCTGATTGCCGAAGAATTGATGCTTTTGAACTGTGGAGTTGGAGAAGACTCTTGAGAGTCCCTTGGACTGCAAGGAGATCCAACCAGTCCATTCTAAAGGAGATCAATCCTGGGTGTTCACTGGAAGGACTGATGCTAAAGCTGAAACTCCAATACTTTGGCCACCTCATGCGACGAGTTGACTCACTGGAAAAGACTCTGATGCTGGGAAAGGTTGGGGGCGGGAGGAGAAGGGGACGACAGAGAATGGCTGGATGGTATCACCGACTCTGTGGACATGAGTCTGAGTGAACTCCGGGAGTTGGTGATGGACAGGGAGGCCTGGCGTGCTGTGATTCATGGGGTCGCGGAGAGTCGGACACGACTGAGCAACTGAACTGAACTGAACTGAACTGAAGCTGTTTGTATATTTTGGAAATTAATCCTTTGTCAGTTGTTTCATTTGCTATTATTTTCTCCCATTCTGAGGGTCGTCTTTTCACCTTGCTTATAGTTTCCTTTATATATATAGATATATGCCACATCTTCTTTACCCATTCATCTGCCAACAGACATTTACGTTGCTTCCCTGTCTTGGCTATTGTAATCATGCTGTTATGAACACTGCGGAGGGCGTGTATCTTTTAGAATTACAGCTCTCTGTTGATACATGCCCAGGAATAGGATAAAGCTGAGTCATCTGGTAACTCTCTTTTTAGTTTTTAAAGAAACCTCCATACTACTTTCCATAGCAGCTACACCAATTCACATTACCTGCCGACAGTGCAGGAAGGCCCCTATTTCTCCACATCCTCTCCAACATTTACTATTTGTAGATTTTTTAATGACGGCCATTCTGACTAGTGTGAGGTACAACCTTGTTTTGATTTGCATTTCTCTAATAATCAGTGGTGTTTAGCATCTTTTCAAGTGCTTATTGGCCATCTGTATGTCTTCTTTGGAAAAATGTCTAATTGTGCCCATTTTTTATTATATTGTCTTTTTGTTATTGAGCTCTATGTACTCTTTCTATATTTTAGAAATTAAGGCCTTGTCAATTACATTGTTTGCTAATATTTTCTCCGTTTGTAGTTGTGTTTTCATTTTGTTTATGGTTTCCTTAAAACCATCTAAGTTTGATTAGGTCCCATTTGATTTTTTAAAAATTTGATTACTTTGGAGGCTAACCTAAGAAAACATTGCTACAATTTATGTCACACCATGTTTTGCCTATGTTCTCCTCTAGGGAGTTTTATGCTGTTTAGTATTTTTATTACCTCCTTTCTGAACTCAGGATGTGGTAGACTGGAGAGATCTGTTTCATTGTTTTTTCTTTCAGGAGACTTCTCTTGTTCTTTTAATTAGGAGTGGTTCCTCTGCTTCTTTATACTTATATTTCTAACTCTACAAATTTAGGAGAAACAGTTACCTACTTGTGGCTGTTTTTGTGTAGGAGCATCTATGTGTGGCCTGCATGTGTCTAATATTTTTGGTGCAAGGGCTTTTAGTACAGAAGCCTCCCACGTCTTTCCTCAGAGTTTGCCGGCTGTTATCCCCTTGATACAGGGTGTGAATGGTGGTGTAACCAGAGCCTGCACTGCATGTTGAGCAGGGCCTCCTCTTTGCTCTGTGGCTGTCAAAGCCCTGTCAGGAGCAGGATCTGCTCCCCAGTTGTTGGAGCAGATGCCCCTAGATTTGTTTATGAGCTACAGTGTGGGGTAGGTGTAACTGGTGCACTTCCACTGGGAGAGGAGTCACTGATTATTCCTCTGCAGGAGCTATCCACCAGAAAGTACACTCGTCGGTGTCAGTTTTTACCTAATGTGCGTGCTCCCAAAGTACACTGCTATTACACTGCTGCTGGCACTGCTTTCAGCTGTGAAAATGTAGGAACTGGATGTCCCCCAGGTGCTGTGCTCACAAAGTCATCAGCAGAGATCTACTGGCAGAGATCTACTTATAGTCATGAGTAGCTGCACACCTGGACCCACTATGGGAGATACAGTATCATCCTGCCCACAATGCCCCCAGCTACAACCTCCAGACCCACCTCAACCACAGGAGTACCAGTAATCTGCTCAGATGTCCCATCACCACTGAGCTTACAAAGGCACTCCAGGTGTAAATCTGCTGAAGTTACAAAGCCACCAGATAAAGTGAAGATTTCAGCCCTGCTTCCAAAGTCATGTGGCCCGTGGGGATCTGCTCTGACTTCAGCCCTGCTTCTGTGTTGGACAACCCTGCTGTGTCTGCATGCTCCCAAAGCTCATGCAGGCAGAGCCATACCCATGGCAAGCATGCCAAAAATGAGGCTCCTATAGTGAGGCCCCACCTCCTCCTCTGCATGCTTGTTAACCATGCGGCTTCTATGTGGACCTCAGCTCTGTCCTGCATACACTGCCAGTTCTGGCCCACACTCCCAACTCCTTCAGGGTGTCTCCATGCAGCCAACTCCAGTCCTATGGTGTGACCTCTGAAGCCTGAGTTTTAGCACCCAGCCCCTGCACACACCATCAGATATGTATCACAGGCTGGGGAGTGCAGTGAGGTGGCCCAGGTCATCTGTGTTTTTGGTCTCTGTTCTGCCTGCTGCAAGGTATCTTCTCCACTCTCCTCTGAGCCTTTGAAGCTCCCTTTCTGTCCTGCCTGATCTCCTAGCTGATGAATGGGAGTTCCCAGGATGAGGGAATCTTTCCCCTTTCACAGCTCCCTCCCAGGGGCACTTCAGATACTTCCCCCTCGCTTTTTCCATCCTACTCAAGTACACGGTGATCATTCTTGCAACTGTGGTTGCATGAGATCCTGTCACCATTCAGGAGGTATTCTATGAGAACTGCTTAACACATAAATGTATTTGTGATATATTTATGGAAGTACGTGAGCTCCTTATCCTTCTATTTCTGCCACCTTGATCTCTCCATCTTAATTATTTTAGATATAATTTTACTACTTTTATTTTTTAACCTTTATACTAGTTTTATAGGTGGATGCTCTACTACCTTTACTGTATGTTTGCCTTTACCAGTAATTTTTTAAATAATTTTCTTGTTTCTAGAAATTGGCTTTTCTTTTCCATTTACAGGAGTTCCTTTAACTTTCTTTCAAGGCTACTTTAAGGGTGGTGAACTTTAGCTTTTGCGCGCTAGAAAATTCTCTTTCGCTCCTTCAATTCTAAATGATAACATTGCCAGTTAGACTACTCTTGGTTTTAGGAATTTTTTTTTTCTTTTAGCACTTTGAATATATCATGCCATTGACCTGTAGTTTCTGCTGATAAATCTGCAGAGAGATTTATGGGAATTCCTTTTTACGCAACTAGTTTCTGTGTGTGTGTGCATGCATTTGTGCATGTGTATTTTTAAGATTCTCTTTAACTTTTAACATTTAATTATATTGTGTCTTTATGGGTTCATATATGTGTGTCTCTTTGGGTTCATCTTGTTTGGAACTCTTTCTGTGCTTCCTGGACTTGCAAGCCTATTTCCTTTGCCAGATTACAGAAGTTTTCAGCCATAATTTCTTCAAATAGGTTTTCTGTCCCTTCCTCTTTCTCCTTCTTCCAGGAAACCTATAATGCCAATGATAGCATGCTTGATGTTACCTTACGCATGCCTGCCCAGTCGCTCAGTTGTGTCCAACTCTTTGCAACCCAATGGACTGTAGTATGCCAGACTTCTCTGGCCATGGGATTGGCCTGGCAAGAATACCAGAGTGGGTTGCCATTTCCTACTCAAGGGGCTCTCCCTGACCCATGGATTAAACCTGCATCTCCTGCATTGGCAGGTGGATTATTTACCTGGGAAGCCCCCACTCAGGAATCCCTTAAACTATCCTCACTTTTTAAAATTCTTTTTCTTTTTGCTGTTTTGCTGGGGCGATTTCTACTACCCTGTCTTCCAGATTGCTGATCGATTCTTTTACATCATTTAATCTGCTGTTGATTCCCTCTAACGGATTTTCATTTCAGTTATTGTACAAATATATACATATATATTTATCACTTTGAGTTCTGAGTTCATCCATTCTTATGCCAAGTTTGGAGAATCTCTATGACTATTACTTTGAATTCTTTATCTGGCAAATTGCAGTATCTCTGCTTTATATACACATTTTTTTTCTTTTTCCTGAGGTTTGGTCTTAGCTTTCATTCGGAAGCTATCTCTTTGTCTCATTTTGCTTAACTCTCATTGTTTGTTTCTATGTATGAAGGATATTAGCTACATCTCCAGCCAAGTGCTCCAGGGGTATCCCCCATGTGGCTATGTGTGCTCTCCTGTTTCTATTCAGCCATGATTACTGCAGGCACACTGGCAGGTGGGACTGGTCCTCAAGCCAGCGGGCTGTAAAGCTTGGCTGTGACTGCTGCAGGCAGGCATAGCCTAACTTTAATTGATTCAGTATTTCCATCACATACAAATACAGTTTTTAAGCAAAGTGAAAATTACATAGTCACTGCAAGAACATATTCTAAATTTTCATTAACCAGAATTAATTAGTCTTAGTGAAAGTCATTCCGTCGTGGCCAACTCTTTGTGACCCCATGGACTATGTATATGTAGTCCATGGAATTTTCCAGGCCAGAATACTGAAGTGGGTAGCTATTCCTTTCTCCAGGGGATCTTCCTAACCTAGGAATTGAACCCAGGTCTCCTACATTGGTAGCAGATTTGTTACCAGCTGAGCCATCAGGGAAGCCTGAACCAGAATAAATAAACTAGACCAATACAGCAGTCACAGTCACGTGGGGCCACTGAGCACCTGAATTATGGCTAGTCCAAATTGAGATGTACTCAAAGCATAATACACACACTGGATCAAAGATTCAATCTTTTTAAAAATGTGAATGTTATAACAATATTTTCATAAAGTGAGATAATGCACTCAAGACGGCATAGTAGAAGGATGTGTGCTCATCTTCTCCTGCAAGAACACCAAAACTGCAACTAGCTACTGAACAACCACTGACAGGACAATGTTGTATTCCACCAAAAAAGGCCATTCAGGTATGACCTAAATCAAACCCCTTATGGTTAAACAGTGGAAATGACAAATAGATTCAAGGGATTAGATCTGATAGACAGTGCCTGAAGAACTAAGAATGGAGGTTTGTAACACTGGACAGGTGAACATTGAGGCAGTGATCAAAACCACCCCCAAGAAAAAGAAATGCAAAAAGGTAAAATGGTTGTCTGAGGAGGCCTTACAAATAGCTGAGAAAAGAAGAGAAGCTAAAGGCAAAGGAGAAAAGGAAAAATATACCCATCATACCAACTGCTGAGTTCCAAAGAATAGCAAGAAGAGATAAGAAGGGCTTTCTAAGTAAACAGTGAAAAGAAATAGAGGAAAACAATAGAATGGGAAAGACTAGAGATCTCTTCAAGAAAATCAGAGATACCAAGGGAACATTTCATGCAAAGATGGGCACAATAAACAGAAACAGTATGGACCTAACAGAAGCAGAAGATATTAACAAGATGAGGCAAGAATATACAGAACTATACAAAAAAGATCTTCATGACTCAGATAACCACAATGGTGTGATCACTCACCTAGAGCCAGACATCTTGGAGTGCGAAGTCAAGTGGGTCTTTAGGAAGCATCACTATGAACAAAGCTAGTAGAGGTGATGGACATCCAGGTGAGCTATTTCAAATGCTAAAAGATGATGCTATTAAAGTGCTGCACTCAATAAGCAAATTTGGAAAACAGCAGTGGGCACAGGACTTTCATTCCACTCCCAAAGAAGGGCAATCAATGCCAAAGAATGTTCAAACTACCACACACATGCACTCATTTCACATGCTGGCAAAGTAATGCTCAAAATTCTCCAAGCTAGACTTCAACAGTACCTGAACTGTGAACTTCCAGATGTTCAAGCTGGATTTTAAAAAGTCAAAGGAATTGGAGATCAAATTGCCAACATCCGCTGGATCACAGAAAAATCAAAAGAATTCCAGAAAAACATCTACTTCTGCTTCATTGACTATACTGTGTGGATCACAACAAACTGTGGAAAATTCTTGAAGAGATGGGAATACCAGACCACCTATCTGCCTCCTGTGAAACCCGTATGCAGGTCAAGAAGCAACAGTTAGAACCGGACATGGAAAAATGGACTGGTTCAGAATTGAAAAGGAGTACATCATGGCTGTATATTGTCACCCTGCTTATTTAACTGATATGTAGAGTGCATCAAGTGAAATCCTGGGCTGGATGAAGCACAGGCTGGAATGAAGATTACCAGGAAAAGTATCAATAACCTCAGATATGCAGATGACACCACCCTTATGGCAGAAAGCAAAGAATAACCAAAGAGCCTCTTGATAAAAGCCAAAGAGGAGAGTTAAAAAGCTGGCTTAAAACTCAACATTCAAAAAACCAAGATCATGGTATCCAGTCCAATAACTTCAGCAGATGGGGAAACAATGGAAACAGTGATTTTCTTGCCCTCCAAAGTCACTGCAGACGGTAAATGCATTCACAAAATTAAAAGATGCTTGCTCCTTGGAAGAAAAGCTATGACCAACCTAGACAGCATATTAAAGAGCAGAAACATCAGTTTGCTGACAAAGATCCATACAGTCAAAGCTATGGTTTTTCCAGTAGTTATGTATGATGGATGTGAGAGTTGGACCATAAAGAAGGCTGAGTGATGAAGAATTGATGGTTTTGAACTGTAGTGTTGGAGAAGACTGTTGAGAATTCCTTGGGCTGCAAGGAAATCAAACCAGTCAATCCTAAAGGAAATCAATCCTAAATATTCACTGGACGGACTGATGCTGAAGCTGAAACTCCAATCCTTTGGCCACCTGATGCAAAGATCCGACTCTTCAGAAAAGACCCTGATGTCGGGAAAGATTGAAGGCAGAAGGAGAAGGGTAAGAGAGAGGATGAGATGGTTGGATGGCATCATCGACTCGATGGACATGAGTTTGAACAAGTTATGGGAGATAGTGGGAAGTTGTAGGAGGACAGGGAAGCCTGGTGTGCTGCAGTCCATGGGGCTTCAAAGAGTCGGGCACGACTGAGCAAATGAACAACAAAAAAGCAATAAATAGAATTTATTAATTTTATATGTTTCTTTTTACTTTATTAATGTGACTTCCAGAAAATTTTATACATAGGTGGTTCATATTATATTTCTATTGGACAGATCTACACTAGAATATTTCAAGACTACCTCTTCCAATATGAAAAGTCAGAAAGAAAAATATAAACTGTTTATAAAATGATTACTTCTCTTAATTATCTAGTGTTATAGGTATCTTAAAACCAATATATTTTTAAGCCTTTTTTTTCCCCATTAGCCACTGCCACTAATTTCTTTGAACTAGAAAGCAGAGCTTTCTCTTATTAATATAATACACAGCATTAATATAATATATAGCATTTCTCTTATTAATATATAGCATTTTAACTATTCTAGTGGAGCGTGTGTGTGCATTATTTGCTCAGTCATGTCTGACTCTTTGCAACCCCATGGACTGTAGCCCACCGGGCACTTCTATTCATGGAATTCTCCAGGCAAGAACACTGGAATGGGTAGCCATTCCCTTCTCCAGGGGAATCTTCTCGACCCAGAGATCAAATATGGGTCTCCTGCATTGTAGGCAGATTCTTTACCATTCTAGTAGAGTGGGTAGAATTATTTCAACAATACATATCACAAAAGAGGTGGTTAAAAGTAAAAAAATAATTAAGAAAGTAATTTATGTCATGGAGATAAAAATAAAAGTCAAGGGTGGGCAGCTAATGTGTGAGAATAGGGAAAAGACTGGGGGTTGGGGACTGAACTCAAATCCTCCTTTGGCTTTGTGGTATATAATCCTTGGGCTTCAAAAAAATAACTTTTCCATATAGTCTGAGATGAATACGATAAAAAGTAACAGTGTTCTTTTTTTAATTTTCCAAAGAACACCAAAATGAAATTATGCCACTGTAGGCATCAATTGTCACCACACTCTCCGTTAGAGTGAACTCCAAACATGTCAGTGCAAACAACAGCTCTGCAGCATTTACACTAAAGAAACATCTTCAAAGACAGCCCAACAGCGGTATAGCTCCCAGTAAGACCTTATCACTACTGTGTCTCTGTCATCATAAACTTTTAAACAGTAAATCTGAGCCAATTCAATTAAGTATATGATAATTCTACCAAGACAGTAGATTAACATTTGTGTTAGAATCATCTTTTTTTCATAAGGAAAATGGTACCTTTAAGAATATAATATATATTCAAATCTGAAAAATATCATATAGCCCATCTAAATATTTCAAAAGGAAAACATATACAATGCAGGCTTTACTTTTCTCACATACCATGTATAAACTATTTTACATTCTGAGCTGGCTTAAAATTTTAATTTTTTTCAAATGTTCTTAATGTTCTCTAAGACTTCCCTGAATGTTTCCTTTTCACTCACTGTATTATCTGGACAGGAGGGAAAGTAGCAAGTGATTATTTGCCCTCTAAACAGAAATGACCGTTATGTTTTAGTGACTATTCTGATGTTTTCCTGTGCTTATACAACCATCACTCTGTCTTTGCATCTAATAAAGTACTTACAATTGTTTAATAACTGTACTTTTAAATTTAATATATTTTAATATTTGATAGAACAAACATCACCCTTATAAAAAATGTTGCCTGGTACCATTCATTGATCCTTCCACATGAATTTTAGAATCATTCTGCAAAGTTTTCAAAATATAACAGACAACAAATTATGTGGAAAACCATTTGGAAAAATATATAGATCTCTATCAAATTCCTTCTACCAAAAGAATTTTCAGATCAAGTAAATTAACAAGAATTTATAAAGCATTAGATGAAATCTTGGTTTATGTAAGTCTTTATGGTATGACAGCAAAGACAAAAACCTTAAAGAAAAATTAATAGACTTAAGTCACTAAAAACTGTCTGTAAAACAACTGTATTTCCATAAAAATTACTAGGCAAAATTAAGGTAAACTGGGAAAACACACACAATTGCAACAAAACAGCAAAAAGTTAATATATTCAATGTATATATTTAGAGCTCTTTCATAGTATAATATAAATGTTCTTTAAAAATAAGTAAGGGACAGAAATAATTTACAAGAGAATGGAAAGTCAGAGGTAGAATAAAAAATACTCAGTCTCATTCATAATTAAAGATGCAAATTAAAACAAATAATCAGATACCATTTTTTTCCACCTATCAGATTGGCAAAGACAAGCCTTAAAAGTAGGGGAAATTAAAAGAAATATTTAAATAAATAATAGCGCTCAATAGTGAGAAAGTGTGAGGGAACACACATTCTCAAACACCACTGGTAAAAGTGTGCATCAGTACAACTTTGAAGAGTACTTTGACAATATGCATTAGAATCTTTAAGAATGTATAACTACTTTGATGTAGTAATCTTATTTCTAGGGCCATTTCCTAAGAAAATAAATGGACATAAACGCCTAAATATTTAAATAAGGATGTTTACCCAAGCTCTACTTGCTGCTGCTGCTGCTGCTAAGTAGTGAAAAAAATAGAAACCTAAAAATTCTACAACAAAATATTGGTTATATGAATTAAGGCATTTAATGGTAGACTAAACTACTATACAATCATTATGACTCATATTTGCTGACATGTTTTATTTAAAAAGGAAAATTTTTAACTGGTGAAAATCAAAGAAAATATATTGTAAAATGCTTAGCATACTGCCTGTCACATTGTAAGCAAATAATTTACATTTTTACACTATGTTTCATGGAAAATTTCAAATGAATATAAATACGGAAAAAATAAGATGATGAACCCTTAAACATTCATCACCTAGCTTCAACAATTATCAACTTTTTGCTATTTTTAGTAATTTAAGTTTGCAACTATTCCTCCATTCCCATACACACGTATATAGCGTTTTTCCTACCAAATGCACATGAATGCAATATACATTGCATACAAGCACAGAAAAAGTCAAAAAATTTACACGCAAATGCTAATCATGGTAAATTTCTAAAGGATGGAATTATGAGTGATTTTATTTAATTCTCATTTTCTCAGTTTTCTAAAATGAACATGTTTTATGTCATTTTAATAGCTGACCAAAAGAAAAAAACTCAAGCAAATATACGACTCAAAGAGTGAAAAGTTATTAGGAACTCCACTTTTCTTTTTTTCCACCATGCAGCTTGTGGGATCTTAGTTATCGAGCCAGGGTTGAACCCAGGCCCACAGCAGTGAAAACACTGAGTACTAACCATTGGACTGCCAGGGAATTCCCTGAACTCCACTTTTAGATGGTAAAAATATAAAAGAAAACAATTTTTATCAATTTTTTTTTTTTTAATTTGGGGGTAAGTGTGTGGCTGTTGAGCGGAGAAGGCAATGGCAAGCCACTCCAGTACTCTTGCCTAGAAAATCCCATGGATGGAGGAGCCTGGTAGGTTGCAGTCCGTGGGGTCGCTGGGGGTCGGACACGACTGAGCGACTTCACTTTCACTTTTACACATTGGAGAAGGAAATGGCAACCCACTCCAGTGTTCTTGCCTGGAGAATCCCAGGGATGGGGGAGCCTGGTGGGCTTCCGTCTATGGAGTCACACAGAGTCGGACACGACTGAAGTGACTTAGCAGCAGCAGCAGTGGCTGTTGAGGGCTTCCCAGGTGGCGCTAGTGGTAAAGAAGCTGCCTGCGAACACAGGAGACATTAGAAACACAGGTTCAATCCCTAGGTCAGGAAGATCCCCTGGAGAAGGACACGGCAATCCACTCCAGTATTCTTGCCTGGAGAATCCCATGGGCAGAGCAGCCCGGTGGGCTACAGTCTATAGGGTTGCAATGAGTTAGACACGACTAAAGCCACTTAGCATGCATTTGGCTATTGATATCCATTTATCCAATCTACAAAACTTTCTACTCTTATTGTTCAATGATGATTCACTTATCAACAAAATACAATGTTTCAACCTTAAGTGGAGTTCAAAACATTATTTCACATAACTTTGGAAATTTGAAAAGATTAGATACTAAATTATTTAAGAAGCTTTTTAGTCTGTTAACATGACAGTGGTATGTTTAATTTTTTTGAGTCCTAACCTGCTGGGAAATAAGATAATATCTATAATTTGCTTTGCAATATTTCAACCAAAAACAAGTAGAGAAGAATGAAATAAAATTGGCAAAATGAGTTGCTGTTCAATGAATATAGAGTCTTACTCTTGTAAGTTGAAAAAGTTTTAGAGATTTGTTACACAAAAATGGACATATAGTTAATACTGTAAAACTGTATGTTTTAATATTTTTTACCACCTATTTTTAAGATTGGCAAAATTATAACTATTAATGCTGGGTAATGGGCTGCCGTCTATGGGGTCGCATAGAGTTGGACACGACTGAAGCGACTTAGCAGTAGCAGCAGCAGCAGCAATGAAATGGGTATATAGAAATTTCTTTTAAGAACTTTTTTTTTTTAAATGAGGACCAGCGATTACTGCTAAGTGAGAAAGACATGGAAGTAACAGTTTTTCCTTAATCAGAGCAGTTTTAGTTTAAACAAAACTACCAGAAGAGTTCAAATACGGAAAACAAATGTTGGCTTTTTAAAAGCTTCTTATTCTAGCTCTAGCTGAATTATGGTAAATAAAAATCTCATTTTTTCTAACAATGAAGCTTTAATTATGTTGAGTAATCACAATAGCAAATTAAAAAAAGGATCTACGCTCAACAATAAGCATACTACATAGAAGAATCATTGAGAACTTAAAAACTAGGACTCAGTTTTCTTTTTTGCCAATCTGAAGCCTATATATATCTTATAGCTATTTATGTTTGTACAGTGCTTTAGCATTCAGGTAAAAATAAAAAAAACTCTGGTCTACACTTTCAGGATTTTATTGGCCCACTCTGGCTGCATAGCTTGCTGCAGCCTAGTAAATAATTTTGATCCTTTAGATTGCTGTGGGCCCCTTGTGCCATTCTGAGTGGAGTCACTAACAGCAGAGCCATTCATGGTAGTTTATTATCCCACTGATATTTCAGGGCAGATGATTAAAAGCCAATATATTACTAAGATTTGGAGCAGCAAATAATGCAGATTGTTTTTTACCTTTTTTAATTCGTCCCTCTAGCTCTTCTTAATTTCTCTGGTAATTCTCTCTTCTATAAAACTGAGATTTCTACCAACCTTGACCAATTATCATGACATTAAGCAGACAACATATAATTACATATTCTAGATAACTGCATTTAGAAGAAGCACTGAGACAGTGTCTAGCACATTGCTGCTGTTGTTGTTCAGTCACTAAGTCATATCTGACTCTCTGGAACCCCATGGTCATAAATATTCATTACCGTCTATGTTCACTTCCCTTCTGTTCTTGGTTTTTAATTGAAAAAGCAAACAAACTGAATATGTTCCAAGAAGAAAATTCCTAAATTAGGTAACTAATTTTCTGTTTTGCTTAAGCCATCAGTTCTTCATTAAAAAAGTTTCTAGTAATGTTGTAAAAAGTGTTTCTGTTCCCACAAAGAGTGTGAATCTTTCAGCATTTGTGTTCAAACAGGCTGACTGGCCGAAGCTCCCTGGCTGAGGACCTCAGCTAAGGCACCCCAACTATTAGAGATGGAACAAGACACAGACAGAAGTGGGGCCAAGGCAAGAGCCAGAAACAGCCAGAATAAGTAAGTCAGAGCCAGAAAGAAATGGAAAAGAAGACAGAGAGCCTAGGTAGACAGAGAAAGGAAGGGAGAGTAAAATCAAAGTGTGGGGTGAGCAGGAGGATGCAAGAGTGACAGACTGAGAGAACAAGAGCGAGCCCGAGGGAGGGAGGGAGGGAGGAACCAGTGAAGGAAAGCCGCAAGCAAAGGAGCAGCGGGCGTGAGGACGGGGTGAGCACGGGGAGCACACGGCACCGCCTTTTTTAAGCCGGTTCAAATTTAATCGAAATCTCTCTGCCTCTCATTATGCCAAAAATGTCTTAAACTTACCTGAATTATCTCTGATTGTTCAGCTAGAGCCTTTCTTTGTGCCTCCAGAGAAGACACCTGTTGCTGATAAATCAAGCGCTGCTTCTCCCAGTCCAGTGATTTCTGACGAAATTCCTAAAGAGGCAATTAAGGTACTTAACTTCTAAGTGTTTCCCATTGCTGCCACCACCTTCCAGATTCACTTTTACTTTAATTTTTCCCCAGGTCCCTGGGTACACATGCACCTTTCACCACAGCAGGAGCCCCATTACTCACTTAACTGATAGAACTGTAGAGTAATACTAAATTCCTTACATACTGTGCCTCTGGATATCTGTCTTTCTAAATTTAACACACTAATGGTGAAGAGTACGAAACACAGATACTGGATTCAAGATGATTTTCAAAGATCTGCTGCCACCTAAGGGTTGTTATAATTTTTTAGTGATTTTTCAGAAAACTGATGTTAAGATAATGAAAATTTCAAAATATGATTATACTTATCACTCACTACCCAAATTCTTGATATCCAAACCCAGGAACTGAACAGATTCAAACAAATGTTCAGATAAATCCCTGGCGAGCCCAATTCCCATCAGAGTCTAAAACTCAGGAACCAGACAGATTCAGTTAATACAGTATCCTTTGATATCCAAATTTTTATTATCTCAACAGAACTATAAAGATATGAATAACAAAAAATATCTGTATTAAATTTTAACAGGTATCTATAACCCAAAGCCAAAGAGTTCAAAATTAATGATGGATCAATAATAACTTCAAGTTGCACAATCAAGAAAACGAGCCCAATATTCATGAAAAAGGCAAATCAAAGGGAAAGGAAACTCAGTCTTTCTATCACTGTCCTCCAAGAGTCTCAACCAGAGAAGCATGCTAACTTAAGGTAATTACTGTTCACCAGCTGATATTCACTTACTCATTGTTTCTACCACGTATACTCCAGGTACTGTTCTAGTGCTAGGGATACAATATTTAACAAAACAAACAAAAATTCTAGCCCCACTCAACTGGAGGGCGACAGACAACACATTATTGTACAGTAATCAGATAGCAATACGGTCGTCTGTCAGTATCTGTGGAGGACTGGTTCCAGACCTCTCCGGTTACTAAATCCATAGATGATCATGTCCCTTATAAGAAATGGTATGTTATTCACATGGAACTAATGTGCATCCTCCCACAGACTTGAAATCATTTCCAGATTACTTATAATGCCTAATACAATGTAAACGCTGTGTAAATAACTATAAATACAATGTAAATGCTGCTGCTGCTGCTGCTAAGTGCTTCAGTCGTGTCCGACTCTGTGCGACCCCATAGACGGCAGCCCACTAGGCTCCTCTGTCCCTGGGATTCTCCAGGCAAGAACACTAGTGCATAACAAATTCAAGGTCTGCTTTTTGGAACTTTCTGGAATTTGCTTTTCCCAGAATATTTTAGATTCACAGTTGGTTAAATTCACGGATGCAGAACCCATAGATACAGAGAGCCAACTGTACCCATTTTGGGGAAAATCGAGCATGGAGTACTCAGAGTTGGTGGTTGCAGTTTGCAAAAGGAGTGGTTAGCGTGAGTAACATGAAAGTAAACACCAGGGAGATGGAGATGAAGTTATACTATTCTGAGAAGTACAAGGCCTTGAGGTGGAAGCATCTTGGCATGTTCAAGGATGAGCAAGAAGGTTGGTGTGGCAGGGGGGGAGTGAGTAAAAGGGAAAAAAAGGAAGAAAAGAAGGGAAAGGTCAGAGTTAATAGGCAGTGAGACTCTGTAGGTCATTATGATAACTTTGTCTTTTAGGAGAAACTACTGTAAACTTACGGACAGAAGAGAACACGATTTAACTTAAACTAAACAGAATCATTCTGGCTCTTGTGCTGAGAGAAGAGAAATCATGGGTGACTCCAAGGTTTTTAGGCTTCAGCAATCTGAGGAATGGAGTTACATTAACTAAAACAGAAATGGTGCTGGAAGATGAGGAAAAAATAAGTCAGGGCCTTTATTTTAAAGAAGTCAAGTTTGAGACAGCTTTAGATACTATATGGAGATGTGAAATGGGAAGTTGGAAATTATTCTGTAGCCAAAAGTCAAGATTAGATATAGGAATATAGGAATTATCAACATATACACAGTGCTTAAAACTATGAGACTGAATAGTATCACCAAGGGAGTGGCCTCGAGAGAAAAGAGAAGAGGTACAACAACACAGTTGTAGGGTGTTCCAATGCTAAAAGGCTGAGGAAAAAAGTAATTGAGAAGGAGTGGCAAACAAAGTAGGAGAAAACCCAGGAAAGTACAAGTGCTCTCCAAGCCAAATCCAGAAAGCCAAATCCAGTTGAGTCTAATGCTGCAGACAGGATATGGAAGATGAGGGTGGACACAGGCTTCAGTAATGCGAATTCACTGGTGACCTCCATGCCCACAGCTTCTGCAGAGGAGAGAAAGGCTTACTGAGTGAGTGTAAGAAATATGGAGGGCAAGGAACTAGAGACAAATATAGGTACCTAAAGTCATTTCGGAAAAGGCAATGGCAAGCCACTCCAGTACTCCTGCCTAAAAAATCACATGGATGGAGAAGCCTGGTGGGCTGCAGTCCATGGGGTCGCTATGGGTCGGACACGACTGAGCGACTTCACTTTCACTTTTCACTTTCACACATTGGAGAAGGAAATGGCAACCCACTCCAGTGTTCTTGCCTGGAGAATCCCAGGGATGGGGGAGCCTGGTGGGCTTCCGTCTATGGGGTGACACAGAGTCGGACACGACTGAAGTGACTTAGCAGCAAAGTCATTTAGTTAAACGACGCTAGTTAAACAACTTCTTTTTTTATAAAATGAAGGAGAAAAATGGGACAGTATCCAAAGGACAAAAATAGAGGTCAACAAAGGATATTTAAGAAGGGGGGAAATTTGCATGTTGGTGGAAAATATCCAGTAGGGAGGAAAAACCTGAGGATGCAGAATAGAGAATTTCTGGAGCGGCATCGTGGAAAGGGAATAGGGAGGGCATGGACAGATCCTTCAGTAGGAAGGCAAAGTATATGGAAACAGTTGCAAACAGAAAGGTTGGAAGCTGTGATAATTATCTTTTCATTGCTTCAGTTTTCTCAATGAAATATAAAGGTCATCACCCAGAAGTGAGGATATGGGGCAAAGTGCTAAAAATTCAAGAAAAGAGAAAGTATGAAACAGTCATTATGGAAAAATAAGGGGACAGAGAAGAGAAATATAATTCTGGACAGCATGAGGACCCATCTGAGGTGAGTGAACACAAATTGAAAATGAGGCCAGTCAGCAAGATCATATTTTTCTCCAGCCATGATCTGCCACAAAAGACAGGTAGAGAGTGGGGAGAAAGCTGGATTTAATGAGAGTTAAAGGAGGAGCCTGGTGGACCATAGTCAATTGGGCCGCAAAGAGTCGGACACGACTCAAGTAAAGCAAACAACTAAGCTATGACAAACCTAGACAGCGCATTAAAAAGCAGAGACATTACTTTGCCAACAAAGGTCTGTACAGTCAAAGCTCTGGTTTCCATATTAGTCATGTATGGACGTGAGAGCTGAACCATAAAGGTTGAACGCTGAAGAATTGATGCTTTTGTACTGTGGTGCTGGAGAAGACTCTTGAGAGTCTCCTGGACAGCAAGGAGATCAAACCAGTCAATCCTAAAGGAAATGATCCCTGAATATTCGTTGGAAGGACTGATGCTGAAGCTGAAGCTCCAATACTTTGGCCACCTGATGGAACCGATTCACTGGAAAAGACCCTGATGCTGGGAAAGACTGAGGATAGGAGAAGAGGGCAACAGAGGATGAGATGGTTGGATGGTATCACTGACTCAATGGAAGTGAGTTTGTGCACTCAGGGAGATGGTGAAGGTCAGGGAAGCCCCGCAGTGCATGGGGTCACGAAGAGCTGGACACAACTGAGTCACTGAACAACAACAAACAAGAGAGGGCACAGGAACAGAAGGGGAACATGAGGAGTGTAACCATGGGACAGAAGCTGGGTAAGGAGTGGGAGGTGAGGACACGAGGTAGGTACGGAGCAGTGACAAGTGGCCAGATCCAAGCACTTTAAGGAATGGGGAATCAGGTGATTATCGAGCATCAGGAATAAGAGGCAGCAAACTGAAAAGACGGGGATGGTAGTCAGAAAGAATGAGATGCTTAAAAATGTGATTCTTGGAGGGCTGCAAATATTGTTAGTGACAATACCTAAGGAATTGCAATGGGAAAAGGGAAAAGAGACAGGGAGATCAAAATATCTCTGGAGGAAAGAACACCAATGAACCAAAGACCACAGTATTATAAGGATCATCTTTGTGGATACCAAAATCCTCAAGAATTATGGTAAGAGCAATGTTGCAGAGAATGACAATCAACCAGTAATCAGGGATCAGAAGATGACTAATTTTGCCTGTATGTACATTGTTGCTGTTGTTTAGTCACTATGTTATGTCTGACTCTTGAGACCCCATGGACTGCAGCCTGCTAGTCTCCTCTGTCCACGGGATTTCCCAGACAAGAATACTGGAATGGATTGCCATTTCCTTTTCCAAGGGATCTTCCCAACCCAGGGATGGAACCTGAGTCTCCTACGTTGACTGGTAGATTCTTTACCACTGAGCCACCAGGGATGGTGGTATATGCTTATGACATGAAAATCAAAGATGGAGACTCTGAGGTACAAAGAAAACAGAATGGTCTGGAGTGGTAACAGGGAATAAGAACATGAGGGGTTTTGTGCAAAAACCCAGGTACCAGTGAAGAAGGCTGGAGAGAAAGCAAAATCTGATTCTAAGCTCTTCAAACATAGAAAAATATTGAGATGTAAAAAAAATATTAAAAGTAGAAAGTAAAATTCTAGGTAGTAATAATATAACAGTATTACTGGGTGACAGGTCACTTTGAGTAGAAACATTGTAAGTAATCATACAAAGATGTTGAACAACGTTTCTCAAATTAACATCAGCTGGGGAAGCTAGATAAAATGCAGAGTCCTAGCTCACATGCCATACTACTGGATCAGAATCTCTGGGAGACTAAAGAGGACCCTGGTTAACACTTAGGTACACCTGAGAACCAAGAGCATAGACAGAGGAGAGGAGAGGTGGATGCAAGGGGGGAAAAGTGCCAGCCCCGTGCTGTTCTTGGTGTGTAAAGTCTCGACTTCCTTAACTCCTCTGGGGAATCAAGATATACAATAATCATGGAGTTACTCAAACTTAACAAAAACTTAGTCAGCAAAGAGGGAGGCAAGTGACTTATCACATCTAAATGGGAACTAAGAATAAATAATCTGATAAAGAAAGTACCATGTACAAAAAAGCCACATACCTTCAACACTTACTAAGCCCCTACTCTGTCAGGTGATAAATAAAACAAAGACAGTACCCACAGAGGACAGCCAGTAACTGGGATCAAAGTTCCTTAGTGTTGGCATTTGGGTACAATAGGTCTTTCCTGTGTGGAATAGGCCCAGTCATGTTGAGTGTCCCTGGTTCCTGTGCCCTACTCACCAGTTTCACTCCCAGTCATTCTGACAACCAAAACAAAGTCTCAAATATTTCCAATGCCCTCAAAGGATGGCACCACCCTCCTGAGAACTACTGATAGCTAAGTAACCACAGGGAACCAGACGATGACAGGACACCCTCCCACCTTTGAAAGAGCTCAGTGGTAGTCCTGCAAGTGAGAGAAAATTGGCTTCATGAAATAGCACTATTAGAAACAGAGTTTTCCAACATGAAAGCTGACAATCACAACAAGCCAATCAGTACTATGAACATACCTCTATTTTTCCAGTTAACCTCTCAATTTCAGACCGATCTTCCCTGTGATTTTTGGCATTTCCTCTGAAGTCTCTTACATGTTTTTTCTGTAGCTTTTCGTAGCTTCTCTTCAGTCTGCCTAACTGTAGACACAGTTATTTCTAGACTTAAAATTTAAGAATGTGTAAACAGTGCTGATAAAACAAACTGGCATTATGAAAGCACAAGTAGAGCTAACTAGCATCCCTGAAAATAGACAGCATGTTAGATAAAATATAAAACCCAAAACTACCAGAAAAAAAAAATATATTCAAAGAAAAAATAAAGAGAAAAGTTTAATAAATAAATAAAACAAAGGTCTAATTTTTTATTATAATATACAATAGCCCTGCACTTAGGGGCCCCACAACCCATCCTCACAATAAAATCAGCAAATAAACACTCTTTTTCTTTTCTCCAGGCCTGTGGTTCTTGAACCATTCCCCAGTGGAACACTGATATTCACTATGCAGGAGAGGTATGTTTCAGAATTAAATAAAAAGTATTTTTTTGCCAATCTGAAGAATACAATTCAGTTAACTGGTAGAATTTTCTTACCTTTCTAATTTATACCAAAATGCTTCTGAAACCTTTGAATCTTCCATTATTTAAAATCTAGTAACTGACTCAACTCAAAAATTAAAACATTTAACATAAGCTTTTGGTATCAGCATTTCATGGTATTATACAAAATAGCTCTATTTCTTTCAGATACTCAACCAAGAAACATATTTTAGAATCACTGTTGTAGGTAATATCAAATATATAAAAGGCAAGATTATGGGTTTAAGAACATAGAAAGATTTTTACTCCAATATCTTCCATGGAATATATACATCCACTTTATAAAGTAGAAACCAGCTCACTAACAAAATTCTCAAGGTTGAAGAGACAGAATTATACAATATGTAATAGAATTAAAATCTTACTTCTTCATGTAGTTTCTTTAACTCTTGCTTATACTCCATGGCCATCTCTTGCTTGACTTTTTCATGTTTTTCTACCTGCTGACGCAACATTCCAATCTAAAAGCAGAGAGGTGGTAGCATTTTTCATTATTAGCATTGAAAAAATTACCCTGAAACATAAAAATAGAAAATAACCTTTGTATGTATCTGTAAAGACATGTTCTCAATTGTACAACTTCTCAGGAAGTCAAGCACCTAATTAATAATTTATAATACTTCCAAAAAAACTGAAAATAAGCAATTGTTCTAAAATTTCTAGGTTTAGATGAAAATTTGCTCTATCTTATTTATTCTTCCTAAGCCTTTTTACAGGGGGGGAAAAAACCTCACAAAAAATTAACAAGTTACAAGAACCTTGGAATCTAAAAATATTGAACAAAAATCCATGCAAGTTCAAGAATAAATTCTATAAAGCAAAGCACAGAGTACTAACGTTAGACAGAAAGACACCAGGAGGCTGAAAGCTCTTGTTATATACAGTCAATATTCATTTAGATTTACCCACAAATTTAGTGTTGTGCTAAGTCCTTCAGTCGTGTCTAACTCTCTGCGACTCTATGGACTGTAGCCCATCAAGCTCCTCTGTGCATGGGATTTCCAGGCAAGAGTACTGGAGTGGGTTGCCATTTCCTAATCCAGGGGATCTTCCCCACTCAGGTATTAAACCCGTACCTCCTGCATTAGCAGGTGGATTCTTTACCACTGAGCCACCTGGGAAGCCCTATTAGATAAATAGCTAAGACTAAAACTTAAGAATAAGCCATAAAAGGTTACTTAGAAATAAGAGGAGAGTGCCAAAAGAAAAAAAAAGGGTTAAAGACCGAAAGAACTGTCTTAGAGAAGCAAGAATCCTAGGTTCAGAGGAATAGGACAGATGATCATTGTTTTTTCTTATGAGACTTATAGAACTATTTTTCTTTTCATTTATTATAAGAGTCAAGCACTAGTATAAAATGTGAAGAAACAATTGTTAAATTTTATTTATTTACCAGGGTCTGGTTCATAATAGTAAAGCAACAATATTTAAATTTCTTAAAGAAAGTGTATTTATTACTAGTACAAACAACTCCTTCACTCTCAGCAATAGGCATTGGGCAGAGAAAAGGAGGCCAAATTTTGAAAACTGTCAGTATGGATGATTATCATTTTAACTACAATTTAGAGTTTTTAAAGTGGTTTCTTAAACCGTAACTCAATCTTCACAACATGGGAACATAGGAATTATATCCTCTGAAACAGGTTCAGAGACGTTAAATTATTTGTCCAAGGCCATTCAGGTGAAAAAATGCACAGCCAGGACTCCAAATCCCTTACTTGTTTCATTAGGTCTACCTGTTCTGTAGGGCATTAGAAGGTAACAGCAGCAGCAAGGTTCATTAAAACCAATCCAATCCAAACAGTGTAATCAGAAAACATATAAAGCATTCACTTATGAAATGAGTTGTTTATACTAGTACTCCTCCAAGTATGAGCTGCAGATGGGCTGGACCTGGTCACAGCAGCAATCCAACATGAGGTAAGAACCTTGAAGCAGAATGTAAATCAATTATGTTACTGTTTGGTGCAACTGACATTTTTATACAGCAAAACCTTCTGTGATGTGAAGGATGCAATGCACTGATTTACATTCTGATGCAAGCATTACCTCACCACGGACCTGTCATTTGAGTAGCATTGGTTTATACCATGGGGCTAACTGCTCCTAGGCCTGAAACTTACAAACAAAAATGACAAAAACTTAAAGGTCTATATTCTAGTTCTTTTATCATATGCTGTTCAAGTAGATTAATAAATATATTACTACCAATAACAGTGAAATTATAATTTCACAGATCAACTCTATGGAACAGATTCTTATTAGTATTTGGTAAACGCATTTTACCTCTAGAAACTTAATCAACTTCCAGCAACCCAATCAATGAAGCAGCAAATCACTGACAGCTACATTTCTAAATATCTTTTATGTCTTGATGTCCAAACTTCAAACCTTTACAAAGGGGCCCATCTGCTCAATCCTGTCAATTTCTTTTTAAGTGTTAAGTATGGGGATACCTCAGAAATACTGCAGGTTCCTTCCAGACCACCACAATAAAGCAAATTTTGTGATAAAATGAGTCATACAATATTTTCAGTTTCCCAGCACATATAAATGTTATGTTTGCACTGTACTATAGTCAACTAAATGTGCAAGAACATTATGTCTAAAAAGCAATGCATGTATCTATCTTAAAAAACATCGTATTGCTAAAAAAAAAAATGCTAACCATCATCAGAACCTTCAATAAGTCATAATCTTTATGCTAGTAGAGGATTTAAAATATTGCAAGAATCAAGTCTCCCCGGGGCCTCAGTGGTAAAGAATCCTCCTGCCAATGCAGGAAACACAGTTTAATCCTGATCTGGGAAGATCCCAGATGCTGTGCGCGGTACACCTAAGCCACAACTATTAAGACTACACATAAGAACTGTACCAAAAAAGGTCTTAATGACCCAGATAAACACAATGGTGTGGTCACTCACTTAGAGCCAGACATCCTGGAGTGTGAAGTCAAGTGGGCCTTAGGAAGCATCACTACAGAGTTAGTGGAGGTGATGGATTACAGCAAAGCTATTTCAAATCCTAAAAGATGATACTGTTAAGTGCTGCACTCAATATGTCAGCAAATTTAGAAAACTCAGCAGTGCCCACAGGACTGGAAAATGTCAGTTTTCATTCCAATCCCAAAGAAAGGCAATGCAAAAGAATGTTCGAATTACTGTACAATTGCACTTATTTCACACACTAGCAAGATTATGCTCAAGTTAGAATTCAGCAGTATGTGAACCATGAACTTCCAGATGTTCAAGCTGGATTTAGAAAAGGCAGAACCAGAGATAAAATTGACAACATATGCTGGATTATAGAAAAAGCAAGGGAATTTCAAAAAACATCTACTTCTGCTTCATTGACTATGCTAAAGCCTTTGACTGTATCACAACCAACTGGAAAATTCTTAAAGAGAATAGACTACCAGACCACCTGACCTGTCCCCTAAGAAACCTGTGTACAGGTCAAGAAGAAACAGTTAAAACTGGACATGGAACAACAGAGGGTTCAAAATTGGGAACGGAGTATGTCAAAGCTGTATATTGTCACCCTGCTTTATTTAACTTATATGCAGAGTACATCATGAGAAATGCTGGGCTAGATGAATCACAAGTTGGAATCAAGACTGCTGGGAGAAAGAACAACCACCTCATATACAGAGATGACACCACCCTTATGGCAGAAAGCAAAGAACTAAAGAGCCTCTTAATGAAAGTGAAAGAAAACAGTGAAAAAGCTGGCTTAAAACTCAACATTCAAAAAACAAGATCATGGCATCTTGTCCCATCACTTCATGGTAAATATATGAAGAAAAAGTGTAAACAGTGACAGATTTCATTCTCCTGGGCTCAAAAATTAACTGCGGATGGTAACTGCAGCCATGAAATTAAAAGATGTTTGCTCCTTGGAAGAAAAGCTATGACAAACCCAGACAAAAAAAGCAGAGACATCACTTTGCTAACAAAGCTATGGTTTTACCAGTAGTCATGTATAGTTGTGAGAGTTGGACCATAAAGATGGCTGAGCACTACAGAATTGATGCTTTTGTACTATGGTGCTGGACAAGACACTTGAGGGTCCCTTGGAGAGCAAGGAGATCAAACTAGTCAATCCTACAGGAAATCAACCATGAATATTCACTGCAAGGACTGATGCTGAAGCTCCAACACTTTGGCCACCTGATGCAACTGACTTACTGGAAAAGACTCTGATGCTGGGAAAGATTGAAGGCAGGAGAAGGAGGCGACAGAGGATGAAATGGTTGGATGGCATCACTGACTTAATGGACATGAGTTTGAACAAACTCAGGGAGACAGTGAAGGACAGGGAAGCCTGGCATGCTGCAGTCCATGATATCGCAAAGACTCAGACATGACTGAGCGACTGAACCACCACCACCACCAGAGACCAGGAGCCACAGCTCCTGAAGCCCGCGTGCTCTAGAGCCCATGCTCTGTAACAAGAGAAGTTATCACGACAAAAAGAAGCCCACGCACTGCAACTAGAGTAGCCCTTGCTCCCTGCAACTAGAGGAAAGCTTCTGCAGCAATAAAGACCCAGAACAGCAGAAAATAAACAAATAATTTGTTTAAAAAACAAGTATTTAAGAATTACCAAAATTAGACACAGAGACATGAAGTGAGCAAATGCTGTTAGAAAAAAGATGCCTACACTCTTGAGTTCAATTCAAGGTGGCCACAAACCTTCAATCTGTAAAAAATACAGTATCTGCAAAGTGCAATAAAGTGAAGCATAATAAAATGAAATCTGCCTGTAGTGCGGTAGTGCCTGTGACATCAAAACTAAGCCACAGGAATAAATTTAAACAGCCCTGGAGTGACAAAATAGTCTCAAGTTTACACACAAGGGAATTTCTTTAATTCACAGAAACATACATGGGAGTTTCTAACAAAACAAACAACTTAGATATCTACATATGTATAGATATGACCCTTGAACAACATAGGTCTGAGCTGCTGGATACCTATACGAGAATTTTTTTCAATAAACGTGTTACATACTGCACTATCCAAAGTTGGTTGAATCCACAGATTCAGAACTACAGATACAAGTGACAATGTTAATTGCTCAATCGTGCCTGACTACTTGTGATCCCATGGTCCTGTGTCCATGGGATTTTTTCATGTAAGAATACTGGAGTGGGTTGCCATTCTCTTCTCCAGAGGATCGTCCTGACCCAGGGACTGAACTGGGGTCAAAATAAATTCCAGTTTAGCAAGTGGCATCTCAGAACACAATCTAACATAGCCAATGTTAACTATGTACAGTTGACCCTTAAACAACATGGTTGAACTTCATGGGTCCACTTATATATAGATTTTTTTTTTCAATAAATACTACAGAGCTACATGAATTCATGAATGTGGACTCTCCAATAAAGAGAAAGAAAGTGAAAGTAGCTCAGTTGTGTGGGACTCTTTGCGACCCCATGGGCTGGAATTCTCCAGGCCATAATACTGGAGTGGGTAGCCTTTCCCTTCTCCAGGGGATGTTCCCAACCCAGGGATTGGACCCAGATCTTACTGCAGTGCAGCCAGTTTCATTATCATTTGAGCCACCAGATAAAGAAGGCTGACTATAAAGTTCTATGTGGATTTTTGAGTGCAATGGAGTCAATGCATCTAACCCCCACATTGTACAAGAGTGAACTGTACTGCTATGACCCAAACTGCAAAAGGCCAACCATTGACAGATTCTCTTGACAAGGAAAAAAACACTTTATGAAGCCTAACACTTTCCTTGTGACATGAAACATTTCTAAGATATTCTTGGTAAGTGCAGTACCAAGAATCAAAATCTCAATGTATCACTCACAGAAGTACCCTTAAGAAGCAGAACAACAGCACTAATGAGTGGTGATCCTACTGGTAGGAAAGCCCATCCAAGTGGGGCTTGGGACCAGTGTTTATCTACAGTCCTTCCAATCCTTCTGAGATTAGTATTCATGCCAGAAATATAGGGGACGTTCTTGCACTTATATATGCTTTCTGCTTCTCTTCCAATATTCAATGTTCTTTTTATTGTATCAGCTAAATTAAGAGAAATCAATTAGCAAATGTTATTAAACTTTTCCCAAAAATCATCAATAACACTGGGTGGTGAGACCATAAATAATATTTATTTTCTTCTTTTCTTTCTTTTCCCCTTTTCTTTTCAACAAGTGTAAATATACATTTTTTTAAGTTTTCTGAATTTTATTTTAAACCGAACCAAAAGAAGCAAAATGTTGAATTTGTGTTTAACTTTTTACACTAATCACACAATGTGGCCAAAAACAACATTCACTAAACTCAGTGATTATTAACATGTGCATGTAATAGAATGATCATGTGACTCCCTTTACATTTTCTTAAAGAAGAGGTAAAAAGCCTCTTGATGAAAGTGAAAGAGGAGAGAGAAAAGGTTAGCTTGAAGCTCAACATTCAGAAAACGAAGATCATGGCATCTGGTCCCATCACTTCATGGGAAATAGATGGGAAAACAGTGGAAACAGTGTCAGACTTTATTTTTTTGGGCGCCAAAATCACTGCGGATGCTGATTGCAGCCATGAAATTAAAAGACGCTTACTCCTTGGAAGGAAAGTTATGACCAGCCTAGATAGTATATTAAAAAGCAGAGACATTACTTTGCCAACAAAGGTCCGTCTAGTCAAGGCTATGGTTTTTCCTGTGGTCATGTATGGATATGAGAGTTGGACTGTGAAGAAAGCTGATCGCCGAAGAATTGATGCTTTTGAACTGTGGTGCTGGAGAAGACTATTGAGAGTCCCTTGGACTGCAAGGAGATCCAACAAGTCCATTCTAAAGGAGATCGATCCTGGGATTCATTGGAAGGACTGATGCTAAAGCTGAAACTCCAATACTTTGGCCACCTCATGCGACAAGTTGACTCACTGGAAAAGACTCTGATGCTGGGAAGGATGGGGGCAGGAGGAGAAGGGGACGACAGAGAATGAGATGGCTGGATGGCATCACCGACTCTATGGACATGAGTTTGAGTGAACTCCGGGAGTTGGTGATGGACAGGGAGGCCTGGCGTGCTATGATTCATGGGGTCACAGAGAGTCGGTCAAGACTGAGCGACTGAACTGAACTGAAAGAAGTTACATGTGTACTGTATGTAACCAAGATAACATGATCCTTGAAATATTAAAAACATTAACATTCTTATGCATTTTCACCAATGAATTTTTCTTCGGAAAAAAAAAAAAAAACCAGAATTTGACATACAAATGCTTTCTATGCATTATAAAAAACAGTATTAACAATTCAAGATAGCGATGTAGGAAGATTCTGAAGTCATCTCCCTCCTCAGACTCACTGGATCTACAGCTAAACATAGAACAACTTCTTCTCAGAAAAAAACTTAAAGCTTGGTTGAGGGACAACTACTTGTTGGACAAAAGAAAAGAAAACCATACAAAAACCTGTAGGGGAGATGGAGACACAATCTCACCATAAATCTCACCCCTACTGTAGCAACCATAACCAGAAGGGAACTCAAAACTCAGAGCATCTCCTTGAGGAGCAAAGAGTTCAAACCTTACTTTGGACACCCCAACTTTTAAGACATGCACTTGAGAGGTGAGCCCCCAAACATCTAATTTTTGAAAACCAATGGGTCTTGTGTCCCAAGATCCACAAAATGATAGTAACCTGAGAAACACCTTTTAGAGGGCTCATGTGCTTGGACTCACCCATCCCAGAGTCCAGCTCAGAGGCACCCAATTGGGGCTAGACTTAAAGTGAGTTAAGGCCCACCATTAAAACCTCAGCTAAAGGGACAGGGGTCTTATTCAACACACACAGCTAGGATCCTGTTGGAACACTCTGGAAACAAAGACTGGAAGGTACCACCTTTGTCATGCTCCAGAGCACCACTATCTCCCGGAAGAGAAACTTTCTCTGATGTCCTGACTTTTACACCTCCTGCCCAGGATATGATTCTAGTTTACCTGGCTCTAGAGACCAAAGGAGCTTCGTGATCTGGGTCGTAAGGAACTGTTATAATCAGTGTCACCCAGAAAGGAGCTCATGCCCCAGTCAGGTGCCCGGATTTTTGTGACTACTGCTAGAGAACACCTCTACATTAACTGGCTCTGGTGGTAAGTGGGGGCTTCCCTGGTGGATTTGCAAGAATCCACCTGCAATGCAGGAGACCCTGGTTCAATTCCTGGGTTGCGAAGATCCCCCGGAGAAGGGATAGGTTACCCTCTCCAGTACTATTGGGCTTCCCTGGTGGTTCAGACGGTAAAGAATCCACCTGCAATGTGGGAAAGACCTAGGTTCAATCCCTGGGTTGGGAAGATCCCTTGGAGGAGGGCATGGCTACCCACTCCAGTATCCTTGCCTGGAGAATCCCCACTGGTGGGCTACACAGTCCATGGGGTCACAAAGAGTCGGACACGACTGAGCAACTAAGCAAAGGTGGTCAGTGGGGCTTATACTCGTGGGTCCTACAGGACTGCAACCCAAGGAGAAAAAGTTCTTAAACAGCTACTATCACAAAGGCACAGCAAAAGGCAACAGACCCTGGAGCTGCATTCTTTCTGTGAAGGGAGACTACTAACTGATCATCGTGACTGCTAAGGGACAAGCGTCTGGTTAGGCGTGCATCCTGGCGTTGACTGCAATCCTTTCCAGAGACCTTGGAGGGCACTACCTTTGCTTTCACACTCTGCTGCCTCCAGTGCACAGATGGCTGTACACATGGCTTGTGCACAGGGTCCTCCCTGTGATGACCCAGCTCTAGGTGACAGGAAGGACTTGCATTCCTGGATCCCACAGGACTATGGCAATCAGAGGGATAGTTCTTGGCAGGCTACTACCCTTAAGGCACTGTACAGAAAGTAGAATGAGGCACACTCCCCAGGCTTTCTGTGAAAGAGTCCCCTTTACTTGTCTTGGACTTTTGTCCTAAGGAGAAGGCTTCAGGTTTGGCTCACATTTAGTGGCCTATGGAGTTGCTCTCAAAGAACATAGGCTGTGGACACCTTCTTGGCATTCTCCCTCTGCCTTGCTCCAGCCTTGCTCCAGCCCAGAAGTATTACCCAGAAAACAGCTCACATGGAGCCCACATGCTGCTGATGCTGCTAAGTCACTTCAGTCGTGTCCGACTCTGTATGACCCCATAGACGGAAGCCCACCAGGCTCCCCCGTCCCTGGGATTCTCCAGGCAAGAATACTGGAGTGGGTTGCCATTTCCTTCTCCAATGTGTGAAAGTGAAAAGTGAAAGTGAAGTTGCTTAGTCGTGTCCGACCCTTAGCGACCCCAAGGACTGCAGCCTACCAGGCTCCTCCATCCATGGGATTTTCTAGGCAAAAGTACTGGAGTGGCTTGCCATTGCCCACATGGTGACCTCCAAATCACCCAGCTCTGAGGACCAACGTGGCTTACTCCTGTAGCCCTTCAGAACTGTATATATCTGCATACTTTAAAAGCTGCTGCCCCAGCTTCCAGTCAGTCCGAATCTAGGTGCTGAGATTCTCCACTGTGGGACAATGACAGGTCTTGGCACATCCTCAACTACTCAGTTCAGTTCAGTCGCTCAGTCGTGTCCGACTCTCTGCGACCCCATGAACCACAGAATGCTAGGCCTCCCTGTCCATCACCAACTCCCAGAGTTCACTCAAACTCATGTCCACAGAGTCGGTGATGCCATCCAGCCATCTCATTCTCTGTCGTACCCTTCTCCTCCTGCCCCCAACCTTTCCCAGCATCAGAGTCTTCTCCAGCGAGTCAACTCTTTGCATGAGGTGGCCAAAGTATTGGAGTTTCAGCTTTAGCATCAGTCCTTCCAATGAACACCCAGGATTGATTTCCCTTAGAATGGACTGGTTGGATCTCCTTGCAGTCCAAGGGACTCTCAAGAGTCTTCTCCAACACCACAGTTCAAAAGCATCAATTCTTCGGCGATCAGCTTTCTTCACAGTCCAACTCTCACATCCATACATGACCACGGGAAAAACCATAGCCTTGACTAGACGGACCTTGGTTGGCAAAGTAATGTCTCTGCTTTTTAATATACTATCTAGGCTGGTCATAACTTTCCTTCCAAGGAGTAAGCATCTTTTAATTTCATGGCTGCAATCAGCATCTGCAGTGATTTTAGAGCCCAAAAAAAATAAAGTCTGACACTGTTTCCACTATTTCCCCATCTATTTCCCACGAAGTGATGGGACCAGATGCCATGATCTTTGTTTTCTGAATGTTGAGCTTCAAGCCAACCTTTTCACTCTCCTCTTTCACTTTCATCAAGAGGCTTTTGAATTCCTCTTCACTTTCTGCCATAAGGGTAGTATCATCCGCATATCTGAGGTTATTGATATTTCTCCCGGCAATCTTGATTCCAGCTTGTGCTTCTTCCACCCCAGCGTTCCTTATGATGTACTCTGCATAGAAGTTAAATAAGCAAGGTGGCAATATACAACCTTGACGTACTCCTTTTCCTATTTGGAACCAGTCTGTTGTTCCATGTCCAGTTCTGACTGTTGCTTCCTGACCTGCATACAGGTTTCTCAACAGGCAGGTCAGGTGGTCTGGGATTCCCATCTCTTTCAGAATTTTCCACAGTTTATTGTGATCCACATAGTCAAAGGCCTTGGCATAGTCAATGAAGCAGAAATAGATGTTCTTCTGGAACTCTCTTGCTTTCTCCATGATCCAGCGGATGTTGGCAATTTGATCTCTGGTGCCTCTGCCTTTTCTAAAACCTGCTTGAACATCTGGGAGTTCACGGTTCACATATTGCTGAAGCCTGGCTTGGAGAATTTTGAGCATGACTTTACTAGTGTGTGAGATGAGTGCAATTGTGCGGTAGTTTGAGCATTCTTTGGCATTGCCTTTCTTTGGGATTGGAATGAAGACTGACCTCTTCCAGTCCTGTGGCCACTGCTGAGTTTTCCAAATTTGCTGGCATATTGAGTGCAGCACTTTCACACCATCATCTTTCAAGATTTGAAATAGCTCAACTGGAATTCCATCACCTCCACTAGCTTTGTTCATAGTGATGCTTTCTAAGGCCCACTTGACTTCACATTCTAAGATGTCTGGCTCTAGGTCAGTGATCACGTTATTGTGACTATCTTGGTCGTGAAGATCTTTTTAGTACAGTTCTTCTGTGTATTCTTGCCACCTCTTCTTAATATCTTCTGCTTCTGTTAGGTCCATACCATTTCTGTCCTTTATCGAGCCCATCTTTGCACGAAATGGTCCCTTGGAATCTCTAATTTTCTTGAAAAGATCTCTTGTTTTTCCTGCTCTATTGTTTTCCTCTATTTCTTTGCATTGATCACTGAGGAAGGCTTTCTTATCTCTTCTTGCTATTCTTTGGAACTCTGCATTCAGATGCTTATATCTTTCCTTTTCTCCTTTGCTTTTCGCTTCTCTTCTGTTCACAGCTATTTGTAAGGCCTCCTCAGACAGCCATTTTGCTTTTTTGCATTTCTTTTCCATGGGGATGGTCTTGGTCCCTGTCTTCTGTACAATGTCACAAACCTCCGTCCAGAGTTCATCAGGCACTCTATCAGATCTAGTCCCTTAAATCTATTTCTCACTTCCTCTGTATAATCATAAGGGATTTGATTTAGGTCATATCTGAATGGTCTAGTGGTTTTTCCTACTTTCTTCAATTTAAGTCTGAATTTGCAATAAGGAGTTCATGATCTGAGCCACAGTCAGCTCCTGGTCTTGTTTTTGCTAACTGTATACAGCTTCTCCATCTTTGGATGCAAAGAATATAATCAATCTGATTTCGGTGTTGACCATCTGGTGATGTCCATGTGTAGAGTCTTCTCTTGTGTTGTTGGAAGAGCGTGTTTGCTATGACCAGTGCGTTCTCTTGACAAAACTCTATTAGCCTTTGCCCTGCTTCATTCCATGCTCCAAGGCCAAATTTGCCTGTTACTCCAGGTGTTTCTTGACTTCCTACTTTTGCATTCCAGTCCCCTATAATGAAAAGGACATCTTTTTTGGGTGTTAGTTCTAAAAGGTCTTGTAGGTCTTCATATAACTGTTCAACATCAGCTTCTTCAGCATTACTGGTTGGGGCATAGGCCTGGATTACTGTAATATTGAATGGTTTGCCTTGGAAACGAACAGAAATCATTCTGTTGTTTTTAAGATTGCATCCAAGTATTGCATTTCGAACTCTTTTGTTGACCATGATGGCTACTCCATTTCTTCTAAGGGATTCCTGCCCACAGTAGTAGATATAATGGTCATCTGAGTTAAATTCACCCATTCCGGTCCATTTTAATTCACTGATTCCTAGACTACTAGGTGCTACTAAAAATACAATAGGCTGCCTAGACAAGTACAGACGTTTGAGAAACACCCAGAAGCTGAGGCAGGGTTGAATTACAAGGTTCATCTCTTATACAAGGCTACTCCTTCAATACTGGAAGAGGTGGTTATTTCATTTACTGTACAGAAACAAATGGAGAGTTAAGGAACAGAGGAATATGTTCAAATGAAAATAAAATAAACCTCAGAAGAAACCTTAATGAAATGGAGGTAAGTAATTTGGGATTACCTGATAAGAGTTCAAAGTAATGGTCACAAAAATACTGAACTGGGGAAAAGAATGGATGAACACAATGAGAACTTCAACAAAGAGACAAGAAAAATACAAGAAAGTACCAAGTAGAAATCATAGAACCAAAGAATACAATAGCTGAACTGAAGAACACACTAAAGGGGTTCAACGGCAGACTAGATGAAGTCAACACACAGACAAGGCAATGGAATACACTCAATTAGAGCAGCAAAATGAAAAAAGAATGAATACTGTGAAGATGGCTTCAGGAGCTCATGGGGCAACACCAAACAGACTTTCATTTTATAGGGCTCCTAAAAAAGGAAGAGAGAAAGAAGTAGAAATGTTATTTGAAAAAATTATGGCGGAAAACTTCCCTAACTTGGGGAGGAAAACAAGCATCCAGATCCAGGAAGTCCTGAGAATTGCAAACAAGATACTACCAGGGCTTCCCTGGTGGCTCAGGGGAAAGAATCTGCCTGCCAACACAGGAAACATGGGTTCAATCCCTGATCTGGGAAGATCCCACATGCCTCAGAGCAAAGAAGCCCGTGGGCCACAACTATTCTATTTAGCCTGTGCTCTAGAGCGCAGAAGCCTCAACTACTGAGCCCTGCTGCTGCAACTACTGAAGCCTGCATGCCCTAGAGCCTGTGCTCTGCAACAAGAGAACCACTGTAATGAGAAGCCTGCACACCACTAGAGGGTAGCCCCTGCTCGCCACAACTATAGAAAAGCTCACGTGGCAACAAAGACCCAGCACGGCCAAAAATATATGATAAATAAATAAAATTATATTTAAAAGGAAGCTATCAAAGAGACCCACACCAAGACACATTATAAGTAAAACGTCAAAAGTTAAAGACAAGGAGATAATCTTAAAAGCTGTGAGAGAAAAACTAGTTCATTACAAGGGAACTCTCATAAAGCTATCAGCTGATCTTTCAGCACAAACATTTTAAGCCAGGAAGCATGACACATTCAAAGTACCGGAAGAAGAAAACGTCCCATCAAGAATACTCTGCCTGGCAAAGTTTTCATTCAGAATCAAAGGAGAGATAAAGGTTTTCAGACAAGCAAAAGTTAAAGGAGTTCACCACCACTAAATTGGCCTTATAAGAAATTTTAAAGGGACTCCTTTAAGCTGAAATAAAGGATGCTAATTATAATTAGTAACAAGAACACATATGAAAGGATAATTATCATTGGGAAAGTAAATATATAGTGAAGGTAGTGGATTAATTACTAATAAAGCTAATATAAAGGTTAAATGAAAAAAATATGATTACGATAATTAGCTAAAAAATATACAAGATAAAAATATATAAAATGTGACATTAAAACATATAACATGAGAGTAAATGCTGAGTTTCAGAATGGGATCAAACTTCAGATGTTATCAACTCAAAATAGATTGTTACAGATATAAGTTGTTAAATGTAAGTCTCATGGTAACCACAAAGCAAAAACCTACAATAAATAAGCAAAAGAGAAAGAGAAGCAGACAAAAGAATACCAGTAAAGAAAGTCATAAACCACAAAGGAAGACAGCAAAAGAAAGGGACAGAGAAAAACTGCAAAAGCTGCTAGGGGACAATTAACACAACGGCAATAAGCACATGCTTATCAGTAATTATTTATCTGTAAGTGGACTAAATTATCCTACCAAAAGCCATAGAAAGGCTGAAGAAATAAAAACCAACACACTCCTATATATGCTGCCTACAAGAGATAAAGGTAGATTATCTGCCTACTTTAAATCTAAGGACACAGTAAAAGTAAACGGATGGAAAAAGAGATTCCATGCAAATGAAAACCAAAAAAGAAAGATGGATTAGCTATATTTATATTAAAAACAAACAAAAACAAACCTTTAAAACATACTTTTTAATAAGAGACAAAGAAGGGCATTACATAAAGGGGTCAATCCAATGCGAGGATACACCATTTGTAAATATTTATGTACTCAAAATAGGAGCACCTAATATGTGAATCGTGAAGTTCCAGATGTTCAAGCAGGTTTTAGAAAAGGCAGAGGAACCAGAGATCAAATTGCCAACATCCGCTGGATCATGGAGAAAGCAAGAGAGTTCCAGAAAAACATCTATTTCTGCTTCATTGACTATGCCAAGGCCTTTGACTGTGTGGATCACAATAAACTGTGGAACATTCTGAAAGAGATGGGAATACCAGACCACCTGACCTGCCTCTTGAGAAACCTGTATGCAGGTCAGGAAGCAACAGTTAGAACTGGACATGGAACAGCAGACTGGTTCCAAATAGGAAAAGGAGTACGTCAAGGTTGTATATTGTCACCCTGCTTATTTCACTTATATGCAGAGTACAACATGAGGAACGCTGGGCTGGAAGAAGCACAAGCTGGAATCAAGATTGACAGGAGAAATATCAATAACCTCAGATATGCAGATGACACCACTCTTATGGCAGAAAGAGAAGAGGAACTCAAAGGCCTCTTGATGAAAGTGAAAGAGGAGAGTGAAAAGGTTGGCTTGAAGCTCAACATTCAGAAAACGAAGATCATGGCATCTGGTCCCATCACTTCTTGGGAAACAGATGGGGAAACAGTGGAAACCGTGTCAGACTTTATTTTTTTGGGCTCCAAAATCACTGCGGATGCTGATTGCAGCCATGAAATTAAAAGACGCTTACTCCTTGGAAGGAAAGTTATGACCAGCCTAGATAGCATATTAAAAAGCAGAGACATTACTTTGCCAACAAAGGTCCGTCTAGTCAAGGCTATGGTTTTTCCCGTGGTCATGTATGGATGTGAGAGTTGGACTGTGAAGAAAGCTGATCGCCGAAGAATTGATGCTTTTGAACTGTGGTGTTGGAGAAGACTCTTGAGAGTCCCTTGGACTGCAAGGAGATCCAACCAGTCCATTCTAAGGGAGATCAATCCTGGGTGTTCATTGGAAGGACTGATGCTGAAGTTGAAACTCCAATACTTTGGCCACCTCATGCGACAAGTTGACTCACTGGAAAAGACTCTGATGCTGGGAGCGATTGGGGGTAGGAGGAGGCGGGGACGACAGAGAATGAAATGGCTGGATAGCATCACCGACTCTGTGGACATGAGTTTGAGTGAACTCCGGGAGTTAGTGATGGACAGGGAGGCCTGGCGTGCTGTGGTTCATGGGGTCGCTAAGAGTCGGACACGACTGAGCGACTGAACTGAACTGAACTGAACTGAAATATGTCTCAAATTATTAACAGACCTAAATGCAGACATAGGCAGCAATACAATAATAATAGGGGACTTTCATATCCCACTTACATCAATGAAAAGATCATCCAGACAGAAAATCAGTATGGAGATATCAGCCTTAAACAACATATTATACTATATGGACCAACCGATATTTATAGAACATTCCATCCAAAAACAACAGAATACACATTCTTCTCAAGTATATATTGAACATCTTTAATAGATAAATCATATGTTAGGCCAGAGACCAAGTCCTAATAAGTTTAAGAATATTTAAATCGCATCAAACATCTTTTCCAATCACAATGGCATGAAATGAGAAATCACATGACGAAAAATGGAAAATACACAACTATGTGGAGACTAAACAACATGCTACTGAATAACCACTGGGCCAAAGAAGAAATCAAAAGAGAAATCAAAAATATGTAAACATCAACATGCTAAAATTTATAAAACACAGTAGAAACAGTTCTGGGAGGGAAGTTTACAGTGATAAAGACCTACTTCAAGAAGCAAGAAAAGTCTCACACACAATCTAACTTCACCTTAATGAACTGGAAAAAGAAAATACAAAGCCCAAAGTTAGTACAAGAGAGGAAACAAAGATTCAGTTCAGTTCAGTCACTCAGTTGTGTCCAACTCTTTGCGACCCCATGACTGCAGCACGCCAGGGCTCCCTGTCCATCACCAACTCCAGGAGTTTACTCAAACTCATGTCCATTGAGTTGGTGATGCCATCCAACCATTTTATCCTCTGTCGCCCTTTAGAACAGAAATTAAATGAAATAGAAACTAAAAAGACAACAAAGATCAGTGAAACTAAGAGCTAGTTTTTAGAAGGCAAATAAAATTGACAAAATCTTATTAGCCAGACTAAGGAAAACAGAGAAAGGACTCAAATACATCAGAAATGAAAGAGGAGATATTACAAGTGATACCACAGAAGTACAAAGGATCACACTGACTACTGTGAACAATCATATGCCAATAAATTAGACAAACCAGAAGCAAGGGATGAACTCCTACAAACGTACATGCTCAAAGACTCAACGACAATGAAACAGAAAGTCTGAGCAAACCAATCACTAGCAAGCAGACTGAATCGGTAATCAAAAACTCTCAACAAACAAAAGTCCAGGGCAAAATGGCTTCACTGGTGAAGTCTATGAAACATTCAAAGAAGAATCAATATCAATCTTCAAACTCTTCTCAAAAATATAAGAGGGGGATCATTTCAAAACACAATTTATGTGGGAGGTATTACCCTGTACCAAAACCAGACAAGAGTACTACAAAAAAAAAAAAAAATTTTTTTTTACAAACTAATATCCCTGATGAACATATATGCAAAAATTCTCAACAAAATATTCAGGAATACATTAAAAGGATCACATACCATTATCAAGTGAAATTTATTTCAGAAATGCAGGAATGGTCCAACATCTGTAATCAGTCAATGTGATACACTATATAACAAAATGAAGACAAAAATGCTATGATTATCTCAATAGATGCATTAAAAATATTTGACAAAACTCAAATACACTCATTTATGATAAAAATCTCAAATCTCTCAACAAAGCAGGTATGGAGGAAACATACCTTAACATAACTAATGGCACACATGACAAGCATACAGCTAACATCATACTCAATGTTGAAAATCTCGAAGCTTTTCCTCTAAGATCAGGTATAATACAAGGATGTTCACTTCACCACTTTTATTCAACACAGTATTGGAAGCTGCAGTCAGAACAGTCAAGCAAGAAGAAGAAACAAAAGGCATTCAATCTGGAAGGGAAGAAGCAATACTGTCGCTGTTTGCAGATGACACGAACACAGCTAGGAAACGGAGACTCCATCACAAGCTATCAGAGCTAACAAATGATTTCAGTAATACTACAGGATACAACATCAATTTAAAAATCTACTGGGTTTAATAACAAGCTATCCAGAAGAGAAACTGGAGAAAATAATCCCATTTACAACTGCATAAAAATAGTAAAATACCTAGGAGTAAATTTACCCGACAAGGTAAAATACGTGTATAGTGAAAACTACAAAACATTAGCAACAGAAACTGAAAAGGACACAAATAACTGGAAAGATGAAAGACTGAAAGAATCACTATTGTTAAAATGGCAATACTATCGAAAGCAATCTACAACTTCAGTTCAGTAGATATCAAAATTCTAGTGGCATTTCTCACATAAATAAAACAAAAAAAAAATTTGTATGGAACTGAACAGTCAAAGCAATCTTGACAAAGAACAAAGCTGGAGGCACCATGCTCCCTAACTTCCAAGTAAATTATAAGGCTACTATTACATGCAAACAGTAAAGTTTCATTGGCATAAAATCAGAGACTTAGATCCACAGAACAGAATAAAGAACCCAGAAATAAACCCACATATATATGGTCAATTAGTTTATGACAAACAAACCAAGAATATACAATGGTGAAAGACAGTTTCTTCAATAAATGATTTTGGGTAAACTGGACAGGCAAGAGAATGAAGTTAAACCACTATCTTACACCATTCACAAAGTTAACTCAAAATGGATTAAAGACTTGAACATTAAGACCTGAAACCATAAAATTCCTAGAAGAAAACATAGACAGTAAGCTCCTTGATATAGGCTTAGTGATAATATTTTGAATCTGCACCAAAAGCAAAAGTAAAAAAAGCAAAAGCAGCAAAAGGGAAAATACACAAGTGGGACTGCGTGAAACTAAAAAGCTTCTGCACAGCAAAGGAAACCATCAACAACATGAAAAAGGCAACCTACTGAATGGGAGAAAATATTTGCACATTAGTAACCGACAGAGGGTTGATGCCCAAAACACACAATTCAAAAGCAAAAAACACAAAGCAACCAATGAAAAAATGGGCAAAAGATCCAATTAGACATTTTTCCAAAGGAGACATACAGATAACTAACAGGGACATGAAAAGATGGTCAACATCACTAATCATCAGAGAAATGAAAATTAAAACCACAATGAGAAAGCAACTCAAACCTTGCAGAATGGCTAGGATCAAAACGACAACAAATAACAAGTATTGGCAAGGATGTAGACAAAAAGGGAAACCTTGTGCACTGTTTGTAAACACTTAAGTTAGTGCAACCATTATGGAAAATAATACAGATTCCTCAAAAAATTAAAAATAGAACTACCATACAATCTAGTAATTTCACTTCTGAGTATTTATCTGAAGAAAATAAAAAAAAAAACACTAATTCAAAAAGATACATGCAAAGAAATGATGCTAGACAAAAAGCAAATTTAAACAATTTTCTTACTCAAGTTCCAAATGGGTTGTAAAGCCATGGAGACAATTTGCAACATCAACAACACATTTGGTCCAATAATTGCTAATGCACTTACAATGCAGTGGCGGTTCAAGAAGTTTTGCAAAGAAGATAAGAACTTCAAAGATGAGGAGCACAGTGACCAGCAATAAGAAACTAACAACGACCGAGAGGATCGTCGAAGTCGATCCTCTTACAACTAGATGAGAAGCTGCCGAAGAACTCAATGTTGACCATTCTACAGTCATCTGGCGTTTGAAGCAAACTGGAAAGGTGAAAAAGTTTGATGAGTGGGTACCTCGTGAGCTGACCACAAATCAAAAAAATCCCAACAACAGTGAACTATTTCTTGATCTGATTGTGATATGCAACAAAAAGTGGATAGAATATCTCTTGACAACCAGAGACAACCAGCTGACTGACTGGACCACAGAGAAGTCCCAAAGCACTTTCCAAGGCCAAACACACCAAAAAAAGGGTCATGGTCACTGTGTGTTGGTCTGCGGCCCATCTGATCCACTACAGCTTTCTGACTCCTGGCAAAACCATTCCATCTATAAGTATGCTCTGCAAATTGATGAGATGCACCAAAAACTGGCACATCTGCAGCCAACACTCGTCAACAGAAAGGCCCCAATTTTTCTCCATGACAATGCCCCACTGCACATCACACAACCAACACTTCAAAAGTTGAATGAATTGGGCTACGAAGTCTTGTCTCATCTGCAATACTCAGCTGACCTCTCACCAACTACCACTTTTTCAAGCAGCTCGACAACTTTTTTCAGTGAAAATGCTTTCACAACTAGCAGGAGGCAGAAAATGCTTTCCAAGAGTTCATGGAATCCCAAGGCATGGATTTTTATATGCTACAGGAATAAACTTCTTTCTTATTGGCAAAAATGTGCTGAATATAATGGTTCCCATTTTGATTAATAAAGATGTATTTGAACCTAGTTATAATAAAAGGCAGAGACCATTACTTTGCCAACAAAGGTCCGTCTAGTCAAGACCATGGTTTTTCCAGTGGTCATGTATGGATGTGAGAGTTGGACTATAAAGAACGCTGAGCGCAGAAGCTGGAATCAAGATTGCTGGAGAAATATCAATAACCTCAGATATGCAGATGACACTACCCTTATGGCAGAAAGTGAAGAGGAACTCAAAAGCCTCTTGATGAAAGTGAAAGAGGAGAGTGAAAAGGTTGGCTTGAAGCTCAATATTCAGAAAACAAAGATCATGGCATCTGGTCCCATCACTTCATGGGAAATAGATGGAAAAACAGTGGAAACAGTGTCAGACTTTATTTTTTGGGATGCCAAAATCACTGCAGATGCTGATTGCAGCCATGAAATTAAAAGACGCTTACTCCTTGGAAGGAAAGTTATGACCAACCTTGATAGTATATTAAGAAGCAGAGACATTACTTTGCCAACCAAGGTCCGTCTAGTCAAGGCAATGGTTTTTCCCGTGGTCATGTATGGATGTGAGAGTTGGACTGTGAAGAAGGCTGATCGCCGAAGAATCGATGCTTTTGAACTGTGGTGTTGGAGAAGACTCTTGAGAGTCCCTTATACTGCAAGGAGATCCAACCAGTCCATTCTAAAGGAGATCAATCCTGGGTGTTCATTGGAGGGACTGATGCTAAAGCTGAAACTGCAATACTTTGGCCACCTCATGTGACGAGTTGACTCACTGGAAAAGACTCTGATTCTGGGAAAGGTTGGGGGTGGGAGGAGAAGGGGACGACGGAGAATGAGATGGCTGGATGGCATCACCGACTCTGTGGACATGAGTTTGAGTGTACTCCGGGAGTTGGTGATGGACAGGGAGGCCTGGCGTGCTGTGATTCATGGGGTGGCGGAGAGTCGGACACGACTGAGCGACTGAACTGAACTGAACTGAACAGGAATAAACTTCTTATTGGCAAAAATGTGCTGAATATAATGGTTCCCATTTTGATTAATAAAGATGTATTTGAGCCTAGTTATAATAAAAGGCAGAGACCATTACTTTGCCAACAAAGGTCCGTCTAGTCAAGACTATGGTTTTTCCAGTGGTCATGTATGGATGTGAGAGTTGGACTATAAAGAACGCTGAGCGCAGAAGAATTGATCCTTTTGAACTGTGGCATTGGAGAAAACTCTTGAGAGTCCCTTGGACTGCAAGGAGATCCAACCAGTCCATCCTAAAGGAGATCAGTCCTGGATGTTCATTGGAAGGATTGATGGCTGAAGCTTAAACTCCAATACTTTGGCCACCTGATGCGAAGAGCTGACTCATTTGAAAAGACCCTGATGCTGGGAAAGATTGAGGGCAGGAGGAGGGGACGACAGAGGATGAGATGGTTGGATGGCATCACCGACTTGATGGACATGGGTTTGGGTGAACTCCAGGAGGTTGTGATGGACAGGGAGGCCTGGCGTGCTGCGGTTCATGGAATCACAAGGAGTCGGACACGACTGAGCAACTGAACTGAACTAAATAATGATTTAAAATTCACAGTCTGAAACCGTAATTACATTTGTACCAACCTAATAAAAGGCAAAGTGAAAGTATCAATAAGAGCAGCAAATCATCTGCATTACCTCTTTGTGTTTCAAATCCAACTGACCCCTGAGAGCCTTAAGTTCCCGTTCACGGATGTCCAAGCAAGTTTCTAGAGCGTGTGTCTGTCCTTCCCATTCAGATTTTTTATGAGCTACCATTATGTCAATCTGTTTCATGAGCTCCTGCAGTTCTGCTTCACAGGATGTCAAAAATCCCCTATAAATAAGAACAGACTCTTAAGAACACAGAACATATCTCCAAGGGGCTTTTCATCTTTCACATGTAAAAACAGCAAATGTAAACCTACCTAAGGTGGAACAATGTCAACAAATAATCAGAAGTAAAAAACAGCAGCTCTGAGCTTTTCCCTTTAAGGCACATAAGGTGATCACCTATTCCACAGAACAGTCTTCCTCCAGCAGCCAACCTAAAGCCTACATCATGTGACCAAACACAGACTGATGGAAATCTGGTTTAGGAGTCAGACTTCCACAACCAGCAATTATCTCATCTTCAACATTTTAGGGAAGCTTTCCAAAGAATCCAGGCAAGTATATGTCATATTCTCAGCTAGCCAAGCAAATAAAAAGCTTTGGAAACAAGTAGGAAAATGACAATACAACTTTAAGAACTGTCTTAAGAAATTCATCCTTGAGCCAAATTTATTTCAACTATTTCTTTCCAACTTATTATTAGCAACTTACTACAATCTATCTTCCTGTAAATTTACTGATGTCCTTCAATATTTCAGGAGATGTCAGATATTACAAAGGTAAAAACACAAGTGGACACAAATGTATTGGATTCAATGAGGTTTCCAGGAATGGCCACAGAGAGATAACTAATAAGGCTTAAATACTTAAAAAAAAAAAAATCATTTGCTCTTAGTGTTTTTTAAAAGTCGAAACTTTAAAGTGGGTTGACAGTATCCAGCTTCACACTGCTGAGATGAGGGAAACACCCCAAGGAGAGATGCTGTCCACAAACATGACATGGATCAGCCTAGATTGTGTTCACATTTCTGCTTCTGTACCCAAAGCACAAAATGGTCAGAGGCATAACTCAGACATGCTTTTTAAACTCAGTGAGAAACTTAGGGTCAAAAGCAAACTTACCCATCATGCCCCCGATTTTGTATTCCTTCCAACAAAGCCTCCATCGCCAAATCTCCTTTGTTTTGGCTACTGGGAAAGCAAAAACGTCAGTCAGGAGAAAACTCATTTTTTATGTTGTAACATTCCAACTTACAAACTTAAGAATGTGAATGAAAGCATACAAATTAACAATGAGAAAATGTGACGCTCCTTAGGATAACTGTAGAAGAGTCAAGGAATATCTCTTCAAGAAATAGCAGAAACAAACACACTTCAAAATAACTTAAAATGATCTGCGCTGCCATTGACACTTCCCCGCATGACTAAAATCAAATACCTTCTTGTGGCATCCCTACTTTCTCACGTAAGAGTAGGTCTGGGTGGAAGTGGGGTGCTAGCAGCAGAGGGACACAGACACTAACAAAACAAGAGGTCAGAGGAAAAATGAGCTTTGTTTAAAGAGACAGTGCTAAAAGGTTAAATGTTCTGTGCTTGAACTTACTGGTCCATCATGGGAGCTCCTATTCGACTCTAGATGACAGGCCCATGAAGCTCCTAGAACAGCTTCCATCCCCTAAGAGGCGACTACTGACCTCCTTCCTCTGCACTTCATTGTTCTTAGTCCTTAACAGGTCATTTCACTGGAGTTACATCACACTGGAAATGTCTCTTTTTACACCCTTTTCCCTTACTATTCCACCCTCAAGGGCAGAAAACCAGTTTTATTTATACCCGCAGCTCCAAGGCATTTCAACCTGATCTGCGCTGAATGCTTTTGGCTGGCTTATCTCACTCAGTTCCCCTCCCTGTTTTACCTAGGTCCCTATACAAACTGGTCTATAGCTGGAGAACTGCAGAGAAGAATCTAGCAGAGAAAGAAGGGAAGGGAGACAGAACAGATTATCACAGAAAGAGAAAGACACACCATAAAGAAAGGCAGATGAGACAAGAAAGACCGCCCTTAAATTTGGATATGCCAATGAACAGTAACTGCCGTAGGTTTCTCACTTATCACAAATCTTCAGAATGTTCATGTGTCAAGCCACTACTCATTCCTGAAGAACTGCTTTTTTCCTTCAACATTCAGAGGCTCAACTCTGAATTGTCCTCAAATTATATTGCTCTAAGAGGACTTGACCTGCCTCTTGAGAAACCTGTGTACAGGTCAGGAAGCAACAGTTAGAACTGGACATGGAACAACAGACTGGTTCCAAATAGGAAAAGGAGTACGTCAAGGCTGTATATTGTCACCCTGCTTATTTAATTTATATGCAGAGTACATCATGAGAAACGCTGGGCTGGAGGAAGCACAAGCTGGAATCAAGATTGCCGGGAGAAATATCAATAACCTCAGATATGCAGATGACACAACCCTTAAGGCAGAAAGTGAAGAGGAACTCAAAAGCCTCTTGATGAAAGTGAAAGAAGAGAGTGAAAAAGTTGGCTTAAAACTCAACATTCAGAAAACTAAGATCATGGCATCCAGTTCCATCACTTCATGGGAAATAGATGGGGAAACAGTGGGAACAGTGGCTGACTTTATTTTGGGGGGCTCCAAAATCACTGCAGATGCTGATTGCAGCCATGAAATTAAAAGACACTTGCTCCTTGGAAGGAAAGTTATGACCAACCTATACAGCATATTAAAAAGCAGAGACATTTACTTTGCCAACAAAGGTCCATCTAGTCAAGGCTATGGTTTTTCCAGTGGTCATGTATGGATGTGAGAGTTGGACTATACAGAAAGCTGAATGCAGAAGAATTGATGCTTTTGAACTGTGGTGCTGGAGAAGACTCTTGAGAGTCCCTTGGACTGCAAGGAGATCCAACCAGTCCATCAGAAAGATTAGTCCTGGGTGTTCACTGGAGGGACTGATGTTGAAGCTGAAACTCCAATACTTTGCCCACCTGATGTGGAAAGCTGACTCATTTGAAAGGACCCTGATGCTGGGAAAGACTGAGGACAGGAGAAGGGGATGAGAGAGGATGAGATGGTTGGATGGCATCACCAACACAATGGACATGGGTTTGGGTGGACTCCGGGAGTTGGTGATGGGCGGGGGGCCTGGCAAGCTGCAGTTCATGGGGTTGCAAAGAGTTGGACATGACTGAGCAACTGAACTGAACTGAAGAGGACTCCTCTACTCAATAAAGAAATCAGTGTTGTATCAACCACGAGATATACAGTATTGAAACTGAAATAGCCCCTTTCAAATAGTCCAGTATGGGAAAGAAAAAAATTAACTAAAATGTTCCCCTAAAGGTCCGTCTAGTCAAGGCTATGGTTTTTCCAGTGGTCATGTATGGATGTGAGAGTTGGACTGTGAAGAAAGGTGATCACCAAAGAATTGATGCTTTTGAACTGTGGTGCTGGAGAAGACTCTTGAGAGTCCCTTGGACTGCAAGGAGATCCAACCAGTCCATTCTAAAGGAGATCGGTCCTGGATGTTCATTGCAAGGACTGATGCTAAAGCTGAAACTCCAATACTTTGGCCACCTCATGCGACGAGTTGACTCACTGGAAAAGACTCTGATGCTGGGAAGGATTGGGGGTGGGAAGAGAAGGGGACGACAGAGAATGAGATGCTGGATGGCATCACCGACTCGGTGGACATGAGTTTGAGTGAACTCCAGGAGTTGGTGATGGACAGGGAGGCCTGGCGTGCTGTGATTCACGGGGTCGCAAATAGTCGGACACGACTGAGCGACTGAACTGAACTGAAAGTGATAAATACAGTGATAGAGGCATGCATAGGGTGTCCTGCAGACAGAAGAATAAGAAGACTGGAAAATACAACCACGGCACATTATCTGCACCTATTTCTAAAGTTATTATCAGGAGTATTAAGTAAGTATTCATGCATAAATATGGCAGAGAGGATTTCTTTCTAGTGGTTTATCATTTGTATTATACCAAAATTAGACAAAATAAAAAGTTAAAGGTTTTCATGTTCTATTCCACTGACTTTCAAACAATGATACAGTCAATTACAACAAGACAAAGATTCTGCTTTGCTCGACTGCAGGAAACTGAATGGCAGTACACAGTTCAGACAGTACTATGTAGATGAAGATCCAGGATAGAGTCTTACTGTGCAACTAACTAGCTTTGTGTCCTTGGACTTCAGTTTCTTTCTTTATAAAGGGGCATGACCTATATAGTCTCCAAAATTTCTTCCAGTTTTTAAAGGGATTCTAATGGTCAAACACATATATACTGTAAGTACCATGATCTTGACAACTCTATGTGGATATTTAGATTTAGTAACATGAAACACAATATTTTTTCTGGATGACATTATTTAGTAATTAGGAACATTTACTTTGTTGTTCAGTTGCTAAGTTGTGTCTGACACCTTGGACTATAGCACGCCAAGCTCCTCTGTCCTCCATTAGTTTCAGGAGTTACTCAAATTCATGTCCAGTGAGAAGCTAAAAGTAAATGAATGCTCAACTGTTCTGCCTTGTCTATATTGTCTAATTCAATATTCATAACAATCATAAAAGATACATACTATCATTTTGAGGAAACTGAGGCTTGAAAGGTTAACTTGACTGATAAACTACAAACCACAGTCCCAGGACTCAAACCTAGGCAGTGTGACTCCTAAGCTCCAGCCAATATGTGATCTTTATGTATTTTACAGTATTGCAGATCTTAAAATACATCAGCATATCTTCTTTTGATTTAATAATATCTTCCTGATATAAACAAAATGAAACCAAATTGAAAAGTCTGGACACAGGAAGAAATACAAACTCAACTATGACACCACCACCATGGACACCAGAGGGCAGTAGCACAATAGTGAAAATAGCCCATTTCAGAAATTAAAATCATGGTCTAAGTCTAAGACCATGAGATCTGTTTTAAACAAAAGATGGGGGTGATGTAGGAAAGATAAGTAACATTTGCTATAGAACATAATCTAATATATAATGTTTTTTAAAAAATACTTTCACCATCTTCTTGAGCAGCTAACAAACACCATCCCTTCTCCTTTCTGAGGATCAGGTAAATAGCAAGAACTGAGATTTTCTATGGACTTCTCTGAGTTTCTCTCGCAGCTATATCACGGACTCCTTTCCTAAAAAATCTGACCCTCATTCAGCTGCATGCAGTACATTACTTTGCTTTCCTTTTTGGCCTGTTCCATGCAATAATTATGTAAAGTTTATCCTTTGTCCAAATTTTAAGTATTACGTTGGTGCAAAAGTAATTATGGTTTTGCATTGTCAAACTTTGCTGTTTGATGTTGGAATACATTTTTATATAAATGTGGTTATGTTATACGTTATTTTAATGCACATTTCTCACTTTATATTTTTTTGCTAATGACTTATTACTTGCTATTTATTTTATATTTATTTTATACTAGGGAAATGATGTTAGACAAAAAGTAAATTTGAACAATTTTCTTGAGTTCAAAATGGGTCATAAAGTAGCAGAGACAACTCATAACATCAACAGTGCATTTGGCTCAGGAACTGCTAATGAACGTATAGTGCAATGCTGGTTCAAGAAGTTTTGCAAAGGAGACGAGAGGCCTGAAAATGAGAAGCGTAGTGGCCAGCCATCGGAAGTTGACAACAATCAAGTGAAAGGAACACTGAAGCTAATCCCCTTACAACTACAGAAGAAGTTGCTGAAGAACTCAACATCAACCATTCTATAGTCGTTCGGCATTTGAAGCAATCTGGAAAAGTGAAAGAGCTCAGTAAGTGGGTGCCGCATGAGCTGACTGCAAATCAAATTTAAAAAATCGTCATTCTGAAGTGTCATCTTCCCTTATTGTACACAACAATGAACCATTTCTCAATCGGACTGTGACGTGCGATGAAAAGTGGATGTTAACAGGATAAATGGCAACCACCACCTCAGTGGTCGTACTGAAAAGAAGCTCCAAAGCACTTCCCAAAGCCAAATTTGCACCAAAAACAGGTCATGATCACTGTTTGGTGGTCCGCCGCCTGTCTGATCCATTACAGCTTTCTGAATCCCAGTGAAACCATTAAATGTGAGAAGTATGCTCAGCAAATTGATGAGATGCACCAAAAACTGCAATGCCTGCAGCTGGCACTATTCAGCAGAAAAGGCCCAATTCTTCTCCACAACGCCTGACCACATGTCACACAACCCACATCTCAAAAGTTTAACTAACTGGGCTACAAAGTTCTGCCTCATCTGCCATATTCACCTGACTCAACCAACTACCACATCTTCAAGCATCTTGACAACTTTTTGAAGGGAAAATGCTTCCACAACCAGCACAGTGGCAGAAAATGCTTTCCATGAGTTCATGGAATACAAAGAATGAATTCTTATGCTACAGGAATAAACAAACTTATTTGTTGTTCGCAAAAATATGTTGACTCTAATGGTTCCTATTTTGATTGGGCTTCCCAGGTGAGCTAGTGGCAAAGAAACTGCCCACCAATGGAGCAGACATAAGAGACATGGGTTCAATCCTAGGGTGGGGAAGATCCTCTGGAAAAGGGAATGGCAATCCACTCCATACAATGGACTGGAGAATCCCAAGGACAGAGGAGCAGGGCAGGCTACAGTCCATGGGATCGCAGAGTCAAACATGACTGAGCAACTTAACAAGCTATTTTGATTAACAAAGATGCACTTGAGCCTAGTTATAATGATTTAAAATTCAGTCTGAAACTGCAATTATGTTTGTACCAACATAATAATTAGTTTGATAATCTGTTATTCCTTGCCATTAACATAAAATGTTAAAGTAGTTAAATGGAAACTTTGTAGCTCTATGTACAGGACAAACTTAGTCATTTCAGCATTTAGATCAAGACATCAACAAACAAAAGTTATAATTAAAAATCTCCACTGGTATGAAGACTGTTTTAAATCAGTGAAATCTAGAGTAAGGTGGTTAAAGGAAATACAGACTTTTTCATCAAGTCTGGAAAGCTGGGAAAACATACTTTAAATTTTAGAGAAAAAGAATCCAAAGAGGGTATCTAATAATGAGCAAATCTTTGAAATTCATTAACATATTGGAATTTAAGAGCTAGAAAAGACCAGAAAGGCTCCAATTTAGCTTCTTCACTTTATAGATCAGGAAAAATATCCAGAGGTACGTGCCTGAGATCAAATTATTCACAAAATGGGACACAGAAAAGAAATAAATCTAGTTGGAATTATGAATTAATCTTAAGAGAAAGACTATGTCTATTCATCAAGTCTCATTTTAAAGGAGGATTACAATGTTTTGTCCCTTACCTGCCTTGGTGTTTCTGTGATTACAAAGATCTATGGCTGTGTCAGATATACTATGACTGAAAAACTGCACCTGCTCCAATAAATAATCAATATCATTTACAAATGCCCACCCAGAAGGGTTCCTACTTAAACTTAAGGGAGAAAGTTATCAGATAAAAGATCAAAGAAACCTCCCAAAATAAAAGTGAAATTTTTAAACACGGTCTAAATTATGACTCCAAATTCAGAAAGAATAAGGGCAAAGACTAAGACATCTTTAGTAGATAAAAATACAATTTTACATGGTAAAAACGCTGTAAGCAAAGCTGAAAGATAAATAACAATAAAGTTTTATCACAAGGGGTTAATTATCCAAACGCATAAAGAGCTTCTAAAAACTGAAGGGAAAAAAGAAATCTATAGAAAGATGGGCAGAAGATATGAACAAAGAGTTCACAGAAAGAGAAATCCAAATGAACTTAAACATATGAAAAGATGCTCAACCCTGCTCACAGTAAGAGAAATATAAACTACATGTTATGCATAATTGTCAAAATACATTAAGCATATAAAATTACATATAGATATATAATATACAGTGCATTTGTTCTTACGTAAGGACAAGACCCAAACTAGTAAATATGATACCTATAAGAAAGGGAAATAGTCAGGGTGGAGAAAACAGGAAGCTAAACTTGTCAGGATGGACCTTAATGGGTACTTGTTTTATAGGCACTGTGCCAATGTTTTACTTATAATGAAACAAATCTAAATGAAGAAAAAAAAAAGCAGTATTGAAAATTACTGGAAACGAAATAAACTATCAACTAGATACCAAGTTGGCAGCCTTACCGTGTAACAAATTGCTTCATATGCTTTGAAAACATAACTTTACTGTACATATTTCAAGTGGGGTAGGTACTAAGGACAAAAAAGTACTACAAAGAAATTCTAAACACCATTCAGGAAACAGTTAACAGTAAATTTGGTATCCTTAATTTGAAAGAATTACATACAGGAAAAAAGTAACTATGTTAATAAGCAAAAGAGAAAAAAGATATAAAAAATATAAAATCAATGGTTTTTAAAAAGCTATGAAATTAAATTGGCAGTATCAATATGAATTCTGTATGTTGCTTGTTTTTAAAATGTACCTATTTCCTAACTTTGGCTACTGTAAATCCTAAAACCAATGACCAACCTAGTAGCAAGAGAACCTATAGCACCCAGACTTGTCTCTCAAATCACCTCAAGGAACCAGGGCTTCTTGGTGGCCAGAAATGTATAAGTGAGCCAGGAACATGTTTTAAAAGAAAATAAGGAAACTCTCAAAGACTACCACTGGTCATATCAAAGTGGACAGGAGCCAACTTAAACAGGCTTCCACTTGCCAACAACTTGAGTATGCAAAAAAAGACTGCAATAATAGGTTGAGACAGTTTAAATATATTCAAATCTGTAAGTTCATGATGATTAAAAAAAAAGAAAATCCTCATGGTTACCTTTGAAAGTTGCTAGGCCACCAACTCATTACTGTGCTCTGAAAATAGAGGGAAAGAATTAAGCATTTTTCTTGGTTTTTCCTGTACAAACTCTATTTCAAATAGCTGGTGGGGTAATCAAACAGCTGGTGAGTTAAAAAGTTCTTCATAAAAAATTTCCAGCTAATAAATACTAAGGAATGATGGAATCAGAAAATCACTATATTGCAGCCCCGAATGCAATAATGGATATAAGCAATTTAAATCCATGAAAGGATCTCACCATGAAGTGAATGCATGGATAATTTCATGATGAATGGATTGGGCTGACAATACCTGAACCCACGCTGCGCAATCTTAACATTAAGAAAGAGAGAAACTCAGAAATAGCGTGCCTCACTGAAGTATTTTGCACCAACAATGAAATCTTCCTCTGCCTCCTCCCCCAAAAAAGTCAAGGTTGAATCTGATCAAGCTTTTAGATCAGTGCCGTTCAACAGAATTTTATGCAATTATGAAGACACTTTATATATGCAGCATTCGAAGAGTAGCTATTTGGCATATGTGACTATTAGACACTTAAAATGTGGCCAATGCAACTAGAAAACTGAAATTTTTAGTTTTATTTAAATAGCCACAGGTGGCTGACACCTACTACATGGGCTGTGCAAGTCTAGATCTCACTACCAGTCTATTCCCCTTAAAGGAAATAAAGGGAATAGGTGTACAAGTTAAAAGAGGCATCTGGATTCAATCAACTAAATCTAGAATGTTAAGGGGAAAAAGGGAGGCAACAAAATTGTAACGTTAAAAAAGACTGAGGGACTTCCCTGGAGATCCAGTGGTTAAGACTCTGCCTTCTAGAGCAGGGGGTTGCTGTTTCCATCCCTGGTCAGAGAGCTAAACTCCCACATGCCAAGTGGCCAAAAAACCAAAACATAAAACAGAAGCAATATTGTAATAAACTCAATAAAAGACTTTAAAAATGATCTTCATCAAAACAAAGCAAAAAAAATCTTAAAAAAACAGAAAAAGATTGAAAAAGTATATCAACTAATGCAACACATGGATCTCTATGGGATTTTAATCCAAACAAGCTGATTTTAAAAAGACATATGTGACAGGTGGGAAAATCCGAACCCAGACTGAATAATGACAATGTTGTTCAGTCGCTAAGTCATGTCCAGCTCTTTCCAACCCCATAGACTACAGCACGTTAGGCGTCCTTATCCTTCACTATCTCCTGGAGTTTGCTCAAACTTACATCCAATGAGTCAGTGAAGCCATCCAACCATCTCATCCTCTTCCATTGCCCCCTTCTCTTCCTGCCCTCAATCTTTCCCAGCATCAGGGTCTATAGGATTTTTATTAATTTTCATAGATGTGATGACAAAACTGTGGTTTTGAAAAGCTGAAAACACAATCTGAGTTCTTGAAGAAAAAAATTTAAGGTAACACAGAAACCAAAAATTCAATTCCTGAAACCCAGGTCAATATTGGTTTTAGCTGAATTTCAAACAAGTTGACATACATTTAAAAGCAGGAAGCTCTCATAAAGTTTGACTACTGATGCTGTTACCATTCAATACCACTACTCCGTTAATTGAACGGGAAGGGCTAAGGAAAGTTGTTCTACCTTTTAACGGGAGACAAGTGGCATGAATGCAATTAATACATACAACAACTATAATTGTTAAAACCTGAATCTACATCCATTTTAAAGAGTAGTGTAACTGAATGTTTATATTTAGCCCATTTTAATTTCAGTCGTTCTTACTATACTGATCACTGATGATATAGTCAAAAGGCAAGAAGCTCATGATAAAAACTTAATGATAATACATTTCAAATAAGAAAATACATACCCTTTATTATATCATTAAGCTACAGCTATTATCAGTATATAAATATTTGAAGGTAACGTGTAATGATCCTTATGGTTTCCTCTTTATATCTAGAAAATAGTTAAATGCAAGTATGTGGGGAACTGTTTAACTACAGGGCACAAAACCTACAGTACTGTTTTATTAAAGGAAGATAAAAAATGTTAACACTGGTTTAAGGAACCGTTTGAAAGGCTTAAGGAAAACTACTCTGCGCAATACGTGTGCTTTAACTGGTCGCTGTTAATGAACATGAGTCGCTGACAGCAAGCTCACTTTTACTCTGTGATGTTGTAAAAACTACATTATGAGCGTGGGTTCACTGCTTTCAAATATGTTCGTGATTATAGTGTTCTATGACCCCATCCCTTTTGTTCTCTAGCTTTATTTATTTCGCATCCCTGATTTCTATGGAGCAATGAGTACCTTCAGGGTTCCCCAAATTCTGTCCTTCATGATTTCTGCCACATTACCGTACCTCTGGAACTAATATTAAGGTTTTTAAGTCAATTAGTTTTAAAAACTTGCTAAATTTCCCACCCATAAATGAACCACCATCACCTGCCGTCAGTAACCTAAGTCGCTAGGAAGCTAGCCAGAAGAGGCAGCCCAGGCGGGAGGGCTGAGCCGGGGGTTCCTCCCCAGAAGTGGCAGACCGGCTCGCTGCGACTCCGCTGGAAGAAGAGGAGCAGCTCGCCCTCGCCGCCGCCCTCCCGCCGGCCGGCCTCGGGGGGAAGGGCTGACCACCTGGCTAGCCCGCACTGCGCGCCGCGGGAGGCCACATCTGGCTTCGCGGGTCTGAGACGCGTTCGCGGCGAGGAGGGGCGGGGCGCCGGGGCGGAGCCGGGCCGGCGGAGGCGAGCCTGGAGGCCAGCGGGCGGCTGAGGAAGCCGGCCTCCGGCCATTCGGGCGCTCAGTCGGCGGTCCCACGGCAGCCAGGGCTGCCTCCGGTTCCGGACACGGGCACCCGTCGCCTGTTGGGACTTTCACACACGCGGTTACAGGCCCGCCGCGAGCGCGCCCCCGAGTCTTCCCGCCGTTACCTCCGGACGGGGGCGCGCACGCGCGTCACCGCCAAGCTGACGTCCAGTCACGGTCGTCGGGACGTTCGTTCCGCCGACTGCTCCCTCACTTTTGATTGAAGCAACGTCCTCCTTGACTCCCCCTCCGCCCCGCCAAATGGGCTCACCGACTTCCGGGAGTCGCAGAGCAGGCGCGTGGGTCACATGACCTCTGGGGGCGTGGTCCTGGCCGCCCTGGGCCAGTGCTGGTGAAGGTTTCCCGCGCCCTCGCTTAGGTAGTGTAGGAGAGGGGCACGTTCGGGTTTCTGCCGATCCTATCGGCCGAGGTCGTTGTCCTCACCTCATCCTCATAACTACCTCCCTTACCGCACGTCGGGAGGGTAGAAAGGGACTTACGCGGCGGTCCTGGACTTCCCCCGCTTCCGCTTTTGGTATAGCCCGCCTCGGGCCGGAAGCCGAGGCTGTGGGGCGGGATCCCACGCCTGTACGGACGGTGGTGGCCCGAGAGGGTCAGACTTAGCGGGGGAAAAGGCATTCCGGGTTTGCTCTTTTAACTACAAGTTTACGGAGCTCTAAAACAGAGGTGAATAAAACTGCCCCTGTCCGGGAGAAACGCACGCACCGCCTGTCTGGGAAGACCCTGTAACGGGCAATGTAACAAGCTCCTGATGGGGCCCATTCACTGCGCCCAGGGAAATATGGAGCCTGCGGAGGGGCGGGTACCGTGTTCTTCTTGGAGCTTAGAGAAAGCTTCCTGTAGGAGGCAATCTGGGAACTAAGTTGTTTAGAGTGACTGGGGGTTAGCTGAGGAAAAAACGAAGACGACAGAGCATTCCAGCCTTTGGGACAGTCATGTGTGTAAGAAAGATTTTGTTCAGGAAAGTGGTAACGGTTCATTATGGGGACTGGCAAGTGCCTGGGACGGTGGCTGTGGCCTGGTCATTGCCCGCCTTGTACTTTCCACGCTTCCAGCGCCTGAAGAGTGAAGGCACCTTAGCGCCTAACTCTGGAAATGAGATGTTGGCCCGGATGAACAGACACCCAACTTTGAGTTTGGAAGGAAAAGCAGGTGTTCGTAATGGGGCAAAGAGACTTTTTAGGTACAGAGGCTGGAAAGTGTGACAAGTTAGATGTATTCTAAAGTAGAATAGGTGAAAAATGATTTGAGGACAAATTGGGGGAAAACATGCTGAATCATTAATAAGAAACTTACGCACAGCAATTGGAAACAATAATGCTCGAACGGTCAGTCACAAAGCCAGCTTAACTTGCCTAGTGAATCATAGGCAACCATTGATTGAAGGAACCATTCAACAGCAGAATGGATGCTGACGCTGAGTGATCCGAGAAAACGTTATCAAAAGATGCAGTCTAGTGTGACTAGGAAGATCAGCTGGGAGGTACTGTGATGTTATAAAGAAACTGTAATCTAATCCAGGTGAGATGAGTATTTCCCTGGATGATCCTATGCCAAAACATCCACACTAGAAAGCCTAGAGAACCCTAGTGCTGGATTACATCATCTTTTCATTCTTCATGTTTAAGAAATAACCTCTTTGGTTTACAGGTCCCATCCAACAAGATCAAAGCTGCAAGAGAATGGACAGTGAGGTACAGAGAGATGGAAGGATCTTGGATTTGATTGATGATGCTTGGCGAGAAGACAAGCTGCCTTATGAGGATGTTGCAATACCACTGGTAGGCTGTAATGTGTGCTGAGGGTGATGGGTTAAAGGTCTGATCTGGTAGACTCTAGTAGCTGTAGTGTATCAATGGACAAATAAAGTCAAAGAAATCAAAACTGTGGAGTCCTCTGACTCTAGAAACCTCTGGAGAACATTTAGCTCAACTTTGTATTTGAAGAGAAATGTGGTTCAGATTGCTGAGGTGACCAGCTCAATTAGAGGTCATATGAGAACTAGAATTGAGGTCCTCTGAGCCATGTTCTGTCCACCACACCAAAGGTAGTGAAGAATTTAATGCACACCATGAGGAGGAACAAGAAGCAGTGGTATATGCACTTAATTTCTCTACCTGTGGCCTGTCATTTAGAAGCTCACAGTTTTGGAACACATACCTATTCTAGGTTTCCTGGAAAATATTCAGAAGAGACCTGGCTTTTCTTCTTTTACATTTAGATCATCAGGCTCTTTTCTTTCCTAATCTCTGGAAAATTCTCCTGCAGGGAGTTTGTTAAGCCTCACATCATAAGATCTAAACATTTTGCTTGAATAAATGCTTACTAAAAATTCTGTTTATGTCATAGAGGCCTAACAAGAGGAACAAGGACTGTTTTTCTTTAGAGCCTGCCAAGAGTTGTTGATTAAATAGAGCTTGCGAGCAGGTGGTCTGCCGTGGCCATATATGTTTTCATTTAAGAATAAGAGGTAATGTGTTCAAGGAATAATACATATAACGGATAATAAATGACAGCTTAGTTCAAGTTTAGAAAAATAATCAAAAAAGCATAATAAGAATTATAGCTCCCCTTTCATTGAATATCTGTTTTGTGCCATGGACTGAGGTTGAAACCTGACATATTTTATCTATATCCTTAAAAGAACCTTCAGGGGTGATGATGATGTCCCCACTGTACAGGAAGAAAATAGGATCAAAGAGGGGATCTTGCCCAAAGGTTGGTAGCTAATAAACTGGACTTCACACTGGAGGTCTGTGAGGCTCCAAATCCTGTCCTGTGGACTTTTGTTGGTTCTTTCATTCCGTGAGCAATTCTTTGAAGCCTATTGTGTGCCTTAAGACTAGGTAAACATAAGGGCGTTTTCTGCCCCTCTGAGTCTAGAAAGGCAACATATATCAAAAAATAATTGTAATAGTAAGTGTTCTGAGTGGAGGTCATAAACAGCTATGTAGTCTAAAAAGTAACTGCGTGCCTGGTGGGCATTAGAAGGGGCTTCAGGAGGAAAATCACATTTAAGCTGGTCATAGGGGAGGAACAGAGGGTTAGTAGGGGTGGACAAGCAGTGGGAACAGATGTGCAGAAGTTTTGAGTGGCTTTGGGAGATGGTAAGGTATTCAGTGTGGATGGAGAATATAACTGTCGTAAGTTAGAAGCAAAGTTGGTCTTGGACCTTATTTTGAGAGGAGCACTTGATACCAAGCGTACCCCTCATCCTGAGGAGTGAGGATCCTCAAAGTAGAGATCTGCTGTGTTCAAAAATACTAGAAAATCAAAAAAAAAAAAAAAACTAGAAAATCAGTTCAGCAGCGTTATTAGAGAATGTCTGCCAAGGTGAAAGGAGCCAGTGACAGAGCAGAGAGGCCAGTTAGGAAGCTAATGCAGTGTCTAGACAAAGGAGGAGAGCCTAAACAAAGGCAAGGAAGTGCAGAGGAATTGCTGAATTCTGGACGTGCTAACAGCAGGATTTGTGTGGATGGGGTTGAGGGAGAGGGAAATTTCTATGCTGACTTCCAAGCTGTAGCCTGGCCCTGTTGCTAATCCATGTCTTTTCCCCAGGGCTTGTGATCCTAAGGTAATGTTTGTGTCAGTTAGCTTTTGCTGCTGCCTAACAAATATCCCCCAAATATAGTGGCTTAAAACAAGAGCTATTTATGTCGTGATTTTGTCACTCAGCTGTGTCTTCTTGTCTTTGCCAGCATGGTTGATCCCTGCTGGACTTGGTGGTGTTTTGCAGTGGGCCAGCAGACTGGCTGGTGGCTAAGTAATTCTGGAGGCTTTGACATGTCTCACAGTTAGCAGACTGTCAGCTGGAATGATGAGCTAACTAGGCCTCAGTCTCATTATCCAGCAGATTAGCCCAGACTTCACATAGTCATTTTCAGATTCTAAGAGCAGGGTGAGAGGAAACTGCAAGACTTCCTGGAACCTAGACCTAGAAGTCACATGACCAACCCCAACCAAGGGTTGGGGAAATAAACTCTGACTTTTCATAGGAGTAGCGACGGAGAAGGCAATGGCAAGCCACTCCAGTACTCTTGCCTAGAAAATCCCATGGATGGAGGAGCCTGGTAGGCTGCAGTCCATGGGGTCGCTAAGGGTCGGACACGACTGAGTGACTTCACTTTCACTTTTCACTTTCATGCATTGGAGAAGGAAATGGCAACCCACTCCAGTGTTCTTGCCTGGAGAATCCCAGGGACAGGGGAGCCTGGTGGGCTTCCGTCTATGGGGTCACACAGAGTCGGACACAACTGAAGTGACTTAGCAGCAGCAGCAGCAGCAGCTACAAAGAATTGTGGCCATATTTTGATACTTTGTGTTTGTTTTCCAGGCACATAGGCAATTTTATATGTTGGCATTTGTTGCAAGAGCCAATAGTGACCAAATTAAAGACATGCTTATTTTAGAATGAGATAAAATTAAATAATTGATTAACAAAGGATTCATTTATGCTTTGTCAGCTATAAGTAGTTATTGAAACCAAATTTTCTCTTTGAGTGCATTATTGCTTTACAGTAAATGATAGTTCCTTTCAAATTGTACAAGTATGTTTGAGTATGAGTTTTACCTTTGTAGAGCAAAATGTATGTGATTCAGATATACTTGTACGTCTTACAATTAAATCATTTTATTCATATTGAACATCATTTTGAAGCAAAAAGTTATATTCATATACTGCAAGTTGGAGTCCAGTGGAAAATCCTAAGTCTGGATATTGAGTAACAGTTTGCTCCCCTTTTAAGTCTAAATTAAGATAAATGAAAAGAAATATATTGGTATCAGAGAATTCTAGTACTAAACAGAGTTCTGATAGTAACAAATTTAAATACAAGGAAACTATCAAAAAATTCTCACCACACCACAAAAAACTGGTGAACTATGCGAGGTGATGGACGTGTTACTTACTGCAGTAATCATTGCACAGTATATACATGTATCAAATCATCATGTTGTACACCTTAAACTTACACAATGTTATATGTAAATTAAATCTCAGTAAACCTGGAAAGGCACAAGGACACTAGCCCAGATTCTACACTATGTGTGGCGCATGGCTTACCATTTTCAGACAGTGTGGCTAAGCTGTGTTGCTTTCTGTTGCCCTGCTCCACCACTAGAGGGAAGTCTCTTCTATTGTGTTATGTTTCCATGCTCCCCACTTACCTCCATTATGTAACAGAGGCACGCTGGATCCAGGATTGTTTTGAATACCTTTCTTGTGCTTAAGGAATAAGCCATAAAAAAAAAATTAAAATTGAAAAATAAAAAGGAATATGCCAGCAGATGTGGTATTCTGTGAAGGAACCTCCCCCTCCACCCGCTCCAAAGATTTAGTGCTGGCTGTTTCCATTGTTCCTAGCGACTAGTGAGGATGGCAAGTAGTTCATGCACTGGACACCCCACGCAGTGCTGGGCACCTGACCTGCGTCACCTCATTTATCCCTCACATCAGTCCTGTGAGGCGATGACTGCCTTTTTCTCTCATTGCTGTAAAGGAATCAGAGCCTCCGAAGGTCTGAATACCTTGCCTGAGCAACTCAGGAAATGGTGGAGCCATGGGCTAGGATCCCAGTGGCTCCAGGAATCCTGTGTCTTTAGCTTCTGCCACAGTGCCTCCCATACAAGCCCCAGAGCCACGATGCCATCGTTCTGACTGGAGGCGGAAGGGGCACGTTTGATCAAAACTTGTGATTTTTTTCCTCACTTTTTTTGATTCTCACTCTTTCTGTAGGATGCGTTTCATACTACCTGTTTCAGGAACTCACGGGTGTTAATTCTCAGTGTTCTTGAGTTTTAAAGGGTTTGTTAATGCAAAGTAAGCCATCGTTCTGAATGTCCTTCGTACCTTTTCAGAATGAGCTTCCTGAACCTGAACAGGACAATGGAGGCACCACAGAATCTGTTAAAGAACAAGAGATGAAGTGGACCGACTTGGCCTTACAGTACCTCCATGAGAATGTTCCCCCCGTAGGAAACTGACACCTGGCTCCTTGTTCATCAGCAGATTCTTTTTTTAAATACAGATACAAGACATTTTCTTTCTGTCTCCTAACTTAAATCTTTTAGTGTTAGATCAACACTCAAAAATGTACAGCTAATTTTGTGGCAGCAAAATGCAATGTGAAAATACTCAATCAGGTTGAGAAGCTGATGGCAGTTTCTTAGGGATGTAGAACATCTGGCCCTTTGAACCTAAAGTTCTTCATTGACTAGCTTGTGTTTGAACATGATTCATTAAACATTTGCCTTTAATTCTGATTTTGCTTTACTGTCAGAGTTCATCACTTCCCAACTACTTATATGTGTCCTGTGACACAGGTAACTGGGGATATGAGAGGGAAAGCTGAAGAAAGACGAAGTCAGACATGAGAATGAACTCATATCCCCCCATTCTGAGAATCATCTGAGCGGGTATGTGTGGAGTCTGTAGATGTTGTGGATACATAGCCTGGTCACTGACTACTGGGATTCCTAAAATTCCCCATGAAATTTTCAAAGGATAAATTTACAAATTAAAAGCTGTCTTGTTGATTAACTTCTCCTCTGCCTATAGCTTTCTCTGGTGCCTCAGGAAAGGCGAGATGGACCACTAGTTTTATCCAGTAGCAGGATTCTTTATTTTCTCAAAGCCCTTTAAGGTATAACTGAAGCACCGTGGAGTCAGTATTTCATTACACATTTGAGTAAGAACTTGTATTTTGAATAACACATTGATGGACATTTATTTCCCAGAATTATTTGCCCCTGTCATGTGGTATCACTCTTGTTCTCTCCCCAGATTGTAAACTCTGTGGGGAGAGGCCCTGGTTTTAACATCTGTACCCCTCTTCGTACAACTGGAAACACTGAATAATTGAAATCTCTCTTCTCATTATTTTTAACTGGGTCATTTTATTTACATACCTTTTAGGAATAAGAAGTATACCACAAAACAAATGAGCCGATTTTAGGGTTTCAGTCAGAAACATGGTTGTAACAACTCACCTGTCATATAGACACACCCAGGCTGATGGGGTCCCTGGGTATCAGTGACTTGCCTAGAAGTCATTCATCTCAGAATAAAGGCCTCAATTCACCAGTCCCTCAATAACCAAAGACACCTCAGTAGAAAAGAAAATTACGATGTTCAGAAAAAACATGCCAAGAGAAAACTAAAAGTTTTTCCAAAAATTAACTAAAACTCCATAGTTATTCCACATTCTAATTAACTAAGGGCTTTACTACAACTTTACTTGTGGTATATAATACCCAAGACACTGACATCTGGAAATCCAGCCTTGCTTGTGGGCCCAGCCGTTCCCAGGAGTACTGGTAGACCAGTCTCACAGTATGAGACTTATAAAATAGTTGTTGGTTTATCTGCTTGGTTGTGACCCTCATCCGAGAACTGCTCCCACAACACATTTGTGACCTGTGATAACGTGGCAGAACAATAGCTCATTGTAAGGAATTAGGTGACCAATTCTGGGCCAAACTGCCAACTGCAGTTTTAGAATCTGCCCACCTAGGCCTGGCTGGATGATGGGCACAAGAGATGCTCGGCTGCCCTTATAGGGTGCCTCCCTCACCACAGGTGCTGATACCCACAGGGGAAGGTGTCTGCAGAGGGAGGCTGAAGGGCCGCATCCACGTAGCTTTCCTGTGGTCCCTATGCTTGGGCTGCTGTAGCTTTCCAGTTCGGTGCATGTGTTCTGCTCTCCTGTGGAAGGCACCTCCCTAAGTACTGGTAATGGCAGTGAACAAATAGTATGGCCTCTGCCTTCATTTAGTGAGGGAACAGCATTAAACCAATAGGCAATACAAATCTATGATTCTAAATTGTGACACATACTAGGAAGAAAAAGGATGTCCCTTAGGTTCCTAGAGGCAAAATCAGAAGGTTTCCTCTGTAAGGAGTTTATTGAGATTAAGCTCCCTGGAAAAGCCTGTGAGGGAAGCAGGGTAGGGTGGGGGAAGAACCTGAGCAAAGAAGGGCTTCAGCTGGAGTCTGGCCTCTGCCTCATTCCCGGGAGCTACAGAGCGTGATGTCATGAGAGTCTCCCCACCTTAAGGCAGGGTCCTAGGCCTTTGTGCCCAGTATCTGGTGGTCAGTCATCGGCTCTGCCCTCTTAGGCCTCCCTGGCGGCTCAGATGATAAAGAATCTGCCTGTGATGCAGGAGACCCAGGTTCGATCCTCAGGTAGGGAAGATCCCCTGGAAAAGGAAATGGCAACCCATTCCAGTATACTTGCCTGGAGAATTTCATGGACAGAAGGGCCTGTCAGGCTGCAGTCCATGGGGTTGCAGAGTCCAACACGACTGAGGGACTAACCAAGGAGGGCATAACCAGACATTGCTAGGGGACAGGACTCTCCAAGGAATAGTGTAGCTCTTGGCAGTCAACAGGGAGGGAGTGTGTGCCCAGGCAAACCAGGCAGAGGGGATCTGGGCCCCAGCAGTGACAATTGCAGGGTATAGAAAGTAGAGAGTATGCCTGGGGACCTGATTTAGGTTAGATGACCACAGTGAAACCCTTTTGGTCAGTAGATTTTATAGCAAATATTTTGTTTCTGAATTTTTCCCATTCTCCCGTGATGTGGCCAGGTCCTTAGTGCTTCCTGGTCACAGCAGAGAGCACGTGCTCAAAACCAACCCTAATCCTTGTTTGAGGAGCAGGGAAGGGATGGAGAGGAGGAGCCTCTGAGGAGCAGTGGAAGTCTGTGCGCTAGTGGCTGGTGGGACCCAGTGAGATGGTGATCTTCAGAGGCTTGAGGTTTTGGGTGGACTGGAGGTCCTTGCCCCTTTTTGAGCATCCTAAATGCTTGTGAGACCCTCAAAGAGGAAAGGATGCCTCAGTGACCAGAGGTCTAATTTCTGCTGCAGCACAGCAGTGTGGAGCCAAAAATATTCTTAATTTGCTCTGAAAAAATTAGAAAACGTGGTATTTCTTGTACCCTCCTTGAGTCTGTGAGCCAACACCTGACGGATGGGTAGGAGTAGCCAGGGGAAGAATTGGAGGGTGAGGACTGATGGCCGAGAGCAAATTGCATACAGCATAGAGGTGAAATGCATCACAAGCAAGGTGGCGGGGAGGCAGGAGAAGGTGGGGGAGGGCCTGGTCAGATTTTATTCTATTTTTTAACACAGATCACTCTGGGTTTAAGTTGGTAAGAACAAAAGCAGAAAGACAGAAGAGGTTTTGCCTTGGCTCAAGTGAGGAATGGTGATGGCTTGAAGCAGCAAGCTGGAGGGTGGCAGGAGAGGGACTGTCCCCACATACCGAGGACACACCTCACATAGAGGTGTCTATCAGGCAGTGAGCACCCGAGGTGGTGGCTGTGTGGTTCAAAAGAGACTTGGGTGTCCAGTGTGAGCACTAACCTGTGACCAAGAGGCAATTCTCTGAGCCAGACCCAGGGCTCTGGATGCAACCTCTCTCCTCTAGAAATGGAGGATCTAGTCCAGGAGTTACCCATCCTTTGAAGTCCAACTTAAACCCAATTCTTAGAGATGGAGGCTTAACATTGAACAGTTTCTTCCACGATAAAGTCACTTAAATAGTAAATGGGTTCCAGCCTAAGTTTACTGATCCTAAAACCCATGTCCTCTCCCTGGACCATGTTATGTCCCCTGAAAAACTTTTGACCACTCTGTTGTGAACTGGGAAGAAAATCCTATCCGGTCATTTAGAACTTCCAAATGTTTACCTTCTTTATAATTGAGAGAAAGAACTGGAAAAATAATTTATATTAAGATCCTAGGAGTCATGAAGCAGGAGACCCCGGGTTGATCCCTGGGTTGGGAAGATCCCCTCGAGAAGGGATAGGCTACCCACTCCAGTATTCATGGGCTTTCCTGGTGGCTCAGCTGGTTAAGAATCCACCTCCCATGTGGGAGACCTGGGTTCAGTCCCTGGGTTGGGTGGATTCCCTGGGTTGGGTGGATCTCCTGGAGGAGGGCATGACGACCCACTCCAAAATTCTTGTCTGGAGAATCACCATGGACAGAGGAGCCTGGCAGATTACAGTTTATGGGGTTGCAAAGAGTTGGACACAAGTGAGCGACTAAGCACAGGAGTCATGAAACATTGACAAATACAACCTGTTACCAAACCCATATATAATTCATGTAACTCTTAATTTTACCATTATGAGTTATATTGTTATCACCGTTTTATATACAAGGTCAAATCCCTTGGAGAAGGAAATGGCAACCCACGCCAGCCTCTTGCCTGGAAAATTGCATGGATGGAGGAACTTGATGGGCTACAGTCCATGGGACCGCAAAGAGTCAGACACGACTGAGCAACTTCACTGGTTCACTGGTTCAAACCCCTAAAATGAGTTTTCAGATTTTAGTGCTTTGACAGCTTCATGTCAATGCTACCTGTTACCCAGCAGGGGGCACTCAGTTTCTTTAAGAAAGTCTGAATTGCTGGTGGACCTTTAAACTCTAAACTCAAGGTCCTGAATAAATGCGGTGTTTTGCTTGGGAGTGATTCTGCATATCTGGGTTCCAGTGTGCTGCATATGGGTTTCTGTGAATCCCTGGAATTTCGGCCAGCCACATGCAGCCTGGGCAGCTCACCTAGTAGGCTCCTCACTCCTGTTTTGTAAGGATCCAAGAAGGCACATGGAAATTGTGGGCAGTTCAGAACTTGGGTTACAGTAAAAGAGAGCCAGAATCAGGGTTTTGCCCACCTGAGACTCAAGCTCATACTCACAGTCAGGCCTGGAGACTCCTTACTATGCTGTTCTCCAGCTCTTTGTGTTATTTGGAGATGTTATTCACCATCATGAAATGAACCATTAGGCTCTAGAAAGACTATTTCCCAAAGTTTCCTTTCCTGATTTAACCCTGCTTCCCCCACAGTTAAATTCATCCCCCAGTCACTTGCCACGCTTCACCCCATCTGTGGGCTCCTCTGGAAGGAGTCAGGGGGTGGGCAGTTAGCGACTGGCAGTCGAGGGCAACTGCACGGTCACTTGAGAAGACACCCATCTGTGACCTTCCTGCACCTTGACCTCTGCACCTGCACCAACCAGGACTGGCTTCACGGGCACACAGCCTGTGCAGACACACAGGCCCCACATGCAGAAGGCCCCTACTGTGGCTGTCTTGAAAACTTTAATCATTTTTGAACAAGCAGCTCATGTTTTCATTTTGTTCTAGGTTCCCCAAATTATGTAGCTGGTTCTTGGCACTCATCTATGGGGTTCCATGATGGACGGTGCCCTCACCTTGGGAGTGACAATTTAAGACACCGTGAGCACTGGCCTTTGGGGTGATAGAAAAGGAGGCAGGAAAGGCAAGAGAAAACCTGAGGCCAACCTTCAGGCTTCCTATGGAGTTCTGAAAGTTGTTCCGATTCCTCACAATATCATACAACACAGTTACTGAAAGTTGTTTCCTGAGCTCCTATGTCACTCCTGTTGCCTGAAAGCGGCCCCTGGGGTGAGGGGTATGTAGAGAAATGCTGCAAGTGCAACAAGGCAGTTTTGTGGACGGCTAAGCAAACCTCAGGAGAGGTGTTCACCCAATCCTAGGTATGTTTTTGCCCAAATTTCATCTGGAGCTCAGCCAACTACTACATGGATGTGTACCCGGTGGCCCTGAGTTCAGCAGTGCAGCGGGCTCAGAAAAGGGCCTCTAAGAGGAGAGGCGCAGCTGCAGAGCTGGGAACTTCAGACCATGGATTCCTTCAGGACGGGTTCCACCTAGGTTTTCCTTTAGTTTACCTTCTGTGTTGGGCCATATGAAAAAGCTATTTTTATAGGTCAAAATAGTCACAGTTTCCTCTGTTTTCAGCGAATATTATTCTTTCCTAGAGCCAACTGTGCATGAATACACCCAAAGACACATACACAAGACACACAAACCAGACTTGGTGGAGGAGGCAAGGAGCTGGCAAAGGGTGGAGAATCTGAAAACAGCCAAATGACTGGGAAGGAAGTGAGGGAGGTTGATGTGTAAACCCATCCCCGTGATTCCACGCCTAGCCTGTGACTCAGTTCCCCTTTATCGTGGCCACCACCCAAGGACAAGTGGGTTTTCCTCTGCCCATGCCATTGTCTTGCCACCACTCTCCAGGCACCTCTCCCTGTACTGCCTCCTCCTCTCTCGGCTCAGTCTCAAGCCCTCCCCCCGGCCCCCTTGCTATGTTCACAGATTGGTATTCACTTTAACTGGCAGGCAGTCTAACTGTCCGAACTTCTTGAGGGAGATTGCCAGTGGGAACACCCTTGTATCTGTCATCCAATAAGAGCCGCCCCCCGCAACAGCCTCCCTTCAGCACAGCCCAGACAGATGGGAACGGGCCTGCCTGGTGAGGCCCTTCTCTCCTGGCCCATCTTTTTATTTTTTTAACTGAAGATAATTGCTTTATAGAATTTTGTTGGTTTCTGCCAAACATCAACAAGAATCAACAACCATAGGTATACATATGTCTCCTCCCTTTTAAAACTACCTCCCATCTCCCGCCCCATCCCACCTCTTTAGATTGTCACAAAGCCTGTGTTTGAGTTCCCTGAGTCACATAGCAAATTCCCATCAGCTATCTATTTTACATATGGTAATGTAAATTTCCATGTTACTCTCTCTCCGTGCATTTCACCCTCTTTTTCCTCCCCACTACCCACGTCCATAATTCTGTTCTCTATGTCCGTGTCTCCATTGCTGCCCTGCAAATAATTTCATCAGTACCATCTTTCTAGATTCCATATAAGTCAGAAAGAGAAAGATACATATTATATACTGGCCCATCTTCCTGGCTTTGCTTTTCCAGCTAATCTCCTCCCAGTCCAGGCTGTCAACTCTCACAGCTCTGTGGATGTGGAAAGATACTCTTTCTGCTCCACTCACAGCTCCTGCTCACCCAGGGCTGCCCTCTAGGAGATTCAGTGCTCACAAGTCCAAGTTCTTAGCCCTGGAGTACAGGCAGTAGTGGCTCCAGGGTATAGGAGAAATGAGCCCCAGGCCAAGCTGGAGGATTCCAGGTAGACTGGACTCGAGACAGGAGTAGAAGGGTTGTGCCTCTGGTCCCCCTCCTCCTATTGACTGCTTCCTGCCTCTTTCACCCAAATACTTTCTCTAAAACCAATCAAGGAATCAGTCTTTCTCTGTGTATGTTCCTATTTCTGTTTCTTGCTTTTCTCCTTTTCACTTATTTACCTAAATATCTTTCTCTATACATTAGACTTATCTTTCTTCTTTCATGTTGTAAATTCCTTTAATAGAACTCATATCACCTTTACATTTTGTTTTATTTTACATAAAGGTTACTTATGTGTAATTACGTATAAGTAAAAAATCAAGATTGCTGGGAGAAATATCAATAATCTCAGATATGCTGATGACACTACCCTTATGGCAGAAAGTGAAGAGGAACTCAAAAGCCTCTTGATGAAAGTGAAAGAGGAGAGTGAAAAGGTTGGCTTGAAGCTCAACATTCAGAAAACAAAGATCATGGCATCTGGTCCCATCACTTCATGGGAAATAGATGGAAAAACAGTGGAAACAGTGTCAGACTTTATTTTTTGGGGCTCCAAAATCACTGCAGATGCTGATTGCAGCCATGAAATTAAAAGACGCTTACTCCTTGGAAGGAAAGTTATGACCAACCTTGATAATATATTAAAAAGCACAGACATTACTTTGCCAACTAAGGTCCGTCTAGTCAAGGCTATGGTTTTTCCCGTGGTCATGTATGGATGTGAGAGTTGGACTGTGAAGAAAGCTGATCGCCGAAGAATCGATGCTTTTGAACTGTGGTGTTGGAGAAGACTCTTGAGAGTCCCTTGTACCGCAAGGAGATCCAACCAGTCCATTCTAAGGGAGATCAATCCTGGGTGTTCATTGGAAGGACTGATGCTAAAGCTGAAACTGCAATACTTTGGCCACCTCATGTGACGAGTTGACTCACTGGAAAAGACTCTGATGCTGGGAAAGGTTGGGGGCAGGAAGAGAAGGGGACGACAGAGAATGAGATGGCTGGATGGCATCACCGACTCTGTGGACATGAGTTTGAGTGAACTCCGGGAGTTGGTGATGGACAGGGAGGCCTGGCGTGCTATGATTCATGGGGTTGCGGAGAGTCGGACGCAACTGAGTGACTGAACTGAACTGAACTGAAAATATATGCAACCCACTCCACTATTTTCACCTGGAGAATCCTGTGGACAAAGGAGCCTGGCAGGCTACGCTCCATAGGGTCGCAAAGTCGGACACCACTGAAGTGATTTAGCATGTACACATGCAAAACATATATAGGCTGCTGCAAAGTATAGTGGCTAAAATACAGAATTTGGAGGCAGAAAGACCTAGGTTCAAAACCCAGTGCAGAAAAAAAAGCCAGTGTAGCACATCAGGTGCTCACCCCCAAACAAGTTATTTACCTTTTTGAACCCGAGTTTCCACATTGAAAATTGAGTTGACAATACTGCTTACATGATGGCTTACTGGAAGATTGAATGAGAAAATGCAAGTGAAGTACTTTGAACTGTTTCTGGCACATGGGAAGCACTTGATAAATATTAGCTCTTATTTGTTTTCAGTATAATAAAATAAGCATTTCCAAAAATTTTCTACACTGATCATCTGACGTCAAACAAAGGATAATTCATTTTGTTATATAGATAATTATTTCTAAATAATCCTTGGGGATTATTTTATATGGCAGAAACAGCAATGAATTAGAAGGCAAAACATCTGGGTTCAAATCCCAGACCACCAGTTACCAGCTGTGTGACCAGGAACCTGCCTGTCAACTTCTCTGAGCCTACATCACAGACTTAGTGAATAAAATGAGTACAATAAATTCAAAACTGTTTTGTAGTTATAAAGAACTGTATACACTTGTGTTAAACATCATAATTTATTTACTTCATAAATTGAAATTTATTCTAAAATTCATATCTCATATAGCTCTTAACATATGTGCTAATTTAAACATAGAAAATGTACATGTAGGCAAATCTATATACAAATTATGTATGTAGGTAAACATGCTTTTATAAATCTGGAAGGAAAGACAGCAAATTCTTGGCAATTGTTGCCTCCAGGGACAAAATTAGATCAGCCAAGAAAGAAATTGTCACCTCTTAACTCTAGCTCCTTCTGGAAAAGAATAGTGCTGAGGTTATGGGAAAGTCAGAATGGCATTGCTTTTTGAAAAGTGTTCCTGCTGCCTTTGAATAAAGATTCGGAAAGTACGTTAAAACTTGTATCAGCTTTTGATAACTCACTCTACTGACATTCAGCAGAACACCAGCTTGGTGTGAAGCACTCTGGGGGATGCAAAAGTAGATCAGATGTGGGATTTTACCTGAGATTACAACATGTTAGATCAGATAAGACACTGAGGCAAAGGGTCATAATCTAAGAATAAAGTGGTCAGTGTGCCTGGGGTACTGTAAATACTTACTGGATCGATGGACACAGAGGTGGATGGATGGGTGGATGAGTGGATGGATGAGTGGATGGATGGATAGATGAAGATAATGCCATGAAAGAAGGAAATCAGAAGAGAAATAGATCTGGAGTTGAGAGAATTTAGAAAAGCTTTGTAGGAAAGATAGCCTTTGAAACACAGGCTAGATTTGGACATCTAGAGATTAGAAGGGGAGTTGGGAAGATGGGAAGGTCCCTTAGAGACGATAACCTGTCATTTCTGATTCAATCCCAGCTTTTCCTTCCCTCTCTCACTTCCTTCCAATTCAGAGACAGAGCTAGTGTGTTTGAAAACATAGGCTATTTTGGTTGTTAGTAACTGGGATGGTGGGGAAGGGAGATGTCAAAAGTTACTACTGCATTTAGTGGTATGTTGGCCAGAGTTGTTAAATATACTGCAGTAAAGAATTGTTCTAAAATATTAATGGTGACCACACTGAGAAATACCAGTTAGTGAGAGAAGCATCATAAACAGATTTTTACAATGTCATAAAGAAAGTGCTGACAGATACATGCACATTTTCTGCTTTTGTCAGCCAGATCGAATGTTGTGACCTTTCTTCCAGGCAAAGGAGAAGGAAATAAGATTGGAAAGTACCAAGGTGGGTGTTGAGCAGGCAGATGGCTAGTCCACAGTGATTAAACCTAGGTCTTGAAGAAAAGGGGGCACAATCAATGTCTTTGATCAGGGGAATGATCTTGTCATACCTCCACTTTAAGAAATGCCAAATCTCTATCTTAAAGAGAACCAGAATATGAAGTGATAAGTTCATTTTTTTTAGCTTTACCCTGGTTCTGCATCAGGCAATGCTAAGCAGTCTTCCTATATTTTTTAAACTTCTGCAAATTTGAAGTATAATAAAGTAAATCCATTCAACAAGGAAAACAAAACCTAGGTTAGATCCCTACCTCACACCACATATTCAAGATGGTTTAAAGAATTCAGCATAAAATATTTTAAAGATGTCGGGAGAAAATGTAGTTGAATACTTTAGGAAACTTAAGATAGGAGAGGCCTTCTTAAATCTACAAACCCCAAGAACCAGAAAGTACAAAAATAGGTGAGCTTAAGATTTCTACATGCAAAAGGTATAACACTGAAAGAATGGAAGTTGGTTTTAACACATATAACAAAGTTCGTTTTCCAGATAACCCATAACGCTTCTATAAATTAATAAGAAAAAATAACCCAAATAGAAAAATAGGCAATAGGTATAGTCAGGCTATTCACAGAAAGAAAAAAAAGTGCAAAACATGAAAATATGATTACGGCAAACTTTTCAGATTGATTCACTCAACTCTGTGCCTACCACTCTGCAGCTTGCCTTGCCACTTGCTGGAGCTTGAAAAGTTAACACCGACAATGTTCCAGATTCTTTAGAGCTGAGCTTCTGCAAGTGACCTGGCTTTCCCTGGGCAGATACACCCTCCAGGAGATCTACTGACTCTGCTGGTACACAGAGTTAAGGATTTCTTTTTTTTTTTCCCTTCCCTTAACAGAGTTAAGGATACAGAGTTTCTTATTTTTCCTGACTAGTTTGATTTTTTTTTTTTCTTCGTGAATATAGTAGAGATCTGTGTCTAGATGCAATCTCCAGCTTCATGGGTGTTGTGGACAGGGTGCAGGCCATTTATTAGGCAGCTGAGGCAGTGTGGTCCTGGAGACCAGGTGTGGCTGAGGTTTCCTGGTTTCCGGATTGCTGAGTCAGCAGTTTGTACACAGCTTTCCCAACCCCCCAAGTTTCCTGGTCATGGCAGAAGGAGAGACTCCTTTGTTAGATCTGTTTTGAGCTGGAGTTCCAGGAGTCAGTCCTATAAGACCAAACTAGAACCTGCTTTTCCAGCTAATCTGACAAAACTATAAGCACCCAATTCCCTATTTGAATTCAAGTTATCTTTCTACATAAACTTGTAGAGTGGTTTCTGTTATCTGTAGCTGAACTTTGGTACAGTGATCAACCTTACAAATACTCAAAGAAGTGCAAATTACACCAAAAATGAAATAATTTCTCATTCATCAGAATGTGAACATTTAAAGTGAGAGTGAAAGTCACTCAGTCGTGTCCAACTCTTTTTGCCCCCATGGAGTATATACAATCCATGGAATTCTCCAGGCCAGAATACTGGAGTGGGTAGCCTTTCCCTTCTCCAGGGGATCTTTCCAACCCAGGGATCGAACCCTGGTCTCCCACATTGCAGGCAGATTTTTTACCAGCTGAGCCACAAGGGAAGCCCATGAACACTTAAAAACACTGGTAAAATTAATCGTTGGTGAGGGTGAGAAGAAATGGGTGCTCTCTTGGTGGCTGTTGGAGCAGCCTTTTCAAAAACAGTATGGCAGTATTTATCCAAATGTAAAATATGCATCACATTCAACCCAGCATGCCACCTCTAAGCATCTGTCAAAGAGAAATACTACCACCTATCCTGAAGGAAACATCTTCCAAGGGTATTAATTGCATCCTTGTGAGAAATGGAAAAATAACAATAGCTGAAACATCCATCAAGAGGAAATAGTTAAGAGAATTAATGCACAGCTATCCTTTGGAGCTTCTCTACCATAGTTAAAGGATGAGACAGAGCTCCAGGCACTGATATAGAAAGTCTTAGACATATTTTCAAATGAAGAACAAATTGCAAAAGAGCATGTGAAGTATCATCTCATATAACAAGAAGTGTAAGTTTCTATTTGAATATGCTTATGTCTGCAAAAATCAGACAAAGGTCAGTTCAGTTCAGTCACTCAGTCGTGTCCGACTCTTTGCAATCCCATGGACTACAGCATGCCAGGCTTCCCTGTCCATCACCAACTCTCAGATCTTGCTCAAACCCATGTCCACTGAGTCGGTGATGCCATCCAAACATCTCATCCTTTGTCATCCCTTCCTCCTCCTGCCTTCAATCTTTCCCAGCATCAGGGTCTTTTCTGATGAGTCAGTTCTTCGCATCAGGTGGCCAAAGTATTGGAGCTTCAGCATCAGTCCTTCCAATGAATATTCAGGATTGATTTCCTTTAGACAAAGGTCAAGAAGGACACAAATCAAACTACCCTGAAGGCTGAGCAAGGACCAGTGCAGGGTTTTGCTTTCACTCCCTAATCGTCAGTATTATTTGAACATATGAATATTTTACAATAAGAATGCAATCATATATGTTACATTATTATAATACATGAATTGAAGATTTATAAAATACTACAGGGGCAAGATCCCAACTTCCAAATGCCTAGACATTAGATACAGAGATGGATCTATCTATCATCCCTCCATCTATCTAGAAGGACAAGGAGAGAGTAAATATGTCAAAATTTGTTGAACCTAGGTGGAGGGATATGGGTATTCATTGTATTATTTTTTCAACTTTTTCTGTATTTTAAAATTTGTCTCATAAAGTCAGAAATAAAAACACATCCAAAACACACACACACTTTTCCTGTGCAAGCAAATTTTTCCAGATGTGGGAGCAAAGCCTGTGGCTCACCCAGATGCAATTAGGGCCAAAAAGCATTGGCCATCCTTCCCTCTGGCTTCTTAGAGCCAGTGCATCTCACTCCTGTGGCCTGAGTAGCCTGCAGTGACCTCAGTGTGCCCTAATGGAGAGGTCAGAAGCCCCTTTCCCAGTCTCCCTGCAGGCAGAATCCAGGTCAGTCCCTACTGGGTAGCAGAGACCTAGCTGCATCTCTGCCCCGCTTCCTAGAGAGGCAGAGTCCATGTGCGGTGTTATGTTTAGCCACTTCAGTCATGTTAGACTCTCTGCGACCCCATGGACTGTAGGCTGCCAGACTCCTCTGTCCATGGGGATTCTCCATGGGGAGTGGGTTGCCATGTCCTCCTCCAGGGGATCTTCCCAACCCAGGGATCAAACCCAGGTCTCTTGCATTGTAGGCACATTCATTACTGTCTGAGCCATCAAGGAAGCCGAAGAATACTGGAGTGGGTAGCCTATCCCTTCTCCAGGGGATCTTCCCCACCCAGGAATCGAACTAGGGTCTCTTGCATTGCAGGCAGATTCTTCACCAGCTGAGCTACCAGAGAAGCCCTTGAGAGCCTGTATTTAACTTGAAATATATCCCACCCCAGTGCCTATTTATGCCAGTCAACTCCAGGAAGGGCAGAGGTGGCCACTGGTAGGAAGAGGACCTGGGGACTCCTTCATTGCCAAGGGACCCTTCATCTGTCCTCCACCTGGTGTTTATTTTTGGGATAGAAGGGTGAGGAGAATGGGAGTAAAGGAATTGCAAAAATAAAAAAAGGAATTGGAATTTTAATGAGAACCATCTGGAGTGCTTGCCAAGGATGTAATGTTTGGTCTTAGAAAGTAATTCCTAGCTTAAATGAGGAAAAGAGAAGTGGAGAAAGCTATTACACGGTGCTTACCCCCCAAAACTGACTCTGAACAGAACCACCTAGAACACGCACATCACACACGATGGGGGTGAGGCAGAGCTGAGGGGAGGAGGAGAGCGCCTCTCTTCGCCCTGGCGTGCTGCAGAGAGCAGGAATGTCTCTCCTCTGCCAAGGAGACTTTGAGGGATGCATTGTGGCGGGCGCGGGGCCAGCGCAGGAATCTGGAATCTGGGTAACCGTGGAAACGGGCCCGCGGGTGACAACAAACACGGGCTGGAATTTCAGCGTTCGGAGCCGGGCCACGGAGGAATGGGAAACTTCGGGAAAGTTTTTCTGTTTGTTTTTAATCCGAGGATGGGGAGGGGGCGGGGAGGGAAGCGCTGGAGGGAGCCTCAGTGCTCCGAATAAACGCTCCCTGCCGGCATCGCAGCGGAATCACAGGGAGCCAGACTCTCGAAGTCTCCATTTTCACCTATTCTCTCGTTTATTTATAGCCCGCCGCATTCCAACAAGCATTCCACCAGGTAAAAAGCCGCTCCTGAGGGGTGTCGGTGCACAGTCGGATCCCTGTCCTTGACCAGCAGCAGGAAAATCACAGATCCCGAGGACGTCCCCCTCCACGTCGTCTCAATTCAGCCTCAGGATAACCCACAATAGCCAGGGTGGCCAGGTCCCCGCTTTACACGTGGGAGAAGGAAATTCAGAAAGCTAAGCTTGGAGGGCGGTCTGCCCAACCCAGGCCAATCCTCCTCGCACGGGAATATCCCACCTGTAGTCTTTATTCTGAAATGAATGAATAATTATGGTAGTCAACATTCAAGAAGGAGAGAAACTATATTGCTTGGATCAGCATACATATGCCAGCTATCCTTATGGCTAAAGATGTGGGTCTTGATTGAATGGGAAAAGATCTATGTGATAGAAGGAAGAAATTTTTAGAGTTAATAGGCAGAAAAATTAAAGAACTCATGAACTAGATAACAACAAGGTCCTACTGTATAGCACGGGGACTATGGTTAGTATCCTGTAATAACCTACAATGGAAAAGAATCTGGAAAAGATACCTGAATGATTTTACTGTACACCTGAAACACTGTCAATCAACTATACTTCAAAAAACAAAACAATATGGACCCTAGAATTGTCTTCTCTTGAAACCTTTAGAAATCGAATGCCTGGCAGAGTACCTGGACAGGAGCAGGCCTAGGACCGAAGGAACCATTAATATTAGGCAGTCACTGTGGGTTTGGTTCTTTGCATATGGGGAAAGAAACGTGGAATCGGGCTGGGCCCCATGGCCTAGCTCCAGGTACAAGGTTCTCTTCTGGACAGCATGTCCCCAGAACCTCTGGAAACAAGCCGATAGTTGACCTTGGAGTCCAAAATGGGTTTTGATGAAACAGATGAATCAGCAGTGTTAAAATAGGAGGTCATCGTACCATTACAGAGCAGAGGATGGTTACAGAGAAGGGGAAAAAAATGCTTAGATTTACATTCTTCACAACTGAGATCAATATGGTGTACAAGCCTTCCTAGTTTCACTGTTATGACAATCAATAGTTAAGAAGGTGTGTCTGTTCTGAAAAAAAAAAAAAAAAGACTCAATTCTTTGCTAAATTCTTTAGAAAAGAAGATAGTTTTAAATCACCAGTTACATAACTTTATAACAGTTTCAAGAAATCATCTTGAAACTTCATTAGTAAAAAAATGCTCCTGAAGAAGCCAACAGGAAATAAAGAATTGCAAGGAATTTTTGGAAATAAGAGGATGTTTTCTTTTGTTTGTTTGCAAAGTGGGGAAAAAAGTTTTTAAGGAAAAAGGAAGCCCTGACCTACATAAAGATAGGGTTTCAGTGAAACTAATTTGAGCCCAAGAGGGAAAGTGTTGGCCGTTTAGCAGTGTGAGTGCCCAGGCCATAGCAGGTCTGTGTGGGCTGTGGAGAGCATCAGCTATCCCCGAAAAAAGGGCTCCAGAACAGAGCCAGTTTTACACTGAAGGTGAAATTTCATTCACAGGAAAATAACAAATCTGCCTGAGAGTGTCTGCAGCCATGTTGAAATTTATACAGAAACTTAAAAATTGTTTTAGTTCGTAATTCAGAAATAGCTGCTATTTATCCTGAAGTCACTAGTTTTTCCCTAAAGCTCTACCCTATACTTTTTAATCCTGAAACCCCCATTTCCTTTATTTTGTTGTTTAAAATGGGGGAACATGTCATTCATTTTCTCAGCAAATCTTTTTTTGAAGATTTTTTTTTTTTAATGTGGACCATTTTCAAAGTCTTCATTGAATTTGCTATAACATTGCTGCTGTTGTTTATGGTCTGGTTTTTTGGCCGTAGGACATGTGGGATTCTAGTTCTCCCACCAAGGATGGAACCCACACCCCTTTAAGGGGAAGGCGAAGTCCCAACCAATGGACCACCAGGGAAGTCCCTCAGCAAATATTTTTAGCAACATACTCTATGCCAGGCTCTGAATAAAGTGGGGCTAAAGTATCAGATTATTGCCTCTTGGGTTTCACACCATATCTGAGTTTTTAATATTAAAATGCAGTGTCTGCTGTGAATCTCTGAGCCTCCCACAAAGTGTTGAGAGTATATAATACTGTAAGCACTATGCAAGTTTAAAGAGGTCACTGCCCATTCTTAATGAGAAACTTCTGTTTATGATTCATGGATTAAACCCCCATAAATGGTTTCATGTACATGCCTAAAATATGTGGATCCACAAGAGGTCTGAGTGTATTCATATAAGTATGTGTCTGCTCGTGAGAAAGTGTGTGTGGGAGGGAGGGAGGGGGGAGAAACTGTTTTAATTTTTAAAAGCTAGAGGGGCAAGCAAAAACTATTTATATACATCATTAAGGAAGTGAGTGTATAGGACATAAAGATGGGAGAAGCCAATGTGTTTCCAAATTATCATCCCTTTAGCCCTTGAAAAGATGACTCCTTAATGGGAAACCAGGGACTAGTGTTTATTTTCTCAGTGATAATTTCACTGTTGTTGTTTTTTTTAATCTCAGGGACTCTAACAAGGGAGTTTAAATAGGATTTAAACAATCATTTTTTTATTCTTTTATAAAAAGCCTTTGATCCTTTCATAAAAATCTTATAAAAAATCTTTATCACCCAACTTTTCATCATCTCAGTTATATTTACACTGAAAGGACCCCACTGCTGTTGGCATCGTGGCCTCCACACCATTATAGCACGCAGCACTAGATTTGAAAGGGCCTTAGATGAGATCATCTCAGCCCAGGGTTCTCAGTTATTTGCCATGAGAATGTGTTCTCCAGGCAAGTTGTCCCTTTCTGACCAACTCCAGGCTGTGCCCATTGGATGAGCAGAAGCCCAAGTAATTGATGTGCTCTGCTGAGGACACCCTGCAGACCCTTTCCCGCCCCCTCTCCCTGGCCTATAACCAATGTGTGCTCCTAGCCTTCATGGGGAGAAGTAACCAGGAACCTTGGAGCTGTTACTTAGATGTTCTTTTTATGTTGTGTGAAGTTGAGGAGCATCACTTCTGTTTTTCCAAAACGTCAATGTGAAACTGGATTTTTCAACAATAACTTTGATTAAAAAAAAAAAATACGAATCAGAATATTTTGAACTCCAGTTTGTATCGTGCTGTCAAATGTAAGCCCTGAAACAAGCCTGTATCAAGGTAATATCCTATATCCAACAAGGAAACAAGCACCATGTATGTGTCAATTAGGATGCTTTAGGTTGCAAGTAATATGAGGTTCAACTAACAGGAGCTAAAGCAAGGGGATGTATTATTTCATATAACCAGGCCAGATCCAGGGTTGGTTACTTCTGCAGCCAAATGGCATCATCCAGAGCTCAAGGTCCTGTCCATTTTTAAGGTTCTTGTGTCTTCCTCACATGTCATGGTCACAAGATGGTTGTCACAACTCTGGGCAACATATCCTCACTTCAGAAGCAGAAAACCATTTCTATTTCCCCCCCAGTTCAAGGATGGGCAGATGGCAGAATCAGAGCCAATAAGAGCATAGCTGGGAAGGTGGAACAGAGGTGAGTATCACACACATACACCGGATGGGTATAGCCATATGCACTGCTGGCAGCTGTCTTGTAACTATGTGGTAAGTGAATATCTGAGAATGACCTGACTGTTCAGAGAATAATCAAGCCAAGAGGCAGAAATGGATATAAATGCCATTCTGAAGCCACATATGCCCTTGGCCTTTTAGCTTCTTGAGCCAATAAATTCCTTGTTTGACAGGATGGTTCAGGGTTGGTTTTCTGTCACTTGCAACACAGAGACCTCATTTATGTAACTTTTCCAACCCTAGACTGGTCCTCCAGTTTTGTTTTGCTTCCTGAAAACACTGGGGTGTCTTACATATAGCTGGCCAGTACTCAGTAAAACTGACAAGGCAAAATAAACAAAGATGGTCTCAATTGCAGGAGACTAAGGAAGCGTGAAAACTAAGTACAAAGTGGGATCCTGGATTGAATCCTGGACCAGAGAAAGGATTTTAGTGAAAGAAACTAGGAAAATCCAAGTGAAGTCTGTAACTTAGTCCATTATATTGCATCTATGCTTATTTCTTAGTTTTCACAAATGCACTGCAGTATACATTAACATTAGGGGAAGCTGAGTAAAAGGTATGTGGAATCTCTCTTTATTAACTTTACAACTTCTCTATCTAGAAATATCTATAATTCTTCCAAAATAAAAGCTTTAGAAATATATATTACCAGTCTGCACTGGTAAACACTGCACTTGTCTGAAACACTGCACTTGTCTGACTTCTTCAAGTCAGAGATAAGCATATTAAGTCCCAAAGAGGTTAAAGGACTTGCCCATCACTTGGTGATTCATGTCAGAGTTGAGCCTGGAATCCAGATCGTATCACCTGGTTGCACAAATCACAGGGCAGCCAGGGGAACCAGGGACCTTGCTCAAAGGAATTAGTTTCCAAGGAAATAGCTCTTCTCAAATCATACTAAATTCCTTTGCTGCTCTCCCTATTAGCTCTGGACTATTACATTTCAAAGTCCATTTTTCACATTGATAAATTACATAATTATAGCAGTCCAGGAATGAGCTACAACATCATGGAAAAGGAATTTGTACCAGAAATTTAAACTACCATATGGTCAATGGATTAACATCAGTCATAAATAGAAACCATCACATTTTGTGGTGCCTGCCAATTACATTCATATGAATTAAGCATTTTCTGAAAAGCCATACACACAAAAAATGTTAATACAGGATAAATCCAAGCCACAACATTTCCAAAGACAGACAGATTTTTAAAGGGACTGTATCTCTAACTTAGGTGTGAGAGAACATGGAATTCAGTATAAAGCTATATTAGATGACTCAAAATGTGACTATAGTGGTGACAGACTCTGATGTCAAAGACTCATTTGTAAAGTTTGGATAAAGTGTATTTCATAAAATGTGAAGGAACAAGCAGAATAAGCCCCGACCACCCCCCCGCCTCTCAGAACAATCTCCTCTGTATTGCTGAGTTCCTCCATAGAACTGAACAAATACAGCCTCAAGATGAGACTGTTTGAGTAGAAGAAGCCACCTCTGGACTACCTGCTTTCCCCCCAAACCACCAATCCTATCCTCCGGGATACCCTCCTGTAATGCTCTGTCATTCACACCCTGCTGCCCGGAGCCGGGCATGGGCACGGAGTTGGTCACGAATGTTGGTTCCCTTCTCCTCTCTTTTTCCTCCTCTCTCCACCCTCTTATTACTCCTCTTCCATCTTGTAAGCACTGGCCCTTGGGCAGAGCCCAGCACTTGCATGTTGATCACAGAAGGTCATAACCCATGGGACCCCCAAGAAACATGGTAACTAGCTCCCTACCCTCTAATTGCTGGTGACTGTCGGAATTATCTGATAAAAGTTATGACAATATTTCCTCTTCGTTGGCACAGAGATGATTTGGGAAGCACATCTCGATAGAGGGAAAAACCACAATTTCCGACGTTGGCTACAGTGTCCCTCATTAGCTAATGGTTTATATGACAGAAGATAAAAAATGAGCTTGACAGGCAGGAATAATGGGCCCCAAATGACAAAATGTCATTTAGAAAGAATGTTAGGCAGTGCCCGGCAGTTAGGTTGCAGAAAGTGCCTTGCAGAGGCCCAGGAAGGCAGCCTGTGGTGGCAGCAAGAGCAGAGGCCTGGGCCTGGGAGTGCCGTGTCCCAGCCGAGCCCTGGACCAGCTGGCCATCCTTGGACAAGTTACTAGCTTCAGGGAATGCAGTTTTCTCATCTGGAAAACAAGAAACTCAATGGGGTGATCTTTCCTGTACTTCCCAGATTTGAATCAATTCTTTGCCAACAAAAGGAAGATGACTCAGTAAATAATGGTGTGTCTTCATGAGAGGGAATTGTGCAGCTGTTACAAGCCCTTTGTTTCCCAAGAATATTTAAAGGTGAGAAAGTGCTTGTGACATGATGGCAAGCTAAAATTAAAAGTAGGATGAGAAAATTAAATATGGATTATGGTTCTAATTGTGCCAAATGGGATAGATACCTCAGAGAAATAAAAGACTAGAAGGAACCACACAAAAAAATTAACATTGTTTACCATGGGTGCTTTAGTTTTTACTATTCAAAGCACTTAAAATTATATTTATTAATTGAATAAAAGCTCAATAGTCCATTCCTTTTAGACAATTCTCTGTCAAATAAACTCCAATGGGTAAAATCATATTTATTACTACAAAGGTAGTAAACTCTTGATTAAAAACCCCAACAATACATAAGTATATACAGTAAAATTTAAAGTTTCTCCTCTTTTTCTTCTCACTGACACTCCCCAGACATAATCTATATTAACACTATGAAGTAAATGAGATTTCACCAAGTTTGAAGCTGAATTTGCTAGAAGCATCCTTTGTTACAAGCAGTCTACATTGAGAATGCTAGAAACACAGATGGTTTTTATTAAAAAAAAAAACACCTTTACAATCATTGCAAATCCTAGGAAGAAAGTTTCAGTGAGATATTAGAATAGAGAATTAGGATAAACACTAGCATAATAAATTCAGGTACCAGCATTTTTGTAAACGGTTTTAATAGAAATCTAATAATCAGTTTTATAATGACTGTGATATTTGAAGTTTTTTTATTTCTTAAGGTATTCAAAGCATTAAGAAAGTCTAATATAATGGATTTATAATTTTAGAGTATGATTTAGAGTATGATAAATGCTTAAAAAATTAAATAATTTTCCCATCAGTGGGAAAATGACTGGGAAAATTTAATTTGTAAGACAATGAGTTTTGATTTACAACTGTGTAAGTATTGTGTGAATATGTAGAGAAATATGGAACATTTAAAATTAATGGAATGCTAATCATTTGATTAAACTTGAAACATCAATGAGTGAACCATTAAACAAAGTACAGGAATAGTAATCCTTCTCCATCCTCAAAAACTCTCAAGAATTGTTCATGTGCATGCTTAAAGCTTGGGCCATTCTTTGTTGAGGACCCCAAAGTATGAGTCTCAGCATGAGGATGTGGGAAGGGGAGAAGTGGGAAGTCAGCCTCCATCCTAACCTGCAGACCCCCTGCTGAAGCTGCCCCTGAAGAAAAGACTCAGTCCTAGCTGACCACTGATTTTCACCTGTGACCAGTGGTGTGACATCCTTCTGTGAGGAGGACCCCAGTGGCAGCAGAGGTCTCCAGGGACACTAGAGACATCCACTGTCTGCTTGATTCTTGGCTTCTGGGATAAGTATGAGTTCTTCTCCACCATGAGGCAGGATAAAACAAGTAAATATAAGTTAGCAATTTGCATGCTTCCTGGTTTATCTGGCAGGGTAGAACCCAGGAAGAGAGGAAAGGTAAGTTCAGATTGGGACTTTGAGATCTTTATTGGAATATTGCAATTGGATCCCAAGCAGATAAAGTGGAACATATTGGTTACTTTTAAATCAGTAGTCTAAATCATTTATTCTCTCTTTTCTCCGGGTATCTGTACCTTACTTCTTCTTTTCTGTGGGGACCACCTCTCCTTCATGGTCAACGTATCTATTCCTAGTGCCATGGATTACTACCCCTTCTCTACCCACTAGAATGTGATTAGGACCAGCCATCTTAGATCCTTCGTCCATGCTCTTCCACGTGCCCAGCCCTACTCTAGGTCTTTGAATGGCTGGCTTTGGGGGAATGTTTATATGTTAGCTCAAATAGCACCTCCTTGGTGAGTTCTTTCCTGACTACCAACTTGAATTAGCAATTCTGTCCTCAACATGTGCCCAAAGAGCACCATTCTCTTCTTCACCTCCTCCATTTCATTGTCTCCCAAGAACTCATTACTATTGGAAACTGTCTTGCCCATTTATTTTCTGCCTGTTTCAGTCTTACCTCTCCATGAAAGCATAAGGTCTGTGTGAGCAGGAACCCTGCGTGGTCACTGCAACATCCACAGCTCTTAGAACAATTCCTGGCACGTGGTACCCATGTTGTGAACATTTGTTGAATGAGTAAATGATTAAATGAACCTACTCTTTCCCACCCTGATCTTGGAGAAATTTCCTTCTGTACGATACAATGTTTTCTGGAAGACAGAGAAGTGACTTAGACTCAGATGAAAGAGACTCATTTGTTGAAAGGACTCATCCCTGGTACAGCAACTTGCCCTTTAATTGGCTTCATGTCCTGAGGTGAGCAAGGAGGAAGGTAACAGAAGACTTTATCCAGAGCACATTTGGATGTGAGTATAAGATACTCCGCAAGAGCACATCTAACGTACTATGCAGGAGCAAGCTGGCCTTATTTGTTAAAAGATCTATGGCTCAGCAACGCCCAGCCCAAGGGATGTGTACTGCCTTTTCAACCCATCAGGTCTCCTCTGGTCCTCCGTGAAGAGAATCATGAACAGAGCCCTCTCTCCTCTGCTGTGAAAGTCCAGAGTCTTGAGCTCAGCTCTCAAGTGTGGCCATTGTTTTTCCTCCCAGTATAGACAGATAATTGCTTGCTAGCATGCCCAGCGCCTGAGACGGTTGACAGAGGATGGCTTGTAAAGTATGGGTGCACATCAACAAAGCCACTTGGATCACCTTCCTAGGATTTTACCCCACAGGGAACTTCTTTCAGGACCTTGGGAGGAAGAGACCTGTAATTATTTAAATGAAAGAAGGTGGGAGGAGTACTCTTCGGAATGTCATCTCACAGGCTTTCCTGAGTTAGGAGTAATTTCTGGGCACTCTAAACACGTTGGCCAACACAGAGCTGACTTTAGCCTCTCAGGAAAGTCTAGGCACAGGAAGTGGCGGAACAGGCTTCCCACAAGGAATTAAAAAAAAAAAAAAAAACAATATCTGAAATACAGGAATGGCATCTCCAGGGCAGGGCAGGAGGGAAGGATTGCTCCATGATGGTGTGAGAGGGGAACTAGACATACCACAGGGACCATGCCCATTAGAAAGGTGGTCATGGGGTGCATTATTTTTGGCTAAAATACTAAACCATTGAGAAGTCTTTTATTTCTTGATTTGCTTTTGTAGCTGCTGGAAGTACAGGAATATTGTCCATCCTGCATTCATCCATTTATATCCATCAGTCATTATTAAGTCACTGTTACGTTTCAGAGACCACTTTTGGTTCTAAGGAATCATCTCCGCACAGGACAGACAGGGCCCCTTTGCTAATAGTACTGACATGGTAGAGGGGAAGATGGACATTTAAGAGATAATTGCGCTAGTAATTAATACAGAGAGGACTTCATATGGAAGTAAGTTTGCCAGATGAAAAGACGATCCTGTAGCCAGTTTCTTCCCTGCCACACTCCAACTGTTAAAAAAAAAAACAACAACACTGCAAGGAGTTGGGGGAGGAATGGGAGCAAATAACAGCCAGCAGCAGACGGTGAGCAGCAGCCCTGGACCCTAGGAAAGGTGAGATCTCAGGAGGCACAGAAACCAAGAACCCGCAACTTACCCCACTTCACTTGCTGCTCAAGCCACGCTCTCAGGGGCAAGTGACTCTGGGCAGGGCACTGTTGACCTGCCCTGCCCTCAACCATTTTCTCCTCTCTGCCAACAGCTGAAAAGTCACCTGTGGTATTTTTCACACAGACTTCCCCACAAGTTGCATCAGTTCACGTCCTCCAGGTGGCAGAAACCAAGATGGAGTTAGGAGAGTGAGGGATTTCCTGGAAGAGATGACTGAGAAGAAGGCGGCGAGGAAGAAGCAGGGGGAGGCAGGGAGAGTCTTCAGATCACAATATCCTTCTAATCCCATGAGCGGAGAGAGGGAAGGATATAGAATTAAGTAGGAAGCGCCTCAGAGCAGTACAGTTCAGTTCAGTCTCTCAGTCATGTCCAACTCTCTGTACACAGCAGTACACCCCCAGAAAATCTTGGTCAGTCCAACTGGGAGCCCTGGAACAAGGATTGCCTATGAGAGGGGTCCTGTCAGGACCTGGCACCCCTGCTGTATGACAGGTCACTACCCAGGAGAGTGTATCCTCGGCTCTAACACATCAAGGGATCCTGGAGGCATGGCAGTGGGGCCTGTGAGCTCCTCTGGACAGGTTCTCTCTTGAAGGGACAGCAGCATGGCTCACTCCTGTAGCTGCCTCACCACAGTTCCAGTCTCCACTGCCGTCATGGACACCAAGGAAGTCTTTCCATAGCAGAGCCTTTGTCCTCCAGGGCAGACAATAGCAGTAAGACGGGGGAGGTGGGCACAGAGGACACAGTTCCTGGGATTTAAGGAGACACCAGAAGTATTGCCAAGGCTGCAACAGTGCCGGCTGAAATGGCTGAATGACAGCTGTGGATGGTCACAAGAATGGGAAAGCCAGCCAGTGATAGCCAGGGCAACAGGAAGCAGCTGATCGCCAGGAGTGACCACATGGACTAACCAGTAATGGGGATGCAGGACATGACCCTCACAGGCAGGCAGCCCAGCCCCCAAGTTTAGCACCTCTTCCTTGGTTCCCTGTATTCTCCTCAGGGCAAATCTAAACATCCACCTCTGTAAACATCCATCTCTATAAACATCCATCTATACCCAGTGGGGTTCACCCTCTGATTCTCAGGAGCTTAGTGTGAGCATGCTCAGTCATTGAGTCGTGTCTTTGGGACTACATGGACTGTAACCCACCAGGCTTCCCTGACAATGCAGTTTTCCAGGCAAGAATACTGGAGTGGGTTGCCATTCCCTTTTCCAGGGGATCTCCCCTTCTCAGGGTTAGAACCCATTCCTCCTACATCTCCTGCATTGGCAGGCAGATTCTTTACCACTGCACCACTTGGGAAGCTCCAGGAACTTAGTAACTGATATCATAGAAAACCCCTGAAAACTGTTTTGATTAAAAAAAAAAAATTCAAGAATTAAGACAAATTTATATTAAACAAATTCTAAATCATATTTCTCAAAATAGAATAGAATATCTTAGCCGTACATTTAGTCTACTTTAATAATTCTCTGAAAAAAACTCATCCTGAATATCACATCCAACATTAAGAGGCCCTTGGATATACCAAGGATATATAAGGAGTACACCAGGCTAAAATCTCTGTGGCTAAGCTCCAAAGATAAAATAAGATGAAATAAAACAATGCTGATCCAGCAAGAGGGGCCCCATGCATTTGAGCACCCCACATATTACAAACACAAAATCTAAACATCCTCCCTCATGACGAGCACCACCGAGATCCCGAGAAACCCTATCCCCAGACCTTCTGTCCTCAACTCTCAAAACAAAGAGACTGATTATCCTGAAGGTGCAGCCTCAGAGAGACACAGTGTACTTAAGTGGAGATGGGGTGCTCAGATCAAGAAAGACAAACTAACCTGTCTGATCCTTGCCTGGAAAAGATCACTTTTCATTCCAATCCCAAAGAAAGGCAATGCCAAAGAATGTTCAAACTACTGCACAATTGCACGCATCTCACACCCTAGCAAAGTAATGCTGAAAATTTTCCTAGCTAGGCTTCAACAGTACATGAACCGAGGACTTTCAGATGTTTAAACTGGATTTAGAAAAGGCAGAGGAACCAGAGATCAAACTGCCAACATCCATTGGATCATAGAAAAAGCAAGAGAATTTCTGAAAAACATCTATTTCTGCTTCATTGACTACGCTAAAGCCTTTGACTTGTGTGGATCACAACAAACTGTGGAAAGTTCTTAAAGAGATGGGAATACCTGACCACATTACCTGCCTCCTGAGAAATCTATATGCAGGTCAGGAAGCAACTGTTAGAACCGGACATGGAATAACAGACTGGTTCCAAATTGGGAAAAGAGTAGGTCAAGGCTGTATATTGTCACCCTGCTTATTATTATATGTCACCCTGTAGATGTACACCCTTCAGAGTACATCATGTGAAATGCCGGGCTAGATGAAGCACAAGACGGAATCAAGATATATCAAAATATCAATAACCTCAGATATGCAGATGACACCACCCTTATGGCAGAAAGCAAAGAGGAACTAAAGAGCCTCTTGATGAAAGTGAAAGAGGAGAGTGAAAAAACTGGCTTAAAACTCAACATTCAAAAAACTAAGATCTGGGCATCCGGTCCATCTCTTCATGGCAAATACATGGGGAAACAATGGAAACAGTGACACACTTTATTTTCTTATGCTCCAAAATCGTTGCAGATGGTGACTGCAGCCATGAAATTAAAAGACTCTTGCTCTTTGGAAGAAAAACGGTGACCAACCTAGATTGCATATTAAAATTCAGAGACATTATTTTGCCGACAAAGTTCTGTCTAGTCAAAGCTATGGTTTTTCCAGTGGTCATGTATGGATATGAGAATTGGACCATAAGGAAAGCTGAGCATCGAAGAATTGATGCTTTTGAACTGTGGCGTTGGAGAAGACTCTTGAGAGTTCCTTGGACTTCAAGGAGTTCAAACCAGTCAATCCTAAAGGAGATCAGTCCTGAATATTCATTGGAAGGACTGATGCAGAAGCTGAAGCGCCAATACCTTGGCCACCTGATGTGAAGAACTGACTCATTGGAAAAGACCCTGATGCTGGTAAAGAATGAAGGCGGGAGGAGAAGGGGACGACAGAGGATGAAATGGTTGGATGACATCACCGACTCGATGGACATGACTTTGAGCAAGCTCCAGGAGTTGGTGATGGACAGGGAAGCCTAGTGTGCTTCAGTCCATGGGGTCACAAAGAGTCGGACACGACTGAGCGACTGAACTGACCTGAACTGATCCTTCTCCTGAGAGTATGAACACAATAGATCCTTGCATAGCAGAATATAATTTCTCAGTTGTACTGAGCACCTAATTTCCTGCTCTCTTCCTGCTCTAGTGTTTTCTTCTAGATGTTCTCCATTAATTAGTGCCACATTCACAGTAGTTGTATATATATGGCAGCTAAGGAACATTTTGCAATTATATTGCATCATTACCATTGCTATTAAATTTGGCCATCAGTGGAATCTGTAATGTTTCAGTACATAAACCTCCATTCACAGTCTTGGCCTGAGCCCCGCCAATGTGAGAAACAGACCTGGACAGTGGTACCCTGGTTATCGAGCAGAAGTCAACAAAAAGGTCCACATGAATTGGGCCACAGTTCATGAAAATATTCCCATGACAGATCATTTGTGATGACAACCACAGCCGCAGTTCTGTAAACTCGCCTAAAGGCCCTGGGTCCTACCCTCTCTGCTCTGCTAATCAGCTGTTTGCCCTGTTCTGATTGGATCTCTGGGTATTTAGCCTAAGTGTTGTGAGGAGCATCCCTCACACCCCAGCTTGTAAAGGAAGGACAACTTCTTGTTCTATGTCAGCCCTCGCCTCCCGGTCAGGGGATCCAGGCTGTCTGAAATCTGATCCCGGGGGTGCTCTGGAGACATGCTTCCAGACAGTCTCCCCACTCGTCCTCAGCCCCAGCACTGCTGCCTAATGTCCACGTGAAGGTGTGTCTCTGCTGGTGGCTGGGCTAGCCCCACCAGAGCCTTACTGTGGGGCCAGCCTGGAGACCCAACTCTCCCATGAACAGAAATCCCTCCTCCCCTGATGCTCCATGCATCTCCTCAGAGAGCACCAGTCCCTTGTATGGCTGGCTGGCTTCTCCCAGCTCCCAGACATCCTCTGAGGACCTCCTGTGGCATGTGCCGTATGGCCCTCCACCCTTGCCCACCTAATCCCCAGGCATCTCCATTGCACACGCTCAGCCACGAGAGAGCAGGCCTCTCTCTCCCTGAACCATGTGGTAGTACTGTGTGGTTCCTTTAAAAATAAATATTTAGTTTGTCTTCAATATGACCCTTTCAAAGTAATCATTTTTTTCAGTTAAAAAAAAAAAAAACTGAAAAGACCATGCTCTGATCCAGTTCTACTACATACTTTGTCACACATCCAATAATCCACCTGACAGCTTCTCAGCTGCCAAAGATTTCCATTTCAACCTGTTTCTCAGAGCTGGGCACGTTCAGGAGGGGAGGTCAGAACCATACCCACCAGACACCACGCATCTCAGGAGAAGTTCTGGAGCCTTCGCAATGGAACAGAGGCCGCCTGCACGTGTCCAAACTGTCAGAGATGGAAGACAGGCAGCATGATCCCCTAATTTTACAGGTGGAGAAACAGGGACATGGAGGAGAAGTGAATGAGCCAGGTCACTGTGGAGTCAACAATAGCAGCAGCTCTGACCTAGGGCTCTTTTCATCGCAGAAGTATGTGGACTCTGTTCCCAGGAAACGAGCCCACACTTCTTCAGTAAATAGGAAGGGACTTCCAGGGCTCTTTCATCACTCCAAAAGGAGAATGGTGGCCAGGAAATGTGGGCAGAAGACCTTGAACAGTTGCCAATGGAGCTGCCCAGCTCTGAACTCACTTGGGCCTGGAGCAAAGGAAGGAAGTGTGAGAGCAGGAGAAGGGGAAGGGACAAGATGTTCAGGAAAGTAAAGGAAGGGGGTGTTAAGGAGGTGAAATGCACTTCTGATACAGTGATTCAGAGAGAGCATTTGACACAGCTCCTTGAGGAGAAAGATCTACAGCCCTTATGCTGGCTGTGGAGCATCTTAGGGCAGTTGCCTCAACCTTGGCAACACGCTGGAATTAACTAAGACACTTTAAAAAATGCAGATAACTAGACCCACCTAGAGACTGAATTGTTTTTTTCAGTGCTTCTGAGCAGCAGGATTTATAAATGCTCCCCTGATGATTCTAATATGTACCCAATGTTGAGATCCAGTTCTTAGAAGAAAAGGCCTCAGTCCATCTCATATTGGGTTCCCTACTTCAAGAAGAAGCAAATAATATTCAGATAGCAGCAGGATTTGTAAATGCTCCCGTGATGATTCTAACATGTACCTAATGTTGAGATCCAGTTCTTAGAAGAAAAGGCCTCAGTCCATCTCATATTGGGTTCCTTGCTTCAAGAAGAAGCAAATAATATTCAGATAAAAAATACTCAAATCTTTTTTCTATCATGTCCTTAGCCTGCACACCAGGAATTATAATTGTTCTAGCCTAAACTGTCAGGTTTTCTGCTGAGATCCTTCTCCTGGCATCCTGGCCTCTGCTCTGATTGTCAAATCTCCATATCTCAGATTCTCCAAAGTTCTTTCTAGTTCCCAAAGTCCCGTGGTATGTGACTCTATAAAAAATTGTTTAGAGTCACCACTGCTGTGGATGTGATCTTTTAAAAAAAAACTCCATCTTTCTTTTCTAGGCATGACAGAGTAACTGTTCTTGTCCTCCCACTATTAAAAAAACTGTAAAATTGGACAAAATATATGAAACTGCTGTTTCCAAGTACCAGACAATGGGCAGTGCAGGACAATGGTCAAGGAGGGCTAGGAAACACAGTGAGCCTTGTGATTGCCCTGGCTCTGTGCCAGGAGCCGCTTTTCCAGATGCTGGTACAGAATAGCTTTACAGTTTTGCCAAGGCAAGCAAACAGAGATCAGAGTTCAGAGAGGCAGAAATGGCTGGAATTTATGGGGCTGAGAGAGGAAAGAACTATGTGAAGAAGGAGCTCCTGGATTTACAGTGGCTCCTTGAGTCTATTGCTGAAAACCAAGCTATGAATACTTTGGGTGAAACACCAAGAGGCTATGCAAAGAAGTACATTGGGAATCTGTGGGGAACAGTCCCAGAGCTTACACAGAGGTACGAGATAGTGTAGATCCAGCCAGGGAACTGATTTCACTGGACACCCAGGGCACTTTAGTAGAGACCCTAGAAGGTTTATATCTTAGTGTGAAATGTGAAAGTCACTCAGTCGTGTCCGACTCTTTGCGACCCCATGGACTATAAAATCCATGGAATTCTCCAGGCCAGAATACTGGAGTGGGTAGCCGTTCCCTTCTCTCTTAGTAGCAGAGTTAAAATAGACCTAAAGTAAAGACTACTCTAGACCTGCCTCAACAAACTTAAAAGCAAACCTTCAAAAAATTGAGTTGATCCTAAATTCCCCACGTGGATACTGAAACAAAATTCAATATTCTTTAAAGAGAAAAACAAACAAAAAAATCCACTCAAAAAGGCAACTATGACAATGCCTATGTGGTATGTTGTGCTAAGTTGCTTAGTAATGTCTGACTTTGCGACGCTATGGATTTTAGCCCACCAGGCTGCTCTGTCCATGGAATTCTCCAGGCAAGAATACTGGAGTGGGTTGCCATGCCCTCCTCCAGGGAATCTTCCCAACCCAGGACTCAAACCTGCATCTCTTGTATCTCTTGCATTGACAGGCAGGTTCTTTACCACTAGCGCCACCTGGGAAGCCCTATAACAATACTGGTGGAGTGGGTAGCCACTCCTTTCTCCAGGGGAATCTTCCCAACCCGGGGAACGAACCCAAGTCTCCCACATTGTAGATGGTTTCTTTACCAGCTGAGCCACCAGGGAAGCCCGTAACAATGCCTGCTGCTGCTGCTGCTGCTAAGTCACTTCAGTCGTGTCCGACTCTGTGTGACCCCATAGACGGCAGCCCACCAGGCTCCCCCGTCCCTGGGATTCTCCAGGCAAGAACACTGGAGCCTAGCATCCCCTAAAAATGTACTAGATATACAAGATGCAGGAAAATGTGACCCATAACTAGAAAAGAATCAATAATAGAGACATCTCTAGAAAAGAAATTTTGGAATAAGCAGTTATATTAAAATGGATATTATAAATGTTAAAATAAATAGGCATCATGAAAAAGATACAAGACTTAAAAAAGAACAAATAGAAATTCTAGGGATAAAAAATACAATATCTGAAATGAAAAGTTTAATGGATGGAATAAAATACTGCAGAAGAAAATGCAAGTGAATCATAAGATGGAATAGAAATTCTAAAACTAACACATTAAGACAAAAAAAAACACCTGAAAAACAGTCATCACAGTCTGTGAACCATGAAAACATGTTAAGTGGTTGAATGTATTTCTTCATATATAGAAATAATATCTGAAACATTTCCAAATTTGATATATTTTTTCAAATCATAGATCTAATTAGCTCAACTAACTTCCAAGAAGGGCATTCACAAATAAAACAACACAAAGGCATATTGCTAAAAGGAGTAAATCTTAAAGGCAGACAGGGGGAAAAAATCACATGCAACATTTAAAAAAAAAAGAATTCCTATAAATTTATCTTCAGGAAAAATGTGAACCAGAAGACAATGAAATGGCATTTTTTAACTGCTAAAATTAAAAAACAAATCAATCCAGAATTCTATAAGATGTGAAAATATACTTCAAAACTAAAAGTGGAGGACTTCCCTGGTGATTCAGTGGTTGAGAATCTGCCTGCCAATACAGGGGGCATGGATTTGATCCCTGGTTGGGAAAGATCCCACATGCTACAGAGCAACTAAGCCTGTGCGCTTCAGCTATTGAGCCTGTACTCCAGAACCTGTGCTTTGCAACAAAAGATGCTGCTGCAATGGAAGCCTGTGCACTGCGACTGAGGGTGGCTCAGCTCTCTGCAGCTAAAGAAAGCCCGTGCGCAGCAACAAAGGCACAGTGGAGCCAAAACAAATTTTTTAAAAATTTTAAGTGAAATAAAGATATTTTCAGACAAACAAAAATTGAGGGAATTAATTGTCCACAGACCTGCTTTGCAAAATAATATTTTTATAAATAGAAATAGAAAATTTTTATAAATATAAATAGAACCTTTTTAGACTGAAGGTAAATGACTCCGATGGAAACTTGTACCTACACAAATGAATGAAAGTTCCCAAAACAGCAAATAAGTGGGTAAATATAAAATACTTTTTCCACATTAAAAAATTTATTTAAAAGATAGTTGGCTGTTCAAAGAAAGAATAATATATTATAACAGAAGTGAAATATATGATAACAACAGTACAAAGGATTAAGGTCTAAAATATATATATTGTTGTAAAGTTCTATTTTGTACCCAAAGTGATTAATATTATTTAAATGTAAACTGTGATAAGTTAAAGACATAGCAATACATTGTAAATCCTGTTGGAATTATTAAAGATAAAACAAAGACATATAGCTAAAAATTGAAAGTGCAGATAAAGTGAAATACCAACTGGATTTTTTTTTTTAAGTTCCAATTATATGTTGTCTGTAAGAATCCACCTTAATCATAAAGACACATAAAAGTCAAAGGTAAAAAGATAGTTTAGAGGAAAAGATATAAAATGCAAATACTACCTATAAGAAAGCTAACAATCTATATTAATATTAAATGAAGTAGGCTTTAGTTCAAAGAATATTATCAAAGATAAAAATGGACATTTCATAATGATAAAAGGGTCAATTTCCCAAGAAGACATAACAACCCTGAATATTTATGTACCCAAAAATAAAACTTCAAGCAGCTCGAAGCAAAAACTAACAAAACTGAAAAGAGAACTAGACTTTATCCTTAATTACAGTTGGATATTTCAACATTTCTCTATTAATTTATAGAACAAGTAGACAGAAAACCAGCTAGTATTTAGAAGATCTGAACAGTAATTAACCAATTTGATGTAATAACATTTGTAGAACACTCACACCAGAAACAACAGAACACACATTCTTTTTAAGTGCACATGAAATGTTCACTAGGATAGACCATATTCTGGGCCACAAAACAATTCTCAATAAATATAAATATATTGAAGTATATATTCTCTGCCCACTCAGAATTAAATTAGAAATCAGTAACAAATATATCTAGGAGAAAAATTCCCCAAATATTTGGAGATTAAAAAATAAAATTTTTAATACACTATGGGTCAAAGAAGAAATCATGAAAATATTTTAGAGTGAATGAAAATGAATATGCTGCTGCTGCTGCTGCTAAGTCACTTCAGTCGTGTCTGACTCTGTGTGACCCCCATAGTGGTGTCTGACTCTGTGTAGACCCCATAGAACCCCCGTCCCTGGGGTTCTCCAGGCAAGAACACTGGAGTGGGTTGCCATTTCCTTCTCCAATGTGTGAAAGTGAAAAGTGAAAGTGAAGTTGCTCAGTCATGTCCGACCCTTAGCGACCCCATGGACTGCAGCCTACCAGGCTCCTCCATCCATGGGATTTTCTAGGCAAGAGTACTGGAGTGGCTTGCCATTGCCTTCTCCGGAAAATGAATATACAACATAGAAAATTAGCACAATGTAGCTGGAGCAGTAGTTGGAGAAAAATTAATAGCTTTATATGCTTATATTTGAAAAAGTCTAAAATCAATTTTCTAAGCTTCCACTTTGAGAAGCTAAAAAATGAAGATTAAATTAAACCCAAAGTCAAAAGAGTGAAAACCAATGAAAATGGACAAACAATAAAAACATCAGTTTTTAACCTCCGTAGTGTTAGTAGTGTTAGTCACTCAGCTGTGTCCGACTCTTTGCGACCCTGTGGACTGTGTCCCACCAGGCTCCTCTGTCCATGGGATTCTCTAGGCAAGAATGCTGGAGTGGATTGCCATTTTTAACCTCTGAAAGTGAAAGTGAAAGTCACTCAGCCGTGTCTGACTCTTTGTGACCCCAAGGACTATACAGTCCGTGGAATTCTCCAGGCTAGGATACTGGAGTGGGTAGCCTTTCCCTTCTCCAGGGGATCTTCCCAACCCAGGAATTGAACCCAGGTCTCCTGCATTGCGGGCAGATTTTTTACCAGCTGAGCCACAAGGGAAGCCCTTTTTAACCTCTAGTTTTTTTTAAAAAAAAAAGATCAATAAAATTGACAACCTAGATTGACCATGAAGAGAGAAGACACAAATCGCTAATATCAGGAATGAAAGAGGACACATCATTACAGATGCTATAGATATTAAAGGATGAAAGGAAATATTAAGAACAACCCTATGCCCATAAATCTGACGACTTAAAGAGGCAAATTATTTGAAAAATACGATTTACCAAACAGAAAAAGAAATAAAGAGTCTAAATAGCCATATGCTTACTAAAAAAAAATAATTTGTAAATAAACATCTTTCCATAAGGAAAACTGCAGTCCTAGATAGCATCACTGATGGAGAATCCCATGGACAGAGAAGCCTGGCTACAGTCTATAGGGCTGAGAAGAGACAGACACAACTGAGTGACTAAGCATGCATGCATACACAGAAAAATCTAAAGAGTCTACAAAAATGCTACTAGGATTAGTAAGTTCTAGATCTCAGAATACAAAGTCAATATACAAAAATCAATCAAAAGTATTTCTATATAGTATAACACAAATTGGAAAAGAAATGTTCTAATTCCATTTATAAAATACCATGAAAAAGCATGATCTGTTTAAGAATAAATTTAACAAAAAATGTGCAACATGTATTCAAAACTAAAAAACATCACTAAAGCAAGTTAAAGATGAACTAAATAAAGGGAGAGAGAGTACACGAATTGGAAGACTCAGAATGATTAAGAAATCAAATCTCCCCAAATTGATCTACAGATTCAATGTGATGTTCATGAGTTGAATCTAAAATTTATAAGGAAGTGCAAAGGATCCAGACTAGTTAAAAATATTTTTATGAACAACAAATTTGGAGTATTTACCTACCTGATTTCAACACTTGCTAAATACTGTAATTATCAAGACAATATGGTATTAACATATCATATTAAGGATACATATCAATTAGTGGCACAAAACAGGGAATCCAGAAATGGACCCATGTGTGGCCGTTGCTTTTTTGACACTAGTGCAAAGGTAATTTAATGATGAGAGAGAAGTTTTTGGGAAAGCGGTGCTGGAACAACTGAATATAGATTATTTTTTAAAAAGGCAGAAGACGAAGGAAAAGAGCCTTTACTCATATTTCATACCATACACAAAAATTTACTCAAAAAAAGCATCATTGACATACAGATAAAGAATAAACTATAAAATTTCTAAGAGAAAACTTAGAGCAAATTTGTGTAATCTTGGGGTATTCAAAATTTCTTAGGATACCAAAAAGCACAAACCATAAAAGATAAGATTATTAAATTGGAGTCCATTTTAAAAGACACTATTAAGAATACAACAAAGTAATACACAACATAGCAGAAAATATATCTGATAAATACACACATTTGACAAAAAATGTAGATCTAAAATATATAAAGAACTCAATAATAAGAAAACAAATAAGGACAAAAGATTTGGACAGAAACCACAAAAGGAGATCTACAAATTATCAGAAGCACGTGAAATGATGCTTAACATCATTAATTGCCAAGTAGATGCAAAGTCAAAACATAATAAGAGGTATAACTTATCCATTAGAATGGCTAAAATTAAAAAGATGGCAAAGTACTAGCAAAAATGTGGGGCAACCAGAACTCTCACATATCTCTGGTGAGCTTACCAAATGGTACGAACACTTTGGAGAATAATTTGGCACTTTTTGAAAAATTAGTCATACACCTATCCTTGCTGTTGTTGTTCAGTTCCTGAGTTGTGTCTGACTCTTTGCAACCCTGTGGGCTGCAGCATGCTGGGCTTCCCTGACCTCCTCTGTCTCCTGGAGCTTGCTTGCTCAAGTTCACATCCATTGACTTGGTGATGCTATCAAACCCTCTTATCTTCTGCTGCCCTCTTCTCCTTTTGCCTTCAATATTTCCCAGAATCAGGTTTGCCGTTCCCTCCTCCAGTGGACCACATTTTGTCAGAACTCTCCACTATGACCCATCTGTCTTGGGTGGCCCTGCACAGAATGGCTTATAGCTTTACTAAGTTACTTAAGCCCCTTCGTCATGACGAGGCTGCGATCCATAAAGTGGTACACTTATCCTACAATAGCAGTCCCATGCCCAGGTATTTGCTCAAGAGAAATTAAAACCTATGTCCACACAAAGGCTTTATTCATAATATGCAAACTGTAAACAACCTACAAGTGTTATATGGCTCATGATGGTGTATCCATAAAATAGGACACAAGAGTCCACAATGAAAAAGGAACAAACTACTGCTAATCACAAAAAAAGGATAAACCTCAAGAGCTTTGAGTAAAAGAAGCCTGACACAAAGTGCATAATTTATAAGTCCATTTACATGAAACTGAAACTGAGTGGGATTCTGTGAGGCCTTCCCAGATACATACTCCAAGACCCACAGCTCTAATTTATAGAAAAGCTAATTTAGCTTCCTAGGACTTCTCCAAGTTCCAAAGAGCAAATTTAATCAGAGAAGTGAGAGAATACAGAAACAAAGGAACACACTTGAGTAAGACAGAATAACAATAATGTAGCCATAAAACAAAGTCAAGGACATTTATTTCCTCCTCAAGGGGTAGATACTATCCTGAGCCATATCCTTGAGTAGTTCTGCAGATACTAAAACCCCCACCAAGTGGATGAAGCTAACTGCATAATGACCCCCAGATGAACCCCCATTTTGGCCACCTGATGCAAAGAACTGACTCACTGAAAAAGACCCTGGTGCTACGAAAGATTGAAGACAGGAGGAGCAGGGGATGACAGAGGATGAGATGGTTGGATGGCATCACTGACTCTATGGACATGAGTTTGAGCAGGCTCCAGAGTTGGTGATGGACAGGGAAGCCTGGTGTGCTTCAGTCCATGGGGTCACAAAGAGTCAGACATGACTGAGCAACCAATCTGAACTAAACTGAACTGAACTGAACCCCCATGAGTTGGTTGGAGCCTGAAAACTGATAACGCTGACCTCTGTGACCTTCCCAGTTACCTCAGCACCCAGCAATCAGAAAATTGTGCATGAGCTGATCATATACCCTGTGATATTCTCCCTCACAGTGTCTTTAAAAATCCTTCCCTAAAAGTCACTGGGGAGTTCTGGTCTTTTGAGCATGAACTGCCCATTCTCCCTGCTTGGTCCCACAATAAACACTGTACTTTCCTTTACCACAACCTAGTATCAGTACATTGGTTGTGCTGCACACCAGATGAGCAAACCCAAGATTTGGTTAAGTAGCAAAACTCTAAAAAAGACAAATTTGACCCAGAGCAACAAAAGCTGATCAGTGATTACCTGAGGATGGGGTGGTTGAAGGGGATCAGTTTTGAAGGGGGACTAACAGTAGTGGCTACACAATCTGTGGGGGCCCAGTGTAAAATGAAAACATGGGGCCCCTATTCAACAATTATTAAGAATGTCAAGGCAGGGGCAGCAGAGCAGTGAACCAAGTGGGTGACCCTTCTGAACATGAGCCCCCATATAAAGACACACGTCACACACCCAGGAAACTAACCCTGAGTACAAGAGGGCTTTTGTGGGGATGAAATGCTCTGTATCTTGATTTTGATGGTGCTTATACATTTGTGTATGACATGGTTGTCTGAAAGGCCTTACAAATAGCTGTGACACAAAGAGAAGCGAAAGGCAAAGGAGAAAAGGAAAGGTATACCCATTTGAATGCAGAGTTCCAAAGACTACCAAGGAGAGATAAGAAAGCCTTCCTCAGTGATTAATGCAAAGAGATAGAGGAAAACAATAGAGTGGGAAAGACTAGAGATCTCTTCAAGAAAATTAGAGATACCAAGGAAACATTTCATGCAAAATGGGCACAGTAAAGGACAGAAATGGTATGGACCTAACAGAAGCAGAAGATATTAAGAAGTGGTGGCAAGAATACATAGAAGAACAGTACAAAGAAGATCTTCATGGCCAGATTATCACTATGGTGTGATCACTCACCTAGAGCCAGACATCCTGGAATGCCAAGCCAAGTGGGCCTTAGGAAGCATCATTACGAACAAAGCTAGTGGAGGTGATGGAATTCCAGTTGAGCTATTTAAAATCCTGAAAGATGATGCTGTGAAAGTGCTGCACTCAATATGCCAGCAAATTTGGAAAACTCAGCAGTGGCCACAGGACTGGAAAAGGTCAGCTTTCATTCCAATCCCAAGGAAAGGCAATGCCAAAAAATTCTCAAACTACTGCACAATTGCCCTCATCTCACACACTAGCAAGTGTAGTCGCTCAGTCGTGTCCGACTCTTTGCGACCCCATGGACTGTAGCCCACCAGGCTCCTCTGTCCATGGGACTCTCCAGGCAAGGATACTGGAGTGGGTTGCCATTCCCTTCTCCAGGGGATCTTCCCGACCCAGGGATCAAACCTGGGTCTTCCACATCACAGGCAGATGCTTTACCCTCTGAGCCACCAGGGAAGTGCCAAAATCCTCCAAGTCAGGCTTCAGCAGTACGTGAACCATGAACTTCCAGATGTTCAGGCTGGATTTAGAAAAGGCAGAGGAACCAGAGATCAAATTGCTAACATGCATCGGATCATCAAAAAAGCAAGAGAGTTTCAGAAAAACATCTACTTCTGCTTTATTGACTATGCCAAAGCCTTTGACTGTGTGGATCAAAACAAACTGTGGAAGATTCTTCAAGAGATGGGAATACCAAACCACCTGACCTGCTTCATGAAATCTGTATGAAGGTCAAGAAGCAACAGAACTGGACATGGAACAACAGACTGGTTCCAAATCGGGAAAGAAGTACGTCAAGGCTGCATATTGTCACCCTACTTATTTAACTTACATACAGAGTACACCATAAGAAATGCTGGGCTGGATGAAGCACAAGCTGGAATCAAGATTGCTTGGAGAAATATTGATAACCTCAGAAATGCAGATGACACCACCCTTATGGCAGAAAGTGAAGAAGAACTAAAGAGCCTCTTGATGAAAGTGAAAGAGGAGAGTGAAAAAGTTGGCTTAAAACTCAACATTTACAAAACTAAGATCATGGCATCCGATCCCATCACTTCATGACAAATAGATGGGGAAACAATGGAAACAGTGACAGACTTTATTTTGGGGGGCCCCAAAATTACTGCAGATGGTGACTACAGCCATGAAATGAAAAGATGTTTGCTCCTTGGAAGAAAAGTTATGACCAACCTAGACAGCATATTAAAAAGCAGAGACATTACTTTGCCAACAAATGTCCGTCTAGTCAAACCTATGGTTTTTTTCAGTAGTCATGTATGGATGTGAGAGTTTAACTATAAAGAAAGCTGAGAGCCGAAGAATTGATGCTTTTGAACTGTCGTGTTGGAGAAAACTCTTGAGAGTCCCTTGGACAGCAAGGAGATCCAACCAGTTCATCCTAAAGGAAATCAGCCCTGAATATTCACTGGAAGGACTGATGCTGAAGCTGAAACTCCAATACTTTGGCCACCTGATACGAAGAACTGACTCATTTGAAAAGACCCTGATTCTGGGAAAGAATGAAGGCAGGAGGAGAAGGAGACAACAAAAGATGAGATGGCTGAACGGCATCACCGACTCAATGGACATGAGTTTGTGTAAACTACAGGAGTTGATGATGGACAGGGAGGCCTGGCATGCTGCAGTCCATGGAGTCACAAAGAGTCGGACATGACTGAGCGACTGAACTGAACCGATACATTTGTGTACATTTGTCAAAGCATTCTGAACTAGGGTTTAAATGGCAGCAATTTCCAAAGCCAGTGGTGAGAACAAAACTGCAGACAAACCAGCCAACAATCTCCACTGATTTGCTTTCTACATTAATCCACTAAATGTAGTCCTTGGGCTTTCAGATTTTAACCATGGCCTCTCCAGAAAACTCCCAGAAGGTCCTCATTTTCATTTACTATCTGTTTATCAAATACTTACTTACTGGTATTATCCAAGGAGTTGGAGATAGGAAGATTTTTTTAAAACACAAATTCTGCTCTCAGAGAATAAATATCAGTTCAGTTCAGTTCAGTCGCTCAGTCGTGTTCGACTCTTTGCGACCCCATGAATCACAGCATGCCAGGCCTCCCTGTCCATCACCAACTCCCGGAGTTCACTCAAACTCATGTCCATCGAGTCGGTAATGCCATCCGGCCATCTCATTCTCTGTCGTCCCCGTCTCCTCCCACCCCCAATCCCTCCCAGCATCAGAGTCTTTTCCAGTGAGTCAACTCGTTGCATGAGGTGGCCAAAGTATTGGAGTTTCAGCTTTAGCATCAGTCCTTCCAATGAACACCCAGGATTGATCTCCTTTAGAATGGACTGGTTGGATCTCCTTGCAGTCCAAGGGACTCTCAAGAGTCTTCTCCAGCACCACAGTTCAAATTGTCCCTTAATATGCATGCGGGATTGGTTCCAGGACCTCCTGGGATACTAAGATCCAAGGATACTCAAGTCCCTTATATAAAATGGCATACTAATTGCATGTAACCTATGCACATCCTCCCGTATACTTTAAATTACCTTAATGCCTAACACAATATAAATGTTATATGAATAGTTGCAATTTCAAGTTCTGCTTTTGGGAACTTTCTGGAATTTTTTTTTCTGAATATTTTTTATCTGAGGTTGGTTGAATATATGGACAAAGAACCCGCAGATAAGATAGTCTAGCAGTGTGCTGTCTGGTATAATAAACAATGAAAGTGAAAGTATTAGTTGCTCAGTCATGTCCAACTCTTTGCAACCCCATGGACTGTTGCCCACCAGGCTCCTCTGTCCATGGAATTCACCAGGCAAGAATACTGGAGTACGTAGCCATTTCCTTCTCCAGAAAATCTTCCTGACCCAGGGATTGAACCTGGGTCTGCTTCATTGCAGGCATATTCTTTACCATCTGAATGACTTAGGCAGCATTTAAATTAAATCAATAAAGATTAAGGAAACTAAAATTTCAGTTCCTCATTCACACTAGCCACATTCCAAGTGCTCAGTGGCCACCTGTGGTGGTGGCTGTCATACTGGATCAGAGAATATTTCCATTATTGCAAAGAGTTCCATTGGATGGTGCTTAGAGTGGGGACAGGCAGTGGGTAGTAGACATAAATTAGATAGCTCCACATTTCCCCTGCTTTTAAGTATTAGCAGATACCCATCTTTTGTATTCATTCACCCACAAACCAGAAGCAGCCCCTTGCCAGGCCAATGGATGCAGTGGGGTTTGGGGGTCCCTACTTACATGGGGAAGAAGCCACCCCCTAGAAAGTCTGCTTGTTGTCAAATGTGAGTTGAGCTTCCCTTCCTGGACTGAAATACTCCTAAGAAGTTCTTACTCAGTATTTGTCTTTAGTTATCCAGGTACTTGCTCCAAGTCCCTCAGGGGAAATCAGCAGCCCAGAGGTCCTCAACCTCTCCTCCCCAGCAGCTTGAGGGACACAGTGCCTGCCCACTGGCTTCAGAAGCTCACAGTCTGAGATTTGAGGAAGGGCCGATCAGTGGTTCCAAAGATAACTTTAAATCCTAACCCCTTACACCCATGGATTCAGAAATCCTCTGTCTTTCAATAACTTGCATATTCTAATCCCCGACCTGACACGTGAATCCCCTCTGCAGCCCATCTGTCAAGGAGTTGCCAACCTCTGCTTCACCACCTCCGATGATGAGGAGCCCATCTCTTCTCCCCAGAGCCCACCCCAGAGAAGGACTCTTCCTTCAACAGAGGCAGACAGAAGGTGACTATGGAGACTCCTTCCATTGGTCCTGGTTCCCTGATTCCTCCTCCGTTTGGAAGTTCTTCAGTCTGTGAAGAGGACTCCAGGTTCCCACCCAGAGCCTGAGCCTTTCCTGGCAATAAGCCCTGCCCAAGAGCATCTCTTCCTGTGCCCTGTGCGGGACCTCCCAGAGGCTGCCCTGCATCCTTTGTAACAGGAGTGTTTATGCTGCCTGTTCACAGTGACCCCCGAAGAATCACTGGTCTGGAGCCTCATTCAGGTCTTCCATTGCCGATCATGTCAACAAAAAATCATTAAGAATTTACCTTTGTATCAATGGCAGAACCACTCTTAAAGATGCAAGTCACTCAGGGTTCTCTGCAGAAATACCACACAGGATATTCCTTTTTGAGTTACACTCTGTTTTAAAAGTTGTCCAAGAAACTGGTAAGCTTTCTCCTTTATTATGAGAGCTCTCTGGGTGTTCACTTGTTTACCTGGCTAGCCTTTCTCATCAGTTGCTCTGGAGCTTCCAGCCAGCAGGACCCCTCTGACTCCACCCTCCTTTGCAGCCACCCACTCTTACCTGATGCTGGGTCCTGGGTAACACAACACTTTTGTGGCCGTGGCTGCAGCTTCTGCTATTGTTTGGGGCGGCTCAGGACACCTCAGTGAGAAGAATGGGAAAGGTGGAATCTATTTATGATCCCTTGGCTCCGCTTGCTCCCTCCCACCTCCGCCTTCCTCCTCACTGCCCTGGAAGGGACACTGCAGAGACACAGAACTGGGACCCACCTGATGGAGACAAAAAGGCAAGTTAGGGAATAGCAAAACCACACGCTCAACTGCTGAAAGGTGTTGCTAAAGGAGTGGGAATGGCTTGGCAGGTGGACATTTGTTAAAGAGTCTGTTAAAAAGAAAACTGCCATCAATATACTTTGCTAGTACTATTTCAAAGTGTACTCTCACTTCATACAGGAAGTGTATGAAGGGCCTAAGTCCTAAGGGCCTCTCTCCTTTCTTAATGTCGCATCCTTGAGTCAGCAGAACCAGCCTGGGCATGCACCAACCCCCAGTTCCCCCAACCCAAATGTATGCCCATTTCCCACCCCAAGTACATCCCTGCTCCCCCTTCCCAAGTATCCCTCCACCCCCTCCCAAGTGTCCCCCACCCCTCCCTGTCCCCCAACCCCTGCTCAAGTGTCCCCATCCCCTCCCCAAGTGTCCCCCCTCACAAGTGCACCCACGTGAAGAGTTGCAGCCTTTTCTTGAAGCCTCTCCTCCACTGTCTTTCACCCGAGCGTCCCATGCTGAGACCCACCACTAGGCACCACCCAGCACCCATTCTCAGCTGTCCCTGGAAGTGGCTGGGACCCATCCACAAACCCCTGGGTCCAAATGTGTTTCAGAATCCAGAACTGTGGGAATTTTAGAAAGTTAATATAGTATACTTGTATTACGTAAAACCCCAGTGGAACCTCAGCAGGACTCAGTAGTCAAATGCATTAGTATTTCAGCACCAAAAGCTTGCACGACATGGGATAAAGACAATGAAGAGCTGCAGGTCAGTTCAGGTCAGGTCGTGCTGCCAAATGAGTTTTTAAAAAACGCAAAGTTTTCAGAACTCTTTTACATTTTGAAATTGCAGATAAGGGATGCTAGGCCTATCTAGTTTCTCCTTTCTCTTCTTTTTATTGTTTCTTTCCTAAATTAATTTGCCATAGAGAGATTCCTCCTGCATTTGTGGGCAAAGTTTGAAAGGCAGTTAATAAAGAGTGATGAAATCCTTGTGCTTAGCCCGAATTTAAATGGAAAAAAAAAAATCTTTGTTTCACCTGGGCAAAACTCTTTCACAACACCTGCCCATCTGTCATCTTCCATATTCCCTAATTTGTCTTCAGAAAACCAAACCATCTGCCATCTTCCAGCCCAGCCCTTGCACCTGCAGCAGCCAGATGGCCACCTTTTGTTCAAAAGTGCCTAACCCCCCCTTTAATCCCCCCTGACATCCAGAGTCAATGCATGTTAATCACAGATTACGGGGGCGGGAGAGTGGGGAGGACTACATCCTTGAAAGAAAAAATGATAGGGACTGATTATTCACTCACAGACTCCTTTTAAATGTAAGCAGTGTGGGATCATGGTAAATCTTTCAGTGAACTGAGAGAAGGTTTCTAGAGGAGGCTTCATGTCTAACCCTCTTTCAGGTCGGCTGACCTCAATGCAGTGTCCCCTCTGCTCCACACTCACCTTTCACAGAGCTTCCTCTTACTAAACCCTCACAATCCCCACACCCGCCTCCACCCTTAACGGCTGGGGATATTGTTTTTGCGAGAGTTGGATATACGTGCTCACATTTCTACTGTGTTTATGATTCAGAAGTTGGTCACCTGAATAGCCCTCCAGCCACAGACACGACTCCAATCCCATCTCCAAGCGGCCTCAGGCCCCTTCCCTTTGTACCGGTCAGCAGGCTCTAATTTCCTCATCTCAGCCTTGAAGAGTGGCCTACCCTGCAGTAACTCAGGTGGGGACACAGCCCCCTCTCTTGGATCATCTCGAAACACCTGTCATGTCAGATGCTGCTGGCAATACACCTTCCACTGCAGGGGCAGAGGGTAGGGTGGGGGCCACACAGCAGGCCCAGCTGTGAGCTGAAAGCAAACTGACTGCCTAACTGACCTCTTGAAAGAAGCTTTGATGTCTCAGGCCCAGCCCTCGGACCCCCCTGACACCATTCTCTCCCTGGGCTCCCTCCACACTGTGTCTCAAAATTCTGCTCTTTAGAATTTGCCAGGCAAATTCTTTTCTCATTCTTTTTTCTTCCTGCAGTCTGACTGAGACAGAGCAGGCTTCACTGGGCCAAGGCCAAACCAGATGGGCCCCACCACACTGGCCACCAGTGGGCTTCTCTCAGATGGGCCCCTGCACCTGTGTCTGTGGCCAGAGCTGGGAAGCGTGTATACCTGTGGTCTGATCCCGCAGGGTTGGTGTCCTGGTGTTCCCATGTCTGTCTGTGTCCTAGGAGGGTTTCTAGCTGTAATGAATCACAGCTGAGGAACACTTGAGCATCCGCTCTGAGCCCTGCCAGGTTCCATGCACCTTATGTGTGACCTTAACCACATTACCCTGTTACTACCGTCCCTGTTCACAGACAGGAGATCTGAGATCTGGAAAAGTTAGGTTTTCGTGGGCTGAATTATTTGGGGGGCATCTCTAGGTTCTGGGTCCCCTGACACATCGTTGTGTGTGTTACATAATTATGTGTGTCCATGGTGGTACATATGTCTGTGTGTGTTTGCAGCCCCAGAAACCCCATATCCTCATCCTGGCCCCCTGCTCCTCTCAGGGTGGGTCTCTCCTGTGCTGGTCCTGGGAAGGCTTAGAGCTGCAGGCATAGGAGTTTGCGTGTGGCCCAAAGATAGGAACGAGGGGGGAGTTTCTGTGCCTGTGTTGACAGGGTTCAATCCGGGCCGCTTTCCTGCACTGGATTCAGTGGGACCAGTGCTCCCTGTCTCCATGAACTCCAAGGGGGCAAGGGGGAGAGGAGTCCTGGAGCCCAGATGCTGCCAGGCTCGACATAGGATACATCAAGGGAGATGGGCTCCAGCTGCCATGCAGAGAGAGACAGGGCGGGACTTCCTGGCAGTGATGGCTGATGGAGGAAGGACTGTTGCAGGGCTGTGATAACAGAGGAAGCGTCCCCTTTCTAGGAGTGCAGGTGGGAAGCCCCCTCTCTCAGAACATTCCCCACCTCCACTACTTACAAACACCATCTATAAGCCTTGAAACAACGTAAGCATTGCAACTTGTTGCAGCTGTCCCCAGGTCACAGATGGGGACATGTGGCTCAGAGACATTAAGTGATCTGTTCAAGGCCACACGGCTAGAGGCAGATCCAGAAAGCAAGTCCAAGTCCTTTCTGACTCCAAAGCTTGGACTCCTTCCTATATCAAAGGATCTGGGAAATACTTGTTTCTTCCTTGGGATTTCTCCAATTCCTAGAGTAAGGTACCACCTCAGTAAGGTACCACCTCACGAGGAAGAGACAGCTATGTTCTGTGACCCCAGTGTTTGCTGGCTGGAGCAGGGCTGTCAGTATCCTCTGTCAGGGCCTAGACTCTCCACTGAAAGAGCACAAGGCTTCCCCCTGCCTCCTGCAATCATTTATCCTTAGAAATTCAACACCCTGATCCAAGTTCATACTCAAGCCACTTTACAGTAAGGGGGACTGAAGCATCTGCCCACAGTCACCCACCGTGGGTCTGGGCAGGATGACACCTGGAAGCCAGCCTCCTGGAGCAGAACACCCAGTCCTGAGCCTCTCCCTGATTGTGAGCTCGCGCCCTTCCACAGGTGTGACTGATGGTGGGGTCAGAAGAGTCCACCAGCAGGATCTCACAGCCACCCTGCAGAGCCACTGGGGACCCACCCTCCATCCTCCCCTACCTGAGAATTGCTCTTAGGATAAATCTCAGCATCCTCAGCGCAGCCCCCAGGCCCTGCCTGGCCTGACTCCTGCCCCTGCCGTCACTCCCCTCTGTCAGGCACACTGAACACGCTGTTTCTCAAAGCGTCCACTTCCTATGCCCCTCTGCTTGGAGCACACTTCCCGTGAATGTTCCTCCCTTTCTATCCTCCCTGGCCCTCCAGCTCTGCCAAGTCCCCTATTAAAGGCATTCAGAGCCCCCCAGACTAGGTCCAGGTTGTTGGTGATTATCTGGGATTGTTTCCTGTCCTTCTCCTGCACTAGGCACAGGGGATGTGAGAGCAGGGACCATTCGTGTCTCGATCATCTCTCTGTTCCCAGTCACATGCCTGCATGCGGTAGTTCTTTAGTAAATATCTGAAAGATGAATACAGACGTGATGGAAGCAAGGAGGGAGGGAGGGAAGGAGAGGAGCGTTATCAGTCTCTAATTGCACAATTTCCAAGCGCTGATGCACACCCGCTCATTTTGCTGTAGAAACGTCACTTGTGAAGCTTTCATTCCTTTGAAGTCACTCCGGAGAGAAAACACATTAGAACAAGGCGACAGAGGAAGCCTTTCCCAGGATTGCTGAGACCTCTGTTCTGTGGGTCCCTGACTCACCTTCCAGACACATACATCCGTGACGTCCGTCCTCAAGGTGATCATCACTCACAGGGGTGACTCCCCTGGATTCCGCCATCCCAGGATGACTCAGTCTACACTCCAGCCAGACCTCCCAACGGCTCCTGAGGCTGTGCCAGCTGGACTCCTGGTCGACCCCGCACAGACTGAGGTCACCAGCTCCCCCTGCCTGACCTTGGCCACCTCGGCTCAATCCCAGGGTCTTTGTGTACTGCCTTTCCTCTCCTTCACCAAGGATGGTTCATTTGTCACCTCTTTCTGGAACCACGAAGAATGGGAAGGGAACCAAACTTACTCGGCTGCTCTGCCGGCCATTCCTCTCTTCCACTTCTCAAAGCCTGCTGGTGACCCTGATGTGGGCCCCGCCTGGCAAAGCTGACCTGCCCTTCCACGGTTTATCCTGAGCATCACCATGAGTCTCACTTGCCCCAGGGAATCTGGGAAAAGCTGAGGGAGGGTGTGAGGAGGGGCAGGATGAGGCAGCCTGTCTGGGGCTGCAGCAATGAAGCCCCGCTTGCTCACCGCTGCGGCTGTGCACCCAGTGCGTCCTGCCCTTAACCACCAGCCTGCGCAGAATCAGGCCCACTGCAGCTGAAGCAGCTCCGGGAGGCAGGACGACCACAGGCCACAGGTCAGGGAGGGGACCCAGAGTCTCTCAGCCTGTGCTCTGACTGGGAAAGGCCTCTAGAAACCCACCGCCGGCTCTTCCCAGAAAGCAGCCTGCAGGCACCTGGCAGGAAAGGGCTCTGGTCCCAGCCAAGTGGGTGGGTGGCTGGGCTGGTTGCAGTGAGAGCTGACCTCCAGCTGCAGGCCTCCCCAGGGGTTCCTGGAGGTGGGAATGGCTCAAGAGCTTATGGTCCAATGTGCTGCTGTCCCCAGGGCATCTCATGGGCCTGCTGTTAATGGATAACAGTTGGGGGAGGCTGATATATGCCTGCTCCCTCATTTTATATTTGGGGAAACTGAGGCCTGGTCATACCAGTCGTATTAGTGGTGAAAGCCTGAGCTGGATCTAAGACTATGTCTCCCTGAGAGAGGATCTCTGTGTCCTCACCCCTGCGTGGCCTCGGGTGCTGGCACCTAGCCTTGCTCAGAGATGAAATGTAGGTGCCTGCCTCAGAGAAGGGGCTTCAGATGGGGGCTCTAGGAGGAAGAGAAGGGTGAAAGGGAGGCTTTGCCATGGAAGAAAGATTATTTTGAACTCTTCTCTCCAAAAATAAGTGAACTGTCCCTCTGAAACCCCGAACAGAACTAATCAAGAACCTTCCTGACCTTGAACTCTCAGAATAGACAAGCACCTCACACCTGGAGCTAATCATAACAAAGGCAGAGACTGAAAGGGAACAGAGTATGTAATTACCAATGGAAAAAAAAAACAAAACATGATGGACTTCTTGAATTTCCTTTCCTTGCCTTTTTTCACTGAAAAAATTATTTTAAATTTTTCCCTTGTTTTTGCTCTTTATTTTGTAATTGCTTTTTACACTCTTTGGTGAATAAGATCAATTAAGTAATGATGTTAAACTTCATTATTACAAATAAATTTAGAAGAGACAGTCTTGATCCTTGATGATCACTGTGGTATTTTCAGAGAATCTCTTTATTACTAAACTGAAAACTTGTCCATAAAGATCTCCCAGTCCTATAGGGCAAGTCCCCAGGGCATAATCAACTGTGCAGAACAGAGGGGAATGCTCCAGGCTACATCCTGCGCCTCTGGCTGCTGGGCACCAGATTTCCTATGTCACTGATGCCCTGCTGTCACTGAGTGCCCAGTGAGTGGTCCAGGGGCTGCAAGAGGTGGAGTGTGAGAAGAAACACAACACAGCTGGGTGGATGTTGATAGAAATGGTGAGGATGCTCAAAGTGGGATTATGGGCATCCTGAGAATAACAGTGGGTGTGGAAATGACTGCAGAAGGTAGAAATAAAAAATGAAGACAAGAAGGAATTTAGCATTCATTGAGCACTTACTAAATGCCAGGCAATTATTTGGTGTTCTGTAATTTACCACGTAGGGCTTCTCTGGTGGCTCAGTGGTAAAGAGTATGCCTGCTAATACAGGAGACCTGGGTTCAATCTCTGGGTTGGAAAGATCCCCTAAAGAAGGAAATGACAACCCACTCCAGTATTTTTGCCTGGGAAATCCCATGGTCAGAGGGACCTGATGGGCTACAGTCGTGGGGTCACAAAGAGTTGGACATGACTCAGTGACTAAACAACAGCAATTTACCAACTGCCTTCCTACAATCTCTCTCTCACACTCATTTTTCATAGTACTTTTCACTTCAGAATATTAGATTATGTGTGCATCTATTCACTTGTTTATTATTTGTGTCTCCCAATAGAATACTAATTCCATGACAAGTTCTGTAGGTCTTAATCACTGCTTCTTTCCTAGCATCTAGAATGGAATTTGGCACATAGTCGTTTATAGTTTTGGCACCCCACTCCAGTACTCTTGCCTGGAAAATCCCACGGATGGAGGAGCCTGGTAGGCTGCAATCCATGGGGTCGCTAAGAGTCGGACACGACTGAGCGACTTCACTTTTTCTTTTCACTTTCATGCATTGGAGAAGGAAATGGCAACCCACTCCAGTGTTCTTGCCTGGAGAATCCCAAGGACGGGGGAGCCTGGTGGGCTTCCGTCTATGGGGTCGCACAGAGTCGGACACGACTGAAGCGACTTAGCAGCAGCAGTTTATAGTTTAATAAATATTTGATCAATGAATGGATGAATAAAATCATCATCATAATAATTGTTTTTGAGAGGGATTATTATTCCCATTTTAGAGATCAATATGCTGAGGTCAGGGAGGCTACAACTTTGCTCAAGGTCAGACAACTAGCTAGTCAGGAAACTGAACCCAATCTTCTAACTTTTTTCCATGGTGCCATAGCTGTCTTAGACATATGTGTCTAATGGTGTGGTATGACCCACACCATTAAAAAAAAATAGATCCTCATTCTGGAAATTTGGTCTCAGAGAAGTGAAATGATGCTCAAGATCGCTCAGCAAGTAGTTAACAGAGATTTGAACCCAGGGCTTGCCACCATCCTTCCCACAGAGAGCACAGTACAAGGACACACTGAGAGAAGCAAGAGCAGATGACATCAGTGGCATGGATGCCCTAGGCAGGGCCCAGTGCCAGAGGGCTGGCCAGCCCAGACTGGGAGGGAATCTCTGCAACCGTGGGCAAGAGTATGCCAGGGAAACCTGAAGATCTAAGGGGGTCCCTGAGCAGCTGAGCCCAGCCTCCCTCGCTGTGAAATGAAGGCTTTAATTAGGTGGTGATTAAGATCCCTTCTAGCTCTGAGGTGCTAAACAATGTCTTCTTTGTGACGCTTGGACCTTATCCAGAGGTCTTGGGTACCAAATTCTCTTTCTCTATTTTTCACATGTAATGGCAGGAGTTTTCTAGTCCAAAGTCCAGGTCATGAGGAGCATCATGGTGGTCAGGCTGAGATTCCCAATAGCCAAGATATGGAAACAACCTCAGTATTCACCAAGAAATGGACAGATAAAGAAAATATGGTATATCCATACAATGGAATATTATTTAGCCTTAAAAAAGAAACTCTCCCATTTGCAACAAGGATATAGAAGGATATAATGGTTAACTTTATGTGTCAACTTGGTTAGGCTAAAGGAATGCCCAGATAACTGGTAAGACATTATTTCTGGATATGTCCGTGAGGATGTTTCCAAAAGAGATCAGCATTTGACTGAGTAGAGATCTGCCCTCAGCAATGTTGACAGTCATATTCCAATCCCCTGAAGGCCCAATTGGAACAAAAAAGGTGAAGGAAGGGCTCACATGCTGTCTCTTCTTGAGCTGAGACATCATTCAGCTTCTCCTGCCCTTGAACATCAAAGTCCTGGTTCTTGTGTCTTTGTGGCCTCTGGGTTCTCAGCCCTTCAGACCTGGACTGAATTACACCACAGGCTTTCTTAGTTCCCTACCTTGAAGATGGTAGACTGTGGGACTTCTTGGCCTGCATAACCACGCACACCAATTCCCATATAAACATCCTCTTATATGTGTCTATGAAATGTATCTTATATGTATGTATGTCTCCTATTATATGCATCTATATATCTCCTGTTGGTCTCCTGTTGGCTCTGTTTCTCTGAAGAACCCTGACTAATATAATGTACTTTGAGGTCATCATGTTAAGTGAAATAAGCTGGATATAGGAAGACAAACACTGTATGAGCTCATTTACAGGTAGGATCTAAAATACTAAAATTCATAGAAACAGATAGTAAAATTGTGGTTGTCAGAGGTTGAGGGGATGGGGCAATGAGAAGGTTATGGTCAAAGGGTATAAAATTTCAGGTATGCAAGATAAATTCTGGAAATCTACTAGGTAGCATAGTACCCATAGCTAACAATATACATTATATACTCAGAATTTTGTAAGGAAGCAGATCTTATGTTAGGTCTTCTTGAAGTGAAGTGAAGTGAAATCGCTCAGTCGTATCTGACTCTTTGCGACCCCATGGACTGTATGTAGCCTACCAGGCTTCTCCATCCATGGGATTTTCCAGGCAAGGGTACTGGAGTGGATTGCCATTTCCTTCTCCAGGGGATCTTCCCAACTCAGGAATTGAACTCGGGTCTCCTGCATTGCAGACAGATGCTTTACCCTCTGAGTCACCAGGTCTTCTTACCATACACATAAAAATAATGATAAAGGGGGCAGGAAAAATGCTTGAGAGGTGATAGATAGAACTATTGCCTGATGGCGGTGATGGTTTCACGGGTGTAAACATATTCCCAAACTCATCAAGGTGTATACTTGAAATATGTACAGCTTTTTACATACCTCATATGAAGTAGCAATCATACCTCAATGAAGTAGCTTAAAAAATCAAGGACTGAGAAGTAGGACCATGGAGGGAGTGAGGATGAGCACTGAGGAGAGGGCAGGCAGGGATGCTAGTTGAAGGAAGGGGCCACAGACGAGGGGCCTTGGGTGGCTGAGCGTGGCCTCCTGCCCTCTCCTTGCCCTTCTCCCTGCAGGAAGCTCTCCCCTTCCTTTCCTTTTTTTGGTCACTCTCTCTTTATTACTCCACAGCAGTGGACAGAATGTGGACTACAAGACAAGGGAAATGGATGAAATCGTGAAGCTCACGAGACCTGCTGTGCTGCGAGAAGTAAACTGTTTAAATCCACTTGTCTAAATCTCATTGTCCCCTTGCCAGGAAAATCTATGGACGTGCAGCAAACCAGCCAGCTTAAGAACCACTCAGTCAACTTTCTTGTCCAGTCATTCAGTCTTGTTCAACTCTTTGCCACCCCATGAGCTGCAGCACGCAGACTTCCCTGTCTTTCACTATCTCCCAGAATTTGCTCAGACTCATGTCCATTGAGTTGATGATGCCATTCAACCATCTCACCCTCTGTCACACCCTCCTCCTCCTGCCCTCTGTCTTTTCCAGAATCAGGGTCTTTTCCAACGAGGTGGCTCTTTGCATCAGGTAGCCAAAGTATTAGAACTTCAGCTCCAGCATCAGTTCTTCTGATGAATATTCAGGGTTGATTTTCTTTAGGGCTGACTGGTTTGATCTCCTTGTTGTCCAAGGGACTCTCAAGAGTCTTCTCCAGCACCACAATTCAAAAGCATCAATTCGTTGGCACTCAGCCTTCTTTATGGTCCAACTCTCACATCCATACATGACTACTGGAAAAACCACAGGTTTGATGATATGGAACTTTGTTGGCAAAATGATGTCTCTGCTTTTTAAACCACTGTCTAGGCGTGTCATAGCTTTTGTCCAAGGAGCTTTTTTCCAAGGATTGATATAATTTCATGGCCGTAGTCACTGTCTTCAGTGATTCTGGAGCCCAAGGAAAGGAGTCAGCTTAGGAACCACTTAACTGCTTGACTTTATCTCTGAGTTACCTCACGGCGCCTTTTTGTCAGCCCCTTCAACAGCTATGTTAGCAATTTCCTATATTAATTCCCATCTGTTGAAATACCCAATGCAGTTTCCCTTTTCCCAACTGTACCCTGACTGGCATAGCAGCCCCGAACTTTACATTGGCACAGGACACTCAGCCTACCCACCTATCCCACAAAGTCAACTGAGCTCCAGTTACCTATGCAGGTAGAGGGGCCAGTGAGGATGGGAAGCCAGCATGAGCTCAGAAGCACATGGTGCAGCTCCTTCTTCTGCACCTCCAGGGAGGTGAGTGAGCCCTGAGCAATGACACACGAGGCTGGTACCCTGCTGAGCAGGACGCACCAGGAGTGGGTCCAGCCGGGTCCAGCTAGGGTTAAGACTGGTGTTTTCACATTGTGGGTCACCGCCTATCAGGTGAATCAACTGAATGAAGAGTGTTCAAGCATTTTTGAAAATGAAACCAAGGAAAACAAAATGGCACAGAATAGAAAATAGCAAAGTGAGTATACGTTTTATTATATCAAACTTTTAATATTAAGTGTGAGTGTGTGTGTTTGTGTGTGTGTGTGAGGGAGAGAGAGGTTGTACTACACTGGATTGTAGTAGAGAATGCTTTAGATTTTTTTTGTCATAGACAGTGGTCAAAGAGTTTGAAGAAACCACTGGTCTAGAGACCTTACTTCACTTATTATCTTTTCTTCTGGAGACGCGGGTAAAAACCCAACTGAATGTCAGCATATTTTATTCCGTTAGTCAAATAAGCATGTACCAAGCAGCTGTTACTGTTTGCTATTCAGAAGAAGTGGTGCCTGCTGCTGAGGAGTTTAAATGGGGGCCGGGACAAAAATCAACAGAGGGGGCAATGTGAGAACGGGGATCCCCCGTGGAAGGGCAAGAGTGGAGCTGGATGAGAAGTGAGATGCTTTGAGGGACCATTCTGATACTCCTTTCTTGACACTTTGATAGGTTATGTCTAAGCGCAGAACACTTTCTTAAAATCATCAATCAATGTGTCCAACAGACTTATAATCCTCACTCCATTCCTGACTCACCCACCCAAGGGGTGGGGCTTAGGAGCTAGATGGGGTGTCTGTGGATTTGGCCTTTTTTTTAAAGCCTAAAGTTTAATGGTTGGCTTTTAGGCTGAGTCAAAACAGCCCTGTATCAAAGCAACTGTGTGTTTAACAGCTGCTACAGTTGTAGTCAAAATGGCTGCAGGAAAATTCCATGGACCTTCCCTGTGGGATCCCCTCACACAAACTCTTATTTCTCCACTCTGCCAGTTTGAGGTCAGCATGGCTTAAAAAAGATGGCATTTGTGTCAGCCAGGCCTGGCCTCCCAGGCAAGAACTGAGTAAACAGAAGTCCTGGGGAAGACCATTTCTTCACCAGGGCCCATGGTGGATTTTTCCAAGGAAATGAAAGGTGCCTTTGTGCAAAGGAGAGGGGAACCAGGATCTGCTGTTTTACGGCTGCCCCTTCTCCATGACCTCACCAGTGTTGACTTTCTCACCATTTCATCTCTCAGTGCTAAAGAGAAGGCTGAGGGGAGGCGGGTATAGGGCGCCACCCTCACTATGGGGATTGGGCGGGGAAGGGAGTGGGCATCAGAGACAGGGTCCCCTCAACCCCCAGACAAGGTGCTAAAGGAAGGAGGGGCAGCAGTCAGCCCCTGACACCAAGCTGCCTTGCCATGGTCTAGGTGTGCCCAGGTTTCAAATGCCTACCAGCCAGACCTTGATTTTTCTGGCCTGTATTATTCTTCTCAGGAGGAAGCAGCAGGGACCTGACACTTGCCCTGTAATTTAGGCACTTCCTGGAAAGACATAATTACCCATCACATTGTAATTACCCGACCGCTCTATTCCATTTGGAACCCTTGCTTCCATGAGTTCTATTCTTAAATTCCTTCCCCGCCCTGAGAAACAAGACAAAGCATTTTAAATAGTTTCTTGATGAGCATTTTTCTCCTCCAAGAACCTTTACATATTCCATGCTACCCTTTGAACATCTATTTTAATTTTTGTGGCAACAAGATTATTTTTCTAAGTAACTGAAAGGAAGGGAGTAAGGAGTTACTTTCCATATCCAGCAAGGAATAGAATTGAATGTCATCTCTCAGTTTGGCTGCTTCTTTGAATTTTCTAGAGGGATCTGCTTCTTCAAGAAGAGCCAGCATGATGAGATAGAAAGACATGCTACTGCCCAGGTATTTGACCTTGTACGAGGCACACATGTTTTCGGTTGTTGACCTTGTATGAGGCACCCATCTTTCCTGGGATTGATTTTGCAATTGAGGAAGTGAAGATTGGACTAAATCAGCATTTGCCCACGCGCTGGAGCTATGACACCAGGGATTTTAGGTGGCACAAGAGCATAGTATCAAACAACACTAAAGCAAGCACTGAAAGAATTCTTTGCAATTATCTTTCAGTCTTTAGTACTGGAGTATAGGAAGTCTTACTTTGGTGCTGCTGAGCCTTTACACCTCTCTAATGACTTCATTTTCCTTTATTATAGACCGAGTCCAAGCCTTGTGGCAATAGCAGCTGATGTTTAATAACTTCATTTTGATTTTATTTTTATTTTTTCTTCTACCTTCTATTTAATTGTATCTAGTTTTCTACTTGCAGAAGGAAATGGCAACCCACTCCAGTGTTCTTGCCTAGAGAATCCCAGGGACGGCAGAACCTGGTCGGCTGCCATCTATGGGGTCGCGCAGAGTCGGACACAACTGAAGCGACTTAGCAGCAGCAGTTTTCTACTTATGGTGAAAATATATTAATAGCTTCCTTTTCAGTTTTTTGTTTGTTTTGTTTTGTTTACATTGTAGGGTGGAAAGCAGGGGTTTGGGTCAGGAGTGTGCTTTAAGCAAAACTGTCAAGATTAACCTTTCCAAATATTAGAATGGACCAAGGAAAAATCTAAGCCAGTTGCAAATGTTGAATTAATGATGATCCGTTCAAGTATATGCCCTGCAAATGAACTTACTCACATGGCTTTGTTATCTATCCAGATTCTCAGCAGAAGTAAACTAGAGGCAGATAAACACCTCTGATTATTAGCGGAGACAAAAGGGGATTTCTTTCTTTCCCTTTTTACTTATTCATATTTTTATTTAACATGATAGTTTTTTCTCTTTTTTAAAAAAAATTTCATTCATAGAAGGACTTTGTCACTGTTTGCTCCACATAAAAGTAATATGGTTGTATATGCTGGCCTGTATTTTGCTCTTCTTACTCAAAAATACCTCTTGGAAATTTCTTCAAGTCCACTGCAATCTAATTCATTGTTTCAGAAGTTGTATGTACCATGTATATTCTGTAGCGAGATGTGTCTCAATTCTTTCAATCACTCTCCCACTGATGAACATTTACACTGATTCTAACTCTTGCCTTTTGTAAACAACATTGCTATAAACATCCTTGTATACATATTTTAACACATTCATGGTTTAATAACTAAGGGGTAGACCCTCAGGAGTGAGATTGCTGGTCAAAGAGGAACTGTATTTTTATTTTAATAGATGTCCATAGATTGTAGTCCCCAAAACTCACATTTCCACCCCATATGATAGTACCACTTTCCTGAACCTCCTCCAGCAATCAGTGTTGTATCTTTTAAAATTTGGTGTCAAATAAACAAAAAGTGCTATTTCATTTTTAGTTTAATTTGCATTTCCTTGATGGCTCCTATTTTCAGTATCCTCTCTTTGTTCCTTGACCATTCTAAACTTCCTTTTCATACCTTTTGCCCGTGTTTTAAAAATTTAGGTTTTCTTTTACTTATCAATTTGTAAGGGCTATTGTCATATTCGGATATTAACTTTTTGGCCAGTTCTCAGGCATTATGCTGTTCTTCATAATCATTACTATAATTTTGTCCAATTCAAAAATCCTCATGGAAATTTAAGTTTTATATTTAAATATTAATTTAGAAGAACTGATAGTTTATAATATTGCCTTCAACTAAGAATATCTTTAAATAAGATTTCAGAATTTCTTATACATAGACCATGTCATTTTTGTGCTAAATTTACTGCAGGCACTCCATATCTCTTGCCACACTTGTATTGAAATTATTTTCCTCCTTCTATATCTAGGTGTTTATTGCTGAAATAAAGAAAGACTATTATGACATTACTACAAAACCCTTTCCAAATTATCCTATTAATTCCAGCAGGTTTTTCCTAGTCTTTGAATTTTCTGGGTGAACTCTAGTATACACAGAAAAAAAAAGATAGCTTTATTTCTCTTTTTCTAATTGTTTATAGCAATTATTCCATATTCTTGTATTATTGCATTTGTTAGAACCTCCAAAGTAATTGTGAAGAGCAATGATGATAGCAAGTACCCCTGTCAAGTTTCTAATTATCTCAGTGTTTCACTGTTTAGAATATCATTTCCTATTAGATGTTGATGAGTATTCTATTTAAATATTTAAGCATTTTCTTTCTATTTCAAGTTTACTATAAACAAATTTTAGAATGGTTGTTGAATTTACCAAGACATTGCACTATCTATTCAGAACATATGATCCCACAGTTCTTCCCCTTTAACCAGCTGATGTTAATAAAGTATATGAATGGAGTTCCTGATATTTATTCCTGGGGAAAAAAATCTACTTGGTCAAACTATATTATATTTTGGTGGAATCTATTTGTTACTTCATTTCATCATCAGTGGCAAATACTCATAGACAGCTTACTATGTCATGGGCATTGTTTAAGTCCACAGCAATAAACAGAAACAAAATCTCTGATCTCATGAAGCATACCTTTTAGGAAGCTGTTTAAAAACTTGAGTGACCTTCAATAACAAACCATGTATTCTTTACTCACAGATCTGTCTGTTGTCTGGTCTTTTAATTTTCTAATATATATTTAGGTTTTTTCTTGAAGAATATCACAAAAAAGGAGCACAAATCCTAAGTGAGCAGCTAAAATGCTTACATACCCACCACTCAGGTCAAGATAGAGAATATGTCTATTAATTGCTAATATTTTATTCAGAGTTTTTGCTTTTGTTTTAAAAAGTAAAGTTTGGGGGACTTCCCTGGTGGTCTAGTGGTTAAGACACCATGCTTCCACTATAGGGGGCATGGGTTTGATCCTGGTCAGGGAACTTATATCTCACATGCCATGCTGTGTGGCCAAAATTAATTAATTGATTAATTAAAATAAAAAAGTAAAGTTTAGTATTTAGCTTATGGAAATGGCAACCCACTTCAGTGTTCTTGCCTGGAGAATCCCAGGGACGGGGGAGCCTGGTGGCCTTCTGTCTATGGGGTCACACAGAGTCGGACACGACTGAAGTGACTTAGCAGCAGCAGCAGCAGCAGGTAAACAGTACTATCTGTTCATAGTTCTCTTCCTCCCCACTTCCTCCCACCTTTCCCCCATCTTAGCCATGGCTTCAGTAAGGATGGAGTAGACACGGTCATCCCATTGCCCTTAGCCATATGAGTGACTTTGACGTGAAATGTGAGCAAACACAGCATATGCCACATTCATCCCTGGTTTGACTTGGCTCCTTTCCATACTGTCCCCCTCCTTGAGGAAAACATTTAACTGGGGATCACTGGCCATTGAATGAGGGAGCAGAGCTAACCCCAACCTGTAGCCTGAAGCCAAGCCTAACCAAGCCCAGCCAATCCATAGCTGATCCACAGATCTGTAGCCTGTGTTGAAAAACATCCCTTTTGTTTTTCCTTATTTCGGCTGGCTTTAATTTTTCCCATTATTAATTTGAAAGTTCTATTCTATTCTCCATTTCATTTTCTCCAGTTCATTCATGGTCCAGGAGCATCTTTCTTTGAATATTTTCATCAGATGGGGTTTAGCTTAAATATATCTTTTTCCTTAACAGATGGATCACTTGATCAGGCACAGTCCTACAGAGTCAGTTTCACTAGCTTCTAGCTTGTGGTGTCAATGGGGATTCTACTGCCAACATGATTCTTTTCTCTTTATAGTTATGTTGAGGTCATTGCATGGACCTTGTGACACTTTCCTCTTTGGAGTTCAGAAACACGCCTAGGTTCTTGTCAGTTCAGCCTGAAATGCATCAAACCCTTTCCACCTTGCAAATGCAAGTCTTACTTCAGCTCAGGGCAATGTTTTTCTATTATGTTTATTATTTCTTTCATCTATTCCTTTCTCTTCTTCTAGAAGTCCTATCATTCATATGTTAGGTCAGTAGATTTACCTTCAGAATGATCTTTTCCTTAACTTCCATCTCTGTATTTTTGTTGTGTTCTGAGGTATTTGCTGGCCATTTGATTTTCCCTGCTACTTATCTGAATCTCAGTAGTGACCATATTTTCCTCCAACTCAACAACTGAAGTGTGTAGTTAGAAAATCACATTTGTGAAAGCTCCACAAACACTCCTTTTGCTATATTTAAATATCTACAGTGCTTGTTACTTTTTTTAAAGTTGTTATCTGCCTCTTTCAGCAGCTCTGTTTCATTGGATGTGTGTTTTGTTTGTCTTTCCTTTCTCTGCCAGCTCCCAGGGGCTCAGGTCGAAATGCAGGGCAGCCTAAGGGATAGGCATTCTACTGGTGGAAAAGGGGGAAAGGGCTCTGTCCCAATCAAGGCAGCACAGATGCAAGCATGCTGCCCAACTCCTGCGGGGACATCTGGAACTTGCTTTCCTGGTCTGGGTTCCTTGGTGTCTCCAACCTCAGGAACAAGAAAACTAAGTCCACTGGTTCAGCAACTTCTTAGTTGCTGGGATGAGGGGTCCAAATGTCTTCATCTGGCCCAGTTTCAGCCTCCCCCTGGGCATCCACAGGTCTCTGAGATGTAAACTCTTCCCAGGCTCCAACACTTCTTGGACTTTTCAAGGCTCCCCAATATTTGATGAACTGACTGGGGAGAACTATCCCTCGTTCTTTTCACTAGTCCCTACAGCTGTTAAGAGAGAAATTCATTTGGAAATAGTTGAAAAGGGAACCATACTCAACTTACCATGTCCCCAGAATCACCTGTAAAATATCCCTTTAAAATAAATGTAGTTTAAAAAATCAAGAGAATTGACAGAAACCTACTCAGTAAATAATATTACAGGCAATACACGATATGACAGAAATCACAAAGGTGGTATGCAAATAACAAAGCCTGGGAAATATGCACAGTAAAACAAAATATATTATTTGTTTATGATGGTTATATATATATATATATATATTTCATGTGTTTACAGTATAGGTATGATACATATATATAACATATACATAGACCTCAAAATGGAGGCAGAAAGTTCAAGAAAGCAAGGAGGCAGACATTATGTTTTAGATATAATGCAACTGAGATAGTAACAAGGTTGGACAGAAGCTGTCACCATCATAAGGGACTTCTCAAAGGGCACCCTCTCCACAGAGGCATCTAGGCTAATGAGGACCTCAGAGTCCAATATGCATTGACCACGGGGAGGAATTCTTTCAAAAATAAGTGCCTCACACATTTCTTTTGTTCTGTAATGTTCATTAATACTTGTCCACACCGTCAGGGAGTGGGGTCACTGTAGCACCTCTAAGAGGCCCTGCTGGGACATGCCTGGGGGCTTAGTGGTTAAGAATCCACCTGCCCATGCAGGGACAAGAATTCTATCGCTGGTCTGGGGAGACTCCGCATGCAGCGGGGCAACTAAGCCCCTGCAGCACAACTGAGTGGGGGGCTCCTTGAGCCTTCGCTCTGCACCGCAGGCAAGAATAGCGTTCCCTTCTCGCTCCAGCCCACCGCGATTAGAGAAAGCCTGCGGAGCGAGGAAGACAGAGCACAGCCAAAAACACATAAACAAATAAAATTTAAAAAAGAAATAAGAGGCCCGGCTGGTACACACCAGCCCTCTCAAAGTCAGGACAGCGCGCAGGCACACACACACACACACACACACACACACACACACACACACACACACACACACATTAAACTATCACAGCCCGAGGTCACGCAGCTGCCGTGAGCTCTAAGGGTCCTGGCATATCCTGCGCTGTGTCCTTCCTGCTTTTGCAATGGACTTGCCCACGTGCTCACAGTCTCCCGAATCCTCGGGAGATTCCCCGAAGGACTGAACACCCCCCTTAGCTCACAAAGTGCTTCCCCGACCTCAGGAAAACTTCGAGCTTGAGGAGATGGGCAGAAAGGGCTGCTGTTGATTCCCTTCGTTTAGGAAGGAGCGCAGAGAGGGGACGGGTAACAGCACTTGCCAGGGCCTCCGGGCTAGAGAGTAGGGGGACAGGCGAACTCTTGAGAAGGTTCCCAGCGAGCGCACGGCTCGGCCCCTCGGCAAGGCAGAGCCAGGGCCAGGCTTCGGGCCTCCTAACTCCGATTCGGGACGCTCTGTGTCGCTGCCCTGCCTGAGACTCCTGGTCCCGCAGCTTCTGATTCTGACTTCTCTCCGAAACTGGCTTGCGTTCCAGGGAAGAACGCCAGTGTGCTCTAGGCACGGGCATCGCACACCTGCGACCTTTGCAAGCACTCGGTGGCACAGAGCCCCGCGTGAGCCTGAGCATGTGCGTGTGTGTGTATCCATGCGTGCACGTGTACCCCAGCGCACAAGAGGCTCTGGCCCCTACGCCAGCCACCGGGCGCACGCGGATCCGCGAGCCTGGCTGGCGCGTGGCCAAGCCTGGGAGAAGGGGGTGAATCGGGGTGCTCAGAGAATTCGGCTTTTGTTTGCGGGCTGGGTTGGACTGGGGTCGCCTGCAGCAGGCGTGCTGCAGTCTATTGAGAGGTCAGCCGGCGGCTGGCGCGGCGGCTGCGCGTCCCCACCCCACCCCTGTGCCCCCGGCCCCCCGCCGCACACCTGCCCGGCCCTCCCCGCCCCGCCCCGCCCCGCGCGCCATCTGTCGTCTGAGCGCCATTGGAAGCAGCCGCGCCTGGCGTCCTGGACGACACCCAAGGGGACCCGAGCTTAGCTGGGGCGAGAGGCAAACAAGGAGTGTTTATTCCAATCCCGTTTGGAGGTGACCTTGAACCAAATAGCCAAGCCCGGGGGCATTCGCCCGCACCCGCCCACTCCAGCTTTGGGCACAGGGTCTCTTTAGGGGCCCCTCCTGCACCCGGACACCCAGGGTCTGCCCTCTGCTTGGGTTTTCTGGGATAGTATCAGGACTGTAGGAGCCTAGTTATCCCGCCGCTAGACTCCCGCAGAGGCCCTGGGAGGCCGTTTCAAATGCAGATGCACGTTTTGTCTGCTCGTCTGATCCTCCCAAGTTTACCCTTGATTGTCTGGACCTCTTGGGACACAGACTTGAAAGAAGAGTTTCTCTTTTCTACAGCTGCAAATGCCACCCTTTCACGTCCTGCCTGCCAGCCTGCTGCCCCTTCATCTTCTCTGTACCCACATTTATTTAGTATAACACATCTTCCCTTAAGTTACTGGAAGTTTCAAATACTTCAGTGTACCCAGACCAAAACCAAACCAAAACAAACAAAAACAAACTACTACCATATCCCCCAAAGATTCTAATCATCCGCCTTCCCTCCTAGGCACCTTCTCCCACCCAGGCTCACTCCCCTCTCCTCCACACAACAAGCACATCACCTCTTTTCATAGATGGAAAACCAGGACAGGGGAACCATGGACAGATGTGGACTTTATCTCTCTGGATTTAAAACCAAGGGCATTCAGATTCAATTTAGGTTGCTATTACTACCTGGCATCTCCATGCAAAGAGGAGTGTCAAGCCTTAAGGTAGAGGGAGATTTGGGACTGCTCTCTCAGGTGGAGCCCCTCCAGGCTGGCTCTTCTAAAGGTGCCAGTCTCTTGACTCTACTGCCAAGAAAGTGGAGTGCCAGCTCCCCAGAAGTTCCAAGGCACTAGGAAGCGTGTTCACACAAGGCAGGACAGGATCCTGTGCAGAGCAGGGCTCTCTTCCTCCAGAACTTTTGGTGCTTCCAGCTCCTAACACTCCATCCAAAGGAAGGCCTGGTGGGGAGGAATCAGAACTGAGAGTGGAGATAGTAGGATACTGCATGTGAGGTCTCCTCCCTTAGAAAGAACTGGAAACAAAAAGCGTGCTTCCCAGAATCCCCTTTTCCATCCCCCCAAACAAATTTTTTTAATGGTTCTTTTAAAAAATGTGTTAATATTGCTGATTCTTCCTGGGCTGTGTGTATATGCTTGTGTGTGTGTGTGTGTGTAGATAATGCATGCACAGGGCACAGGATTCCACAAGAACAAATGGTTATTCAGTGAAAAACAAGTCTCCCCTCCACCGTGTTCCCAGAATGCCAGTGTTTGGTTTCTGCTTGGCCCTAGAAAAGCCTAAGCCTCCATCTCAGCTGCTGGTCTCCTGTCTTGCCTCCAGCTATGGAACCCAGTGCAAGACTCTCCTCTCTGAACCTTGGCTGCCTCCTCAGTAAGATGATGACAAGAACATCTGCTGCATGAGATTGTAGGACCAAATGAGAATGTGTAAAAAACACTCCAGGCCTTCTGGAGTGCTATGTGCTGGCAAGTCATGACTACTAGAAACAAAGCACTATTCTCACCCCCTCACTTCGTTTAGCAAAGTCCAAGGCGATAGGATTTGAAGATCTTGAACGAAAGAAGGAAAGATTTGGCAGTGGGGAGGCTATAGGCTGTTCCAGTGTGGAGGAGAGCTGGAGTTAATTTGAAATGGTTACAAGGGGCTGAAAGGAGATGTATCAGTCAGCTTACACTGCATAACAAACAACCACAAAATATTTATGACAATAATCATTTCTTCTTCCTTCAGCACTTGTAGGCCAGCTGCAGCTTTGCTTGAGGTTATGAATTGTGAGCCCATTCTGTTCCTTGTGGGCTTCCCTAGTGGCTCACATGGTAAAAAAATTTGCCTGCAATGCAGGAGACCCAGTTTCAATCCCTGGTTTAGGAAGATCCCCTGGAGAAGAGAATGACTACCTACTCCAGTATTCTTGCCTGGAGAGTTCCATGAACAGAGCAGCCTGGCAGGCTACAGTCCATGGGGTCACAAAGAGTTGAACATGACTGAGCAACTAACACACTGTCTGTTCCATGTGTCTTACCCTGAGGCTTAGGCTGAGGTGTCCAACTCCCTAGGACATGCTCTTCTGGCCATGATAGAAGCATGAGGTTTAAGTAAAACTACAAAAGCATGATATCTGCTAACATCTTATTGGCCAAAATAAGTCAAATGCATGTATGCTAAGTTGCTCCTGCAACTCCTGCATTGCAGGCAGAATCTTTACCACTGAGCCAACAGGGAAGCCCAAAATAAGTCGTATGGCCCAATCCAAAGACAAGAAGGAGTCATGCTCATAGTGAAATAATGGCAATGATATGTAATACGATGGAGCAAAGAATTGAGAGCAATATATCAATCTCTTCCCTCTACATTCCCTTCCTAAGGAACATCCATCCCCACAGCTTTAAATGCTATGCATTTGCTAAGGATTCCTTCACTTACATTCCAGTTCACAGCCATCTCCTAAGTTCAAGCCCCTAAATTTAAACCCCCTACAACAGAGGTTGAGTTCCTACAACCTCTCTCCCTCCAACATCTCCCCCTGTAGATCTCACACATTTCTCCAAGTGGGACTCTAGGTTCCCTGCTCCTACCCCAAACCTGACATCAGCAGTGGTCCCATCTTTTACCTTCTTGCTCAGACAAAAGGCAGAGAATCACATTTTACCCACTTTCTCCCTTGCCCCCTGTCACCACATTTAATCCATGATGCTGCCTCAATATATACTCTCCTGATCTAGGCCCCCAGCATTCCTCACCTGGAGAACTTCCATAGTTTCACAACTGCTTTGTCTGCTCTCCTTTTGCCCCCTTCAGTCTTTTCCCAACACAGAAATGAGAGTGATACTTACAACCTGTAGATTAGATGATGTCACCTTTCTGTTCCCAACCTCTGATGGATCTCATCTCAGATCAAAGCAAAGTTCTTGTAATGGTCTACAAAGTTCTACCTGCCTTCACTCCCCCCACATCTCTGACTTCACTCCCTAATACGCTGGCCCTCACACATTCTGCTCCAGCCACACTGCCCTCCTTACTTCTCTGCAAACACCAGCAGGCAAGCAATGGCCTCAGGGTCTTTGTACTTTCTGCTCCCTCTACTTTGAATGCTGCTCCCCAAACTCCTACACTGCTAGTCCCCTTGCATCACCTTCACAGGAAAACTCCTCCTGGTCACCTTATCCAAAACATCACCCCTACCCAAACTTTCAGATCCCCTTCCTTATCACCATCAAACCAGAGATACTGTTCACTCATTTGTTTGCTTCTTTTTCATCCCTAGTGGGAATTATGTATGCTCCATGTATCATGGCCATCCCAGTTTGCCTAAGACTCTCTCTTTTAGCACTGAAATGACCACTTCCCAAGAAATCCCTGAAAAATTGGATGATACATCACCCAAGGGCAGGAATTTTTATTTTATTTACAGCTTTATTTCTATTTCTGGCACTTAACACATTGCTTGGTGCTCAGTGAATAGTGCTTGACAGCCAGAGCTATCATCTGAAAACTTAGATCACTTCTCTCCCATACTAAAAAGTTTTCAGTGGCTCCACACTGCACTTAAAATGAAATCTATACTCTGTACCGTGGCTGACGAGGCCTGCCTCTGCTGGCCCTCACCTGCAATCTCATACTTTCCCTTCCTCCACTGTCATGGAGCTCTGGGCAGTCTGACCCCCTTCCAGCATCCTCAAGGCTACCAACCCTTTCATGTCTCCAGAACTTTGCTGTTGCTATTTTTTTGGCCCAGAATAACGCTTCTCTTGGAGACTCCACCTCATCCTTGAAGTCTCAGGCCAATGAGAGGCTTTCCCAGGCTGGCTTATCCAAGAGACTTCCTCCAAGCCCTCCAGCTTTCTTTCTTCTCTGTTTATTTCCTGTGTGCCACTCATCACTAACTGTAATCACCCCTGTTGGTTTGCTTTTTGTTGCTTGTTTCCCATGAGGCCTGGAGCAGTATCTGCCTTGTTCTCTGTGACAACACCACTGCCTAGAACGTGCTGTATGCTCTTAAATATCTACTGCAGCCATGCCTTATAGTCAGAAGAAGAGGATGGAGGGTGGGAAAGATTTCTTGCCCAGAGGGAAGAGCTAATTTCACTGGGCGATCAAATTGGCTTTATGAGTAATGAAAGAATTCTTAGACCCTGTCAAGGATGATAGTAATTACAATGAAAATAATATCTACCTTTTACTCAGCACTTAAACATGGGCCAGGAATTAAGTACCTTATACACATCACCTCATCTAACCCCACAACTTCATTGTGATTTCCACTTTCAGGTAAGAAAACTAAGTGTAAAAGACAGTGTCCATTGCTTACGTAATATCCATTCTCCACATCTCTGCTACTAGAACCCCAGCTTTGTGTAAGGTAAGAATGTGCCCAGCCTGGTGATGGGTCACAAAAATTCTATTCCCTGAAGACCTAGACTCCCTTGCAACTAGGGATGGCCACATGAGCCTATTCTAGACAATGCAAAATAAGCAAGAGTCTACTAGGAGAGGAAGGACTTTTTTTTTATTCTATTTTTTTATTGAAGGATAATTGCTTTACCGAATTTTGTTGTTTTCTGTCAAACCTCAACATGAATCAGCCATAGGTATACATATCCCCTCCCTTTTGAACCTCCCTCCCATCTCCCTCCCCATCCCACCCTGCTAGATTGATACAGAGCCCCTGTTTGAGCTTCCTGAGCCACACAGCAAATTCCCATTGGCTATCTATTTTACATATAGTAATGTAAGTTTCCATGTTACTCTTTCCATACATCTCACTGTCTCCTCCCTTCGCCCCATGTCCATAAGTCTATTCTGTATGTCTGTTTCTCCATTGCTGTCCTGTAAATAAGTTCTCCAGTACCATTTTTCTAGATTCCATATGTATGTGTTAGAATACCATAGTTACCTTTCTCTTTCTGACTCATTTCACTCTGTATAATAGGTTCTAGGTTCATCCACCTCATCAGAACTGACTCAAATACCTTGCTTTTTATGGCTGAGTAATATTCCATTGCGTATATGTACCACAACTTCTTTATCCATTCATCTGTTGATGAACATCTAGGTTGATTTCATGTTCTAGCTATTGTAAATAGTGCTGCAGTGAATAATGGGGTACATGTGTCTTTTTCAATTTTGGTTTCCTCAGGGCTTATGCCTAGGAGTAGGATTGCAGGGTCATATGGTGGTTTTATTCCTAGTTTTTAAAGGAATCTCCATACCATCTTCCATAGCGGTTATATCAATTTATGTTCCCACCAACAGTGTAAGAGCATATCCTTTTCTCCACACCCTCTCCAGCATTTATTGTTTGTAGGCTTTGATGATGGCTATTCTGACCAGTGTGAGGTGATATCTCATTGTAGTTTTGATTTGCATTTCTCTAATAATGAGTGATGTTGAGTATCTTTTCATGTGTTTGTTAGCCATCTGCATGTCTTCTTTAGAGAAATGTCTGTCTAGGTCTTTTCCCCACCTTTTGATTGGGTTGTTTGTTTTTCTGGCATTGAGTTGTATGAGCTGCTTGTGTATTTTGGAAATTAATCCTTTGTCAGTTGTTCCATTTGCTGTTGTTTTCTCCCTTTCTGAGGGTTGTCTTTTCACCTTGCTTAGAGTTTCCTTTGCTGTACAAAAGCTTTTAAGTTTAATCAGGTCCCACTTGTTTACCTTTGTTTTTATTTCCGTTACCCTGGGAAGTGGGTCATAAAGGATCTTGCTTTGATTTGTGTCATCGAGGGTTCTGCCTATGTTTTTCTCTAAGAGTTTTATAGTTTCTGGTTTTACATTTACGTCTTTAATCCATTTTGAGCTTATCTTTGTGTATGATGTTAGGAAGTGTTCTAATTTCATTATTTTACATGTAGCTATCCAGTTTTCCCAGCACCATTTATTGAAGAGGCTGTTTTTGCCCCATTGTGTATTCTTGCCTCCTTTGTTGAAAATAAGGTACCCATACATGCATGGGTTTATATCTGGGCTTTCTATCTTGTTCCATTTGGCCTATATTTCTATTTTTGTGCCAGTACCATACTGTCTTGATGACTGTAGCTTTGTAGTGTAATCTGAAGTCAGAAAGGTTGATTCCTTCAGCTCCATTCTTTCTAAAGACTGCTTTGGCTATTCGGGGTCTTGTGTCTCCATATGAATTGTGAAAGTTTTTGTTCTAGTTCTGTGAAAAATGCCATTGGTAATTTGATAGGGGTTGCATTGAATCTGTAGATTGCATTGGGCAATATAGTCATTTTCACAGTATTGATTCTTCCTACCCAGGAACATGGAATGTCTTTCCATCTGTTTCTATCATCTTTGATTTATTTCATTAGTGTCTTATAATTTTCTGTGTACAGTTCTTTTGTCTCCTTAAGTAAGTTTATTGCTAGATATTTAATTCCTTTTGTTGCAGTGGTGAATGGGACTGATTCCTTAATTTCTCTTTCTGATTTTTCATTGTTAGTATATAGAAATGCAAGTGATTTCTGTGTATTGATCTTGTATCCTACAACTTTGCTAAATTCACTGATTAGCTCGAGTAATTTTCTGATACTATCTTTAGGGTTTTCTATGTACAGTATCATGTCGTCTGCAAACAGTGAGAGCTTTACTTCCTCTTTTCCTATCTGGATTCTTTTTATTTCTTTTTCTTCTCTGATTGCTGTAGCTAGAACTGCCAGAACTATGTTGAATAATAGTGGTTAAAGTGGACTCACTTGTCTTCTTTCTGATCTTACGAGGAATGCCTTCAGTTTTTCACCATTGAGAATAATGCTTGTTGTAGGCTTATCATATATGGCCTTTACTATGTTGAGGTAGGTTCCTCAGTTTTTGAAGAGTTTTAATCATAAACGGGTGCTGAATTTTGTCAAAGGCTTTTTCTGCATCTACTGGGATGATCATATGGTTTATCTTTCAATTTGTTAACATGGTGTATCATATTGATTGATTTGCATATGTTGAAAAAACCTTGCATCCCTGGAATAAACCCAACTTAATCATGGTGTATGAGCTTTTTGATGTGTTGCTGAATTCTGTTTGCTAAAATTTTGTTGAGGATTTTTGCGTCTGTGTCCATCAGTGATACTGGCCTGTAGTTCTCTTTTCTGTTTTGTCTTTGTCTGGTTTTGGTATCAGGGTGATGGTGGCCTCATAGAATGGGCTTGGAAGTGTTCCTTCCTCTGCAATTTTTTTGGAAAATGTTTTAGAAGGGTAGGCATTAGGTCTTCTCTAAATGTTTGATGGAGTTCTCCTGTGAAGCCATCTGGTCCTGGGCTTTTGTTTTTTGGGAGATTTTTGATCACAGCTTCAATTTCAGTGCTTATAATTGGGTTGTTCATAAGTTCTAAATCTCCCTGGTTCAGCCTTGGAAGACTGAACTTTTCTAAGAATCTGTCCATTTCTTCCAGGCTATCCATTTTATTGCCATATAGTTGTTCATAATAGTCTCTTGTAATCCTTTGTACTTCTGCATTGTCTAATGTAGTCTCTCCTTTTTCATTTCTAATTTTGTTGATTTGATTCTTCTCTCTTTCTTGATGAGTCTGGCTAAAGGCTTGTCAATTTTGTTTATCTTCTCAAAGAACCAGCTTTTCATTTTATTAATCTTTACTATTGTTTCTTTCATTTCTTTTTCACTTATTTATGCTTGGATCTTTATGATTTCTTTCCTTCTACTAATTTTTGGAGTCTTTTGTTCTTCTTTTTCCAGTTGTTTTAGATGAAAATTAGATTGTCTATATTTTTATGGGCTCCAAAATCAATGAAGATGGCAATTCCGTTCCGTTCCATTCTGTCGCTCAGTCGTGTCCGACTCTTTGCGACCCCATGGACTGTAGCCTACCACGCTTCTCCGTCCATGGGATTCTCCAGGCAAGAATACTGGAGTGGGTTACCATTTCCTTCTCCAGGGGATCTTCCCGACCCAGGGATCGAACCAGGGTCTCCCGCATTGGAGGCAGACGCTTTAACCTCTGAGCCACCAGGGAAGCCCGAAGATGGCAATAGCAGCCACGAAATTAAAAGACGCTTACTCCTTGGAAGGAAAGTTATGACCAACCTAGACAATATATTGAAAAGCAGAGACATTACTTTGTCAACAAAGGTCCATCTAGTCAAGGCTATGGTTTTTCCAGTGGTCACATATGGATGTGAAAGTTGGACTATAAAGAAAGCTGAGCACCAAAGAACTGATGCTTTTAAACTGTGGTGTTGGAGAAGACTCTTGAGAGTCCCTTGGACTGCAAGGAGATCCAACCAGTCCATTCTAAAGGAGATCAGTCCTGGGTGTTCATTGGAAGGACTGATGCTGAAGCTGAAACTTTAATACTTTGGCCATCTGATGCAAAGAGTTGACTCATTGGAAAAGACTTTGATGCTGGGAGGGATTGGGGGTGGGAGGAGAAGGGGAAGACAGAATGAGATGGCTGAATGGCATCACTGACTCGATGGACATGAGTTTGAGTGAACTCCAGGAGTTGGTGATGGACAGGGAGGCCTGGCGTGCTGCAATTCATGGGGTCGCAAACAGTCGGACATGACTGAGCAACTGAACTGAACTGAACTGAACCTTAATACATTGTTTTTGAAGTCACTTAAAAGAGAGAAGGCAAAGAAAACGTCATATTCAGTGCAGGATATGTGATGACATTTCTAAAAATGACAGAGAGAAATTCACAGGGAAGGTCTGGAGTAAAAGATGCAAGGTTTCGTCATATGACAGGGTATAAAAGAACTGACATCTTATAGTTTTATTTTGCTCCAGGCAGTATGTCAGAAGTTGTATGGTATTAGCCCATTGGAACTCCCAATTTCCTTGCCGTGCAGGAATTACCATCTTGACATGACAGAAGAGGAAGTTGAAGCTCAGGGAGAAAGTAATGTAAAATATCTAAGAGCTATAGATTCAGACAATCACAATCAGCAGTTTGAAAAGCATTTTAAAAAATATATAAATTGCAAACTGCACCTAAAACCCGATGGAAGTATAAACAACCTCCATTCAGTTCAGTCACTCAGTCGTGTCCAACTCTTTGTGACCCCATGAACTACAGCACGCCAGGCTTCCCTGTCCATCACCAACTCCCAGAGCTTACTCATACTCATGTCCATCAAGTCGGTGATGCCATTCAACCATCTCATCCTCTGTCGTCCCCTTCTCCTCCTGCCTTCAATCTTTCCCAGAATCAGGGTCTTTTCAAATTAGACAGTTCTTCACATCAGGTTGCCAAATATAGAAGCTTCAGCTTCAGCATCAGTCCTTCCAATGAATATTCAGGACTGATTTCCTTTAGGATTGACTGGTTTGATCTCCTAGCAGTCCGAGGGACTCTCAAGAATCTTCTACAACACCACAGTTCAAAAGCATCAATTCTTCGACACTCAGCTTTCTTTACAATCCAAATCTCACATCCATACATGACTACTGGAAAAACCATAGCTTTGACTAGATGGACCTTTGTTGACAAAGTAATATCCCTGCTTTTTAATATGCTGGCTAGGTTTGTCATAGCTTATTTTCCAAGGAGCAAGCGTCTTTTCATTTCATGGCTGTAGTCACCATCCGCAGTTATTTTGGAGCCCCCAAAAATAAAGTTTGTCACTGTTTTCACCGTTTGCCCATCTATGTGCCATGAAGTGATGGGACCAGATGCCATGATCTTAGTTTTTTGAATGTTGAGTTTTAAGCTAACTTTTTCACTCTTCTCTTTCACTTTCATCAAGATGCTCTTTAGTTCTTCTTCACTTTCTGCCATAAGGGTTATGTCATCTGCATATTTGAGTTTATTGATATTTCTCCTGGCAATCTTGATTCCAGCTTGTGCTTCATCCAGCCCAGCATTTCACATGATATACTCTGTATATAAGTTAAACAAGCAGGGTGACAATATATAGCCTTGACATACTCCTTTCCCGATTTGCAACCAGTCTGTTGTTCCATGTACAGTTCTGACTGTTGCATTTTGATCTGCATACATATTTCTCAGGAGACAGGTCAGGTGGTCTGGTATTCCCATCTCTTGAAGAATCTTCCAGTTTGTTGTGATCCACACAGTCAAAGGCTTTGGCATAGTCAATAAAGCAGAAGTAGATGTTTTTCTGGAACTCTCTTGCTTTTTTGATGATCCAACAGATGTTAGCAGTTTGATCTCTGGTTCCTCTGCCTTTTCTAAATCCAGCTTGAACATCTCGAAATTCACAGTTCACGTGCTGTGGAAGGCTAGCCTGGAGAATTTTGAGCATTACTTTGCTAGCGTGTAAGATGAGTGCAATTGTGCAGTAGTTTGCACATTCTTTGGTATTGCCTTTCGTTGGGATTGGCATGAAAACTGACCTTTTCCAGTCCTGTGGCCACTACTGAGTTTTCCAAATTTGCTTGCATTTTGAGTGCAGCACTTTCACAGCATCATCTTTTAGGATTTGAAGTAGTTCAACTGGAATTCCATCATCTCCACCAGCTTTGTTCGTAGTGATGCTTCCTAAGGCCCACTTGAGTTTGCATTCCAGGATGTCTGGCTGTAGGTGAGTGATCACACCATCGTGGTTATCTGGATCATGTAGATTTTTTTGTATAGTTCTTCTGTGTATCCTTGCCACCTCTTCTTAGTATCTTCTGCTTCTGTTAGGTCCATACCATTTCTGTCCTTTATTGTGTCCATCTTTGCATGAAACGTTCCCTTGGTATCTCTAATTTTGTTGAAGAGATCTCTAGTCTTTCCCACTCTTGTTTTCTTGTATTTCTTTGCATTGATCACTGAGGAAGGCTTTCTTATTTCTCCATGCAAGCAAACAACTTGGAAGACCCAAAACAACCCCAAGGAAGAGGTTAAAAGCTGGAGGACTAACACCTGATTTCAGAAATTATTATAAACCTGCAGTATATAAAAACAACATAGTATTGGTGCAAAAATAAATAAATCAATGAAACAGAATAGAGAATCCAGAATCCGGAAATAAATCTATTCCTATATGACAACTGATTTTTGACAAAGGACAAATGTAATGCAGTGGAGAAAGGACAGCATTTTCAATAAGTAGTATCGGAACAACTGAATTTGTATATGCAAAAGAAAGACTATGAAGATGGAAAAGAAGGGAGAGCTAAGAAAGGAAAGTAATTGGAGCACGTCCTGCCCCCCTATTAATAAAAATTAACCCAAAATGGACCATTGACCTTGATGTAAGAGCTAAAACCATACAGCTCTTAGAAGAAAGCTAAGAGTAAATAAAGGAGTAAATCTTCATGACTTTATGTTTGTTGGTTTCTTAACCATAAAACCGAAAGCACAATCCATAACTAAATAACTGAATAAATTGGATTTTATCAAAATTAAAAACTTCTATTCTTCAAAGGACATTGTTAAGAGAAGAAGACAAGCCACATACCAGAAGAAAACATTGGCCAAGCATACATCTGATAAAGCACTTGCATCCAGAATAGAGAATTCCTTGGTGGTCCAGTGGTTAGGACTCTGTGCTTTCACTGTTGAGTGCAAAATCCTACAAGTCACATGGCTAAATAAAAAAGTAAAAACAAAAACACACTATATAAGGAATCCTCAAAGCGTTAGTCACTTAGTCGTGTCCGACTCTGCAACCCCACAGACTGTAGCGCACAAGACTCCTCTGTCCGTGGAATTCTGCAGGCAAGAATACTGGACTGGGTTGCCATTCCCTTTTCCATGGGATCTTCCAGACCCAGAGACAGAACCAAGTCTCCCTCATTACAGGTAGATTCTTTTCCACCAGAAAAGCCCTGCTGCTGCTGCTGCGTCACTTCAGTCGTGTCAGACTCTGTGTGACCCCATAGACGGCAGCCGACCAGGCTCCCCTGTCCCTGGGATTCTCCAGGCAAGAACACTGGAGTGGGTTGCCATTTCCTTCTCCAATGTGTGAAAGTGAAAAGTGAAAGTGAAGTCGCTCAGTCGTGTGCGACTACTAGCGATCCCATGGACTGCAGCCTACCAGGCTCCTCTGTCCATGCAATTTTCTAGGCAAGAGTACTGGAGTGGAAAGCCCTAAGAATCCTCAAACTCCACAATTAAATAAAATTTTTTTAATGAAAGGAGGCAATATATTCAAACAGACATTTCACAAGAAGAAACAGTTGGCAAATAAACACATGTAAAGATGTTCAACTGCAGTAGTCATGAAGGAGATTTAAATGAAAACTACAATGAGATACTACTACATGCCTCTTAAAACAGCTGCAGTTAGAAAGGCCTGCCACACCAATGTTGATGACTGTGTGGAGGAACTGATACTCTCATACACTGTGGGTAAGAAAGTTACATAGTACAACCACTTTGGAAAACAGTATGGCAGTTTCTTTAAAAATTAAGCATATTAACCAGCCAGATTAACCAGCCACTCCTCTCCAAGGTGACTACCCAGGAGAAAAGGGAATATATATACAGAGAAACACGTGTATACAAATGTTCATAGAGCCTTATTTATAATACCCAAGAGCTGGGGGTGGTGGGAAACAAAAGTCGATTGAAAGATAAATCGATAAACATGTCTTGGTACATCCCGTACAATGGAATATGACCTAGAATGAAAGAAGATGAACGGTTAAGACACATAACAGCTGGATGAATCTCAAGAGAATTATGGGGAGTGAAAGAAACCAGACGAGGGAGGGAAGGCCTTGGATCAGTGACTGCTGGGGAGGAAGGCGGGGCTGTAGAGCGCACAAGGAAACTTCAGTGGTGATGGATTTATTTAGTCCCTTGATGGCAGTGGACGCTTTTGTGGTGTGTATATTAAGTCAACATTTAACATATTGTTCAGTGTAGTTTATCATATGCCAATGAGGGGTCAACAAGTCTCTCTTTTTCAGATGCTCAAGAGCACGCACGGGGTCAGCAGAGAAGCCCTGGCCAGATCTCTTGGCTGGAGCCGCCAAGTTCACCCCACCCCCACACAGCCCCTAGATGGCCAAAGTCTGTTGGCAGGAGCTATGTGTGTGAAAATGATGGCTGGAATAGCTGGAATTCTTTATATAAATTCCAGGAAATCCAGGGACTTCTGGGCACCATATGAAAACATAAGAGAAAAAAAAATGGCTCATTTTCTGAGAAAAATGAAGCATATTTTACAGGGTCATGGAGCCTCTGAAATACCACCAACAGCCATTTTTCTTGATGCTTACTGGGACTCGGGATGGTGGATGTGGGGAAGAGAAAACCCCAGTTCTTCCCCTTTCCAGCCAAGGTTTCACACAAAGACCATCCTGGCACCCTGGAGGCTGGCAGGAGGAGACCCAGGAGAAGGAACTCCTACAGGCAACTGGGGAGGTGGTGCAGGTTGGTGCAGGACTCCAGTCTAGTAGATGTCTCAACCTTGGAGACAGGGGAAGTTAAGTTGTTAAGGGCAGTCAGCAGGGGAACACCAATGTGACCTTGGAGGAAGCTGTGTCACCTGCACCTTCCCTGACACGTAGACAAAGGTGGGGCTTTTCCCTACAAGGGCAAGCTCTTCTTTTCAGGTCTTGACACACATACATGCCTATGCAGCTGCCCTGGCTGTGGGCAAGAAGCAGATCCAGCAGCCTGTCCTTCTGAGCAAATCAGTCTATTAGCTGAGCTTTCATTTTATAGTAAGCTGTTTTCCATTCAACATGTATTGAGTGTTACCACTTGCCAAGCGCTCTTGACTTTGGGAATCCTAGCCTTCATGGAGCTTACAGTCCAGTTGGGAAAACAGACCATATACGAAACAAATAATAAACATACAAGTGTCACATGGCTGTAAGTGCCGGGGAGAAAATAAAGCAGAGACAGGCGAGGAGACAGGAGAGAGGAAGGGGTGGTGGGTGGAGCTAGGAGGGGAAGGGGTGGAGTTACCCAGAAGCTCTGGTGTGACAAGCCCTCTTCCCTCCTGTGATGGTTTTTCACCCTGATCTTAGAACAGACAACAAGGAATCAGGGTAAACTTTGTTGTTTCCCCAGCAGCTGTACCCAAGGCCCGCTCATAATCTCAGCTGCTTTTCCTGGACAGGAGGAGGGCATCATGGCAACCCCCTTCCCCCAGCTGCCCCATCACAGGATATTCCTGGGGCTGCCCATCCCTGAGCCCAGTGATGAACGAATTACCCCTGGAACTGAGTACTGTCCTCATCTCTCTGCCAAGACTCATCCCGCTAACCCTACTTCTTAAATTCAGAGAGGTCATGGCCCACAGTCTCACTATTTCCTGAGTTGTTACCACATACCTTCCAGTTATTCAGGCTGCTTCTCTGCCCATGGTCATGACACACAGGTTTCCATTTCCTTGCCTTTTCTTCCATGCCACTCCTCGCCTCAAATGCCCTCCTCCCATTCAAACATTTTTCAGAGGCTGGAGGAGGGAGGCTCCAGTGGGAGGGAATATATATATATAATTATGACTGATTCATGTTGGCGTATAGCAGAGACAACCACAACACTGTAAAGCAACTACCCTCCACTTGAAAAAAAAGAAAATTAAAAGAAAAAAAATTTTTTTCGTACACAAAGTTAAAGCTGTAGCCCACCTGTTTCCAGAACCCCTCCCTGCCCATGGCGGCTCTATGAAGATGCTCTTCTTGATTTCCAACAGCACGCAGTGTCTGAGCCTCAGTTGAGGCAACATGGTCTCTGCAATTTACAGTTATCCCCTTACAGTTAGCCTGATCTCTCTAACCGTCTTGGGTGTTCCTCCCTGAGATGCAAGCTCGTGCTGAGCACACAAAAGGTATGCCACAAATCTAGCCCATTTTTCCCTCAAAAATAAGGCTTTGCTTTCTCCAAATTTCCCCCTCTCTAGCCTGAGAAATGAAAATGGTTTGGAAAATTCCAGCTTGGGAGTGTTCAGACTTATTTGAGTTGTGCAAGTGGGAAAAAATGTGCTTTTCCCAAAATTAACAAATTCCCCCAGCCTTTCTTCTGAAAGCAGTTCACAAACATCTGAGCCCAGTGTGTAAGCTGTCCAGTTTCTCCATCTCTGTAAAGAATGAATTGCCCTGCTGTTTGTATGTCACAGGCACACAAGCAGTTTTGAGAGAATGAGGAGGATGGAATCAGAGTAGAAGTGAACAGATCTTTCAAATGAAGCAAGTGGCAGGTGGAGAGTGACGAGTCCTCTGATGTCCAGGTCCCAGCACAAGTTCTTGACGCCAGTGTGCCCCTGCCCGTCCCTATGCTCCCTCTGCATTTATCCAAATTCATTCCTTCATCCAAACACAGGGATTCCCTGGTGGTCCAGTGGTTAAGACTCTGCTCTTTCACTGACAAAGGTGCAGGTTCAATCCCTGGTTGGGGAACTAAAATCCCAAAAGCCACTCGATTTGGCCAAAAAAAGAAAACAAATCAATAAACACTAATTGAAAGTCAAATGTGGCTGGCAGTTTCTAAAATGGCTCCCAATGATCGCACTTCCTGGTATTTATGTTCTTGTGTCATCCCTTCCCCTTGAGTGTACACCGGACCTAGCAACTTCTTGTTGTTGTTGTTCAGTCTCTAAGTTGGGTCCGACTTTCTGCAATCCTGTGGACTGTAGCTTGCCAGGCTCCTCTGTCCATGGGGTTTTTCCAGGCAAGAATACTGGAGTGGGTTGCCATTTCCTTCTCCAGAGGATCTTCCCAGACCAGGGATTAAGCTCACATCTCCTGCACAGGCAGGCGGATTCTTTACCACTGAGCCACCAGGGAAGCCCAGAGACTTGCTTCTAATGAGTAAAATGCAGCAAAAAGTGATGGGACATCACGTCCAACGTGAGTTTACAAAAGATGGTAGCTTCCACCTTGCTCACTCTCACTGTGGCTCTCCTTGTTTATTCATTTTAATGAGGTCAGCTGCCCCACTTTGAGATATCCTATGAGGGCAGACTCTGGCCAACACATTGATGGCAGCCTAGTGAGAGATGCCGAGCCAGAGGATCCAGCCAAACTGCCTCCAGGGTCCTGTCCATAGTAGCTGCAAGACAGTAAATGTTGTTGTTTGAAGTCACTAACTTTGGGGGTAATTTATTATGAAGCAACACATAAGGCATACACCAACGATGTGTCAACATCATTTTTGGTCCTGGGACATAGCAGAGGACAAAACATACATAAAACTCTGCACTCATGTAACTAACAGCCTGGTGAGGGGAGGTAGATGATAAACAAGCCCTAGTTACAGGGAAAAGCAAAGCAGTGACAGGGAATGGGAAATTGCCAGGGTCTCGGGTAGGCGGTACGTGGCAGTGACAATAGTCGTAGAGTATTTGGAAAGATCTTCCTGAGAAGGTGGCATTTGAGCACAGCCCAGCAGTGAAAGCATGAGCCACAGGCTAGCCCAGGGAAAAGTGTTCCTTTCAGAAGGAACAGTCTAGAATACATTCTTTTGCTCCACAAAATAACAGAGAAGGAAAGGCTTTAAGCTTCTCTTTTTAGCCTGTAGAAAAATAACTGAGCACAAGCATCCCACCAGAAATGCACTCCAACTCTCCTCCTGCCCCAGAGAGAGCTCCAGGTCCAGACAGAGCTAAGCTGTGTTTTTGTTTTGTTTGTTTCCTAGGACCTCAATATAGGCAGTTATTCACCTTGGCAGGTGGGGCTTCTGTGATTTTGAGGAGAGGAAAAGTGAAAGTAAAGTGCAGGTGTTAGCCACTCGGTTGTGTCTGACTCTTTGCAACCCCATGGAGGCCAGGCTTCTCTGTCCATAGGATTTCCCAGGCAAGAATACTGGAGTGGGTTGCCTTTTCCTTCTCCAGGGGATCTTTCCAACCCAGGGATCAAATGCTGATCTTCTGCATACAGGCAGATTCTTTACCATTGAGCCACCAGGAAAGCCCTTCGGGGGGAAAGGGAGGAAAGAACTGTCTCATGTCTCTCCATCCCACCCTCTACTCCACCCTGGAATGACTTTCCAACTCGGCACAGAAAATGGGATGTAGAGGTTGGGTGGCTGGGACCCTGGACCAGAGGGATACATCTGGAGAAGACCGGAACTGTCCCATTCACTTTGGGATACCCAGGGCCAGCTACCAATTCACATTTGACCAGACTTCCCCGAGGGTCTAAGACATCCATCCAGAGTCATGCTAGTGGCTGAGAGCTGACTGAAAACAGGGATATGATGACCATTCACTGCTATCCATGCAGCCCTTAGGTTTATCTGAGGATTCCAAGGGGAGAGCAGCTCACAAAATGATTTTGAGTTGCTCTGGGAAGAAAGCAAGCCTGATAAAGCTATCCCATTGTGTGTGAGTGGAGTGGTTCTCCTTCTCACCCCACCTGCCCAGAGTGAGGCTGGACCCCAGAACTGTCCAGTGGAGATGCCAATTTGTGAGACAGGGTGCCAAGTGCAGCTCTCCTGTCCAAATCTGACCAGGATGAAATCTGATCCTTGCCCTAGTCAGAATCGAATTGTCCCACCCTGGCTTTACTTGATGCCTGTCCCACCTAAGAAAGAAGGGATGAACTTTCTATCCTGCCCATGCTATCCAGGACAGCCTGGCTCTACAGGGGTCTTACCTTGGAAGCCAAGAGTGCTCTGCTTCTCCAAACAGGGAAGAAGGACAAAATAAAGACATTTCCAATCAATAAAAACCGGGAGATTTTGTCATCAAGGAACATTTAGAGAGCAAAAGGAAAATGACTCCAGGTGGAAGCAGAGAGATGAAGGAAAGAATAGAGAGCAATGGAAAGGGTAAATAAATGGTAACACTAAATAAACAGTGATAATATATAAGAAAATAATAACAATGTCATATTATTAAAGTATACACGGAATTAAAATACATGACAATGGGAGCACAAAAGATGGGAAGGGAATAATTAAAATTAACAAAAGTGTGCTAAATCTGTGTGCAGTGCAGGAGACCTGGGTTCAATCCCTTGGTCGGAAAGATCCCCTGGAGAAGGAAAAGGCAACCCACTCCAGTATTCTTACCTGGAGAATCCCCATGGACAGAGGAGCCTGGCCTCCATAGGGTTGCAGTCCATGGGGTCGCAAGAGTTGGACACAACTTGGCGACTGAACCACCAAAGTACACTAATATTTTTGCATTGTCCTGGAAATGGTAAAAGTATTAATTTACATCAAACTTTAATAAGGGTACATATTGTAATCTCTAAGCTGATCACTAAAAAACAATTTAAAAATTCATAATTAATAAGTTAAATGGGATGGAATAATAAAAAGTGTTCAGAAAGCAAGAAAGGAGGAAAAAAGAAACAAAAACAAATGAAACAAATAAAACACTGATGATGAAATGATGGATTTAAACCCAAGATATTAGTAACTTTACTAAATATAACTGAGCTAAATGTTCCAATTAAGATGAAAGTTTATCAAACTGGATATTTTTAAAGGAAGGCCGACTCAGGGAGCATGCACCCCTTTGCCTTGTTCCCCTTAGCCTTAATCCTTTTAATTATTGGGAGGCTGACTTGATAACTGGAGCCTCAGTGGTCATCTCACAACCACGATGCTGAGGCTAGAAGCTGCTGGCAAAGGATGGAGGAGCATAAAGATAAAAGGAACCTGAGACCCTAAAGATGCTGTGGAGATACCATACCAGTCCTAGACGACACACCTCCAACATCATGCTTTGCGAAAGAAAAATCCCTAATTTAAGTTGTAGTCACGTCGTGTGTGGTGTCCAATGCTCCTGACTAAGCACAATTCCTGATATGTAAGGTTGAGGACATTACATCTGCAAAATCCACCTGATGTCAGATACTAAACTTAAACCAGTTAAAATCACTGGGTTGTGTACCATGTAAAACCTCTAATGAGCACAGTGTTGCTTCACTGCAGGAGCAGAGGCCGCTTGACCAATCAGACTGCGAGGGAGTTTAATGGATTTGGACCAGCCACACGAATGCCTGTCTCTCCTACCCAGAGGGATGTTGCTATGGTGCTTTATGATGTGCTTAGTGGCTCAGTCATGTCCGACTCTTTGAGACTCCATGGGCTGTAGCCCACCAGGCTCCTCTGTCCATGGGGATTGTCCAGGCAAGAATACTGGAGTGGGTTGCCATGTCCTCCTCCAGGGGGTCTTCCCAACCCAGGGATCGAACCCAGGTCTTCCACATTGCAAGTGGTTTCTTTACCATCTGAGCCACAAGGGAAGCCCATGAATACTAGATTGGGTAGCCTATCCCTTCTCCAAGGGATCTTCCAGGCCCAGGAATCGAACTGGGATTTCCTGCATTGCAGATGGATTCTTTATAAGCTGGGCTATCAGGAAAGCCCATGGTACTTTATAAACAACTTAAATTAATTGGGAGTGGGGGATTGATTTCTTGTAAGTCGCTAATAATCATTTAAAAAAAATAAAACAGAAATCTTCCCATGGCAAAAACAGTGTCCATGAATTCATTGCATCCATTCACCAAATATTTTATAGAACTTCTTAACATGCCAAACACTGTTTAGCCAGCAGTGATGCAGCCATGAGCAAATCACACAAAGCTCCCTGGCTTCTTTCAGTTCACCTTCTAGTGGGGGAAAGAAATGATAAACAAATGCATAAGTTAGATCAGTTGCATGTAGAATGGCAATAAGTTGATGGAGGGGGTAAAATGGAGGATAGAGAACAGGGAATAGGGTAGGTTGCAGTTTATGTAATGATTATTCAGTATAATTAGGGAAGATCATACTGAGAGGGGATGCTTGATAAAAGATCAACACGGAGAAGGAAGGAGACAGATGACGTGTGCAAAATCTTTCAACCCACTCATGGCAAAGCAAGAGGAAATATTCTGGAAAATACAACTTATCCTAGTGGATGACTTTAGCTGAGGGTGTTGCTTGCTTCAGAACTGTCCCTAAGTCTTGAAAAGGGAAAAAAGTGAAAGTGTTAATTGCTCAGGCGTGTGCGACTCTTTGCAACCCCAAGGACTGTAGCCCGCCAGACTCCACTATCCTTGGAATTCTCTAGGCAAGAATATTGGGGTGGGGAGGGGCAATTGGGTATATGGGTGGTCCCCCTGCAAAGTGGGGGAAGGTGAAAATTTGCAGAACTACTCTGTGGTAAGAGTAATTGTTACACACATTCTGGTGGCCATTAGAAAGGTGGTTCCATTTAATCCTCAGAACAACTCTATGTGTGAGGTGGGTGCTATTTTGATGCTTTTTTACACAAGATGAGAAGGAGACTTGTCTTTTGGAAAAGGTGGCAAAGCCAGTAAGTGGGGAGGCAGCTCCCTGAGCTGATGTTCCCAGCACATCACAAACTCACCCATCCAATCTCCAGGGCCTGCCCATCAGGCCGACATCCCAGGAAGAGCAGGGGTTAAAGCAAGTGAGGCAAAAGTAAAGAGAAATAGCCTTAGGAAGCCATGGCTCCCTGAGCTAAGCGTCTCCCTCCTCCTCTTATGGCAGCCCTGATGGGTTCTGTGGGTCCCAGGGCCCAGTGGCAGCGCAGGTGTAGGGAGCAGTGGGCCAGGTCTCAGCACTCAGGGCTTTGTAGTTGCAGAGACTAGAGCCTCAGCCCTCACCTCAGCCCCATCACCCTCCATCCCAACTCCCCTCTTCAACAGCTTCCCTGCACCTCCCTCCCTAGGCCCTTGCTCCTCATGGTAAGGAGGCTGCGGAGCAGACACTTTCTTGGCAGTGCCTTTATGAACCCCGACTCAAAGGAAGGGGTCTGGAATGTGCAGGGGACTCTCCTAGGGAACCCCAACTGGACCCTGCTCAGTCCCTCTAATCTGCTCATTGTAAACAGGCCACGTCAGCCTCCAGGAGCTGGACCACAGCATGTGCCAGTCCGTGAAGATGTCTGATCAGCAGGATGCTCCTCAGTGCTCCACTCCCCTTAATGGAGGGAGAGAGGGGGTTTCAAGTCACTGCACAGGAGGGGAGACCCAAAGTTCTCTCTCTTTTCTCCCCCTCCCATTTACCACTACAGCCCAGTGAGGGTAACTCCTCTTCACAGGCAAGGGGCTGAGGCAGAAGTGAGATGGTCACAGGCTCAAGATTGTACCGATGCAAAAGCCCTGGCTCGTAACCACTATGATGTCTTGCCCTCCCTGCCTCCACCCCATTTTTCCCTATCTGACCTGTTAGCCCTCCCTCTGTCTTCTTCCTTTCTTCTTTTCCTCTTGCCCTTTCTTCTTTGTGTGCATTGATCCAACAGTTATTTATAAGTCAGCTGTTTTGTACTGGGCACTGTGCTAGGCATCAAGAATAAAGCAGTGAAGGAAAACAGTCCTTCCCCATCAAGTTTACATTTTACTGGGGGAAGATTGACAATGAGGACACCATCTAACACATAAAGCATGAGGTGATAATGAAACCACTGGTTGCTGTGAAGGGAACAAGCAGAGGGATGTGTGGGAGAGTGGCATGTTTTCAGCCGGGTGGTCAGGGACGGCCTCTCTGAGGAGCTGACATTTGAGATCCGACATGAAGGAAGAGAAGGCATAGCCACGGGCAGAGGTGGAGCCAGAGCGTTCCAGGTGGTGGGAGCTGCAGGTGCAAAGGCCCCAGGGTGAGGGATAGAAGGAGTATGTCTGGAGAACCGTGAGGTCCAGGGAGAGGGGGCAGGAGAACTGGGGAGTGGGGGGAGTCATGCGGAAAAGACAGCCCACAGGTAAGGTTTCCAGGAGAGGAGCTACTGTGGTCTAAGTCATGTCTCTGAAAGGTCACTCCAGCTGCAGTGGGGAGACTCGGTTGAAGGGGGCAGGAGTGGAAGCGAGGACGTGAGTGAGGACGTGATTGCAGAGCCAAAAGGGAGAAGGCGGTGGTGTGGACCGGAATGAAAGCCTAGAGCTGGAGAAAAGTGGGTGTTTGCAAGGCATCTCCTAAGTGCCAGGTGCCAAGACCTGAGTAAGACCCATGTCCCTGCCTTTGCAAGGTGTCTGATGAGAAGACGGCCAAGAACAAGGCCACTGGAGTGCTGATTAAGGTGTGAAGAGAGGGGTCTCTCCAGGCGCAGGGGACCAGGGGGAGGGTCCAGCTCCACCTCAGTGGAGACAGGGGCTGTGAGAGAGCATAGGGGTCAATTCTAAACCTGCACCTACTGCAGATACAGATGACAGCGCCTGCAGCTGGGCCCAGGGCCCTGCCAGTGGATCGCACCGTGACACCAACAGTGGCTATAGAAGGAAATGGAGAAGGAAATGGCAACCCACTCCAGTATTCTTGCCTGGAGAATCCCAGGGACGGAGGAGCCTGGTGGGCTGCCATCTATGGGGTCGCACAGAGTTGGATACGACTGAAGTGACTTAGCAGCAGCCGCAGCAACATAGAAGGATAGCAATGAACAGCACGAGCAAAGGGTTCATACATGTCAACCTAAAAGCTGGCGGCAGGGACTTCCCTACTGGCCCAGTGGCTAAGACTTCCTGCTCTCAAGGCAGAGGGCCCAGATTCAATCCCTGGCCAGGGAACTGAATCCCACACGTCACAGCTAAGAGTTTTCATGCCACAGTTGAAGATCCCACAAGCCCAAACTAAGACCCAGCACTGCCAAATAAATAAATATCTTTAAATAAAATAGAAGCTGGCAGTAAAGCTATTCATATTTAGCAACTTAGAGAATGGGATCCCTCCCAGTAGGCAGTTGGCTTTTTCAAGAGGTCAGTAGACTTCCTCCCAGTCATCACCAAGCTGAGTCCTTAAGGACACATTGGGTCTCCCAGGGACCCTCAGGGTGGCCCCAGGAGATACATGTTCAACGAAGAGAGAGACCAAGAGGAGGAGGTCTGAGGACTTGTATCACTGACTTATTACCCACGCAAGTGAACCACCTTGGGGGAGTATCCTCCAGGCCTGGTCAATACCTCCGAAGACTGCAACCCCAACAACATCTTGACTGCAACCTCATGAGAGACTCTGCAGCCAAACCACCTTCTCATGTAGAAGATTTCATTAAACTATCACAAAAAAACCCTTGAGGTGAATATTATCCGTGGTGTCCAGCAAATAGTAGATTAGTGTATGCTTCCCCGGTGGCGCTAGTGGTAAAGGAATCCTCCTGCCAATGCAGGAGACAGGAAAGATGCAGGTTCGATCCTTGGGTCAGGAAGATCCTCTGGAGCAGCTCTAGTATTCTTGCCTGGAAAATTCAATGGACAGAGGAGCCAGATGGGCTACAGTTCATGGGGCCCCAAAGAGTTGGACACGACTGAGCACAAGCCTTCTAGTACAAGCCTGTATAGTCCATGGAGTCGCAAGGTGTTGGACTTTCACTTTCACTTCACAGGCAGCAAAGGCAGCAATAATAAATAAACCCCAAATTACAAAAACAAGAAATGTATTCTTTTCTCACAAAGTCTCCCTGGGGGAGGACAAGGTTCCTATAATGTGAAAATTCAATGAATTGGTTACTGTATTAGTCAGGATTCTCCAAAGAAACAGAACCAATGAGATGTGTGTGTGGAGGCAGAAAGAGAGAAACTGATTTATTTTAAGGAATTGAGTAACATGATTGTGGGGGCTGACAAGTCCAAAATCTGTAGATTAGGCTGGCAGGTTGGAAATTCCAGTAAGAATAGATGTTGTCCTTTGAAGGCAGTCTGGAAGCAAAATTCCTTCCTTTTCTGGGGTTCTCAATCTTTTCTCTTAAGGTCTTCAACTAATTTAATGAGACCTGCTTTCATAATCAGAGAAGGCAATGGCAAGCCACTCCAGTACTCTTGCCTAGAAAATCCCATGGATGGAGGAGCCTGGTGGGCTGCAGTCCGTGGGGTCGCTAAGGGTCGGACACGACTAAGCAACTTCACTTTCACTTTTCACTTTCACACATTGGAGAAGGAAATGGCAACCCACTCCAGTGTTCTTGCCTGGAGAATCCCAGGGAAGGGGGAGCCTGGTGGGCTTCCGTCTATGGGGTCACACAGAGTCGGACACGACTGAAATGACTTAGCAGCAGCAGCAGCAGAGGCTTTCATAATGGAAAGTAATATGCTTTGAAAATGTTGTGTTAGTCACTCAGCTCAGACTCTTTGTGACTCCATGGACTGTAGCCTGCCAGGTTCCTCTGTTCATGGGGATTCTCCAGGCAAGAATACTGGAGTGGATAGTCATTTCCTTCTCCAGGGGCTCTTCCCAACCCAGGGATCAAACCCAGGTCTCTTGCATTGCAGGCAGATTCCTTACCATCTGAGACACCCGATAATCCCAATCTGCCTTATTTGAAGTCTACTGATTTAAATGTTAATCACTTCAGAATACCCATACAGCAGCATCTAGATTGTTGTCTGGTAAAATAACTGGGTACTATAGAGTGCCTGATGAACTCTGGACGGAGATTCGTGACATTGTACAGGAGACAGGGACCAAGACCATCCCCATGGAAAAGAAAAGCAAAAAAGCGAAATGGCTGTCTGAGGAGGCCTTACAAATAGCTGTGAAAAGAAGAGAAGCGAAAAGCAAAGGAGAAAAGGAAAGATATAAGCATCTGAATGCAGAGTTCCAAAGAATAGCAAGGAGAGATAAGAAAGCCTTCCTCAATGATCAATGCAAAGAAATAGAGGAAAACAACAGAATAGGAAAAACAAGAGACCTCTTCAAGAAAATTAGAGATTCCAAGGGAAGATTTCATGCAAAGATGGGCTCGATAAAGGACAGAAATAGTATGGACCTAACAGAAGCAGAAGATATTAAGAAGAGGTGGCAAGAATACACAGAAGAACTGTACAAAAAAGATCTTCATGACCAAGATAGTCACGATAACGTGATCACTGACCTAGAGCCAGACATCTTGGAATGTGAAGTCAAGTGAGCCTTAGAAAGCATCACTACTAACAAAGCTAGTGGAGGTGATGGAATTCCAGTTGAGCTATTTCAAGTCTTGAAAGATGATGCTGTGAAAGTGCTGCACTCAGTATGCCAGCAGATTTGGAAAACTCAGCAGTGGCCACAGGACTGGAAGAGGTCAGTCTTCATTCCAATCCCAAAGAAAGGCAATGCCAAAGAATGCTCAAACTACCGCACAATTGCACTCATCTCACACGCTAGTAAAGTAATGCTCAAAATTCTCCAAGCCAGGCTTCAAGAGTATGTGAACCGTGAACTCCCAGATGTTCAAGCAGGTTTTAGAAAAGGCAGAGGTGCCAGAGATCAAATTGCCAACATCCGCTGGATCATGGAGAAAGCAAGAGAATTCCAGAAAAACATCTATTTCTGCTTCATTGACTATGCCAAAGCCTTTGACTGTGTGGATCACAATAAGCTGTGGAAAATTCTGAAAGAGATGGGAATCCCAGACCACCTGAGCTGCCTCTTGAAAAACCTGTATGCAGGTCAGGAAGCAACAGTCAGAACTGTACATGGAACAACAGACTGGTTCCAAATAGGAAAAGGAGTACATCAAGGCTGTATATTGTCACCTTGCTTATTTAACTTCTATGCAGAGTACATCATGAGGAACACTGGGCTAGAAGAAGCACAAGCTGGAATCAAGATTGCCGGGAGAAATATCAATAACCTCAGATATGCAGATGACACCACCCTTATGGCAGAAAGTGAAGAGGAACTCAAAAGCCTCTTGATGAAAGTGAAAGAGAAGAGTGAAAAGGTTGGCTTGAAGCTCAATATTCAGAAAACAAAGATCATGGCATCTGGTCCCATCACTTCATGGGAAATAGATGGAAAAACAGTGGAAACAGTGTCAGACTTTATTTTTTTGGGCTCCAAAATCACTGCAGATGCTGATTGCAGCCATGAAATTAAAAGACACTCCTTGGAAGGAAAGTTATGACCAACCTTGATAGTATATTAAGAAGCAGAGACATTACTTTGCCAACAAAGGTCTGTCTAGTCAAGGCTATTGTTTTTCCCGTGGTCATGTATGGATGTGAGAGTTGGACTGTGAAGAAGGCTGATCACCGAAGAATTGATGCTTTTGAACTGTGATGTTAGAGAAGACTCTTGAGAGTCCCTTGTACTGCAAGGAGATCCAACCAGTCCATTCTAAAGAAGATCAATCCTGGGTGCTCATTGGAAAGACTAATGCTAAAACTGAAACTGCAATACTTTGGCCACCTCATGCGATGAGTTGACTCACTGGAAAAGACTCTGATGCTAGGAAAGGTTGGGGGCTGGAGGAGAAGGGGACGACAGAGAATGAGATGGCTGGATGGCATCACCAACTCTGTGGACATGAGTTTGAGTGAACTCCGGGAGTTGGTGATAGACAGGGAGGCCTGGAGTGCTGTGATTCATGGGGTCGCGGAGAGTCGGACACGACTGAGCGACTGAACTGAACTGAACTGATAGCCTAGGTAAGCAAACACATAAAATTAGCCTCCACAGCTACCTTTTTCTTAGAAAAGGCTAATTAGATTGTTGCCTTTTATATAAATGAAGAACCCATATGTATTCTTTTTCTATGCATTAAAAAAAACCATCTGGGGGAAAAATTTGTTGCTATTCGATTTGCTGAGGAGGCAACATTGATATAAGATGCCAAGCATTTTATTGCATATCATTTCTTCATTCTACTTGTGTGTTACTGCACTATTGCCTCCTAAACAGACACCTCATATCCCACACTCATGCCCTACTCACCTCCAGACACACACTCACCCTATGCATCAGATGTCTGCATCAGAAGGCATGGGACGCAGGCCAAGCAGGCCTCTGTGTAATCTACATCGGCCTGCTGCAAACCTACGCACATTCCCAGGGTGTCTATGGACTTGCCAAGAACTATGAAGGCACCAGCATTTTGACAGAACCAATTTCCTGATCTTTGGCTTACCTGTAAAATCTCTTCAAACTGGTCTACCTGTGACTCCTGTGATAGAGATGCCCTGCTGGATTCCTTCCCTTCCTCCCTTCTCACTCTCAGCCTCTCCACTGGGCAAAGCAGGCTCACTCAAGTACATTGTCCCCCTGGGGTCAGAACTCTAAATAAGAGAACACTTAACTTGTATCATTGAGAAGTAGATCTCCAATAAAATGTTACTTTGTGTAATAATTATTTGTACTGAGAAATAGATTTTTATCATTGAGAAATAGATTTCCAATAAAATGTTATTTTGTTTAATAATTATTTGTCAAAATATGTAACATTTTGTTTTGATCATTCATATACTAATAAAGCTAAAGCTGAAGCTCCAATACTTTGGCCACCTCATGAGAAGAGTTGACTCACTGGAAAAGACTCTGATGCTGGGAGAGATTGGGGGCGGGAGGAAACGGGGACGACAGAGAATGAGATGGCTGGATGGTATCACCGACTCAATGGACATGAGTTTGAGTGAACGCCAGGAGTTGGTGATGGACACGGAGGCCTGGCGTGCTGTGATTCATGGGGTCACAAAGAGTCGGATACGACTGAGCGACTGAACTGAACTGATACTAATAATAATCATAGTAATAAAAATTCAGAATAGAAATGTTTAATTCCTAGAACTTCATAATCACAGATAATTTTTAAATGTTTCAAATTTTTTAGAAAAAAATTTTTAGTTCACATATAGTAGGTTTACAATGTTTCATATGTACCAGCAAAGTGATTCAGTTATACATATACATATTTTTTCTTGTCCATTATGGATTCTTTTAAGATATTGAATACAGTTACCTCTGGTATACTGTAGGTCCTTGTTGTTTATTTTATATATGGTAGAGTGTATCTGTTAATACCAAATTCCTAATTTATCCCTTCAATAAAAACATAAATAAAAGGGCTTCCCAGACATGGGTTCAATCTCTGGTTCTGGAAGATCCCACAAGCTGCAGAGCAACTAAGCCTGTGTACCACAGCTACCGAGACTGTGCCCCAGAGCCCAGGAGCCCCAGCTCCTGTAGCCCGTGTGCCCCGGAGCCCAGGAGCCCCAGCTCCTGAAGCCCTTGTGCCCCGGAGCCCGGGAGCCCCAGCTCCTGAAGCCCGTATGCCCCGGAGCCTGGGAGCCCCAGCTCCTGTAGCCCGTGTGCCCTGGAGCCCGGGAGCCCCAGCTTCTGAAGCCCGTGTGCCCCACAGCCCGGGAGCCGCAGCTACTGAAGCTCGTGTGGCCTAGAGCCTGTGCTCTGCAACAAGAGAAGCCACTAAATGACAAGCCTTTGCACTGCAACTAGACAGTAGCCCCCACTCACCTCAACTAGAGAAAAGCCAGCACAGCTAGAAAAAAAAAAAAAATCAATTAATTAAATTATTTTTAATATATACATTTAAAAACTTTAATTTACATTTTTATTGAAAAGAGATACAATGAGGGATCATTAAAAGATGTTCTAACATAAAAATATATTAGAAGAGAAAATTTTCTGTGGAAAAGAAAATAGAAATACAATTTCAGGAAGAGAAAAACTAACTAGAATTTCTGATTTTTTAAAAAAGGACCTGTCATGTAATTTTTTTTCCTAATGCATATTTCTGTGTATCAAACTATCATAATATTTAGATCCCATATGATACATTTAAAAAAGAAATTGAGCAGTCTTTTTTCTTTTTTTTTTTGAGCAGCCTTATTTTTAAATATCATTTGTACTGAAAATCACATCAGTTGGAACTATCTAAACTGAATGCTAGATAGTTAAATGTTAACTTAAAAACCTGCTAGACGTAAAAAAATGTTGAAAACTGTTGGGTATATGTGAGAAAATATTTCAAGGCCACTGGCCTACAGTATTCCTCCACATACCAGATGGAGCCCACCCAGCCTCTCCTAGGCCCACAGTCATGTAGCCTGGCTCCTGTCAAGTTTATCAGTGGTGTCCATGGGTATCTAGATGGTGATTCTTGCCTCATCGTCATGCTTGGAAAAATGAATGTCCCCTGGAAGCAACATCCCACTATGTCCCAGGCAGTGCCAGGTACTTCTTATCTTATTATGAATGAATTCTCATAACAAATCTAAGGTTAAATACCATTTTTATTCTTGTTTAACACATGAGGAAACCGAGGCTTAGAGAAATTAAGTCACTTGTCCAAGGTCACCCAGAGAGTTTGTGGTCCATCTCCAATTCAAAAGGAAAGGCAAGCCACAGACTGGGAGAAAATATTAGCAAAATAAATCTTTCATTAAAAAAAAAAGTATGCAGAATAAAGAACTCAAATTCAATAAAAAGAAACACAATTTTTAATCAGGCAAAACATTTGAACAGACACTTCATAAAAGATGCATGATGGCAAATAAGGAAATGATGTTCAACATCACTGTTCATCAGAGTGCTGCAAGCTGAAATTATGATAAGACACCATTATGAACCCACTAGAATGAGTAAAAGTTTACAGGCTGATAGTACCAACTGCAGACAGATGTGGAATGACTAGACACCTCATCCATTCGCAGTGGGAATGTAAAATGGTTCAGCAGTTTGGAAGACTATGGTGGTATCTTATCAAGTTAAACACACGCTTTCCACATACCCAGCACTTTCATTTCTAGCTCCTCACCCAAGGGAAATAAAAGTGTGTGTCCAGAAAAGACTTGTATCTGAGTATGCATAGCAGCTTTATGTATAATAACCCCCAACTGGAAACTAGCCTTCCCAGGTAGAACAGTAGTAAAGAATCTGCCTGCCAATGCAGGAGACGCAGCAGACGTGGCTTCAATCCCTGGGTCAGAAAGATGCCTGAGAGAAGGCAATGGCAACCCACTTCGCATTCGTGCCTGAAAAACCCTATGGACAGAGGAGGCTGGTGGGCCACAGTCCAAAAAGTAGCAAAGAACTAGCCACAACTGAGCACAACCACATTACAAGACAAACATCAAAACGGTTTAATTTTGCTGTATGTTATACATGTCCTTACGTACTTTATATTACATCTTACTGAAAATTCTGGTATGCTTTTGTCCAGAAACAATGATAACTGATCTGCCTGACCCTGGGCCCTGCCTCTTCATCTTTCTGCCATCTCTTCCCCACAGCTGAGGTCCTTCTGTCTCTGCTGCCCGCAGAGAAAACACTCTCCATTCACCTCTCCAAGATGACTTCTTTGTGGTGGGGCCAGATTCCCTGTCTCTTTCAGCACCAGCCACTTGGATCTGGCTGCTTTGGGGAGGGGTCTTCCAAAAGGGTCTGAAAAAAGCATGCCAGAAAGCCAAGACCCACCAGGCTTCCAACAAAGTGTAGCCAAGAACTAGCCTCAATATGGGCTATATTCTTCACTCTCTCCAACTCCAGCACCATCTTATTTCCCACCAGGATGATAGACTGGATGTTTCAATTCTCCACTGCATGATACCTTTTCAGGCCAGTCTAATTTTTTCCAGCCTGTCCTCACCCATGTGGGTGCCTTAAACAAAGATATGTGGTTTCTTTCCTGCAGAAGTTTCTCAGACTCCACACAGGGTGATGCCACTGTGGATCTCTGTGAAGGAATGATGTTTATGGAGTCTCTCTGGCACATTTGACAGCTCGTGGAGCATCCCAAGGGTCAGCACCCACAAGCACACCCCGAGAGCCTCTTGCATGAAATAAGCCAGATATTGCAATGTTTCCCAAGTGACTCTTCATCCCCTACCCAATGAAACAATAGAACCTTTCCAACAGGACTGAAAGAGCAGAGACTTTGCCCTCTGGAGGCAGTGAAGATGGGCCTGGGAGTGTCTGTGTTCTCCACCCTCTCCTGTGACTGCACCAAGAAGAGAGGGGCCAGGTTGAGAGCAAGGACAGCTCCAGGCCAGCCTTCACCTGGAGACCTGGGTTTGGGAAGAAGTGGTGTCTGAGGGAGGATCATCCATCTCCTGGAGCTGCAACTCTGAAACCCCAAGCCTCAAGTCTTCCAGTCCAAGGTTTTAGCTGTAGACCTGCAGGGCCTGAGTAGCAGAGCCCCATGTGTCAAGGGGAGAACTCACCTCACAGAAGCACCCCCACTCCAGCTTATCCAGGGCAGATGAACAGGGATGTACAGCCCACAGCAGGGAAAGCTAGCCTTGAAGTTGTAGAACCAGCTCTACAACCCTGAGCTTGCCAAGTTCCTGCCCCAAGTGCACACACCAGTCCCAACATGGCCTGGAATGAACCATCTCTATGAGAAAAACCAAGAAGAGACCCAGTCCAGCCAAATTGAGAAGAAGGAGAGACCAGCACCTTCACCCTGGCTCTAACCCAGGCCCTACTTCCTGGACAGGAAAGACCTGAAAGGGAAAAGCCTAAACTCTCAGCGAAAGAAGGCTGGAGCAGAGAGCAAGAGAATGATGTCAACAAGATTCTGGAATGGAAAGCAGATAGATGAGATTTTAGCTTTCTCCCCACTGCTGAGTATTTAGGGAGGGAAAGAAGCAAGCTCAGTGGAGACTCAATCTTAGCAAATGGAGCCTCCAGCATCTCCAAGATAGGGGCCGGGGAGGCAGAAACCAGGCAGGTGGGCTAAAGGTCTTGTGAAAGGAGATCCTTCTCTTTTACCATGAGAAGAGATCTGCATCTTCCTCAGTACCTCTTCCCTGCCCCATCCTTGCCACCAGCTGGAGACACTGAAGGCTTCCGTAGCCCAGGAGTCTGGCTACCCCAACTCCCCAGACCCTCTTTGTTCTGCTCTCCAAACACAGGCAGCCAGGCAGCCAGCCTCCAGGCAGGAAATTCAGAGAATCCTTCTCTAGGAAACTGACTGGTTCAAGGGAACTGACCTACATATTTTGATACTTTGAGGGCCCCCACATCAAGGCCAGAACCATATCCCATCCTTGATCTGTGAGACCTGCCAAGAAACCAGCTCTGCATCCACATGGGGTTTCCTTCAGCTGTTAAACGCCTCCCTCTTAAATAGGACTGGACAGCCAAGATTCAAAGTCATTTGAGGGAAGCATTAACTACAAAAAAAGAGACCAAAACAAACAAACAGAAAAAGAAGAAGAAGAAGAACGCCAAGGAAACAGAGATAATGTGGAGATGGGAAAAAGAAAAACAATTTTCATTATAATCACCACTTCCAGAGGGAGAAGAGAAGATGGTTAATTCTTGTAATGAGAAAATGATGTTATAAAAGGGAACACTGGATAAGGAACAGCTCTTGAAAATTAGAAATGACAGGAAAAATATAGAAGGGTTGAAATATAAAGGGGTGGAAATTTCCCAGAAAAATGAAGGCAATAGGAAACAAGAATTTAAAAATTAGAGAAGCATTTTGGGAGTTCTAACATTTAAATAACTGGAGTTCCCAAAAAAGAGGAAACTGGAGGAAAGTAACAACAAAATCACTTGAGAAAATTTTCCAGGGCTTAGTTACCTGAGGTGCCAGAGTGATGGGCCCATCAAAGGCAAGAACAATAAAGAAAAACATCCCTGCAAAATGTCAGGACATCAGGCATGCCGAGAAAATGCTAGAAGCTTCCAGAGAGAGAAAAGTTTCTATCCAGAGATCAGTACTCAGAATCACATCATTTTTCTCAATAACAACACTGGAAGCAAGGGGGAAATGAAGCAACACTGTCAAAACGCACAGGAAAAAGCATTTCTAACCTAGAACTTATACCCAACCAACCATCAGTAGTATATGAGGGTAGAACAGAGACCCTCTGAGACAGAAAATGCTTTAAAAAAGTTTGCCTCCCAACAGTCCCATTTGTAGGAAGCTACCAGAAGATGAAGATAAGAAATCCAGAAAACAAGGAACCAAACAAATGAGAAGTGAGTGGAGGGCCCACAATGAAGATGAAAGGTGATCTCAGGATGAAAGCTGTTTGGTGGGACTAGAAAGCAGCCCATCCCAGCTCCCCAGGAGGGATGTCATCAAGGCCAAATGGACCTGATAGAACACAATGGGTCTACCATCACTTGAGTAGGGTTCTGTTTATCCATTTGGGCACAAATATATAGTATGCCAAGAAAATGAAAAAATAAGCCAGTATTTAACTCCAAGAAAAACAAAAGTTGTATAAGCAAGAAACTGTAATCATGGAAAAGTAGATGATTCAGCTATTAACAATATTTACTTAGCCACAATAACATTAACACTGGATAGCAATTTGACCAAAATGTCATGTCACCATGTGGAGGATGAAACAGAGAAGCGTGTGTGTGTGTGTGTGGTGAGAAGGAAGTAGTTGAAAGTAGATAAGCAGCACTTAAAACAGAAACACCATGAAATAGAAGAAGATTTTTTAGAAATTTAGGTGTAAATTCAGTAAATCTAAAAGACTTGAAAGTGGTTGTCTCTTGGGAATGAAATTTGGTGGGAAAAAGTACAAGAGGGCACCACTTCCTACATTGTGCTACTATCTGACTTCTTAAATTTTTTTTCTTTTTTATGGAGGTATACTTGACTTGCCTGATGGTACAGGGGATAATAACCCACCTGCCAATGCAGGGGACCAGGGTTCGTTCCCTGGTCTGGGAAGATTCCACATGCAGTGGAGGAGCTAAACCCATGTGCCTTAACTACTGAGCCTGCGCGCTAGAGCCTGGGAGCCACAAATACCAAGCTCCTGTGCTGCAGCTACTGAAGCCTGTACATCTAGAGCCTATGTTCTGCAACAAGAGAAGCCCCTGCTCTCCACAACTAGAGGAAGCCCACGTGCAGCAATAAAGACTCAGCACCACCAAAAATAATAAAATAACAAATTATTTAAAAATAAGTAGATAAAAGGACATACTTTGATAAACGTAGGCATGCGCACACCATAATCAACATAGTGAACATATGTAGCCCACCCCCAAAGTTTTCTCATGTCCCTTTGCAGTCCCTCCCTCCCAGGATCACTCCTGGACAGGGACATATGGGTGGCTGGGAGTCAGAATCCACCTGTAAAGGGCTTAACACCTCCTGCTTGTTTTGGTGAAACAGTGAGTCTTTGCTTCTAGTGAAGGTTCTCCAGATGCCAGGCTGGGAAAGATCTCGCAGGCCACCCTGGCCTTCAGCATTCAGTTTGAGAAGCACCTCCTTGTGGAAAGCTGCCTGACTTCCTCCTCGTGCCCAGATCCTCTCCTCCAGAACTCTCTTCTCTGCAATGTACTGGCCTCTTTCTCCCCGGCCTCCAGTGTCCCACGAGCTCTGCAAGGATGGAGACCCTTCGATTCAGAGGGCCTGGCTTAGAGCAGGGGCTCAGAAAATATTTGTTGAATGAATGCATGAAATATAAGACAAAAGAGATAAATGGAAGAGTGAACAGGTGAGCAAATAAAAGGTATTTTCCCAACATCAATGATACGATTGTACTAAAGATATAGAAAAGCAACAGGAGAGGCTGAGATGGAAGGAAAACTCAGAAGCACAACTGGAGCCATTCATTCCTTCTTAGAGGGGCCTGGGAGGTACATGTCCCTGGGATAAAACCTTGTCCCCAACATCCCCCCTGACCCTCTGGGACCCCAGGTCCACCTTGGGAGCCCTGGGCGGAGCTGTCCCTGGCAGCCAGGGATGAGGCTCACTAGGGGGCACCCTTCCATCACACTGGCCCTGCCCCAGCAGACACCGAAACCTACCCGGGCTCTTATCTACAAGGAACCTTGCAAATCTTGGGGCCTCCTCCCATTGCCTGTGGATTCTGACCAAGAGGGTCTTTCCAACCAGTGGTGAGCGTCTACCAAATCAGTATCTACTCAGAACTAGGTAGCTTTGCAGAAAAGGCAAGTGTCTGGGGTGAAGCTGACATTTCAAAATGATCTTCCCTCCTTTACTGCTTCAAATACACCAGCTCTGAGACCTCCATCCCATCACCTCCCTCAGCCTAAGGGCTGCCCAGATAAGAATACACTGAGGAGTGGACTCCTGCAGTTTTCTGTTTATTCACAATATCCACCTCTTTGTGGGGTGGGGCCGGTGGAGGTTCTGGGCAGTTATAGACCCCAGAGCAGGGGGAGTACATGGGGGTGGAGTACAGAGGCCCCTCCTCAGTGGGCCTTCACAGCCCACAGGAGTCATCTCAGCCCTGGGCCTGCAGGAGCTTCAGAAGCCAAGGGACACGGAGGGAGGTCAGGGGCTCAAGGGTGTGTATAATTTGGAAAGTCAGGGCTTCTTCAATTTTTAGGACTACACCCTCTTACCTCAATCATTGTGAGGTCTAATTTCAAAAATGTTCCAGCACTCTCCCAGCAGTCCAATGGTTAAGACTCCATGCTTCCATTGCAAGGGGCGTGGGTTTGATCCCTGGTCGGAGACTAAGATCCTGCATGCCACACATGGCTCAGATTTAATGTAAAAAAAAATAAAACAACAAAGACACGGACCAAGTGAAGCAACTGGTGCCTGATGGAGATTTGGGCCTGATGCCTGGAGTAGAAGGAGGGGTGGTGGGCGAAGGAGAGAGTTGGAGGGAAACCTGGGGTGGGGGAAGGTGGAGAATGGATCAGAAAGTAGACCACGGTGACTTGCAAAAGGACAAAGAGAAGAGGGCCCCCAGCTTAACTCTTGGAAGTAGAAATGGGAACTTCCATCCCAGTGTCCATGCTCTTCTCAGGAATTTGTTCCCTGCTCCGGATTCTGGTGGGCATCTTGCAACCCATAACTGGTCAAAGGACGTGTCCAGAAGGGAGGATTTCACAACTAGAGGTCTTGTTTTGATGTTGGTGCCTCTCCTCCACCAATCAACCATTTGGGAAGTAAGGGGACCATTCCCTTTTCAGCACAATGGGGGACCCAGGCTGCTAGAGTCCAGCTCAGAACTTGCCTTTATTTTTTCTGTGGGGTGCAGTGCAACACAGCTGCAGGGCCAGACTGAATCCATATCACACACGCAGACTCAGGCCTGAGCCCAGGCCCAGGTTATGTACGGATGAGGGTGTGTTCACCTAAGTTATGTACACACCTATGAGCCAGCCACTCCTCTGGGAGCCACACTCTCCAGAGCAAAGGCATCAAGCCTGGCTCACTCTGATACCTGGGTTACTTCTGCACCTTCTCTTTGCAGGCTTCTGGGTCCAGCCAGCCACACTGTCACCTGGGGAGAATCGTTGCCTGCAGGAAGAGGGGTTAAGGCAGAGGGGTCGGTGTGGACAGAGAGGACAAACCTGGGGGTTAGAAAGCACTGACTTTCTCGGCAACCCGCTTTTTCCTTGCTGTGTGTGTGTGTGCTGGCCGGCCAGCCAGCCTAGCACCCATTTCTGCACACCTGCCTCCGGCATATCTGAGCTGTGATGACCCTCTTACCCAACCACCCTGCAGAGCCAGATGTGGCTGCCAGCTCAGGCAGGCTCCACTGAGGCCCCTGCTCTTTGCCCTGCTCTTCCTGGGAGGCCCTGCCCTCCATCCTTCCCATGCAAAGAGAAGGCCAAAAGAAGAACAAAAATGTGTGTAAATTTCCCATCCAGGCTTTGGGAGCCCTCTCCCCATTCTGTCTCAAGAACACAGAGGTAAGCAGTCAAGGGGTCCCTTTTGGGGCTACTGTGGGCTTGCTCAATCCAAGATGTACCTCCCACCTCCAGGCACCTTGAGTAGACCCTTTCTGCAACCATTTCAAGAATGTTTGCAAAGCTTTTTGTCCAGTCTTCCCAAATGCTCCTGAAACACAGAACTGATCTATGCAATCTTTTCCCTGATTTTGTAACCAAAATGCACATGCCCACACCCATTCTCACACCTCCACCAAGTGTTTCCAAGAAGAACACTGTCCACAGGGTAAGAGGCCACCTGGGGACCTCTTCTTTCTTTCATTTCTAAAATCCGCACCTAGTGTATCCAGTTAGGACAGTAGCATGTTGGTCACAGCTCCTCTTGGTGAAGTGGTCCTTGGATGGTCAAATATCTCCTAACTCTGTACAAATAACATATTCTTTCATTTTTCTCAGCCAGTCACTTCAGGAATACCTTGAAAATACTGCCGGTTCCATTCTAGACCACCACAGTAAAGTGAATAATGCAATAAAACAAATTCTTTGGTTTCCCAGAGCAGGTAAAAGTTATGTTTCCACTATACTGCTGTTTGTTGTGTTGCAATAGCATTGTCTAAATTAACCATAAAAAAGCTGGCTTAAAACTCAACATTCAAAAAATTAAGATCATGGCATCCAGTGCCATCACTTCATGGCAAATTGATGAGGAAACAATGGAAACAGTGTCAGACTTTATTTTCTTGAGCTCCAAAATCACTGCAGATGGTGTCTGCAGCCATGAAATTAAAAGACGCTTGCTCCTTGAAAGAAAAGTTATGACAAACCTAGACAGCATATTAAAAAGCAGAGACATTACTTTGCCAACAAAGGTCTGTCTAGTCAAAGCTATAGTTTTTCCAGTAGGCATGTATGGATGTGAGAGTTGGACAATAAAGAAAGCTGAGCACCGAAGAACTGATGCTTTTGAACTATGGTGTTGGAGAAGACTCTTGAGAGTCCCTTGGACTGCAAGGAGATCCAACCAGTCCATTCTAAAGGAGATCAATCCTGGGTGTTCATTGGAAGGAATGATGCTAAAACTGAAACTCCAATACTTTGGCCACTTCATGCGAAGAACTGAGTCATTGGAAAAGACCCTGATGCTGGAAAAGATTGTGAAGGCAGGAGGAGAAGGAGATGACAAAGAAAAGATGGTTGGATGGCATCACCAACTCAAGGACATGAGTTTGAGCAAGCTCCGGGAGTTGGTGATAGACAGGGAAGATAGGCGTGCTGCAGTCCATGAGGTCGCAAAGAGTTGGACATGACTGAGCAATTGAACTGAACTGGACTGAACAATGTACAAACCTTAATTAAAGAATACTCTATTGCTCATCATCTGAGCCTTCAGCAAGTCATAATCTTTTTGCAACAGCAATACCAAAAATCACACATTACCATAACAAACATAATAAAAGTTGAACTATTGCTGGAATTACCCACAGACACACAATGTGAGCAAATGCTGCTAGGAAAAATGGTACAATGAAAGGTTACCACAAACCTTCAATTTGTGAAAAATGCAGAATCTGTGAAGTGCAATAAAGCACAGCACACTAAAACAAGGTACTCTTGTGTTTCAGATACAATGTTTGGCTTCCAAGTAAATCACACACACATACACACATTTGGGGGGAGAGTTTTATTAAAAATTAACAATGTCCCTGGATAGTAAATAGCTCTTTGAACTTATCAAGTTTTCTTGTCCCAATCCCCTCCAGCGGATCTGGCAATTGCAAACTCCACAGTGAGGGGAAGTAGAGAGGACCGGGCTGGGGTGAAAGTCAGCCTTGATTCTCAGGTCGGACAGGGCCCTGGGCTTTACACATAGAGGTGCGGAGAGACCGAGTGTGGTCAGGGCCCAGGAATGGCACACGGAGTTGGGGAAGTGCCTGCAGGTGGGGAGGGTCTGGCAGAGCAGGCTTTCTGAAGAAGGGGTTTCCACCAGAGCAGATGAACCAGCCTAGTGCCAAAGGCTGGGGAGGAAGGGTCGGAGGACAGAATTCCATCCAGAGGAGGAAGAGCAAGAGCATCAACAGCGGACCTAAGAGAGGGCCCCTGGCTGACAGGGGTGTGGAGGGAAATGAAGAAATCAAAAAAGAGAAGGAGCAGACGGAGAGAGGCGAGCTCCCAGAGTCTGCCCCGTCCACCCAAGTAACTTGGATTCTGGTGGCCACGGAAAAATTTTGGTTACCTGGCTTCATCACTTACTCTCTGTGTGACCTTGGCAAGCTAATTAATCTCTCTGAGCCTTGGTTTCCTCATTTATAAGACAGGGATGATAAAACAAAATCCCTGGGAGGATGACTGGAAGGGCTGGCGGGATGACCAGGCGGTAAGCGGGTGCTGGCACACCCTGCGCTCTCCGCAAAGGGGTGCCCCTTACTACCTCCTTTGGGAAGAGCTGGACAGATCGCCTGGCGGCGGGTGATTCAGCTGGTAAAGTGGGTCAAATTAGCCGGAAGATTTTTCATCCCAGATTCACACTTCCTGTGGAGACAGATCCGAAAAGGGCTGGCGAAGGTGTTTGTAAACAATAAAAGTGCAATTCAAAGGCTGCCGCCGGCGACAACCAGCGAGGCTCCCGGCTGGAAGCAAGAGTCATCTCTTCGCTTGGGGCACGGTCTGAATCGGGCAGATATGGACATCTTTCCAGTCTTCCCTCCCTGTACAACGCACACACACTAAGCCCCTCTCACCCCCAACCACGTCCAGCAGCAACACCCAGGGTCTCTCTCGAGGGCAGGCCATGCACATTCTCGGTGTCGTCCAGCCGATGGAGCTGGAGGAGTGAGAGGAAGGCCGGGTACGGGGCTGAGGGCGGTAAGGGGACTAGATGGATTCCAGCAGCTCCTAAGGAGAGCGGGGGTCGCTGGCCGGGGAGGGGCGCAGAGAGTCCAGGAGGCAGGGGCGGCCGGTCAACAGCGCCGCCTTCCCGGAGGAAGGCGGGGGCGGGGAGGAGGGCGCTGGAGGAGGCGGAGAGCTGAGGAGGGCGGCGCGCTACGAGGTTATTTGTGGTTCTCTTTGATCCCGAGGGGGAACCTGAAACTCTCGCATTCCTGGCATAGCAGCCGCCTCCGGCGCGAGCCGACCCTGGGGCTGCGCGCTGGGGCTGAGCCGCCAGAGCGTCGGCGCCTCCGCCGAGAGCACACCTCCGCCGCCGAGCCGAGCCGGGCCGGGCCGGGCAGGGCCGTCGGATTTGACCGCTCGGAGCACCCGCGGGCCGCTCGGAGCACCCGCGGTAAGAAAGGCCTCTCGGCGCTTCGGGGAGCGCGCGGGGCCGCAGAGACGCGCTCCAGCCCGGCCTTTTCCGGGAGAGGGCGCAGAAGCCGAGCGGACCCTGAGGGGCAAGGGCAGCTCCGTCGGGGGGCGCCTCGCAGGTCCCCTGGGAGCTCTCGCAGGCGGCGCGGGTCCGCTGGGGCTGAAGGACGGGACAGCCCGTGGGCAGATAGGAGTGGATGTCTGCGAGCGCGGATCTGGAAGGGAGGCGCCGCTTGGAGCTCAAGCTGCAGCGCCCGGGGGCTAATTTGGTTCGGGGGGGGGGGGTGGGCAGCGGTTACAGGTGTCTTTCCTCCCTAACTAGCCCAAGAATTCCTCTTTGTCTTCCTTGGAAAATCCTCTCCGGAGCCACGGTCTGGCTCTCACTTAGAAAGAATGCTGCCTGCAGTCCAGCCCGGTGACGTCAGCGCTGGGGCATTTGGAAAACAAAGAGGGCTCGGGAGGGAGGGGGAGGCGGATCCTTGACGCTTAAAGACCTCTCCGGACCACGGCTACCGTCGTCCGGCGGCTCCAGGCGCTGCGGCGGCCGCGGGGTGCTCGTGGTGAGCCAGGAGTCCGGGTAGGGCGGGATCCCTGGCTGGGGTGCTACCTGGCTTAGAGACCCTCGCTTTGGTTCCTTGGGCCAGAGTGAGCCAAGGTAAAGGCCGGAGTTGTGTGGTTGCTTAGAAGCGGGTGTTTCAGAGAGCCCCGCGCGCTAGCGCAGCAGGGGTGCACGATCCGGGTCGGGGGCGCGGATTTTAGTAACAGTTTAGCTGTGTGCATCTGAGAGATTTGACTGAGACAAACGAGGGGTGTAAGGCGCGGGAAGTGTTCCCTGCTCCCAGGCACACTGTTGGGGGAGGAGGAGGGCTGGAATCTGTCCGGAAAACTGCATTCCCCGGTCCTTCTCGGCTGGAGTCAGCCCAGACAGTGTTTAACTTAGGAAATGCCCCGTGGAGGAAACGCTAGGGCGAACTGATTGCTGTTTGTTTTGCCTCGGGTGACTTTAGAATCTTGCATCTTCTCTGTGTATGTGTGTGTCCTGTGTATGTGTGTGCCCCCTGTGTGTTGGGGGGGGGAATGATGGGGTCCCTGGAAGTCTGAACACAGAGATATCCTCCAGACCCACCTCCCTCTCCCCACTTCTGGCCAGCTGGGAGGAGGGAGTGGGTTGGGAATGGCTGCTCTGCCAGCCAGCCAAGCCCTAACTGGCGCAGGGCACTGGGGCTAGCTTTGTGGCGGAGGAGGGGCCACACGCCTCCCACTGTCCTCCTGTATACACAGGACCCGTGGAGGTGTGGGTTTTGTTTGGTCTTCCCTGAATCCCAGTTTGGAGGTTTGTGTTGGAGAAGGCTGTGGAAAGGAAGCCAGGTGAGGCCGGCAGCCTTCCAGGCCTTGAGCCACTGGGAGCGCAGGCTCAGAAGGGAACACCTTCCTCAGGAGTCGGTCTCCCTGCAGTTTAGGCACAGAGTCACCAGCCCCGGGTGCCTGCAGCCAAGAGCCTCCCGCTTGGTCCCGCACTCCTTCTGTCAGCTCAAGCAGTCTTACCCATGTCGAGATGCTGAGTGTCCATCCCCTCGTGCCTAGAGGACCATCAGGCACTTCCAAGGAGCAAGTGTGTGTGTGGCTGGGGTGGTAATCATAAAGTCAGAGACATCGTGCCACCCTTTCTTCTTCCTGGAGCACATGTGCACAGTGTGTGACTGGCCCACAAGCCTTGACGGGTGGCACCTTTTTGCCTCCTCTGCACAACCGCTCCTAGTGCAGTCTCTCTCATCTTTCATCCCTTATCCACCAATCCAGATGCATTTTCTCCTTCCTGTTCACCTTGCAGAGTGACTGCCAAGGTCATCCCACGACAGAGAGGGCTCAGCAGGGTAAAGGGTGGTGAGTTAGCTGTGCCAAGGCCATGGCTCAGGCATGCTTCATGATGTGGGGGCTGTTTGCCTAGCGCTTCTACCCGGCTGGCGCGTGCATGCATGTATGCTCAGTTGTGTCCAATTGTTTGCAACCCTGTGGACTGTAGCCCACCAGGCTCCTCTGACCCTGGGATTTTCCAGGCAAGAATACTGGAGTGGGTTGCCATTTCCTACTCCAGGGAATCTTCCTAACCCAGGGATCCATCCCACGTCTCTTGTGTCTCCTGCATTAGCAGGCAGATTCTTTACCACCTCTACTGGGTGGGACTCATGCTTTATCACCTTTGATAAAGTAGAGGTGGTGCAGTGGTAAAAAATCTGCCTGATAATGCAGGAGACACAAGAGCTTAGTGTTTAAAGCTGAACTAGGCCTGCCCTGGTGGCTCAGAGGTTAAAGCGTCTGCCTCCAATGCTGGAGACCCAGGTTCGATCCCTGGGTCGGGAAGATGCCCTGGAGAAGGAAACGGTAACCCACTCCAGTATTCTTGCCTGGAGAATCCCATGGACGGAGAAGCCTGGTAGGGTACAGTCCACGGGGTCGCATAGAGTTGGACACGACTGAGCGACGGAACGGAACGGAACAGGCCTGCCCTGGACTTTCTCATCATTCTCTCTGATGGGAAGCTGACTGTAGAAGCCTGAGGTTCCTGGTGTCTAGGTTCCTAGTATCTTTCTCTAGGCACAGTAAGTCTCCATGAATATGATTGTAATGGCAGTCCTTTGCCAAGAATTTACAGCTCACTGGGAGCTCAATAGCCATTGCCTCTTAATTCTCAACTCCACGAAGCTAGCATTATTTCCATATTTCCGATGGAGAAACTGAGGCTCAGAAGTTAGGTGACTTGCCTTAATCAGTAGGTGGCAGCATTAGCAGTCTGACAGACACGTGTGCCCCTCCGTCGCCTTGCCCTTAACCAGACAGTGATGGGAAGTCCCCGCCTTTCCCAGGCACTCCCACTGAGTGCTCTTCTTTTTCTCCTCCGCAGGTGCCACTGGCCTTTGTCCAGGCGGGTGTGCGCAAGCCCAGGGAGCATGAGGACGCTGGAAGATTCCTCAGGTACGGTCCTGCACCGTCTCATCCAGGAGCAGCTGCGCTATGGCAACCTGACTGAGACCCGCACGCTGCTGGCCATCCAGCAACAGGCCCTGCGCGGTGGGGCCGGGGCTGGGGGCACAGGAAGCCCCCAGGCCCCCCTGGAGATCGTGGCACCAGAGGACAGTCAGGTGCTGCAGCAGGCCACGAGGCAGGAACCCCAGGGCCAGGAGCACCAGGGCACCGAGGCCCACCTGGCAGAGAACGGCCTCTACCACCTGTGCCCACAGCCTGGCAAGGGCGAGGAGCTGCCCACCTATGAGGAGGCCAAAGCCCACTCACAGTACTATGCCTCCCAGCAGGCGGGGCCCTGGCCACACGTGGGGGACCGGGATCCCCGCGGGCCCCCGGGAGGCAGCCGGAGGCAGGATGAAGCCCTGCGCGAGCTGAGGCACGGGCACGTGCGCTCCCTGAGCGAGCGCCTCCTGCAGCTGTCCCTGGAGAGGAACGGGGCCCGCACCCCCAGCCACATGAGTGCCTCTCACAGCTTCCCCCAGCTGGCCCGCAACCAGCAGGGCCCCCCGGCCAGGGGCGCCCCCACTGCCGAGGGCCCGGAGCCGCGAGGACCTCCACCTCAGTACCCACACGTCATGCTAGCTCACGAGACCACCTCTGCCGTCACTGACCCACGGTACCGTGCCCGTGGCAGTCCACACTTCCAGCATGCGGAAGTCAGGTAACTGCCCACCTTGGTCTTCAGGCTCTTGGCTTCCTTCCAGTGTAGTTTTCCCAGGGTGTAGAGCCTCCAGGAGGCTGGTGAGCTCCAGAGGAAGGCCAGTGATACCCTCTCCCTTCCAAGATAGGAGCTAATGCTGGAAGGAAAGAGGGATTTAGCCAGGGTCACATGAGACCTTAGCAGCATCCCTTGCTTTAATTTGCAGACAGACACCATTGCCTAATTGGCTGTAGCCTTCAAGTAACTGGGCTTCCCTGGTGGCTCAGAGGTTAAAGCATCTGCCTTAGGGTTCTCAGAGGCTGTCAATTAGAGCAGGGTGCTAAAGGTTAGATTTCAGAAAGAACTTGCAAGGACTAGAGTTGGGAATCTTTCCCAAGTTAAGTGGGAAGACGGTGAGAACTCCTCTGGAGGCTTCTAAAAACAGAAGAAGTCTTTTCTTCTTTGCTGTCCATGATTTTTGGGAGGCATTCCTAAGTGGAGGCAAGGAAGAAAGGACCAGATGGCCTCTGTAGAGACCTCTCCTCTCCTACACAGGGGTGGGAGCTGCCCTGGCACTGCCATTCATTTCCGTTCATGTTCTTCTGTGTGGTCCATGGGGCAGGAGCCTGGAAGAAGGTTCTTGTTCCAGGTGAGCCCCTTTATGTAGAGGCTCCAGAGTAGCTGCGGTGGGGAATTCAGCTTTTAATTCTGAGAGTGAAGGGAAGCCTTTAGAGGATGTGATTTGGTGTCCCTTTTCAAAAAGTTTCCTCTGTTGCTTGTAGAGAATAGATTCTAGGGGCATGAATGGAAGCAGGGATACTCAGCGGGTGCAGGAAGCCCAGAGAGTTTTCAGAAATCAGGTTCCTAGAAATGAGGCTCTTGTTTGGCCCAGGACCTTCTCCTAAGAAGCTGGCACACGCCCTTTTCACATGCCCTTAATTCCCCCCACCCCACACACAGGGGTCCAGGAACCCCAGTAGAGGCCTGCTGAGTACTCAGTCACCTGCTTTCCCACCATGCAACCTTTCCCAGGAAAGATGCCTTTCTCTGCTCTCGAGAAATGAGTGATGTGATGGCTCTGGAATGGAGGCACCAGAGGACCGAGCCTGTGGGGTTTTGCCAGCCTCAAGGTCCCTCTGCCTTATCTCCCTTCTCAGGACTTGGTCCTGGAAGAGTTTCAGAAGCTGAGTCGTGGTTTCTTCTTTGGACCACGCTTATTGAGCCCTGTCAGGAAAAGATAATGTCGTGGAAAGGAAGTCAACTGTTTGCAGAACAAAAAATGTGGGGGGGTGGGGAGCAAGTGTGAAGGAAAGGAGGCTCTATTCTTTCTGAGAGCCCAGTCATCCCCAAAGAATGCCATTTGTGTCTGCCTGGCCTGCAAGTTGGAGGAAGCAACCCCAAGGTGCCACATTTAGCAGCACAGGGAGAGTTTGCATATTCCAGTGGGGTACCCTCTCAGCTCTCACTGGAAGCTCTACCTTGGGCAGGAAAAGAAATACATCTGCCAGCCTCTCCTTCAGCTAATCTGGTGAAGATTGTTTGCTGGGAACTGGCGGTGGGACTTAGCCTTAGGTCTAAGAAGAGCAGGGGAGCTGGAGTCTGGAGGGGGAAGGATGAGGGGAGGGATAGGGGAAGGGCAGGCATGGGTTCTGAGGCTATGGATTCGTCTGGGGCTTCTGGGACTTGGGAAAGCTCCTGGCGAAACTGAGATAGTCTAATTCTCTTACATCTGGAGCCACAGGGCCCCAGAAAAGCTGTGTAACCCCACATGCTCCTTCCCTTGACATGGGACCTTAAGGATGAAGACCTTGACATGGGACCCCAGTACCAGAGGCCAGGTGAACACTGTCCCTGACCTCAGGCAATTGTAATAGTTCACAGGTGGCCCCTTCACCCTGGATAATCCACTGTTTGGGTCACATTTACTCTTTGAGCAGAGAGTAGGCTGTGGTCTCCACTGGAAGAGACAGAGGGTGGGCTGCCACTGTGGAGACGCCCGCTGCAGGCCCAGCACTCCGCCAGGCAGATGTGGCCCTGACAACCTGCCTGAGGCTATAGACTCTCACCCTCCCGACTGAGCATGGTCCCATGCACCATGGACTCAAACACTGGAGCCAGAATTTGAATGCCTGATCTGTCAGACTCTGGAGCCCAGACTCAGCCTGACGTCTGTCTCACCACTCTAACCTTAGCCACAGTCTTCTAAAAATGTTTCTTCAAGGGGTGACGGGACTCAAAATAGGAGGGAGAAAAGCGAGTGTGCCGCGTGGGCAGGTGTGCGTGGAGGGCCTGATACCAGCACTGGGAACAGACACAGGGTAGCTGCTGGGGCCCCGGGGCCTGGAAGGTTGTGAGTTCAATCATGATGAGTGTGACCTCCAGAATCAAAAAAGAGCTGCCCTTGGCTGAGACTATTCAGGCTGATCCCCAAGGCCTGGACCATAGGAGGCTGGGCATGGAATAAGTGTGCTGATGGTAATGCCCTGCAGCCCTGCTTCCCTGGCCCTTGAGGGTCTTGGGGACATCACGTGGAAAGGCCTTCCCCAGCAGTTACTGCCTAATGCTGCAGGAAAGCTGTCTGCTCGGGAGGGCTGGGGCAATTGTGTGTGGCTCCGTGGTCTCTGAGGACCATCTCTTCTGTTCCCCAGGATCCTGCAGGCCCAGGTGCCCCCTGTGTTCCTCCCGCAGCAGCAGCAGCAGCAGTACCAATACTTGCAGCAGCCTCAGGAGCGCCACCCGTCCCCACACCTGGCCACCCTCAGCCCTCCTGGGGTGGAGGGCCCGGCAAGCACCCAGGCCTCTTTGGCCACCTCGGGCAGCGCCCACATGGCCCAGATGGAGACCCTGCTGAGGGAGAACGCCAGGCTGCAGAGGGACAATGAGAGATTGCAGAGAGAGCTGGAGAGCACGGCAGAGAAGGCTGGCCGCATTGAGAAGGTAGGCCCTGCTGAGGCCTCAGAGAAGCAGCGGGGGCAAGAAGGGAACCCCAATAGAGCTGACCAGGGAGGGGGCTGTCAGAAGGGAGGCAGAGGAGTCTGAAAGCTGGTCTGGCTGGGCTCCTCAGCTGCCCCTCGGGCCCCCCACCCCATCCCTCCTGCACCCCTCCCTGGCTGACTCCAGACAGCTGGGGAGCAGCCGGCAGAGCAGGCCCAGAGCACGAGCAGTTGCTGCCCAGTGGTGGTTAGAAAGAACCCATTCACCGACTCCCTTATGGTCGCACCCTTTCTGCACACGCCCCCTCCTGTGGACACCTCCCACAGAGAGCCCTTTGTATCCCCCACACAACAGCAAGTCTGTTCCAGGCCAGCCTTGCTCACAGAGAAAGCCCCTCCTCTTGGCAAAAAATGAGCGACTTATTGGAATCACGGGCCAGCTAGGAGCACGTGCAGATCCTGCCAGTTGCCAAGTAGGTGGGGCATCTGGGGCCAGGCTGGCCCTGTGGGGTGATGGCTGGAAAGGCACATACTCCAGGCAGCTCAGGCTGGATCCGGTGCTCCCTTCTTATGAGGGGTCACCAGCTGTGCACTCAGCAGGTAGCCTTAGGCTTTCTGTGACTGTCCCGTGATCTCCAAGATAGGTCCACTCGCCAGACCACGGTTGGAGCCTCAGTGCCTGATCCTGGTCCACTGTGCTCAAATTTCTCACTAGAAGCCAAACAAAAGGAAAATGCTTCTTTCTGGACACTAGGCACCAGGATGCTGCCCTTGGTCACTCTGGAGGCAGCCCCTTCCAGAGAACATGGACTTGTGTTCACTCAGGATCTTGGGACAGTTGAAGGGACCCTGGCTTGCCTGTTCCAGCAAGCCCTCTCTGGAGGCTACAGGCTGCAGCCTGTCCCATTCAGGCTAGATGGGTTTTCTGCTGTGGCTTTGTATCTTCTCTCACCCTTTCTGATGGAGAGTCAGCAATCAACCCTGGCCTAAGGAGGGGACCTTGATGCCACTGCCACCCTGGGAGCTCTTCCCTTCCTTCAGCTCTGCTTTCTGCCTCCTGCAGCTGGAGAGTGAAATCCAGCGGCTCTCCGAGGCCCACGAGAGCCTGACGAGGGCCTCTTCCAAGCGAGAGGCCCTGGAGAAGACCATGCGGAACAAGATGGACAGTGAGATGAGGCGGCTGCAGGACTTCAACCGGGATCTTAGAGGTGAGGACCGCTCACGCAGGTGGAGGGGCAGGGAACACCTCTGGACTGCTTGATTCCACTGTTCTAGGACATCATTCAGAATCTCTTGCCTCTGCAAAAATAGTACAAATCAACTCAAAGGGGACTAGACTGAGATTCCTTGGGGGCCACCTTAATAGAGAGATGCTTGTCTCTGTGTTCTAGACCTTGGGACCCCTCCTGGAGCTCTCACCCATGTGGCCCAGGGCGACCCGGGGCTTCCCTATGAGCCCACCCCCAGCTTGGAGAACGCAGCCTGACAGATAGTTCCCTGGTAGTGGTGGGCACCTCGGCAGGCAGCTTCACCTGTACTCAAACCTTTCTCCTTAAAACGTGTTTTCTTCATTTGAAACAGAAAGATTAGAATCTGCAAACCGCCGCCTGGCAAGCAAGACGCAGGAGGCCCAGGCAGGCAGTCAGGACATGGTGGCCAAGCTGCTGGCTCAGAGTAAGTAGGGGGCCCACTCAGGAGCCCAAACAGAGGTGTGGCTGGTGGAACTAGGAGAGCTCCTCTTGAGGAAGGGTTGGCCTCCCCTGCCAAAGCAGGGGTTGGAGTGTGGGTTTACTGAATGCCCACTATGCACCCATCACTGGACTGGACTCAGGGGGTGGGGGAGGGGGGGCAGCCTCCCAAAGGGAGCAGGATCTGGTTCCCTGTGTACTGGGGAGATCAGTGGGTAGAGGGACAGCTGGGGAGGTGTGCTGACCGTCAGTTCGGTGTCCTTTAGAAGCACTTGAGGGGAGCCGAGCACTCTGGAAACAAGTGGGATGAGAGAGCAGGAAGAGCCTGAGTCTCCTGGGGGGTGGACATGTGGAAAGCTGGGGAGCATGGTGAGGCTGGGCCATAACAAGTGAAAAATGGAGCTTCACGAACAGGGAAGCCTAAAGAAGGAGGTCAGGAGGATCCCCTAAAAAGGATAGTCAAAGGCTTCTTGAAGAGTGGATGAGTTCATTGTTGACTGGTCCATGCAGTCGCTCATTTGTTCCTAGCACAGCTGTGCTGAGCCCCTGGCAGGTGTGCAGCAGAGTGGGAACAAGTCAGGAAGGTGCCAGGACAAGGTCAAGACAGGTGGGGAGCTTGAGGAAGGAGCAGGGTCTTCCCACCATGGATTCCAGGGAACAAGCATGGTCTGGCCCTGGAGGCCAGTAATGGGGCGAGGGTCGGTCCCCAGGACCCTGAGAGAGAGGTTTTGTGGGGTGGCAGGTGAAGCAGCAGCAGGATAGCTCCAGTGGAGGTGGAAGCAGTTTGAAGGAAAGGGGGACAAAGGAAGCCACCAACTCAATAGTAGGAAGAAGCTGTAGCCGTCAGAGAGGCGGTTATGATAAGCTCCTCCTGTATGCTCTTACTGCCTGCTATAGTGATGTTTGAGTGTTTGCAAAGGAGTGCGCTGGGGTGGCTGGTGTCTGGGCAAGGGTGCCTTCGAGGAAGGAGGAACCCATCCAAAAGCTTACTGAGCTTAAGCTAGATGGCTGGGGGATCTGGAAGCAGAGAGGCAGCTTGAAGACTGAGTTCTGGCTAGCAGCACCTACCTCCTCGAGCAAGGCTCAGGCCTGGACAGGGTGGCCCCCAATGGGGATGGGGGAGTGCAACACTGCAGGGCTGAGGGTTGAGGGTGGGCAGGAGGTAGGAGATGACTGCAGGTCTCTGGGAAGGAGGGGATGGTGGTAAGGGCTGGGGAGTGGGGATAGCCCTGGGGGGAGCGGGAGTCTCATCATTGCGTCGGGAGAGGATGGGTTGCTGGAAAGGGGCAGAATGGGGCCAGGCTTTGCCAAAGAAAGGAAGTCACGGGCGGGTTCCTGGGAGCAGGCAGGGGAGGGGCCCGGGGCTGGCCAGCCTGGAGGCGTTTCCGCTCCCTGGGGAGTGAGGCTGTTCTTGGCTCCCGACTGGAGCCATTAATCTCGGAGCGGCGGGTGACCTGGATGCCGGGCATTCCTGAGCCGGGGCGTTCCGCTGCGCGCGCCTCCCCCTCCCCCCGCACTCCTGCCTGCGCCCCGCCCGCCACGCTGCGGGAGGAGGGACAGTGGGACAAAGGGACTGGGACTTGCTGGTGGGGCCTCGCTTTCCCCATGGAAGGCCTCCTGCTCCCTCCACTGCTCCCCAGCCCATGGTCCCCCTCTGTGTCTCCCAAATCTGCTCCCACCCCAGCCTGGAGGCGGCGGCACCCTCCCCCCAGAGTTTTATCCTGGTGGCTGGGGATGGCCAAGGTCTCAAGCCTCTGAGTTCTCCCAGGGCCTTCAAAGTCAAAGTGTTAAGTTACTCAGTCGCTTATGACTCTTTGTGATCCCATAGACTGTAGTCGGCCAGGCTCCTCTGTCCATGGGATTTCTCAGGCAAGAATAATGGACTGGGTTGCCATTCCCTTCTCCAGGGGACCTTCCTGACCCAGGGATCGAACCTGAGTCTCCTGCATTTTGGCTGATTCTTTACTGTCCGAACCACCAGGGAAGCCACTAGGGCGTTAGAGGTGTGCAAGGCAGCAGGAACCTTCTGGAAGCCAAAGGCTGGGTCCTTGGTACCCTCCCCGAGGGCTGAGGAAAGCCACACTACCCTTGCTTGCTCCTTACATCCAGGAGCAAGAATCCTCAGGAAACCAGAATCCTCAGGGAAAATGTCTGTAGTTGATCTCACCTTTTTTCCAGAGTCAGCGCTAGTAGGAAAGTGTGGCCCCTATCACCGGTGCCATCTGCTTTCCTACTAGGCAAGTAGGACAGACTCCCATCTCTGTTCAGGCCCTGCCCACCCTGGGCATCTGGCCGTGAGTCCTGAGGCCTGGTTCTCCCAGCCCAGTCCCTCTTGGACAGTTTCTTCTCACCCGAACCCCAGATTCTGAGGCTGTAAGATGGGACCATCTAAGACTGGGATGAGCTGCCAGCCTCCAGCTAACTCTATAAGCTGTCCATCTCTATGAAGCCTCCCAGGACAGGGCTATTGTCTCTGGGTCCAAAGTCCCAGTCAGCACTCCTGCCTGCCCCCTCCATCCCATTCAGGTGTCAGGCCAGCTCAGGATGAGAGGCCCAGTGTTAGTGAGTTTCACCAGCATTTCCCTTCACCCCAAAGAATGAGGTGGGCCTGGGCCCAGCCTTCAAAAATTCAGAGTGAACCAGAGGTGACCTGGGTGGCCTGTGTCCTCCTTCTCTGCCCCAGGGCCCTGTGTAATTCTCTTCTGTTCCAGAGTCTATACTGTCCTATCTGATAGGTATTTAGCCACACGTGGCCCAAAGATTAAAATTACTTAAATAAAATGAAAAATTTGACTCCTCCCTGGCACTAGCCACATTGCAAGTGCTCACTGACATATGCCTAGTGGCTGCTGCCCTGCTTGGCACAGTGTTGAGCAAGTCCATTACAGCAGAAAATCCCACTGTGCTGTGACACTGCTGCTCTAGAGATGGTGTCTTTGAGTCCATCAGGCAGGCCCCAGACTGGTCCCCCTCTGCCTTCCAGCAAGGCAGGCAGCCTGCACACTAGGAGTGAGGGTGGGGGTGCCTGGTTTCACAGAATAAGCTCTGAGGCCTCTGAGTACGAGGGCCTCATGCCGTAGCCAAGCAGCCTGGTTCTTCAGAGGCAGGCTAACTTTGATCCCCACCTGGTAGCACCATTCACCTCCTATGTTTCCTCCTCTTTAAGGTGGGGATCACAGATCCCAGACTGTCATTGGAGGCTTCAGGGGAATAAGATGTGTAAATGCCTGACTCCTGGGGCAGCACACGGTGGTTCTTCCACTTTAATGATGACCACATGACAGTTTACCTGAGCCTCTGTTTTATCTGGAGATGGGCATCGCGGTTCCTGCCGGCCCAGTCTCTAGTATCACCATGAGGCTGGAGGGAATTTGTGAATGTGTTTTGGAGATGGTGACACCCAGCGTAGGTGGACAGGGCTCTCTCCTGGCAAGGCCGTGTCCCAGCAGAGGAGCAGTGTGGCCCAGTCATCACTGCAAGGGCCCTGGCCTGACATTACCATTTGCTCAGGGCTTAACCTGAACTTCAGTTTCCCGGCCCATACAGCGGGGTTACTAACTCTTGTGTTACTGAGAAGATGCAGTCACGCTTGAGCAGCGGTCAGCACTGAGCGTGGCACATGGTGGGTGCTCTGTGGGGCAGCGAGGGAGCTGCCGTGCCTGACCGGGCCCCTCCCTCTCTCTCTGAAGGCTACGAGCAGCAGCAGGAGCAGGAGAAGCTGGAGCGGGAGATGGCACTGCTGCGCGGAGCCATCGAGGACCAGCGGCGGCGGGCCGAGCTGCTGGAGCAGGCCCTGAGCAACGCACAGGGCCGTGCGGCAAGAGCTGAGGAGGAGCTACGGAAGAAGCAGGCCTACGTGGAGAAGGTGGAGCGGCTCCAGCAGGCCCTGGGGCAGCTGCAGGCTGCCTGCGAGAAGCGTGAGCAGCTGGAGCTACGTCTGCGGACGCGCCTGGAGCAGGAACTCAAGGCCCTTCGTGCACAGCAGGTGAGCTGGGAAGACCCCAGGAGCCCCTGTTGAGATCCAGGCCGAGCCCTCTTGGAAAGTTAGGACCACCTGGGCCAGCCTTGTGGAAGTCCCCTCCCGGCCCATCGGTCTCAGCAGAGGCCTTGCCCCTTGGCCATGTGCCGACCCCAGGGACTCGAGCCTTGGGCCTCTATCCTCAGCAGCAGCCAGGACTGGCACCCTTGGTCTCTGGAGAAAGTCTCTCAGGAGCTGTGATGGAGGGGACTAGCCAGTTCTTATGTGTCTCCCCGAGATCGGGGGTGGGGAAGATAGTCACCCAGATCCTGGACCTTTATCCTCACTTTGGTCTGTGTAAATAGCTCTCGTGTTTACAGACCAGATGGAGTTCTGTCTCCACTCCTAACCTCACCCTTTCCACAGAGGTAGGGTGACCTGAGCTCCTGGATTGCCAGGGTCTGTCCTAGTTTACACCAGTTGTCCCGTGTCATTAAGTCACCCCTTCCCCGTTTGGAGGACAACACATACGGTCACTATGCCAAAGCAAACCCAATCTCCTCTGCACCCTTGGCCGCAGGATTTGGGGCAAGGGTGTGGGGACCTGTGGCTCCCCTTTGTCTCCGGCTGGAAGCAGGCTGTGCAGAGTGGCGTGGTGCCAGCTGACCAATCACTGGCCTCAGTGAGATTCCTCACGTGGCAGTGAGGACCTGCAGCCAACACCCCACCCTCCACCCCTGACCACGGTACCCCTCTCTCTACAGAGACAGGCAGGCACCCCCGGAGGTGGCAGTGGCAGTGGTGGGACTCCGGAGCTCAGTGCACTGCGGCTGTCGGAGCAGTTGCGGGAGAAGGAGGAGCAGGTGCTGGCGCTGGAAGCTGACATGACGAAGTGGGAACAGAAGTACTTGGAGGAACGTGCCATGAGGCAGTTCGCCATGGATGCGGCCGCCACGGCCGCTGCCCAGCGCGACACCACTCTCATCCGGCACTCGCCCCAGCCCTCGCCCAGCAGCAGCTTCAATGAGGGCCTGCTCACCGGTGGCCACAGGCATCAGGAGATGGAAAGCAGGTTGGACACTGCAGGCCGGGTACCTGGGGCAGGGGGTAGGGGTAGGGTGGGATTTGTCCAGCCCTTCCTTGGTTCTTAGGTCTTCCCTGGTGTCTCAGATGGTTAAGAGTCTGCCTGCCGTGCAGGAGACTGGGGTTCAGTCCCTGGGTTGGGAAGATCCCCTGGAGAAAGAAGAAAATGGCAACCTACTCCGGTATTCTGGCCTAGAGAATTCCATGGACAGGAGCCTGGCGGGCTACAGTCCTTGGGGTCGCAGAGTTGGACATGACTGAGCAACTTCATTTCTTTTCTTTGCCTGGTCTTTAGTCCATGATAATCCATGATAAACACCCCTCACTGTGCCCAGTCTAACAATCCCTCCTACTTCTGAGCTGACCCCCTGCTTTTGGCACAGCTGGCATTACAGGCTATTCTTTCTCAGAGGTGCCAACTGAGTTGTTGGTCTGCCCAGGAGACTCCACTCTTGGATGACACCCAAGGCTCCAGGCCTCTACCTGCTCCCCCACTCCCACCATGTAAATCAGAGAATTAGACTTTCCTACCCTACCTGCCTGGTGGCTCAGAGGTTAAAGCGTCTGCCGCCAATGCGGGAGACCCGGGTTCGATCCCTGGGTCGGGAAGATCCCCTGGAGAAGGAAACGGTAACCCACTCCGGTATTCTTGCCTGGAGAAGCCTGGTAGGCTACAGTCCACGGGGTCGCAAAGAGTCGGACACGACTGAGCGACGGAACGGAACGGAACCCTACCTGCCGGGTACCACCCCAGAACGAATGTGGCCTAGGCCCCTGGCCTCTGGTATTTTCTCTCCAGAGACAACTCAGGCCCCACAAGATTTCCATTTGACCTCTTCCTGGCTCAAAAACACAAGCAATTGACTTAGCTCCCTTGATCAACAGCCCTGGGGATGGCCCAGGACAGGGTTTGTGCCACTACCATCATCAGATGAACCCAGAACCAACCCCTGGGTTTGCCAGTGTGGGAATGGCCTAGCCTCTCATGCACTGGTAGTTTTCAAAGTATCCTGTTGCAGAGCTCTGATGGCACTTCTGAAGGCCCCATCCTGGCCCCTGCTGCAAGGCCAGGAGAACCCAGCCCGGCTTTAAGGAAGGCTTTCCCTACAACTTCGAGGCGGGGAGGGCGGAGGCCACAGGATCTGTGGGTCTGAAGATGTAAACATGGCCTCTCACCCCTCAGGTTAAAGGTGCTCCATGCTCAGATCCTGGAGAAGGATGCTGTGATCAAGGTCCTTCAGCAGCGCTCCAGGAAAGACCCTGGCAAGGTCACCCCGGGCTCCCTGAGGCCTGCCAAGTCAGTGCCGTCTATCTTTGTGGCTGCAGCAGCGGGGACCCAGGGCTGGCAAGGACACTCCTCCGGCGAGCGGCAGGTGGATGCCTCTGCCCAACTGGCTGCAGGTGAGAGGAGGTGGGTGGGCAGCAGAGGCTAGGTTGTTCTCAGGCCTTTCCTTCCAGAACTGAAGCTCAGAGGAGCTAGGCATCCCAACTCCTCACCCAGGGGAGCCAGCTTACACTCTGGCTCCAGTGACCTTGCGGCCGGCAGCTGTCCCCTGGTGTGACAAGGCAGGCTGTAGCCCCCGTCTCTGAAAATTCCACTACCCAGGCCCCAGCCACTTACCATCAAAGTTAAAATAAGCTTCCCCTGCCAGAGGTACCTTCTGGGCCAACACTTCAGACGCGACAGAAATCCAGGAATTCTTACTTTTTTAAGATTTAATCTACAACCTTTGAAGAAGGCTTCTTCTACTCCAAGCTTTTGCAACCCAATCCTATTTGGAAACAGGAGTGTAATCAAAGTTCTTGCAAATCAAGAGCAACTAGCATCCCCAGGAGGTGTGGTTAAGTTAGGGTATTCTTCATGGGGGCTACATATTGTGGACAGAGCAGTAACTGAAACTCCTGCCTTCCTAGCAGACAGAGCCCCGCTGGAGGAGCCTGGGGCTGTGGCTCCCCTCGCAGCTCACGCCAAACATGGGAGCAGGGATGGGAGCACCCAGACTGATGGCCCCCTGGACAGCCTGGAGCCTGACAACCTTTTGGGGTGCAGCAGTGGCCAGAGAACAGCCTCACTGGGTAAGTCTCCCCCAACTTTTGTGAGGGGCTGAGGGCACCCTGGGGTGTGAGTCCCACCCCCACTCATTGCCCACACTCCTCGGGGAGCCCTGCACAGGGAGGGTGAGCAGGATGTGGGACCCACCTCAGTACAGGGGAGAGAGCTGGTTGGATATAGGAATAGGGGATCTGAAAACCCTAATTACAAACAGATCTACCTAGGAGGCCCTTTATCTCCTCTTCAGAAGTCTTCCTTGCATCTTTTATGGCCAATCTGAACATCTAAAATCGTAGAGCTGGCACTCCCAAGTTAGAAGGCTTTGTTTTAAAAGAGTCCAGGAAGGAGAAATTTGAGAAGATGCCATTGAACGTGTTTGCTCTCTTTCACATTAGCCTTTGCATAGTTGCCTGTGCCTCACCGGCTCAGAAAACCACAGGCATGAAAAGAATGTGGCAGCCTCTCTCCCTCAGGGCTCTCCACCCTCCCTCCAAGCCCTCCAACCAGTTCCTAGTTATAAACATTTGCATCTTCCACTCTGGAGGCTGGTGGTCCTGATGGAGAGCTGGAAGGGAACAGAACTCTGTGATTGGTTGGCCAAGTTATGGGCCTGGGCAGCTGAGGTGGGAACAGTTGGTGAAGATCGAGCCTATCTTTCAAGTGTTACCAGATTTAAGAGTAGTCTTGTAACCCTCATTGGTTTGTGCCTGTGCTCTTATCTCTCCAGATTCGGTTGCTACATCCAGAGTCCAGGACTTTTCCGACATGGTGGAGATACTGATCTGAAGGAGGTGGTGCCTTGGGGACTCTAAACCATATCCTGCTGCCCTCTGCCACACGGCCATTCCAGCAGGATGCTGCATGGCAGAGGGGCGCTGTGAGCACCCGTCCCCTCAAAAGACCCTGTTCCTTAGCCCCATGCTCCTCCTGGGCCCATGCACCGTGAGGACCGGACCTTTTCCTGGCTTGCTGCAAGGGTAGCAATTGAAAGCTCAGAAGGGAGTAGCGCACCCACACTGGGCACTTAGGCAGGGAGAGGATGTGTTGATTTGGGGGCTGATTTCCAAGGATGGCTGCCCATGGACTCCAGGTGTACTGGTTTAATAGGCCTGGCTCAGTGTGGTCCCTCCAGCTCCATCTGCTCCTCAGCTGCTCACTGCCTCCCGGGCACCACCCGGACTTGAATCTTGGCGGCCTGTTGAGTGTGTTAGTCCCGCAGAGGCCACAGCGTCACCCGCACTGTGGAGAAGACTGGGATGTGTCATGCAGTTTGTACATAATTCCCTTTCTTGTGAAACAGAAGATTGAAGTGGGCTGCTTCAGATTCGCCCCCTCATTCCATGCTCCCAGCCCGGCTGCCTCGGTTCCTCCCAGTTATCTCCCCTTCTCAAGTCCTTGGTCCATGGATTTTGTTACTGCTTGATCCACGGGACATTGGCTGCTTATTCCCCATCTTGAGCCCTGTTTGAAATGCCCAAGGGACCTCACCACCACCAGCCTCTTGAAATGGCTCCGCAGCTCCTGTCCCTGGGACATTTTGTCAGTTTGGTTATGTACCCTGAGCTACATGAAGTCCACACAGATCTGCCATGGTGGGCTTCCCTGCACCAGTTCTCTGAAAGGAAACTGGAGAGATGGCCTTGTTCTCATCAGAGTCTTTGTTCCCCCTGGAGGCATTGGGAGAGGGAGCTATGCTGGTGAAAACTAGTCCATGAGCTGTAAGACATGACTCAGATGGTCCTCGGAATGGAGCCCCTGTCACAGCATGGCGCCCTGAGGCTGGCTCCTCAAGCCGCCAGCAAGCAGCACCCTGAAACAGGGCCAGCACTTGGGAACTGGAGTGAAGTATCCGATGGCAGCCTGCCAGTAGCAGTGACTTTTACTTCTGGTCTTAAGGAGTCTCCCAACTCAGCCCCATGAGTGACTGGTGGGTTTTAGTGGTTTGTCTCGGCTGTTTTTAGTTCTCCTTGAGTCTTTGTTTTTGTTTTTCTTTTACTGTTTTTAGGTTTTCGTATGTGTTATTTTATTCCTATGGTTCCTCAAGTTTTCTTTTTAAACATTCGCATTTGCTGGACAATTGCATATTTTTTTAAATCCCCCTACCCCTCTGTAAAACTGAAAAATGCATTTGGTTCATGTGCATTGTTTACAAAACAAAAAGAAAAAAAGAGAGAAAAAGGCAAAAAAATATTGTGAAAGAAAAAAAAAACAACTTAATATATTTTGGATTAATATTTGGTATTTCTTTTTAAAGTATTTTTTTGTGCTGTGAACATTTTCTGCCAAAGACCATGATGTGTGTCTGTATGTTTAAGTTATCGTGAATATTTAAAATGTAAACATGGCTGTTTTGTTATGCCACCCTGTACCAGGATTGCTGCTGCATTCCACTGGGTATAACAGTATTTTAATAAAAAAATGTTTTTTTAATTAAAAGCACTGTGTTTGTACAAGTGAGAGACTGCACTGAGGGGTCAAGGAGAGAGGGAAGGGACTTCGGGAGGGGGCCTCCCATGTCATAGTCCCCGACCACTCTCAACACCGAGCTGCACCCCCACAGGTCTGCCCTGTGCTTCTGGGTGCCTTGGTCCTTAAACACTGACCAGAGTATGTCCACAGCCACCAGCTCAGTAACTGCTGTCTCTCATAGGAGAGGAGTGAAGGGTGCTAGTTTCCATTTTCTGATAGTGGGAAATCTTTGGACAAGGCAGGTCCCTCCTTAATTGCAAAGCTTGGAGGATACACAGTGTAATCTCTTTGAGGATCCAAAATGCCTGTGAATTTTGTGAGGCTGCCTGAAGTGGAAGGTTGGAATGAGGAAGTGGTTGGCTTTCCACTTTCCAGAGAACATTTTTCTCAATCTGGGAGGGCCCGGCAGAGGGGCAGCCTCCTCAGGTAGAGTTGTCCTAAACAGCTTTGGCCTCATGCTGTGGTTACTCCACAGTAGGCCAAGGTGTCCGAAGGTGGCTTTATCCTTCCCTCCCCGCCCCCAGCACAGAGTCCTTGTCTGGGACCATTAGAGGGACAGGGTTCTTTGCTATGTGTACACTGGCAGAGGGTCTTCATGTGCATGACATAGTTTTGGGCACTGCCTCCTTCCCAAGCTGTGGCATCACCACTCCTGCCCCAGGCCCAGCAAAGCACAAAAGAAAACCATCCACAAAAGAAAACCATCCTTGTATCAGAAATAAAGCCCCTGCCTCTGTGGGCCAGTTGACACACTAAGGTTCCCCACCAGGTTGTGGGCAGCCAGACAGACCAGTGATGGGAACAGTCACCCCCATGGCCATGAGTGAAGTATTTTCAGGGTAGATGTAGGGACTCAGCAGCCATGTTGGTTTTGTTTTTTTTTTAATTGGAGGATAATTGCTTTCCAATGTTGTGCTAGTTTCTGCCATACAACATGAATCAGCTGTCAGTTCAGTTCAGTTCAGTTGCTCAGTTGTCTCCAACTCTTTGCGACCCCATGGACTGCAGCACGCCAGGCTTACCTGTCCGTCACCAACTCCTGGAGCTTGCTCAAACTCATGTCTGTTGACTTGGTGATGCCATCCAACCATCTCATCCTCTGTCATCCCCTTCTCCTGCCTTCAATCTTTCCCAGCATAGGGTCTTTTCCAATGACTAGTTCTTCGCATCAGGTGGCCAAAGTATTGGAGCTTCAGCTTCAGCATCAGTCCTTCCAATGAATATTTAGGACTGACTTCCTTTATGATTGACTGGTTTGATCTCCTTGCTGTCCAAGGGACTCTCAAGAATCTTCTGCACCACAGTTCAAAAAGCATCAATTCTTAGGCACTCAGCTTTCTTTATCATCCAACTTTCACATCCATACATGACTATTGGAAAAAGTTTTGACTAGATAGACCTTTGTTGACAAAGTAATGTCTCTGATTTTTAATATGCTGTCTAGGTTTGTCATAGCTTTTCTTCCAAGGAGCAAGTGTCTTTTAATTTCATGGCTGAAGTGACCATCTGCAGTGATTTTGGAGCCCAAGAAAATTAAAGTCTCTCACTGTTTCCATTGTTTCCCATCTATTTGCCATGAAGTGATGGGACTGGATGCCATGATCTTAGTTTTCTGAACGTTGAGTTCTAAGCCAGCTCTTTCACTCTCCTCTTTCACTTTCATCAAGAGGCTCTTCAGTTCCTCTTCACTTTCTATCGTAAGGGTGGTGTCATCTGCATATCTGAGGTCATTAATATTTCTCTTGGCAATCTTGATTCCACCTTGTGTTTCATCCAGCCCGGCATTTCACATGATGTACTCTGTACATAAGCATGAATCAGCTATATATATACATATATCCTCTCCCAGCCCCCCAACCCCACCCCTCTATGTCATCACAGACTACCAAGTTAAGCTCCCTGTGCTATACAGCAGCTTTCCACTAGCTATCTATTTTACACATGGTAATGTATATATGGGGGCTTCCCAGATGGCACAGTGGTAAAAAAAAAGTCCACCTGCCAATGCAGGAGACACAAGAGATACAAGTTCAATCCCTGGGTTGGGAAGATCCCCTGGAGAAGGGCATGGCAACCCACTCCAATATTTTTGCCTGGAAAAGTCCACGGCCAGAGGAGACTGGCAAGCTACAGTCCATGGCGTTGCAGAGCTGGACATGACTGAGCGAACCCTATTCTCTCAATTCATCCCACCCTCTCCCGCCACTGTGTCCATGTCTGTTCTTTACGTCTGCATCTCTCTTCCTGCCCTCAGCATTCATGTTGATGAGTATCTGAGGCAGGATCCTAGAGACTGACCTCCTGAGCCGGCCTTACCTGCCAAAAAGAGATGGAACCAAACAGATAGAGGAATTTGGGACATTCAAGGACTTTTTAGCAACTTTGCTGATAGCATGACCCAACACAAGGCACCCCATGTCCATGCTTCCACTCCAGCCCCCACAGGCCACCTCCCACCAGGCAGGCAGTACAGATGCCCATCTCTCCCTAGATTAGGATTTGCTGTGTGAAGTGTGAGTAGGTTGCCCTCCTCAGATGCAGGCCTGGTCCTTGGAGGTGGCCTGAAGAGCAGAGCTGCTGCTCCCATCGGCTTCTCCTGGCCACACCATCCCACAGAAACATTTGCTAAGGTGTCTCCAGACAAAACAGCAGCACCTGTGGCAGCGCGTTCCAAAGAACAGCCTGGCAACAAGGTCCACCTCCACCTGCCCCCAAAGAGCCCTGGAGGGCAGCTCAGACCCAGTGCAGTAAGGCCTGATGAGGGCACCATCCCATCCCCAGCACCTTGGTCAGGGGCTTGCAAAGCATCTTTAGGGCCTTTTATAAGAATTCAGTCCATCAAGAGTCACTTTAGTTTTTCCTCTGCATAGACCAGGCGGTCGAAGAAACCAGTGTTCCTGGCATACGTACGTGTGTGTGTATGCGTCTATACATGTAAGTGCCTGAGTCTGTCCCACAGAGAAAGACGAGAAGGACAGCTATTTCTGGCTGGTGTCCTTCCTGGGTCACCACAGTGTCCAGTGACAGGGTCACAATTGGGTGTAAAGAGCCATGTCTTCTCAAGCAAGGGGTTGGGTCAACTTCTCACTGCCATTTAAAATACAGGCCTAGAGATTTCCCTGATGGTCCAGTCGCTAGGGCTCCAAGCTCCCAATACAGGGGACCTGGGTTTGACCCCTGGACAGGAAACTAGATCCCACCTGCTTCAACAAAGATCAAAGACCCCGCATGCTGCAACTAAGACTCAGAACAGCCAAATAAAGTTAAAAAAAAAAAAAAAAGAGGAAAGAAAGGCAGCCTGGCAAAGCTGTGGAGCAGGTGAGCCACAGGCTGGTGTGGGTGGGGGGAAGGGCGGCTGGCCCTGGGGAGGGGAGTGTCTGCCCACGTGCCTGGGCACTGGTGAGAAGGGGGCCTGGGCCATGATGAGACCAGTCCCTGAGTCCCACTGGTATCTCTGCTTAGCCCTTAGAGCCCCAGTTCCTCTCTGAGGGACAGCTCTGCTCTGCCCGCCCAGCCCCCACCCAGCTCCTTGGCCCACAGGGCTGGGAATCAGGAGGGGCCCCCACCACCCAGAGGGCCGGAAGGCTGCCTGTGGGTGGGTGCTATCCCAACCCTCTCCTTTCTCTCACCTCTGAGTTAATGGTTAACTCTTCCCCGTCCCCAGCAGTGTCGGCAGCAGGCTCAGAGGGCTTGGTAAATATGCCAAGATGGGGGCAGCAAAAGGGGACCCAGGAGCCCAGAAGTGGCTGAAGCCCCTCCACCAGCCCCAGGGACCCAAGCCGGACAGGAACCTTGTCTGCGGTACCAGCATCTTGTCCCCCAGCTCAGTGAGGACCCAGCTAGGATGTCACAGCCCCTGAACACTTGTCCTTGTGTGAGATGCTTCAAGAAGCAGCCCAGAAGCCCCGGCACCAAGCTGTGCCCTCTAGAGCCAAGCCATCAGGAAAGCGCCACAGCCACTGAGCTCTCAGTATTCTTTGTTATTATTAATATGAAGATATAATTCACATGCCATAAAACCCACCCTTTCAAAGCATACAGTTCAGGGTATTTTATATCACAGCATCTGTTTGAAACCAGCAGTCAGCCATGGGTCAACACCAAATGCCCCACCAGTGGACCATATGGATGCAAAGAGAAGCGTTATTTCATCTGGTGCATTCACACTTGTCGGCTCCTTCTTCTCAGGATGACACTTTGATCTTTCTATAGCTGACAATCTCCTTCCACTGGGCTGGCCCAGAGATTCCAACACACCCGCCCTCGCTACAAAGAGGACACTGCCTGCTCTGAGCTGGAGCCCTCCGCCATCTGACACCCAGGCTGCAGGACAGACCTCCTGGCCTGAGATTTGGGCAGAAGACCCATGAGCCCGAGCCCCCAGGCACCCATTGTCTGCTCAAGGTTCTCCAGAGTCAAGGAGCACTGGCAGAAGTGGGTCCAGTTTTGTGGGACCTGAAGTTTATATAATTGAGGGAGATCCTCTTTAGGAAGAAGAATGAAAAATGGCAAAGACAAAGAGGTCTAGAGTCTCGGAAGGGGCTTGTTCAAGTGAGCGCCTCAAGGCACAGGCTTCATTAACTTCCCAATCAATCTGCATCTGAGTATCCTCAAAGAAATAGTGCTCTGGGAGATGTGTGTTTCAATTTGGGCTCCTCCTTCTCCTCCCTGATGAAGCTTGGAGCTGGGGATCAATGAAGCTGCAGTTATTCCAACCCCAGGGCACAAGGAATGGCTGCTTCTGGGTCCCCTCTCTTACCCCATCCCTCCCGCTGGGGCAAAGATGCCCACAACCAAGGGGCCTGGAGTCTGGTGGGGAGATGTCACCACAGCTCCTGTACAATAGGGCTGACCAGTGTGCAGAAGACCAGACCATAGCTGGTCCATGTCCACCCGCTGCCCTCACCCACTAAGCAGAGCTCTAGCCCCCTGCCAGTGTTGGTGCAGCTACGGGGTGGGGGTGGGGACACATGGACCTCTGAGAGTTGGCTGGAGAGCCACGAGACTCGGTGCAGGGCCTGACTATCGGCTTTCGATTCTAAGCTGGCCAAAAGTCACGAGCTGTCCTCAGATAAACGCCTCTTGTGAGTCCAAAGGCTCCTACCTGGGGCCACATTCCAGGTGTGGTTAGGCAACAATGGACAGTTCCCTGCCTCAATGTGGCTTCTTTCCCAGCTCCAGTAGGCCCTGCCCCATCCCTCCTCTGCATGCTTTTCTTGCTCGACACAATGTTCTGTGGAAATCCTCACAGCTTGTTGCATCAGTGGCAAAAACACCAAAATTGCAACCATGGGGTGACTTAACTGCACAAGCCACAGTTGAGGTTCACTGTGAAAACTACAACAACCTTCTCTAAAATAAAAATAGTCCTCCTTCCCAGAGAATCTTCTCTAAGGCTTGGGTTCTCTGCCTCAGCAAAACTGACTTTTCTTTAACCTATTTCACTGTCAGTGACCCGGCCATCCCCTCATTTGTTCATTCATTCGTGTTACAGATGTTTACTGAGTGCCCTTCTTGTTCCCAGCACTGGGGTGGGCACTGGGGTTCCAGGGGTGAATAAGGCAAATTGTGTGTCCAAACATCCTTGTGTTCCCAGCACCTCTTTTACCATTATATCCCATCCTAAGCTGAGCACAGAGGCGGTCAAAGATGCTGACTAAACGAGAACTGCTCCCGTCTACTTTCCTGGCTCTGGATTCCCCCACTTTCCCGTGCACACCCAGCCACACAAACAACGGATCTGTAGTTTCGAGGGCACTGTGGTCTCTCTCACCAGCGAGCCTTGGCCCACCCTATTCCTTTTCTCTGGAATGCTTTTCTCATTTCCTTTCTCTTCTCTCGGACTGTTTAGCTCAAAAGTCATCCTTCAAAACCAAGCTTGAGCATCACTTACTCCCCCTCCACAGCATCCTGTGTGTTTCCCAGGACAAGGAAAGGGAAGAGAGTGAAACCTGCAGACTGTGGGACCCTTGTTAGCAGACATTAGTCTGTGGCTCTGCTGGTCAAGAGGGAGCAGGTAAGAAGGTTTAACTGACGTTTTTAACTACACAGAGGTTCCTCCTGTTCCCATGCTGAGGTCACAAGTGGCCCTGAACACTGTCTGGACATCCCTAGGATGTTTTGGCCAGAGGGCCCACCCTCCCCTCTTCCTGGGCCAGACCCGCCACCATTCTGATGAGATTGGGTGTGTTCAGGGAAGTATGACTGTAGACAGTCACCCCCCTGCCCCTACCCACCACCACCATTCTGGAGCTAGAGGAGGACCAAAAAGATTCCGTGGGTGGAGTCTCGGGGTCAGAGAAGGAGAGGTTGAGCCTGAGGGCTCTGGCCAAGGTGGAGGGGAGTAGCTATGCAGGCAGCTATGGGTGTGTGAGCCCAGAACCAGCCCTGCAGGATGGCTGGCCCATGAGGCAGGCCCAGGCACTGCAGGCCACGAGCCCAGCCGTGGGAATAGCTGGTAGAACCAAACCTCGCCCACCTCCAAAAGAACTGCTCCTGCCTGGCCTTGCCAGCCCCAGGCTTCTTCTGGGTAAGGGCAGGGTGGAAATCTTCTGATCAGGATGGCAGCTCTCAGCCATGCCCTGTGATACTGAAGTCCCAAGAAAATTCACAAGAGATAAGACCATAGCCCTGTGCTCATGGCCAGCAGCCAGGGATGGGGCTCAGGGAGCATTTGCTGCCCTCCCGCCTGTATCCAGCTGATGATGCTTCATCGACTCATTCCACCTTTGCCACATTCACTTATTCAACACATAACCATTAAGCCCCCACTATGTGCCAGACACTATTCTAGGTCCTGGGAGAACGTGGGGAAGAAAGCAGACCAAGCACCTGCCCATGGAGCTCGCGTTGAAGCAGCGATAGGCTGAGAAGAAGACAAACAGAAAATTGAATACATTTTATAGAGTGTGTTAGAACAGTGATTCTTAAATCCTCTGCGGCAAAAAGTCAGTTTATTTTTTTTTTCCAATCTGCATTTTGATTTCTAGACAATGTCAAACTGCTATAGATTCTGAAGTAGCTATAGAAGTTTCTAAATTTTTACTTTCCATGTCTGCACTCACATCCGCTCCTGCTGCTGGTCACACTGTATGAGAAGCTGACAAAGCTTTGGGAAAAACAGGAGGGCAAGAGAGATGAGGAGCTGAAAGCAGGGCAGTTGAGTAAGTGAGTGAACATCGCTCAGTCGTGTCTGAGTCTTTGTGACCCTATGGACTATACAGTCCACGGAATTCTCCAGGCCAGAATACTGGAATGGGTAGCCTTTTCCTTCTCCAGGGGATCTTCCCATCCCCGGAATCTAACCCAGGTCTCCCGTGCTGCAGGAGGATTCTTTATCAGCTGAGCCACAAGGGAAGCCCCAAAGGGGTGGTTATTGAGAAGCTAATACCTGAGCAAAGATTTGAAGGAGGTGAGGGGGACAGCCACACACGTGTCTGAAGTCTGGACTTTGGTTGAAGCCTTCTTGAGGGGCAAGGGGCGGAGGGCAGGAAGTGAGGGGGGCATTATAAGGGAGGAAAATGGGGATCCCCACAGATGACCCTGAATCTTCACAGGATCTATAGCTCCATGAGGTGTATCTCCCCTAAGGTGGGCCTGGGGTGATCCACACCCTCTCAGCATCCATCTTGAGCCCAGGAAGAGCCTCCCTGAAGCCACTGTGATCCTAATGGGAGCACAGTTTCCCTGTAAATGGTCTCCTCTCCCTTTTTAGGACTTTCTTCCTCCATAAGCCAGCTCTCCACACCTGCCACAGGACATTCTCTTGGCCATGCTCAGTGCATCCACTTCCAGCTTTGCACAAAAGAGGTGCTTCCAGCCTAGGAGGTGATCTGAGCCCCACTCCTGTGTCCACAAAAGTGCAGGGCCATGACTGCAGGAAAGGTTCTTCTGATTTGTTTCTGCATCTGAGCCCAGGGTATGTGGCAGGGGACATGTGGAGACATGTGGATATGTGGAGATATGTGGATATGTGTTCTCTTGTTGAACACACTTTCACACCCATAAATGCACACCCAGTCATATATACACACTTCCATACCAAATACACACCCAGACTTGAAATATACTCACAGGCTTAGCCACATGCACTCGTGCCCACCAACATCCTGCATAAACATTCAGGTACACTAATGTGGGCATGCACACTTTTACACACACTTGAAGACACACACACAGGCACAGTCTTGTGGGCCCACATCCATACCAACATGCACACCACAGACATACTTCCAGAAATGCACACGTGCTCCTTGAATCCAGACCCACTCCTTTCCAAGATAATTTTTACTAGGAACCAACACCCAGTGTCTGCAGTGAGTGGCAGACAGACAGATGGGACAGAGTTCATCCATGTGTTCAGGTGGCCCTGCCAACACAGCTCCACAGGAGCATACAGCAAGCCTATACCCTTACCACCAAGCCTTCAGGAGGACAAGGCCAAGGTGGGGTCAGGTTTGGGCAAGAGTATGTCAGAGCTCCCAGGAGCCAACTCAAGGCCAGGAGCAGAGAGCCTATGCATTCCTGACATGCAGATCACCATGATGTTAAGTACCAGCCTGCATTCTGGCACCCAAGGTCAACTGGAACAGACCTAGGGAAAACCCAGTTGTCATGGGGTAGAAGGTGTTAAATAGATGTTTCCTTTTATTCCAACCCTTTGGTTAGGTTTATACAGCCCTGGAGATTGTGTGTCAGGGGGCCGGCACCCTTGTTGTATACAGTAATTTATTATTATGTATTTTTAGTGGATTCCTTAGAATTGTCTATATACAAGATTATATCATTAGAGATAGTTTTATGTTTTCCTTTCCAATCTGGATGCCTTGCATTTAATTTTCTTGCCTAATTGTGCTGGCTACAACTTCCAGCACAGTACTGAATAGAAGCAGTGAAAGTAGATATCCTTCTCTTGATCTTAGGGGGAAAGCATTCAACTTTTTACCATTAAGCATGATACTAGGTATCAGGTTTTGGAGATCCCCTTTATCAAGTTCAGGAAGTTCTTTTCTATTTCTGGTTTGTTATGTGTTTTTATCATAAGAGACTGTTAAATTTTATCAAAGGCATTTTCTGCAAATATTGAAATGATCATACAATTTTTGTCATGAAATCTATTGATATGGAGAATGACATTGATTTCTAAACTAAGCTTGCATTCCTGGGATAAATCCCACTTGGTCATAGTATACAATCTTTTTATATGGATTCATTTTGTTAGTATTTCATTGAGAATTTTCCCCGCAGGAATATATGTCCAGCAAGGCTGGGGACATATCATTGCAGTATTTCCAGTCCCACAAGCAGGACCAGGTGCAGTGAATACCTACTGAGCCCCAAGAAATGAATGAAAAAAATGGATCTATAAAGCATAGGATCTCAAGAGTATGAAGGCTCTTGTTAGAAATAGTGACCATTGTATTATTACAAATGCTGAATATGCATTATCCTTGCAAATCACAGAGGCAGTGGAGACTATGAAAAATCAAAAACTAGAATGAAGCCCTTCACACTGGGTATCTTGGTCCATGAGTCAAGAGTACCTCACCTGGGGGCCCAGACTTAGGGGGGGCAGAAGCTTCTGGAAATTTATTCCAGAATCTTCCCTCCATGGGAAGTCCCTTCTCAAACAAGGGAAACATGGCAAGGACCCAGGGTGGTGGCATATGTCCTCGGGCTCCTAAGAGCATACACAAGGCAGATGAATGGGTGTGCAGTGGACAGTGGGATCTTATCCACTGTAATCCAGGTGGGGATTTCTGGATGCTGTGGCAGCCAAGCCTGTCACCACTCACAGATCTGGCTTTAATACAGCTTCTGAGTAGGTTTTTAAACTCACCCTGAACACAGGGCTGGCATGTGGGTTAAATGAGATAATGCATGAAGAGCTCTTAGTTCTGGCATAGAATAGGTGTTTGGTAAATGGGGACATTGTTATTTCTATGGTCATTTTTTAAACTTTTAAATTTATTCTAGAAGGAAGTCCACTGACAGCCAGACTATCTTGTAGCTTTGTTCTATTCATAACTTCAAAAATCCTCCAGTAGGTGCCACTTAGACCAATCTAAGAACAAAGAAAATGATGTCTCCCCCACCTCACCACCTAGGAGTTGTCATCAGGGCTCCACTCTCACCTCTTACCTGGACACAGATGAAGCCTTCTTCAAAACAAGCAGAAAAGAAAGTCTCACTGAGTAGGAGCTTTAAGGGAAAGGAAAGGTGCCCTTTTTTTACCCTCTCCTCCCACCATGTATTGGCTGGCTTTTGACACACACCATAAGAACAGCCCAGTCACAACACCAAGGCTCAAGAGGGCACCATTGGAGGAAAGCTGGGCATGTCCAGAAAATTGGGGCAATGAGCCCTGTCTGCCAGCTCAAGGAGTGGAGCCCAAGTTCTTCCTTCTTGTATGTTGGGAATTCATCTCTGGATTCTGGCATCAGGCCTAAACTCCTTATCTCCCCCATACCAGTCTTATCAAAGCAATTCGGTGAATCTACCCGGAATGTATTTGCTGCCCTTTCAACAACCAGAACACTTGCAGAGCTGGCCTTGGGCCCTGCTCTTCCAGGAAGCAGAGCAGCATAATTAGCCAGGCCAGAGCTCCAGCCTGAAATGCCACCAAGACAGGACCAGTAGTGCCCCTCTACCCAGGTGAGAGCTAGGACCTTCTACGGGACCACAACACAGGTCACCTCACAGATTCTACTAATGGTGTGAACTCCGGGACAGTCTCAGTCAACTCTGGCTTGAATGAAACTATAGCAGAGTCAGAAAAGAAGTCTCAGGCATGGAGGGTTGGCGGAGAACAGGCCTAGAAAATCCATGGGTCTGGTAATGAAGAGGCTGCTGCTGCTGCTGCTAAGTTTCTTCAGTCATGTCTGACTCTGTGTGACCCCATAGATGGCAGCCCACCAGGCTCCCCTGTCCCTGGGATTCTCCAGGTGAGAACACTGGAGTGGGTTGCCATTTCCTTCTCCAATAATGAAGAGGCTACAGGCTACAGGTGACTATTTAGAGCAAACCTTCTTAGCTAGAGAAGGTGCCAAGGTTGTCAACAGTGAAAAAGTGAAAATAAGTTCAAGGTCCAGCCATAGGATAGAGATAAGTAAATTATGATTCAGCCATGTACAGGTAAAGACTGACAGCTGGGGCTGGAAGGGAGGGGAGAGGGAAGGGGTAAAGAGACAGAACACAGGATTTTTAGGGCAATGACACTACTCTGTATGATGCTATCATGGTGAATACAGATGATCTCCTACTTGTCAAAACCCATAGAGTGTACAATACCAGGAGTGACCCTAATGTGAAATTGGGACTTAGGGTGATCATGATGTATGTTCAGTAGATAAAACAAACATACCACTGTGGTGAGGGGTATTGATAATGAGGAAGCTGTGTGTGGGGGTGGGGGCAGGGGGCATATGGGACATCTCTGTACTTTCCCCTCAATATTGCTCTGAGCCAAACATTGCTCTAAAATAATAAAGTCTTATAAAAAAAAAAAAGTCCAAAACTCTGATAGCTCACAGGTTTCATCTGACTTTTAAGGAGAATGGGATTATTTGCCAACATTAAAAAGAAAATTTTTATGGAAAAAAAAAAATACCGATGTCTAGCTTCTCTTGAACTCCAGAAATTCTGGCAATTCTAGGCCCTCATTTCCACCTGGGAAGGCTTTGCTGGAGTAAAGAGCAGTGCTCCCCTCAACTGAGGAAGCACCTCCAGGTGGCCAAGGTTAATCATGCGATTTTATATAGTCTCCTTCAGCTTTGGGAGTAAATCGCTTCTTCATGCTATTCCCTGTGCCTGAAACATCCCGTGAGCCCTGGTAAGTTATTTTGATCCTGCAGGAATTTCTCAAATGTCACCTCCCCAGGGCAGACTTCACTGACTACCCCAGACTAAGTTAAGTCTCTCTCTTTCATTCTCATTGCATCCTTGTAAAACTCTTCACTGCTGTCATAGAAGAAGTATTTGTGACAACTCTCCCTTACAGGAGAATTCTACTTGCTAAATATGGAAGGAATGAGGAAATACAAAACTACTATTAGAACACCAGATCTCCATAGGCAAGATCCACCCCTAGATGTTAAAGTTAGTGGGCAAAAGTTAAAAGAAGAAACATGTTATTAACATAGTTTCAAAATTCTCTTCCAAAACCAAATTTTTATGAATGACAGAGGGGAAATAGCAAAATTGGAGTGGAGAAACCTGGCAGATTTATGAACACCCAGGACTGATCTCCTTTAGAATGGACTGGTTGGATCTCCTTGCAGTCCAAGGGATTCTCAAGAGTCTTCTCCAACACCACAGTTCAAAAGCATCAATTCTTTGGCGATGAGCTTTCTTCACAGTCCAAGTCTCACATCCATACACGACCAGTAGTCTTAAAAAGTCTCAAGATCAGGAAGGACTAAAAACTGTCACAGATTGGAGGTGATTAAGGAAAAATGACAACTAAATATAACATGACACACTGGGTTAAATTCTGGAACAGAAAAAAAAAACAGAATAAGAAAGTCTGTTCTAGATAGCTTAGCTCAGTTCAGTTCATTTGCTCAGTCGTGTCCAGCTCTTTGCAATCCCTTGGACTGAAGCCCACCAGGCCTCCCTGTCCATCACCAGCTCCCAGTTGCTCAAACTCATGTCCATCAGTCAGTGATGCCATCCAACCATCGCATCCTCTGTCGTCCCCTTCTCCTCCCGCCCCCAATCCTTTCCAGCATCAGGGTCTTTTCAAATGAGTCAGTTCTTTGCATCAGGTGGTCAAAGATTGGAGCTTCAGCTTCAGCGTCAGTCCTTCCAATGAATATTCAGAACTGATTTACTTTCGGATTGACTGGTTGGATCTCCTTGCAGTCCCAGGGACTCTCAAGAATCTTCTCCAACACCACAGTTCAAAAGCATCAATTCTTCCACGGTCAGCTTTCTTTATGGTCCAACTATCACATCCATACATGACTACTGGAAAAACCATAGCTTTTTTTTTTTTATTGGAGGCTAATTATTTTACAATATTATATTGGTTGGTTTTGCCATACATTGACATGAATCCGCCCCGGGTGTACATGAGTTCCCTTTTACTAGACAGGTTTTTGTCAGCAAAGTAATATCTCTGCTTTTTAATAGGTATTGAACCAATATTAACTTCTTAGTCTTCAAAACTATAATAATAGCTGTGGGAGAGGTCAATATCAGGGGGAACTGAGCTGGGTGGTGGATATTTGAGAACTCTGCTTCATTTTGCAAGTCTTCTGTAATTCTAAAATGGTGACAAAATAGAAAATCAAAAAAGTATTTGTGCATTTATTTTCTTGAGGCCTCTGTCCCCTGCTAGGCTGCAAACTTCACGACGACAGGGACTGAGAACACTGGCATTTTCGTCACTGCACAGTTGCATGTGTCTGACACGCAGAGGGTATTCAAGTAACACATGCTGAATAAACAGACCTGTGGTTAGTGACACAGAAAAAGTCTATGGCATATTATTGAGTGGAATACATAGGACACAAAGCAGCACACATGTCAAAATGTGTATAAACAAGGAGACTAAGGATTTACAAACCAATATTGATTGTGGCCATCCCTGGAAGATTAAGTTATAGGTAATTTTTCTTTTCTTCTTTTTACTTTATTATATTTTCTAAGCATATGTAACTACTTTTATGTGCACCCAAATACACACACACACCCTGCATCTTCATTTCAGTGAAAGCAGTGAGCAACATGCCTGGCAGATCTGGAGCCATCCCCAGTTGGCTGAGCAGGAGATGTGTGTGTCTGAGGCCCAGGTGGTGGTGGTGACCCAGCCACACAGTGACTGCAGCCAGCGTGGAGAAGAGGTTTCCACAAGGGTGACCTTCTCTGCTTCTCAGCTTCTTTTTTTTTTTTTTAATCAAATACACATTTAATTAAGAAACTAATAATGCAGTATTACCCAAATAAAATGTAAGCACGTATTCAATTATCATGTTCCATATTTCAGAGAAGAGGCGTTAAGGATTTATGCCATGTTTATTTACAAATATATCTAGGATGCTGAGTTCAAGGGTTTGATCCTTTTAAGAGACTGTACCTCTTAATATGCTCCTCTTCCTATCTGTCTCATGGATTACTTTTTAAGCAGTTGGTGTCTTACTATAAACAAAGATGCAGCAAATCCAGACCCAAAGAACAAAGTCATCATAGCTAGTAATCTCCACTTGTTTTCCACTGAAAATGGTATATTCTTCCCTGGACCCTCCTCGTAGTGGCTCCGACGAACCACAGAGGTTGTGAACCTCCGGATGCTCTGTCCCACCATAGCGCTGTTGGAAGAAATGGCGGCTGCAAACAGCGCGCTGCTTGCCTCACGACCTTGTTCCCCTCTGCTACTCAGCGTCTCAGGCTCTCTGCGTAGCCAGCCAGCACTCCCTGAGCAAAACCATCGATTTGCAAGTTTTACCATCATCTTCAAAAACGTGTGTTGCTCTTGGCTCCTTCATTGATTCGTTCACTCACTGATGCGATGTTTAACTTTGTCCAAGGAAGAACTCTCCTCCTAGGATCTGCTTTTCACCCTTCTTCAACCTAGGCCCCCTGTTGTGGTGGCTGTTCAGTCGCCCTAATGCAAACCCCATGAAAGCTGTCAGACCTTGCCTGGACATCGTGAGCAAGAACCCACAGCTAGGCTCAGGGAGCCCCCGGGAGCAGGATGAGAATTCCACACTTAGGAAGGCTGGGTAAGTGGCTCCTGGGAGAGCCAGGTGGCCCCTGGCCCAAGTAGAGCCAGTTGCTCAGGTAGGTGAATGGGTACAGGTGCCTGCAGGCTGGGAAGGTATTATGGAGAAGCTCCTGGGGGGTCCTCAGCACTGTGGTCAAGAGTGTGACATGTGTGCCCACTCAGCAGTGCGCTGAGCTGGCGGCCGGTGGGAGCTGTGAGGCTGCGTGGAGGAACCAGATGGGAATCAGAGTCATGGTCCTGGAGCAGCAAGTAAAGCACACCCAGGACTGAGCTGAGTGCTGGCACCCAGCCTTCAGGGCAGAGGGTACAGAAGCAGCTCACAGGTGAAGAAAAGTGAGAGGTGAGCAGTGTGAAGAGCAGATCCTAGGAAGAGGGCTCTTTCCTGGAAGTGAGGCTAGACAGAGTGTCAAGACTGCATCACAGGAGGTAACGGTTGCCTCTCACTCTGACCGCCTAGAGGGCACAGGGAAGGATGCAAGGCAGGGAATGGCAGGGTCAGATTGCATTTTAGGAGGAGCTGGAGACTCATTCTGCAGCCCCACCATTCCTACTTCAAGGTCCGCAGTGCTGGGCACCCTGGTATTTCTTTGGCAGCTCTGTCCCTAAGTTTCCAACAGTGACCTACCAGAGGGCTGGGAAAGACAGCCAGGGGCCCCAGCGGGCAAGTTACCCATGGGAGATTCCCTGCTAGACACTGACCATGGGGGCCATCAAGCCCAGGGTCACATCGATCTAGGATCCCCAAGCAGGGGAGGAAGCGTGGCCCTCAGGCCTCACCCAGAATGGAGCCTCTTAGCAGGTCACTGACTCCCCAAGGCACTGGGTCTGGCCTGCATGCCTGTCCATCCCGCCCTGCTTTCCTGCCTTGACTGCCCATTGGGCTGCTCTGGTGTAGCTAGAAGGCCCCAGGGCCCTGTCCTGCATCAAGTTTGCCACCCACCTCCCACCCCAGGCTTAAGGAGGGGATGACTGGGCCTTGGCTCCTCACCAACTTCCAGGGGCTCGCTGATCCCATGAGTGTCAGGCAGTCTGGGCTGGGCGTCCTCCTCCATCATCTGCCAGGGATGCCCAGGCCCCCAGGGCCCATCTCAGATGAGGGCCACACCACTGCCCCTCTGCACAGCCCCTGCTGGCAGAAAAAAAGGAGATGCTCAGGGAGGAGGTGGACTCCCACCCTTTCCCCCCTGCACAGGCACCTCCCACCCAATGCTCCCTTCCTCCCTATGACAGGGCCCAGCCACTGTCTGCAGCACTTCCTCCATGCTCCTGGGAGGGGCTTCTCACCACCTGCTGCTGACGCGGGGACAGGTGAGTCATCACTTTCAGCAGCAGCTTACTGACATGGTCTCCAGCTCCTGCCGGAGGAAGGAGGAAGACGCCAGAACAGGCCCAGAGTGGGTGAGAGGGATTCACCAGTCCAAGCAGCATTTTGGCACCTCCTCTACTGTTGCGCTGGCCACAGACGGTGCGGCAGACCTGCCTCAGAGGAGTTCAAGCCAGCTGGAGGAGGTGATAAAAAACAACTCACAACAGGTGGAGCAAGCATCCGTGAAGTTGGTGAAGGGGAAGCAGAGATTCTACAGGAACCCAAGGCAGAGACCCATGATCTGGGGGAAGCAGGAAAATCTCACAGAGGAAGAGCAGCTCAGCTGAGGCCTGTAGGTTGAACTGGCCAGTAAGAGAAGGGGTGTGAGAGCAGAAGGTGGGTGGCTGCGGTGAGAGGGGAGAGCTGTGCATGGGGGGACCAGCAGCCATTCTACATGGCCAGAGAGCAGAGGGCCAAGGGGTACTAGATGGCCTGGAGAAAGGGAAATGCCGGCTGCCTAGAAGGGGGCTCTTTGTTCAGATGGCCGCTGGGTGGGTCAGAAGCGGGTTCCTGGGCCTAATCCTGAGGACCATGCCCTCCAGAGCACTCATGCCTGCTTCTGCCCTGTAAGCCCTAGCCCATAACAACAAGGCTAGACCCACAATGTGTCCTCCTGGAACTCCCAGCCAAACCTGGACTCACTCTCACTGGCCACACGAGGAAAACTTAATCTGCTAATAGACATCTGAGGCTCAGACCATCCAAGGAACTTGCCTGAAGTCAGGTGGTGGCATCAGGCAGGTGGTGGAAGGAACCCTGGGCCATGTTAATGGGCCTCACACTCTGTGTCCCACAGGCAGGCAACAGAGCCCCTGGTCTCATCAACTTGAGAAGCATGGACTTCAACAACAACAGACACTTTCTTGCAGGACTTTTCAGAACCCTTAATGTGCTAATGGGCATAAAGCATGTAGAGCATGGAGAGACTCTGAAATGCATTTGGCATGGAATCCTCTTGTCCCTGCCAGAGCCGCTGTCTCCAAGGGACCACCCTGGGGCCTGCTGGTCTGGATGGTACAGTCAGGGACTGGGCTCTGGAAGTCTCCCTGCCTTATGCTTTGTTTTCGCTCATTTTCCCTTTGGTGCTGTCCGTGTGTTTGAGAGACTTGGTACACGAACTTGGGCAGAGGAAAATGGGAAAGCCGGGCTCCCCGGGCCCAGCCTTCCACTCTGTGCCCATTGCCTATCTCTGGTTAGAGAAGGGACACTCCCAGATGGAAGAGCCATCCCAGGTCACCAAGGACACTGGCATGTTTGGGAAAGGTTTCTGGGAAGTGGCGACACTTTACGATGAGGGATGAGTGACAAGCGAGGAAGCGCCAAGGAAGAAGCTGCGGTGATGAGAAGCGGCGGGAGAGGCCAGGAGAGAGAGTGGGTGCCTGTGCTCGGGTTTCGAAGGCTGGACTTGGATCTGGGGCATCAGAACCACAGAAGGGGCTTGAGCCAGGGATGACCTGATGGATCCACACGCAATTCTGGCCTGGAGTCGCTCCCAGCAGATGTCCAGCTTTTCTTCCTCCCATGGGCTCCTGGGCTCCGCACCCACATCATCCCCACCATGTGGCCTCAGTCACTGTCTTGGACCCCCATCCCACATCTGCTGGAGTATGTCAGCTGTGACCCAGTTATGTCACCTCTGACCTTGGCCCCCCTCCTGCAGCCTCCCTGGCCTGATGTCTTGGTCTCCATAGGCCCCCACAGGCCAGCAGTGGCCTCACATCACCGTGGCAGAGAACTGTGTGCTTGGCTTTCCCAAGGTTCCTGCCCTAGAGAGCAGAGGGCCAAGGGGTACTAGGTGGCCTGGAAAGAGAGTGGCCAGTACAGCTCAGACCCCGGGAAATGCCTGCTGCCTGGAAGGGGACTCTTTGCTCAGATGGACATGGGGATGGGGGAAGTTTCCCCGGTGGCTTAGCAGGTAAAGAATCCACCTGCAATGCAGGAGATGAGGGTTTGATCCCTGGGTTGGCAAGATCCCCTGGAGGAGGGCATGGCATCCCACTCCAGTATTCTTGCTTGGAGAATCCCACGGACAGAGGAGCCTGGTGGACTACAGTCCACCAGTGGTGGGCTCAAGCCCTTCATCCCTGACTCGCAAAGAGTCAGACGTGACTGAAGCAACTGAGCATAGCTCACAACAGCTCTGGGACACCATGGTATCTGAGCATGGAGAAAAGGCTGGGGATGGCCTCTGCTCCAGAGAGCACAGGAAGGCATGCTCTCCATGGGCCAGTCCGCTCTTCATCCCAGCTTTCCTGGAGCCTGTCTCTGCCTCTCTGGGGAAGGGGCTCATCAGCCAGACCAAAGACTGGCCCTCATGTACTGGCACCCTGACCAGGATGCCGGGCACTTGCTTCTCTCATAATAGGCAAATGCCAAAATCCACCTACAGAGATGGGGGCAGACAGAGATAGGGGCCTGAGAGACTCAGACTTCACTGACCTGCTGCCCCCACCCCATCCCTAGGAAGGTTAAGTGTCCATGTGGCTGAGCTAAGGCTGCTGTCCCCTCTGCTTTCTGTGTCAGAACAGGGACGGGGCTAGCTCCCTCCAGGGCTCTGAATGATATCCTTTCTCTGATGGTTTAGGCCTTGGATGTGATTCTCCTTCTGTTACAGAGGGGTGGCTTTTCTGATCTCTGCTGGGTTCTGGGAGTGGGATCATGGTGCCAGCTTCTGTTACGCAAATACAGGCACACATACACATGTAATACCTGGCACCCTGGAGCACTTTCTTTGGAATTCTCCTTTCCTTGGCTTCCATGGAAGGTCAGAAGCCTTAGCACCTCTTGAACCCACAGATCCATTCCCCGTTGGCATGTTAGGTATTTTTACAATTGTTCTAAAATCCTGTTATCTCTTCCCTCTAGACAGCCTTTGTGACTGGTTCTGCCTGAATACGTGACTGGCCGCTGGCCACCCACCGGTCCCCTGCTGCCCTCACTCCCAGGAACCCTGGGGCAGCGGAGAGAACTTTGAATCTTCACATACTTCCCCTGCCTGCGGCCTGAGCTATGGGAAAAACACAGCGATAACAAAAATAGAAAAGAGCCGTCTGGACCACATGGGATAATTGTAAACACGAAATGACATTTCAAAGAAATACAGAAGTAAAATTATAGAGTTGAGACAAGTTCAGAGATAATTTTGCTCATTCTTTCTAGCCAGCACTTACCACATTAGTAATTTTATAGTTATCTGTGTTATTATTTGCTTAATTCATTCAACAAATATTTACTGAGCACCCATTCTATGCCAGGTACTGGTCTGGATCCCTGAAAAGCAAAGTCGCTGCCCTCTAGGTGCTTGCATTTCATCGGGGACGGGGAGAGTCTGACACCAAGAGTGGTATTCATAACAAGTAAGCGAACGATAGAGGACGTTAGGAGGTGATCTGTGCTGAGGTGAGCGGAAGCTGGAGAGCAGGGAGAGCAGTGCTCGGGTGGGGGCAAGCGGGAGCCTTGTGTAGAGTCAGCAGAGGGGACCTCAAGGAGGAGCTTGGCAGTGGAAGCTGCCACTAGAACCAAGGCCTGAGCAGGGCTGGGGCAGTGGGGGAGGTACAAAGGAAGACACCCTATGGGGCTTGATCACCGGCTCACTGTAAGGATTCTGGCTTTTATGAAAATAAAGTAGGGAGCTCTGCAGAGGAGAGGGGTGGCTCAATGAGCCCTCACACTGTGAGAGCCCCGGGGAACCAGGATCAATCTGCGACCCCAGGCCTAGCATTCAAGAAATACTAAACACCAGTGAAATATCCTATTTTATAGAAAAAGCACCTTATTCCAGGTATATGCAAATAGGGAATTCCCTGGTGGCCTGGTGGTTGGGGCCTCATTGCCGAGGGCTCGGGTTCGATCCCTGGTCAGGGAACTAAGATCCCACAAGCAGGGTGGCATGGCCAAATAAATAAATACAAATACAAGAACACGTGGTGTTGGTATACATACATATCTATACACACAGATACGTGTGTGTGACATACCTCTCCAAGCTTAGAAATGTGTCTAAAAGGTGCTCAATATACTGATGACAGTATCTCCAAGGAGGGGAGTATGGTTGTGATGGAGTAAAAGGGGAATTTTCTTTTAAAAAATATTTTATTTATTTGGCTGTGCTGGGTCTCAGTTGTGGCACGCAGGATCTTTACTTGTAGCACACAAACTCTCAGTTGCAGTGTGTGGGGTCTAGTTCCCTGACCAGGGCTTGAACCTTGGCCGCCTACATTGGGACCTCAGAGTCTTAGCCACTGGAACACCAGGGAAGTCCCGGGAATTTTCTATTTGAGTTCTTTGGCACTCTGGATTGGCTTTTTTTAACAATAAGAGTGGATTTATATATTACTTATATAACTTAAAAACAAATAAGCTTAAGTTAAAAAAAATAAAAACACTAAATACCAGTGGAATGAATGAATGAATCCGCGCCGGAGATCATGCCTCCACCTTTCCAGAGAGATAGGAATGTGAACAAAAATGCTTCCAGTCTGGTCACTGTATCTGAGCCAGACATTCTGCTCCATATTATTTGAGGAGTTTTTCAAATTCTTCAGGCCCAGACCTCTCTCCAAAAGTCCCAATTCCTAGATTAGGTGGGGCCCAGCACGTGCATGCGAAAAACTTCAATCTAGACCTTCCCAGATGCCTCCAACTCCTCAGCACCTGACAGTACATCCAGCCCCAGGGCACACATCAAATGAAGGAATAAATGTTCATTGACTGAACTCATGGATGTGCACGTGCTTGAAGATACCTAATGAACTGCCCTTCTCAATGTGTTTCTCTGGACCTCTGAGTGGCGGGGCCTCTTCTCAGAGAGGGTTGCTGAGGAATGGGGGTGGACTAGACACCCCAGTGCCCCCAAGAGCAAGGAAGCCCAGCCACAGTGGAGGCTTGGAGGGAGGTGGCCATTCACTTCCCCTTCCTTGCAGGAGGGGCCACCCACATTCCAGAGACAAGGACCGCATTCTTCCGGCAGGAAATGCCAGGGCTGGGAGGACTGTCCTGTCCACTCCTTTCCCTTCTTGCTTCCTCCCTCTTGGCCAGCTGCCAGCCCTGGGATCCTGGGGCCCCAGATCAGAGCATCTGGGTTTCAGATTCCTGGCCTCTAGCTTGCAGGTGTCACCTGCCAGAAATTTTTGCACGTGAACAGTAGGTAGCCCCTTATTAGTTTGACATACTTGGAATAAGCATGGCCATTTATTTTCTCTTCCCAGAATTCAAAAAAGGTTAGAAATTCCACAAGGCATCTGACTCAACTCTATTTTCTCCTTCCTCTTGCTTTTCCTAGTGCTGTTTATAAAGCAGCCCAGGAGCCTGAGTGTTCCAGCCCTGGGGGCTGTGGCCACACCTGGTGGCCGGAAGGAGTCCCATGACCCAAGTGGGGCCAGAGGCCTGCCTGGTGCCCTCTACCGAGGGGCAGCTCTGACTGCAGGAGAGCAGATGCTGATGAGCTAAGGGTCCAGCACAAGTCAGGCAGCCTGGGTTCGAATCCTGCCACTTCTCAGCTTTGCAGCAAATGAGTTACATCTCTGAGCCTCAGGTCTAAGATGGGTGTGTCAATAGTTTCTTTCTCAGAAGGAGGCTGTGAGGATTAAATGAGATAATACCTGAAAAACACTTCACAAGTAGTAGCTGTAATTATCATGTATTTTTAATATTGAGCACCTGTCAGCTCAGCTCAGTTCAGTCACTTGGTCAGGTCGGACTCTTTGCGACCCCATGGACCACAGCACACCAGGCTTCCCTGTCCATCACCAGCTCCCGGAGCCTACTCAAACTCATGCCCATCGAGTCAGTATGCCATCCAACCATCTCATCCTCTGTTGTCCCCTTCTCCTCCCACCTTCAATCTTGCCCAGCATCAGGGTCTTTTCAAATGAGTCAGTTCTTTGCACCAGGTGGCCAAACTGTTGGAGTTTCAGCTTCAGCGTCAGTCCTTCCAAAGAATATTCAGAAGTGATTTCCTTTCGGATTGACTGGTTGGATCTCCTTGCAGTCCAAGGGACTCTCAAGAGTCTTCTCCAACACCACAGTTCAAAGGCATCAGTTCTTCAGCACTCAACTTTCTTTATACTCCAACTCTCACATCCATACATGACTACTGGAAAAACCATGGCTTTTACTAAACAAACCTTTGTTGGCAAAATAATATGCTGTCGGTCATAACTTTTCTTCCAAGGAGCAAGCGTCTTTTAATTTCATGGCTGTAGTCACCATCTGCAGTGATTTTGGAGACCCCCAAAATAAAGTCTGTCACTGTTTCCATTGTTTCCCTATCTATTTGCCATGAAGTGATGGGACCAGATGCTATTATCTTAGTTTTCTGAATGTTGAGCTTTAAGCCAACTTTTTCACTCTCCTGTTTCACTTTCATCAAGAGGCTCTTTAGTTCTTCCTTGCTTTCTACCATAAGGGTGGTGTCATCTGCATATCTGAGATTATTGATATTTCTCCCAGAAATCTTGATTCCAGCTTGTGCTTCGCTCAGCCCAGCATTTTTCATGATGTACTCTGCATATAAGTTAAATAAGCAGGATGACAATATACAACCTTGATGTACTCATTTCTCGGTTTGGAACCAGTCTGTTGTTGCATGTCTGGTTCTAACTGTTGCTTCTTGACCTGCATACAGGTTTCTCAGGAGGCAGGTCAGGTGGTCTGGTATTCCCATCTCTTGAAGAATTTTCCACAGTTTGTTGTGATCCACACAGTGAAAGGCTTTGGCATAGTCAATAAAGCAGAAGTAGATGTTTTTCTGGAACTCTCTTGTTTTTTTGATCTCTGGTTCCTCTACGTCTTCGAAATCCAGCTTGAACGTCTGGAAGTTCACAGTTCACGTACTGTTGAAGCCTGGCTAGGAGAACTTTGAACGTTACTTTGCTAACATGTGAGATGAGTGCAATTGTGCAGTAGTTTGAACTTTCTTTGGCATTGTCTTTTTTGGGGATTGGCATAAATACTGACCTTTTCCAGTCCTGTGGCCACTGCTGAGTTTTCCAAATTCGCTGGCATATTGAGTGCAGCACTTTCACAACATCATCTTTCAAGATTTGAAATAGCTCAACTGGAATTCCATCACCTCCCCAGCTTTGTTCATAGTGATGGCCCACTTTAAAGTGGGCATAGTAAGGCCCACTTTACTTCGCATTCCAGGATGTCTGGCTCTAGGTGAGTGATCACACCATCGTGGTAATCTGGGTCATGAAGATCTTTTTTGTATAGTTCTTCTGTGTATTCTTGCCATCTCTTCTTAATATCTTCTGCTTCTGTTAGGTCCATACCATTTCTGTCCCTTCTTTTGCCCATCTTTCATGAAATGTCCCCTTGGTATCTCTAATTTTCTTGAGATCTCTAGTCTTTCCCATCCTATTGTTTTCCTCTATTTCTTTGCATTTATCACTGAGGAAGGCTTTCTTATCTCTCCTTGCTATTCTTTGGAACTATGCATTCAGATGGGCATATCTTTCTTTTTCTCCTTTGCCTTTAGCTTCTCTTCTTTTCTCAGCTATTTATAAGTCCTCCTCAGACCACCAATTTGCTTTTTTGCATTTCTTTTCCTTGGGGATGGTTTTGACATTGTACAGGAGCACCTGTCATATACCTACTAATGTACAAAGTTCCAGAACTCTGAACTAAAAGTTCAGGACCCACAGAGATCTCCTTATTGAGGAGACAGTCAGGGAAGCAGCAGCTCTGGGCTCCCTGTCATAAAACAGTTTTCAAGATAGAAGTGGGTTTAACCCTTTGCAATAGACCAGTTTCACAGAGGAAAGAGACCCTTGAAAAGGCTTTGAAGATTGAATAGTAGCTCTTAAGACAGGAAGAAAGGACGTTACAGGAAGGGGGGTCAACACATCCCAAGACTCAGAGATGCAGCTGGTAGGCTGGGTTTGGAGATCCATGTATAGGAATCTAAAGTGGAAAAGGATGACGGTAGCAGAGGGGTTCATGAAATGGGCAGAGAAAGTCACAGGACGGGCAGAGACCATCCTAGAAGGCCTTGGAGGCCTTGCCAAGGAGCAGTCCAGACTTCTCCCTGAGGGTACCACCTTGTAGCAAAGGTTTCCTTCTAGGAAGATCTCTCTGCTGTAGTGAGAGGGAGTCAGGGCAGACACTGGAAGAGACAAAGCTGAGTCAGAATTGGAGGATAGATGCAAGAGGGCAGGGAGTGGCCCCCAAGCTTCAGTCATTCCCTGGCTCCTTCTTGGTATTTGACATATTTGAGTACAACCCCAACTATTATTAATGCAATGTTTCCCTTTGTGTTAGTTTAGTTTTCTGTCACTTCCGTTATACCATTATACCACTGCTTGAAATGAAACATGTATGTCCACTTGCCACTGGAAATAGTCTTTGCCCTGCGGGGCACCTGCTTTGGGAACCATGAATCCAGCTAGAGCCCAACAGCAGAGAAGGGAAAGGGATCATTTCAGTGTATGGTGTCAGCCAAGCAGCAGGAGATTGGTTCCAAACCCCTGTTTCAAACCCTATGGCCTTTATGACTTTACTTGGGGGCCAGAGGTGGGGTTGCAGCTCTGAAAGCAAAGACAAAACAGACCTCCCCAGTCCCTGGTGGTCTGGACTCTAGTCCTTCCTTATCAGAGCTTGTGGGCTCCAGCTCTGCTTGGGCACAAACAGGCAGATGCACTTCTCTAAGAGAGAGAGAGCGTTAGGCAGATCTAACGATGACTCAGTGGTGGAATTCTTTGTGGGTAATTGCATGGTGCTGTGTTAGTGAAACATATGCAGGGGGAGGGAGAGAGGGAGAGGAGGGAAGAAGGCAAGAAGGAAGGAAATGCATCATCTCATTTATCTTCACAGGAATCTTGTAAGGCAGGAATTTTTATGCCCATTTTACAGATGAGGAACCAGTCTCAGAGATAATAAGCTAACTGCCAAGGTCACTTCTAATGAGAACTATAACTAAGCCAATAGTTCAGATCTGTCGGACTTTAAAGCCACTCCTTTCTTTTAAAAGAATGATATCCATAATCACACCATGGTAGCCACTGTTATTTTTTTAATCCCTTTCTAGTCTCTTCTTTTTGGTGTGTCAAAAATATGCATCTCTCCCTTTTATTCACCTAGCATCATATCATGAACATTTGTAATGTTGTTGAACAGTATTTACAAAAATGATTTTTACATGATATGTCCACCCTGTGGGCATATCGTGATTCTGAGACATCCCTGAACGTTGCGGTTGTTCCAACATCTCAGGATTATCAATTCTCCCCACCCTCTACCCTTCCCAAGTCAGACTCCCCTGGAATGAGTCAGGACTCCCCCTGCCCTACGTCTGGAAGGTAATGTAGGTCACTGGGGTCCAATCATGCCTGGAGTGGTGCAGCAAGGCATGCTAGAGCCTCTCAGAAGGTGAGAGCGACTCAGAAAGTCAAATCTTCTGCCTCCCCTCACAATCTGCCAACCCCTGCCACTGCCCCACCCCATCAGGTCACAAAAGGAAGTGCTGTGAACTGGGCAGGCCAAAGGCTGTTCCAGGTGGCTTCTTAATGCTGGTGAAGGCAGCTCAGACATCTCAGGGGCCAAAAGGCACCTGGATGACCCCAAAATAAGAATAGAAGCCAGATCTCTGCAAAAAACCTGGGTCATTACTTGGTCCTCATTTTCCTGAGAGGTTCTGTCCAGAGAGTTCTCTGTTCTCTGCCCCGTTGGGGAACTCGCCACATCCCAAGCTGGCTCCCTAACAACTCCAAGATGGACTCTCAAAGCAGAAACACTCCTGGCAGGCGAGCAGATGTACACACTGCCTAAGGTGAAGGGCCTAAGATCACATTTTCAGGATGCTTCCCTGCTTTATCTGTTTGCAAAGCAGATATTTGGGGAGGTTGGGCTCAGAACTGCTTCTCAGTTGCCAGCCCCATGGGAAATGGTTCGCATTCTTAGCATAGCTGGAGGACTGTGAGGCAAGGGAGCTGACTGCATATGACTGCCAGGAGGCTGCTCCGACCAGACCCGAGGAAGATGAGCCACCACCTCGGCATCCTCTCTGCCTGGACCGGTTCCGGTGTGGGCACGCTGGACATTCTTCCCAAGAAGGCAGGGGAGTGGGAAGTCTCTAGGGGGGGGCTACAGGGAGAGAGAGTCATCGCATCACTGAAGCAGACCCAGGACTGAGAGGGCTTGCAGAGATCAAGTTCATCAGGCCCCTGCCTGGTGCCCTCACCAGAACCAGCAGCACTGACCTTGGAAGATGCTCCCCAAGTGTTAAAGAGACTGACTTTCCTGACCCAGTGGGATTTCAGTGTCTGCTGGGTACGTTGCTCTTTGCATTTTTTCTTTTAACAAGGAACATGCATCATTTAAAAACAAAATCAAGGTTACTTTAGAATAAATAACTTGATAAAAAGGCTTCTGAGCTAAGGCATTTCATCTCTCACCTTGATTATCAACCCCAGCATATAGCAATCTTTCTTATCAGAAAATCATGATGTCACCCCTCTGTGCCCTTTCCCGCAGTTGCTTGGACATGCGGATGAGCTGCTGAAAGGAAGCGGGGCTGTGGCCTCCTTGGCTCGAACCTGTGACTGGCTCCCAGTCCTCACCTGGCCCGCTGGCTTGCAGCCACCAGCCACACCTACAGAATTCTCTGAAATGAGGAACAGCATTCTTGAGACCAGTGAATGGAGAAAGCCTCAAACTGCAAGCTGGAGTTCGTTCAGGCCCTGTTCTGTGCCAGGAAACACAGGGAGAGAAATTGGCTCTGGCACCGCCTCTGTGGTCCAAGCCAGACCCCTGCCCAGCCTGTGAGCGTCGGTGTGTCTGTGGGGAACCTTCCAGGAGTGCTGTCCTGGGAGCTGGGCCCCAGACGGCTGCAGCTTCAGGGCTTCAGGAAGCCTCTAGGAGAGAGGCACTGAGGGCAGAGGGAAAGCCCAGCAGTTCGCAGCCTGCTCGACAACCACATGACTGCTTAGTGTGAAAGTTGGTAGAGAAATAATCCTGGGAACCAGGTGTGTGAGTCGGATTGAAGCCCCGGGCCCCTCCCTGGAGTGGCCACTGTCCAGGAGGATGAAATGAGCGGCATGCCTCAGAAGTGCCAGAGCCCAACAGTTGTGTGTGCCTGAGGGTTGAAGACCTGACAGCCTGCACTGCCTGAACTTCCTGTGCAGCCCAGGTGTTCAGCCCCAGCTACACACCACACATCACCAGGATAGCTTTCTAAATTCCCGACACCCGGGCCACACCCCAGGCCAATTCAGTCAAGCTCCTTGGAGGTGAGACCCAGATACTAGCATTTTTTCAAGCTTCCAAGTAATTAAAATGTTAGCCATGGTTGACAACCAGTGCTTTATAGAGATATCTGATGCATCCCAGACTCATCAAACAAAATAAGTAGGGTTCCTACTGAGTGATTCATGGAGCCACCGTCTCCTGAGAGGCCCTCCTCACTAAGAGAGAGAGGACAGTCACTCTTCAGACACCATCTCAACACCCCCCTCCTGTGGGAGGTGCTCTCTGGCTGCCTCCGCTGTCCCTCAGGACCTGTATCACCTACCACACATAGCCATTGGTTGACTGATATCTGCTGTGCCCACAAATGGGGCAATCTGTTACTGTGGGAGCAGGTCATGGGTTGCATATTATGCTTCCTGGTAACCCACTGACCTTCCACCTACCACCGCTCATCACCCATATTACATGCTCAGCAAGTGTTTTCAGGCTGACTTATATTCTATCGCATTTTAACATTTCAGGCAATCTTGAAATGACGAAATTTGACACAAATGAGTGGTTTTAATGTTGATCAATGATTGTGGCCAAGGAGGAAACAGGGGTGGCCCACAGCGAGTGAAAACGGGAAGAATGGCCAAGAACTGCCTGTTAGACTGTCTTCCAGGAATGAATGTGTAACCCATATAACCCAACTCTCATGTGGTCCAGGCTCCACACTGAGAAGACGTGGCAGTTCCGTGGGTTAGTAGGTAGGAGAGAGAGGTTTTCTAATTCAGAGCACTGTGAATATTTACTGCAGCCTCTTAAGGAAATCTGAACATGGCAAATGAAAGCCACACTTTACTATCTCCTTTTTACCTCTCTCCCTGGAATTCACATCTGAGGAGCAGATATATCAGCTAGGCCTTAACGGGTAGAGACAGAAGGAAAGGGTGTTTCAGGCAGACAGACTAACTGCGTTTTCAGACTGGCCAGTGGTCCTGTGAATGTGGGATGGAGGATGTGGGTGGTTAAAAAGTGACTGGAAAGGAGGAGCATGGCCAGTGTATGAAGGGCCTTGAATTGCAGGTCAGGCAGATGAACTCTAGGTTTTAACATCCAAAGCTTAAGGCCAAGATGTAGTATAATAGGGTCACTCTGGCACCATGCAGAGGGTGGGACGCCAGTCAGGACATGACAGCAGGCCCAGGAGAGACGGTTGGGCCAGAGAAAGGCTGGCCATGAGGGCAGCACGGTCAGGTCCACCTGTAGCTGCTGGGGAAGACTGTTCTGAGCCCCACATCCCGTGTGATGTGTTCTCAAACTTGGGGCCAGTGATGGAGGTGCTCCCACATTCCTTACTCCACAGACCTGTCCAGAGGTCCTGGCCTACATGGTCAGTCACCCCAGACCCAAACCAGCCACTCCACACTGCCTCTCCAGCCCCTGAGCTGAGATCAGAAACCCCCCTCCAGGTGTTGGCAGATCCAACTATCTTCACCCACAGGCCAACATGTTTGCTTTATGTCCAATCCAAAGGACACTTACAGTCATCACCAAATAGAAAACAAACAAATCTTTAGACTTAGATATGAAATGCATTTCAGTGAAATTTTTTAAACTGAGGAATAGCTCTTGAATTCTAAAGTTAAATTTACGTCAATTTTTAACCAGAAGATTTCAGGAGTCTGGACTGCAAATGTTTACCAGGGAGCTGATGCTGAGATAGAGTTAGGAATGCAAGATGACTTATAGGGGAAGCGTGGCAGAGGAGATAAAGCCTCTAAAAGAAGGGAGAGAAACACGATCGGAGCTTTCAGACTGCAGGCAGACCTAGCATTGTCTGCCAGCCCACCAGGGGCCAGAAGAGCCCAGGGCTGCCCAGGGTTGGTGGGGGAAGCTTGAAAATGCCCGGGCCCTTGTACCACCACCTCGCTCAGTTGTTTGCCAAGGCCACCCCAAGAAGACCTTAAACTTGTTCTGAAAACTGGGTGAACCCAGGAGAAGCCCACAATTCTACAGCTTTGAGCTGACCATAGCCTTGCCACCAGACATTCCTTTCTTGAAGAGACATCTCTGCATCTGCCATGGAGTCCCTCTTCCTCCCATCTGCTGGTTTGAGTGGACCATACCTGAGGCCTGGCTTCAGTCTCCACAAGCAGTCCATTCAATCTCGCCATCACCTTCCTCCCCTCCTGGCTCTGAGAATCTGTTCTGTCTTCTCCCTCCCTCCACTTGTCAATGCTGAAGGCTTTTCCTTCATTCACCTCCTCACAATATTCTGCCCCAAATTTGCCACATGCAAAATCAAAAGATGAACAACCATCTGGGAAATGCTCTGTGTAACTGGAATCACCAAGAATTCATCTTTCCAAGACATAAAAAACTCAACAAAAATCAAAGACATAACCAAACAGAAAAATGAGCAAAAGATATGAATGGATAGCTCAAAATGGCCCTTAGATGAAGAGATGCTCAACCTGACTCACAGTAAAAGAAATTCAAAGTATGACTATACAGAGACACCATTTTCACCTATCAGATTGGCAAAGATCAAAACATCTGATTCAGCACAGCGTTGGTGTGAAAATAGGGCACTCACCCTGCTGGTGAGAATGGAAATTGGTCACACTGTTTGGAAGGTGATTTGGTAACACCCTTCTAAGTGACAAATTCCCATGATAGAACGATTAAGAGAATGAACTGGAATCCCAGAAACTTGGTTTGAATCTTAGATGTTCAGGTAGCCTACTTTTCTGTGCCTCAGTTTTTCTCATCTGTAAAATGGGACGATAATAGTACCTACCTTTGGAGATGCTCAAGAGAATTAAAATATATTAGTAATTGTAAAGCACCTACTCTAGTGCCACACTCTTAGTAAATGCCATGCAAGTGTTAGCTAACACTATTATTTATTGCCCCAGCAATTTCACTGCTAGGAAATTATCCTACAGATATGCTTGCATATGTGCTAAATGAGTACACAGTATATTCACTGCAGTATTGGTGCAGCTGGGAAGAAATCTGCAAACAACCCAAATATCCTTTAAAAGACTAAATTGATTGGTGCATGTGTAGAATGGAATACCATGCAGATGAAAAAGAATAACAAAGAAGCTCTTTTGTACTGATCCCGCGTGTACAGGATACTACCATAAGCTTTTAAATGAGTTGTATATGCGCAAGTCCAAATACCCTTATCCACAATTTTGAAATTCAAAACTCTAAAAAACTAAGCTTTTATTTGTTTTAGGAAATTGGGCACAAATATATGTGGTAGCAAAATTTGAACTGAACTGAACTGACTTAAGGCTGATAGTCTCTATCAGTCTTCACATGTTTTATCACAGACTTTGCTGGGGATGTGACATAATATATACATATTACCTTTGTAAATTCTGAATTCTCAAACTCATCTGCCCCCAGGGGTTCCAGAGAAGGAAGTGTGGATTTTCTCTGACCTTTTCTTCTCTTTAAAGTATCTCTTTAAGAATGCACAAGAAACTAGCACCAGTTTGCTCTAATGAAGAGCTTCTTGGCTGTGCTACAGAAATGTGAGGGACAATTTCACCATGTTCAAATCCAAGAATGTGAAGAGTCTGAGGATATCTTACTTATTCAAGAAACAAATAAATGCCATTGAAGACCTCCTCAGGTCAGGCTGTCAGGTCGCCTTACAGTCTGGCTGCCCTTTCACTGGCATGTCTGTGGCAGCCTGCCCAGAACTCGGACCTGGGAACCGGGGCTGGAGAGTGGAGGCAGGTGGGACAGGAGCTTCATCTCTGACTCAGGGTGCTGCCCTAGGCAGGTGGCGAGGCCTCCTCCCTAGAAAAGTAGAGATAATGGGAGTGACTCAGTGTCAGGCACTGCGATGGGCTGATTGGCAGGGAAGCCAGGTCCCTCACCAACACCCTGCTGCACACCTATCCTCTCCCTGAAGGGCAAGAGCCACCCTCTAACTCTATCTCCAAACATCTCCTAGCAGAGACATGGTGTGAAGGCCTCCAATCAGTAGGGTCCTGAAAACTGAGGCTCAAGTACACTACCCCAGACACACAGGAAGCTCCCAGCATCCCTGGTTCAGGGCTGAAGATTCTGAACAAGATCCTGCATGTGGACGTGGTAAAGGGATAGTTAAATACATCTAAGACCTGAGCATGCAGTACAGAACGATGCCCATGACCTAGTAATGGGTGAAAAAAGCGAACAGCAGAACTACATATATGTATGGATATCCCACATATATAGGATATGATATACCCCATCTATATATATGTGTGTGTGGTATATCCCATATACGTGTGTGTGTCCCACATATATAGTATATGACATAGCCCATATATACATATATATACATGGTACAAGTATACACATACATTTACATATAAAATCATATATATAGTCCCACCCTTAGATGGAAGAGGGGAGAGGGGAGAAACCAACAGAGCAAAGATGTTAGTGTGTTTGTAAAAGAGGAAAAGTAAGTGGTGGATGAACAAACTAAAAGCCAAGTGCCAGTCCAGAAGCCTCCTGTTTCTCAGAACATGGGCACTGCAGGAGGGACTGGAGTGGAAAGCAGGGAACCAGCAGTGAGACCCTGCCTCCCTGCCCACTAGCAGCAGGCTAGCTTCTCTCTCACCCAGAGGAAACTGGAAAGTTAAACCCTAGGGACTCCAGATTCAGGGGGCACCAGGGCATGACAAAGGGCAAAGGGGGATCCAGCACTTAAACAGGGCATTGGATGAGACTCCAAGTGTGAAGGATGAGCCCACAACCCCTTTCCCCTGTATCCCCAACCACTGCCACCAAAGGCAGATTATATCATTCTCAGAGGTGACTAAAAAGCCTTAGAGGAAAGACCCACAGAAACTGACTCCTGGGGCTCCCCCAACAAACCCTTGAATCCGCCATCACTTTCCAGTGACGCCAAGCTCTAGCTAAGCACACAGTGAGAAGTTCATGAACCACAGCAAACAGTAGGCCCTGCTTGCTGCAATGAGAGAAAGCTCTCGCACAGCAGTGAACACACAGCGCTGACAAAAGTTAATTAATTAATTAAGTTTAAAAAAAGAAGCAGAGTAAAGCAGACAAACAGATAAGGTGCAGAGCAGAATAAAACATCAATAAAAACAAGAAAGTGAAAGTGATGAGAAAATGGCTTCTGCTAAATTAGATCAGAATAGTTTTTAAAGACAGAGAAAAATCTCAGACATTAAAACTGTGATTCTAAATAAAAAGAGACAAGATTTAATAGGAAGATTTGGAGATGAGAAAATCATCCAGAGAGACTAAAGCAAAAGGACAGGACAGAAAAAGACGGGGAAATGTGGAGGCTCAGTCAGAGACCAATGAGCAAAGGAAGTCCAGAGGGAATGGAGAGAAGGAAACAATGTGTAGAAATATCACAGGAGAATTTCCTTGAGCGGAAGGATGCCTGTTAAGTGCTGTCAAGTACCCGGTGCAGTAAATGAGGACAGACTCACAGCAAGTGGTGAGTGGTGGTGAGATTTCAGAACGTGGGCACAGAGAAGATTCTAAAGGCTTTCAGTAGGAAGAAAACGGGTCAGCTACAGACAAACAAGAATCAGAAATGGAGCAGAGCTTCAAGAAGAGCCAAGTTTGATCAGGAGAGGAAGGTAAACTCAGGAATTCATTTTTTAAACAGGTTGAAATTGAGCTGCTTCTTCAGATGTTGCACAGTGCAATTTTTTCTTTTCTTTCTTTTTTTTTGGTAGGATACGTTTCCATAACCCTTCTAACAACCTATTACATAACTTGTCTCTATGCCTAGATATCCACACATCTGCAAAATGTATATACATGTATAAATACACACATATCTACATGCGTGCATACATGCACAGATATCCCTATGCAGACACACACATACACAAGCATATCCGCATGTGTGAATAAGTGACAGCACAGGACTGTGCCTTCAGACCTCTGACTGTAGTGTCTGCACTGAGGCCAGGCCTCCGCAGTTGCTGAACTATCAAGGCAGGGACATTGAGGCAGACCTATTCTCAGGACTCCATACTCCAGGAACTTGGGACTTTGACTCAAGGACAACCATCTGAGTTGCCAGAACTTTCTTAAAAAAGCACCTTACCAGCCTCCTTCAGTAAACTCCCCAATTTTCACTCACAGGAGTTTTTCCCAATAAACTTGAAGTTTAATACTGTTTTGGGGACTGACTCTTGAAGGACCCAAACAAAGCATACACATAACATATAAGCATACATGTAAGCATACATATTTTTTAAGTTGTTGTTTCCCCTAAATGCTTTAAATGCTTTTCTTCATCTTGCCTTTCTTATTCATCAGTGACTAATGAAAATTTATCATGGCATTTCTTTATTTCATTCTTTTAAATGGCTGCACAGCTTTCTTAGAAATGGATGGACTTACTCAACCTACAAACAGGCATTCACTTTGACCCCACAGACTATGGAATAACTGTGGATAAGTGCTGCAATAATTATCATCATCTTGTGCAGATATTTGAAGACAGACGATAAAGAATAGATGGGCAGTCAAAATATATTTCTTTACCAATAATTTATATAAGTCATAATATATCAAATTGCTAATTTTATATAATAATTTTAATTGATGCTGACAGATTGATCTTTTAGAAAGGGTATAAAATGAACATTTCTACTAATGTGAATACTCTTTCTCTGTAGGTACACAAGCAGTGGCCATTAACAATAATTTTCATTGTTGCGGGGGCGCTGATTTAACTACTTTGCTAACTATTAGTGATTTTTTCATATCTATTGACTCTTTAGAATTGCTCATGAATAAATTGCTAATATTTCTATTTGATCATTTATCTTTTTCTTGTCAGTTTGTAAAAACTCTTTGCTCCCTTTGTTCTGGTTTATAAACCAGGACAAATCTATCTGCTGTCTTTGTGTTATCTTTTGCCACGCAAAGTTGCAATCAAGTCAAATATGTTCATTTTTTTTTTCATAACTTCTGAGTTTCTTGCATTTGATAAAGCTTTCCCCTACCCTAACTCTTCATGGTCCAAGAAGGCTGCTAGAGTTCCAGCCATCCTATCCATAGTACAGGCTGCAGTATGGAAAAAAGAGACCAGAAGGGCATTCCATATCTCTTTGAAAGAAATTTTCCAGAAATTTCTACACCATAATTCCACTTACATGTTATTGCCATAACTTAGTGATATAGCCATAGTTAACCTCAAGGGGAATGTTGTCACAGCCATCTTTGAGAAATGCAATCTGGCGCACCCACACTTAGAAGCAAGGGTGCCCTTTTTCATGGCATTCAATAGACAAGCAGAGACTGCACACTGCTAAGAGTAGCCTAGAGCCTAGAAACCTGTTTCTTAGGAGAGAGAGATCATGCCTCTCTTTGGGCTCCACAGGTACCATGCTTAACACAGTCAGCCTACTGAGTCAGGAAGGTCTCAGCTCTGAGGCTTGTGCAAGCATAACCCCAGGGTGGCCACAGGCTCCAGAAGTGGCACTTCTGCCTCAGGGCCCTCACCCCTCAGTTTCCTCCCCAGAGGGCGGTCAGAGGTTTGCGGCTGTGTGAGGAGGAATAAGCAAGCTTTCTGGCATGAAGGACTGATGGCTTCTGAACTCAGGGAAATACCACTAGGCATTTCCAGACAGACGGGGGCCTCAGAGAATTACTTATGATTCATGCCAATCTGTGGGGTGTGTCTACGCCAGAGAGAAAAACATGACACTGGAAATACTTTCTCATTCCCTTACTCAGCCCCTCACGAGCCCAGAGAGGGCCAGCCATATCCACCCAGATATTTCTTGCAGGTTTTCTTCCTACAGTTATGCTCTCAGTTGAGAAAGCATCAATGGAAGAGGTAGGTCAGTGTAGGAACAGCTGGCCAAGAAGAAGAGAGGCTAAGAGGTTTCTGTTTGGAAGAAGCTGGGAGGCAAGAGACCCAGCACACAGGGTTGTGGGTGATGAAAATCCCAGGAGGGCAGCATGCAAAGGCCGGTTCCACCAGGCCCCCCACCTCGCTGAGCCTCAGCCTCCTCGTCTAGAAAGTGGGAGTGGTAATCCTGATTCGGTCCTCTTGCCAGCATCAAGGAAGGGGCTAATTGTACAGCCCAGTGTGCTCTGCTACAATTATCCTATTTTTTGAAATATCTTTAATTATAGAAGTATTGCTGCTGCTGCTAAGTTGCCTCAGTCGTGTCTGACTCTGTGCAACCCCATAGATGGCAGCCCACCAGGCTCCCCCTGTCCCTGGGATTCTCCAGGCAAGAACACTGGAGTGGGTTGCCATTTCCTTCTCCAATGCGTGAAAGTGAAAAGTGAAAGTGAAGTCGCTTAGTTGTGTCCGACTCTTAGCGACCCCATGGACTGCAGCCTACTAGGCTCCTCCACCCATGGGATTTTCCCGGCGAGAGTACTGGTGTGTATATAAGTATTACTGTTAACCAAAAAAAAAAAAAAAAAAACACCACAGACAAACAAAAAGAAGGCCATAAAAGAGAGAAAATAAAAGAGAAAGCAATTAACATCTTGACATATGCACTTATAGTTTCCATTTGTCGTTCAATCACTAAGTCATGTCCAACTGTTTGCAACCCCATGGACTACAGCACACCAGACTCCTCTGTCCTCTACTATCTCCCAGAGTTTGTTCAAATTCATGGCCATCAAGTCAGTGATTCTGTCTAACCATTACATCCTCTGCCACCCCCTTCTCTTTTTGCCTTCTATCTTTGCCACCATCAGGGTCTTATCCAGTGAGTCGGCTCTTGGCATCACATGGCCAAAGAATTACAGCTTCAGCATCAGTCCTTCCAATGAATATTCAGTGTTGATTTCTTTTAAGATTGACTGGTTTTATCTCCTTGCTGTCCAAGGGACTCTCAAGAGTCTTCTTCAACACCACAATTCAAAAGCATTGATTCTTCAGAGCTCAGCCTTCTTTATGGTCCAACTCTCATATCCTGGAAAAACCACACACGACTACTAGAAAAACCATAGTTCTGACTATAGTTTCCTGTCCTGGATATATTTTTAATAGGACCATACTTTATATGAAAAGTGAAAGTGAAGTTGCTCCAACTTGTCCGACTCTTTGCAACCCCATGGACTGTAGCCTACAAGGGTCCTCCATCCATGGAATTTTCCAGGCAAGAGTACTGGAGTGGGTTGCCATTTCCTACTCCACACTCCATATTTTATATATGGTTCTGTAATCTCCTATTTTTCACTCAACAATATATCATGAGTTTTTTCTATGTTGACAAGCAAACTTCATGAGATATTTCAATACTTGTATGTTATTCTGCCATTGCTGTATTCAGTTCTGAACCTGTGATCACTATTACTGATTCTTCCTTTCCCACATGGCCTAAATTCCAATGTGGCCCAACACAAAAATGTTACTAATTCTGTCTTTATTTAAAATTCGACTATTTTGTTCACCATGGATTGATTTTTATTGTTTAAAAATATCGCATTAAAATATTATTCATCTTATTTATTTTTGGCTGCAACACATCTTCACTGGTGTATGCAAGCATCTCAGTGTGGTGACTTCACTTATTGCAGAGTGTGGGCTCAGTAGTTGCAGTTCATGGGCTTAGCTGCTCTGCAGCATGTGGTATCTTCCTGGGCCAGGGATCAAACTCATGTCCCCTGCACTGGCAAGCAGATTCCCAACCACTGGACCACCAGGGAAGTCCTGCAATATTACTCATCTTGATTATGGCATCTTCCCCTAAGATTATTTTCAATGTTTCCAGTCCATCTATTTCCAGCATCCAGCACAGTGCAGGACACATCGTAGTGCTCAATAAATATTGAAAGAATAAATGAATGAATTGGTGACAAAAGGAAACTACACCCAGCTGTGAGAGCCTCCCTCACACAGGCAGAACCAGGAGCTCGTTGACACCAGGATGAAGCCTGCTGGCCCTTCTCCCAAGGCTCTGGAACTGTGCTCGGCCCCTGGTGTGGAGCTATCTCTCCAAAGCAACAAGGGATTTTCCCAGCCCTAACCAATGTGTGGAGTTTAGTTAAACCAGAGCTCAGAGAGGAAATTCTAAGAACATGAAGTAAGTCAGAAGAGCAAAGGTGCGTGTTTATTTTCCATTGACTGCTTGGGCCTCTGCCTCCCTTCCCCCACCACAAAGACTGGGGAAGGGGTCCGGATTCGGATGTCAGCACAACAAAGCTAAAGGAAACCCATCTTCCTGTGTTTGCCAAGGAACAATGCTGGAGAGGCCATTCCAAGGCCTGCACTTTTCCTCTGTACAGAAGAATTTAGGTCCTGAAGGATTCCTGGGAGGGAGGTTCAGGAATTTCTGGATAAATGTTCTCGTTCTATCACTCAGGGACATTGGGGATGCACTGGCTATGATCCCAGTTGGCCTTCTGTACTCAGCTCCAATCTGACCCACACTAGGTGGGGATCTAACCGTGGGTTTGGGGCCTTGGACCCACCCTGCAGCCAATCAGCTCAAGAGTCTGGTCATTGGCCTCTTTAGTCTCTATCTCCCAGCACTGCTTTCTGTTCTCTCCCTCTTCAGCTCTTATCTGGCTCTTATCACTCCTTTTCTGGACTGCTGCCCAAGTGCAGGCTTCCTGGCCCTGACCCTCCTATCCTCACTCACAGGCCATGTTCCCACAACACACCTCCAGGCGAGGCCCTTCTCTGCTCCCAGTCCTCTGCACCCACAGCACCAGGTGCCTTAGATGTTTCCAAGGAACTTTATGATGACCAACCACACCGGTCTCATCTCCCAGTGAATCGGGCAGGGCACTGAAAACCAGCCAGCATTTACTGAGTACCTACTAGGTACTAGGTGCCATCTAGACCCTTTTTGGACTTTATCTCACAGTCCCCACAATACTCCAAAGCATCATGTTGAGTTCTCACAGGCCCACTACTGTGCCTTCCATAAAACAGGGGCTCCATTAACCAACGAATGACATGGGTTCAACTGAGGTGGAACCCAGATCCTTGCTGTGACTCAGCTGGTGGTATGGCAGCCACTGATGGGTAGGCAGGCTCAGGGGGCTGTTTGGATCACATGCTCTTCCTTCAGGGGTTTCCCTGGTGACTCAGAGGTGAAGAATCCATCTGCAATGCAAGAGACACAGGTTTGATGCCTGGGTCTGGAAGATTCCCTGGAGGAGGACATGGTAACCCACTCCAGTATTTTTGCTGGGAGAATCCCATGGACAAAGGAGTCTGGTGGGCTGTGGTCCATGGGGTCACAAAGAGTCAGACACGACTAAGCACTAAGCACGCAAGCTCTTCCTTAAACCCTCCGAACACAAGGTTCCCTCTTTCTAGAACACTATTCACCCATCTTTTGGGCTAACTCTTATTGGCCTTTCAGGTCACTTGGCAGCTTCCTCCTGGAAGCCTTCCAAGATCTCCCAATCTGGGTTATTCTTTTATGTTTCCCAACACCCTTGGCTTCTTCCCTCTCTGGGTGTTTCAGCGCTTGTCTCTAGAATCTGAATGTCAGCTCCTAAAGGACAGAAGGTACTTTGTTCATATCTGTGCCCCCAGAATTCAGCTCAGGGACTGTCACAGCTCAGTAAATATTTGGTGAATGAATTAAATGCTTCAGTTCAGTTCAGTTCAACTCAGTCGCTCAGTTGTGTCCGACTCTTTGCAACCCCATGAACTGCAACACGCCAGGCCTCCCTGTCCATCACCAACTCCCACAGTTCACCTAAACCCATGTCCATCGAGTCGGTGATGCCATCCAACCATCTCATCCTCTGTCGTCCCCTTCTTCTCCTGCCCTCAATCTTTCCCAGCATCAGAGTCTTTTCAAATGAGTCAGCTCTCCACATCAGGTGGCCAAAGTATTGGAGTTTCAGCTTCAACATCAGTCCTTCCAATGAACACCCAGGACTGATCTCCTTTAGGATGGACTGGTTGGATCTCCTTACAGTCCAAGGGACTCTCAAGAGTCTTCTCCAACACCACAGTTCAAAAGCATCAATTCTTTGGCACTCAGCTTTCTTTATAGTTCAACTCTCACATCCATACATGACCACTGGAAAAACCACAGCCTTGACTCTCGGATATTTAGTCCCTCCCTGGTTGGTCAAAGAGCACATGATCCCAAACTGGATCTTCTGCTTTTCCCTTCCTCTCTTCAAGCCTTACCAGCCACAGTATGCCCTAAAGTTGGCAAATCTAGGGTCTGAACTCTGTCCCTTGAGGCTGGTGGATTCCATCTTCCCTTCCACCCCTTCCCCTGCCTTCTGCGTGTGACAGTGGACTACATCGGGTTTCCCTTCTTTTCTAAACCACATCTGGTCTCGAAGCACGCTACCCTGGGGCTGGTGTTGAGTCCTCGCTGGCCTGGCAGTCGTCAGTACCCTGTCCTCCAGCCGGACGTGCTACAGGTTCTGGGGGGCTGCCAGAGAGGGGGGCCTCCGCCGGAGCCTCTGCCAGGCGTTCTCCAGCAGGAGGGGCCCGAACTTCTGCGTTCAGGGCGCACAGTGTACAGCCTGTTCACATTCCTGCGCAGACCGGAATGCGGACGCGGGACAAGCCAAAGGCCGCATTCCTCGGGTTGGGCGGGAACACGGCCCGGGCCCCGCCCCACCAGCCCCGGCCCCGCCCCCAGGCCCTGCCTGCGGGACACTGGACCGCAGCCTGAGAGGGCGTCCCCTGGCGGTGCCAGTGGCCAGAGGCGGGACCCGGGGCCCAGTCCTCAATTCCTGGCCCCCTGCCCGTCCTCCCTGCCTCCTCCCTGGTTTTCTGGGCCTGAACCCAGCCCGCCCTTTGGATCCTAGAATCCCCTCCTTTATCTTCCCGGGGAAGCTGCGTGCTTCCGGAAACTGATCAGGACTCCAAAGCGCTTTTGGTTTTTGTTATTTGCTGCCAATCAAATCAGAAAAAAGGAATGGCTCCCCAGAGCCTTCACAAAATCCTAACTCCAGGGTGGCTTCCTCTCCTGGCTTCCCATCCTATCCCCAGGGAGCCCGTCTTGACCTGCCTCTGATGGGTGCTTCTGTGGGAACTTCCCACCCTTGCGTGCAGTCTCCTCCCAGCTGGCCCAACTGGCACCATCAGGGCCAGAGACCAAGATGAATGGCCTCACCTCTGCCTAGTCACCTCCCACTGCTCCACTGAGGGCTTGGGGAAAGAAAAGGTGGCCTTAAGTTGAAAGCTGTGAGAAAATGGGCCTGCCTGAGTCTGTAGGTCTGTACGTTGGCCTCTAATGGAAAAAGCACCACTGCCTCATAAGGAAGGATCCCTGGGAGCCGAGACCTCACTGGGCTGAACATAACACACACACAAACTGCACTAACCTCAAAACACCACTGAAATAGGTAAGCAAAAATAATACTTGTACCCAGAACCAGGACTGGGCTATACCTGTTTAAGTCACCCTCCAGGATCTTGAAGAAGAGGAGTGTGTACTGTTTACTCACTCCTGCATGAGAGGACAGGCAGCTTGTTTCCCCAAATACCTGGTCAATGGAATGGTGGACAATGCCAGGAAGGCATGGGCTCACACCCAACTTTCTCAGCTTGTTGTAAGTATCTTTCTTAGTGGGAAAGAAGCTGCACCCTCACATTGTTTGCATATGGAAATTTGCATGTTTATCAGCCCATTACTGGTTAGGCAATCACCCTGTGGTTAAAGTGACACCTGAGCAGCCAGTAATGAAAGAAGGCATGCCTGGAACTTGCATTGCTCACCATCAGAGAGGGTTGTGAATGTTGCCAGGAAAGATGGGAAAGCAGAAACCAAACTCTCATTGGCCAACACCTCAGCTGTAAGAAAAGGCAGGGCAGCAGGGGCACTGGATTGGAGCTTGGCCTTGATTGCTAGCTTACCTTGACCTTGAGAGCTGGCTTACCTTGCTCAGTTGTTTTCTCAGCCTCTCAGAGGAGGAAAACACTGTGGTCCCTTTTACCTGGCCAGGAGGAAGGCCCAGAGTGGTAGACAAGGTGGCCAGTGGCCCTGCAGCTCTGGTTTGAGATGGCAGCCCTAGCTCCAGGTCTGCCTCTTCCCCTGACACAGAAAATGGACATTCCAGACTGTCATAACACCCCAGTGGTTCCTTGAATTGCAGTGCCAGAGCTCTGTCTTGGTGGAGTGTGAGGAGCTTGAAGTATTCATGAAGGACACGGGAGAAGACCCAGTGATGAGTCTATTCACTTCACAAGCGTTCTGTGAAGAACCCTCCGTTCTTCACAAACTGACTCAGGACCTACCCCAGGAGACTTACCGTCCACTGGGGGAGATAGACACCAATCCAGCCAGTATGGTGCAATGTGATGAGCAGCAAGGCAGAGGAAACCTGGGCAAAGCATGGGCAGGAGGGCCTTCTTTGTGGGATTGGGAGGTGGAAGGGACGGGTGGTGGGGAGGTGAGGGGGTTGGGCGGAGGCTCTGCCAGAAGAGGGAGCTCTAATTCTTGTCTCTACTCTAGACTCAGTACTGTGAGGCCATCATGCGTTGTGCTAGATCTTGCTAAAGAATCTCCGTGGATTTTGCCAGTCACATGGTTAGATCGGCCAGACTTTAGAGCTTAAGTTCTGAGGTCACTTTCTAAAGGTGAGTGTGTCTCTATTTCCCTCTGGGCCTATAATGGGATATGGTTTTAAGACTGAATTTGCCCCCAGAATTTTCTACTTCCCATGGAGTTACTTGAAGCCAGCATCCCCTTCACTGATGTGTGGACTGTCATCTCGCTCCCTTCCACCCTGTGAGTTTAATGTGTGCAGCAGAACTGGGCAGCTCTCATCATGTATACTTAGGTGAGTGCCTGACCTCCTCTGAGCCTCGTTCCACCCTTGGGCTTACAATCAACAGAAGGCTACCAGGTTCTACCTATCCCATATTGAGAAAATAAATTCAGATCATAAGCCCTTTGGAAAACTACAGTTTTCAAAAATATTATTATGTGGAGTAAAGTTTTAAAAATATGAGTGTGCTTTAGAATCATCAGTTGGTGGGAGTGGGGACAAGGGTATATTTTATACGCCTTTTTCTCAGTCCACTCACAGATTCTGAGTCAGGAGGCCTCAGGTGGGACACTGGAATCTGCATGTTTCCAAATCATCCTAAAAAATCCTGATGCCGTCGGTCCTTGGACTGCACTTGGCTGCGTTGGGTCTTAGTTGCGGCACACAGGCTTGGTTTTCCCACAGCGTGTGGGATCTTAGTTCCCTGACCAGAGATCGAACCCATATCCTCTGCATTGCAAGGCAGATTCTTAACCACTGGACCACCAGGTAAGTTCCTGGACTGCACTCTGATAAGAACTGATACAGGTGACCATGCATCTATTCGCAGTGAGACCACTTAGAATGAACTCTCCCTATATCAAGATTTAGACAAATGCCTTGATTTTTTTTTTTAATCTTATGCCCTTGAAAGGAAGTACCTATGGATGGAACTGAGGGGAAGCCTCTCCACTATGCACGGTGCGGAAACAAGCAGTAAACCAGGATGGACCCTTGGGAGTCCCAGAAAGTAGGCTTACTCCAGTGAGCCCAGAAGAGGGTTACCCACAGAAGGCTCCCATTTCCCCTTCCTCCTTCTTCTGTTACAAGAATTGGGCACTCGTGAAGCAGACCAAGAACAAACAAAACCCACCTGATTTGAAATGCCTCAGCAGGAATCTGAACCAAACCCCAAAATGGCATCGTTCCAATGACTGGCCTTAAGCAATGTCAGCAACAGTCTTCACAAAACCCAATGCTTAGGCCCTTGGTACACAGTAAACTCTGAGAACTGTGAGGCCAGGAATATGGCACTCTTGGCAAGTGGCACACACCGGGGATCTCTAGGCTCTTTTGATCTGGTCCTCAGCTTCCAAACATGCTTTTGCTTCACCCTTGATATGCCATATGGCTGTATTCCCATCCTTAATACTACTGACATCAAGGCCCAGGTATGTTTGCTCCCTATAAATGATAGCAGATATCATTTCAAATGGTTTTGATAGGTTTGGGTTTGGGAGAATAATGTCCATTCAGATCTGAATGGTTTGTCCTTGTTTTTGTGTCATATACATCTAAGAGCTCATAAGGAGTTGAGTGACAGCTCAGTCATTTCTCTTTCTCTGGGTCACTTGTTCAGGTATCATTTGTGTTACCTTCAGACTCTGGTTTCTTTGTAGGAAATTATTAAAAGCTACTTGTCCATATTGTAAAGATTTTGGGTAAAGTACATAATACACTCTATAAGTTCAGCCTAACAAGGACACATAACCTCTGTCACACATGCTTTGCTGACACAGGGCTATTTGATATCCATCCAAGTGAGAGAGCCACCACCAATTTGGATATCAAATGTTAGTGAAACTGCATTCTTTTTTTTTTTTAGATTAAAGTATAAATAAATACATAAACTAGTATATTTTCCCTGTACTTCCAACAGATCACCAGGCATACCCCAATTTGGAGACCAGAGGTCTAACTGTGGATTCTCCCATCCCAGGGACCCACATCTCTGAAAGCCAACCTTCCTCTCTCTGGAAGAAAACCTGGCAGTTAGCCATGCCCGTCGAAACCACTGGCAAGAAATTGCAGTAGAGCAGAGGCATCACATTCTCCAGTTCAGACATCCTCTATGCCATCCGCAATGGTTAATCTCCACGTCGCTCTCTTTGTCTACCTGGGTTGCATTCAGCCTGAAGGCCGTGCTGAGGGCTGGTCTCCTAGAGTCTGGGGGATGCCCTTGGGCTCGCAAGTCCAAGCCCGGTGTGTGTTCTATAGAGGACAACTGGATGATGAGTCTGGAACTGCGGCCGGGTTCCTGACCGGAGCATGGGGAAACAGCGGCCCCTGGCGGTTGGGACGCGCGTGCCTCGGAACCTCCGCATCCCTCCTGCTGTAACACTTGCTGAACCCGGGCTGTGGTGCCCAAGTATTGTGGTGTAGTTAATCGCACAGACATGGGCAGGAAAGACCTGGCTCCCTCTCTGTGCTCCTCTGTGTGATCCCAGGCAAATTAACTTCTCTGAGTATTGGAGTTGCTGCTAGGAGTAAATGAGATGCTGAGTGAAAAGTAGGGAAAAATACTGAGCATGTAGGAAGAACTGTGCTGTAATATTGATTGATGTGAATGCCTCTAGACATTTAAAAACACTTGGAAAATATCTCTGGGGAAAACCCTGGAGGGAGATGGGAAACCATGAGCAGGAACTCTTGTGTTTCTGTGCTAAGGAGACATAAATGAGCAGTGACTGTCCGGGGCAGTGGTTGTGAGCATCAGCCTCTGTGTGTGTGTGAGTGTTTGTGCAAACACAGCTGCAGTAGAAAGGCGGAGAGCTCTGGAAGATGCTCAGGGTTCCTTCTGGGGGTGGGGAGGCAGTGCTGACAAAGGGGAAGCCAGTGTCACCTGTTCCTCTAAGCACACTGTAAGCTCAGCTCTGAGAGAGGATGGGGATTATTGAGTCACACAACAATTACTTATTGACCACCTACTATGTGCTGGGCGAGGTTATGAAAATGAGCCCGGACACAGGACGAGACACAAGACACTTTCAGATAGAGATCAGGGCCAAACAACAGGAATGTTAGAGGGTCAGTCTAGACTGGTGGTCTGGGGTCTAACGATTGCATTCCCTGCAGCCATCAGGACTATAAAATGCACAAAGCCAGACCAGGCAAAGACTTCTCTGCTCAGGTGCCCTGCCAGAGGTGTGTCACTGCCCAGCGTTTTTGGAAAGTGCTGGGGCCTGCACAGTCCAGATGAAGCCAGGGGAAATTCTGAGGTGCAGTCTTCAATTACCCCTACCTCATCTCTGGGGTTGCATTCAGCTAAAATTTGGTTCTGTTCAAAACTAGCGACTTCTGAGAGTCCCCCTCCCCACCTGCAGAAAGAAGGCTTTGCTGATGGAGAAAGAAGGAGGGGCTAGTGTCCCAAAAGAGATCTGCCAAGTCCTGGTGAGCCCTTCCGGGCCTCTCTTGGTCCTCCTACAATTCATTGAATAAAATTAAATCAAAATGCATGGACCACTTGTTACTGTGCTCCCCATTCTGCCTCCAAATTACAAACTTCTAACATGCCAACCTGGTCCTTCCCTGATGGCTCAGAGGGTAAAGCCTCTGTCTGCAACGTGGGAGACCAGGGTTTGATCCCTGGGTTGGGAAGATCCCCTGGAGAAGGAAATGGCAACCCACTCCAGTACTCTTGCCTGGAAAATTCCATGGATGGAGGAACCTCGTAGGCTACAGTCCACGGGGTCGCAAAGAATTAGACATGACTGAGCAACTTCACTTTCACTTAACATGCCAACAGGCTTGAGAGGTGCCCTGAGCTCACATTGCTTAGGATTTATATTACTTACTAAGCACCTGTTCTGTGCTGAGCAGGGGTAGGAAAGGAAGGTGCTGTGGTCAGGGAAGTGTTTTTGCCCAAGTTAAACTTACCCCTCATCATGACTTGCTCTCTCTCTCTCTCTGCTCCACTTGTCCCATTCCATTTGCCCAGTTGGAGACATTAAGGGCCACCTTTGGTTCACATCAGCCTCCACCAAGCATGACTCATCACATACCCCTCTACCCTCAACATACCATTCTTAGATAAATGCAACCTTGCTGGTGCTAATATGAAAAACTGACATTGCTATAGAGTTACAAGCCCTGCTGTAAAGGTCCAGCACAGCTATTCAGCTTGGGCATGGGCTGGTGTGGGAGATGGATCAGGAACCACCCACCAATGAAAATACCATGTCTGTAGAGACACTTCGAGTTCAGACAGCTGACCCCTGAAGCTCCAGTTCCAGATTACTGCAGATCTGTTTTCCCCTTCCTAGGCCCCAGGAAGAAAAACCAGGAATCTGTTTCTTTCCTGACTCTCATTCCTTCCTGAGAGCCCTGATCCTGTCTTTTCTGGTTCTATCCTCAAACCTCAAGAGGGAGAGAAACAAAGAAAGGAACCATTCCATGGAAAAGGGCTCTTCCAAATTCAGAAGGCATTTGCAGTTCTTTTTGGAGGGTTTAGAAGGCTTTAGTTAAAGACGTATGTAGGCTCAGAGAGCTCTGTGAGTGCTCTGTGACAACCTAGAGGGGCGGGATGGGATGGGAGGGAGGCTCAAGAGGGAGGAGACATATGTATTCCTATGGCTGATCCATGTTGATGTATGGCAGAAACCAACACAATATTGTAGTTATCCTTAAACTAAAAAGAAATTTAAAAATGAGATGAATGTAGGGTTTCCCTGGTGCTCCAGTGGTTGAGAATCTGCCTGCCAGTGCAGGGGACACAGGTTCAACACCTGCTCTGGGAAGATGCCACAGGGCCACTAAGCCCATGCTCCACAGCTACTGAGCCTGTTCTCTGGAGTCCAAGCTCCACAGCAAGAGAAGCCACGGCAATGAGAAGCCTGCTCACTGCAACTAGAGAGCAGCCTCCACTCACCACAACTGGAGAAAACCTGTGCATAGCAATAGGGATCCAGTGCAAGAAACACCTGGAGTAACTGGCAAATTTGGCCTTGGAGCACGGAATGAAGCAGGGCAAAGGCTAATAGAGTTTTGTCAAGAGAATGCACTGGTCATAGCAAACACCCTCTTCCAACAACACAAGAGAAGACTCTACACATGGACATCACCAGATGGTCAACACCGAAATCAGATTGATTATATTCTTTGCAACCAAAGATGGAGAAGCTGTATACAGTTAGCGAAAACAAGACCAGGAGCTGACTGTGGCTCAGATCATGAACTCCTTATTGCGAAGTTCAGACTTAAATTGAAGAAAGTAGGGAAAACCACTAGACCATTCAGATATGACCTCAATCAAATCCCTTATGATTATACAGTGGAAGTGAGAAATAGATTTAAGGGACTAGATCTGATTGATAGAGTGCCTGATGAACTCTGGACGGAGGTTCGTGACATTGTACAGGAGACAGGGACCAAGACCATCCCCATGGAAAAGAAATGCAAAAGAGCGAAATGGCTGTCTGAGGAGGCCTTACAAATAGCTGTGAAAAGAAGAGAGGCGAAAAGCAAAGGAGAAAAGGAAAGATATAAGCATCTGAATGCAGAGTTCCAAAGAATAGCAAGGAGAGATAAGAAAGACTTCCTCAGTGATCAATGCAAAGAAATAGAGGAAAACAACAGAATAGGAAAAACAAGAGCTCTTCAAGAAAATTAGAGATTCCAAGGGAACATTTCATGCAAAGATGGGCTCGATAAAGGACAGAAATGGTATGGACTTAACAGAAGCAGAAGATATTAAGAAGAGGTGGCAGGAATACACAGAAGAACTGTACAAAAAAGATCTTCACGACCAAGATAGTCACGATAATGTGATCACTGACCTAGAGCCAGACATCTTGGAATGTGAAGTCAAGTGGGCCTTGGAAAGCATCACTACGAACAAAGCTAGTGGAGGTGATGGAATTCCAGTTGAGCTATTTCAAGTCTTGAAAGATGATGCTGTGAAAGTGCTGCACTCAATATGCCAGCAGATTTGGAAAACTCAGCAGTGGCCACAGGACTGGAAGAGGTCAGTCTTCATTCCAATCCCAAAGAAAGGCAATGCCAAAGAATGCTCAAACTACCGCACAATTGCACTCATCTCACACGCTAGTAAAGTCATGCTCAAAATTCTCCAAGCCAGGCTTCAGCAGTATGTAAACCGTGAACTCCCAGATGTTCAAGCAGGTTTTAGAAAAGGCAGAGGCACCAGAGATCAGATTGCCAACATCCACTGGATCATGGAGAAAGCAAGAGAGTTTCAGAAAAACATCTATTTCTGCTTTATTGACTATGCCAAAGCCTTTGACTGTGTCGATCACAATAAACTGTGGAACACTGTGAAAGAGATGGGAATCCAAGACCACCTGACCTGCCTCTTGAGAAACCTGTATGCAGGTCAGGAAGCAACAGTCAGAACTGGACATGGAACAACAGACTGGTTCCAAATAGGAAAAGGTGTACGTCAAGGTTGTATATTGTCACCTTGCTTATTTAACTTATATGCAGAGTACATCATGAGGAACGCTGGGCTGGAAGAAGCACAAACTGGAATCAAGATTGCTGGGAGAAATATCAATAACCTCAGATATGCAGATGACACTACCCTTATGGCAGAAAGTGAAGAGGAACTCAAAAGCCTCTTGATGAAAGTGAAAGAGGAGAGTGAAAAGGTTGGCTTGAAGCTCAACATTCAGAAAACAAAGATCATGGCATCTGGTCCCATCACTTCATGGGAAATAGATGGAAAAACAGTGGAAACAGTGTCAGACTTTGTTTTTTTGGGCTCCAAAATCACTGCAGATGCTGATTGCAGCCATGAAATTAAAAGACGCTTGCTCCTTGGAAGGAAAGTTATGACCAACCTTGATAGTATATTAAAAAGCAGAGACATTACTTTGCCAACCAAGGTCCGTCTAGTCAAGGCAATGGTTTTTCCCGTGGTCATGTATGGATGTGAGAGTTGGACTGTGAAGAAGGCTGATCGCCGAAGAATCGATGCTTTTGAACTGTGGTGCTGGAGAAGACTCTTGAGAGTCCCTTATACTGCAAGGAGATCCAACCAGTCCATTCTAGAGGAGATCAATCCTGGATGTTCATTGGAGGGACTGATGCTAAAGCTGAAACTGCAATACTTTGGGCACCTCATGCGACGAGTTGACTCACTGGAAAAGACTCTGATGCTGGGAAAGGTTGGGGGCGGGAGGAGAAGGGGACGACAGAGAATGAGATGGCTGGATGGCATCACCGACTCTGTGGACATGAGTTTGAGTGTACTCCGGGAGTTGGTGATGGACAGGGAGGCCTGGCGTGCTGTGATTCATGGGGTCGCGGAGAGTCGGACACGACTGAGCGACCGAACTGAACTGAACTGAACTGCAGCTAAAAACAAAATTAATTAATTAAAGATGCATATAAAACTAAAGTCAAAAAAAGGTTTTTAAGGTAATTTTTAATTCCAGGGGAAGCAACAAAAGAAACATAATAATAATGTACACTTTAACTCAGCCATGAACTACACTCACATATTTATCTCAAAAAGTAACTAATATATTAACAAAAAGTGGCACGCATCTGTTGCAGCAGGATGGAGAGAATGGCAGTGTGGACGTGGAGATGGTATTAGGGCTAAATCTTCATCTTCCCTGAGAGGAAATCAAGGCAAATGTCTGGACTGAGAAATACAAAGAGTTAAAAAATACAGAGATACATGCAAAAAACACTGCTAAAATGTTTAGGAAAAGGTTTCAGGAATAAGAAATTGCAGGACAGTGCTATCTATAAACTGGATAAACCACATTTTGTTTATACATTTTTTTAAAAAAGCTAGATGAATGTTGGCAAGATAATGGTGAAAAACATTTTCTTGAAGGCAGAGTGAGAAGAACAACAGTTGGAAAATGTGAGATAAAAATAAAATGCCACAAGGACGAATGTAGATGTCTGTATGTAGGGGAAAAGGCAGAGAACGTAGGAGAGAGGAGACAATTGGAGAAGTGACAGAAGACTTTTTTCTTGAGGCAAAGAAGGACACAGGTCACCTGAAGCCAAGAACATAGATAGGGAGCCAGGAAAAAGAAATTCAGAGGGCCAGTAAATACAGGAAATGATACTAAGTCATACATTCAACTGAAGAAACTCATGTGAAAGCAGCAATGTTGTCACCTATCCAGACTGGCAGTACTCAGACAGCTTGATAATACCTACTATTAAAAAGCTAGCAAAGAATGAAACACTTTGATAACTTGTTATTGAGAATAAAATGTGCAAGTTTTTTACAGGGCAAATTGGCACCAAAAATAATGATCAAAAAATAAAATGTCCATATTCATTATTCCAGCAATATCACTGCTAGGAATTTATCTCTTGCATATAGTCATTAAAGAATGTGAAGATACCTATAGTCATCCAGTGTTTGTTATAGCATTGTCTGTATAGACATAAAACTTGAGATTATCTAAATGCTCATCAACAAGGTACTCGCTATGTTAGCGAGTCCAAGCTCCTATTCGTCACTTCACGACAGGTTAATAAATACAGAAGTTGTTAGGGCAAGGAATAGTGACTTTTTCCAGAAAGCCAGCAGACTGAAAAGATGGTGGACTAGTGTCCCAAACGACCATCTTACTCAAGTTAGAATTCAGATTTCTTTTATATTAGAAGAGCTTCCCTGATAGCTCAGCTGGTAAAGAATCCGCCTGCAATGTGGGAGACCTGGGTTCAATTTATGGGTTGGGAAGATCCCCTGGAGAAGGGAATGCTACCCACTCCAGTATTCTGGCCTGGAGACTATATAATCCATGGGGTCGCAAAGAGACAGACAGACAGAGCAACTTTCACTTCACTTTATTTTAAAAGGGGGAGGAGGTGTGTTTGGTTGTTGCAAACCCCTTGGTGCTGGAATCCTTTGTTCTTGTTGCTGTCTGCCTAGGTCAAGTCATGATGTTTCTGTAAACCTGCAACAAAACAAATGTTATTTTCTGTTCTGCAACTTTTTATCTCTCTACCAATGCAAACATGTTATACCTTTGAAAGTCAGAGCCTTGAGGGTGGGCTTTCCTGTATGTTTCAGGCTATAGGCAACATTCTTAACTTGTAGGGAAAGCAGTAGAACACAAAGATTAAAGTAAAAGAAACAGATGCAATATGGAGTCAGATTTGTTCTTCCTTATCACAGTTAGATCCCTGAGGGAGTGAAGTGAGGGAGAGCTGATTGTGTTAAGTGCATGTGTTGTGTAATTTCCAAAAGTGAATTCTATTCACCAGTAGAAATATTTTTTTCCTGGTGGGATGGACTCAACGAACCAAGGAAAAGGGAGAGAGGGACTACAGGTGAGGCCTGAAAAGGGCTATGCGTACACGCTGTCACGCCAGTCATGTCCGACTCTTTGCAGCCCATGGACTGTAGCCTTCCAGTTTCCTCTGTCCATGGGATTCTCCAGGCAAAAATACAACTGGAGCGAGTTGTCATGCCCTCCCCCAAGGGATCTTCCCAACCCAGGGACTGAACCCGCGTCTTTTGTCTCCTGCATTGGCAGGTGGGTTCTTTACCACTAGTGCCACCTGGGAAGCCCAAAGAGGACAATACCTTTCATTTTCATACAGTACAGAACTATTTCGCTTTTTGCATGACATTTTTTTGTTTTATGCTTTTAAAAAATGTCAACTGCGGACTTCCCTGGTGGTCCAGCGGTAAAAATCCACTTTCCAATACGGGGGATGTGGGTTTGGTCCCTGATCAAGAAACTAAGATCTCACATACCACAGGGCAACTAAGCCCACACGTGGCAACTACTGAGCCTGTGCACCACAGCAAAGACCCAGTATAGCCAAATTTTTTAAAATAAATGAATAAGTGTTAACTGGAATTATCTTCATGTTGCTATTATTGCCATCTTTGTTTTCCTCATAATATATTTTGGTATTAAACCAAATAAATGTTTTGTTTTGGATTTGTGTGTTTTTTTAAGGGTCCCACTAAGGGCCAATGAAGATGAATAAAGAAATAACATGTTTAATTGCACTTGGGTAAAATTTCAAAACTTAAAGCATAAAGAGAAAAATCACATACTCTTCCAGAAAGAAAAAAAAAAAAAACAGGTTACATATGAAGAAATGAGATTAAGTCTGACATCAGATTTTGCATCAGGTTTTGAAGGAAAATTAATTTGAACCTGGAATCTACAGCCAACCAAAAATGCCACCAAAAGGGAAGATAAAAATAAAGACATTTCTGAACTGCAAGGAGTCAGAAAAGGTAACATTAAAGAACAGCCAACCAGTCCATTCTAAAGGAGATCAGTCCTGGGTGTTCACTGGAAGGACTGATGCTAAAGCTGAAACTCTAATACTTTGGCCACTTCATGCGAAGAGTTGACTCACTGGAAAAGACTCTGATGCTGGGAAAGGTTGGGGGCGGGAGGAGAAGGGACGACAGAGAATGAGATGGCTGGATGGCATCACCGACTCTGTGGACATGAGTTTGAGTGAACTCCGTGAGTTGGTGATGGACAGGGAGGCCTGGCGTGCTGTGATTCATGGGGTCGCAAAGAGTCGGACACGACTAAGCGACTGAACGGAACGGAACGGAATGAAAAATATCACTCAAGAAAATGTCCCACTAAAACAAAATAATTCAAAAAACAGTAAGTGAGATTTTAAAAATAGAAGCTGCATGTTAGAAGAAATATAAACAAAGAAAAAATAAATAGATACTCGTTTTGAAACTGGATCCCTGGAACATTCTTTGACCTACAGATGTTTAGAAACTGAAGGTTATTTTCTTCTTTAGAGCTCCAGTCATGCAACTTGACTCTCTGGCAAATAATATTTACACAATTGTAACATCAAAATTACATGTTGTAATAATGGTATTTATATGGGGTTTAATATCTTAGATTCACTCTGTAGACAAAACATGTAATGAAATGAACAGAACAGAAAACTTGACAAAGTAAAGAGGAAATTTTACTTTGCTGAAAGCCAGGGAGCTAAATTCTCTAAATTCCTTTAGCTGCAATTAGTATATCAAAGCCAGGCCTGGTTGATTAGGGTTTAGGGTTCTGTTAAAGAGCCCAGGCCAGATGTAAAGGAAGTGGCTCCAGGGCTGTACTGGAGGTGTCTTAACTTCCTCAGGGCAGATTGTCTTCATCTCCTCCCACCTGTCATTGGCATCAAGTTGTTAGCTTGAATCAGCCATACTGTGAATATTTACACCAAAGATACGGCTAACTCTATGCATTTTTACCTCCTAGAGAGGCCTGTTGTTAAACATTTACCAGCATATCCCTGAGCCTGAAGGAATATAAGAATAAAAAGGAAGATGCAGGTGGTGAAAGCAGGTGGTGAGGGCCACAAGGGTAGAGTTGGGGGACTTAGTGGTGTTCTTAGTGAAATATTTTGAGACAGGAATTAACAAACTTTTCCCTAAAGGTTCCAGTGAGTAGCTGTGCTGAGTCGCTCAGTCATGTCTGACTCTTTGTGATCCCATGGACTGCAGCCTGCCAGGCTCCTCTGTCCATGGGGATTCTCCAGGCAAGAATACTGGAGTGGGTTGCCATGCCCTCCTCCAGGAGATCTTCCCAACCCAGGGATTGAACCCTGGTCTCCCGCATTGCAGGTGGACTCATTCTGAGCCACCAGGGAAGCCCATGAATACTGGAGTGGGTAGCCTATCCCTTCTCCAGGTGATCTTCTCAACCCGGGAATTGAACTGGGGTCTCCTGCTTTGCAGGCAGACACTTTACCAGCTGAGCTACCAGGGAAGCCCTCCAGTGAACAGAACCATCTCAAAACTATTCAGCTCGGCTGTTACAATTCAAAAGCAGCCACAGACTACATTAATGAGCATGGCTGTGTTGCCATAACACTTTTATTTACAAGTTAACTGGACAGCCCCTGAGCCACATATTAATAGTTTGTCAAACCCTGGACTAAGATAAATCCCCCAGAAGGGCAATTCAGATTGGCCCAGAAAGTGACACAGCACTCACAAATGTAGGGAGCTAGGTATTGGACCTAGAAGTTCTTTCTCTGGCTCCCCTTGGCCTTCAAGTGGCTTGAAGAATTCAGAAATTCCTGTATCCCAACAGGTGCAGGAAGACAAGGGTGCTGTATCAGATAGGATTAGGTTTGGTTTATAGCAGCTTAAGCTGTGGAAAATTCTTAGAGAGATGGGAATACCAGACCACCTGACCTGCCTCCTAAGAAACCTGTATGCAGGTCAAGAACCAGATATGGAACAACAGACTGATTCCAAATTGGGAAAGGAGTATGTGAAGGCTGTTTATGGTCACCATGCTTGTTTAACTTATATGTAGAGTACATCATGTGAAATGCTGGGCTGGATGAAGCACAAGCTGGAACCAAGATTGCAGGTAAAAATATTAATAACCTCAATATGCAGATAACATCACTCTAATGGCAGAAAGAAAAGAGGAACTAAAGAGCTTCTTGATGAAGGTTAAAGAACAAAGTGAAAAAGCTGGGTTAAAATTCAACATTCATAAAACTAAGATCATGGCATATGGTCCCATCACTTCATGGCAAATAGATGGGGAAAAAATGGAAACAATGACAGATTTTATTTTCTTGGGCTCCAAAATCACTGCAGATGGTGACTGCAGCCATGAAATTAAAAGACATTTGCTCCTTGCAAGAAAAACCTTGACTTTGTATCAAAAAGCAGAGACATTACTTTGCCAACAGAGGTCCGTATAGTCAAAGCTATGGCTTTTCCAGTAATCATGTATAGATGTGAGAGTTGGGCCATAAGGGAGGGTGAGTGCCAAATAATTGATGCTTTCAAACTGTGGTGCTGGAGAAGACTCTTGAGAGTCCCTTGGACAGCAAGGAGATCAAACCAGTCAATCCTAAAGGAAATCAACCCTGAATATTCATTGGAAGGACGGATGGTGAAGCTGAAGTTCCAATACTGTGGCACATGATGCAAAGAGTAACTCATTGGAAAAGACCCTGATGCTGAGAAAGACTGAGGGCAAGAGGAGAAGAGGGCAACAGAGGATGAGATTGTTGGATGGCACCTTCAACTCAATGGACATGAGTTTGAGCAAATTCAGGGAGACAGTGAAGGTCAAGAAAGCCAGATGCTGGGAAGATTGAAGGCAGGAGGAGAAGGGGACCACAGGGAATGAGGTGGTTGAATGGGATCAATGGCTCAACGGACACGAGTTTGAGCAAACTCTGGGAGTCGGTGATGGACAGAGAAGATTGGCATGCTGCAGTACATGGGGTTGCAAAGAGTCAGACAGGACTGAGTGACTGAACTGAACTGAACTGAAGGAAGCCTGGTGTTCGGCAGTCCATGAGGTCACAAAGAGTCAGACATGACTGAGCAACTGAACAATAACATAGTAGATTAAAAACACAATGTAACAGTAGCTTAGAACACTTGCGGATTTATTCTCCCATATAAAAGCATTGAGTTTGGCTATCCAGGCTGGTAAAGTGTGAAATATCAGATCCACCTCATCTTTCCTCACCGCCAGTCCTAGGCATGGCTCTTATGGCCACGATGACTGCTGAAGCCCTGCCATTATATCCCACATCCATCAGGCAGGAGGAGGGGAGCAGAAGCGGGCAGCCCTCCCCCCCTCAGGGGACCCTGCACTCAGAAGGGCCCATACTCAGTTTAACAAGCTGGTGGACTGTTACTGTTTTAAAATCTAACTCATGTTCTCTTTGAGCTTAGGTTCTGTAACTGAGATCCAATGGGACCAGGGAAAATGCCCACCAGCAGAGGAGACCAATGTAACGTGCCATCGCCACCACAGTCCTCATCCTCACACAACATAGATAACGCCTGCCATGTAGCTTCCACAACGCACTTTCCTTGTACTCTGACATGTACTCGGAAGGACCTCCATGCAAGCATTAACTGAATGCTCTGTATTCCTAATTTGAATCTGTAACTAATTCTGCCTTTGAACTTGTGCTCTGTGAGTGAAGCCCAGTAGGACAAAGGCTGATGTTTAGTATATGTGTCTTCCATTCGCATGTGTGCCAGGACTCACAACATGTGGGCTTTTAGCAAGATTCAAAGTGAGTACAGGTAGTTCAGTTCAGTCGCTCAGTCGTGTCCGAATCTTTGCAGCCCCATGAACTGCAACACGCCAGGCCTCCCTGTCCATCACCAACTCCTGGAGTTCACTCAAACTCATGTCCATCGAGTCAGTGATGCCATCCAGTCATCTCATTCTCTGTTGTCCCCGTCTCCTCCTGCCCCCTATCCCTCCCAGCATCAGACTCTTTTCCAGTGAGTCAACACTTCACATGAGGTGGCCAAAGTATTGGAGTTTCAGTTTTAGCATCAATCCTTCCAATGAACACCCAGGATTGATCTCCTCTAGAATGGACTGGTTGGATCTCCTTGCAGTACAAGGGACTCTCAAGAGTTTTCTCCAGCACCACAGTTCAAAAACATCAATTCTTCAGCGATCAGCTTTCTTCACAGTCCAACTCTCACATCCATACATGACCACGGGAAAAACCATAGCCTTGACTAGACGGACCTTGGTTGGCCAAGTAATGTCTCTGCTTTTTAATATACTATCTAGGTTGGTCATAACTTTCCTTCCAAGGAGTAAGCGTCTTTTAATTTCATGGCTGCCATAAGCATCTGCAGTGATTTCAGAGCCCAATAAAATAAAGTCTGACACTGTTTCCACTGTTTCCCCATCTATTTCCCATGAAGTGATGAGACCAGATGCCATGATCTTTGTTTTCTGAATGTAGAGCTTCAAGCCAATCTTTTCACAGGGTGGTGTTCAAATCTGTGACTGAGTGAGTGGGAGCCCACAGCCCTGAGAGGCCATGCTTTCCATTGGAATTAGAACTTGCTTCAAATGCAGAAAGAAGGCAGTGGTGTTTTAGGAACACAAGAAACCAAGGAACCCACCCGTATCCTTTCTGACTTGTGTTACTTCCCTGTATCAATTAGTCACTCTCTTTGAAAATGATGACAGATAAATGATAGGGTAACCCAGAGTTCATCTGATGTTTAGTCCTTTAATTATCAGTAAGGTGAAGGTAGAGAATGTTGGTACCATGTGAGCATACTGAGATGTAAAATTAAAATGTTGGTTTTATGCAACATTTTCACTGTTCGTTATGAGTAAAATACAAATGCATGCATGATCTATGAAATATAAGTTGCATACTTTCTGTGATTCTTGTATATGAATTAAATGCTCTTAAATTTTTTATTTAAAATGGGCATTGTACAATTTGAAGATGAATGGTAAAATTCATAGTAACAGTATAAAATTTCAATTTTTTTTACATAAATATGACAGTAAATATTGAATAAAAAACACCACGATGAATCAAGAGAGAGAGATTGCAGAAGAAAGGAAAAACGATATTTTAGTACCTGTGGTGGTACTTTGAAAATTTTTTCTTTTATTTACTTATTTTTGGTTTTGCCAGGTCTTTGTTGCTCTGTGCCGGCTTTCTCTTCATTGTGGGACACAGACTCTAAGTGCTCGGGCTTAGTAATTGTGGTGCACGGGTTTAATTGCTCTGAGGCATGTGGAACCTTCCCGAACCCGGGACGGAACCCCTGTCCTCTGTATTGGCAGATGGATTCTTATCCACTGCACCACCAGGGAAGTCCTGTAGTAGTACTTTTATCCTAGATTTTTGAACAAGGGGGCACTGGGTCCTGCAAATTCCAGAGCTGCCGTGGAGCACATTAGCCCTGGTTGTCATATGGCTTGGTTTCAACTCCATGTCAACTGCCAGGAGCCGATGCCACTCTCTCAAAGAGAGGAGCAGAGGTCCAGAGGACCTGGTGTGTTGAGGGCCTCCCTAAACGTCAGTGGTTATAATAAGGACCCAAATTCCCAGACAGCATCTTGAGGAGAGGAAGGGCAGGACACTGCGTGTTCCAAGAGACCATGGAAACCGGCCACACGAGGGAGTTCAGCTCCAAACAGACTGAGCACTCGGATGAGAGCAGACGTTCCACGTGGAGGGCTCACACAGGGTTAGAGGAAGCCCAGGCTTCCCCCTGCTCGGTCGGGTGGCACTGCCAAGGAAGACCCTCAACTTCTTCGCAGATGCGAGGGGCATGAGCACTTATGCAAGCCTGCTACCCTGCGTCCAGATTTCTGTCTGCAATGCACTCCTTCCTGCTCCTCTTCCTTCGCTCCACCCCTCGTCCTGTAACCCCGGTCACCTGGCCAATTTCTCACCTTTCTGCACTCAGCTTAGTATCACCCCCAGGAAGCCTTCCCTGACACCCCACCCTCACTGGCTCCTCCAGTGTTGTAACCTGCCCATCTGGGTATCAGAGGAGCAGTTTGAATGACGCCAGACACAGCGCTTGTCTTGGAGCCTTCCTGCTGGTCCCTCTTCCTCTTTGGGGCTTCCCTGGCGGCTCAGCTAGTAAAGAAGCCGTCTGCAATGTGGCAGACCTGGGTTTGATCCCTGGGTTGGGAAGATCCCCTGAAGAAGGGAACAGCTAACCACTCCAGTGTTCTGGCCTGGCGAATTCCGTGGACTGTAAAGTCCATGGGGTGGCAAAGAGACACGACTGAACAACTTTCACTTTCATTTTACCCTCTTTGAGGCAGTTTCTCCATATGGAAGATGGGGTAATCATACCAGACCCACCCACCTTATTGAATTTTTTAAAATTTAGCTGGTAAATAGGTTCTACATATGCCTAGTACACAATTCAGAAGGTATACAAGGACACACAGTAAAAAACCACTCTCTTCCCCACTTCTCTCTTCTTGCTTCCCAGTTGTCTTCTCCAAAGACAATCCTTGTCACCAGTTTCTTTAGCTTCCTTCTGTAGACATACCATGTGTTTTAGAGCAAATATATTGTCCATCATCACCGATGTAGCATTCCAGGATAGGAGAGCGCGTAACCTGCCTCTAACTATGAGGAAGCATCAGACAGAGGAGGAATGCTTTGTCTTTTTAAGTGGCAGTCGCAGAGCATCAAAATCACAAAACAAAGAAAGGCTGTGGACATGTTCAAGAATTAAGAGAATGGTAGATTAGATAAAAGCACTGTATTTGCGTTAAACTTACAGAAGTTGGTAAGTGTACGTAAGAAGGGGAAGCAGGGCATGCATGATAAAGAATATGTGGTAATTGTTAACAACAGGTGAATTCGGGGAAAGCACTGATGAATATCTTTGTTGTATTTTTAGTTTTGCAATTTATGTCTACATTTGAGATTATTTCTCCTAAACACTTCATATTCATATTTGTGGGCTCAAGTATTTGCAAATTCTTTTGCTCGCTAAACTTTATTTGGAGCCCCAAATCAACATTTCAGGCACGCGCACAGTCATAGGCAGACATGCAGAGCAGGGACAAATCTGTGTCGTCCAACCCGCGAGTTCCCAGCTAAGGTCAAACAAAGCAGTCCCCTGCCTCCCTGCTTCCGCTCTCAGCCTGTAAATAAGTGTCCTCTTTGCACTCTATTTAGTGCCCTCTCTTGCAAAATTTTGTGCTTTTTGTTGAACAATTTGTTGCATAAAACTGCCTCCAATCTTAGCGCTGAAGAGCTGTCTAGCATTCCTGGGCACACAAGAGAACTTTGATGTTCCTTACAGAGAAGATACAGGTGCTCTTAGATGAGCTTTGTTCAGGCATGAGTTCTAATGCTGTTGGCTATGATCTCAATGAAAATGAATCAACAATACAAATTACATAAAACGTCTTTAAACAGAAACAGTAAAGTTATATATGTGTTCATCCGTTGATGAAAACATTGTGAGCAGAGCTTGCAGGAAACTAACCCTGCATTTCCCCTGGGAACTGTAGTTCAGTGTCTGTTAATTCAGCGTTTGTGGCAACTTTATCGAACATAACTACTATGAGTAACAAGATTCAACTGTTTCTATGTCTTGTATTTCCTGCACCAACAGTAGAATACAAGATGCACTGTTGTGTACTATATGAATATATTTAACAATATTCATAGAGATCTTGCTATTAGTTTGCATTTGTTCTTTTTTGGGGGACCACAAAAAATCTATATTTTTATACTGGGGAGAGGGACTAGAAAAGAAAGTAGCCCCTATACTGGGCCCTATTCAGTGGAAGCTTCTTGTTCCATAGGGTTAAGGAAGACTTTGAGGAAATAAAAGTTGTTTGGAAAAATCCAGGTGTAGTTGCTTTGTATGTTGTGATGGGTAAAAGGGATGAAGTGTGAAGGCCCCTCACACCCTCCATCTTGCTTCAGACTATGTCCTGGAACCCTGGGGCAGAGAAAGCGCCACTTTCATTCCTGCTTCTTGGGACTGTTGACAGCCATGTAGTGATAGAGAAGAGCAAGCAGGAAGAGTGACACAGCCAGCGTGTTGGCAAAGGTGGAGAGCTGCACATCCATGATCACGCACATCAGCTGGGTTCAGCTCCAGACATGGTTGGCATACAAACTGGAGGTAGGAAACCTGGACCGGAAGTTTGCAGGGCCCTGCATTCATTCTTTATTCTTTATTCATTCTTCTTTTCTTTTTTCAGTCAGGTGGACAAAACATGATCTATGAAGATCAGCCTCTTTTCTCAGCCACCCCAGTGCTCACTCTGTGGGCCCATATAGCCAGCTGGGCACAGGGATTTTTGTGGGCATTTGGGTTTTGTTTTTTTTTTTGCTGTTGTTCATCCTTTTGAACAGATGCCTGGGATTCACCATATGAGTGTTTCCTAATTGGTCTGACTAATCTTCTAGTGACAAACATTTGTGTTTTATCTTTTCAAAATGTCACAGTTTTGCATATAGTACTTCCGTGGCATCTCTTGGTTCCTGGGATAAAATTTTAAATCCTTACTTCTCAGTAGTTAAGATTAGGTGTTTCCTAGTCTTGCAGGGGCGAGGGCCTGATCCATGGTAAGAAAACTAAATAACACATGCCACGTGGTATGAAAAAAAAATGTAAAGCCCTTATCCATTTTTTAAAATTTTTATTTAATAAATGGTACAAAGCACAATGCCAAAAACATTAACAGTTAAAATTTCACCAAATGAAAAATACTATAGAATACCTGCCAGACAGTCTCACACAGTGTGCTGGCATCTGCAGGTCTCCCCTGCAGCCTTCTTGCAGCCCTGGGTTTATCCACACTGCCTGCCACCACAGCGCATGTGCACACTTTCCCCATGGGACCACGTCCCTTGGCCTGATTAACTATCCTCTTCCTTGGGACCTCCGCCTCAGTTTTTGTTCACCAGTGTGTTACCATGGGGACCTGGCACAGAATCTGGCATGGAGAATATATTCAACACACTCAAGTCAAACAATGGAAAGAATGAGGTGGGAGGCAGTCCAGGAGGGAAGCCAGCTGGTGAGAATTATGTTTACGTGGCTCTCTTTTGACCAAACACTTGGTCTTAAATGCTTACTAGAATGAAAACTGCACAACTGACTTATCTCCTGTCAGGCTCTCAGCTCATTAGCACGGGAGTGATTTCTGTTGAACTAGACATGTAATGATGCTGGGAAGTCAGAAAGCCCTGCAGAGTGACCCTGAGGAGGTCACCATACCTTTCTGTGTCAGTTCCTCCCCATGAGAAGAGGTGATAATGTCTGGATCTGCCTGGTTGTAAACAAAACACTCGGCCACATCCCAGGGGCTCTCTTCTCTCCCTCTAGCTCCTGCCATCTATTGGATTTTTCCATAACATCTTAAGGTATGGAAAAACTCTGACAAATTTTAGAGTTTTAGATGGGTTAACTAATGTGTTAGCATTAACTGATGTTAATGTGCTAACATTAACTAATAACTAATGTTAAGATGTTAAGGAAAAAGTAACAAACTTTTTCACCAACACAATATACAGCATTGCCCCTGTTCTCTAAGGACAGGTGGCTAAGGCGGTAAAGAATCCACCTGCAATGCAAGAGACCTGGGTTCGATCCCTGGGTTGGGAAGATCCTAGAGGAGGGCATAGCAACCCACTCCAGTATTCTTGCCTGGAGAATCCCCATGGAGAGAGGAGCCTGGCGGGCTAATGTCCGTGGGGTCCAAAGAGTCGGACAGGACTGAGTGACTAAGCAAAGCACACTCTATCCTCAAGGGTATCCTCAACATATTGACTCAAAAGAAAAGATTTGAATACAAAGATCCAGTGACAAGTCACCGTTCCCCCACAGGCTTTCTCCTACTCTCCCTCCAGCCAAGAGATGCCTGCTGTCATCGAGCAAAAGGGAGGGATCCAAAAAGAAGGTGTGTTAGCCCAGGTGTTTTTCCACCTTCCCAGGGGCAGGGACGGGCAGAGCATTGTCAAGGCCATCACCAGGCCTTTGGCTCATTTCCACCTTCAAATGACTGATTCTATTCTCGTGGTTTCTCTAAAAACTATATGAAACTTGTGGTTAAACCCACATCCTTCCCCTCTGCCAAAAGGCCCCCAGTCACATCCTCCCGATGACCACCACCACTTTTCTTCTGTTTTTGGTTGCAAAATGAATCCAGCTAGCTCACACAGAAGGTCTGAGAGGAAGAGGGAGTGAGCATACACAGTGATCTCATACGCCCAGAATCCAACCAACTACTTCTCCCCACCTACCAACTCCCTCCCCAGTATGAAGCATTCTCATCGCACCTGGTTTCTTGCAATATCCCCAGCTGATATTCCTACCTTAACCTTTGTGCACTAAATCTTTCTCCATGTATAGGATTGCCAGATAAAATTTAGGACATTGAGCTAAATTTGCACTTCAGATAAACAAAAAATAATTTTTTTAGTATAAATATGTCACAAATATTATATGGGATACACTGCTACTAAAAATATTCATTAATCTGAAACACAAATTTAACTGGACATCATGAAGTTTTATTTGCTAAATCTGGCAACCCTACCCATTTAGCAACTAGAGTCACCCTTTTAAGATGCAAGTTAGCTCATATTATCCCTCCACTCAAAATCCACCAAGAGCTTCCCATCTCTGAGCAGAGTCCTTGCAATGATCTGCCTTCCCTGATACCTCTTGTGTCTCATTCTCTACCACCCACCTCCTCGGCCACCCAACCCAGCCACCCTGGCTTCCTTGTTGCTGGCTCCTTCTCCTTCTTAAAGTTTGGCTATCTCAGTGATGTCCTCTCTGACCATCTTTAAATAAACACTGGATCACCCTACCTTCTATCACCTCCCTGCTTTCTCTTTATCTTCTAATACACCACAGTTCACCATATGTATTGGTTTTCTCTCTTTTCTCACTAAAAAGCATGGTCCATGAAGGCAAGCCCTGCAGTTTGTTCAAGTTAAGTATCCGGCCTCAGTGGGCGCTCAATAAATATTTGTTGAGCCAATGATGAAACCCAAGAAAAAGAAGCACAGCCAGGAAAGTCCCAAAATAAGGGGATTTGGTTTTGTTTTCCTTTCTTGGCAGCCTTGCTCTAATCTTTCTCCACTTACTCATCTTGCTCAAGGCCCCCTTTGGACACCTTCCATGTTTCGCCAGGACTTCTCAAGGGTGCCATCACAAGACTGGGGCAATCTGATTGGCTCAGTTCACCTCCCTTTCTCTCTCTCTCTTTTTCTCTCTTTATCTCTTTCCCCTCTCCTTCCCTATCTCTCTTTGCCTCTTATGTTTTTAATATTTTTAATGAATGAGTAATATTTCTAAACATATACTTTATTTTCTTTATGTCAAAGGTGAAAAGGAGTGATTTAGGGGCTCTGTCAACCAAGAGCAAACGCCACTAAACATCTTCCTTGTGTCCCTGTCCAGGCTCAGGTTCCCCATAGAGGGTCATTGGTGCTCTGGTCTATATTACCCGGAAAAGGCAAGCCTTTACTCTGGTAGCAAACAGCCTCAAAATCTCAGCCATAAAAAGTAGAAATTTACTCCTTACATATGATATATGTCTAAAATGAATTTGCAGGGATTCTGCAGTCCCAAGTCTAGGAACCCAGACTAACAGAGGCTCTTCTGAATTGTAGTACAGAATTAGAGATGAAGGAATCTACACTGCTCTTCAATAGGTCAGCCCAGAACTGAGGGCCAGCACTTCTACTTGCAGCCCTTTGTCCAGAATTGGTCATATAATGGAGGAGGGGCTAGGAAATGTGGGTGAGCACAGATATTTGGTAAGAAGCAAATGTCTCTTCCTAGGCACCATCTTGGGAGGGGAAGAGAGGCAAAGTGGGTGAGAAGCCTGTTCAGACAGAGACGTTCTTCTGCTTACCCACTGCAACTCCTGGAGCTCTGGAAACTCAAAGGAATCCCAGCCAGTCAAGAGGAGTAGATCAAATATGAGCCAACACTAAGCTCTTGAACCAGGCCGGATGGCAGTGAGAAAATACGATGATTTTTCTGAGTAATGCAGGCTCCATTTCCTGATCCCGTATCTGCTACAAAAAATGATAGCATCACCTTTCATTTTTCCAGCACTGACACTTTTCAAAGGGCTTTCCCTTCCATGTGGGCATCACAAAAAGGCAGAAATTACTACCTTTTTACCAAAGAGAAATTAGAGGCTCAGAAAGGTTAAGAGAATTGCCTAGGGTCAGGAGCTCATAGAGGCGTAACTGCAACTTAAGCAGTTATGTTTGCCTCTGCCTGGGTGATCATCATCACATCGTACTTCCTTTGAAGGACCAGCAGAGGGGAGGGAAGAATACAGCTGGTCCCACACGGGTCTCTGCAGCCACACCACATACATGGGAAACCATCACTACTGCCTCCCTCTCATTCATAAACAGGTTAAGATACAAAAATTAGATAAAAGTTTACCTCTGTTCAAGAAACTGAAAGCACGTTACCCTGTGGACGATGAGGAACAAAAGTGTGATGGATGTTCAGAGCAGAAAGATGAAGGAACTTTCCAAAAACCACACTCTTTCCATGCATCCCAGAGAGTTAAACTTTAGAACTGAACAGGCTGGTTACAAGGAAGGCTGCCCTGGGTTTGAATGCTGGCGCTGCCACTAACCTGCTATGTAAACTTGAACGAGTGACCGCCTTCTTGAATCACAGTCTCCACAGGTGTACAACGATTATCATGGCATCCCCTTCACAGACTCATGTGGACATAATGTAAAGTGAACCTATATGGTTCTCAGCGCACCACTGTCATTTGGTAAAGGTTGTCTGTTTAGGGGACACATAGTTTTCCAGGGCAGGAGCCCATTGTGTCCCCCTTTACCTGGCAAAGCAATAAAGCTATCCTTTTCTACTTTCAAAAAAAAAGTTGTCTGTTTAGAGTTTTTGGGTGGGCTGAGAAGAAGCCCGTGGGGTCCTCACGCTCAGAGAGAACAGAAGAAACTAGAGGGCAGGTGCTCCAGTTTCTCTTCCTTTTACCCTCTCTTCTTCCTTATCTCATACTACTTTTAAAGACAGTAGAGAATAATTTTTTTTAAGTTTAGGAGTAAAGAAGAAAAAATGCAAAAAACTCGCAAAACTCATGACAGTAATCCAAATGTCTTGCTTTGTTCATACTTAAGAGTAAGTTTACATTCTCTAAACACTGTGTTTTGAGACTTTCTCAATTTTTGTTGCCCCATAGGTTTAGGATAGCTTGTACTCCAGTATCAACCCCCAAATCTCAAAAGTTTAAAATAATAAAGGCTTATTCCTTATTTTCCCATGTCCCCTCTGGACCTGAGTGACTCTTGTGCAACTATCTGCCACGGGGTGACTTAGAGATGGAGGCTATTTCAATCTTATGGCCCCTCCATCTGAACACATGGTCTTCTTCTTGTCTGTTATGAAGAATCATGGAATTTGCTATCTGGCTCAGGAAACTCAAACAGGGGCTCTGTATCAACCTAGAGGTGTGGGGTGGGGAGGGAGATGGGAGGGAGGTTCAAAAGGGAGGGGATATGTATACCTATGGCTGATTCATGTTGAGGTCTGACAGAAAACAACGAAGTTCTGTAAAGCAATTCAGTTCAGTTCAGTCCCTCAGTCGTGTCCAACTCTTTGCGACCCCATGAACCGCAGCACGCCAGGCCTCCCTGTCCATCACCAACTCCCGGAGTCCACCCAAACCCATGTCCATTGTGTTGGTGATGGCATCCAACCATCTCATCCTCTCATCCCCTTGTCCCCCTGCCCTCAATCTTTCTGAGCATCAGGATCTTTTCAAATGAGTTAGCTCTCTGCATCAGGCGGCCAAAGTATTGGGGTTTCAGCTTCAATATCAGTCCCTCCAATGAACACCCAGGATTGATCTCCTTTAGAATGGACTGGTTGGATCTCCTTGCAGTCCAAGGGACTCTCAAAATTCTTCTCCAACACCACAGTTCAAAAGCATCGATTCTTCAGCGCTCAGTTTTCTTTATAGTCCAATTCTCACATCCATACATGACTACTGGAAAAACCATAGCCTTGACTAGACAGATCTTTGTTGGCAAAGCTATGTCTCTGCTTTTTAATATGCTGTCTAGGTTGGTCATAACTTTCCCTCCAAGGAGTAAGCGTCTTAATTTCATGGCTGCATTCACCATCCGCAGTGATTTTGGAGCCCAGAAAAATAAAGCCAGCCACCGTTGCCACCGTTTCCCCATCTATTTGCCATGAAGTGATGGGACCGGATGCCATGATCTTAGTTTTCTGAATGTTGAGCTCTAAGCCAACTTTTTCACTCTCCTCTTTCACCTTCATCAAGAGGCTCTTTAGTTCTTCTTCACTTTCTGCCATAAGGGTGGTGTCATCTGCATATCTGAGGTTATTGATATTTCTCCCAGCAATCTTGATTCCAGCTTGTGCTTCCTCCAGCCTAGCATTTCTCATGATGTACTCTTATCCTTCAATGAAAAAATAAATTAAAAAAAATCATGTGTGGGATCTTAGATGCTTAAGCCCAGCAGAACACTATCACTTCTAGCCAAAAGGCCATATCTTAAGGCAAGGCAGGGTGTGGAAAGGCCTGGACAATGTAGTCTTCCTTCTGTCCAAGAAGGAAACTGAGGGTATCTGTGAGCCATCTTTTCAACTTTGTGTTTGCTTGACTTTTCATTCACTGCACATTCTATCCTTTATAGTTAGACATTTAGATTGCTTGCAATTTTTCAATACTGTAAATATAATCAGAGCTTCCCAGTTTCACTATGTTTATAGTTGGGACCACACTGGCACTGAGACTGCCCTTTTGCAGATGGAGGCCACCATCCACTCAGGCAGAGCCTCAGCTCTCATCCCCACTCATCTAGATTAGCCCCATGTCCCAAAGTCCGCAGGTGAGTGAAGACCACTCAAATTCATCTACTCATTCAGAATATACATTGAGTGCATGTTGGAGGTGAGGCAGTGTGCCTGACACTCCTGGGTATACATCAGAAAATCAGATGAAGTCCCCACCCTCACACACCCCATTCACGAGTCCTGTGCCCACGTCACCTCTGCTGCTGGGAACCTCGCGGAGCACTGCTGAGAGCTCTTTGCCTTGACAGAGTGGAGTGGGTAGGAGAATGTTTCTCTCTGTTGCCCGTGGCACTTGACCATGTAGGCCCCAAAGCTGCATTGTTTGGATGTTGTGGGCTCACACGGCCCTTTGTTAATTCTTCTCTTTTCTGTTTCTTCCACAAAGAGTCAAAACCAGTGAGGCAGCCAGTCCCAGGGTGGCAGAGACTCAAACCCTCTTGTCCCTCATGGTCCTTATGTTTATCCTCCCTATGAACCTCTTACTCATTCTTCAACCAAAATCCCAAAGCTGCCATAGCCATCAACTGATGCAAGCATACACCTGTGGAGAGGAGTGTCCCCTAACGCCACCCACCAGGACCATTGTGGATTCTGGGACAGGTCATCCAGAACCTGCCGAGATGTCAGTAACACCCGGTGGACATCACCAGTAACAGCTTTTTTCTTTGTTAGGTTACTTCCCTAGGATAAATTCCCAGATGTGGGATAGCTAGGTCAAAGTATTAAAATATTTTTTGTGGCTCTTGATTCAAGTTGACATTGTTTTCTGAGGTGATAAACACTATCTATGATAATATCAGTTATTTGTACTACCACCAAGATTTGGAATTATTATTGTTATATTGTTAGTGTGGTGGGAAAAAGCCATACTTTTTCCTTGTTTTAATTTGTATTTCTGTGAATACCCCAGGTTCTAATTTTTGCCACATTTGTTTGTAGCAGTGTTTATACTTGAGTGATTTGTCACTGCAGATGTTGGTTTATTTATTTATTCAAGCCTTAATTTCTTAAACCAATTTTTATGAGTTCTTTATATAACAAAGATGTTAGTCTTCCGGCTGTGGTAATTATATCTTAGAGCCTCCACCCTGTCGCCCTTCTTCTGGTCTTTTTGCTTTCTTATTCTGGTTATTTGATTTTCATTGTTTTTGTTGAAGTGCAGAAATTTTAAATTTTAATTTATTCGAATTTGTCAGTCTTTTCCATTGTGGTTTCTTCTTTTTTCTTTTCACTTCAAAGCTTACAAATATATTTCCTATCCGGAAACTTGATCAATATCTGATTCTATTTTCTTCTAATTTGTTTTCTATGGTTTGGTTTTAAAATATTTAAATAATTTTTTCCTGGGTGTGTACTTAAAGAAAACAATTGTTTGAGCATGGATTGCTTCTTAATTGTTTTCTTTAATGTTTATTCAATTTATTTAAACTTAAAAAAAACATTCCCTCATTTCTCCTACCCTCCACACCCCCACCATATCGTGCAACCACCAAGGTCTGTTCTTCGACCTTGTTTTTGTTCTGTTTTGTTTTGGATTCTGCATACAGTAGAAAAGAGATCATATGGTATTTGTTTTCTTTTCTGACTTATTTTACTTGGCATAATGCCCTCAGGGCCATTTCTGTTGCTACAAATGGCAAAATTTCATTCTTTTTATGGCTGAATAATATGCCATTATGTATATTCCACAGCTTCTTTATCCATTCAGTTAGGATGTTTTCATATCTTGGCTGTTGTAATAAAGCTGCAATGAACTTAGGTATGTATGCATTTTTGAATTATTGTTTTTATTTTCTTCTCCATTTATTTTTTAACTAGACTTAGAGGGGATAATAACCCTCTCTGCAAGGTAAGGAAACTTATTTGGGTGTTTAATTCTAAACCCAAGTCACTGAGTCTTAGATTCTCATTGGTTTGAAGGATTAATGATAACTCTGTCCCTTTTTTCAAGCACACTGAGCTATAAAAATATTAATTCTTCCAATCCATAAACATGGAATATCTTTTCATTTATTTGTGTCTTCTTCAACTTCTTTCATTAATGTCTTATAGTTTTCAATATATGGATCTTTCAGCTCCTTGGTTAGGTTTTATTGACAGGTATTTTATTCTTTTCAATGCAGCTGTAATGGAATTGTTTTCTTAATTTCTCTTTCTGACAGTTTGTTGTTAGTGTTTGAAACACAACAATTTCTGTGTATTGATTTTGTATCCTGCAACATTACTGAATTTGTTTATTATTTTTAACAGTTTTTTGATAGAGTAATATTTTCTATACATAATATCATGTAATCTGCAAATGACTTCCTTGGTGGTTCAGACGGTAAAGCATCTGTCCACAATGCGGGAGACCCGAGTTCGATTCCTAGGTCAGGAAGATCCTCTGGAGAAGGAAATGGCAACCTGCTCCAGTACTCTTGCCTGGAAAATTCCACGGATGGAGGAGCCTGGTGGGCTGCAAGGGGTCACAAAGAGTCGGACGTGACTGAGCAACTTCACTTTCACTTTCAATCTGCAAATAGGGACAGCTTTACTTATTCTTTTCCAAGTTGGATGCCTCATCGCTGTTCCTTGCCTAATTGCTCTTCCTATGACTTCCAACACTGTCTTGAATAAAAGTGGTGAGAGTGAACACCCATTTCCTGTTCTGGATCATGGAGGTAAATATTTCAGTGTTTACTGTTGAGTATGATATTAGCTGTGAGCTTGTCATTTAGAGCCATTATTATGTCTCCTGGAGGGAAGCTTTACACATGTCTGGTTTATGCAGCTGATGCCCAGGGGACATTCCTTCATCACTTAACTATGGTGGCTGGAGAAGCTTGTGTTCCTGGGTCCTATAGGAACATGGAAATTGATGGGACAGTCCTTAACAAAGTATCATGGACACACTATAGACAGTGGACTGAGACACAGCCACCATTCTTTCTGTGAATGGAGACCATTTTGCTTGTCCTAGAGCTTCAAACTGAGGAGAAGCCTTCAGGTTTGTCTCACATTTAGTGGCCTACTGAGCTGCTCTCAAGGAACATAGGCTGGGGACACCATCTTGGTACTCTCCCTCTGCTTTGTCTAGCTTTCTGGTATCTCCCAGAAAAGAGCTTAAACACTCATCTGGAGCCCACACAGTGGACACTTCTGGATCATGGCTCTGGTGACCAGTGGGACTGACCCTTGAAGCCCCCCAGGACTGAATATATTTGCATATTTTAAAAGCTGCTGCCCGAGGGTCCAGCTTCCAGTCAGCCTGAACCTAGGTGCTGAGATCCTCCACATTAGGACAGTGACAGGTTTTGGCACATCCTCAACTACTGGGAACTATTAAAAATATAATAGGCTGCCTGGACAAGCACAGAGGTTTGAGAGACAACCAGGAGCTGAGACAGGATTGAATAACAAGTTCATCTCCAACACAAGCCTACTCCTTAAATATGGGAAGAAGTGGTTGTTTCCTGTACAGAAACCAACAGAGATTCAAGCAAAATGACGAAACAGAGGAATATGTTCCAAATGAAAGAATAAAGTAATGATCATAAAGATACTCACTGAACTGGGGAAAAGAAAGGATGAACACAGTGAGAACTTCAACAAAGAGATAGAAAATATAAGAAAGTACCAAACAGAAGTCATATAGATTAAGAATACATTAAAGTGGTCTAAGCACAGAGCAGATGGGGCAGAAGAAAAGATCAGTCAACTCAGGGACAAGGCAGTGGAACTTAGAATAGCAAAAAAGAAAAAAAGAATGAAAAAATATGAAATAGCCTCAGGAGTTTATGGGACAATATCAAATAGACTAACATTTACTTTATAAGGTTTCCAGAAAGAGAAGAGAGAAAGGGGCAGGCATATTATTTGAAGAAACAGTGGCTGAAAACTTCTCTGATTTGGAGAAGAAAATAGACATCCAGGAAACCCTGAGAGTTCCCAAAAAAGATGCTACCAAAGAAACCCACACCAAGGCACCTTATGATTAAAAATGTCAAAAGTCAAAGACAAGGAAGGAATTTAAAAGAAGCAAGAGAAAGACAACTAGCTCTGTACAAGGGAACCCCCATAGGACAATCAGCAGATTTTTCAGGACAAACTGGGCAGTCCAGAAAATGCAGAAGAAAACATCCAACCAAGAGTACTCTCCCCAGCAAAGTTTTCATTCAGAATTGAAGGAGAGGAGGAGTTTTCCAGACAAGCAAAACGTAAAGGAGTTCATCACCACTAAACTAGACTTACAAGAAAAGTCCCAAATAAACACTTAACTTCACACCATAAGGAAATAGAAAAATAACAAATGAAGCCCAAAGTTAGTGAAAGGAAGAAAAAAAAGATTAGGGCAGAAACAATTTAAATGAGATTAAAAAGACAACAGAAAAAAATTAATGAAACCAATAGCTCATTCTTTGAAAAGATAAACAAAATTGACAAATCTTCAGGTAGATTCACTGAGAAAAATGAGAGGACTCAAATAAATAAAATCAGAAATGAAAGATACACTGTTACAACTGATACCACAGAAATACAAAAGATCATAAGAGAATATTATGAACAATCACAAGCTGACAAATTGAATAACCTAAAAAAAATGGATAAATTCCTAAGCACATACAACCTATCGAGACCAAATCATAATGAAATGGAAAATTTGAACAGACCAGTTACTAGCAAGGAGTTGAATCAGTAATCAAAAACCTCCCAACAAACATAAATCCAGACCATATGACTTCACTAGTGAATTCTACCAAACATCCAAAGAAGAATTATTAATAATGCAAATCCTTCTCAAACTCTCCCCTCAAATAGAAGAGGGTGGAACTCTTCCAAACACATTTTACGCGGCCAGCAGTACCAGTTATCAAAACCAGACAAGTATGCCACAAAAAAAGAAAATTATAGGCCAATATCCCTGATGAACATAGATGTAAAAATCATCAACAAACAATTAGCAAATCAATGTCAACAACACATTAAAGATATCATATATCATGATCAAGTTGGATTTATTCCAGGGATGCAAGGATATTTCAACATCCACAAATAAATCATGTGACATACCACATTACCAGAATGAAGGATAAAAGCTATACAATCAGCACAGTAGAGGCATAAAAACTATTTGACAATGTTCAACATCCATTTTTGATAAAATCTCTTAACAAAGTAATTATTGAGAAAATATTTAAGTCTTTCATACAAATGAAACGTACTTCTAGTCATTTCTTTTTTTCAACAGTAGGAGTTGTAAGACTTTCTACTATTCCTTAAGCCAAATAAATAAGAAGTCTGAACAAAAGTACCTCAGGGAATATAAGGACTGGGGATGGGCCTGGGAATTGGAATCTTCTTTAGCTTTTCCAGCCATTCCTTTGCATTAATGATGAGTGAACAAGGATTGGGAATGGCCCATCTGGTCAACCCCTTTTCTATCAGAGTCCCTTCAAAAAATAGAATAAACACCAGTTATTAAAATCGTTTCTTTGTTGTTGTTTTTGCATGTAACAACTACCAGACCGAGGGTCAGTGGAGGGAATGGAGGGTTAGAGTAGATGATTTTATTCCAGGATTTGTGAGATTTTATTCTCAAGTTGTCTATACCAGTAATGGTTTGGGGGGGTGGTTTCTATCACAGACCAATATTGTAATTTAAATAATCATTTACCAGGTCTCTATACTGAGAAGTCTGTGTAGCTGGAATCCCCAGAAAAATCTTTTAAAGTGGAGGTAGAGTAGTGATGAGCCCAAGAAGTTGAGAGGAGGAGGCAAAGAGTTAGTTACAAAGAACAAAAACTCACTTCAATTTTTTGTTTCAATTGAAGGTGGAGAAGTGACTTACTGCTAATAGAGAATGCTAATATATATTTCTAATCACCAATAAAATTTTATTGTAAAAGTCACTGGGATATATAAGGGTAAATAAAGTCCAGACTGTATAAAGGAACTCACTCTCTTTGCACCTAAATTTCTGTAGTTGAAAAACAGGATCAGTTTGGGATCCTATCACCCCTCCATTTCAAGAATAAATGGAAACAATTATATCACATAAAACCTGGAGTTATATACATTTATTTGAATACTTAACCTTTGTTAAATTAATTAAACCTCTGATCATATTTTTCACTTAATTTGTCCTTTGAAAATGCTGTTGCTGAAACAACCCAAGTATCCCTCAATACGGGACTAGGTACATCCCCACAAAGGAATACTATGCATATGTAAAACATAATCAGAAATACTGATACATTCTGCTACAAAATTATCTCTAGGATATATTGTTTAGTGAAAAAAACAACATATACAACAGTGTATAAAGGAACAGTGTGACACCTTTACTTTAAGAAAGAGGCAAGAGATGTATCAGTTCAGTTGGGTCTGACTATTTGCAACCCCGTGGACTGCAGCACGCCAGGCCTCTCTGTCCATTACCAACTCAGACTCAGACTCACGTCCATCGAGTTGGTGATGCCATCCAACCATCTCATCCTCTGTCATCCCCTTCTCCTCCCAAGAAATATGGCCTTGTGTATTTATACATGTTTGATTATATGATATTTTTTAAAGGAAAAAATAGAAGAGTAAACAAACAAACAAAAAAAAACAACAAAACTGAAAAGAACCCGTGTTCTTTGGAGCAACTCCTATTGCAGGAACGTGCAAGATGAGCCTGGAATGTCTGTGATACCAGAAAACGAGGAAGCTATCAGAGAACCCTGGATTTGTGCCAAAAGGACACAACAGCTAACAGGAAGGACTTCACCACTAACCAAAGACAGAGCAATCTGAATGTAAAAATAAACAAAAAGGAAAAACAAAAACTGTCTAAGGAAATAACGACGTGTATACTTGATTGTAACACAGTAAGCACTTACGAGTTCATTATGATATTAAAAATAATTTATTGGTCAGATAAGTGGATGCTAGGGAACCAAATCCTTATTTTGAAAAGTGGTAAAGAAAATGAAAGAACAGAGAATTTATTTTGCCTTTTTCATACAAAACATCTTTTAGCGTGACAGAGTAGCAGATGAAGGAGAATTTTCCAGCATAGATTTCCAGCTAATACCTGCAAAGCAATGTGGTAACCAGCCTCCACAATGGCCCCCAACAATCTGGTCTCAATCATTGTGCAGTCCCCTCCCACACTGTAGCAGGGTTGGTCTGTCTGACCAATAGCACACAGTAGAAATGATGGTATGTCACTTCTGAGATTAGATCAGCAGCAGCTTTGGCTTCCGTCTTGTTTTCTCAGTCTCCACTCTCTCATTAGTCACTCTGAGGCAGCTGCCATATTGTGAGTCATTCAAATAGTCTATGAAGAAAGATGCTCACTAGGTGAGGAATTGAGTTATTCAGTCAAGAGCCAATAGGAACTAAGCCCTGCCAACAACCATGTTATTGAGCTTGAAGAAGACCTTCCAGCCCCAAGTTAGTGCAACCCCAACCAGCAGATTGATTGCAATGACATGTTGTTGTTCAGTTGCTAAGTTGTGTTCAACTCTTTGTGACCCTATGAACTGCAGTGCAGCAGGTTTCCCTGTCCTTTGCTATCTCCCAGAATTCACTCAGATTCCTGTCCATTGAATCAGTGATTCTAACTATCTCATTCTCTGCCTCTCCCTTCTCCTTTAGCCTTCAATCTTTCCCAGCATTGAGATCTTTTCCAATGACACAAGAGACCCTGAACCAGAACCACCCAGCTAAGCCACTTTCAGATTGCTGCCCCACAGAAGCTGTAAAATAATACATGTGGGTTGTTTCAAGCTACTAAATTTGGGGATAATTTGTTCTGCAGCAGTAGATAAGGAATCATAGATCTGTACTGACTAACGATCAATAACTACTAAAATCACAGCTACAAGGTTAAGGGGGAGCTTCATAATAGATGGATCGGTAGGCAGACAGTATCTGAAGTTAGTAATCGATTTGTTAAAATAACTGGATCTTTTAAAGTAAATCCCAAACATCATATCATTTCACCCACTGATCAATCTTAATGTCACACAAAAAAAGATGTGATGCAATTAGAAGTACCCAACACGACCTGTGAAATACTATTGCTAAAAAAAGTTAAAACTGAATTTAATTAAGTCCCAACTACAAGTTTACAGGAAATACAGAGGAAATGTAGAAAACTTTATACATAAGTGACTTGATTTCTTAAAAAAAAACACATGCCTGAAAGAGTGAAAAAAGAGAATCGGGATAACCCAGCAATGTGTAGGCTCTATTAGTCAGGGTTCTCCAGAGACGCAGAGCCAATAAGATGCATATGGGAGAAAATTTATTCTAGGTGTTGTTTCACCTGGTTATGGAGGCTGCCAAGACCTGTGTCTGCAAGCTGGCAGCCCAGGGAAGCTGGTGATATGATTCAGTTTGAGTCTAAAGGCCTGAGAACTGGGTGGGGGCAGGGGGTGTGTGGCAGCAGTGTAAATCCTGATCTGAGTCTGAAGGCCCTAAAGTCAGAGCAACATGTCTAAATGTATCTCAGTTCAAACAGAATGCAAACTTGCCCTTCCTCGGCTTTCTGTTCTGTTCAGGCCCACAATGGATTGGATGATGTCCACCCCAAATTGGCAAGAGTGATCTTTACTCAATCTGCTGAATTAACTGCTAATCTCTTCCAGAGACATCTCACAGACACACCCAGAAATAATGCTTTACCAGCTCACGTGGGCACTACTTACCCCAGTCAAGTTAACACAAAATTAACCTTCCCATGAACCCTATTTGGAAATCAACTCAAACAAGCCATTGGTAAAAGACATTGGAAGACAACAAGGAAAATGGAACATGAACTAGATATACAGTCATGTTAAGGATTATTGATTTTGTCAGGTGTGATAATGGAACTGTAGTTTTTGTTGTTGTCCTTATCTATAGAGATGTATACTGAAGAATTTATGATAAAATTAAGTTATGTGATGCTGGAATTGGCTTTGTGCGTCATGGATTTTTTTGCATTTTGATTTTTCAAGTGTTTCATAAAATATTACTTGCCTTGATTACTGAATTTTTCTGGCATGCGCTTAAGTGCCCAAAGTAATTGCCTCACTCAATGACTCTAGTCCTGGTTCCGTGGAGACTGAAGGTAAACAGGACAGTCAACATGCAAATAACACAGCTGCAGAATGTGGTGAATGCTGTGAAGACAGCTGTGTAGAGAATCATTAGGGAGTGGGAATGAGGGAGATTGAGAAAGGGAGAAGGTGTATATGTGTGTATGCGTGTGAGGACGGTGTTAGGAGAGGGAGTCAGGGACAAGCTTTCCAAGGAGACGATAGAGGAAATTCAGGATATACTTTCAGGATGAAAAGATGGGATTTGCCAATGGCTTAGGAAAAGGAGGGCAGTAATAGGTAAGAAAAGGGATTTCAGCTTCAGGAATGTCAACCTGCGCTACCTTTACTGAGGTGAAGGATACTGCAGAGGAACAGAACTTAAGGGAAACCGAGGTTGATGTAGAATCATGTTAAGTGTGAGCTCCTTATTCAAGACAGAAATAGAGTGGGAAAAGGCATTGATAAAGGCAAATCCTGAACTCAAGTGGGAAGAGGAGAGCAAGAGCTAGAAATCTGGCTGAGATCACTTGTGGAGATTATGTCAATAGAGAAATGGGAAGGGCACAGATCTGAACCCTCTTTATGGTCCTTTACGCTTACAGGTCAGGTCAGCAGAAAGAGACGGCATATGAGGCTGAGAAGTAGCATCGATGAAGCAGGAGGAATTTAAGGAAAGCCTGTCTTGAGGAAGAGCTGTGTGAAATGCCCCTGAGAAATGAAGTAAACGGATAAAACAGAACTAGTCATTGGCTGTGGTAACAGGTATTCTTGCCTGGAAAATCCCATGGGCAGAGGAGCCTGGTAGGCTGCAGTCCATGGGGTCGCTAAGAGTCAGACACGACTGAGCGACTTCACTTTCACATTTCACTTTCCTGAATTGGAGAAGGGAATGGCAACCCACTCCAGTGTTCTTGCATGGAGAATCCCAGGGACAGGGGAGCCAGTGTGCTGCTGTCTATGGGGTCACACAGAGTCAGACATGACTGAAGTGACTTAGCAGCAGCAGCAGGCAGGGGCAGTTTCCATTGAGTGCGGGGATAGAAGCTGGGGATGAACTGGCAAGGAAATGAAGGCAGTGAATTGATAAAGTATTTGAGAAATCCTTCAGGGATAGAGAATAAGAAGTGGCTTTTAAGAGTCACGTTGGGACATAACCCACAGCCCGCATGTTTATTGCCTACCTACAGTATTTTGCATTGAGTACAGTTCTGGTTCAGGAAGCTGTGAAGGTTTCATGAGTATAGATTACTTTGTGTGAAGATTATAAGAGGAAGGAAAATACATGTAAACTGTTTTACATTTTGCATATGTTTTTTAATACATTTTCTTTTAACCAGCTACGACAGTGGCAGAGGAAGATATTAACTAAAAAATGTTAAGTCTAAATCAGGGCATGAGTATTTTTAGAGTAAGAATCCTCTTAAGGCAGGGGACCAAGAGTATAGACAAGTGCGAGGTGAGGGCAATGGAACCCCATACCTGGGCAGAGGTCTGACAGCAGAGCCTGGGGGTTTGCCTTGACGCACCCAGATGTGGGGCCCTGGCTGAGTGAATACATCCTTGAAGCAGGCTTCCCTGAGATGGAGCAGCCTTGGAAATAGTCTCCCCATCTTAATTTTGTGAGCAGGGCCCCATTGTCCTCTCACCTTCCCACAAGAGCATAGCCAGGACGGTCCCTGACGTTCTAATCACCCATGGTGGATGGAGGGCTCCTTCCTTCATCAACAGAATGGAAACTGAGAAGTGATGTAGGCGGCATCCCTTCTCCCCACTGCATTCCCCCAGTTCTCCAGTAGAGATAGCAGAGAGAGGTGGAACAACAAACATCCATTTGAAAAGCCACCAACCTCATCTTTCGTCTCTATGTATTTTGAACTAGCCTCCAAGGGGGAAAATTGCTGCTCTGAGAGGTAAGAAAATGTATTTTGCATTTTAAACCCTAAACCCAAGGTACCAGGCATGACGTTCTTAATATTATTTGGTGTGAAGGATTCTAGATAACTCTGCTCCTTGTCTCAAGCAAACTAACCTATGAACATGCCCATTTCTCTGAGCCCTGCTTGTTCCGCTCCTATGGCTTTTAAAACTCTCCCCTGGGACTTGGGCAAGACCTGCTCAAACAGGCCTAAGTTTCTGTCTTTCGACAAGGGAAAGAGACATTCATTTAATCAGCAACTTTGGCCATACTTTACCCAGAGGTATATCTAGAACATGCACAAATCCATCTCCAAAAGCTTAATAAGACACAGCTTTACTGAATATTTTTCCAAAAAGGGCAATGAGGGGAGATCATGCCACTTACCACAGCAGTCTCTCCCAGTCCTCATCTTGGAAGAGGGCAAGGCGTCTCTTTCATAAAATGCCCTGTACCCTGTCCACTGACCCCGGCTCCTCATCCCCCCACCCCACCCCCAACCATGCACACTTTCTCAGTGGAAGGGCCTGGCCTGCTCTCAGCCTCTGTCACTTTCCTCTCCACCTCTCACCCCAGCAGTCCTGACCAGTCCTGACAAGATACTTTCTGCTCTTGAGTGTTCCCGCTCAAAAGGGATGTGTGGGCCCACTGTTTGCAGTGAGAGGACTCCATTTTGGTCACTGAGGTCCCTTGCACGCATGCATGTGAAGTTGCTGCTGTCGTGTCTGACTCTGTGAGACCCCATGGACTGTAGCCCACCAGGCTCCTCTGTCCATGGATTGTCCAGGCAAGAACACTGGAGAGGATTGCTATGCCCTTCTCCAGGGGATCTTCCTAACCCAGGGACTGAACTCTCATCTCTTATGTCTCCTGCATGGGCAGGTGGGTTCCTTACCTCTAATGCCACCTGGGAAGCCCCATAATATTGGTTTCCTACTGCTGTTATAATAGCTTGCCACAGGATTAATGGCTTTAAACAATGTAGATTTACTATCTTAACAGTTCTCTAGTTCAGAAGTCATAAAAAGGTCTCAGTAGGCTTTATTCAAGGTGTCAGTTGGGCTGTGCCCCTTTCTGGCGGTTCTGAAGGGGAATCTCTATTTGTTTTTTTCAACTTCTGGAGGCTCCCTCATTCGTTGGTTTGTGGGCCCCTGCCATCTTCAAAGCCAACAATTGCATCACATCAACCTCTGCTTTCATCACCTGTCTCCTTATCCGATTCTGGCTCTTCTTTTGCCTCCCTGTTTTACATATAGATTCTTTCAATTACATTGGGCCAGCCCAATTACCCAGGTCATTTTCCCTATCTTAAAATCAGCTGACTAGCAACCTTTATGCCATCTGCAAACTGAATTCCCTTTGCCATGTAACATAACATAGTCACAGTTTCTGGGGGTTAGACCATGGACAATTTCAGTCTACCACAGAGTTCACAGGTCGATGTGGCTGGGGGAAGGTTGTGGGAAACAGTCCCCTTCCTTCTTTAGCCAAAGACTTAAACTCAACTCCAATGAGTGGCTAAGGGATTGAGATTCTCAGAATAAGATCCTCTGGAGAAGGGAATGGCAACCCAGTCCAATATTCTTGCCTGGAGAATTCCACAGACACAGGAGCGTGACAGGCTACAGTCCATGGGATCACAAAGAGTCAGACACGACTGAGTGACTAACACACACTTGGGACTTGAATGTCTCTCCCATCCCCAGCTTAGGGCCAGAATCACACTGAATTCTTCTCACTGACTCAGGGAGAAGGGGAAGCATCATCTCCCTGGGGCTCTGATAGGCAGATGAGGAAATACTGGATGGTCACTTGTTTTGATATGGTAGTGTCTATCACTCCAGATCCCACAATTGCATGGTATGAGATAGATAGTCTCCAAAGATGGCTGTCATTAATTCTTCATCTCCCTAATGCACATCAGATGTGGAGTCAAATTCCCCTGCCTGCGCTAGGAGCAGTGACTTGCTTGACCAATAGAATGTGGTGGAAGTGATGTGGTGGGTGTTTTGAGGCTAAGCCACAAGGCTTTTGCATGATCCTCTTGGGCATTGCTTCTTGGAATCCAGCTGTATTTATGTGAGAGACCAAGTCATGTGGAGAGGCCAAATGTGGGTTCTCTGGTTACTAGGACCTGCTGAACTCCCAGCCAACAGCAGCATCAATTGCTAGCTACGTGAGTGAGCCATTTGAACAAGATAGCCAGACAAGCCTTCAGCAGACTCCAGCCCTGGCTGCTATCTGAACACAAGAGTGTTCAAGGTCCTAAGTGAGAACCATCCTGTTGAGCTCAGTCAACCCCCAGAATTGTGAGCAATAAAAGCACATTGTTCTTTTAATCTGATAAATTTTGAGGTAGGACTGTTACAAATGCAATCGACATACAGAGTATGCTGATACCCCTGCAGAACCTAGATCAAGTCTGAGTAGTGTACCAGATGACAGGGGGGCTACCAAAGCTTGCCAGATATCGGTGAATAAGATATTAAATGTGTGATCAATGCACAATAGGGACTAAGTGCCACAGATGGTCAAGAAAGGCTTCCCCAGGGAAAATGAGATTTAATCTGAGTCTTGAAGTCTGGGTAGAACTTAATAGCTGGAAAGTAGGGATAAAAGAATATATCTGAAAGAAGTAAACTGGACAAAATAGAAGACCAAAAGAACAAAGGGTAGATGAGAAATGTGAGTTTACTGAAAACACTCATCTTTCAAGATTTCAGTTTAAAGGTGCCTCCACCAGGCACCTTCCTCCTCTTTCTTCTATTTCCCTTCTTCTGTGTGTGTGTGTATTTAGTCACTTCAGTTGTGTCCAACTCTTTGTAACCCTGTGCACTCTAGCCCATCAGGCTCCTCTGTCCATGGGATTCTCCAGGCAAGAATACTCAAGTGCGTTGCCGTGCCCTCCTCCAGCCAATCCTGCATTGGCTGGTGGATTCTTTCCCACCTGGGAAGCACCACCTGGGAAGCCCCTTCCCTCCTTCTACACAAACTGAACTGAGGGTTTCATTTTTATCATAGCACAGGGAATATTTTAAGCTACTCATTTTTCTTTTAAACATTCCTGTTGTGGTTAGGGTAATTGTCTGTATAAAAAAAGTTCCCAAAATAGGGTGGCTTAAATTATGTAGATGTTTATTTTTCTCTGCTGTGTAATAGTTATGAGATGAGACCTGCTCTTCATGATGATTCAAGGACCCAGGTTGTTGCTCTGCTAACCCCCCAGGCAATGTCATTAACTGCACACTAGAAACATGGTCACCACCAGATCCAGCTCCAGTGTGTCTGGAAGAAGGAAGAGGTGTAGGAGGTGAGCCGGATGTCCTGGACCTGGAAGAGGCCTACATCACTTCCCGCACATGCCCTTGTAAAGAACAGGGACATATGGCCTCACCCAAACCCAAGGCAGGCTTCCCAGGTGGCTCAATGGTAAAGAATCTGCCTACCAATGCAGGAGATGCAAGTTTGATCCCTGGGAAGACACCCTGGGGAAGAAAATGGTAACCCGCTCCAGTATTCTTGCCTGGAGAAGTCCATGGACGGAGGAGCCTAGCAGGCTACAGTCCACAGGGTTGCAAAAGAGTTGGACATAATGACTAAACAACAACAAACAAGGCCAAGGCAGGTGGGGAAATGTGGCCTGGCTGGGAAGCCATATAAAGCTGTATAGAGCTGAAATTCTGTTATTAGTGGAGAATGGATTTGAGGTGGGAAGTGGCAATTGTGCCCCAAGGGCTCATCTTCCCCTGAGTCTGGGAGCTCCATGAGGGCAGGAACCACATTTTCCTAATCTCTAGTCCTACCATTGAGATTGCTGCCTGACCAGAGCGGTGCGTTCTGTCCATGCCGGCTGAATGGATGTAGAGTTGCCATGGCCTAGGCTGGACGTGATGAAGGTGTAAGCCGTTGCGGGGAGCCAAGAAAGAGAGGACAGATGTGGAAGAATGCAATAGGGAAACGCACAGGGCTTGATGAATCTTGCCAGAACAGAGAGCTTTTAATGTTATGATCTTTCGTCATCTAAGTTGACAGTTCTTTGGCCCGAGTTGAAAGGACATGAACTAAATACCTCACTTAACAGAAATTTATTGAATGCCTTCCAAAGTTAAGAAATTTCTCAATCATTTAAAAATCACTTTAGGACAAAAGTGATTTAAGACTCAAGCTTGAAGACTTTCAGCGTTCTTATTCTACACTTGCCCCAGCTACTGTTCATAGGTTAGAGCAACAGACCGCACATCAGGGCTTTCACCTGCTTGCTCTTGCACACCATCAACAACACCTTTCTGTGCTGACAGTGCCCCCCCCCCCGCCCCCGACAAGCAGATGTACACCCACTCACTGATGTCCAGACACCAGCTGCTATCTAGAAACCAGGCTCTGTGGCTATAGGCACAGTTTGGGTGTTTCATTCTTCAATGTCAGCTCAGGTTTGGAATCAGCACAGACTGAGTCTGAATTCAACTCTGTCACTTACTGCTTTGGTAGTGTCACTTGACTTTGGTCAAGTTACACCACCTGTTTAAATCCCAGCTCCTTTATGAGTAAAATGGGGATTGTAATGGAGCTTCATCACTGGGTGTATGAGGATTAGATGAGGTTCCGGGGGTAAAGCACTTGGCCCTTAGTGTGCACTCAATGAATGATAGCTCTCAAGCTGTTAAGACAATAGGTTTTCAGGCCCCTGTGGCCTCTTAAGTCAAAAGATATTAACAGGATGATGAAAATAATAGCCAAGTGTGGCCATTGCAATAGAACCTTATTAATTTCTTGAACTGGCCTTATTTTCTGATCTGATGACTCTGTACTGGTCTTTGAAGGATGAGTTGATCCTGATCCATGCAGTCCTAGCCCATGACTTTACAGCTGCATTTGGGATGACTATCAGCTTGGAGCTCAGAGCGTACTCTTCCCTTCCTCTGCCTGCTGCTTGTCCAGCAGAATCTGGGAACTGTGCTTATCAGCACAGTCACCATGCAAAGAGAGAGACAAATCCCTTTTTTGGTCTCCTCAGCTTGGAGGAGAAGGCAGTGGCACCCCACTCCAGTACTCTTGCCTGGAAAATCCCATGGACCAAGGAGCCTGGTGGACTGCAGTCCATGGGGTCACTAAGAGTCGGATACGACTGAGCGACTTCCCTTTCCCTTTTCACTTTCATGCATTGGAGAAGGAAATGGCAACCCACTCCAGTGTTCTTGCCTGGAGAATCCCAGGGACAGGGGAGCCTGGTGGGCTTCCGTCTATGGGGTCGCACAGAGTCAGACATGACTGAAGCGACTTAGCAGCAGCAGCAGGCTTCTTGGACCCAGGATGTTGTCAGCTCCTGATGGCCGATGATCTGTGTGCTCTCTCAGAGATGACATAGTGGCAGCTCTGGTCAACGGCACATCCTGTTCCATTTACAGAGCCCTGCCTCACCCTTCCCTCACTGCTAAGGATCAGGCCTGTCCCTCTCTTATCTCCTGGGAGAGGTTAAGCCCAGGGAGGTTAACAGGTTCTCCCTCCCTGTTAACCCATGACTCACTACAATCTACTAGAAGCCTGCAAGTCACTCTTGGGCCTGCAAAATGTGGGGGCCCACTCATGAGTCAATGTGATGTCATCCTTCTGGCTTCTCTTTATGAGAAGGTAGAAGTTCCACCCGAGCAACCACAATTCAGACACTGAGTCCACGAGCCTTCACTTCTTGGAGGTGTCCCGCCCTCCAGGGCAATGCTCCCCCTTCTTTCCCTCCCCACATCAGAATCCTGTTGGGGGAATACTGTTCACCACTTGATCACCCCTGCTCTCCCTGTATGACTCTGTCTCCCATCACTGTCCTCTTCCAGCACCCAGCTCTTTTTATGGAGGTGGAAGAAATACGTACACACACACACACACACACACACACACACACACACACATACACACACACACATCATGGAAACCAGTTGTACACGTCTGTGCAAACTTCCCAGACTGTTTTGTCTCCTGTCCACCAGAGAACAGAACCTCTTTGAGGTTAATAAGCTAGGGCATCTGCCATTCTTGTTGCTGGCTGGCTTCTGGTGGTGGTTGAGGGGAGTGAGCCTGCTATTTGATGTCTGTGTGCCACAGATTAAGACTTCATGTTTCATCCTGTCTCATGAGTTACATGGGTTTTTACAACGTAGCTGGAATGAGGTTTACCAGGTTGCTCAATTCACAGGGTGAGCAGAACTGCTTCATCATGTTCCAATTCACCCTTCTTTATCCCATTTCAATCTTTCACTTCAATTTTTTATCAAAAGCCTATACACATATAATTTTAGAAATCAAGTAATTCTCTAAAACTCTAGAAAAATAGCAGTCTTCTGGTCCCCTCTCTTGTCCTCTACTCTCAGTCTCATTTTAGTTCCCCTACTTCAAAATCAGTAAATAATGCTGAAAAAGTCAAGAAATAGCGATATAATTGCATTCTTTAGCAATGTGAAGGAAAGTATTTTTTAAAATTAGTTCTTTGTAAAAATAGCAATTATATTGCTTTTTCTTGAATTTTCAGCATTATTTACTGATTTTGAAGTAGGGGAATTAAAAGAACCCCGCACATACTAACTTACCCTCCTTCCATCAATATTCAGGATTTACATGATTTTGACAATATAATACTTGTCACAGGTGAGCCCTGTAGTATACTCTAATTGCTTCTCCTTTCTTTTTTTTCTAAAATATTTACTTCTTTATTGACTGTGCTGGGTCTTCACTGCTGTGTGAGCTTTTCTCCAATTGTGGGGAGCAGAGGCTACTCTCTAGTTGCGGTGCTCGGGCTTCTCGTTGCACTGACTTCTCTTTCACGGAGCACAGGCTCTAGGGTGTGTGGGCTCAGTAGTTTCGGTTCCCTGGGCTCTAGGGCACCAGCTCAATAGCTGTTGCACACTGGCTTGGTTGCCCCACAGCATGTGGGATCTTCCTGGGTCAAGGATTGAACCCATGACTCCCGCATTGGCAGGTGGATTCTTTACCACTGAGCCACCAGGAAAGCCCATCTTTCCTTTCTTGGATAACGTTTTGTCTTCCTTGGATTTAAATAATTGCCCCTTTCCTCCTTTGTTTAGTTTTCTATGTACTTGCCTCTAAGTCAACGTCCTCTTCTTGCAGACTTTGCTCTCAGACCCTCTACCTCTTCCTCTATTGACCCTTGGTTGACAGATGTGTGGGGCACACCTCCGTTCTTGCGTTCCCTGGCAGCATTCGGCAGGCATGACGCACAGCTTTTACCGGACTGCCCTACTCCTCTGCCAATTCGCCTCCCTCTCCGGTCACACCTCCTTTTCTGTGGCTTCTCTTCCTCTCCTGTCCCTTACACTGATGTGCCCAGCCTTCATTTCACCTCTCTTTCCCCCCTCACTCTACAGAAGCTGCCCAGACTCATCCCACACAAATTGCTCTCGCCTCTCCTGCCACCTCTATTATGGATGGCTGAGTCTCTTGCTCAGTTTTTCTGCTGAGCTCAGGCCCATATTTCCATTGGCTGGTGGGACGTTTCTGCCAGGATGTCCTGCAGAAACCTCAAACCCAGCATGTCCCCAAACAAAATCACTATTTCAGAACCTAAATGTATTCAAAGCCTATTTTTTTTTTTATCTGTGAAACTGTGGGAAAGCGACTGCATTCTTACCTGGAAAATCAGATGATACTGCATTCTTTAGAGGATTAAATGGTCTCATTCATCATGGTACATGTCAAACACTCTTCAGGGCATCTGACACGCTGCCCATGCTCAATAAATGGCCCTGATTATTAGAAGAAGCAGAATGAGGAGAGGTTGGTGAGGAAGGAGAGTGTTAATATTGCTGTCATCCTCTGTCTATCAAAATGGCCCCACCATCACCTGTTTCCAGTCCAAACACAGGATTCGTCCTTGGCCTCTGCTTCCTTCCCACGACCTTACTTACTCTATCATGAAGCCAACTGATCATATCCCATAAATATGTCTCACATCAGTTCCCCTGCTCCCATCCTCACAGCCTGGTCCTGTTCGGGCTCAATCCTCTCTCACCTGCTCCGCCAGGAAGACCCTGTTGCCTGGCTCCCTGGGCTTTGATCTTACATTTCACTTCTAGTCCATCCATCCTCTAAATTTTACCAAAATGATCCATCTGACACTCTAGTCTGATTGTCACGTCTTTCCTAGGCATATTTCAGTAATAATTATAATTGTAGCAGAGAGGGTGGAAAGCTAATATTTAAAATCATAACAGGGTGCAGCTGTGTCTTCCCTCTAGGCATGCATTCCTCCTGCATACAAGGCTCTTCATTTGACAAAACACCTGGGTGGATGCAGTTGAGAATAGAAAACAGAGGGGTAGTTAAACCCCTCTGCAGAGGAAATATGCCAGAATCAGGAATTAAAAGGTATCTCAAGTGGGAAAGAAATTGAGGACAGCTTTTGGGTCAGGGGGAAGCACTATCTCACCAACTCCTTGGGTGCCTGGACAGAACTGGACCTTGATGGGACTGGGGCTGTCATGAAAAGATCAGCAGTGTCTCAGGATCTGGACCATTGTGTGATGGTCTAGAATTCCCATTCTTCCCTCCACCCCACTGCCCGTTACCTCACATCTTTAATAATATTACATAAACACTGTCCCCCAGGATCCTACAAACGGAGGAAAGGGATTGGTGCTGTCTGTTTCTGCTCGGAACAGAACTGAGAGCAGGGTGGAGCCTGTAGATCCTAGGAACACAGGGGCACTTTTTGTGGCGGGGTGTGAACCTGAGTAGAAGCAAAGCTGGAATTTCCCATCAGTGATGATGAATTCCGAGACAGCGTCACAGCTGTCCTTATGCGGTATCCTCACAGCCCTACTCCTTCCGGGCCAGGCAACCAGCTGGGCGCTTTGCATGAACAGCCTCCTTTCCTCTCCCCTGATGCAGAATTGCTGTTATTGATCTATTTGCAACCATGATTCTACCACTTGCCTGGTGGTCACAAAGCTGGAGGGAATCAGAGCCAGCTCTGTCTCACCATCACTCAAAGCTCTCTCCTTGCTCTTGGATAGACTCTCCGCTCCTCCCATAGGTCCCAGTTTTCTAACTGTGACTCAATAAAAAGACGGGTTCAGTTTCAGGTCTGTATGAAACAATCAAGTCTATCCATCTCATTCTGCACATTGGAAGAGGTTGTTCTGAGGAAGCATGGTGACCCTGTGGATCAGGACAAAGTTCCTTTCATTTCAAGCCTAGTGACCCTTCCTCTATACCAGTTTCCCAAACACGGTCTGTAGAACTGATGACTCCGATTGGTGTACTGTGAGAAAGTATCTCACGATTAAATTGTCTAGAAATTACTAAGTAAAACTCACCAGGACTTTTCACAGTATTTATTGCATTAATGTACATTTTAAAGTTTATTTTATTTATTGAAGTATAGTTGATTTACAATGTTGTGTTAATTTCTGCTGTACAATAAAGTGATTCAGTTGTACATATATATGTACATTCTTTTTAATAGTTTTTTCCATTATGACTTAAAGTTTGGTGCGACAACTATAAACCTCTTACCAAGATGATGTATCATGGGACAGAATTCTGGCTTTCCTTGCAGAAAAGCATTTACCTGTCGGAAATGCAGGCACTGCATTAATCAGGGGCTTTAGGTAGTGCTTGGAGAGGGAAATGGCAACCCACTCCAGTACTCTTGCTTGGAAAATCCCATGGACAGAGGAGCATGGTAGGCTACAGTCCATGGGGTCGCAAAGAGTCGGACACGACCGAGTGACTTTACTTACTTTAGGTAGTGCTAACTGATCACCCATGATATTTTCTATAGTAAGAATGAGAAACCTCCATAATCCTTTAGGGTCTCATACATTTTCTGATAAAATTGGGGAGAGACAGATGCCAGAGAGAGGGGATCTTCTGCATAGGAGAAGAAACTCCACGGGCTTTGGGAGAAATGATGCTGCTGCTGCTAAGTCCCCTCAGTTGTGTCCGACTCTATGCGACCCCATAGACGGCAGCCCACCAGGCTCCTCTGTCCCTGGGATTCTCCAGACAAGAATACTGGAGTGGGTTGCCATTTCCTTCTCCAATGCGTGCATGCATGCTAAGTCGCTTCAGTCATGTCCAACTCTGTGCGACCCTATGGACAGCAGCCCACCAGGCTCCTCTGTCCATGGGATTTACTAGGCAAGAATACAGGAGTGGGTTGGCATTTCCTTCTCCAGAGAGAAAGGATAGAATCTAACAAAAGAAATCTGAGTAGAATAAAGCCAGATCTAAAGACCCTATACGGAGAAGGCAATGGCAAGCCACTCCAGTACTCTTGCCTGGAAAATCCTATGGATGGAGGAGCCTGGTGGGCTGCAGTCCATGGGGTCGCTAGGGGTCAGACACGACTGAGCGACTTCACTTTCACTTTTCACTTTGACACTTCACTTTCACACATTGGAGAAGGAAATGGCAACCCACTCCAGTGTTCTTGCCTGGAGAATCCCAGGGACAGGGGAGCTTGGTGGGCTTCCGTCTATGGTGTCACACAGAGTTGGACACGACTGAAGTGACTTAGCAGCAAAGACCCTATCAGATAAGGACTGTTCCACAGTACTCGAAGTTCAAAGATAAGATTGTATACTTTCATTTTTCTCAAATTCATAATGGTCAGCAAGAAGTCTTGTATTAGTCATGTTCAGCAACTCTGTCCCCTTCCCGCAGGTCATATCAGAAGCCCAGGCTTGTCTAGTTCAGAACAATGGGGAAAGATGAGCCTCTGGTCATAGTAAACCCTTATGAGGGTCACTAGTGTTACTCCTGTGTACAGAGTTGGACTAGCCCTGAAGTTCCAGGCAGGACTGAGATGGCCCTCCCAAGGCCTTCATCACAAACAGGACTCAGTTACAGGGCCCCGGTGGCAATCAGGATCACCGCTCAGTGGCCAAGACATCCAGCCTCCTCACAAAACCTGAGATACTCCCCCTCCTCCGTTCCAGTGACGTTTCTTGCCAACCAATCCCTTCTTCCCTGGAAATGCAAATCTAGCCCCCACCTCCACTCCTGATTCATCCAATTTAGTTTCTTTAACCAAGTTCCTGAGAAAACAGGTCTGGTAACTCTTTGGGGTTCAGGAGAGCTAGGCAAGCCTTAAGCACATTGGAAGAGGTTGTTTAAAGCTATCATGAGTTCAAGATCCTCTTGAATGGGGAGGGGAGAAATGCCTTTTCTTTCTTTGGCTGATTGAATCCATAGCAGCTGTAACAAAGAAGGAACAGAAGAAGAAGGAAAAGCAGAAGAAGAATAAGAAATTTTTCCAGAATAGATTGTGTCATAAATACACTGTTTATTTGTTATGATTACCTTTGTAGTAAAAAATAGGAAAAGGCTAGAGACAGCATCAGCAAATCAATGAGGACAGGAAAGGGAAATTCATTTCAGTGAAATCTTAGTCCCAGTGGAGCTTCCCTCTGCGTGGAGCTGGGAAAATCATGGAGTGATTCTGACACTTGAGTGAAAATGACACCCTTCCATTTCTGTGGTGACATGGGTGCCTGGAGACTGCCACATGGCTGAGCACAGGAGACAACATGCTGTGCCATCAACAACAATGAGTAACCACAGAGGTCCACGGGCAGAGAAGAGGATAAGAACAGGAAGACTGGCTGCAGTAGCTAATTTTATGTGTTAACCTGGCTCAGCAGTTGTGCCCAGCTCTTTGGTCAGACGGCAATCTAGATGCTGCTGTGAAAGTATTCTTTAGATGTGATTAACATTTGACTGTGTGAACTTCTAATAAAGCAGATGACCTTCCGTCATGTGGGAGGGCCTCAATCTAATCAGTTGAAGGCCTTACGACTTCAGTTCCATGAAGAGGGAATTGACTGCCAGACTGCAACATAGAAATTCTGCCTGAGTTTCCAACCTGCAGATTTTGGACTCAGGGACTGGGTAGCAATCCTTCCCTGAAATTTCAGAATGTGGGCCTATCCTACAAATTTCAGAATTACAAGCTCCCTCAATTACAGGGCCAATTCCTTAAAATCAGTCTCTCTCTCTCAGTTATAATACACTGGCCTGTGCTCTTTTGAATGTACTCTACACTCGAGAGTAATAATCAGAGAGGAGAATGGAAAAAGGTAGCAAACTAGGTGCACATATCTTCTGTCCCTTCACACATTCCCAAATCTCATAAAGTCATAGAGCAAGAAGTAGAGAAGAAGGAGAAGGGGGTGGGAAGGGGCAAAATCCATAATGGCACTAGAGAATAAGAATCTAATTACTGAATTACATTCTTTTTTGAGAAGAATTATACAAAATTATTAAGGGAAAGGAGAATATGTCTACCTGGTTTAAAATTTTAAAAATTAACCAAAAGATGTACAATAAAGTTTCCTTCCATCACTACTCCTGTTCTCCAGGCAATCAATGTGGTGGCGTGTGGTGGTGGTGATGGTGGCGGTGGCATGTGTGTAACCTCCCAGATCTATATTATGCATGTACAAGCATATACATTATATTCCATTGCCCCTTTTTGGTACAAATAGCACATACTCCACATACTGCTCTGCATCTGGTCTTACTCATATATGTAGATAAAGAGCCTTCTCATTTTTCTTTATACCCACATGGGGACCCACCATAGCTTATCGAACCACTGCACTGTTAATGAATATGTTTCCCACTTGTTTGCCCTTATGAAATAATGCAGTGAATAACTTGTCCATATATTACTTCCTAAGTGTGCAAATACATCTTTAGGTATAAGTAGTTCCAAAGAAAAGCAAAGAGAGATGAGAAAGCCTTCTTAAGTGAACAATGCAAAGAAATAGAGGAAAACAAAGACTGGGAAGGACTAGAGATCTCTTCAAGAAAACATGAGATATCAAGAGAATATTTCACGGAAAGATGGACACAGTAAAGGACAGAAATGGTAAGGACCTAACAGATGCAGAAGAGATTAAGAAGAGGTGGCAAAATACACAGAACTATACAAATAAGGTCTTAATGACCCAGATAACCACGATGGTGTGGTCACTCATCTAGATCCAGACATGCTGGAGTATGAAGTCGAGAGGGCCTTAGGAAGCATTACTAAAAATAAAGCTAGTGGAGGTGATGGAATTCCAGCTGAGCTACTGAAAATCCTTAAAGATGCAGCTAAAGTGCTGCACTCAATATGCCAGCAAATTTGGAAAACTCAGCAGTGGCCACAGGACTGGAAAGGGTCAGTTTTCATTCCAGTCCCAAAGGAGCACAATGCCAAAGAATACTCTACTATACAATCATGCTCGTTTCACTAGCTAGCAGGGTAATGCTCAAAATCCTTCAAGCCAGGCTTCAACAGTATGTGAAAGAAATTCCATATGTACAAACTGGATTTAGAAAAGGCAGAGGAACCAGAGATCAAATTGCCAACATCCGCTGGATCATTGAAAAACCAAGAGAATTCCAAAAATCATCTACTTTTGCTTCACTGACTACACTAAAGCTTTTGACTGTGTGGATCACAGGAAACTATGCAAAATTCTTCAAGAGATGGGAATATCAGACCACCTTATCTGCCTCCTGAGAAACCTGTAGGCTGGAAGCAACAGTTAGAACTGGACATGGCACAATGGACTGGTACAAAATTGGGAAAGAAGTACGTCAAGGCTGTACATCGTCACTCTGCTTATTTAACTTATATGCATCATGTGAAATGCTGGGCTGGATGAATCACAAGCTGGAATCAAGATTGCCAGGAGAAATATCAACAACCTCAGATATGCAGATGATACCACTCTTATGGCAGAAAGTGAAGAGGAATGAAAGGGCCTCTTGATGAGGGTGAAAGAGGAGAGTGAAAAAGCTGGCTTAAAACTTGACATTCAAAAAAGTAAGATCATGGCATCCAGTCCCATCACTTCCTGGCAAATAGAAGGGGGAAAAGTGAAAACAGTGACAGACTTTATTTTCTTGGGCTCCAAAACCACTGCAGGTGGTGACTGCAGCCATGAAATTAAAAGATGCTTGCTCCTTAGAAGAAAAGCTGTGACAAACTTGGACAACATATTAAAAAGCAGAGACATCACTTGGCTGAAAAGGTCCATATAATCAAAGCTATGGTTTTTCCAGTAGTCATGTACAGATGTAAAAGTTGGACCATCAAGAAGGCTGGGCACCAAAGAACTGATGCTTTTGAACTGTGGTGCTGGAGAAGACTGGAGAAGGCAATGGCACCCCATTCCAGTACTCTTGCCTGGAAAATCCCATGGACGGAGGAGCCTGGTGGGCTGCTGTCTATGGGGTCACACAGAGTCGGACACGACTGACGCGACTTAGCAGCAGCAGCAGCTGGAAAAGACTCTTGAGAGTCTCTTGGACTGCAAGGAGATCAAACCAGTTAATCCTAAAGGAAATCAACACTGAATATTATTTGGAAGGACTGATGCTGAAGCTGAAGCTCCAATACTTTGGCCACCTAATGTGAACAGCCAACTCATTGGAAAAGACCCTAGTGCTAGGAAAGACTGAGGGCAGCAGGGGAAGGCAGAGGGCAGACAGAGGATGAGATGGTTGGATGGCATCATCATGGGCATGAGTGTGAGCAAACTCTGGGAGACAGTAAAGACAGAGAAGCCTGGCATGTTGCAGTTCATGGGGTTACAAAGAGTCAGACAGGACTTAGTGACTGAACAACAACAACCACTAGCTTGTCAAAAACGTGTGCATTTGTAAACTTGATGCACAGCAGTCAAAATGTCCACCTTGGAGATTTGTGGTTTCCTTTCCCATCAACCATGATGAGAGAGTCTGTTTCCCCACACTGTGACCAGCAGCATGCTATCAAACGGGTAAAGACTGGTTAATGTAACAAGTTAAATACAGTATCCCAGTGTAGTTTTAACTGGCATTTTTCTTATTTATGACTGAGTTTAAGCATTTTAATATACTTCCAAACTATTTATGTTTTTCTTTGAATTATCCATTTCTTGACCTGCTTTTGTTGAATTGTAGTCAGTCCTTTGACTGGGATCAGAACTGTAAAGATCTTCCCTCAACTTGTGTTTTGCTTTTAAGTTTCACTTGTGGTAGTTCTGTCATATGGAAACACTGATATCTTTTACATGAATCAGAAAAATTGAGAAATTTGAGCAAAGACAGAAAGCAGATGTTATCAGGCTTCCCTGATGATCCTGTGGTTAAGAATCCACCTACCAATGCAGAGGACAAGAGTTTGATCTCTGCTCCTGGAAGATTTCACACACTGTGTGGCAAATACTGAGCCTGTGTGCTGCAACTACTGAAGCCCACCTAGAGCCCCTGCTTGGCAAGAAAAAAGCCACCACAGTGAGAAGCCTGGGTGCCACAATGAAGAGCAGCCCCACTCTCTGCACCTAGAGAAAGTCTACATGCAGCAACGAAAGACTCAGCACAGTCAAAAATAAATAAATAAACAAAGTAAGAAAAAAAGAAAGCAGTGGTATCCAATCAAGAGAAACAACATTAGAGAAAACCACGGTGAAAAATCAGAAAAGCCCTGTTTTTGGGGTGGGAATGGTTGGTCAACAGATCAAAGTTCAGAGTCAATGGACCCAAGGAATGGGAGACTCTTTGGGTCAGTATCCACAAGGATATTTCATCTGAAGCAACAGGGTTGGTGGAAAGTTCTGTCAGCTCCTCTTGTGCTGAGCAGGGCTTAACACTGGAGCCAAACAGGCAGACTGATGTCCAGGCAGCAGGTGACATTCATGGAGACCTCATAGCAAAAGATACACAAGTGGAGGCTCCCTAGAGCGGAGCCAAGTGGAGGCTCGGCAGAGGCACGCTCTCCTTCCCAGAACCTGGGCCTCAAAAACACGGGTTTACAAGCCCAAGGAAGGGAAAGCTGTCAAGAATCAGAAGTTATCCGAGGAAAACCAGTGCCCTAAAAGACAGCAGCAAACTACTCAACAAGAAGAAAGACTGATGTTGGGGAAAGACTGAGAGCAAAGAGAAGAGCTTAAATGCAGATGAGCAGTTGCTTCAGAACGGCTAAGCACACGAGATCAGGAATCAAACTGCTGCTGCTGCTAAGTCACTTCAGTCGTGTCCGACTCTGTGCGACCCATAGACAGTAGCCCACCAGGCTCCTCTGTCCCTGGGATTCTCCAGGCAAGAACACTGGAGTGGGTTGCCATTTCCTTCTCCAATGCATGCAAGTGAAAAGTGAAAGTGAAAGTGAAGTCGCTCAGTCATGTCTGACCCTCAGCGACCCCATGGACTGCAGCCTTCCAGGCTGCTCTGTCCATGGGATTTTCCAGGCAAGAGTACTGGAGTGGGGTGCCACTGCTTTCTCCGAGGAATCAAACTACCTGAACTTAATTCCTAGCTCTACCGCTTTTTAGGTGTGTCGATAGCATTGGCCAAAGTACTTAATTTGTGCCTCAATTTCCTAATCTATGAAATACCAGTGTCATAGGAGGGATTCCCAGATGGCACATTGGTAAAGAAACCTCCTGCCAATGTAGGAAACACAAGAGATGTGGATTCCATTCCTGGGTTGGGAAGATACCCTGGAGAATATTCTTGCCTGAAAAACCCTTGGACAGAGAAGCCTGGCGGGTTACAATCCATGGAGTTGCAAAGAATCAGACACAACTGAGCTACTGAGCATGCATGCAATATCATAGGATTATTGTGAAAATTAAATGAGATAATCCATGTCAAAACACTCACTTGGTTCAGTTCAGTACAGTTCAGTCACTCAGTTGTATTCGACTCTTTGCGACCACAGGCCTCCCCGTCCATCACCAACTCCCAGAGTTTACCCAAACTCATGTCCATTGAGTCGGTGATGCCATCCAACCATCTCATCCTCTGTCGTCCCCTTCTCCTCCTGCCCTCAATCTTTCCCAACATCAGGGTCTTTTCAAATGACTCAGCTCTTCTCATCAGGTGGCCAAAATATTGGAGTTTCAGTTTCAACATCAGTCCTTCCAATGAACACCTAGGACTGATTTCCTTTAGGATGGACTGGTTGGATCTCCTTACAGTCCAAGGAACTCTCAAGAGTCTTCTCCAGCACCACAGTTCAAAAGCATCGATTCTTTGGCGTTCAGCTTTCTTTATAGTCCAAGTCTCACATCCATACATGACCACTGGAAAAACCATAGCCTTGACTAGATGGAACTTTGGTGACAAAGTAATGTCTCTGCTTTTTAATATGCTGTCTAGGTTGGTCATAACTTTCCTTCCAAGGAGTTCAGTTCAGTCACTCAGTCGTGTCCGACTCTTTGCGACCCCATGAATCACAGCATGCCAGGCCTCCCTGTCCATCACCAATTCCCGGAGTACACTCAAACTCATGTCCACAGAGTCGGTGATGCCATCCAGCCATCTCATTCTCTGTCGTCCCCTTCTCCTCCTGCCCCCAAACTTTCCCAGCATCAGAGTCTTTTCCAGTGAGTCAACTTGTCGCATGAGGTGGCCAAAGTATTGCAGCTTCAGCTTTAGCATCAGTCCTTCCAATGAACACCGTAAGCATCTTTTAATTTCATGGCTGCAATCACCTTCTGCAGTGATTTTGGAGCCACCCAAAACAATAAAGTCAGCCACTGTTTCCACTGTTTCCCCATCTATTTGCCATGAAGTGATGGGACTGGATCCCATGATCTTAGTTTTCTGAATGTTGAGCTTTAAGCCAACTTTTTCACTGTCTTCTTTCACTTTCATCTAGAGGTTCTTTAGTTCTTCTTCACTTTCTGCCATAAGGGTGGTGTTGTCTGCATATCTGAGGTTATTGATATTTCTCCCAGCAATCTTGATTCCAGCTTGTGCTTCATCCAGCCCAGCGTTTCTCAGGATGTACTCTGCATATAAGTTAAATAAGCAGGGTGACAATATACAACCTTGACATACTCCTTTTCCTATTTGGAACCTGTCTGTTGTTCCATGTCCAGTTCTCACTGTTGCTTCCTGACCTGCATACAGTTTTCTCAAGAGGCAGGTCAGGTGGTCTGGTATTCCCATCTCTTTCAGAATTTTCCACAGTTTATTGTGATCCACACAGTCAAAGGTTTTGGCATAGTCAAAAAAGCAGAAATAGATGTTTTTCTGGAACTCTCTTGCTTTTTTGATGATCCAGCAAATGTTGGCAATTTGATCTCTTGTTCCTCTGCCTTTTCTAAAACCAGCTTGAACACCTGGATGGTTAAGAAGCTAGTAATAAGTGCTCAATAGATGCTAGATGTTCTTTTATTATTGCTATTATTATTGAACAACAACAACAAAAAACAAGGGTTGGCTATAGTAGAAACTCCAATACTTTGGCCACCTCATGCGACGAGTTGACTCATTGGAAAAGACTCTGATGCTCGGAGGGATTGGGGGTGGGAGGAGACGGGGATGACAGAGAATGAGATGGCTGGAAGGCATCACCAACTGGATGGACATGAGTTTGAGTGAACTCCGGGAGTTGGTGATGGACAGGGAGGCCTGGCGTGCTGTGATTCATGGGGTCGCAAAGAGTCGGACACGACTGAGCGACTGAACTGAACTGAACTGATAGTAGAAAAGCAATTATACGAGAATTTGTAAATTAAAATTAAACTTATGGTAATTTTTAAATGAAAAAGATTAATTGAAAAATACAATGGACACAGATAAAAAGGGAATTAGTGATATACATTCTGGCCAGTGTACCCGAGAGATAAGAGATGGCATGTCATGGGTCCAGCCCATGAACTCCCCTCCTATCCCTTCATGGAGGCAGAGCTTTGGCTGGCATGTCTGCAGAGTCAGGAGTTGGGGTGGAGATTGGTGTTTCTGGGGCTAAGTTTTTAGCAAGCAGGGCCAAGAGTTTGCTTACCTGTGGAAGGACTGAACAAATAAAAAATGCATTATGGTTAATGGGAATCAGGTTACTTACTGTCAGAGCAGCCTTAGTCCACTGTCATGTCCCTCTTTGCAACCCCATGGATGGTAGCCCACCAGGCTCCTCTGTTCATGGAATTCTCCAGGCAAGAATACTGGATTGGGTTGCCATTCCCTTTTCCAGGGGATCTTCCTGACCCAGGGATCAAACCCGGGTCTCTTGCATTTCAGGAAGATTCTTTACTATCTGAGCCACCAGGGAAGCCCACTGTCAGAGAAGGAAGTTACAAATAGGGGATGAGGAAGGAATGGTATAAAAAAAGAATCAGAGGTATTGATACAAATTTTTAGATTTTACAGATTTTTTGCATGCATACACACATAGGCATATACATCTATAAACTTGCTTATTTCCTTACTCTGTCTCCTCAGAGGGCCTAGAATCAATTATACCTCAGCAGCAATAAGCATACCTAGCTCCCCAATCTTGGTTTCTGAATAGCATTCTCCACAAAAGAAACTGGGGCTCCTAAGAAAAACGGACTGACTTCAGGATGAGGACAGAAAAGTACAAAAGGAGATAAAGATATTTTGTTGTTCCAAAAAGTAAAAAAAAAAAACATTCAACCAATGCTGGAGATATACCAAAGGACAAAGGAACCAACTGAATGGGCTTTCATTGGGAAAATCTCAAGTCTTATCAGATATATGAATCCACACTGATATAAATAAAATTTTAAAATAAATAAGAGACAAGGGAAAGGTCTCCATTAGGGTTGAATGCCAACTAAATAAGGAAGGTGTAATAAAAGTCATCAATCATTGCAGGGTGATCAAACTAGTGAATAAATGCTTGATGAAGAGCTAGAGGTTTACACAATCTCAAAGTGTCTCCTCCAAATTTCTTATTAATCTCAAAGGGAAAAATAGTAACTTTACAAAAAAAGGAAATGTATCAGACAATATATTAACCAAGTGATAAAAGTTAATATGTATATGTGTGTATATATATATATAATATATATTATATATATATACACACACTGTATATAATATGTATACATAAAAATGTATATACAATATATACATAGTATATGTCAATATATGTATACATATGTCAATGTTTAATGTCAATATATGTATACATATTGTTTATATATTTATTTCTTATTGGTTCTGTGTCTGACTAATACAACTGATTATAAAAGGTTCTGTTTCCTGACTAATAAAATTGGTTATTACAATTGAGACTGGAGCAGTTGGGCTTCCCTGGTGGTTCAGTGGTAAAGAATCCACCTGCCAATGCAGAAGACACAGGTTTGATCCCTGGTCAGGGAAAATCCCACGTGCTGTGGAGCAACTAAGCTCGTGCATCACAGCTATTGAGCTTGTGCTCTGGATCCATGGAGCCACAACTACTGATGGCAGAGAACCCTACATCCAAGGCTCCGCAACAAGAGAAGCCACCACAATGAGAAGCTCTCTCACCACAACTAGAGAGTAGCCCCCACTTTCTGCAACTAGATAAAAAAGCCTATCCAGCAATAAAGACCCAGTAGAGGCAAAAAGAATAGTGAAACAGTCAATAAACCAACATCATGTGCCTTCTGATATGATGTACAGAGAATACACTATTTCAGTGATATACCTGCCAAAAATGTGTAACCTGAATCTAATCATGAGGAAATATCAGGCAACACCAATTGAGGAACATTAAAATACAAGAAATTCAGGCAAAAGAAAAGTCGAGAAACATTTCAGATTAAGGATAGCAAAAAGATATGACAAGTGAATGCAACATGTGATTCTGGATTGGATCCTAGACCAGGAAAAACAGTTACAAAGATTTTATTGAGAGAGTTGACAAAATTTGAATATGGACTGTGCATTAGAAAATAACATTGTATCAATGTTTAATGTCTATATTTTGACAATTGTACTATGGCTATATAAGAGAATGTCCTTGTTAGGAAATGCACAATGAAGGACTTAAGGGTAAAGGGGCATGATGTTTCCAACCTATTCTCAAATGATTCAGAAAAAATACATATTTATCTATTAGTATCTATCTATCTAGGAATGACAAAGGAAATGGAGCTGAGGATTTCCTGGGATTTTTTAAGGACACTAGATCCAGGAATCACCATAAATTTCAAGCAAGATAAATGGAAAGATATCCACATATACATGTATCCTAGTGAAACTGTGGGCTTCCAAGGTGGCGCTAGTGGTAAAGACCCCACCTGCCAATACAGGAGACATAAGAGATGTGGATTCGATCCCTGGGTCAGAAAGCTCCCCTGGATGAAGGAATGGTATCCCATTCCAGTATACTTGCCTGGAGAATCCCATGGACAGAGGAGCCTGGTGGACTACAGTTCACAGGGTCATAAAGAATCTGATACGACTGAAGTGACTTAGCAAGCACACACACACAGGGAAACTGGAACACCACTTAAAAAAACTCTTACACAGCCATAGAGAAAAGACAGATAATGTGTTAAAGTGGCAGTGAGAGTCACAACTGATTTTTCAAAGCAATAATGGAAAACAGAAGACAGGCAAGGAAGACTATCAGAATACAGGAGACCCGTATGGGTCCCATTAGTTTACCTTGCCCTGTGATCGGGGGCAATGGAAGACTGTGACGACCCAATCCAACCCAACTGACAACCCAATCCGGCTAAGTAATGGCCGGATCCTTTAGGACTGAAGGTTGGGTCCCCCTACCAGATAAAGAACCATGACCAGCTGAGGTGCTGGCCGAAGGCAAAGGGAATACGGAATGGGTAGTAGAAGAAGGTAGTTACAGACGCCCAGCTACAGTCATGGGACCAGCTATAGAAATGAGGGCTGTAATTATCACAAAGTTTGTTACATTTATTTTTTCCATATAGAAACCATTTATCTCAAATGCCTACTTTATTATGAAAAGATTTTTTTTGTATAATATACAAATATGTATATATGCATATATTACATAGATACCTTTGTTTTCTTTCCACTTGTATTCCCTTCAGCATGTAACATAAGATATGCAATAAGTTCCCAACATATGAATAAGTTCCATTCTGAGAGTGCATTTGTAAGGCCAATTTGTTCATAAGTCCAACAAAGTTAGCCAAACAAATACCCAACTAACACAACTGGTTATATAGTACTATACTGTAATAGGTTTATAATACTTTTCACACAAATAATACATAAAAACACACACACAAAATAAAGAAAACAATTTTAATCTTACAGTACCTGGAAAAGTGCAATAGTACAGTACAACTGGTATACAAGGACCGGCATCGCATGAACAGGCAAGAGGCGTTATTGACTGGAGGAGGGGAAGAGGGAGGGGATGGCAGAGCTGAATTATCTTCAACGGTAGGAGTTTGACGGCAAGCTGCAATTTCACTCACACCTGACGCTGATGGCACAGGTTCTGGTTCCTTGCTGGCACCTGCACATTTGCATCTTTGAAAGTTCACAACTTGAAGGTTCATATGTAGGGGACTTACTGTATTGACTTTACATCAGTCAGTCAATCAGTCAGTTCAGTCACTCAGTCGTGTCCGACTCTTTGCTACCCCATGAACCGCAGCACACCAGGCCTCCCTGTCCATCACCAACTCCATGAGTTTACCCAAACTCGTCTCCATTGAGTCAGTGATGCCATCCAACCATCTCATCCTCTGTTGTCCCCTTTTCCTCCTGCCTTCAGTCTTTCCCAGCATCAGGGTCTTTTCAAATGAGTCAGCTCTTTGCATCAGGTGGCCAGTATTATTAATTTACATCATAGTATTTGAGTCATAGGTTATCAGGAGAAGAATAAACATCACTCAAGGATTTTATTTCCACTTCTGGGGAAGAAATGAGTGTGTTTTCAGTTACACATAGAATAGTTTTATCATGTTGGCAGAGTTATGATCTCATTATTGTTTTTATTTAGAGATTAGATATAGTTTAAGGAGATGTATAGCGGTGTCAAGTTTATAAGGAGTAGACTTGTGATGGTCAATTTTATGTGTCAACTCGACTAGGATATGGGATGCTCAGATAGCTGGCCACATATTCTTTCTGGATATGTCTGTGAGGGTGTCTCTGGAAGAGATTAGTATTTGAATCTGTAGATTGAGTAAAGAAGATCACCTTCATTAATGAGGGTTCCATCATCCAATTCAGTTAGGGCTGGAAAGGAACAGAAAGGTGGAGGAAGGGTGAATTCTCATCGTCTTCTGCCTTTCTGATTTGTTTTAGCTCTCCTGGTTCTCAGGCTTCAGCCTGGGATTTAAATTACACTATTACCCCCACCCCTTTCTCAGGCCTTTGGATTCAGAGTGAATCACACTGCAGGCTTTCTTGGGTCACCAGCTTGCAGACAGCAGATCCTGGGACTTCTGAGCCTCCATAATCATGTGAACCAATTCCCATAATAAATCTCCTCATCTCTCTCCTCTCTCTCTCTCTATATATATATATGTTTACTTATTTATTGCTATTTATATCCTATTGGTTCTGTTTCTCTGGAGAACATTAATACAGATGGATTAAGGGCCTAACATTTTTGAGGGTACAAAAGCATTAAAAAAAAAAACAAAAATTATTCATTGTGGAGTTTGTCTTAAGCAAGACACAAAAGCAGAAGCCATAAAAGAATACATTGTGAGAGTTATCTAAAATTAAAAATCAAAAATTTAAATTAAGTAAAAGACATCATAAATAAAGGTAAATGACAAGGGATACAGTGAAAGAAAATATGTACAAGTCAACAAAAAAGGAAAATCACCCACTAGAAAAACAGGCGAAAGCTGTAAAATGAATGGTCAACAAATACCTACAAGAAGATGCTCAGCCTCACCAGTAATGAGGGAAACCCAGAGTAAAGGAGTCATTTTTTCTTTCACCAGCCTGTCAAAAGAAAAACGAAAAACCCTGACAGGACTTCCCTGATGGCACAGTGGATAAGAATTGGCCTGCCAGTGCAGGGGATACAGGTTTAATCCACGATCGGGGGAGATTCCACATACCTCAGGGCAGCTCGGCCAGCACACCACAACTACTGAGCCTGCATGCTGCAACTAGTGAAGCTCGTGTGCCTAGAGTCCGTGCTCCACAAGAGAAGCCACTGCAATGAGAAGCCCTCACAGACAAGAAAGAGTGGCACCTGCTCCCTGCAACTAGGGAAAGCCATTGCAAAGTGACAAAGACCCAGGAAAGCCAAAAATAAACAAGCTAATTAATAAATTTAAAAAATTCTTTGTTGATCTCGAATAAACTCATAAAAAAAAACACCTGATATATTATGTTGTCTCTTTCATTTATGCCACTGGTGGAAGTGCACACTGATAAAGCCTTTTGGAGGGCAAGTCAGTGGAATCTATCAACAATAAAAGGTAACTCCTTTCTTTAACTCAGCACATCCACTTCTGAGAATCTTCCCTTCTGAATATGTGCACAGAGTTGCATATAAAAGGATATGTGGTCCATCACCAGAACTACAAAATCTAGCATGGTCCATCGCATGCTAGATTGCATTCATGGATGGCATCACAATGCAATGGACATGAACTTGGGCAAACTCCTGCAGATGGTGAGGGACAGGGAGGCCTGGCGTGATGCAGCCCATGGCATCACAAAGAGTCAGACACAAATAGGCAACTGAACAACGACAACCATTGCAACTAAAATGCTTCTGTGTCCTGTCAAGCAAGCACCCTCAAGACCTGAATCCATTTTGACCAGGGAAAAAAGCAAATAGTGTCAACAATAGTCCATTTCTGTAAAACTGAAAGAAATCACACATACATATAGTTGTGTGTCTAATATACATAGCTAAGTGTCTAGAGAAAGGGCTATAAGAACATACATCAAACTGGGAGGTGATGGAGAGAGATGATGACTTGTGTCAAGGAGGATGTTCGTATGTCCCTCTGAGGACCTCAGTGCCACTTGACTTATTCACACCGAAATGGAGGGAGAAGGTTTAAGAAGTCAACTGCTCCACAGTAGGACAGAGCAGGGCTCCCAGCTGCTGATGAAATGTACATACCACTTCTTTCTGTGTTACTACCCTCTGAAGTTGTTTTTTCAGTTAGTTTGGGGTGGGGCCGAGGGATTAGCATTTTTCCCTAGGTCCCAAATGGAAACTACCAGTTTGGGAACCACACTTTGACAACCACTAGCTTTTTGTTCCTTGCACTAATGAAAATGTGCAATAAATGTTGATCATATTAGGTGGGTGCAAAAGTAATTGTGGTTTTGCATTGTTGAATTTGCCATTTGATACTGGAACACATTCTTAAATAAATGTGGGCTATGTGATACATCATTTTAATGCACATTTCTCACTTTATGTTTTTTGCTAATGATATTACTTGCTGTTTATTTTACATTTATTTTAATTATAAAAATGATATTAAACAAAAAGCAAACTTGACTGCTTTTTTTTATTCAAGTGCAAAATGTGTCATAAAGCAGTGGAGACAACTCACAACATCAACAATGCATTTGGCCTAGGAACTGTTAATGAACTTACAGTACAGTGGTGGTTCAGGAAGTTTTACAAAGGAGACGAGAGCCTTGAGATTGGCCAGTCATCCGAAGTTGCCAAACACTAATTGAGAGCCATTGTGGAAGCTGATCCTCTCACAACTACAAAAGAAGTTGCTGAAAAACTCAACATCAACCATTCTATGGTTATTTGGCATTGGAAGCAAACTGGAAAGCTGAAAAAGCTCCATTAGTGGGTGCCTCAGGAGCTAACCCCCCGCCCCAAAAATTGTTGTTTTGAAGTGTTGTTTTCTCTTATCCTACTCAATAGCAATGAACCATTTCTCAGTCGATTGTGACATGCAACGAAAAGTGGATTTAATATGACAACCAGTGATACCAGATCAGTGGTTGGACTAAGATGAATCTCCAAAGCACTTCCCAAAGCCTAATTTGCACTGGAAAAAGGTCATGGTCACTGTTTGGTGGTCTGCTGACCATATCTGATCCAATACAGCTTTCTGAATCCTGGTGAAACCATTACATTGGAGAAATATGCCCAGCAAAGTGATGTGATGCACCAAACACTTAAATGCCTGCAACTGGTATTGGTCAAAAGAAAGGGCCCAATTCTTTGCCAGGACAACACCTGACCACATGTTGCACAGCCAACACTTCAAAAGTTGAACAAAGTGGGCTGTGAAGTTTTGCTTCATCTGCCATATTCACCTGAACTCTTGCCATCCAACTACCACTTCTGAAAGAAACTCAGAAACTTTTTACAGGAAAATTGCTTCCACAGCCAGTATGAGGCAGAAAATGCTTTCCAAGATTTCACTGAATCCTGAAGCACAGATTTTTTTATGCTATAAGAGATCAAATTGCCAACATCCGATGGATCATCGAAAAAGCAAGAGAGTTCCAGAAAAACATCTATTTCTGCTTTATTGACTACACCAAAGCCTTTGACTGTGTGAATCATAATAAACTGCAGAAAATTCTGAGAGATGGGAATACCAGACCACCTGACCTGCCTCTTGAGAAACCTGTATGCAGGTCAGGAAGCTACAGTTAGAACTGGACATGGTACAACAGACTGGTTCCAAATAGGAAAAGGAGTACGTCAAGGTTGTATATTGTCACCCTACTTATTTAACTTATACGCAGAGTACATCATGAGAAATGCTGGGCTGGAAGAAGCACAAGCTGGAATCAAGATTGCCGAGAGAAATATCAAAAACCTCAGATATGCAGATGACACCACCCTTATGGCAGAAAGTGAAGAAGAACTAAAGAGCCTCTTGATGAAAGTGAAAGAAAACAGAGAAAAAGTTGGCTTAAAGCTCAACATTCAGAAAACTAAGATCATGGCATCCAGTACCATTTCTTCATGGCACATAGATGGGGGAACAGTGGAAACAGTGGCTGACTTTATTTTTCTGGGCTCCCAAATCACTGAGGATGGTGATTGCAGCCATGAAATTAAAAGACACTTACTCCTTGGAAGGAAAGCTATGACCAACCTAGACAGCATATTGAAAAGCAGAGACATTACTTTGCCAACAAAGGTCTGTCTAGTCAAGGCTATGGTTTTTCCAGTGGTCATGTATGGATGTGAGAGTTGGACTATAAAGAAAGCTGAGCACTGAAAAACTGATGCTTTTGAACTGTGGTGTTAGAGAAGACTCTTGAGAGTCCCTTGGACTGAAAGGAGATCCAACCAGTCCATCCTAAAGGAGATCAGTCCTGGGTGTTCATTGGTAGGACTGATGTTGAAGCTGAAACTCCAATACTTTGGCCACCTGATGCGAAGAGCTGACTGGAAAAGACCCTGATGCTGGGAAAGAATGAGGGCAGGAGGAGAAGGGGATGACAGAGGATGAGATGGTTAGATGGCATCACCGACTAAATGGACATTGGTTTGGGTGAACTCCGGGAGTTGGTGATGGACAGGGAGGCCTGGCGTGCTGTGATTCATGGGGTCGCGGAGAGTCGGACACGACTGAGCGACTGAACTGAACTGAACTGAACTGAATACATCCTCAAGGAAGCTCCTTCTCACCCTGGTGTCCTAGGGCCAAGCTTGATCCCTGGCATTAATGTCTTGAACTTGGCTCTGGGGTAGGTGTGGTGTTACACTGAATGGTCTTGAGGATCCCTGGGTTTAACAGTTGAAGTTAACTGTTGATGAAACTTTCCAGAAAGTGGTCATTAGAGGGAAGAAATTAATTATAAGAACACTAACAATGGATGTGACACCCACCAACTCCAGTGTCTGCTTAAGTGTTTGTTTTATTGACATCTTGGCCAATTAAATCCTGTAAAAGCCCCGTGAGTGTGGCATTATCACTTCTATTTTATGAATGAGGAAACCAGAGGCTCAGCGAATTTAAGTAATTTTCCCAAGGTCAAGTACCAGAATCCAACCAAGCCTGACTGCCATATAGTTCTGTGGTTTGTTTATATCACACCCTACCTCAAGAAGTCACTGATAAGAGGAGACTGTTTTGAGAACTGGAGCTTCCTTACCTGGGGACTGTGAATCATTTTCACAAATGCTGGGAAGACGCCATCCTTTAAGAAAACATTGCCTATCTGATTTGAGAGTCTGTTCACACAAAACATTCCCAGCACCACACCATTCTTGACACAGCCCTGGTCCCTTAACAGGTAGCGATGGCTACCCCAAGAGAAGTATTTTTTCTGACCTTTGTGGCTTTATTGTTTTCTGGTGGAGCACTCTTCCTCAACCCCCACCCTCTGCCCAGCCTCCATGGGCACAATATTCTGTGCTGGGGAGCTGAGGCTTGACAAATCGAAGCCACGAGTGTGCGTGCATGCTAAAGGCACTTCAGTGGTGCCCAACTCTGTGCGACCCTATGGACTGTAGCCTGCACAACTCCTCTGTCCATGGGATTATCCAGGCAAGAATACTGGAGGGACCTGCCATGCCCTCTTCCAGGGGATCTTCCCAACCCAGGGATTGAACCTATATCTCTCACATATCCTGCATTGGTAGGTGGGTTCTTTACCACTAGGGCCACCTGGGAAACTCTTTATCAAGGCCAGTTTAATTGGAATCCATCCCTCTCCATAGAGAAGAATACCAAGTTCCAGGACTTCCCCCACCCTCCCCAGAGGATAAAAATAGCAGCCTCTCAAAAGCTCACCACTGGTGCAGCAACTGCTCACAGAAGCTGGGCCCGGCAGGGAGCAGCTGTTCGTAGGGGCGCAGGCCTGGTGGGAAGCGTGAGGGGTCAAGGCAGAGAACTGCCTACAGGGACTAGGTGACCCAGATGGGCAAGTATGCTTGGAAGCCTCCAGAAGAGAGGCAGCATCTGGAGCAGGTTTCACTGCGACAGGTCAGTACATCACAAGGTGCACCAGCTCGCTGGATCGCATTTAAAAAGAGACGAGGTGTATCTGTGATTCTTAACCTCTTTGAGGGACAGGGACTCCCTACAACAATTGAGGAGATGTCCATATTACTTCTGTGCGACCCCAAATGCAGGTTGATTATAGAGATGCAGGACGATTATAAACAATAAAAAGTTGTCACATGTAGAAATAAGGTTAAAAAGTTTGCTGAACAAGATCTTGGAAAATAAAAGTATATAGTATATACCCACGAAGACAGACACAGAAATGTTAATGTTGACCTCTGTTGGTAGGATAAAAAAGGTGATTTCTATTTGTCTCCATCTTCTCTCCAAACGAAAAGCATGTTTCTCTTTCGCAATCCGCGGCCGCATCCACGCAATTCCCTGGATTCGGGAGCTCGGTCAGCTGCAGGCGTGGCCTGAGCCTGCCTGCCACGACCCTCCATCCTGGGCGGGTGTGTGTGTGTTACAGACAATAGGCAAGCAAATATCAGGCTGGTGACAACGTGCGGCGAGGGCTGGCTCCTTCAGAGGGTGACAAGAGAGTCCTGGGCCAGCAACGCCGCTGGGAAAGCAAAGGGCTCGTCGCGAGGCTCGGGGTCCGCACCGAGGCGGCGGCGCGTGCGTGCGCGCTCTCAGGGCGGCGGCGGCGCGCGCGCGCTTCCGCGACCCGCTCCCCGCCGCGGACGATGCGGAGGAGGCGGCGGCGGCGGCGCGCTCCGGCGGTCTGAAGCGGCGGCCGGCTGCCACGGGCCGGCGGCGCGATGAGCTGGGCGGCCGCCCCCGGCTCGGGGCTGTGAGGCGCTCGGGGCCGGGGGTGGGCGGCGGCGGCGCAGCGGGCGGCCCGCGCTTTTCCTCAGCGGCGGCGGCGGTGGCCATGCGCGGGACGGCGGGACCGCGGCCGCCGGGCCAGGGCCGCCTCCCGGGCCCCCGCGGCCTAAAGGCCCCGCCGCCGCCGCCGCTGCTGCTCCTGCTCGCTCTGCTGCTGCTGCTGCTGCCCACGCCTGGCGCCGCCGCCGCCGCCCCGGCCTCGCGGACCCCGGCGCTGCCGCCCGCGGCCGCGGGGCCCAGCGTGAGCCTCTACCTGAGCGAGGACGAGGTGCGCCGGCTCATCGGTGAGTGGGGACGCCGGGGCGGGCAGGGCGGCCCGGGCGCTTCCGGCCCAGTCGGCGCGCTGGACCGCGGGCGACACGGCCCCAGCTCCCCGGGTCGCCTCCGGCCCCGGCCTTTGCCTGCTGTGTTGTCCGGGAGGTGTGGTCCCTGCCCGCCCCGCCACCGCGGGCCAGCCTTCCGGCCTACTCCCGCGCCGCCTAAAGACCCGGGGACCCCTCGGCCGCCGGCGAGCTACTCCATTCCAGCCTGCTTCCAGCCCTTCAGCCTTTCTCCTTATTCCCTAGAGGCACTCTTCCCCGCAGCTCCAAGTTTCTTTGACCCTGCCTTTACGTGTCGCTCTAGGGCCCTGGACTTTGGGTCCTCGAAATCCACATTTTATTTAGGTACTGCAGTGATCTAGATGCCTTGGTAGAGGCCACACTACTGTGTTGATACTTTGCTGCTATCATAGGTTAGGTTTATATTTTCTTTAAAGGAAAGAAATTGGTCATAAGGGCGCTACGTGTTCGAGGCAGTCTCCAGATCAGGGAAGATAAGCGTATTTTATAACAGTGAATGAATCTCCAGGTACCAAACCTTTTAGCTTCTTCAGTACCTTGGTTTTTGTCTTGGATATGTTGGGGTTTGGACTGGTCCTGTACTTCTGGGCCACTCTTCTACGTTGAATACCTTGTAAGGAAAGGAGAACTTGGCTTTGGGTCAGCTGGTGGTTCTGTTCTACCTAATTAGTTTTGTTATTGGGGAATTAATTTGAAAAATATGACTTTGTGGATTCTGTAAGTAACCCCTTAGAGGAAGGTCTAATAGAAATGGCCCCAAATAGAAAGTCTTTGGTACTTGCAGATACCTAGACGTTCACTTTCTTTTGTGTATTATGGGCCAAAGAGCCACAGTTTGTTTTTTTTTTCCATCTTTATTTCATCTCAGATTTGTGGTACATCTGTTTGATGGGAAAAATTATTCTTTTATCTATCATTTTATCCTGTTTTTTAAAAGTCATAAGACTTTTCTTGAAGCCTGTTGAAGTCGACTAAGTGTTAAAATGGAATTGCTTTTAAGCAGACTGTTTAGACATTGTTGCATATATGGGTTTGTAGTCTTTAACCAAAGAAGAATGCTGTGTTTTTGTAATGTCCTGCCATTCTAAATCCTCTTTGCAGTCTAGCAGAATTAGCGGAATTTATTTAGCTGAATGAAAATTGCAAATTGGATTAGTGCTTGAAACAAGACTAAGGTTTAGGAAAAATAATGTTTATAAATTAACCCATCACATTAATTAAAAATAATATTTTAAAAATAATTACTAATTTTAAAAATACTTTGTATTGCACATGATTTTGTAAGATTTTTTGGTTAAAAATGTGTATATAATTTGTGGCTTTGTTTATATGTAAGAAATCACCTCTGGGAGAAGGACAGGGAAGCTTGGCATGCTGCAGTCACAGGGACCCAAAGAGTTGGACTCGACTGAGCAACTGAACTGGATTGAAGAAAGGGACAGGGGACAACCAGAGGCTGACATGGAGTGCCTACCATATACTTGCTCCTCCATGTTTTATACACGTTATTTTCTTTAATTTTCTTGTGACCCAGTGAGGTGAATATTGTTATTCCCATTTTAAAGATGAAGAAAGTGAGACTTTTAAGTAACTTGCTCAAGGCCACACATTTAATAATCTTTATTTTTTTTTAAAAATCAAACGTAGTGTTGACATAGACCACAAAATTTCATTGAATGAAATGAAGATATTTATAACAGAAGTTTGGTTATGGTGTGGTGGAAAAGAATAATTGCTAATTAATACTTGAAATGTTGTATTTGTTACCTGATTGATCCAGTTTATGCCCAGGAATGAGCCAGTGGGAAGAAGGGAGAGAGAATTTCCTTGCTGATCAAAACTTCAGTCACCTCTGGGACAGGGGGGACCTCCGGTAGTATTTTCTTTAATGCAGAAAGAGTTGATCTGTTATAGTGGATCTCTTGACTCTCCATCCTGCCAGATCCAGATCCTCTTCTTCTTTTATCTATTTTTCTATTCTAACTTTAAAGTATTCCTTGGCTACTCCTGGCTGGGAAAGAGCAAGTGGGTGGGGCTGATGTGTACCAAGCGTACTGAGTTGAACTCTTATTCAGACTGCTTGTGTCATGTTTTTGTATCATTGTGGTTTAAGTGCCTTCTAAAAGCTAATTTGAGAAACTGACTGATGCTAAAGCTGAAACTCCAATACTTTGGCCACCTCATGTGAAGAGTTGACTCACTGGAAAAGACTCTGATGCTGGGAAAGGTTGGGGGTGGGAGGAGAAGGGGACGACCGAGAATGAGATGGCTGGATGGCATCACCGACTCTGTGGACATGAGTTTGAGTGTACTCCGGGAGTTGGTGATGGGCAGGGAGTCCTGGCGTGCTGTGAATCATGGGGTTGCAAAGAGTCGGACACGACTGAGCAACTGAACTGAACTGAACTGAACCATCACTTTGTAATATTTCTAAGACAACAAATTTGCATTGCCAAGTGTGAAACTTATAAATGAAGTTGGTAGTGACTTCATAAATTGAACTAATTGTTTTTGACATGAGAATAAGTTTTTTTTTTAATGCAGTTCATACATGCACATAATTAAAAAAAAAATAATACTAGAAGACTTAAAAAGCAATAGTCTTCAGCTTTTGGCCTTTCATCTTCCAGGCCCTGCTTTACAGTGGAAGCTGCTTTCCCAAGCTAGCTCTTTTTTTTTCCCCCCTGTGTTTTTACTTTTCATATTTTGAAATCAGTGTAGATATCCTAGTATAATAACTGAGCAGTTGCCCTCTTCTCATGCCCAAACCCCCCTGTTTAGTTACATCATTTTTAGTAAAACCAGCAATCTGTATTTACATTATTGTGTATATATTTGTATTATAAATTTTTATTATACATTATCGTATGTATACATGTATGTATACACACACACACATAAATATAAATTCACTTCTGAGTTAAATGGTGACCCATAAATGGTTATGTTTTCTTTTCCAAAACGCTTTTGTTTTTCCTGGAACAAATAAGAGACTTAAACTTTTTGATTGGTCTATTCTGTATTTATGGCTACATTCTCTCATACACTCCAAGAAATATGTTAAGTGCCTTTTGATATTTTTTCTTCAAGTAGCACAGCAAATCATCTATCAGTTCCACTTTCCTCCTAGAGACTCCTTGTTTTGGAGGGAGAAAACAGTAGGCTTGTTTTCTCTGCAGATTCTATACCCTTTTTCTCAGTTCCCTGGAACTCCTGCCTTTTTTTTGGTTTGCTTCATTTTGCTAAAGTGTATCCTCAGTAGCTTCCTGAGAAGAGTTGCATGGAAGGTAAATTATTTCAGGCCTTGTATGTCTGGAGATGTCTGTCCTGTCCTCATGCTTTTAGGTGATTTGACAGAATTTACATATTAGAAACAAATGCACATATTTTTGCTACTTTTGGTGGCATTTTTCACAGTTACCTGACATTAAGGGTTTCTGGTGAGAAATCCAAAGGCGTTCTGATGCTTTTTTCCCTTGTTTTTTGAGCTTAGGGTCTTTGTCTTTAAGAAATTCTGTAATTTTATAAGCTTCTCTGTGGCCCCTTTTCCGTTCTGTGGTTCCTCTTGTCTTAGTGAGCCCTTTCAATCTAGAGACTAATGTCCTTCAGTTTTAAAGAATGCCTGTTACTTCTGATAATTTCCCGTCCATCACTTTTTGTTTGTTTGTTTCTGAAATGTCTGTTGGTTTGGTTATTGAATCTCTTGAATTATATCTTTATATTTGGAGGTGGAAGGAGGGGGAAATTTTCTCAATTTTGTCTTCTAAGCTCTTGTATTTTTAAAATTTTAATGATGATTTTAAATTTCAGAACTCCTTCTGTTTCCTGTTTCAATTTCATTTTATTCTAATTTTATGGATATATTATCTTCATTTATCTTTCAGGTGTATGTTGTTTTTAATTTTTTCTGTATGTTTAATATTTTAAAAATATTTCTTCTGCTTCCTCCAATGTGCCTGTTATTTCAGAGTTCTTTTTCTGTTCATTTAAATTATATCTGTTGATCCTTCCGTGTCTGTAATTAAGAGTGAAATTCTGAAAAGTTGATTCGGGGAGAGTTGTGTGTATGTGTGTGAGAGGTCTCCTGGCCTCCCATGGGGTAAGAGTGGACTTTTCATTGGGAGCCTCCTCCCATGTATCAGCACCTTCACCTCTTCTTTAGGTCTGGTCAGCGTCTGTGAAGACACCTTCAGTCAGCTGCCTCAATGTGCTTGGTGATACACCAGCTGCCTGGGTCTGGATTATCTTGTTGGGGAGAGGTGGAGAGTGCCGTTATTCGGGCTGTAGACTTTGACTTTTCCTGTTTACAGCTCCCGTGTCTCTGTGGTTCAGTTTCTTCAGAGAAAAACTTTGGGTTAACTGCCAGACCTGGGGGCCCAACAGCTTTGAATGTCCCTCATCAGCGGCTCCCTCTTTGACAGGCTAGAGCCTCAGGCTGGCCTTTGGTGGCCCTCGGTGCATCCAGGGCTGAGTCCCTTCAGGGGTCCTGAGAAGCACTGACCACTCCTTCAACCGTGTCCCATCTTGCACATAGGGTCACAAAGAGTTGGACATGACTAAGTACACATGAGCGCATCATGGAAAAGTTTGTTGAAATATCTGATGTGTTGTTGTCTACTTTCCCTTTGTTTGTAGTTTAATATTGTTGTGATTTCATTACTGTCATTTTAGAGGAGTCCTAGGAAGATGGGGTTAAAGGCTAGTGATCAGGTCACAGTGTGTAAATGGCAGTTGGGGTTGGGCTTTGACTGCTGAAGAGCTGGTGATGTGTAGTGTTTTGGTAATAACAATATTAGGAAGAGTAGTGGTGGTGGTCACAGTAATGGTTGACACTTTATAGAGTGCTGCTGACATGTTGCAGTCTTTTCCCTATGTCAGGTACAAAATAATCCCTTTTTTGGGTGTGTATTGTTACAGATTTGAAGGAAGTATGTAACCAGCTCATTCCCTGGTAGTAGGGCACGCAGTCCTGATGGAAGTCTGTTGGTATGGAGGCTCCAAAAGCCTCAGAAGCTTTATGTGGAATCCCTTTGTTTGCCCCAGGCCCTACGTAGGCTGCAGTATTGGCATTCAATTCCCCATTTTACTAATGAGGACTTTGATTTGGGCCCCTTTGGGCAGTGAGTAGGGGGCCAGGTCTTAACTCATTCCAGAATCTATATTGCCTCTATGTCAGCTCTGGAGGAGCTGTGATTAACTGAAATTCTTAAGGAGTAGAATTGATGAGCCTGCTGCCCCATGTGCTTGTTTGTCTTCACTATTATCCACGTTCTCTCCTGTTCGCTGTCTAATTGATAATTCTGATAATTGAGTTCCCTGGAAGTCCAGAGCTGGTGAAAATTGTCTGTGGCTGGGGCAGTGCTAGGGTGTGGGAAAAAGTTGCTGATGGATGGGGGGTATGGTGTAAATTGGTCGTGATAGCAGAGATGCTGGTGGCAGGGCATCTTTAGGAGGCTACGGGATTTCGGAGAATAGACTCCACCTCCCACCAATTAGGAATTCACTCTGGATAACTGCCTCTCCATTAAAATAAAGTACACTCTGGAAGAGTTAAGCATTGTTAACATCTTATTTGAAATCAGTTTAATACTAGTTGAGATCATTGCTTCTCGAATCAGTCCCGTAAAAATTTTTGAAGCCCAACCAAGTACCACATACTGTGGTAGAAAAAGGTAATTCAAAGTTACTAAATTCGTTCTCTTAAGGAACTCAAAATTTCGTAGGAGAGACTAACAGTTGTAGCTACAACTCTAACCCTAAGATAAGAGTTATACTGCTGATTGATGTAAATTATCATGGGAATGATTGCTTTTGACTGGAGAGGGTGGAGGGTCTTAGGGGGTTTAGGGAAGGTTTTTTTAGGAAAGGGGACGTTTGAGTCTCATCTCCAAAGATAAACTTGAAAGACAGAAAAGAGGAGCATTTCATGTCAGGCAGAAAAAATAGCACAAAGCCATAGATGTATGGAAGCAGGTATGTGTGAAATTAAGGAGTAGGAACAATTTAATGTGGCTCAGATGAGAAAATTTGGCCAAACCAGGGAGTGGCAGAATATAAAGCTGAGAGGTAGGTTGAAATTAGATTAGGAATTTGAATTTTATTTTATAGGTAATGCAAAACTGTTGAATTTAGGAAAGGAGAGTACACAGAGAAGACAGCTTCAGCCCCAGTAAAAGGGTGGCTTGCAGACTGAAAAGATGGATCAGGGGAATGGAACAGAGTTAGCCTTGTTGTGCTGTGCTTAGTCGCTCAGTCGTGTCTGACTCTTTGCCACCCCATGGACTGTAGCCTGCCAGGCTCCTCTGTCCATGGGGATTCTCCAGGCAAGAATACTGGAGTGGGTTGCCATGCCCTCCTCCAGGGAATCTTCCCATCCTAGGGATTGAACCCAGGTCTCCCACATTGCAGGCAGATTCTTTACCATCTGAGCCACTAGGGGATCGATCAGCTCAGCTAGGGCAGTTGAGGGTGTGGGATGGGTTTATGAGGAATTCGCAGGGAGTTTGGAGAAGGCTTAGTCGGGGAGAACGGAGGGCTAAAGAGGGAGAAGGCAAAGAGGAATCAAAGTTTCAGATTTGGGCAGCTTTTTCTTATTGAAAATGGTTGAAGGAAAAGAAAAATGAGATGAGCCATTTTTCTCCCAGTACCTCGCTTCCTTTTCAGCCTCAAGCCAAGTGTTCGGGGTCGGGGAGCAGTGAGCCTGTCCTCTCTGCTGGTGTGGGGCCTGTCCTACTGCTGCTCAGACTCTGAGCAGGTGGGTGCTGGTGGATGTGGGTTAGCACCCTGCAGCATGCTCTTAAACCTGGATGTTTTGGGTGGGGTTGATATTGAGACAGTGTTAATTTGAATCCATGTGTTCTTCATTGGGAGAACAAGACTGAGACATTGTGCAGTTGTGGGTTTTGAATTTTTATTTTTCCGTCTTCATTCTACATATGTAGGAGAACTGTCCAGTTATGGCCAAACCTGTCTCCTATGAGTCACATCCTGAGTGACCTGTCTGTTCTGAAGGTGCTGCCTGAGATACTGTTTGGACTTTAAGGGTCACTTTAGAAACAAACGTGGGTTGTTTTTTTTTGAGCATCCTGAATTGAGAAGTTCCACATCACTACTTTTGGGGTTTTAACACAGTTATGCCAGTGTTCTGAAAAAACTTGCCAGCTATATATACTAAAACCAAACAAAAACTTGACATGAAATAGAGCCATTATCTACTCTGAAATTGTATTACGCTTAAAAGTATGTTTTCTTCTGTGTTATTGTTGATGTATATCAAGTATAATATTTTCTAATCAAGATGTTATTAAACAACTTTCATTTATGTAGGACCTCTAAAAATGTGTGCTAAAACAAATGTTTGTATTACTGAATTACATAATAAACCACTTACTGATAATTCTCAACTGTGTCCAGCAAGTAACAGTGCCGAATGGCAGAATATTTCTGAAAAGCATTTTCAGAGGAGCCATTCTTGTTCTTAAGACGAATATGTTGTATCTTGTTCATAAATAATGAACATGTTCTTTTATAAATATGTCTTGCTCTGTGTCTTCTGTTTCACTTAATTTCTTTTATTTATCAACCATTGGCAGTAGATGGCATTGGCATTTTTTAATAGATAAAGCTGAGACTCTGGGAAATTACAGTTTGCTGGAGGTCACAGAGATGTCTGGGGCTGTATGACTCAAAAGTGTGTGCTTTCTCTACTTTGCTGTCTCTGAAAGTTAAGTTTACATGGTCTTTATCTAACCAGAGTCATCTGAGGGGCTTAAACAAAATACAGATTCAAAGACCTACTCTGAGCAATTTATTTAGGAGATCTGAGATGGGGTCCAGCCAGTGAGGTTTTTGAACAGCATGTCTCATGAATTATAAGATGTACGGCTTTTTCACATTTGAACATCTCTGAAGTTGAAATCATTTTACAATCAGTGGTGAGTCATCAGGTAATTGACAACCTTTTTTTTTTCTTAGTGGCACAAAAAATAACGGTGCGTTTAGACTAAATAAAATACAGTATTTTTAACAAGGTGAAATTGTAAAGGAGACTTAGACATAATTTGCCACCTTTCTTGTTTTTTGGGTATCTGTCATAACTTTCTTTCAGAATTGTGCAATTCCCTGGTGGTAACTTATTTGTGGTAATGGTGTCCTTGCAGGGAAGGCCAAAATGGCATTAAGTTAAAAAACAATGGAAGTTTACTTTTCAGCTAGGAAGTTGCTGTCAAGAGAAATATCAGTGGTTCTCAACTTATTTTGTGAAAGCCTTAGAGCCTTTTCCTAGATAAGTGTATGGATCCCACATATACTAAGTTTTGTGCACTCTGATGGGGGTTCTTAGACTTTGAGGGTTTTGCAGGGCCTCTTGATGAAAGCTTATGGGTACATCTGAATCCCTTAAAAGCTGCTCTGGAAGGGAGCATCTATTACATTCCATATATCATCCTAAGATTCTCTGACCCCCTACGTGATTTTTTTTCTTCCAGTTTTATTGAGATATAATTGACATACAGCACTGTGTAAGTTTAACATGGCCAGCATAATGATTTCATTTACATACATCATGAAATAATTACCATAGTAGGTTTCAGTTCAGTTGCTCAGTCGTGTCCGACTCTTTGCGACCCCATGATTCACAGCACGCCAGGCCTCCCTGTCCATCACCAACTCCCGGAGTTCACTCAAACTCATGTCCACAGAGTCGGTGATGCCATCCAGCCATCTCTTTCTTTGTCGTCCCCTTCTCCTCCTGCCCCCAATCCCTCCCAGCATCAGAGTGTTTTCCAGTGAGTCAACTCTTCACATGAGGTGGCCAGAGTATTGGAGTTTTAGCTTTAGCATCAGTGAACACCATTATCTCATGTAGATGCAATATTAAAGAAATAGAAAAAAAGTTTTTTTCCTTGTGGTGAGAATTCTTCGATTTACTTACTTAACAGCATTCATATATAGCATATAGCAGTGTTAATTATCATGTTATACCCCTAGTACTTATTTACCTTATAACTGGAAGTTTGTGCTTTTTGACTACATTCATCCAACTCCTCCTGCCCCCTGAATTTGTAAAAAGTTTGCAGACGTTAAGGCTTATTCTGTTGTAATTACATGACTTTTGACAAATACATCCACTGTAGTATCATACGGAATAATTTTGCAGCCCTGAAAATTCCCATGTGAAGGGGGCACTTATGTTTATTAATACCTTTACTTATATTTTAGGTAAGTTTGCTTTTAAAAATGAATTTATTATGGAGAATTTCAAACATTCAGGAGTAGACTAGTATAATGAACTTCTATGTATCCATTATCCAGTTTCAACAATTATCAACTCAGGGCCAGTTTTGTTTGGTCTGTACATCTCCACTCCCAATCCACTCCCTTGTCATCACTTCCCCCCCGTCTTCTGCTTGGATTATTTTGAAGCAAACTCAGAAAATTGCATAAAATGTTTTTTGGTGTGTGTGTCTAAAATATAGGGACTCTTAAAAATATATAATAACCAAGATCACACCTCAGAAATTAACAGTGGTTCGTAAATATCATATATCTAGGCTTCGGTCTTCCTGCTTTATAAATTAATGTTTATATAGAGACTCTTGCCTGCCCCCTGTTTCTTCTCTTGTCACTGCTCCCCACCACACCGCTGTTTAGTTCCTTCTCACCAAGCTTTTCTCACCCTAGGGTCTGCATTCTACTATTGCTCTGCCTTATGTACTTACCTCAGATCTTTTCGTGGCTGGAGCCTTCTAGAGCTCAGCTTAGTGTTACTTCTTCAGAGAGCTTTGCCTTTTTCTAGGGTTGACCCTCAGTGCCAATCTGTTCTGTCACTTTGTTTTCTTTTAGGTGGGCTTCTTTGGTGGCTCAGATGGTAAAGAATCTGCTTGCAGTGCCAGAGACCTGGATTTAATCCCTGGGTCAGGAAGATCCTCTAGAGAAGGGACTACCCATTCCAATATTCTTGCCTGGAGAATTCCATGGACAGAGGAGCTGTGAGCTACAGCCCCAGGGATCCCAAAGAGTCAGACACCACTGAGAGGCTAACACTTTGACTTTTGTTGTTTCTGTCTCCCTCTGTAGGAAAGTTAATTCTGTTTGAGTAGAGACCCTTTTATATTGTTTTACTCTTTATCCCCAGCACCTGAAACAGTACCTGGCACATAGTCGATGTTCAGTTTAAAGTTGAGTGAATGAGTAAGTGAATGAACCATACCTTTTATTTAACTCACCCTCTTGTGCCTTACTGGATCATCACTCTTTTGATCATTTCCCTTTGCCCACTTAGTTATTATCCAAAAGGATATTGGACTGCACTTGCGAATGGAAGTTTAAATTAATTAGTTACGATAGCTTCCTTTGAAGTTGCCTAATTTTCCCAACTCTGTCTCCCTTGAACCCCGTCCGTGGGTGAGATGTCCCCACCTTGACTTCCATAGCTCTGTACCATATATAAACCATGTGATCACTGTACCCATCATATTCTCTAGTGTCCCTGCTTCACTACGGCTACCTTGTGGCTTGGCATGTAGCTGTCTCTCATCAGACTGCTGGTCCACACTACAGCTGAAGGATATAAAATATTCAACAGAGATTCTGGCGAAATAATTAAAAGCTGGAAAACAGATTTCTAATCTTCTGAAATGCTAATCTGCTGTCAACCCTAGCCAGTGTATTTTTTCATCTCTAGAAATTTGATTTGGGTCTTTTTATGTCTTCCATGTCTCTTCTCGACTTTTTGTGGGGGTACAGTTATAGCAGTTGTTTTAATGTCAGCTGATTCTAACGTCTGCTGTTCTGCATTGATTTCAGTTGATCTATTTTGCTTTTTTGCACGCCTGATAGTTTTTGAATAGACACAGGCATTATGAATTTTATCCTGTTGGGTCCTGGATATTTTTATATTTCTGTAAATATTTTTAGGTTTTATTCTGGTACTCAGTTAAGTTACTTGGAAACAGTTTGATCTTTTCAGGTCTAGGTATTTAGACTTGTTAGATAGGACAGGAGCAGGGCTTAGTGTAGGTCTAAGTATTTCTGAGTCAAGACCTTTCTGTGTACTTTCTCCTGTGACTCGTGAGGTTTTCCAGGCTGGCAGATGTGAATAGGTGATATTCCAGAACCTGTGAAGTGTTACACTCTGTTAACCTTTTATTTTTACTGTGTTCTGTGTAGCTTCCTTAATCATGCTCTGATCAGTACTCAACCAAAGGCTGAAGGGGCAGCCCTCTACAGATTTTGGAAGTTCTCTCTCTGTGCAACTCTCTCTCCTGGAAATTTGTCTAGCTGTCTTTGCTTTTCTGAACTCAGGTATTCTGTCTGGTTTTGATTATTTCAGACGAGAGAGTTTATCTGGTCCTGTTAACTCTGTCTGGTCCAGAAGTGGAAATGTCCAAGGATTATCTTTTCGATTGTTTGCATTTTTTCTATAGTTGTTTAACTCCTTAGATTATTTGTTAAGATAATTCAGTACAATTTCAAGAAAAAGTTCTAAGGTGCATGCATGCACGTGTGCAAAAATGTGGGCTTATAGTAGATAGTACGGTGTGGGATAATGTTGGATTTGAAATGTGCATATTTGAGTCTTAAATCTACCTCCTCCTCCTGTTATCTGTGGGCCAGCAAGCAATTAACAGGATGTCTTTACTGTAGTTGCTGTATGTGAAAGTGCCGTATAATCCTCAGAATGATTTGTTTTAGTTATTGCTGGGGGATTTGTATGTTTTTGGATAAAAACTCAACTCATAGAATGTTAGAGGGGTCATTTAGATATCACCTGCCTGATTGATTGCCTTAGGTAGCAACATTTATCACTCGTTGAATAGTTACTGAGTTCACACTAGGCCTTATTTTAGAAGCTTGACATGTTTTGGTGAAATAAAACAGATAAAGATACCTGTCCTCATGCAACTAACTTTTAGCAAAGAGCTGGGTGACTTGCCTGGGGAAAAAAAATTCAGGTAACTTTGGGACAGGATTCCAAATTTGCATTTGGAGTTGCTTGCAAGGAGGAATAATGTTTATGAATTCTCTGTCTTTGATTCCCTGGCTGTAACAGCCAACTCTAAGTTACAAGTGGCTGCACAGCTGACTGAAAGTGTGTGTGTACTCCTGTTTGGAATTGGCTGTGAAAGAGATTGAAAGGTCGTTATGTCAGACTGTGAGTAAATTACTTCACCTCTGCTGTAGAGCTGTGCTTGCAATGCATCCATGAACTTGGTAAGATAATTTTCTTCTTTAAATAGTGCAGGATTCAATGAGAAATTGTTTTTCAGAGTATCATTTTACCTGATAGAACATTCTGGCACTATGGCAGGGCATGCTTTATATTTTATGTTACAGTGCTAGAGATTATGGGTTATGTTTTTGTTACTTACTGTCCATAGATAGGAGTTGAAGAAAAGATGCCCCTTTCCTATAGTGTAACATTTGTAAATTCACTTCTTATGATGTAGTTAAATATTAGACCTCAGCTAATTTTCTAGGTATGATTTGACTATAGCTAGATTTATGAGCTTCTGGTGGACAAATTATTACTTTATAGTATCCATTTCAGTTTGTTAGTTTCCATAAACTAGGAAAATTTGAAACAAGAGCTCTGTATTTATTTAATTTGAGCATCAATTAAAATACAGACTATTTAGTGGCTTCAGACATAGTAAACAATTTAGCCTTTTTTCCCTCTGGTTCACATACCATGCTGTCCTCAGAACCTAGAAGGGTATCGTGACTAAATTTTCAACTTTAGTTTACTAACATTTGGAAACCATGGATGATATCATAGAATAATAGAGTTTTGGCTGACTTTTTGAAACCATCATGATATCATAGAATAATAGAATTTTGTGGCTGAGGAGGGACTTTAACTTTGTCTGGTTTAACTCCCTTGTTTTATAGTTGAGGAAATTGATGCCTGGAGAAGGTGGTTAAATAATTGATTGCCAAAAGGTCACTCAGCTACTCATTAGCAAAAACTCCACTTTAGTTCTGTTCCTACAATATTACTTTTGTTTTTTGCCTTAACTGATTCGTCATGTTCATCTTTGATGTAGTTGATTTTTATCAATAGCCAGCCATTCATGCATCTAACATTTGAGTGCCTACAACTACACTAATATTCTAGCCTTGCTTGAGAGGTGAGCAAGGTAACGGGAGACAGACATGTGAACAGCTCCTGGAATGTATTTTGTTAAGTGCTATAAAGGTGGCTCTTTTTTAAAGGGAGATGGTTTGGTCACTGGCACTAATTGTTAGACCATTGTTGTGGTCTTAGGAAACCAATAGTTAACTTTAAAATCTTAATTTGGAACTGAATGTGGTTAAAGAATTAAAGGCCATGCTTACAGCTTAAAAATGAAGCCTTAAGCTGCACCGAGTTGTGACGTGATTGATTTCCCTCTCAGCAAACCTCCGGGATGTTCCAGAATGAGTCTTTCCTGACAGATTGTCCTTTCCGGGAACCTGGGGCATGCAGGCCCCGCTGGTGTCACCCACCCTTCAGCTGGAGTTGGTTTTAATTCCCAAAGGTCCTGAGCAGCTGGAACCTGGGGGCCTGGGAGGCCTGGGGTGACACCTGGAGGACCCTGGAGAGGCCACTCTTGATCACATGGGCTGTGATCTCTGTCAGGATGGAAGGTCCTTCCTCCCGCCCCATGCAGGGTGGCCCTGTCCCCCGACAGTTGAGTTGTGTTGTTCTAAGCCAGGCATGAGTGGGGCTCCTGCCCTTCTGCTGGACCACAGCCAGCGTGGCCTGGGGCTGACTGAGGGCCTCTCAACCCCAGCCCTGCCCCGCTGCTATCAGGGCCTTGGGTCTCACCACTCACTACTGACTTGTTTTCAGACATGTGTTTAAATTATTCAGTGCTGAGAATCATTGTCTTTTACTGATCGAGTGTTTGTTCAGAGGAGAGTGCAGTCTCAGCACTATCGAAGGTTTTCCAGCATCCAGCCAGACCAAGCACCATTTCCCGGCCTTGGCTCCTGGGACGTGCAGGTTCCCCTGTGTTTCTAGATAACCCCACTGTGGCGAGAAAGGCTAATGGAGAACCCTTCTGATTAGTGTCCTTTCTGTTTCTCCCCCCATAATTTACTAAAATAAAGCATCTGCTAGTGTCTGCTCTAAGAATGTAAAATGATTGTGTATCAATGTAAATAAGATTATCTACTGCAAAGAGATATTTAAAACCTGAAAAAAAAATCATTTAGAATAATTTTTAAACTGTTGTGTTATTTGAACTTACACTGCACAGGCCAGGTCATGTAGAACATAAGCCTTGAATTAGCTTGAGCTTAAAATTGTTTAGGGGAAAGTGAATTTTCCTTGATGGATGTTGAGAGTTTTGCAGAAGTGACTTTGGTTTTTCAGCTTGGAATTTGGGTTATCTAAAAATAACTTTATGAACAAATGTCATATTTTCTAACAAGAGAGTAACATTCCTACTGTGCTAGAACTGGCAGTGAGAAATTTAAGTCTGGTTATGATAGTTGAAGAGCTGAAATGTTTTTCGTCTTAGAAGAGAACAGTTCTACACATTTTAAGAATAGAATGCTACCTTTTCAGTCCATGACTGTTCACCCTTGTTCCTGTCTGCCTTCCAGCAGTCTCTTTCCACTTGCCATCTTTTGCCTGCTCTGTCTTCTTTTCTGTTGGCCCTTTCATTTTTATCTTGTGGAGCTCAAGTTTTGTTTTGAGGTCTCCTCTGACTCTTTCATAGTACTGCTTTTTCTCTTCAGCTTAACTGAAACCTGATTTCCTCTTGTGAGTGAGATTTTCCTCAGAATCCTTTCCAGTCACTGGAAAACAGTTTTAGTATACTCCCTTTGCATTTATGGGGTAGGGGTCACCTTTTTTTCTTTTCTTTTTTAAAAATAATTTACTGGGTGAAGTTAACATGACATAAAATTCACCTTTGTAAAGTGAAGAAATAATTCAGTGACATTTAGTTTATATATCATGTTGTGCAACCACCAACCCTGTCTAGTTTCAAAACATTCCCATCGCTCCAGAGTAAAACTCCTTAACCATTAAGCAGTTTTTTCCTGTCTTCCTCTCTCTTCAGCCCCTTGCAGCCACCAGTTTGTGTTCCATTTATCTATGTGGATTTATCTGTGCTGGATATTTCATATAAATGGACTAATAAAGTGAGACATTTTCTGTCTGGCTTCTTTCTGGCAGTGTGTTGTGGGAGTTCACTCACACTGTAGCATGTATCTGTCCTTCATTCCTTTCCGTGACTGGATAGTACTGCATTCTGCGTGTGTCCCAAAATCGGTGTACTCGTTCCTATTTTGATGGACATTTGGGCTGTCGCCACATCTTTACGTTGTGAATAGTGCTGCTGTGAATGTGTGTGTTAAGTACTTGATTATCTGTTTTCAGTTTTGGGTATATACCTGAGAGTGGGTCATGTGGTAGTTCTCTGTTTTAACTTTTTGAAGAACCACCAAACTTTTTTTTTTTACAGTGACTGAGCCTTTTTGTGGTCCCATGAACAGTGTGCAAAAGTTCCAAGTTCTCCATATCCTTGCTAATGCTTGCAGTTTTCTGTTTGTTGTTTAATTAAAGCTATCATAGTGAGTGTAAAGGGATACCTCACTGTAGTTTTGATCTGTATTTCCCTCATGACAAATGATATTCATATGTTTGTTGGCTGTTTGTGTGTTTTCTTTGGAGAAATGTCTATTCAGGTCCTCTGCCCATTAAAAAAAATATTTATTTATTAGGCTTCATTGAGTCTCAGTTGCAGCACACAGGATCTGTGTTGTGGCGCACAGGACCTTTGTTGTGGCATGCAGGCTTCTCTCTGGCTGTGGTGTATGGGCTTAGTTGTCCCACCCCATGTGGGATCTTAATTCCCCGGCTGGGAATCGAACCAGCGTCCTCTGCATTGGAAGGTGGATTCTCAACCACTGGACTGCCAGGGAAGTCCCCCTTGCCCATTTTTAAATTGTCTTTTTATTGTTGGGTTGTAAGAGTTCTTTATATATTGTGGACACTAGACCCTTATCAGATACATGATTTGCAACATTTTCCAGGTTGTCTTCACCTTAATAACGGCTTTGGATGTGCAGAGGGTTTTATGAAGTCCAGTTTATCTATTTTTCTTCTGTTGCTCCTGCTTTTAGTGCCATATTTAAGAATCCATTGCTAAATCCAAGGTCGTGAAATTTTATCCCTATATTTTTTTCTAAGAGTTTTGTGGTTTTAGGTGTTATATTTAGGTTGTTGCTTTATTTTGAGTTAGTTTTTATATATGGTTGAGGTAATTTCATTCTTTTTGCATATGGATATCCAGTTGCCCCAGCACCATCTGTTAAAGAGGCTATTCTTTCCCCATTAAGTGGTCTTGGCACACTTGCCAAAAATCAGTAGGCTAGATGTCATGAACAGCCTTGGCCTTGCAGGGTTTCCCAGGTTTGCCCTTGTGCCCCACTCCCTCCTATCTATTGTTTCTTTGCTATGCATCATAACACATCCTTTACTATATAGTTCCTGAGGAATTGAGTACCACTTCTGATGATGGTTAAAATAACTATGGGTTTTGTTCTGTTCCAGTACTGGCTAATGGAGCCAATGTTTATACATGATTGAAACACTGTGCCCAGAAACCTAAATTTACCCTACAGAACACATTTCCCCTTTTAAAAGTTGCATAGAGAAACATTGCCAATTTCATTGCAAGATATTTTTATAGTTTGTTTAAAATTAATATTTTACTGGTTCCTTAAATTCTACATTAATTGGCTAAGTCTTTTATGCTGATTGGGAAGAAGCTATAACTGCTAAGTGACCGATATCATGGTTGCACAATGTTTTATTTCAAAGGCCTGATTATACCTGCATCAATTGTGTAAAATTTTAAAACTTTTTAACTATTGAACTTAAGCTATGTAAACATTAATCAAAAAGATAGATAAACAACAAGGACCTACTGTATAGCACAGGGAATTCTACTCAATATTCTCGGATAATCTATATGAGAAAAGAATCTAAAAAAGAATGAATATATAACTGAATTACTGTGTCATATACCTGAAACTAACAAAGCATTGTAAGTCAACTATACTCCATTAAAAAAAAAAAAAACTAAGGATAAAAGTCAATTGGCTAGAAATATATAGGCTTATTTCTGGACTCTCAGTTTTATTCCGTCAGTCTAGATATCTGTTATTATGCTATTACCACAGTGTTTTGGTTTCTCTGGCTTTGTTGTAAGTTTTGCAATTGGAAAACGTAACTCAACTGTGTTCTTTATCAAGACTCTTTTGGCTGTTGGAGGCCACTTGCAATTCCATATGAATTTGAGAATCTGCTTTTCTGTTTTCTGCAAAAAGGGCAGTTACAATTTTGATAGGGATTGCACTGATATATCCATTTGGGTAGTATTGCTGCCTTAACAATAGTAATAATAAGTCTTCCAATGCATGAAGATGGGATGTCTTTCCATTTATTTAGGTCTTCTTTAATTTCAGCAGTTTTGTAGTTTTCAGTGTATAAAACTTTCATATCCTAATTTAATTGATTGGAGTTGTTTTCTTAATTTCCTTTTTGGATTGTTCATTAGGGGACCAGCTTTTATCATGCATTATATCCTTCATTTGTTACTTTGATTTTTGATTGTTTTGCCCTAGGACAGTGACTCAGCATCCTCTTCTCTTTTTATATCATTGAGATTTACTTATAGGACCTTTGACCCGTTGGGGTTGTTGGAGTAACTGAGTTGTAAGATGATCCTCAGTGACCTGTTTTCATTATTTTCCTCCCTTTATCCCAGAGGATATTAACATTATGATGATTTTTTTTTGTTACTTGTGACTGTGCTGGTGCTTTTCTGAATAAGGCCCTCATTGAAGTGGCCACTTTGGACTTGGTCCTTTTCTCAGCCCTTGGAACATCCTTGCTGTGATCAGGGCACCCCAACCTACTGTTAGTCACTCTCTTCTACTGGAACCAGGCTGTTTCCTGGTCTCTTAAAGTTACCCTTTTCCTGGCCTGTGCACAGCTGGCTGAGTAAAGCATCACTGAATACATGGTTTCCTTCACTGCCTCTCTAAACCTTATCACCGCCCACTTCTCTGCAGAACCTACAGCACCTCTCCCAGACAGTGATAAAGCCTGCCATCTGCTGGCCCTGCTTTGAGACTGCATTTAGTTGTTTTGTCATACTTGAAACACTGGTGATTAGTAGCAATTAGAAAGGAGTAGATTATCTACGGAGAAGGCAATGGCAAGCCACTCCAGTACTCTTGCCTAGAAAATCCCATGGATGGAGGAGCCTGCTAGGCTGCAGTCTGTGGGGTCGCTAAGGGTCGGACATGACTGAGCGACTTCACTTTCACTTTTCACTTTCACACATTGGAGAAGGAAATGGCAACCCACTCCAGTGTTCTTGCCTGGAGAATCCCAGGGACGGGGGAGCCTGATGGGCTTCCGTCTATGGGGTCACACAGAGTCGGACACGACTGAAGTGACTTAGCAGCAGCAGCAGCAGATTATCTAAATCCTGTCTTCAATTGTCTATTACTTTTCTCTTTCTTAAAAATTGTTTTGAGCATGATGGGGAAGGAAAGAAGAAAGATTACATTCAGGAATACATGTATGATAGTCTTTACAGATTTCATCTTTTTCTAAAAATCAGTTTGTTTAAAATTCTTATTTTATTAACTATTGCCTGATTATCGGAATAAAAACGTAAGCCACTTGGAAAGTGTACAGGACTGTAAAGAAGAAAAGTAAATGCTATTTAACCGTGCGATGGGAGTCTTCGCATTGGAAAGAGTATCTCTCCAGTGTTTGTCCATGTTTTCATTTTTCTTTATGTAGTTGAAATCTGAGAACATAGGTTACTCTTTGAGATAGATGGTGCATCAGAATCTATACTGTCATGTTTTCCCTCCCTCTCTGTCTCCTTGCCTGTGGTCAGGTTGTGGACTGTACGTTTTCTACTTTGCAAACTGATTGTGCCTTTCCTTATAGCTGATCACTTTTTTCTAAATTTCTTATGGTTGCTTTGGCAGAATTGAATTTCCTTTAAGAGTATGGTCTTGATGTGTCTACATGTCCATTCCCCCATAGTAATTGTGGATGGAGATACACATATCTACATGCTAAGATCAGTCATAGGCTGATAGTTGCATAACATGATTAAACATATATTGGATTCTCCTCATATTTCTGCTATTTTGGGAAAATTGTATTTACATTGGGTTCTTTTTGCATTTCTAATATTTAGAGATTTTTTGGATTCTACATTTTGATATAGAGCTATATTCATAATTACTATACTAGAATTACTAAGCATGATAAACCTTTTCTCAGTATAAAATGATTATCTCATGTTAAAAATAAAAGTGTTATTAACTTCTCAGTATGTTTTGGAGTGACTTTTATGGAGAAGGATACTTAATTGGTATTTTTTTGAGAATCTATTCTCTTGCACAAGATGAGAATTTGTCTGGCAATATAATTCTTGGCACACTTCTGATTCTCCTGAAACCTATTGCTCTGTTGCCTTCCCTATCATCTTTAGGATTTCCCAGGTTATCCTCATTCAGACAGTGAGCCTGGGTGGTTCAAGGATTTTCTTCTCATTTCAGCCCCATTGTCACTGTCGAATGGTGAAATTCTGAGCTTTGATCTTTTTCAGTTTGTAATGCTTTTCCAAATTTTACCTTTTGGTTGGGGCTTTGCTGGTGGCTAAATGGTAAAGAATCTGCCTGCCAATGCAGGGGATGTGGGTTTTATCCCTGGGTTGGGAAGATCCCTTAGAGAGGGAAATGGCAACCCACTTCATTATTCTTGCCTGGGAAATCCCATAGGCAGGGGAGCCTGGTGGGCTACAGTCTATGGGTCACAAAGAGTTAGACACAACTTAGTGACTGATCAACAACACTGACAACCTTCTGGTTGGGTATTTTAAGGGAAAGTTGAAGGAAAGGTGTTTTAGTCATTAGTAATTTGTCATTACTGTGTTAATATATCAAAGATATTATCTCTACCAGTGTGATTTTTTAATTGAATTTTGTCTTTTGAGGGCTTTTTCTCTCGCTTTTACTGGCCTTCATGTATTATTTTAGACAGTAATTGGGTTTTTGTTTAGTGAATTGCTGCAGCTGAATATTTCTTTAAACATGATTTTGAAAACTAATTTTTATTTTTCCCAGTTTAACTTAACTCTTATGAAAAATATAAGAAAAAAGATAAAAGCATAACCCATAATTTACCATTTAAAGTCAATTACTGTTCATAGTTTTTGGTATTTTCTTTCTTTTTTGAGAAATGGAACACACACATTATGCATATAAATTTAGGTTTTTAAAAAATGCAGGTTCTCTTCTTTTTTTTTTAATCTTTTTTAAAATTGAAGTGTAGTTCATTTACCATGTTATGTTGGTTTCAGGTATACAGCAAAGTGATTCAGTTATATATTCAAATATGTATTCTGAATTTGTATATATTCCTTTAGATTCCTTTCCATTATAGGTTATTACAAGATATTGAATATAGTTCTCTGTGCTGTATAGTAGGTCCTTGTTTATGTATATGCTGATCCAAACTCCTGATTTACTCTGCCCACTTTTTGACTTCGCTGGTGGCTCAACGAATGAAGAATCTGCGTGCAGCGCAGGAGATGCAGGAGGCGTGGGTTCGATCCCCGGGTCGGGAAGATCCCCTGGAGGAGGAGATGGCAACCCACTCCAGGACTCTTGCCTGGGAAATCCCATGGACGGGGGAGCCTGGTGGGCAACAGTCCAGGGAGTTGCAGAGAGTCAGACACGACTGAGCATGTGCAGGCACATAAACACACTGTCCCCTTTGGTAACCATAAGCCGGTTTTCTATATCTGTGAGTCTGTTTCTGTTTTGTAAATAAATTTCTTTGTATCATTTTTTTTAGATTTCACATATAAGTGATATCATGTAGTATTTGTCTTTCTCTGTCTGACTGACTTAATCGCAGAGTCAGACTCTATCTCACTTAACCGCAAAGAGTCAGACACAACTTAGTGACTAAAACAACAACACAGGCAACCGGTAAGCTCGTCTTCTAAGTCTGTGCATCACTGTTTGCTAGGTTCATTTTATCATTTCTTTTTCCACATATAAGGGACGTCATTTCTCCTTCTCTTTCTGAGTTACTTCACTTAGTATGCCAGTCTGGGTCCATCCTTGTTGCTGCAAATGGCATTAGTGTGTACGTTTAACTTTACTTCACCAGACATTTATTGAACATCTGTTTTATGCAAGATATCCATTATAAATGACAGACATTGTTTAAAATTTACTATGTATAGTATGTATTTTGCCTGTCCTTATTTAATGTTATTATAAGCAAAACTCAATTTGTTAACAATTTATTTATAATAGTCTTATTGATGACTTCATAGTCTTTTCCGGTAATTTTTTTAGTCATTAAAACCTGTTTTCAAAGGGGAATTTCAGTATGTCTTGTGGGTGAGCAGGGAGAGATTTGACTAAAGAGTGCAGTGGCTTGGAACACCATCTCTCTCCTCCAAAGAAAGAGAAATTGTTGAAAACTGTTGCTCTCTGTTACGGATGTATTATAGTTTATTGATCGTTGCTCTGTTAGTGGTAATTTATATGGTTACTTTTCTTCAATTTTAAATATAGTTTTGACTAATATCTTTATGCATAAATGTTTGTGTCTATATTTGGTCTTCTAAGGATGAATTTTTAGAATTAGATTTACTGGGTTAGAGTATAAACATTTACAAATCATTGATATATGTTCACAAATTGCTTGCTTGCCACACCCTATCTAACATTCAGTATTGTATTGAAAGAATATAAGCATTTCTGTTCCAACATCAAATGCATTCCTAACAAACAAACAAAAACCTTTAAGATTTCAAAATCATTGAAAATAACAGGAATTATGGGAAAAATAAGGTTAAGGGCAAACCATTCAAAACCTCTGCAATTTTCAAACCAAGTACTAATAAAAGCATAATTGGTACCTTATGGGATAACTTGAACAGCTTGGTCAAACCACTTAGGGTGGCTGAGGCGGCTTCAGAAGAGAGTTAAAGATGTTAAAAAATAACAGGATGGAAATCACTGGCTTGCATGATTTTGAGGCAGTGCAGATGAGAGCTGGTTTCTAAGCTGGTGGGGCTGCCGTCACGCTGGGCGTAAGAGAATGTGCGGCTTCCTGGGTCTCGGAATCACGCAGAGACTGGTGGTGCTCCTCTGAGGAGAGAACCTTTGGTGCAGGTGCTTATTTTCTGTTTTCTTTTTCACTGTTTTAGCTTTCTTAAAATAGGGCCGAGGGGGACTCCTGCCTGGAAGTAGCTGAACTAAGTGAGGGTCTTTTCCTTTTCCACTGAAAGTTATAGTTCTTTACCTGCTATTCTAGTTTCCCATGTCTGGGAAGATTCAAATGTTAACTGACACAGTTTCTATTAATACGTTGTACTCGTATTTTTATTTCCTAACCACTGATATGCTAATTGATGTTTAGGAATTTGTTTTATGACAGAACAAACTATATTTACTAATTTGATGGGTGAAAATTTGAACTTCATTTTAATGGCTTCTTTGAAGAAATTCAAATCCTTTCAAACTAGGAATAACTACCTTAGTAAAGAATGGCTATTTCAAAACAAATTCTCCGAAAATCTAATCAGGAAACAGCAACTCTGTGTGCAGTTGTATTACAGTATTACAGTTTCAATACCTGAATCTAGGGTAGTGAATTTAAAAATTTCAGTTTTTATTTTGGTGGCCATTAAGTGTTTATAGATACAGATCACAGGGCTCCAAACTGTCTATAGCTTATAAGTATTTATTTGTTGAACATAGAAGCATGGTTTTATAGTGACTCTCATTTGTGCAGCATTAGTTATAGCACCAGAGAAGACAAGGAACAGGGGAGTCAAAATAGTTCAAGATTGGATGTTTTAAGGATGGGGTATGAAGGCAATGGCAAGCCACTCCAGTACTCTTGCCTAGAAAATCCCATGGACGGAGGAACCTGGTAGGCTGCAGTCCGTGGGGTCGCTCAGGGTCGGACACGACTGAGCGACTTCACTTTCTCTTTTCACTTTCACGCATTGGAGAAGGAAATGGCAACCCACTCCAGTGTTCTTGCCTGGAGAATCCCAGGGACGGCGGAACCTGGTCGGCTGCTGTCTATGGGGTCGCACAGAGTCGGACACGACTGAAGTGACTTAGCAGCAGCAGCAGCAGCATGCATGTCTTGGCTGTGGGAGAAAGTTGAGGGTACTCCTAAGAAAGTAATTGCAGTAATTGGGGTTGAGGTCAGTAAGAAAAAAACAAGGAAATGATTGCTACAATCAAGTGGGAGAAACAAGAGGATTATGGACCCTGGAGGTATTATGAGCCCAGAGAACATCTGTTGTAACAATAAAGGGAAGGAACTGAATAGCTACTAAAGTACTGAGATAATTACGGTTCAAGATTTTGGAGGTAAAGCAATTTATATGTTCCCACTGTCCACAGAGATGGGTTACCTTGGTATGGATAAAGGTTGTTGGAGTTGGGGAATAAAAGAAACATTGAAGAACATGTTGAGAGTGGATTAGTCTCACGTACACTGGGAGTCTGGCATATTAAGTCACAGGAGAAGGGTGTTTAGAAGTTTCATTAACTGGTTCCAGTATCTCAGTGAATGAGGTAGCTTAGATACTGGGAAGGAGCTTTGTGTGGAGTTGAATTTACTAGATGCTCTTAACATTTTAAACTGTGTCTGGAAAACACAAATATTTACGCATCATTGTTATTATTACCAGTAATTACATTGTAACTGTTGTTAGGAACAGATTTCTTTATTTCCCTGTGAATGATGTTTGAAATTTAAACTTGGAAGTTGTTGATCACTTACGATTTATTTTTTTCTAAAACTTTATGTTGGTGCTAGTAACTTTTTATGGTATGCAAACTTTTTGAGATTAGAAAAGAGAGGTTAAAAACTATTGTTGAGTCTTTTTTTCTCCCTCTTTAAAAAAGTTTAGATGAACTTTATATATAATGAAACATGTAGATCTTCAATGTATAGTTGGTTGAGTTTTGAAAAATACATACACCTATGTAACCACCACCCTAGTTAGATACAGAACTTTTCCATCACCCCAGAAAGTTCCCTTAACCACAGTGATTTGATTTCTATCACCACAAATTAGTTTTGCCTGCTCCTAGAATGTTTTATAAAAATAATTAATACAGGATGTACAGCTTCTTTGATTCATGGTCTGTTAGAGTCATCCCTTGTTACAAAGTCTCAACAGTTTGTTTTCATTGCTGAGTAGTATTCCATTGTGTGAATAACACAATTGGTTATTCATCTATCTGCCAAGGGATATTTGTGTTGTTTCCAGTTTTTGCTGTTCTGAATAAGAGTGCTCTCAGTGTTAACATATGAGTTTTTTTTTGTGGAATCGTATGTTTTCATTTCTTTTGGTTGATTATATAGGAGTGGAATGACTGAATCTGAGTAGATGTACACTTTGCTTTATAAGAAAACTGCCAGTTTTCCAAAGTAGTTGAACATTGTCCCATTCTTAGCAATGTATGAGAATTGCAGTTGCTCCACATCCTTGCCAAGATTTAGTCATTCTTCTGAGTGGAAGTGATATCTCATTGTGGTTTTAATTTGTATTTCATTGATAACTAATAATGTTTAGCACCTTTTTATATGCGTATTGTCTATTTACATGTCTTTTCTTACAAAATGTATGTTCACACCTTTTGTCCTTTTTATTTAATTGTGTTGTCTTTTAATTTTTGGTTCATAAGAGATCTTGACGTACTCTAAAAATAAGTCCTTTTGGTAGATGTGTTGTGAATATTTTCTCCCAGTTTGCGACTTTAATTTCATTTTCTTAATATCTTTTGAGGAGCAGAGTTTTTAATTTTAATGATGACCACTTCATCAGTTTTTTCTCTTTGGATTCATGGTTTGCTTGGCCAGTCCACGAGATGTTCGTTTAACCAGGTTGTGAAAGTGAAAGCGTTAGTTGCTCAGTCATGTCAGACTCTTTGCGACCCCATGGACTGTAGCTGCCAGGCTTCTTTGTCCATGGGGTTTCCCAGGCAAGAATACTGGAGTGGGTATCTTAGGTAGGAGAGCCTCACCTTGACCTCTTTGCATACCACAAGGTGTTTTAAACTCATGGCATATAAGGCTCAGTAAATAGGAAATTTAAATTTCAGTTGGCCTCCCCTGTACCTTTTTCCTCCCACGTGTGGAATATGTGTCTTCCATTACTGGAGGGACACCTAGCCACAACTATAAATAACAGGAAAGCGATTGAGAGATCTTAGGGCTGCCGTCCATGGGGTCGCACAGAGTCGGACATGACTGAAGTGACTTAGTAGCAGCAGATCCCCTGCTTTAATTCTTTCAGTTCTTTTGGATTATATTGTGGAGAAAACTTCTGATGTTTTTACCTCTCTCAACCACTTCGTGTTACACTCTTCTTCCCTTTTTGTAAACAATGAGCTGCTCTCAGGCTCATTGCCTTGGTGTAGGCAATAGTGTTTAGCTGGCATTTATTAGGTAGGTTTTTTTTTTCCCTTTTAATTGATTTTTTTTTTTTTTGGTTACCTTGTATTTTTTTCTCAGTAATTACTGGGTTTCTACTTAAGATGGTGATTAAATCTTTCCTTTAAATTTTTATTTAAAAATTGAATTAATTTTAAAGAAAATATTTAATACAAGTAGGATGAAGGGGTTATCACAAAATTGAGTAATGTGATATGTATTGGAGGTTGGATGTGACCTTGGCCAAGAAAGTGGTGTGGAAATGAGTGAAATTTGAAATCTCTAGCATTTCTTGGGCATCTTGATGTTTTCTTCTTTTATCTGTGGTGCTGACTTGTCTAACAGGGGTTTACTGAGCACCTGCTTTGTGTAGAGGACTGTCCTGAGAATATGAGAAGTGTCGTGTTCTCTGCTTTGTAGTTTAGATTTGGAAGAGGATGCGTGTCTGTGTGGCAGTGGGGTGAGTGTACCCTGGTAACGTGCTGCTCAAGTGGCCAGCACGTCATCCTGACAGAAGCCAAGGTCATCTCTGGCTGGGGTCTTGAGGCCTTGACTCACACTCACGTTGTCCCCCAGGTGCCTGTCTCTTTTCCTAAATCCTCATCAGTTTTGCAGGGTGAAGGGGCTTTTGCCTGTAGGCATTTAACTGAGAGGGTCTTTGTCCAAAAGGAAAAGTGTCGCATTGGTGGTTCTCAGAACCATAGTTCTGGCCCCGGCACCCTTGTGCTTAATTGTTCCAAGTCTCAGTTTCTTCGTCTTTGTTGGCAGTGATAAAATCCAGTCTTCTTCCTGCTTCATAAGGCAGCACAGGTGGGATGTGCTTTTACTCTGTTATTATGATCAGTATTTGAAATATTGATGGTTAATGCTTTTGAGGGTATTTTTAGTTTTTTTCTCTTTTTTTTTCTAGGTCTTGATGCAGAACTTTATTATGTGAGGAATGACCTTATTAGTCACTACGCTCTGTCCTTTAACCTGTTAGTACCCAGCGAGACAAATTTCCTGCACTTCACTTGGCATGCAAAGTCCAAGGTAAGAGAGCGGTCCACCAAAGAGGGCAAGACAGGACCACCCAGGCCCAGAGGCTGAGGCAGAGGCTGGATCCGAGGGGTGGGCTGCCAGCTGCACAAGAGGGTCAGTGGGTGGTGGGCTGTAGCAGTACCTGGTTTTTTCAGATTGGTGTTTTAGATCTTGAGCCCATTCCTCTAGACTTTCAAATCCTTGAAAATGAAAAGAAAGCTAGTCATATATGTGACTAGCTTGTGACAGAACACTTACTTTCGGGCTTTTCAGACAAGGATGTAGCTCTAGCTTGAAGAGGGGACAGGTGGACCTGCTAATGACGGTGCTGTTATGATGCAGTGATATGAACGAGGGGTGGGGAATTGGTAAGATGGGTGGTTTAGACATGTTTGCGGTCTTGGATATAGTTCTCCCAGTTATGGAGAAGCAGTAAAAGTAAAGTACAGGAGATGTAAGCACTCATGTTGGCGCTGGCCAAGCTTCTTTAACTGTAACAAACTTCTTGCCTGGTTTACTTGTTGCTGAATTCTTCAGATTTCCTCTGTTTGGGCTCCTCTATCATGGTAAGTTTTCTCTTAAGTCAAAGAGTGAGAGGCTGAGTGTAGAGTCCACCTTCCCCGGTCAACTTCAGTTTCTTTTGTCAGACTCATGTATAAGCTTCTGAGTAGGATTTTATTTGGGAAATAAAAATAGTTTTTGCTATACTAAAATAAGAATACCTATTGTAGAGTTTATTTTTAAAAAATTATTATAAAGTGGTGTTTGTTCTTAAATAAGTCATTTAAATCTGACCCCTTTAATATAGATCTTTTTATCTTCTTAGAAAACAATAATGGTTATTGGGAAAGTTCAACTATTACAGAGTTGTTTTAAGAACTGTTAAGACTTTGTACATCTGAACCAAGAAGAATAATCATTGTTTATAATTTGGTATACTTGAAACTGTACTTCTTTTTACTTTTTAAACAAAAAGGGGATTATCTGATACATGTGTTGTACAGTATTTTTTCCCTACCTGATACCATGTCTTGGCAACTTTCCACTTTTCTAATTACAGATTTAACTCAGTCTCTTTAATGGCTTTATAATATGATATTGTATGGATGTATGATGTATGGTTATTTGTTAAGTGCTTCATTGACATATGGATTTTTAGTAACATTTCCCTTCCCTGTTACAAATAGTTTCATTCATTTGGCAGGCAAAATTTTATGGTAAAGGGATGGTAAGAATGATTGGTAGTCATCTTTTGTTGCTGTTCTAGCATTACTATTAATGAATATAGAATCATAGAAAAAGTATGTATGTGAATGTGTATGTGTGTATATAGGTATACGTGTGTGTACATATATTAAGAATATCTTAATTTGTTCAGAAATTTTTGTGTAATTTTGGCATTATTTCTGAATAGTACCTTGTGATCAGGAAGTGAAATGACTAGGTCAGAGAATGTTCGTGATTACAGTTTTGATTGCTACTGCCAAATTCTTTCTCCCATCCCTTTCCCGAGATGGTACCAATAAGCCAATATTCCTTACAAAGTAAATAAGGTGCTTATTTCAGTTCACTGCATAATGCTAAATATTTTAAGTATATTTGTTTGCCAATTAGGTAAGTAAAAATGATTATGTAAATATGCATGTATCCTCATTTTTGTATATGCTCACATGTACATTAGAGAAACGTACACATATAGACATACATGTATTAAAATACAGCTGCAGGAATGTTTTGATTAAAGTTAAATTAGCTTGGATCCTGGGTAAAGTGTATGTGCCTTGCTGTCTAGAATACCTCAAGTCCAACATTATTGCCTTGGGGTATCCAAATAGGGGATGTTCTTTTAGGAGTGGTTAGATCTCTTTAGGATTAAATCTGCAAAAACAAAGGAAGAAGATTCATGTGATCTAAGAACATTTAGTAGATGGTAACTTGGATATGCTGAAGTGCCAGCCTAAATGACATAGGTAATTCAGAAAAGGTTCACTTGAGACATTCTAATCTTAGGTCTGTTAGTTTGAATGAGTAGGTACCTGCACTCTTCAAGTAGACAAACCTAATGCATTTTTCAGTACTGTGTGACTTTATTATTACTTGGGTGACCTTATCATTATTTGGGGGAGTAACCTTTAATTTTGATATAATTTCAGACAGAGAAAAGTATAAAAGCAGTGCAAAGGATTCTCATTCATCTTTCACTCAGCTTCACAAATTGGTACTGGTTTGCCCCATTTATTTCGTGATTCGTTCTCTCGTGCTCCCTACTCTCATGCACACAGACTTTTTTCCTCTTGAACTGTGTGCCAGTGAATTGTGTGTTTCATGCCCTTTTACCCCTAAGTACAGCAGTGTGTATCATCTAAGGATAGGAGCATTCTTTATATAACCAAAGTACAGTGGTCAAAATCAGGAAACTGAACACTGACACAAGACTGTTATCTAATCTCCAGAACTCACACTTCACCAGTTAATCACAATCGTGTTTTTTGTGGCTTCTTTTTTCCCCCCTCCTATGGCTTTTCTTTGTGTTTCTTGACTTTGACATTTAGGAACACATAGGCCGGTGGGCTGTCTCCTGAGTTTGAGTTGCCTGAGGTTCCCTCATGATTGGATTCACGAATGTCTCCTTGGTGGTAACACCACAGCAGTGCTGTCCTCCACTGTGCACATGATTTCAACTTGTCCTTTTACTGTGGATGTTACCAGGATCACTCAGTTCTCCAGATTTCTCCACTGTAAGGTTCTCTCCTTTATAATGAACAAGTAATTGTGGGGAAATAATTTGGAATTAGGGCTCTCAGGTGGTGCCAGTGGTTAAAAAACTCACCTGCCAGTGCAGGAGACATGAGAGATGTGGATTTGATCCCCGGGTTGGGAAGATTCCCTGGAGGAGGGCATGGCGACCCACTCCAGTATTCTTGCCTGGAGAATCCCTGGGACAGAGGAGCCTGGTGGGCAATAGTCCATAGGGTTGTAAAGAGTCAGACACGACTGAAGCTGCTTAGCACGCACACACATGAACAATTTGAAATTATATATTAAAATTCTGTAACTCAACACCCTTTCAAACACTAGTTTTTGCACCTATGTTTAAAACTCGGTTTCACTTTTAGCCATTGTGATTGTTCCTCTCACTGAAAGAGGTCAGATCTGCACTGGGTAACCATTTGGTGGGAGTGTTGTAGAAGGAGTTTAAACATTTGTGGAATGGTGTTCTTGAATTTTAGGTTCCCTTGCACCTCTGAGATCCATTGTTTCAAGTAGAGAAGCTTTTTATATTCTCAAAAAAATTGATAGTCCTTTGTTACTTTTCCCATCTGTAATGTTGATGAATATAAAAACAAATAATACATAAATTTTAAAGTTGTGAAAAATCTAATGAAATAGTAGAAATTCTATTCTGAGTGAACTACTGACTTTGAACAGGATGTGATTGTTTTGGGGTCCACTTGGGAAAACAGGTTGCTGATATATATATATATATACACCATGAGAATATTTCCTGGGGAAGAGTACGGGTAGTGATTTAGGAATAAAAAGGCAATGTGGGATGTGGCAGTTAGAATTGAACAGAATTAAACCTCTTATTCATTTGTTTTAAAAATATACATACACTAATTTTTTTTAATTTTTTTATATTGGAGTGAGTTTCAGGGATCTGACTGCTTATGGATGCCTGAGGAGTTTTAGAAACCTGTAGACAAGGAGGAAATTGGAGTAGGGGAAAATAGAAGAAGGGGCTCAGATGAATGTATATGTTTGAATGGGAAGCAGTGTTGTTCTGGGTACATGTTGCGTGAAGAGGAGCTTTGGTATAGCTCTACTGAACTTCCACATTCTTCACATTATCTTGTAGAGCATAATTTCTAAGCTACATCTGTGGCAGGTGTTAAACACCATCCTTAGTGTACATTTGGGCTGCCCTTACTGATATGATGGTCTTTGTAAGTCAGAAGTTCCCTGACTTGTTGGAGGCCATCACCATTTATTTACATGTCAAGGCCAGAAGCCTAGATGGGATCCTAGACGCCTCCTACAACTTCCAAGTCCAGATGATCCAGATGATTCTCTCTTATTCTTATTCTCTCCTTATTCTTATCTCTCCTGAGATCTAATGCCGCCTCCTTAACTTAGGCGTTCATGTTTCTTAACTCGATTATGGAAAAGTAGCAGCCTTCTAACTGGTCTTCTGGCCTCTGGACTGACTTCTTGCTGCACCCCCTGCAAAGCTGCTCTAAGGCTCTCGGTTGCCACCAGAATAACATTCTGTTTCATCGGGAGCCTTCGTGATCTTATCCCTCGTTTTCTGCCCACCCTCCAGCTAATTGTTTAGTGTCTTTTTTTATTTCTTGAATGCCCTGTGTCTGTTACCGTGCTGCTGTTTGCTGTGCTAGAAATACCCTTTCCCCATTCTTTACTTCATTAGCTCTTGTTTATCTCATAAAACTTAGACCTGGTGTCACCTCTTTTTCAGCTGTGTCAGGTGCCCTTTTCTTTCACACCCTTATCATGCTCTTAATATTTTTGTAGTTGATCTCCTTCTCTCTCCCTCTGAGGTGCTGAGCACGTCAAGGGTAGGCACCTCTTTTCATCTTTCTCTGGGTCACTTGTGCCTGGTGTAGCACCTGGTACTTAGTTCCAGGTGCTCCATAGCTGACTATGGAAGAGAAGCACAGGGCACAGCTCAGCAAAGGGGCAACTTCTCAGCAGTTAGAGCTTTTCAGAGTTAGGATGTGCTGCTTTAGAGGCAGTGGATTCCTGTGTCTAGAAGTGTGAAAACATGGGTTGGGTATACTTGACAAACTATTTGGCAAACTAGTTGCACACCTGGGACTTTTCAGATATTTTACTGTGAATAAAGTTGTAAATTTGAAAAAAATGAATGTAACTCATAGTTTGAACATATAGCTAAGCTTATTTCACAGTTCATCTGTAGAAGGTATAAGAATTTAGAGGAAAGTACTAGTCATGTTATGTCTTAAAACGTTTTATAGTAAAAAAGCGAAGAAATGTGTGTATGTTAAATCTAATGTCAGGTTTGACCTCCATTGCAACTCCTAGTTCCAGTTTTAGGTCATAATTTCTTTTGTGATTTTAGCACAGTTGTTTAATTGAAGTTTGTCTATTTTAGAAGTTAATCTTTTGAGTATTTTGTTTATGCATATGATACAAAATGCAAAAGGCATAGGTGTATATAGTGAAAAATCAATCCCTTACCCTTTCTAGTACCATCCCCAAGCAATCTAGCTACCTAACTCCCCTTCCATTGGCAACCACTGTTACCTGATTCTGATCTCCTCTTCTAAAGATATGGATAAGCATATAGATATGTGTATGTGTGTGTGTATATATATGTATTTTTGAAATGATAGTCATGCACGGGGGCAGGAGAGACATGATGAAGAGTTCTTCATCTGATCTTGTTAGCTCTGGGATGCAGTTAGGAACTTTCAGAAGGAGGGTCATGGCTCCTTGGCTCCAACTTTTTGCAATTATTGCTTTTTAAGAATTACCAGAAGATGAGTTACTTGTTTCCAAAGATCTTCAGTCTTCTTGGTATGTCACTTCATTGTTGATGTTTTAACATTATCAAAGCTTCTGAGAATAGTGTTCTGCCGTGACTGTGTTTTATCTTGCCAAACAGGTTGTGGTCTTCTCAGAGACTGGAGCTATGTCTTGACATTGTATCACAGTGCCTTAGGGAGTGGTTGGTAAATATAATGGGTTAATTGCATTTCCAGATGGGGTAAGAACTCTGGTGTTGCTTTTCTTTCACAGTCCCCTTACTGGTGGTTTTAACAGATAGTAAGTTTCTTTTGCATTCCAGAACATTCTCCAGTATCCAGGAAAAAACTTGCAATTGCATCTGTTAAGTGTCAGTAGATATTTTAGATATCTGAAAGGCAAAAATATACCAAGAGGTAGCAGAATACTTACCCCATTCAGTCCCATCCTATGAGCTGTTCTCTGGTTTCAGGAATTCATCATTGTCAGGAGGGTCTGCAGGGAACTTGTCCAGAGTTCCTACAGCAGCCCTGGGGGCCAGTCTGCTGTATCCCCTGCAGAGTGGGGTTTCTGTGAGAAAGGCAGCACGTCTGATAATGTTAGAGAAATTGAAAGGCCGTTGGGCTTCAGGCAAAGTGTACTCACTTTCAATCTGTCCTGGGTTCCAAGAGGAAGTGGCTTTACTCAGCAGCTGCCTATTTGTACTTACCACTTGTTTCCAAGTAAGGGAAGATTACCAAAAATGTTTATTTCTTAGCTTATTCAAATATTTATATTTTTTTCTCATTTCTTTTCTGAAGTATTTTGGCTCATTCTTTGTTCTGATAAACAACTGATTTTCAGATTTTCTTTGTTCCAGTAGATTATAAATGTTAGCTTTAGAGCAGATCTGTTTCTTCAAAGGGTTATTGGCCAGTGAGAGTCCATATAAATCGATGGCATACCAAAATAGAAAAAAACTGCCCTTTAATAATAAATAGTTTCTAACCCCAGAAACTGCAATTTAAAATTTTATATTCTGAAGATTCCTGAGGGAGAAGAGAACTGCCTTGGAATGCCTTTCATGTTTAGGCAGTCCCTCAAAAAGGGAGGCAACAGAGGGCAGGCATCATGCTTTCACACTTTTTTAGTGTTCCAGGCTGCTGCTGGCCAAAGGGTTGGGCTTCTCAGAAATCCTGCTCAACCCCTTCACCACTTCTCCGCATGCCTCTGATGCTGCCCAGCTCCATTCACAAGCCCACTTCTCTGCCTTCTGCCCTCACCCCTCCCACACTGAGGCTCTCCAGTGCTGGTCTGGCCCCTGCCCTCAGCACTGCAGTAGGGGCCTTTAACCTTGTTTGCAGCTCGCTCTGTCTACTGCCCCAGGGCTTCTGGTTCCTGGCTGGCTGTGCCTCTGCTTGCAGTTATTGAGACCTAGAGGAAAGGAGACAGCAAGTATGGGGAAGCATAGTAAATTTGGTTTTGAATCTGCTATGTTTGAGAGCTGTATGATTATTAGGCACATATGTCTAGTAAGTTATTGGGCATATGGGAGAGAAGGAAGATGTAGGAGAGTGAGAGAGACGAGTTGATGATACAGGATCCCATTAGTGGTCTAGCGGGCTAAGGCTAGTGTGCTGAGAGAGAAGGGTTTATCATTTGGAGAGGAGAATAAATCTCTCCTTGGGAGTGGAGTACGAAGGAAGAGTGCTCTAACAGATCTGCCTGGAAAGTGAAAAGTGAAGTTGCTCAGTTGTGTCCGACTCTTTTTGACCCCATGGACTGTGGCCTACCAGGCTCCTCCGTCCATGGGATTTTCCAGGCAAGAATCCTGGAGTGTGTTGCCATTTCCTTCTCCAGGAAATCCTCCTGACCCAGGGATTGAACCTGGGTCTCCCACATTGTAGGCAGACGCTTTACCATCTGAGCCACCAAATCTGCCTGGAGCTGAAAAGAAAGGGGGGGTGGGTTCTTGTGTGCCAGGTGAAGGGGACAGGGGCATTGTCTGAGAGGAGGAAAGTGGGGCAGGTAGCAGGTGGCGAAGCCGTGAATCCCGTGAAGTTTGGAGTGAGAAGACTAGGGAGAGGGGCTGAGTAGGGAAGGGACTGCTGAGCAGGATTAACGGCCTCCCCTGAACATGGGGATCATCTTTGCGTAAGAGCAACTTTCTCTTCTGGTCTGTGGTTTCCCCCAGCTGTGCTGGGCAGCAGGAGTGGCATGAGAGGTGGTCAGCGTTCTGATGGCTGAAAGACTGTGTTGGTAGCCAGTGTTCTTTGGGGTAGTCCATGGGAAAGTGAAACCAGGTCACTGGATGGATAGGCTGGAGAGAATGGAAATAGCGTTATTGGCCATTATACCCCAGCTATGAGCACAGCCCTTGGTTTACAAATGTGCTTCGTAAATATTGGTTGAATCAGAGTGTTGTAAACAAAGGACTGGTTTTGTAGGAATCAGAGGTTGTGATGGGATCTTGGATAGAGTGGGATTTTTACATTTGTTTTGGTTATGGAGTAATTCTTCAGTACATAGGAATGCTGAATATCAATATCAAAGCCACCAGGAAGATGGCAGGAGACAAAGTGAGCCAAGCACAACGGGCTCTGTAAAGTCCTGTGTGACATTGATGATGATGGCGTGAGAAAAAGCCATTTTGAGTAGAAGCTATGAGCTTCAGAGTATAGGGGCTTTTGCATGAGGAAGGGAAGTAGATAAAGGACCTGATGATCCTGAAGGAATGCTGACTCTGCTGTCTAGGCCCTGAGGGTTGAGGGTTACGGGGACCACATGATAGGAAAGCCAGGCTGGAGGAGAAGGCAGGGAAGACACTTGTGAAGAGGCCGACAGTGTGAGTCTATTTAGTCTAGTGGGGTTCCCAAGATAGGGGACAATACAGAGGGCTGCAGGATTGCTCTTGGCAGGGCACAGGAAGGCTTGTGTCAGAATCTTGGAGGTCAGGAGCAGGCTGGCCGATACGGGGAAGTGCAGTGGGGCATAGTGTGGCCACTCTGGAATGACTGTTGATGCTACTGGGGTCTGTGTTTATCAGAGAGGATCTGTACTGGACTAACAGTTAAGTATGTCGTTTAATTATTTTATTTGATCCTCAGCAGCAGCAGCATTTTATAAAAACTGAAACTCAGGAAAAGTTAGTATTTTATCTGATGGTCACACAGTCTCATGGTTCCAATCCAGTTCTTGCTGACTGTGCTGAATTTTTTTTTCAGGCAGTTGCCTTTCATGTATTGCTTTGTTTAGAGATAGCATGGATATAGGAATATAGTCAATGCATTTTCTTAAAATTAGTAAATATTGCTGGAAAGCCTGCTCTTTCTTGGCCCATACTTGCTGGGCTTTGGCTCTCTCACACCCCCTGGTGGCAGTGACTAAGTATTGCAGCATGCTAAGGTGAGAGGGAACGCTTCTAGCCAAGGAACCACCGAGTCACTCATGTGCATTAGCGAGAACATTTCCTTTGTTATGAACGTGGCACTTAACAAATACAGCTTTTAACAGTTGTTTGTATGTCTGTCTTGACTGTAAAGCAGTGCTTTAATGCTTGCATATCCCTATAGCGTTCTGGGTACACCTGAATGGCCCAGTACCCTGATGCTGGGAAAGAAGCCAGGAGGGGAAGGGGACCACAGAGGACAAGATGGTTGGGTGGCATCACTGACTCGATGGGCATGAGTTTGAGCAGGCTCTGGGAGATGGTGAAGGACAGGGAAGCCTGGCGTGCTGCAGTCCACGGGGTCGCAGAGAGTTGGACGTGACTGAGCGGCTGAGCCACAGCAGCAGTAGTGTTGGGGAACTTTCCAGTAAAGTGTGAAAAGGGAAAGCGAGAGAGGGGGTTGTAGTCACTGGATTGATCCCTTCTTGTCAGTGGGTAGACACCGCCTGACTCAGTCAGCGCCCAGGTGTCCGTCGTTTTACAAGCTGGGAGGTTACTCTTTCCCTGTTTTCTTTCATCTTTGTTACGTCCTGTTTTGTTGATTGTTTTCATTAGCGTCTACCACATTTGAGTGTCTCCCATTGAAAAAAGAAGAAAGAGAGGCTTTGAAGTCTATTCTACCATTACCTAATTCCATTCTTTCTAGTTAAGTTTCTTGAAGAATGGTTTCTTGAACCTCTTTCTAACTGTTCCTAACCCTCTGCGCTTTGGCTTCTGCCAGTCCCAGCCTTCACCGGAAGGCCTTGTGACCACTGAATGGGAGAGGGGTGCCCTTCTCATTGAGTCCCAAGGACAGGACAAAGAGTATCAGGAAATATAAGGCCTCATGGAGGGTCTTGAAGATAGCATCCATTCTCAATTTCAGCTGTTGCTTTGCAGTTTGAGCTGTTTCTTTCATGAACATCTTGCTAGCAAAAGGGGTGTCTTTGATGTTTGATATTGATTGATGCTGATTGGTTCTATTAAGCCACCTATACAGGTCAGGTATTGATAGAGAATATTAGTGTTCCAGGGACATTTTTCTAGTCATCTCTCTTCCTTTCTGGATTCTGAATCACTTGAGATCCAGAGGTTAGATGGACATCCAAACATTAACTCTATTAGTGGTGAAAGCCGGACCAGAGAATGTAGCATAGATATTTTATGAGAAATTTGTACTTTGGAATCTGCTTATGAAGTGAGTGGATCTGTAGATCAGACCTTCCTCTGCCAGTCACATACAGGCCCTCAGAGCTTGGCTTTTTTGCTGGTGAGTAGTCATGGTTTGTAAGTCATATACCTCAGCTCCGTGGCTCTGCATGTCTGTCTGCCTCTAGGGCTTCTCTGTCATGGCTCTGAGCCTCAGCAGAATCTCTGAATCCAGGATGGCAGGCTGTCTAGGAGAGTGGTGGTACTGTTCTGGGCATGAAATAGGGGGTGGCTTACTGGACTGAATTTTCAGTTTTCCAATAGAAGATTCCCAGGAACAAATGAACAAGCGTAACGGAACAGACACAGTCATCCATATAGAGAACAAGCAGGTGCTTACCAGAGGAGGGGTGGGGGAGAGGTCGGTGAGGGGTATTAAGAGGCGCAAACTTCCAGTCGCGAAATTAAAGTCAAGGGTATGAACCTTATAGGGTGGAGGGTAGAGTCAATCACTAAGTAATACTGTCTTTGTGGTGACGCGTCATAACTGCTTATTGCGGTGGTCATTTTGAAACGTATAGGGGAAAAATCACTGTTGTATAACAGGAACTAACATAGTGTTGTAGGTCCGTTATACTTCAAAAACAAACAGATGTACAAACAAACTCACAGAAAAAGAGATCAGATCAGATTTGGTTACCAGAGGCGGGGGACAGGAGGGGAACTGGATGAAAACAATGAAAAGGTACTGCAGGCTTCCAGGTATAAGATAGGGATGTAATGTACAGCCTGATAAATATAATCAGCTGCTGTGTGCTGTGTGTGAATGCTGTTCAGAGAGTAAATCCTGAGTTCTCATCACAAGGAAAGATTTTCTTCTATTTCTTTAATTTTGATTCTATATGAGATGATAGATGTTCACTAAACCTATTGTGATAAGCATTTCATCGTGTATGTAAGTCAAGTCATTATGCTGAAACCATTTTATACAGTGATATATGTCAATTATATCTCAATAAAACTGGAAGAAATAAATAAAACACACCCCCAAGGCAGTAATCTAATGAGTTATGCAAGACGCAGCACAGTTTGGTGGAGAAATGCCTTCGATTCATCTGATCTGGATTCTCACTCTGGCTACTTTGTGTATATTAAACTTCCCTGGCTTGGTGTCTTTGACTGTTAAAGGAACATTCCTAAGACTGTTTCTGACAATTTGGACTTTTAAAAATATAGATTATTTGTTAATGACCAAAATCAGTGTGGTCAAACTATACTAAGCCCTGTCTGTTATCACAGGTCCTGTTTGTTTATTTCTCTGTATTATAGGTTGAATATAAGCTGGGATTCCAAGTAGACAATTTTGTGGCTATGGACATGCCCCAGGTCAACATTTCTGCTCAGGGGGAAGTTCCACGCACTTTATCAGGTGAGTCTCAGTGACAGAGTTTAACATGCTGTTTTTAACTGTATTCCCTATACCTGGAGAAGGGTGTGGCAACCCACTGCAGCATTCTTGCTTGGAGAATGTCACGAACAGAGGAGCCTAGTGGGCTACAGTCCATGGGGTCGCACAAGAGTTGGATACGACTGAAGCAACCTAGCACATCCGCACACACCCATACCTTTAAAGAACATAGGTGTAAGATGCGTAAGTTCTTTAGCAAGTGATTTTTGTGAATAAGGATTATTTGGACTTTTTAAACAGTTTCTTCTTTTCCATCCCCTCTGGATCACGTGCACTCAGCTCTCCTTTGTCTCCTTTTACGCACTGTTGGCCCTGGCCCGAGTCCCTTTGTCTGATACTGTTTTTCCTCCATTAGTTCCCACACTGCAGCCTGGATATCACTTCCTCAGTGCCCCGCCCTCATCTGTTGAGTACCTTCCAGATTCTCCCGCTGGTGTGCTGTGTTTAGTATCTGCCCCTGCCTGTCTGTCTAGCCTGTTGCTGGATCTGCCCCAGTGCTCCAGCAATGCCAGGCTGCATGCGACTCTCAGAGACAAGCCTTTGCCCATGCTGATCTCTGTGTTTGGAACCATCTTTTCATCTTTTTTGCATCTGAATTTTTGTTCATATTAAATATTCTGCAAGACTCAAAGCCTTTACTCTTTTTTTTTCTGCTTCCTCTCCCTCCATTTGTTAACTCTTTCTATTCTTCCTGCCCTGTAAGATCTTTTATTTAACTGTTTAAAATTGATCTCATTATTTTTTAATTCTTTGTCCTTGTCTGTGCCTGCTAGTCTGTGCCCACCTGAGGGCAGGAGTTGTCTGTTTCAGCTGTCTGCCCTTGGTGCCTAGCGTAACATCTGAACAGGATAGGCTCTCAGGACACATCTGAGTAAATGATGTGTATCATGTTTATACCAGTTTGTTTTGAGCCAGTCTTTTGAGAAGGGCTTTTGAAAATGTGAGATTTAAAGAAAATGAAAAGTTTTAAAACTTGAAAGTATAAGCTCCAGTGTTAGGAAACTTTCTTACTCACTGTTACTAGTAGCATACATTAATCTAAGCTTTAAGAAAATATGAGAAGGCTGATTAATTTTTATGGACTAGTAAAGAAATTCAGAAATTCCCATTTTGTTCATATGCTGATAGAGATGGTAGAATGGTACATTCTAAATTTGTAGAAAGAGTCTTAAACTGAAAGATTGAAAAAAAAATGCACCAAAGTCTGTTATCCCATTGCTGCGGTAATTGATTAAAACAGTTTCTGCTTAGAAAGGTGTTTTTTTTTTTTTTAATGCATAGGTGTGAATTTATCAGTTTCATTTACAGCTTTATATTTAATCTCTTCCTTAACAACAATACATAATTCCATTTTGGTGGTGAAATTGTCTTTCCTTTTTATCAAGTAATTTTTGTTGTTACTGTTGTTGATTGTGACTGGTAAGATAGTGGAGTTTGCCTTATGATTTTGTATCTTTACTATATGGTAATAAGAGAATTTAGGAGACAAATGGTGTATTAAAAATTATGAGCAAATTTGAAAATAATTCTCTTCCTTTGCCTTGATTTGTTCTTTAATGCTAACTTTTATAGTACTTTATATTTAAAGCTGTGTAGTCTAAAGATAAATTCTTTGAAAGTTTTTGCTTAGTATTTTATGTAAATGTATTGTTTTTTAGTTTTATTGCAGCAGAAATAAATTCTAAATTATGGGATATTAATGTTGATTTTTAGAAAATTTAAATATTTTTTCTTATTTATTTATTTTTTAACAGTGTTTCGGGTCGAGCTTTCCTGTACTGGCAAAGTAGATTCTGAGGTTATGATACTCATGCAGCTCAACTTGACAGTAAATTCTTCAAAAAACTTCACAGTCTTAAATTTTAAACGAAGGAAAATGTGCTATAAAAGTAAGAAATTTATTTAGTAAAGTATGTATTTTATATAGATGTGAGAAGATAAAAAACAGATTCTGTCATCTTTTTACAGATTCGTGTTCCAATCTGGACTATAGTTGCAAGTAAGAAAAGAGAGCACTAACTGATGAAATTCTGAAATAATCACCATGATAGCTTCTAGCTGGGAATCTCATTTAGGCCCCACTCAGTCCCTGCTTTCTCAAAATTTTTGTCAGAATTGGTAAGAATTTTTTAGGAATGTGAAATAGCACTAATGGCCAAAGAGGTAAAGAAATCACAGACTTTAGATAGGGGCCCCTGAGTAACGGGGTGTTAACTATGTTTCCTTTGTGAATTACTTTTATATAGAAACATTGCCCTGAGCCCAGAAAAATGTGTTAGAATTATAACTCTACCCTTGGTGGAGTATTGGAATAGGTTTCCTTTTATTAACCTAAGTTTCAGGTGTTTTTTTTTTTTTTCCCATCTATAAAATGGCATAATAACCTGTTTCAAGAGGTAGGTAGGTTGATTTTAGAGTAATCTACTATCATGAAAATTAAAGTAATATATGTGGATACTTAATAATTGTTGGTAGTTTTTGGCTTCGAATAATCTGTTACTCAAGAAATTGCAACAGATATGAAAGAGCTTCAGCATACGAGTTCATAGAGCAAGAATTTTAGAATTCTCCTTAAAGGTTATCTAATCCAACCCACTCACTTTAAGTTCCATAGAGATTAAAGTGTCCTGAATTTACCCATCACAGTGGTGGAGCTGGTTAGTATGTAAGGTAGAAAAAAAAATACTAAAGAAAACTTGCTGAGTTTGGGTTTTGGTGAGTGACAACCATGTTCCAAGTGCTTTACAAACACATTAAACCCATTTAATGCTTACATCAGCCTGAGGCAGAAGCTTCTCTCATTAGCTGCAGTTTCTGAGGAGGACGCTGAGGCTCAGAGAGTCCGACTGACTTGCCAAGGCCAGATAACTAAGTGGTGGAGCTGTGTTGCAAACCTGCGCTTTTGCTTCATTGTCAAACTGTCTCAACACATTTCCTGGTCAGAGTTAGTGCTGAGTGTTATGAGAACACCTGAGGCCAGCAGGTGTTCATTAGCCAGAGTTAAAATGGCTAATGTCCAGATATGTGCCAGCAAAAAAGTGGTAGTTCATTAGAATGGGCATTTTTTTTTTTTAGCTCTCATTTAATCTTTTAATTAAGAGTAAACAATTGTGCTCTCTATATATTTTCCCCAATTTTATTGAGATATAATTGACATATATCTCTGTATAAGTTTAAGGTGACAGCATAATGGTTTAATTTTCATACATTGTGAAATGATTATCACAATAAGTTTACTTAGCTAAACCCATCATTTCATGTGGGCTTCCCCAATGGCTCAGATGGTAAAGAATCTGCCTGCAATACAGGAGACCCAGGTTCGATCCCTGGGTTGGGAAGATCCCCGGAGAAGGAAATGGCAACCCACTCCAGTATCCTTGCTTGGAAAATCCCATGGACGGAGGAACCTGGCAGGAGTGACTTCACTTCATCATTTCATGTAGTAACAATAGAAAGAGAAAGCAAAAAAAGAAAAAAATGTTTTCTGTGTGATGAGAATTTAGTAAATTAGGATTTACTCTCTCAACGACTCTCACATAATCATACAGTTAATAGTGTTGAATAACACGTAATGTATGCCATGCGTACTTTATATCTGTAGTGATTATCTTGTAACTGCAAGTTTGTACCGTTTGACTTAGGTCCTCGTCTTTCCTCACACCCCGCCTCTGATAGTATCAAATCTAATCTCTTCTCTTATGATTAAAAAAAATTTAATTCTTGGATTCTGAAAATATAGGTGAGATCATGGAGTATCTCATAGTCTTTTCTCTGTCTGACTTATTTCACTTAGCATAAGGCCCTCAAAGTCTACCTGTGTTGTCACAAATGGTAGGATTTTCTTATTTTTTTGGTTGTGTGTGTGTGTATTTTCACCACTTCTTTATCCAGAATAGACATTTTTGTAATGAAAAGTTAGCCCCATTTTAGCTTTGGTGTTTTGGTACATTTGTCAGTTCTTGCGTATCCAGTTACACACTTACTTTCATGTAAGTTTAAAGCCAAAGTGGACTTTAGATGCAGAGTGCAGAACAGGTGGTTCCTAGTCCCTAGGGAGGTGGCGCTGCCTGTACATAGGCGCTACAGCTGTTGGTGCTTAAAGGCAGAGTGGTGGCCAAGTGTGATAGAGTCTGTGGAGCACACCAGTGCTAGTACCCGCTGAGGTTTAATGCTCAGCTGATATTCAGAATGACCTCATACCCTCTCCATTGTCTTTATTATGTACATGTAAACTAACCGTTGATGTAGTTTTCTATTCTGTTTTAGACTTAAACTTAATATTGAACCAGTCTTTTTGTTTGGTGGTTGTACTTCTGGCCACCCTAATCTTCCAGTTCACATTCATGATTCTTACTTTAGTATGTGATCTTAATATATTTATTTGTACGGTTTTCAAACTTAGTACTGTTTGAAAAGTGTCTGCAACAGAAAACATGCGTGTACTGTATTGAGTGTTAATTGGTGGTACTGGCAAGAAAAGTTTCCTTTATCATACTAGGATGGAAACTATTGTTCAGACAAGTTTCATTACTCTGAAACTGCTCGGTGCCTTTCCACTCTGCTAATGTGCACTGTTAGCCTCCACAAAGGTTATATAGTATGTAGGTTTTCCCAGACTTCTTGACCACAGAAACCCTTTTTCAATGAGTAACTATAATTGGCTAATATAGACATAGACTGTTGATTAATGAATATAGTGATGATTATCAGAATAGTAATGTAGCATTTATCATTTTGCAACAAATACATTGTTACTTAGTTCAGGCAGTGTTATTTTAGAATATAAAACTGTTAGAAAAAATTCAGAAAATTTAATTACAATATATAAGGATTTTCATGGAAAATAATTTCTAAAGCATCTTTTATCTCCTTTTAAATTCAGAACTTGAAGAAGTAAAAACTTCAGCCTTGGACAAAAACACTAGCAGAACTATTTGTAAGTGTTACTGTATTGTCTTTTTCCATCATTAGGGATGAAAAATAATTGACTGCAAATAGACTTTATTTCATGAAACCTGGAGGTTTTGTGGTTTCCAGTTTGCCAAGAGATTTAAGTGATGCCATGCTACTTATTTAACTGACGTTTTATGGAATGGTATATTTAGATGGAACTTTGGATATTGAAAATTTTGTAAAGTAAAATTCTAAAAAACTTTTATAAGCAAGAATTTATATCATCATTTCAAGTGGCCATAATTAAAGTATGAATGTGAAATATGTGTAAGATCTTCATCTGTTTAACAGAAAGTTAGAAAATCTAATTCATGGCCTGGATGCAGCTCTCGGCTAGTTCCATCCGGGTGAAAATACAAGCTGAAAGATCCACATTGTTTAAACCTACAGAGCAAAAACTCAACATAGGTTTTTATTTTTTGGTAATGTTTCTGTAAGATTGTATAATTTAGACTTCTTTTTCCTTTTCTGATATGGATGCATCGTTAAGTCTTACTCTTCCTGAAGCCGTTTTAATAGCAGCATCTTAAAATGTTATTAGATTCTCTTTAAGGAAGTAAACTAAAAAAAATTAGGGAAGAGAAATTAAAAAATAGAGAAGTCAAGGGAATGTTTTGATAAACCCCCGTGTGACCATCACCTTCCTTAGTCATCGTCAACATTTACCAGTCCTGTACCGTTGATTCCTTCCTCTTTCAGACAGGTAGGCAGGTAGGGAAGGGTAGCATTGTTTAAAACACATAATAGGCATCATGCCATTTCACCTGTAATGTTTGAGTGTAAAGACTTTTTAAACGCCATTAGTAAACAAGCCACAATCATCCAACACCTCTTTACTTGTATTTATCACATGTAACAAAACTAACTCCTTAATGTCTTCTAAGAGCAAATCCATGTTCCCATTAACCTGATCGTCTCAAAGCTGTATGTGTCTAGTTTCTTCCCTGAATCAGGATCCAAATGAAGCCTACTTACACTGTATGTGGTTGACATGTTATATATTAATCAGAAACCACCGCTTTCCCTTCACTGTCATTTATTTGTTGAAGAAATTGACTCATTTGTCTCATAGAATTTCCACATCTGCATTTCAGTGGTGCCATTTAACATGTTTTTCTCTCTTCTAAACTGGTAGTTAGATTTTGTACTTGGTTAAATTGCTTAGTTCTGCGTATTTCAAAGTATACTGTTTTTAAAGAGAAAATAATATGAGATTTATCTGCCTTTTAAAAATATTTCATTTGGATTTGTCTTTGAGAAGAAATTAAACTATTTTTTAAAATATCACTGCTCCCCAAGCTTACTTACAAAATTCTGGTGATTTTATCCATCCTTTTTATGCTTAGGATTATTATTTCTGACAAGGAGAATAGAGTGTTGTATATCCTTGGTCTTTTCCTTGCTCCCTCTCTCCTCCCTTCCCTTTCCTTGTTTTCATCTACCTAACATTTACCAAGACACTATGACACGCCAGGTGGTAAGATTGAGGCAGAAGATTAAACCATGAACAGAACAGACTTTGTTAGCCCCCTGGGGCTTCTAATGCACCAGAGGAAATGGATAGGCAATAAGCAGTGATAACAGTGCCCTGGGGCAAGCTGTGGCATGGCAAGCACAAGGTGCTTTGGGACCCTGAGGAGAAGGGTATGTAGCCTCCTGTGAGGAAATGCGAGGCAGCTTCCTGAGGGAAAGTGGCATCTCATCCGAGACCTGAAGGGTGACCAGGTGGTAGCAGGTGACATGTCAATGAGGGAATGGGATCAGTGCATACACTAGTCTGGAATTAAAGGTAATCAGGCAGGGAGCATTTGGGCATGTGCCCAGCAGAGTAGTGTCCTCTCCTCTGCCCTGGAATGTGCTGAGATGGATGCTGCCAACATCAACCTTTGGGACCTTCCTTTCCCAGCCCTTCAGGATTGAATGGCCTATGGCATTCTTAAGGAAAGTCCTGCTTTCATTCAGGCTGCAGGTCAAGTATAGCTGTTCTAGAAGCCATTTGGTTTCTCTGCATCAATCTGTGCTGGTTTATTATTTGTTGATTCAAAGTTTAAATTTTAGAAAGCAATCTTAAAATAAGTTTTGGAAAGCTATCGCTTTTATATCTTTTGTCCTGACGTATTCCCATCACTCTGCATTTGTGTATCTGTCAGTTTGACATCTCCACATAGACGTGTACAGGTGCTCTTGGACAAAACAAAACTCTTAATTCCCTTTCCCCAGCCTTCTTCTTTTTCCTTTTTATAAAGGTGCCTTATCCTCCTAATTCTTTTAAGCCAAAGCTTTGATTCCTCTTTTTCTTTCTATCCTGGCATAATCCCTTTAGCAAACTCTGTTGACTGCTTCCCAATCCATGAACTTCTTACCTTCCCCGTAACATCCTTGTGCAAGCCCTGGCTGCTGCTTTCTTGGCGTGTTCTTGCTTCTGCTCTTGCTCCTCCCCACAGTTTTCTTTATATGGCATGCACAGTCATCTTTGTTTCTGTTTTTCAAGTATCATTACGTGTGTCATTCCTTTGCTTGAAGGCTTGCAGTGACTTCCCGTATCATTTAGGGTAAAACTCAGATTCTTCAGTAGAATGCTGATGTGAGTGCTCATTAATCTTCAGTTACACCGGTTCCAGTTACATCGTTTCTGTTTCTGCCTCTCTGTCTTCGATTCTGCTTGCTCTTATCATGCGGATCTTTGTTTCTGTGTCTTTCTCTGTTGCTGCTCTGTGTATGTGTGCACATGTATCTCTGTGTCTTTAAACTATGTCCCCTGTTGCTGAGGCTTTCTTTTTAAATAACATTAAGATGAATATTATTTCATGAGTAGAGTCTTGTTTTCCTGCTTTTATTTTTAAAAACAGATAAGCAAAATAATTTCTTTTAATTCTCAGGAGAAAAAGATGAAAGAAGTTTGTTTTACCTTGTGGGTTGCTCTGCTGTATATTCCTCCCCCTTTGAGGAGTGGTGATTGGCAAAATAGATGTCTCATCTCTCACACCAGATGCCACTGTTGAGGAAGGGTCTGTAGAGCTTGCTGTCCAGTATGGTAATTACTAGCCATGTGTGACTATTTAAATTAATGAAAATGAAACAGAATTAAAACTTCAGTTCTTTCATTGTACTAGCTACGTTTCAAGTGCTTAATAGCCTCAGGTGGCCAGTGGCTGCCATACTGCATGGCATGCTACAGAGCATTTCCCTGTTGGACAGCATGACTATAGATAGATGGTTTATTATGTATATGTCACTTGTGAATTGTACTAATTAACCAAAAGTTCTATTTTGAAACCCTTTTTTAAACTACAACAAAAACACTTTTTAAATTGTATGAATTTATGGCAACACACTATTGATAACTGATCTTATCAAAAAATGGACATGTGAAATGAAGATCTCTTTTACAAAGAACAGGATACTCATTGTGTATATTGGGTTACAAAGCAATTGATGACATTTGTTTCAAAAGCTTAATGTGCTATTCATTTTTATTTCAGATGATCCTGTACATGCAGCTCCAACCACTTCTACGCGTGTGTTTTATATCAGTGTAGGGGTTTGCTGTGCAGTAATATTTCTTGTAGCAATAATATTAGCTGTTTTGCACCTTCATAGTATGAAAAGGATTGAACTGGATGACAGGTATCGTACATATTTGGGGAAAGGAAAAAAATAAAAGCAGTTATTTGAATATACATGGGAGCCTACCCACACCCATGCTCAGCGGTGCACAGTGGGGCAGGGGAAGAAGGGAGGGTGATTAAGCCCTGGCCAAAAAAAAAAAAAAATCGGAGAAGGCAATGGCAAGCCACTCCAGTACTCTTGCCTAGAAAATCCCATGGATGGAGGAGCCTGGTAGGCTGCAGTCTGTGGGGTCGCTAAGAATCAGACACGACTGAGCAATTTCACTTTCACTTTTCACTTTCACACATTGGAGAAGGAAATGGCAACCCACTCCGGTGTTCTTGCCTGGAGAATCCCAGGGACGGGGGAGCCTGGTGGGCTTCCGTCTATGGGGTCACACAGAGTCGGACACGACTGAAGTGACTTCGCAGCAGCAGCAAAGGAAAAATACTGTCTTTGTGTTTCTCTGTAGTTTTATTTTAAAAAATTTGTAAAGTCAGAAATTACAGTTTATTATTTGGTGAAAAAGTAGAGATCAGTTTTTTTTCTATCCCCTTTGACATGACTGTCTTCTAGACTTCTAGGGCCTTTTTGAAATAGCCCTGCTTTTTCCTCCTCACTCGTCCCTCCATCATTATCCGTCCATTCGTCCATTCATCCAACCAGTTTATTAACATTTATTGAGAACTTGCTATGATTTAAATCATTAGTTCTCAACCTGGTTGCCTATTAGAGTCATGGGTAAATTTTTAAAATATATCAACACCCCTTCCAAAAATTTTGATGTTATTGATCTAGGGTGGTGTTTGGGCATTCAGTATTTTTTTTTTCTTTTTAATTAAAGCTTCCCTGGTGACTCTAATATGTAGCCTTTGAGATACACTGTGATACATATTATGCTAAGTGCTAGGAATAAAAAATAATGATATACTATCATGGCTTCAAGTATTTAATCTTTGACATTAACCATATTTATAAAAGTTTATGAATTTGATGATACGTATTATAGTGTGGGAATATAGCAGCTTGTCCCAGCCTGGGTGAGTCAGGGTGACTAGAAGTACGTTGTAGACAGGATAGGGTGAGAGTTGCAGAGGAAATGATAGATGAGTTTATTTTCCTAGTCCACAGTTCTCGTTTCCCTCCTTAGTGATTCCCACTTGCTGACTGAAGACATTCTCAGCTTCGTGACTTGGCTTTCAAGGTGTCCTCCTTTAAAGTGTGGAGATATGCACCCCTTCCTCTTCGAACTTGCCTCTTACGCTCAAGTCGAATAATTACTTGTTCCTAACCTTTGCTCTACTCTTTGCCCTCAAGGACTTCTGTTCATGCCTTCTTTTGTTCCCTATATTTGCCATGGATTCAAACCCTCTCCATTCTTCACATCTCAACTCCATTGCCATCTCTTTCGTGAACTCTTTTTTAAGCCCCCCAGCCATCAATTTCTCCCTCCTCTTTTTGTCTCTCTCTCCTTCCCTGTTTCTCTTTTTCTCTCTGTTTGGTAGCAATTACTGTACCTTTTCCTTATGTACTTGTCTTTCCTGCTTGAATGTAAGCTTTTTCCAGTTAGGAAGCATTGCATCTTACTGCTGACTCCCCGGTCCTGTGTGGTGTCATACATACAGTGGGTAAGCGTATGTCCGGCGGAAGCAGCACAAGGGAGTGGGGAAGGCTGGTTGCATTAATTCCTGCCCCTCAGTACTCTCTGTCCCCTCTGTTACTCTTTTTTTTTTATCTGAGCAGAGAAAGAAGAGAAGGGAGGTCAGAGTAAGAGAAAAAACACATGGGTGAGGTTTTTCAGAATATGTTTTGTGTGTATGATTGTGTTCATTAGATTTGGGTTTTGTAGAGAAAGAGCTAAGTAGGTCGTGAGGTAACAGGAACATTTTGATGGGACTCTCGAGAGAGGATATGGCAGAGTTAAAGGTCACTGGGAGGCATAGCATTTCAGAGTTAGTCCTGATAAACACATTCTTCTTGAGGGTTTGCTTGTGTGTGAGGGCTCTGAACCATGTACAACCAGGTCAGAGTTGTACAAAAACTTAAGAATCTGTGGGGCTTATACCTTTGCTGCTGAAATAATTCATTACCACACATTAATTGGTGTTCCAGTTCTCTCTAGTTTTTTGACAAATATTTCCAGACGATGCCTGATGAGAAGTATCTTTCTTTTTTTTTTTTCCTCTTTTTTATTATTATTTTTTTTAATCTTTCTGGATTTAATATTAATTTTTTTTAAAAACAATTTTAGGAATCTTTACTGGAATGGGTGAATTTAACTCGGATGACCATTATATCTACTACTGTGGGCAGGAATCCCTTAGAAGAAATGGAGTAGCCATCATGGTCAACAAAAGAGTCCGAAATGCAGTACTTGGATGCAATCTTAAAAATGACAGGATGATTTCTGTTCGTTTCCAAGGCAAACCATTCAATATTACAGTAATCCAGGCCTATGCCCCAACCAGTAATGCTGAAGAAGCCGAAGTTAATCGGTTCTATGAAGACCTACAAGACCTTTTAGAACTAACACCCAAAAAAGATGTCCTTTTCATTATAGGGGACTGGAATGCAAAAGTAGGAAGTCAAGAAACACCTGGAGTAACTGGCAAATTTGGCCTTGGAGCACAGAATGAAGCAGGGCAAAGGCTAATAGAGTTTTGTCAAGAGAATGCACTGGTCATAGCAAACACCCTCTTCCAACAACACAAGAGAAGACTCTACACATGGACATCACCAGATGGTCAACACCGAAATCAGATTGATTATATTCTTTGCAACCAAAGGTGGAGAAGCTGTATACAGTTAGCGAAAACAAGACCAGGAGCTGACTGTGGCTCAGATCATGAACTCCTTATTGCGAAGTTCAGACTTAAATTGAAGAAAGTAGGGAAAACCACTAGACCATTCAGATATGACCTCAATCAAATCCCTTATGATTATGCAGTGGAAGTGAGAAATAGATTTAAGGGACTAGATCTGATTGATAGAGTGCCTGATGAACTCTGGACGGAGGTTCGTGACATTGTACAGGAGACAGGGACCAAGACCATCCCCATGGAAAAGAAATGCAAAAGAGCGAAATGGCTGTCTGAGGAGGCCTTACAAATAGCTGTAAAAAGAAGAGAGGCGAAAAGCAAAGGAGAAAAGGAAAGATATAAGCATCTGAATGCAGAGTTCCAAAGAATAGCAAGGAGAGATAAGAAAGCCTTCCTCAGTGATCAATGCAAAGAAATAGAGGAAAACAACAGAATAGGAAAAACAAGAGACCTCTTCAAGAAAATTAGAGATTCCAAGGGAACTTTTCATGCAAAGATGGGCTCGATAAAGGACAGAAATGGTATGGACCTAACAGAAGCAGAAGATATTAAGAAGAGGTGGCAGGAATACACAGAAGAACTGTACAAAAAAGATCTTCACGACCAAGATAGTCACGATAACGTGATCACTGACCTAGAGCCAGACATCTTGGAATGTGAAGTCAAGTGGGCCTTAGAAAGCATCACTACGAACAAAGCTAGTGGTGGTGATGGAATTCCAGTTGAGCTATTTCAAGTCTTGAAAGATGATGCTATGAAAGTGCTGCACTCAATATGCCAGCAGATTTGGAAAACTCAGCAGTGGCCACAGGACTGGAAGAGGTCAGTCTTCATTCCAATCCCAAAGAAAGGCAATGCCAAAGAATGCTCAAACTACCGCACAGTTGCACTCATCTCACACGCTAGTAAAGTCATGCTCAAAATTCTCCAAGCCAGGCTTCAGCAGTATGTAAACCGTGAACTCCCAGATGTTCAAGCAGGTTTTAGAAAAGGCAGAGGCACCAGAGATCAAATTGCCAACATCCGCTGGATCATGGAGAAAGCAAGAGAGTTTCAGAAAAACATCTATTTCTGCTTCATTGACTATGCCAAAGCCTTTGACTGTGTTGATCACAATAAACTGTGGAACATTCTGAAAGAGATGGGAATCCCAGACCACCTGACCTGCCTCTTGAGAAACCTGTATGCAGGTCAGGAAGCAACAGTTAGAACCGGTCATGGAACAACAGACTGGTTCCAAATAGGAAAAGGAGTGCGTCAAGGTTGTATATTGTCACCTTGCTTATTTAACTTATATGCAGAGTACATCATGAGGAACGCTGGGCTGGAAGAAGCACAAGCTGGAATCAAGATTGCTGGGAGAAATATCAATAACCTCAGATATGCAGATGACACTACCCTTATGGCAGAAAGTGAAGAGGAACTCAAAAGCCTCTTGATGAAAGTGAAAGAGGAGAGTGAAAAGGTTGGCTTGAAGCTCAACATTCAGAAAACAAAGATCATGGCATCTGGTCCCATCACTTCATGGGAAATAGATGGAAAAACAGTGGAAACAGTGTCAGACTTTGTTTTTTTGGGCTCCAAAATCACTGCAGATGCTGATTGCAGCCATGAAATTAAAAGACGCTTGCTCCTTGGAAGGAAAGTTATGACCAACCTTGATAGTATATTAAAAAGCAGAGACATTACTTTGCCGACCAAGGTCCGTCTAGTCAAGGCAATGGTTTTTCCCGTGGTCATGTATGGATGTGAGAGTTGGACTGTGAAGAAAGCTGATCGCCGAAGAATCGATGCTTTTGAACTGTGGTGTTGGAGAAGACTCTTGAGAGTCCCTTATACTGCAAGGAGATCCAACCAGTCCATTCTAAAGGAGATCAATCCTGGATGTTCATTGGAGGGACTGATGCTAAAGCTGAAACTCCAATACTTTGGCCACCTCATGAGACGAGTTGACTCACTGGAAAAGACTCTGATGCTGGGAAAGGTTGGGGGCGGGAGGAGAAGGGGACGACGGAGAATGAGATGGCTGGATGGCATCACCGACTCTGTGGACATGAGTTTGAGTGTACTCCGGGAGTTGGTGATGGACAGGGAGGCCTGGCGTGCTGTGATTCATGGGGTCGCGGAGAGTCGGACACGACTGAGCGACTGAACTGAACTGAACTGAACTTAAAAACAACCTTATCTTAAAATGGAGTAACTTTGGTTTTACGAGCAGCAAGCAAAGTACAGAAGCAAAAATGCATTACAGGAGCATTAAGTTCTACATTAGGTCATAGTGTCTAATCTGAAATCACACCCATAATATCATTTTTCAGGATATCTGGGAAATAGTTATTTCCCAGGATGTCTGAACCATAGCTACTCTATTTTGACTTTTAATTGTAAAAAAAAAAAAATTTTTTTTTTTTAATAGCCAAAGGAGATTTCACCATTAATGACGTCAGTGTTTTTCTAGGTATGAGAAGATGCAAGAATTGGAACTCATAAAACCTTTTTCTGAAAAGATCTAACTATCTGAAGGCCTGTTCTGCCACTTTTTTTTTTTCAGAGCACAGAGTGCCTCATTCCTGATTTTCACCCTGAACTTCTTTCACGGGGTGTTGAAGGTCAGCAGCTTGCAATGGTCATGATGTAATCTTTGTAGAGGCAGCTGGAAAGTACCAACTTCCAGTCAGCAGGGTCCCTTCATAGCCACATGTCTGACTGTGTGACACCATTTCATGGCCATTGTGTCCCGCGGTGCTAGGAAGGCTCATTCCCAGGTCTAGGGAAGTGATGGGCCAAGAAGTATCTTTCATCATCACTTGTTTTCAGGGTACAGCCTAGTGGTTAAGAGCATGGACTGGAGCTAGCACACCTCTGAATTCTGGTTGTGCTACTTGCCAACTTTGTGGCCCAGAGGAAGTTTTGTGGCCTGTTTACGTCTTAGTTCTCCTTATCTCTAAAGCAGAGATGATCATGGCACATACTTAGTAAGCATGTTGTTAAGTTCTAGTGAAATCAAACTGTAAGCTCTTAGAACAGGCCCTGCATATGGTCAGTGCCATTACTAGGCTTTTTCTTTTCACAAAGTTGCAGTGTACTGGTAGTAATGGATTGATTTCTTCTTCAACTCTTGCCTGTTCTGCTGCTGCTAAGTCACTTCAGTCGTGTCCGACTCTGTGTGACCCCATAGATGGCAGCCCACCAGGCTCCCCCGTCCCTGGGATTCTCCAGGCAAGAATACTGGAGTAGGTTGCCATTTCCTTCTCCAGGTGCATGAAAGTGAAAAGTGAAAGTGAAGTCGCTCAGTCATGTCCAACTCCTAGCGACCCCATGGACTGCAGCCTACCAGGCTTCTCCGTCCATGGGATTTTCCAGGCAAGAGTACTGGAGTGGGTTGCCATTGCCTTCTCTGCCTTTTCTACTAGCTGTTACTTATTACTTGACAGCAAGCTAATAGTAGTGACTAGAAAGTTCCCATGTAGTAATATGATAGTATTTGAGGCACTTGCTGCTTCTCTTGCTTCTTCCCTCTCTTGGGGCCTGTGAGATAACAATGACTACCACGTCATCAAGTGTTGTCTGCTAGGACTATACCAGGCTCTATATATGTAGTGTTTTATTTGACGCTCACAGCCACTTATGGGTATGATGCTGTCCTTGTTTAAAGATGAAGAAACAGGCTTGAAGAGATTAAATAACTTCAGGATTGCACTTCTAGAACCAGAGCAGAGCAACAGGAAGGACTCATTGCTGTTGTAGTGAAAGTGTTAGTAGCTCAGTCATTTCTAAGTCTTTGTGACCCCATGAATTGCAGCCTGCCAGGCTCCTCTGTCCATGGAATTCTCCATGCAAGAATACTGGAGTGAGTTGCCATTTCCTCCTCCAGGGGATCTTCCCAACCCGAGGATCAAACTCTGGTCTCCTGCATTGCAGGCAGATTCTTTACTGTCTGAGCCATAGTTCAGTTCAGTCGCTCAGTCGTGTCTGACTCTTTGCGACCCCGTGAATCACAGCAGGCCAGGCCTCCCTGTCCATCACCAACTCCCAGAGTTCTCTCAAACTCATGTCCATCGAGTCGGTGATGCCATCCAGCCATCTCATTCTCTGTCGTCCCCGTCTCCTCCCACCTTCAATCCTTCCCAGCATCAGACTCTTTTCCAGTGAGTCAGCTCGTCGCATGAGGTGGCCAAAGTATTGGAGTTTCAGCTTTAGCATCAGTCCTTCCAGTGAACACCCAGGATTGATCTCCTTTAGAATGGACTGGTTGGATCTTCTTGCAGTCCAAGGGACTCTTAAGGGTCTTCTCCAGCACCACAGTTCAAAAGCATCAATTCTTTGACGATCAGCTTTCTTCACAGTCCAACTCTCACATCCATACATGACCATGGGAAAAACCATAGCCTTGACTAGATGGACCTTTGTTGGCAAAGTAATGTCTCTGCCCTTCGATATGCTATCCAGGTTGGTCATAACTTTCCTCAAGGAGTAAGCGTCTTTTAATTTCTTGGCTGCAGTCAGCATCTACAGTGATTTTGGAGCCCCCAAAAATAAAGTCTGACACTGTTTCCCCATCTATTTCCCGTGAAGTGACGGGACCAGGTGCCTTGATCTTCGTTTTCTGAATGTTGAGCTTCAAGCCAAACTTTTCACTCTCCTCTTTCACTTTCATCAAGAGGCTTTTGAGTTCCTCTTCACTTTCTGCCATAAGGGTGGTGTCATCCGCATATCTGAGGTTATTGATATTTCTCCCGGCAGTCTTGATTCCAGCTTGTGCTTCTTCCAGCCCAGCGTTCCTCATGATGTACCCTGCATAGAAGTTAAATAAGCAGGGTGACAATATACAACCTTGACGTACTCCTTTTCCTATTTGGAACCAGTCTGTTGTTCTATGTCCAGTTGTGACTGTTGACTGCTGACCTGCATACAGGTTTCTCAAGAGGCAGGTCAGGTGGTCTGGTATTCCCATCTCTTTCAGAATTTTCCACAGTTTATTGTGATCCACACAGTCAAAGGCTTTGACATAGTCAATGAAGCAGAAATAGATGTTTTTCGGGAACTCTCTTGCTTTCTCCATGATCCAGCGGATGTTGTCAATTTGATCTCTGGTCCCTCTGCCTTTTCTAAAACCTGCTTGAACGTCTGGAAGTTCACGGTTCACATATTGCTGAAGCCTGGCTTGGAGAATTTTGAGCATGACTTTACTAGTGTGTGAGATGAGTGCAATTGTCTCCTGACAGTACAAGCTCATCTTTTCTGTCTCTGCTGTGCTAGGGGAGTGTGTTCTGGAGAAGCAGAGCTTCTGTGAAGTCTTTGCACAGAGGGACTGGCCTCTGCCCTATCTGCCCCATAGTCTTTCCCTGTTGGCTCTTGAATATAGGAGAACTCATTCCTTTGTGGAGTGCTTGAACTTGTTTTTTTGCTAACTGCATAGAGCTTCTCAATCTTTGGCTGCAAAGAATATAATCAATCTGATTTCGGTGTTGACCATCTGGTGATGTCCATGTGTAGAGTCTTCTCTTGTGTTGTTGGAAGAGGGTGTTTTTGCTATGACCAGTGCATTCTCTTGACAAAACTCTATTAGCCTTTGCCCTGCTTCATTCCGTGCTCCAAGGCCAAATTTGCCTGTTACTCCAGGTGTTTCTTGACTTCCTACTTTTGCATTCCAGTCCCCTATAATGAAAAGGACATCTTTTTTGGGTGTTAGTTCTAAAAGGTCTTGTAGGTCTTCATAGAACCATTCAACTTCGGCTTCTTCAGCATTACTGGTTGGAGCATAGGCTTGGATTACTGTAATATTGAATGGTTTGTCCTGGAAATGAACAGAAATCATTCTGTTGTTTTTAAGATTGCATCCAAGTACTGCATTTCGGACTCTTTTGTTGACCATGATGGCTACTCCATTTCTTCTAAGGGATTCCTGCCCACAGTAGTAGGTATAATGGTCATCTGAGTTAAATTCATCCATTCCTGTCCATTTTAGTTCACTGATTCCTAGAATGTCTACGTACGTTCACTCTTGTCATCTCCTGTTTGACCACTTCCAATTTGCCTTGATTCATGGACCTAACATTCCAGGTTCCTATGCAATATTGCTCTTTACAGGATTGGACCTTGCTTCTATCACCAGTCACATCCACAACTGGGTATTTGTTTTGCTTTGGCTCCATCCTTCCATTCTTTCTGGAGTTATTTCTCCACTGATCTCCAGTAGCATACTGGGCACCTACCGATCTGGGGAATTCCTCATTCAGTATCCTATCATTTTGCCTTTTGATACTGTTCATGGGGTTCTCAAGGCAAGTATACTGAAGTGGTTTGCCATTCCCTTCTCCATTCCAATCCCAAAGAAAGGCAATGCCAAAGAATGCTCAAACTACCACACGATTGCACTCATCTCACACGCTAGTAAAGTCATGCTCAAAATTCTGCAAGCGAGGCTTCAGCAATATGTGAACCATGAACTTCCAGATGTTCAAGCAGGTTTTAGAAAAGGTAGAGGGACCAGAGATCAAATTGACAACATCCGCTGGATCATGGAGAAAGCAAGAGAGTACCCGAAAAACCATCTATTTCTGCTTCATTGACTATGCCAAAGCCTTTGACTGTGTGGATCACAATAAACTGTGGAAAATTCTGAAAGAGATGGGAATCCCAGACCACCTGACCTGCCTCTTGAGAAACCTGTATGCAGGTCAGCAATCAACAGTCAGAACTGGACATGGAACAACAGGCTGGTTCCAAATAGGAAAAGGAGTACGTCAAGGTTGTATATTGTCACCCTGCTTATTTAACTTCTATGCAGAGTACATCATGAGGAACGCTGGGCTGGAAGAAGCACAAGCTGGAATCAAGTTTGCCGGGAGAAATATCAATAACCTCAGATATGCGGATGACACCACCCTTATGGCAGAAAGTGAAGAGGAACTCAAAAGCCTCTTGATGAAAGTGAAAGAGGAGAGTGAAAAGGTTGGCTTGAAGCTCAACATTCAGAAAACAAAGATCATGGCATCTGGCCCCATCACTTCATGGGAAATAGATGGGGAAACAGTGTCAGACTTAATTTTTTTGGGCTCCAAAATCAGTGCAGATGCTGATTGCAGCCATGAAATTAAAAGACGCTTACTCCTTGGAAGGAAAGTTATGACCAACCTAGACAGTATATTAAAAAGCAGAAACATTACTTTGCCAACAAAGGTCCGTCTAGTCAAGGCTATGGTTTTTCCCATGGTCATGTATGGATGTGAGAGTTGGACTGTGAAGAAAGTTGATCGCCGAAGAAATGATGCTTTTGAACTGTGGTGTTGGAGAAGACCCTTGAGAGTCCCTTGGACTGCAAGGAGATCCAACCAGTCCATTCTAGAGGAGATCAATCCTGGGTGTTCATTGGAAGGACTGATGCTAAAGCTGAAACTCCAATACTTTGGCCACCTCATGCGACGAGTTGACTCCCTGGAAAAGACTGATGCTGGGAGTGATTGGGGGCGGGAGGAGACGGGGACGACAGAGAATGAGATGGCTGGATGGCATCACCGACTCGATGGACATGAGTTTGAGAGAACTCCGGGAGTTGGTGATGGACAGGGAGGCCTGGCGCTGTGATTCATGGGGTCGCGAAGAGTTGGATACGACTGAGAGACTGAACTGAGCTGAACTGAACTGAACTTGTTTGGCAGTATCTTCGTTTTCCATTATCTCATTACTGGTGATGAGGCCTTTTTATTTCCCTTTATTCATTTCTGTGTCTGGTGTCTAATAGCTATCGTTGAATGAATATTGCATGAAGTATTTGTTGAAGGGGGAATGAGTGGAGAGAGGCAGGAAGCCATTCTGTTAGAGCAGTAATTCTTTGTCTTTTTTGGTACATATCAATAGTTCATATCAGAAGCAACCATTCTGTGTGCTTTATAGCTTTCTGTATGAAGAAAGTGTGTTTTTCTCTGTTTATTTATTGGTTGATCCAAGAAGTGTTAATTGAGCTCTCACTAAGCCTCAGTTGGGCCCACTTGAGGCCTCTTGGGCCAGGCCCTGGGTTTAGTGTTGGGGAGGAGGGAGTGAACAAACAGGTACTTTCCCTGCTTTCATGGAGTTTATAGTCTGCTATAACAGATATTAAACCAGAAATCCCTGCTAGAATGTAGGCTTCATGAAAGTAGGGATCTTTGTTTATTGTGTTCACTAGTGTATCACCAGTACTTGGCATAATTATCTGGCATATAATATACACTTAGTAAATAGTGTTGAATGAATAAATGAATTACATATATAAATATAAATTATAACAAGTGCTCTGAAGGAAAATGATGATCTTTGCCCTAAATTCTAAGTCTAACCTTATAGCAGAGTTTATATCTGCTAATCTTACTTGCTTATTAAAGTTAAATGAGATAATTTATTTAGACTGGTATTAAACTATTAAGTGCAAGCACGTGTACATTTTTATCTCACTTTTTACCTCATGTGCTGTACATATGTAAATATTGATTTTAATAGGTAACAAGGGTTGATCCTCAAATGCTCCATCCTTCTCTCATAAATCTGGGATTTCAAAGGTTTGTTCTGGCCGCTTGACACGGTGCTTTGCTCATTGTCAGTTCAGTTCAGTCGCTCAGTCGTGTCCGACTCTTTGCGACCCCATGAATCACAGCACGCTAGGCCTCCCTGTCCATCACCAACTCCTGGAGTTCACTCAAACTCATGTCCATACAGTCGGTGATGCCATCCAGCCATCTCATTCTCTGTCGTTCCCTTCTCCTCCTGCCCCCAATCCCTCCCAGCATCAGAGTATTTTCCAGTTAGTCAACTCGTCGCATGAGGTGCCCAAGTATTGGAGTTTCAGCTTCAGCATCAGTCTATCCAGTGAACACCCAGTTCAGTTCAGTTCAGTTGCTCAGTCGTGTCCGACTCTCCGCGACCCCATGAACCACAGCACGCCAGGCCTCCCTGTCCATCACCAACTCCCGGAGTTCAGTCAAACTCATGTCCACAGAGTCGGTGATGCCATCCAGCCATCTCATTCTCTGTCGTCCCCTTCTCCTCCCGCCCCCAGTAGGGACCACTGAATAGGTATATGCTCATAACATTGTTGCATGCCCAGTCTCTTCAAGAATTCTGAGGTGGTACAAGACTGCCACCTACTGTTGAATTGCTGAAGAGAAGCACAGTAACTAGTAAATACTTTGGGATCTGTGCATATTTATTCAGTCATCAGTGTTGGTTGCAGGTAATATTTAAATCGTACTTTCCACATATATCATGTAACTTGAGCCTCCCCTAGATCCTGGGATGTGGGTTTTCTTAATCCCATTTTATGGGTAAGTATTTGTATTCTATTATTTCCTCCATCTTTGGGAATGATAATGCTTCTCTTCCCTCCCCATTATTGAATCCTGGACTTCTACAGTTTTAACTTCTGATGTGATCTTTGAGTCGTGCTCAAAACTCCAAAAACGGGTGCCCTGTGGTTCTAAGGATTAGGGATTGTAATATTAGTAATAATGAACATGAAGTGAAGTGAGGTCGCTCAGTTGTATCTGACTCCTTGCGACCCCATCAACTGTAGCCTACCAGGCTCCTCCGTCCCTGGCATTCTCCAGGCAGGAATACTGGAGTGAGTTGCCATTTTCTTCTCCAAATAATGAACACAAATAGTAATAATAACTTGTATATTTGAGGGCAGGGAACTGACCTAAAAGGATTATATTTTCATGTAATTATTTTACCAACCTTTTCAGGAGGTAGTATTATAGTCATCTTATCCATCAGGAACTTGAGGCTCCAAAAGCACTGTTTTGCCTAAGGTCATACAGCTAGTTAATAAATGGTGGTACTGGCAGTTTTGATTTCAAGGTTATACTTTCCATCTCTTTACTGTGCTATCCTGTATCTTCTATACATGTAGACGTATATGGATCAATTTTTGAGTAGCAGCTTTTTGTCATGATGTGTATTCTTAATCATTGGGCTTTGAAAATACAGAACTATTGTGTCGGGTGTGGTCATTCAAAAGATTTTCATATTTAGGAAAGTTTGGAGTCTCTGATTGGACTCTGCTGATCCTGCAGCTAAGGGAGACATGGAAGGTAGCCCTTCCTTCTTGAGGGTATGCCATCTTGCCTTTGATTTCACACTTCATGCTGAATTTCTATGCTTTGCTTCTCCACTGCTGCAGAATTACTAGACTGAGGCGGTGTAATTAGAATGTGGTCAGGGTGGCCTGGGATAAGGTGGCTGTCCACTGACGAGATGAAAGGACATTGATTTGTAGTAATCTTGAGTATGAAGTTATTTGAGCCTACCAGCTTCTTGGTCTCTTGATTACTTAAAAAATACAGCATACTAAAATGCTTCAAGTGCTAACGATTTCTAATAAGTTCTATAAATGCCAAAAAGGTGGAATTAGGGAAGTAGAAGAGGCAAAATGTATTTGATTAAAGAGACTTGAACCAGGTAGGATATCCGTTCCCAAGCTTTGAGCGTGTTTGATTTGCTTTCATATGCCATCATCTGTAGGCCAGTTGATTATGGACCATCGTTAAAAGAATCCTGTCTTTATACTCCTTTTCTTAAAAGCAATCTAAATTGAGTGGCATGAGCTCTTAACTAAGTGTTGGTCCACAGTTCCCTAACATTGTATGAGATTCGAGACTGCTATCTATGGTATTTGAAGAATGCTACATTTGTGAATGACTGATGCGATGAATTGCCTGATGATTGTGGAGATAGGAAAGAAAAAGAATACAGCTCTGCATTATGAGGTAGAGTAAAAATTTAGTGTGAAACATTTGTGATGGAGATCCATGCGTTATTGTGATCTCTGTTAAGGTTTTAGGCTGGTTATAATGGCTCCATGCATTTTGTATGTATTGAAAAAGGAAATTTCTCATTGAAGCTGACTTGCCAAGTATTTCTCTTTTAAAAATTATTTGCAGCATCAGTGCCAGCAGTAGTTCCCAAGGGCTTTCTCAGCCATCTACCCAGACGACTCAGTATCTGAGAGCCGACACACCCAACAATGCAACTCCTATTACCAGTAAGAGTTAATTTAATTCTAAAAGTTAAAGATGATTTACTGAAGTTGTTTATGGTCTGTCTGTCCTTGGTCCTGTGTGGTTAATTACTTATGGGACATATGCCATGCTACATTCATAGAATCTTAACATGCACAGAATTAGGTTTAAACTTTTGTTTCCTAGAACATTGAATGAAACTTTCCAAAATTAGAGCATTAAAATTTTAGGTTTAGTTGTTAAAATTAGTTTTAGGGAGGTTTCTATAGATGATGTTAAAAGGGCTACTGAATCATTTCTGTTCAAATTCAGGTGGATTTTCAAGTAGTTAGAGTAAGCCGCTGAGCTGTATGAAGACGGAGATTTGGATTTTAATGAATTATTTGATGGCTTCACGGGCTGTCGTAAGGACTTTGCATTGTTTTCTGATCATGACGGGAAACTAGCTGCCGTTGGAGATCTAATTTATTTTGAACAGGATTTTAATGAAAGTTTTTATACTGTAACTGTTTGGGAAAATATAATCATTCTTGGAGAATAATTTAGACATAATGAGGATTGAGAAATGTCATTCACCAAACAAGAAACAACACAATCATCAGGATAGACAGTGGGCCACAAGTCAGGACTTAACTCAGTGGTGCCATTGATTAATTAGGTTCTTGTAGGCAAGTTACCTTTATCTCCCTTGGACTGACATTTACTTTCTAGTAAACTAAAATTAAAAATATCTGTTCTTTGACTTCCCTGGTGGTCCAGTGGTTAAGAATCTGCCTGCCAGTACAGGGTACACAGGTTTGATCCCTGGACTGGGAAGATCCTACAGGCTGCAAAGCAACTAAGCCCGTGGACCACAACTGCTGAGCCTGCCTGCTGCAAAATACTGAAGCCTGCATGCCTTAGAGCCTATGCTCTGCAACCAGAGAAGCCATCACAGTGAGAAGCCATGCACTGCATCTAGAGAGCAGCTCCCGCACACCACAACTAGAGACAAGGCCAGGCACAGCAATCAAGACCCAGCACAGCCCCCAAATAAACAAATGATCCTAGGAGTGAATGCAAATTGTAAAGTCAGTTAAAAAAATGATAACATTATTTTAGAAATAAGAATATCTGTTCTTCACCCAGTGCCCTCCTATGGTCTTTCAGTATTGTTTCTCATTAAGAAGAATCAGGATTCTTTGGAGAAATGGATGATCTTGGGACTGGGTCAGGAATAAGTAAGATAACCTGGGACATTTGCTGAGCCAAAAATCAAGGAAACTACTAAAGACAAAAGCATTCTGAAATGGAACTATTGAGCATCAAAAAGAATAATGACTGCAATAGATTGACGTGATATAAATGTGAAATACAGAAATGTGTAAAAATCCACAAATTTGTAGTGATACTTTTTTAAAAAAAAGTTCATTATGGGAGTTAACTGAGGCACCAATAATACCTTAAACTGACAGCTGAGCATGAACTATTTTGCAGTACCCAGATAGTGCTGGCTTATGAAGGGAACATGTTTTTTTTTTTTTTACAGAAGAATCCCAGCTGATAAATGCAGAAGGAATGATAGAATCAGAAAATCATACTTGTATCCCCTAATAAAATACTTGATTCAGGAAAAGATTGTTGATGTTTTAAACTGTATGAACAAAGGGAGATAGGGAGCTTTACCATTTGAGGAATCATAGTGTTACTGCATGAATCCGCTACTGAAACTTAGCATCATTAAAAGTAGGATAACTAGGTAGTTTGTATTCCCTGGTGGAATATTCTTGTCTTCTTCCCCCGCGGAGAGTTAACTTGGATCTAATCAAGGCTATAAGACTGACTTTCAGTTTACAGGGATAGAGGAACGAGTTAGATGACACTAGAAGAATCAGATGCTGGACTTTTCTCCAGGGTAGTTGATCTAGTTTCTTTAGTAAGATGTGGCAGGAAAAACGAGAGGGGAAATAAGGGGCATTGTAGCTTAAAAGAAATGTAAGAGAAATCATAGCAGCAGTTAACATCTCCACCAAGGAAAGAAACATGTATGTCCCTCAGGATATATAATGATAGATGTGAGGGTAGTTCAGACTATTCCTAAGAAACACATCATTGCTTTAAATGTTTAGCTTTGCTCTTTAGAGTCATTTCTTAATTGTGGATATAACCTTAAAGAGGTAGATAAGCAAATTATTATATATGCTAAAAGCAAAATGCATTTAAAAAGTAAGTGGAAGTGCAGTTATTTTTTGACAGATTTTTAAATTTACCACCGATGAGTTTACTTGTTTTTGTAGACATTACCTTAAGGAGATAGATACTTCATTTCTTATGTATGATACAAAATAAATAGTGTTTTTTAAAAAAACCAATAGAAATATATTTGCCTATAAATAGAAAAAGAGAAAGGAGCAGAAAAAATACTTGAAGATAAAGGAGTCAAGAGTTTTCAAAAATAGCAAAACACAATAGTATACCGATGGAAGAAACTCAGAGAACTCCAGGAAGGATTAAACACTCATATATACTAGACATACACACACACACCCCTAGAGGTATCATGGTCAAATTGCTGATCAGTGGGATCAGATTTTGGGATCAGATTTTGTCATCCTAATGCATCCTTTTATAATAAAATTTTTCAGAGCTTTTCATATCGTTCTTCCAGCAGCCACTGATAATCATTGTCTGAGTCCACCCATTCTTTGAGGATTTTTCTTCCCTAAAATACCATTCCAATTTCTGCTTGCTAATAACACTAGATCTTCCTTTTATTCTAACTTTTTTTGTCGCAATGAGAATTTTCATTTATGGCCAGAAATTTTGTTTTGCTATCAACATATTAAGAATGAGTATGAATCAAGGGAACCAAAAAATGAATATGGATCTCACAATGGTATGACTAGGCTGTATGGATACTAGAATGAATAAACCAATTATATATATATATATATATATACATATATACATATATACACACACACTTTTTTTTTAAAGAAAAGATATTTTTACAAACATCTCTTCATTTGAGAAATTTTTTGGTTAGGAGACTATATTAGAAAATCTTTGGAGAAAAAAGCAGTTCATTCAAGGGATTGGATTAATTCCATGAGTCAAAGCTTGTTTCATTTGGCAGAAAAGCAATTGAAGTGGTATTAATAAAATATTATTTTTAGTGTTTCTTGGTTTAATTCTGGATTTTAAGGTTTTGGGGTAGGTGGGAAAGTGTTTCTTTAAAATTAGTATGGCCTTCATTACTAATTCTCCCTGTATGTGCCTTTTTTCTTTTGGATTCTTACCTTCATTTGTTTCTGTGACTTGAGTCCTGGGGTTCTAACTCAACTAGTTGATCCTGATGCCATAAGAAGGTATTTATATTTCTTGGTTTGGCTTTGTTGGCTCCTCAGGTTATCCTACCTTGCGGATAGAGAAGAACGACCTGAGAAGTGTCACTCTTTTGGAGGCAAAAGCTAAGGTGAAGGATATCGCAATATCCAGGGAGAGGATAACTCTAAAAGATGTACTTCAAGAAGGTATCTATTCTTTCAAAATCAGGTTTTCAAGGAAGATTTACTGTTAGTATAAATATTATTTTGTTTCAGATTTTAAGAATTTCATCTCATTTCATCCCTAAGGATAGAAAGCATTTCAGTTCAGTTCAGTCGCACAGTCGTGTCCAACTCTTTGCAACCCCATGAACTGCAACACACCAGACCTCCCTGTCCATCACCAACTCCCGGAATCCACCCAAACCCATGTCTGTCGAGTCAGTGATGCCATCCAACCATCTCATCCTCTGTCTTCCCCTTCTCCTCCTGCCCTCAGTCTTTCCCAGCATCAGGGTCTTTTCAAATGAGTCAGCTCTTCGCATCAGGTGGCCAAAGGATTGGAGTTTCAGCTTCAACATCAGTCCTACCAATGAACACCCAGGACTGATCTCCTTTAGGATGGACTGGTTGGATCTCCTTGCAGTCCGAGGGACTCTTCAAGAGTCTTCTCCAACACCACAGTTCAAAAGCATCAATTGTTTGACGCTCAACTTTCTTTTATAGTCCAACTGTCACATCCACACATGACCACTGGAAAAACCATAGCCTTGACTAGATGGACCTTTGTTGGCAAAGTAATGTCTCTGCTTTTTAATATGCTGTCTAGGTTGGTCATAACTGTCCTTCCAAGGAGTAAGCGTCTTTTAATTTCATGACTGCAGTCACCATCTGCAGTGATTTTGGAGCCCAGAAAAATAAAGTTAGCCACTGTTTCCACTGTTTTCCCGTCTATTTGCCATGAAGTGATGGGACCGGATGCCATGATCTTAGTTTTCTGAATGTTGAGCTTTAAGCCAACTTATTCACTCTCTTCTTTCACTTTCATCAAGAGGCTTTTTAGTTCCTCTTCACTTTCTGCCATAAGGGTGGTGTCATCTGCATATCTGAGGTTATTGATATTTCTTCCGGCAATCTTGATTCCAGCTTGTGCTTCATCCAGCCCAGCGTTTCTCAGGATGTACTCTGCATATAAGTTAAATAAGCAGGGTGACAATATACAACCTTGACGTACTCCTTTTCCTATTTGGAACCAGTGTGTTGTTCCATGTCCGGTTCTAACTGTTGCTTCCTGACCTGCATACAGGTTTCTCAAGAGGCAGGTCAGGTAGAAAGCAGTGCACAATTTATTTCCTCTATAAAACTGATCTTTATTTTCCCTTTCTTTAGATTTTTAACTTGCCTTATTAAGTTTTGGTACAGTTTTGATATTCAAGTATATTAAAGCATGATTATTAGTGTTTATCACCTTTAAAAGGATTTTTCCTGTTTAGTTCTTGTCCAAAGATGATCACTTGCTCACAGGCCTTTTTGAAACATTCTAAGTAATATTCTCTGAGATGGAAAGTGTAGGGGTTCCAGCAGAAGGAGATGCATCGGTATTGGAGTTATGCCCAAATTCCATTCTCAGTCCCAGAGTTTATTACCTACGTGACCTTAGAGAAATCATTTCCTGTCTTCCATAGTCAGTTTCCTTGTCTGTAAATATGGGCTTATGTTTTCTACTTAAACATGAAGATTAGATGAACTGATGTACATTAAATGAACTAACACATGATAGGTGTTTGAGAGATAAGACCCTGCCCTTCCCTGTTTGCTGGTCCTTGCTTTCTTTTTCGAGTTTCAGGGTATTGACTAGGGACAATGTTGAAAGAAGAGGACAGAAATTAATAGTAAAATACTTTACTGAACTCTTCAAGTTGTTAAATAGACTAACTTTCCCCTTTCCATAACTCAGTTTGAAGTGTTTTGGATGCATGTGAGTCATTCTGAATTCATCTATCAGTTAGAGATGCTTGTTTGTCAGTCACAGCTAAGGGAGGGGCTTGAAGTGTCCCAGAGGCAAATAGGCATTAATGGAAGCAGATTTTTTTGTGTGTGTTTTTGACTGTATAAGGAGAGTCCGTTTTTCTCCTTTGTCATTGCTCTGAGGCTAAGTCTAGAAACTCATAAATGTCTCTATGGATAGCCCTTTACTGAGCTACAGTGCTCCTAGCTATATCGTTAGTTTGTTTAGGCTATTTCAGAATGAATTCTCATAGACAGTTTAAATACGTCTTTTCTAAAAGCAAGGTAAGATGTTTTGTAGTTTAAAAAGAACAAAAATAAAGATTTGAGTCTTTTTATACTAGGGCTGGAGTAATGTTGATCACATTTGGCCTTGTTATGTTTAACAGAAAGTTTTGTACTTATAATTTTATGAACATTATCACACGATCTCAGTAATTATTGTTTTTCCTTCTAGGTACTTTTGGGCGTATTTTCCATGGGATTTTAGTAGATGAAAAAGATCCAAATAAAGAAAAACAAGCATTTGTGAAAACAGTTAAAGGTAAGATTTGTTCCCATCCTGTCTCCATAATGCTTTTCTATCTAAGGTGCTTTATGCCAGTGAAATTGTTTCAGATTTTCAAAGTGTGACAGACCTTTCAATCAGTCTATGTTAATTTAGCTCATACAGCCTAACTTTTAGGAGATTTGTGTTGTTCTTATTAAGGTATAGAAAATAGAAGCTAATAGTTAAGACATTATGCATTTGTTAGATAGTACTCAAAAGTAAAAGTCACTCAGTCATATCTGACTCTTTGAGACCCCATGGACTATAGAGTCCATGGAATTCTCCAGGCCAGAATATTGGAGTGGGTAGGCTTTCCCTTCTCCAGGGGATCTTCCCAACCCTTGGATCTAACCCAAGTCTCCCACATTACAGGCGGATTCTTTACCAGCTGAGTCACATGGGAAGCCCCAGATGGTACTCAGACTTCCAGTTAAACTGCATCCACTTAACTTCTTTTTTCCTATATCTAATAATTTGTTTTTCCTAGATTCCAATTATTTGGTTTTTTCCTTCTTAAAAAACATCTCAGCACCCCCTATCCCTAGTACTGAGGAATTGTAAAGAAAAAGATGAACCACTGTACCTTATGTGAATAGCTGTTATTTGCCTTCCTCTCACTCCCGGTACCCCCTTTTTTTGCTATTATATATAATTTGCAGAAAGTATCCGTTTGTCTGTGTTCTATCTTGGTAGAGTTTTACAGATATAGCCATAGTTAGAATTGCTGTCCCACGAGGTATTTACATGGGAAATTTTGATAGTTGTTGCCAGATTGTTTTCTAAAAGTGCTTAGTTTATATTTTCATGAACAGAATACATATTTTCACATATTGACCTTTTGGAGAAATGTATTGCTTAGATTTTCGCTTACTGATTTATATAAAATTTTCAGTTAGAGGTTCTCTATAAAAATATACTAGAATATTTTTAATATGGCTTATTGCCTAATACTGATAAATTAGCAAACCTTTTTATGATATTAAAATTTTAATGATTTATGATTGGTATTTGTAAAAGCTTAAAAGTCCCTTGGACTGCAAGGAGATCCAGTCAGTCCATCCTAAAGGAGATCAGTCCTGAATATTCATTGGAAGGACTGATGCTGAAGCTGAAACTCCAATACTTTGTCCACCTCATGCAAAGAGTTGACTCACTGGAAAAGACTCTGATACTGGGAGGGATTGAGGGCAGGAGGAGAAGGGGAAGACAGAGGATGAGATGGTTGGATGGCATCACTGACTTGCTGGACATGAGTTTGGGTAAACTCTGGGAGTTGGTGATGGACAGGGAGGCCTGGTGTGCTGCAGTCCATGCGGTCTCAGAGTTGGACACAACTGAGCAACTGAACTGAACTGAACTAAAATAATTCTTAGTTGAGTCTGTTTGCTTATTTTAAGAGAAGGGATAAATGTGGTAATTTAAAGAGTGCTTAATGCCTGACAGTGTCTGATACAAGGTGAGATAACTAGAATATTTTGGAAAAACAAATTTAGCATTTCAAATGAAGAAATTGAGGGCAAAACTAAATTCGGTTTTATGAGTAGGAGGTGACAATTTTATGAAGTTCACAACGTTAACTTACAAGAACTTATATTTAATGTTAATTTATCAGAACTTATGTTTCTAAATTTACTTAAAGGAGTTCTTGGAAAGTATGAAGGGCTTATGTTTATCATTTCTAAAAAGTTGGATTGTACTAGTCTAACCAAAAAAATCTTAGGAATTTACTTTCTTTTAATTTAGCAAAATTGTTTAAGGATGCTACAAACACAAACTTAACACTTTTCTAAACAAATGGTTTAACTTACTGTGTTCAATATTTATTCATTCACTTATTCTAACTGTAAAACACTTGAAAATTGATATTTAAGTTTGGTCCCACTAGATTTTCTGACTAGTGTTGAAGGATACTTTACATATTACTCTTTGTAAATGTAAAATTTGAACCCTAATTTTAATAACATCTGTCTTTTGTTACACTTCCTCCACTTTTTAAAGGAAACATTTCCCTTTAATTCTAATATTTCTTCTGAGGTTTGTAAATATTCTATGGATAATTTAGAACTGAGCTGTTATTAATTTGTTCTGATTAAATGTAGAATTAACTAAAGAGGTTTCTATACAGAATTGGGTTAATTTAGTCTGCTGCCTCACATGTGCTTGGTGATACACCAGCTGCCTGGGTCTGGATTATCTTGTTGGGGAGAGGTGGAGGGTGCCGTTATTCGGGCTGTAGACTTTGACTTCTCCTGTTTACAGCTCCCGTGTCTCTGTGGTTCAGTTTCTTCAGAGAAAAACTTTGGGTTAACTGCCAGACCTGGGGGCCCAACAGCTTTCAATGTCCCTCATCAGCGGCTCCCCCTTTGACAGGCTAGAGCCTCAGGCTGGCCTTTGGTGGCCTTCGGTGCATCCAGGGCTGAGTCCCTTCAGGGGTCCTGAGAAGCACTGACCACTCCTTCAACCGTGTCCCATCTTGCACATAGGGTCACAAAGAGTTGGACACGACTAAGCACACATGAGTGCATCATGGAAAAGTTTGTTGAAATATCTGATGTGTGTTGTCTACTTTCCCTTTGTTTGTAGTTTAATACTACAAATGACAGTGATTTCATTACTGTCATTTTAGAGGAGTCCTAGGAAGATGGGGTTAAAGGTTAGTGATCAAGTCATACTGTATAAATGGCAGTTAGGGTTGGGCTTTGACTGTTGAAGAGCTGGTGATGTGTAGTCTTTTTGGTAATAACAATATTAGGAAGAGTAGTGGTGGTGGTCAGTGGCACCCCACTCCAGTACTCTTGCCTGGAAAATCCCATGGGTGGAGGAGCCTGGTAGGCTGCGGTCCATGGGGTCGCCAAGAGTCGGACACGACAGCGTCTTCACTTTCACTTTTCACTTTCATGCATTGGAGAAGGAAATGGCAACCCACTCCAGTGTTCTTGCCTGGAAAATCCCAGGGATGGGGGAGCCTGATGGGCTGCCGTCTATGGGGTCGCACAGAGTCGGACATGACTGAAACGACTTAGCAGCAGCAGGATTGGAATAGGGGCAAAAAGGAAATAATAGTGATAAGAAAACACAATGCAGATACTGGGACTGTTTCACAAGATAAGATTTCTCTGTCTGTATACATTTGCATTGTAGTCACTTGCTTGTTTCTGTATCTTACCGCTGTAATTATAATGTTCTCTCTGAGTTATACGGAAACCAGAGAAAGCACAGTGAGTCCTTAGCCAAGATACGGTCATGGTTTGTGTGGGAAACATGGAGGAAGTGTACTGACCACAGTATTTACTTTAAAATTGTTCGATAGCTCCACATGATTGAGTGTCTCTGAGATTTATTCTTTTGGAATGCTATTTTTATATTTTAATTGAAGCCACATAGAGCTGACAAAGTTCTCTCACAAATCTGTGTGCTTTGTTACATGCTGTACAATTAGAAGTACAGCTAAAAATGCAAAAATAAGTTTTTAAAAGATCAGTGATCTTTTCTTTAGGCATAAGCACAAAATTGGAGTTTGGCTTCTTAAAAAGTTCATAATTTTTCACAGAAACTTAATGGATATGCTAATATAAATTTCCAGAGATTGAAATTAGGAATCTGAATTTCACATATTGAATATTGTGAAATTGAATTCCATAAAATAAATGAATTGAGGTTATTGGTATTAAGTTCTCATTTTTCTTTTGTAACTTCTAATTTTTTATAAATTAGAAATAAGTAGGCTTTTAAACTGTGGTGTTGGAGAAGACTCTTGAGAGTCCCTTATACTGCAAGGAGATCCAACCAGTCCATTCTAAGGGAGATCAATCCTGGATGTTCATTGGAGGGACTGATGCTAAAGCTGAAACTGCAATACTTTGGCCACCTCATGCGACGAGTTGACTCACTGGAAAAGACTCTGATGCTGGGAAAGGTTGGGGGCGGGAGAAGAAGGGGACGACCGAGAATGAGATGGCTGGATGGCATCACCGACTCTGTGGACATGAGTTTGAGTGTACTCCGGGAGTTGGTGATGGACAGGGAGGCCTGGCGTGCTGTGATTCATGGGGTCGCGGAGAGTCGGACACGACTGAGCGACTGAACTGAACTGAACTGAGGCTTTTAAAAAATCATTTTGTTCTTTCTTGAAACTTTTAGAATGTAAATTACTGTGTAGTATTCTTTTCAAATACATACATTTTGACTTAGACCTTTGAATATTTAAAATTAAAAGGCTAGGGCCAAACTGGGTAAAGAATCCAGGAAAATGATTTTTCCTTACTAAGTGTATAAAATTATTTTCCCCCAAAGTTTTCTTAACTCATTATCCAGCTCACGTGTCCCTTGCTTAATAGAACATGCTTATCAAAGTTAAGAACTTGAAAAGTTATGCAAAACATGACACTGAAATTACTTATTTTACTTGGATCTCTATACCAGCTGGCAGGAAGATAAACTCTTACCAATTAGGTGCAGACCTCCAACTATACTAGTTTTAAATTCTAAAAAATCCTTCCAGCCTCCAAATACTGATTGTTCTGACCATAATTTGCTTAAAAATTATTTATATTACAGAAAGAGTAAAAAAGACATATCCTGCCATTTACTGAATGATCCTAAATTTTAAACAGTTTCTAAACAACTGAAATTTATTTCCACAGACATTGGGGTAAAGTGATTTTTCCAAAGTAGCAAGTGTTTCAAGTCCTTGGGTTTGTGTCTACCCATTTTGTATTCCTGCAGAAGTTTTAAGTGAAGCCATCTGGAGTGATTCCATGGGTTAGTCTTGGAAGTCAGTGAAATTAATAATTGTTCAGCTTTGACAGCTTCACTTTTAAGGAATGAGTATGTAATCATGGTGCTTGTGTTTAGTGGTCTGGATTTTATTGATGGTTCAACATTTTCCTAGGTAGGATTGGAAGCTGGATGATGGCGTTTCCAATCTTTGTCTCTTCTCCCTCCTACTGCATTGATCATAAGATGTGTAGATTATTATTACTATTTTTTTTTTTACTGTTGACATACATTATTGGTTTCTTTGAAAGTTTTTAAAGATATACTCTTGACTTTGTTTTTGATATCTAAAAACCATTTTAAAAAATTAAAATTCATTTTCAGTTATATAATGAAAATATACTATTCACTTGATGGAAATGTTCTTTTCAAACAGGAAAGAAAATCCTCTGTTCTATTAACATAGAGGAATCCTTATAGATTTGTACAAATATTTGATGGCTTTGGATTCTTTTGAAGGTGTTGACTAAAAAGATATTAATAAATTGCATTATCATGTTTTATTTCAAAATCATTGAACTAAAAGTCAGTTTTAGTTCTGTTTGTTACCTGGAGAGAAAACCATGAGTTCAGAAGCTAAAAATAAAATGGAATAATCCTACTAATTTTGACTAGTATATTAAAATTAAATATTTTTCTACTAATGTAGTGGTAGTTCTTTTTGTTTGTTTTTACTACATAGAGGTAAGAAGGAAACAATAAAATGCACCACAGTCTCCTGTGGTCATTCTTTTCTAGTTGTATGTTTGTAAAGTTAGAAAATTTAAATGGGGCAGAAAAGTACAAAATGTAGCTCTCCTACCTCTAAAAGTAGCCACCCTAAACAATTTCTTATGATTCTTTACCAGTAAGAAGAAAAACATCCAAATATATGTAATTTTCAAAAACCATTTTTGAAATAATTTTATTGGAGTATAGTTGATTCACAGTGTTGTGTTAGTTTCTGCTGTGTAGCAGAGTGAATTAGTTATACATACACATAGGTCCACTGTTTTAGATTCTTTTCCCATATATGTAGGTCATTACACAGTACTGATTTGAGTTCCCTGTGCTATACAGTAAATTCTTGTTACTTATTTTATATATAGCAGTGCGTGTAAGTCAGTCTCCTGGTTTATCCCTCTTTCCCTTCCCCGCTTAGTAACCGTAAGTTTGTTTTCTACGTCTGTGACTATTTCTGTTTTGTAAAGAGGTTTATTTGTATGATTTTTTTAGATTCCACATATGACCTTATCATGTGATATTTGCCTTTTTCTGTCTGACTTAATTCACTCAGTATGACAGTCTCTAGGTCCATCTTTATTGCTGCAAATGGTGTTATTTCATATTTTTTTATGACTGAGTAATATTCCATGTATATATGTACCACATCTTCTTTATCTATTCCTCTGTTGATGGACATCCAGATAAATTTGATTTTGAAATGTAGCTGATCACATAAACACAGTTTTTTACCTTGCTTTTAAATTTTAATGTATCTTGTAAATATTCCTCTGTCAGCGCATGTAAATCTGAATTTTTAAATTAAGATATCTGCATAATGTTCTTGCATGCTAAAATTTAACTACGTCTCTGTTGATGGGCACTTTGGTTTTTGGTTGTTTTGAGTTTTTTGCTGTTACAATTGAACAGTATTCTTGTTAAGTTATGTGTAGATGAGTTTTTGTGAGTAGACTTTTAGTAGTGGGATTGATGATGGTACATGGTATATGTATTTAAAAATTTTGTTAGATGTTGCTTCCTCTGCCTACCCAAGATGCTGTTCATGAGCCTGTTTCCTTACACTTTTGCCCAAACTGGCAGGTAGCTGACTTTTTTGTCTCTTCCAATCTTAAGAGGAAAATGGCATCTCCTAGTTTAATTTGCTGGTGACTCAGACAGTAAAGAATCCCCCTGCAATGCAGGAGACCCGGGTTCGATCCCTAGGTTGGGCAGATCCCCTGGAGAAGGAAATGGCTACCCACTCCCTTGAGAATTCTTGCCTTGAGAAGTTCCATGGACAGAGGAGCCTGGCGGGCTACAGTCTGTGGGGTCACAGAGTCAGACAAAACTGAGTGACTTTCACAGTTTAATTTGCGTTTCTTTATTTAGGAATGAGGCAGAAAATCCTTTTTTAATTTTGCTGTTTCTCTATGTTTCTTTTTTAAGTAAACTGTTTATATCCTTTGCCTTTTTTTCAGATGTTTTTTTCCTGTTGTATGAGCTCTAAGGGAGGGAAATTGGCCCTTTATATGCCTTATGTGTTGCAGATATTTATCCAGCCTATTACTTTCTGAAATCTTATTTAATTTTAACTTTATGTAGTCAAGCTTACTTGACTACAAACGCCTTACTGGCATTTGTAAATATTGACCTTGTCAGTGAGATTCTATGTTCTACAGTGGAATTTTAGGCTAGACCTGTTAGATTTACCCAAAATTTTTAATGAAAATTTACCATATAGTCTGTTATTCAGTCACTAAGTCACATCTGACTTTTTGTGACTCCATGGACTATAGGCACGCCAGGCTCCTCTGTGTACCACTATCTCCTGGAGTTTGCTCAAATTCATCTCAATCAAAATTCCAGCAGGTTTTTCTCATAGAAATAGAAAAACTGATGCTAAAATTAATGTGGAAATGTTAAAGATAAAAAATCGCCAGAATAATCTTGAAAGAGAACAAATTTGGAGAATTTATACTATACTTGATTTTCAAATATACTAGAAAGCTGCAGTAATCAAGAAAGTGTTATAGACTTAAGATTGATGGAACAGATTCAGTTCAGTTCAGTCGCTCAGTTGTGTCTGACACTCTGCAACACCATGAAATGCAGCACGACAGGCTTTCCTGTCCTTCATTATCTCCCAGAATTTGCTCAAACTCATGTCCATTGGGTCAGTGATGCCATCCAACCATCTCATCCTCTGTCGTCCCCTTCTCCTCCCGCCCTCAATCTTTCCCAGCATCAAGGTCTTTTCTAATGAGTCAGCTATTCTCATCAGGTGGCCAAAGTACTGGAGTTTCAGTTTCAGCATCAGTCCTTCCAATGAACACCCAGGACCAATCTCCTTTAGGATGGACTTGTTGGATCTCCTTGAAGTTCAAGGGACTCTCAAGGGTCCTCTTCAGCACCACAATTTAAAAGCATCAATTCCTTGGCTCTCAGCCTTCTTTGAGATAGTTCCTTACTAATATCAGAAAACATTGGTGTCATACATGTAATATTATCATACTATATATGACAATATTGTTTTCTTTATATATAGATCAAGCTTCTGAAATTCAGGTGACAATGATGCTCACTGAAAGTTGTAAGCTCCGAGGTCTTCATCACAGGTGAGAGGAGAAACCACTCAGCATTTAAGCCTTAAATACACTTAATATATGGTAACATAGTATGCTACGTTTTTAAAAAATGTTGTAATGTGTTCTTAATTGAAAGCCTTTTGGGAATAGCTTAATTTTTTTCCTGAATATAAAAATGAAATGCATGCTCATTGCACAAAATTTAAAAACATAATAAAATGTAAAGAAGAGGCCCACATCTAGATATTTATAGCTGAGCCTTCAGGAAAGGGCTTATATTTATGTGTATATTTCCCTTTAAAAAGTAGGATAATGATATACGTATGCTAAAAAAATATTTGTTAGGAAATTTTGCGCATACAGAGCAGGGGTCCCCAGGCCTATTAGGAACTGGGCTGCACAGCAGGAAGTGAATGGTGGGTGATCTAGCAAAACTTCATCTCCCGCTCCCCATTGCTCGGTTTACCACCTGAATCCCCCCACCCCTGCCACATCTGTGGATAAATTGTCTTCCACAAATCCACAAATCCCTGGTGCCAAACAGGTTGGGGACCTCCAATGTAGAGTACCAAAAACCAGAATATAAACACCAATAAGCCCACAGCCTAAATTCATTGATAGTTTACATTTTGCCATTTGTGCTGTGCATGTGTGTGTATCACTCATTTATTTAGATAGATAGAGATAGATAGGTATTTGTGATTGTGGAAATATTTTAAACTAAATTGGATATCTCAGCACTTTTAATGCATTTCCAGCATGCATTTTCCCAAAACATTGAGAATATTTTTCTACAAAATCACAATACTGCTATCTTTAATAAAGTTAGCATCCTTCTTGATATAGCAAAACAATGTGTCTAACTTTTCATGTAAGTAACTATAGATTCATATCCATATATTTAAATAGTTCTATTATATGAAGAAATTTTTTTAAAAGCTTGATAGCAGTCCTTTTCCAGAGCTATAACAAGATATTCTAACTTCTGAGCCAAAAAGGGCATAATTATAGTATCACATTATGTAGCAGTATCAGTGTTTGGGCAAGGTGTTTGTTGTTGTTTTAAAGCACTGTACAGAGTCAGTTTAATTTGTGTGCCTACTGGAAATTTGGTCACATACGTTTGAAAAATGGGAGGGTGACCATCCTTATTGAAAGATATTTATAGACTTCTAGGAAAAAATAATGTGTGCAAAAGGGATTATATACTGTAATTTCTGTGTACTTTGAGCAGTTACTTGAGGTCTGCCAATAAATGTGCAGTTTTATTTTTGAATTTTACTTATACTTCAGTTCATATTCAAAAGAATTTGAGGACCTAAAAAGGCAGCTATAGTAAGATCAAAAAAATGGTAAAAAAAATGAAACAGTTTTTTGGCATTGTGATGTTGGAAAAGCCAACAATAAGGAGACAAAGCAACTCTTAGCTTCTGAGCAAGCAAGGCTGAAGGAAGTTTTAAATTTTGTTAAATCTCAGCATTAGAAGAGAAGGAAATGTGCATGTTTCCTGGTGGAGAAAAGATTTTCTGGCTTCATACTCTGAGACAGATGTCTCATTAGGTTTATCATATATTTGGGATGTTGATTAATTTAATGAACATTGCAAATAAAGCAGCCAGAGACTTTTGAAAAAAATTGACCACACAGTAATGAGGGGCTAAAAATGTCCTTTTGAAGGATTAAAGTCGTGTACTTTTAAGAATGTTACCTTCCATTGGCCTGATTCACTGCTTTAGTCCAAGAATAGAATTCATTTGAAGAGGAATGGATAGATAACTCATTCCTTAGATTATATTTTCTGAAAAAAGCTACATTTTCTTTCCTCTGAGTAACAAGATAAGAAATGGGTAATGATGAACTGGGAACTGTTCTTGTTGACAGTGTTGGTCAGTACTTGATTTATCATACTGACCCTCGGGGGAAGAACCAAAATGTTAAATACTAGTGTATAATATTAACCTGATACTTAGGTGCTTAGCTAGTATTCTTACCCTGATGAAAGATCTGCACCACATCAGCACAAAAGTGGGTGGCAGGGATAAAAATAGACAAAGCCAGAATATTTTCAAGAAGCAGTTTTATATCCATGGTAGCCCAAGGGTGCTTGGGCTGAAAAATGTTCAGAGCAAGCATTTGTAGCATTTTCTCAGGCAGCTTTAGGCTACAGAATTTTCCAGCATCCAACTGGGATGAGTTAGTAGCCCCAAGATACCCTTTGGAGAAGGAAATGGCACCCCACTCCAGTATTCTTGCCTGGAGAATCCTGTGGATGGAGGAGCCTAGTGGGCTTCTGTTCATGGGGTCACACAGAGTCGGACACAACTGAAGTGACTTAGCAAGATACCCTTAGATGGTGGAATGGGATGATTTACTGAATTAGGGTTATTTGTTACTGCACGTTCAGTGATTAGGGGAAGTCTTCTAAAGATAGGTTATGGTTTGATCCTGATTAATTGTTCTTTCCAGTCATAAAGTGATACCAGGACTCCTAGGTTTTAAATTAGCAAAACACATTGTTAATATGTAGAACGTATATGGTTCTTTCTACTCATTGTAGGAATTTACTTCATTTATAAAAGGACTAGGGTCTACATTTCTTTCTAACCCCTGAGGTCTAGACTATAAGAAAATTAGAGATACCAAGGGAACATTTCATGCAAAGGTGGGCACAATAAAGGACAGAAATGTCATGGACCTAACAGAAGCAGAAGATATTAAGAAGAGGTGGCAAGAATACACAGAAGAACTGTACAAAAAAGATCTTCATGACCTAGATAACCACAATGGTGTGATCACTCACCTGGAGCCAGACATCTTGGAATGCGAAGTCATATGCTGAGAAAACTCAGCAGTGGCCACAGGACTGGAAAAGGTCAGTTTTCATTCCAATTACAAAGAAGGGCAATGCCAAAGAATGTTCAAACTACTGCATGATTGCACTCATCTCACACGCTAGCGAAGTGATGCTCAAAATTCTCCAAGCCAGGCATCAACAGTACATGAACCGTGAACTTCCAGATGTTCAGGCTGGATTTAGAAAAGGCAGAGGAACGAGAGATCAAATTGCCAAGATCCATTGGATCATTGAAAAAGCAAGAGAGTTCCAGAAAAACATTTACATCTGCTTCGTTGATTACACCAAAGCCTTTGACTGTGTAGATTACAACAAGCTTGGGAAAATTCTTCAAGAGATGGGAATACCAGACCACCTGACCTGCCTCCTGAGAAATCTGCATTCAGGTCAAGAAGCAACAGTTAGAACCAGACATGGACAACAGACTGGTTCCAAATTGGGAAAGGAGTACGTCAAGGCTGTATATTGTCCCCATGCTTCTTTAACTGATATGCAGGGTACATCTTGCGAAATACCGGACTGGATGAAGCACAAGCTGGAATCAAGATTGCTGGGAGAAGTATCAATAACCTCAGATATGCAGATGGCACCACCCTTATGGCAGAAAGTGAAGAAGAAATGAAGAGCCTCTTGATGAAAATGAAAGATAAGAGTGAAAAAGCTGGCTTGAAACTCAACATTCAGAAAACTAAGATCATGGCATCTGGTCCCATCTCCTCATGGCAAATAGATGGAGAAACAATGGAAACAGTGACAGACTTTATTTTCTTCGGCTCCAAAATCACTGTGGATGGTGACTGCAGCCATGAAATTAAAAGACTTGCTCCTTGGGAGAAAAGCTATGACCAACCTAGACAGCATATTAAAAAGCAGAGACATTATCTTGCTGACAGAAGTCTGTCTAGCAAAGCTGTGGTTTTTCCAGCAGTCATGTATGGATGTGAGAGTTGGTCTATAAAGAAAGCTGAGCACTGAAGAATTGTTGCTTTTGAACTATGGTGTTGTAGAAGACTCTTTAGAGTCCCTTGCACTGCACAGAGATCAAACCAGTTGATCCTAAAAGAAATCAGTCTTGAGTGTTCGTTGGAAGGACTGATGCTGGGGCTGAAGCTCCAATACTTTGGCCACCTGATGTGAAAAACTGACTCATTTGAAAAGACCCTGATGCTGGGAAAGATTGAAGGCAGGAGGAGAAGGGGACAACAGAGGATGAGATAGTTGGATGGCATCACTGATTTGATGGATATGAGTTTGAGCACTCCAGGAGTTGGTGATGGAGAGGGAATCTTGGTGTTCTGCAGTCCATAGGGTTGCAAAGAGTCAGGCACAACTGAGTGACTGAACTGAACTGTCTAGACTGCTCATGGCTATGTGTATGCATTTGTTTATTCATTGTTTTGTTCTCCTTTATTAAGTGCCCATTTTGCACTTGGAACACTGCCAGGCATGAGGGTTAAAAATGAGATAATGATCTTCAGTAATTAGATTATAGAATTTATCAAGCAAACTCAAATACTCAGCAACAAATGACACCTGGTTTCTGATTTTACCTTTTTTAAAAAGCTAGGTTTGGTATGTAATTAATCATGTTTTCTTTATTTTTTACCTTCTATGATTAAGAGCTGTAAAGTACTGAAATATTTTAAAGCATTTTGAAATTCTTTTCACTCCTTTTTCCAGTGGAATGTTTCAGAATAATTTTTATTGTAAGTTAAAATAGCTGTGTAAATAAAAGAAAGCTATCAGTTTACTTAAATTCCATTAGGACTGCTTCATAAAAAGTACTTGAGCTGTTTTTCTTGTGGTTTGACTCTCCATTGGCCCAGGAGTTGCCTGATGGTAGGTACTTTGCTGAATGCCTCACGGCTCTCACTCTGCAGGCCCACTCAGCAAGAGGAAGAATTGTACTAGTTCTTGTCTTAACTCCCCCCAGAACCTACCTTTCCTTTATACACCTGCTTCTGCTCCCATTCACTCTTTTTATAGATCCCAGACCTTCCTCTTTATCATCCTTCCCTTTATAAACTGGGCAAAATGAAGAGCAGCCATCTGTTCTTTGAAATATTTTTGTGCAGCTTGTTATTTCTCCTGGAGGGCTTTTAAATAAAGAATAAATGCTTTGATCTCATCCAGCAAACTTACTGTGCTTGAGTCAGATTCCTTTAACTCTGCTCAGTGACTTTCAGTCAAGAGGAAAGGAGCAGAAAAATAATTTTGAAAGTTAAAGAGATTGGACAGCTCTTCACATACCTCTGAAGTCATAGTAGGTTCACTTAAACCTGAGTGCACACCTGTTCATCATTTTTTCTACTTTTATTGAGAAATAATTGACATATCACTGTATAAGTTTCAAACATACAGCATGATGGTTTGATTTATATATATTGTGAAATGATTACTGCAGTAGGTTTGGCTAACATTATCTTCTTATACAGATACAATAAAAGGGAAAGAAAGAATAAAGAAAGTTTGCTCCTTGTGATGAGCGCTCTTAGGTTTACTCTCTTAACCACTTTCCTGTACATGCTACAGCAGTGTTAGCTGTAGTCATCGGCTTGTATATTACCTCCCTGGTACTTATAATGAGAAGTCTGTATCTTTTGACCACGTCCTTCTAGTCCTCCTACTGCAGTCATTTTAGGATGTGTGGGACTTGGTGTGAAAAGAAGCTCCGTCTTGCTCCCCTGGTAGGGAATATCCAATGATCCAGGGGAAAACAGGGTTTTAGAATCAGATGAAGACTTGACTTTTTCCTTCATGTGCTTGCTGTTGTTCTTGGCAGATAACCTTATCACTTACCTGTGCATGGATTACCTCCCCTGTGAAGTGGAACTAATCATCACTGCCACTCCCAGGCTGTAATACAAGCAAGAAGCCTTACAGAGAGGTTACCACATACAAGTTTACTGATCTAGTCTTCATTTTCCTGGTTCCTCAGGATCAGTGCTTTCCTTCTTAGTAGCTCCTGCACAGCAGAAGGGGGGCCCATAGCTTTCACTTGTGCACTGTTAGGCCAAAATTGTGTGACTGTGGTTTTAATAGATATATACTCAATTGAAACAACTTAGGAAATACAGAAAAGCAAGGTAGGGATGATCTAAAGTCTTACAACTCAGACAACTCTTGGCACATTTCTGTGCAGAGTTTTATTATTTTTCTACTATATTTGTAATTATCCTGCAAATGTGTGAATTTTTTTTTCTTTTTTTTTATATCTAAAAAAGAATTTTATTAAAAAAGCACAAATGCAAAGAAATGAACAGAGGAAAATTTATGCGTCGAACCTGGACTGGTCACTTACGATAATATACATGCTACAATTCCATTGTCTCCAATCATTCCACCTTCACCCTCTCCCACAGAGTCCCAAAGACTGTTCTAAATGCCTATGTCTCTTTTGCAGTCTCTTATACAGGGTTCAGGTTACCATTTTTCTAAATTCCATATATATGTGTTAATATACGGTATTGATGTTCTTCTTTCTGGCTTACTTCACTCTGTATAATTGGCTCCAATTTCATCCACCTCATTAAAACTGATTCAAATGCATTCTTTTTGATGGCTGAGAAATACTCCATTGTGTATATGTACCAAAGCTTTCTTATCCATTCATCTGCAGATGGACATCTAGGTTGCTTCCATGTCCTGGCTATTATAAACAGTGCTGCAATGAACATTGGAGTACATGTGTCTCTTTCAATTCTGGTTTCCTCGGTGTGTATGCCCAGGAGTGCGATTGCTGGATCATATGGCAGTTCTATTTCCAGTTTTCTGAGGAATCTCCACACTGTTCTCCATAGTGGCTGTACTAGTTTGCATTCCCACCAACAGTGTAAGAGGGTTCCCTTCTCTCCACACCCTCTCCAGCACTTATTGCATGTAGACTTTTGGATAGCAGCCATTCTGACTGGTGTGAAATGGTATCTCATTGTGGTTTTGATTTGCATTTCTCTGATGATGAGGGATGTTGAGCATTTTTTCATGTGTTTATTAGCCATCTTTATGTCTTCTTTGGAGAAATGTCTGTTTAGTTCTTTGGCCCATTTTTTGATTGGGTCACTTAGTTTTCTGGAATTAAGCTGCAGGAGCTGCTTGTATAATTTGGAGATTAATCCTTTATCAGTTGCTTCATTTGCTATTATTGTCTCCCATTCTGAAGGTTGTCTTCTCACCTTGCTTAGAGTTTCCTTTGCTGTGCAGAAGCTTTTGATTTTAATTAGGTCCCATTTGTTTATTTTTGCTTTTATTTCCAATATTCTGGGAGGTGGGTCTTGGAGGATCCTGCTGTGATTTATGTCGGAGAGTGTTTTGCCTACGTTCTCCTCTAGGAGTTTTATAGTTTCTGGTCTTACATTTAGATCTTTAATCCATTTTGAGTTTATTTTGGTGTATGGTGTTAGGAAGTGTTCTAGTTTCTAAATGTGTGAATTTTTGTATCTTGTTTTCTTTTAATGTAAGCTTTTACTTATATTCTCATAGCGTCTCTTTGTGACTATTTGTTTTGTTTACTAGCCTATTATTTGGCTTTGCTTTCTTTTGGACAATCATGTTGTTTGGAACTTTTTACTAATAATCCTGCATTAACTATCCTTGTTCACATAACTTTATGTTAAATAATGTTTCCTTATTAATATGCTTAGAGGCAATTTTCTAAGTTAAGGAGAAGTGTTTTTAAGGTTGTCATTTGGTATTATATTTTATATATTTATTAAATGCTTATTTCTGTGGCACAGAATGCAAAGCATTGGGTATTTTAAAAAGTTCACTTTAGTTTTTGCCGTCTAGGAATTTTCAGCTTAGTGGGGGAAATGAGGTATTAATAGTTATGTAAAAAGTTATATAACTTTGGGAAAAATTATTTCCAGTACCAGTGGAAGAGATGTCACTAGGCATAGGATATATGTATTTATGTCTGCCCTGGAGATTTTAAAAGGAGCAAGTTTTTTTTTTTGAATTACATGCCTGGCTTTTTGCATATCACAGCAACTTTGTATGGCTGGTGGTGTCCCTATGTTAGAGGTGTGAAAACTAAGGCCAAGAAAGATGGTCACACAGACAGTAGGTAAATTTAGAATTTAGAAATCTCATGTGAACTGCTAAGAACTTGTTGGCTTTGTGAGATAGTTTCAGGCTCTTGATTATCATATTCTTTTCTATAGACTGCATTGGGGCCCTTTTTTTTTAAACTGTTGATAATAAACCAGATAAGCTATTATCATATGCTCATGATCAAGTCATTTTTTGGGTCTCTCTGATTACCCTTTAGAGTAACGATTTAGTGTGGCTAGAGTAGTATCTTAGAAGAATCTAGTCCACAGGAAACAGCTTTTGAGTTTTTTCCCTATCAAGAAAGGATACATGGGAAGCATTAAAGTTTATTCTAAAAGAGCTTTATAATTTTACATTTTAAATGGTTATATGTTTTTAAATAAGTTTGAGATTTTCTTGTTTTCTTTTAGGTTATCTTTATTTTACTACTTTTAATTAAAAATAGCGCCCTGAAGTTTCAGATTTCACTTGTGTTCTCCTGATTTCTCATTATTTTATAGAAATCTTCTTCCTATTACCAATGTGTGTATAGAAGAAGGAGAAAAGCCCATGGTGATATTGCCTTACATGAATTGGGGGAATCTTAAATTGTTTTTACGGCAGTGCAAATTAGTAGAGGCCAATAATCCGCAGGTGAGAAAAATTTGCCCAAATACCAATTATTTGCCAGTAGGTTCTAAATAATATCTTTGAAAGTCGATGTTAACATTCTTGAATACAAACTTTTTAGAAGTCTGCAAAAAGAAACTCACATTGAACCGGAAGGTGTTGCTGACCTGTTGATTTAGAGGAAGATGGTTTGTGATTCCTGTCTTGAGGCTGGTGCTGAAGGTTTTCCCTGTGTAACCACTGTGTGTTATTCATAACCACCTCAGACCCTCTGTAACACCATCTCAGTCATTTTCCTGATAATTCTTGAAGTTACTTGTACTAGAACTTCCTTCTAGAAATGAAAATAGACCTTACAGAGGTCGTACTCCCCCCCCAAACTGGTGATAGCCGGAGGTATACATTGTGGGGAATAATTTGATAACCAGGATTTCCAACAAGTTGTTGGAGGCTGTGTCCATCAGCATCATCTGGGGAAAAATTTCATTCCTTAATTTATGATACCGGCACACTGGCTTCAGAGAGCACATCAGAGTTAGATGTAAACTTGCATTAGTTTGAAACTGGTCCCTAGGGGATAACCTCCTATAAAATAACAAGTTATTGAATTATGAACATTAGAAATATTACCTGGAGAATTCAGCATTCATTGATCAGATGTTTATTGAGCCACTATTGTATATTCTGGATGTTGGGGTGATACGCCTAACAGATGAGAGATAGTAAACTAAATGGTCAACAATAAGGACTATAGTAGATATAAGAAACTATGGGAACATATTCTTAGTCAAGAAGTAGCTTTTTAAAACTCAGTGTGCAGGTATAAAGAAAGTATTTGGGGATGGAGTAAGATGTGGGATAAAATCAGCAACTGCCATCAGTGTTTTTGTGCTAACCACAAGCATTGTCATTTTCTGTTACCTCAGGCAATTTCTCAACAGGACCTGGTCCACATGGCTATTCAGATTGCCTGTGGAATGAGCTATCTGGCCAGAAGGGAAGTCATCCACAAAGACCTGGCTGCTAGGAACTGCGTGTAGGTGCCGTGACTTGTCACTGTGGTTTGATGTTTACTGCTCCCTGGATTTGGGGTTCTCTCGAGGAATCACAGTGGGAATTGTGTTATATTTAAGAGTGACTGTGCTCCTTATTTTTTCAATATGCTGATTGTATTTGATGTTCATGTCTTTGCTTTTCAGTATTGATGACACACTTCAAGTTAAGATCACAGACAATGCCCTCTCTAGAGACTTGTTCCCCATGGACTATCACTGTTTGGGAGACAATGAAAACAGGCCGGTTCGGTGGATGGCTCTTGAAAGTCTGGTTAATAATGAGTTCTCCAGCGCTAGTGACGTGGTAAGTGCTGAGATGCCTACATAGCAGCAAAATGTAGAAGAGGCTCCAAACACTTTTAAAGTGTTTTCCACTTTTTTTAATCAAGTGTCTGTTCCCCCAAATTTCTTATTCAGATAGCAGGGGTAGTTAGCTCCCTGTCAGCTGTTTGTGGAGACGAGCTGCGACCCAAACCATGGACCATGACTGTGTGTAATCTCATTCCATCCTCACAGTAACCTGTGAGAGAGAGGTAGACACCATCCCAGTTTTAAAGGTAATGATACTGAAGATAGGCTGTTTCGGTCTCAGAGTGACCACGTGGCTGTCGGATAGTAAAGATTTATTGTTTTCTTTTTTTTCAAATGACCTCTTCCAAGCTTTATGGCCTGTATAATGTATAATTCCCCAGATGCCACTCTCTTCCCTCTTGTCAGTGTCTAGGTGGCTCTGCTCATTCAAAGAGATCTTATAGTGGGATCCTTCAAACTTAGCGATGTATAGTTTCAGAAGCCACATTTATTGGTGTGTATTTTGCAGATATTTTAATTGTTTTTAATTTCTGTCACGTTTTAGTTTGATTTAGAAAATTATTTTTCTGTCTCTTGCTTACTGCGCTTTATTATTATAGCTGAATATTTAGACATTAGGTAAAACTTCTGCTTACAAGTCCCCTGTATCAACTGGGATCTGTTAGTGTTGCATGTAAAATTTTGTAGGGTAATTTGCTTCAGAGTTTCAGCTGTAAAAATCGGACTTACCTTATCATTGTATCCTGGGTCTCAGCAATTTATTTTATTTATAATATAGGGTTACCCTTTTACTAAGTTTGTGTCATTTAAGGACTTCTCATTTAATACACACTTTTTTTCGGTGTATTAGTGTCCTGTGACTGCTGTTGTTACACCCTTGGTGGTAAAACAGCAGAGATTTATTCTCTCACAATTGAATTCCGGAAGTCACATGTTTGAAATCAGGGTGTAGGCAGGACCATGCTCCCTCCAGAGCTCCTAAGGGAGAAACTTTCCTTGCCTCTTCCAGCTTCTGGTGGCTGTTGGCATTCCTTGGCTTGTGGTTGCATCTCTCTGCTCCATGTTCATATCATCTTATCCTCCGTGTGCTTGTCTCTCAAAACTCCCTCTGCCTCTCTTACAGTGATATGTGTGACTGCATTTAGGACTCAACTTCAAAATTCAGAAATTTCTACTCTTAAGGTCCTTAATTTAATCACATCTTTCGTCATATAAGGTGATATTTATAGGTTTCAGGGATTAGAATGTGGACATATCTTTGTTGCCACCATTCAATCCACCCTTCAGTAATTGAAGTTATTTAATATTTCCTTGTTGAAAAGCAGGTATTCCAGTTTAAAACCTTTGAAATGAGAATGATTTATTTGGGGAGAAACCCTCTCTTGTTATTATAATCTTTTACTTAAAATTTGTTTTTTCTTTTTCAGAAGTTAGGTTGGCTATTTGATATATTGTGCAAACCTAGTGTCTTGATAAAATGTACTCACTTGATATGAATGAACAATTTACATATGTACTTTTTTAAAGGTTTTTTTTTTTTTCCTGTAAATGAAGGTCATTCATTATGCATATCTACAAAATACTTTTTTAACTTAATTTAAAATCAGCTACTCTCTGGAAAAAAAAAAGCAAAGCAACTTATCTGACACTTGTCAGATGGGCAGAGTAAATATGGATGATGGGGATGTCCCTGGTTGTCCAGTGGCTAAGACTCTGTGTTCCCAATGCAGGGGCCCACTTTCCATCCCTGGTCAGGGATCTAAATCCCACATGGCGAAACTAACAGTTTGCAGGCTATACAACTCAAGATCCCACATGATGCAACTAAGACCCAGTGCAGCCAAATAAGCAAAAGTAAATATTAAAAAAAAATATGGATGATGATAAGAAGGATGTTTTCTGCTTCATGGAGCAGCTGCAAAGGTTAATAGTGGATAGAAACTAGCTTCATGTTGCCACAGTTTTTCCCAGCCAGAGGCACGGGTTCTGCTGGAGAATGGGTGGAAGAGGGAGAAATAAATGCTGATTCTTAGATACGGAGCCCTGAGGATTCAGCTTGTATGCAGTGGATAACTAGGTCTAGTCTGTTCTTCCAGAGCTGTGATAATAAAACTTCTCTAACTTTAATGTGACAGAGTTAAAATTCCAAGTAAAGCAGTACAGATACACAAAGCGGCTTACATAATTCCATAGTTATGTAAAGAGAATCTGGACTTCTTTGCAGGGAAGGGGAAGGGTCGCTTTTTTGTTTTTTATGTTTATGTTTCTCAAATGATATTTTTAAAAAGGAAGGCAGAATTTAGGCCAGCACACAGCTGCTGTATTGAATGACAGTAAGGACCAGTTACACTCAAGTGCTTGTTTTTGAGGTTGCCAAACCTATGTTCAGAACTTCTGAATAGTAGATGAAATACCAGTTTCTACACTAAGCAAAACTGTTTTCATGGGGGCGAAAATTGAGTTTAACTTTGGTATTAGAACATAATTCTAAAACATAATATCAGTTGAATTAGAGCTGTATGGTTTTCAAATTCACCCCTGTAGTTGGAAAGCCTACATATGAACACTTTTGAATGCAGAAAAGTAAAAGAAACTTTCCTTACATTTTCTTTGAAAATATCACTCCGTAGTTGATTTAAAACATTAATTCATTCATCTCTTTCGGATGTTAATATTCTTTTCAATGGTTGATTTTAAAATTTTATGATTTTATTACTCATTGAAATATAGCATAGTTGCCTTAGCAGAAGTGAGGGGGCAGTCATGGTGAACTCAAAACTAGTCTAACAGGCAGGAAACCTGAAGATATTTTCTGAGATTACAGTCTTCAGGAATGCCATGTAACTTCAAGAGACTGGGGATTGTTTGATTATTCTCTTAGAACAGTTTTCAGAGGGGTATGCATGATGGTGCTGTTTGCTTGCACAGTGAAAACCCCAAATATGCATGCTTAACTTAATGTATCTGCTTATTTCTGTGTAAGTATTCCATTGTATATTTAAGCCATATTAGGGAAAATTTTAAGGAGATATTTTTAGTAACACATCGCATATTTCACAGGAACTCCAGAGTGAAAATTAGATGATACACTTCAACTAATGAGGTTTCAGTTAATAATACATTTCTAAGTGATATGATCTACATCTCTTCAGCTCGGTACACTGCTATATTAGCTGGCAAAGTCCATGTAGAGCATACATTGCTTAGTTAAGTAAATATTTCAAAATCATAGTTAGGATCAGTTATTCTTACTGTTACAATATTTTACAAATTTTACAAGAGTTCATATATAAGAACTTGCCTTCTGTCAGGATTCAGTCATACCAAATACCCTGTTACTTGATCACTTTATGGCTTTATTTTTAAAAATCACCAGTCTTACTGGTAAGAAGCTTAACAGGAAAATTACTTTAAAATCATCTCTACTTTTAGTGTGTCTTAGCATAAACTTAAAATATCTGTGTGACCCAAGTTCTTTGGAGCAGTATTTAGAATATGATAGGTGAGCATACCCGTTGATATTACATTTAACATGGTCAGATCCTAAAAGGTTCAGATTTTTCTTCTTTATAGATTCTTATAATGTCATTTCTTTTAAGATATATTTTTCCCTTAAATATCTTCTGTCTTGGATAATTGAGGTTGAAAGGAATGGGAATACCTTTCTGTTTCCTATGACTCTGTTGGGACTTATTTAGTACAGTTTTGTGAGATTGAATATTTTTTTGAAATTCTTATATTAAAGCACATGTGTTAAATTGCCTTTTAACTTTGGTATTAAAAACATATAATCATGTATTCTGATCCCACTTTTCCCTTATGGATGGAGTTGGGTTTTTTTTAATTTTGAAATTTTTAATTTTATATTGGCATATAGCCATTTAATAATGTTGTGATAGTTTCAGGTGGACAGCAGAAGGACTCAGCCATACATATACATGCGTCCATTCTCCTGGAGTTGGGATTTTAAAAAACTACATTTAACAGTCTACTTTTGAGCTGTAAAACTTCATTCAGAGTCAAATGCAAAATAAGTAATGTAACCCCATTCCCACCAGAATATCTATGCATGTAAAATACCTATTTTAGCTATTAATGTAACATCTAACAAATGATATTACTGCCTTGGAAGGGACATTTTCTCTGCCCTTTAAAAGACCCTTAATATTTTTGCATTCCTTTATATTTCAAACTTCTCCTTGGAAATACATTAATGTTTTCTGTCTTAAAAATAATGCATTGCATTTCTGGCTTGTGTTTTAACAGTTTTTACTGGAAGGATTCAATATTTCACTATGTCGAGATTCTTATAATGTTAATATAAGCTTTTAACTGTTGAACGTAGGAAATATGCACAATGAGATTTGACTAGTTATAAATCTCTAATATTATTCTAAGATATGATGTCATCCTAACCATTCTTAAGAATTTCTGAACATTGTTTTTATTCTGTTTTTATCAGATGTGGTACTGCCATAGATTTATTTTGGGGTGACTTTCTTTTCCTTTATTTGAAAACAAATTTCTTGATTTATATCTTCTTTGAATTATTTAGCTAATTATAGTAGCTAACATAATTCTGCTAAGAGGCTACCTTCTGTTAAGAGACAAATGCAATCAGGAATGCACAATTAAGAGTTTTTCATGGTTAGTTTTCTTGTCTTTGTGGTATTATTACGTAGTGTTTAGAAGGCATTTTCTTGGGAAAAACAAATCAAGGAAATGATTTCCATGCTAGTCTTATCAGTGTGGTTTGTGGCAATGAGGAGATCCTTTAAGGTATTTGAACAGTTTTTAGGGTGCAGGGCATATGAAAAGTGGGCTTCCCTGGTGGCTCAAATGGTAAAGAATCTGCCTGCAATACAAGAGACCCGACTTTGATCCCTGGGTTGGGAAGATCCTCTGGAGAAGGGAATGGCAACCCACTCCAGTATTCTTGCCAGGAAAATCCCATGGCCAGAAGAGCCTGGCAGACTACAGTCCATGGGGTTGCAAAGAGTTGGACACGACTGAATGACTAACGCTTTCACTTTTTACACGTGAAAATGTATTCCTTGAAATTATTTTTTTTGTGAACATTAGAGATTATTTCTACAAGAAGGAGAGAAATCTGTAAGTTATCCAGATATTCTGTTTGGTGTAGAGTGCTTCTTATTACTCTTATTTGCCCAGTGCCATGGAAAGTCACTGCCACAATCTTGAACACACTCAAGCAGGAGAAACTCATGTTTGTAATATGCCCAGTAATAGTGATCTTCTGAACTGCTGTGATGCTGTGGTATCAGAGAGAGAGCTATAGTTTTCAGAGAAGGCTAATTATTTTTAAAAGAACAGAAAATGTTCCATTTTATGCTATTCCTTCATTATTAATTTTCAAATAATAAGAGTCCCATTACTTATTTTGTTTCCTTTATGGTTGACATTTTATACATCAACAATCTTACAGACTTATTTTTTATTTATTTTTGGTTGCACTGGATCTGCGTTGCTTTGCACAGGTTTTCTTTAGTTGCAGTGAGCGGGGGCTATTCTCTAGTTACACTGTGTAAGCTTCTCACTGAGGTGGCTTTTCTTGTTGCAGAGCACAGGATCTAGGATGCCTGGTCTTCAGCAGTTGCAGCACACGGGCTCAGTAGTTGTGGCGCATGAGCTTAGTTCTTCTGTGGCATGTGAAATCTTTCCAGACCAGGGATGGAACCTGTGTCCTCTGCATTGGCAGGTGGATGCTTAACCAGGGAAATCCTGGACTTAATACTTAAATATTAAATTTATATTAAGATGAATTGGTTAAAAGATGTTAGGAAAAAGCTGGAGAAATGAAAAGATCATGGAGACATTAGGAAATAAAGATTTAAAGTTTAATATTAACATTAAGGCAGTATTGTTTAGTTTTATGAAATAGTTCTGATATTTCCTGACAATGTGTAATAAGTGGATTTACTTTGGGAACAGTTAACATAGTTTCAGGGAGAAGGCAATGGCACCCCACTCCAGTACTCTTGCCTGGAAAATCCCATGGATGGAAAAGCCTAGTAGGCTGCAGTTCATGGGGTCGCTAAGAGTCGGACACGACTGAGCGACTTCACTTCCACTTTTCACTTTCATGCCTTGGAGAAGGAAATGGCAACCTACTCCAGTGTTCTTGCCTGGAGAATCCCAGGGACGGGGGAGCCTGGTGGGCTGCCGACTATGGGGTCGCACAGAGTCGGACACGACTGAAGCGACTTAGCAGCAGCAGTAGCAGCAGCAACATAGTTTCAGAGTGACCACTTCTTGTCTTGTGATCAAGTAGTTCCCTCTATACATTTTCTATATTTGGCTCTCCTTGAGAATAGATTTGATTTAGGTCATACCTGAATGGTTTAGTGATTTTCCCCACTTTCTTCAATTTAAGTCTGAATTTGGCAATAAGGAATTCATGATCTGAGCCACAGTCAGCTCCCAGTCTTGTTTTTGCTGACTGTATAGAGCTTCTCCATCTTTGGCTGAAAAGAATATAATCAATCTGATTTCAGTGTTGGCCATCTGGTGATGTCCATGTGTAGAGTCTTCTCTTGTGTTGTTGGAAGGGGGTGTTTGCTATGACCAGTGCATTCTCTTGGTAAAACTCTGTTAGCCTTTGCCCTGCTTCATTCTGTACTCCAAGGCTGAATTTGCCTGTTACTCCAGGTATTTCCTGACTTCCTACTTTTGCATTCCAGTCCCCTATAATGAAAAGGACATCTTTTTTGGGTGTTAGTTCTAAAAGATCTTGTAGGTCTTCATAGAACCGTTCAACTTCGGCTTCTTCAGCGTTACTAGTTGGGGCATAGGCTTGGATTACTGTAATATTGAATAGTTTGCCTTGGAAATGACCAGAGATCATTCTGTTGTTTTTGAGATTGCATCCATTTCTTCTAAGGGATTCCTGCCCACAGTAGTAGATAAAATGGTCATCTGAGTTAAATTCACCCATTCCAGTCCATTTTAGTTCACTGATTCCTAGAATGTTGACATTCACTCTTGCCATCTCCTGTTTGACCACTTCCAATTTGCCTTAATTCATGGACCTAACATTCCAGGTTCCTATGCAATATGGCTCTTTACAGCATCAGACCTTGCTTCTATAACCAGTCACATCCACAGTCGGGTGTTGTTTTTGCTTTGGTACCATCCCTTCATTCTTTCTTAAGTTATTTCTCCAGTGATCCATTCAGTGGATTTCTCCACTAAATCCATTAAGTTATTTCTCTACTAAACCATTCAGATATGACCTAAATCAAATCCCTTATGATTATACAGTGGATGTGACAAATAAATTTAAAGGACTAGATCTGATAGACAGAGTGCCTGATGAACTATGGACAGAGGTTCGTGACATTGCATAGGAGGCAGGGATAAAAACCATCCCCCGGAAAAAGAAATGCAAAAAAGCAAAATGGCTGTCTGAGGAGGCCATACAAATAGCTGTGAAAAGAAGAGAAGTGAAAAGCAAAGGAGAAAAGGAAAGGTATATCCATTTGAATGCAGAGTTCCAAAGAATACCAAGGAGAGATAAAGCCTTCCTCAGCGATCAATGCAAAGAAATAGAAGAAAACAATAAAATGGGAAAGACTAGAGCTCTCTTCAAGAAAATTAGAGATATCAAGGGAAAATTTCATGCAAAGATGGGCTCAATAAAGGACAGAAATGGTATGGACCTAACAGAAGCAGAAGATATTAAGAAGAGGTGGCAAGAATACAGAGAAGAACTGTGCAGAAAAGATCTTCATGACCCAGTTAATCACGATGGTGTGATCACTCACCTAGAGCCAGACGTCCTGGAATGTGAAGTCAGATGGGCCTTAGGAAGTATTACTACAAACAAAGCTAGTGGAGGTGATGGAATTCCAATTGAGCTATTTCAAATCCTAAAAGATTATGCTGTGAAAGTGCTGCACTTAATATGCCAGCAAATTTGGAAAACTCAGCAGTGGCCGCAGGACTGGAAAAGGTCAGTCTTCATTCCAATCCCAAAGAAAGGGAATGCCAAAGAATGCTCAAACTACCGCACAATTGCACTCATCTCCCACGCTAGGAAAGTCATGCTCAAAATTCTCCAAGCCAGGCTTCAGCAGTACGTGAACCGTGAACTTCCAGATGTTCAAGCTGGTTTTAGAAAAGGCAGAGGAACCAGAGATCAAATTGCCAACATCTGCTGGATCATTGAAAAAGCGAGAGAGTTCCAGAAAAACATCTATTTCTGCTTTATTGACTATGGCAGTCTTTGACTGTGTGGATCACAACAAACTGGAAAATTCTGAAAGAGATGGGAATGCTGGACCACCTGACCTGCCTTTTGAAAAACCTGTATGCAGGTCAGGAAGCAACAGTTAGAACCAGACATGGAACAACAGGCTGGTTCCAAATAGGAAGAGGAGTACGTCAGGCTGTATATTGTCACCCTGCTTATTTAACTTATATGCAGAGTACATCCTGAGAAACTCTGGGCTGGAGGAAGCACAGGCTGGAATTAACATTGCTGGGAGAAATATCAATAACCTCAGATACGCAGATGACACCACCCTTATGGCAGAAAGTGAAGAGGAACTAAAAAGCTTCTTGATGAAAGTGAAAGAGCAGAGTGAAGAAGTTGGCTTAAAGCTCAGCATTCAGAAAACTAAGATTATGGCATCTGGTCCCATCACTTCATGGCAAATAGATGGGGAAACAGTGAGAGACTTTATTTTGGGGGGCTCCAGAATCACTGCAGATGGTGACTGCAGTCATGAAATTAAAAGACGCTTACTCCTCGGAAGGAAAGTTATGACCAACCTGGATAGCATATTAAAAAGCAGAGACATTATTTGCCGACAAAGGTCCGTCTAGTCAAGGCTATGTTTTTTCCAGTGGTCATGTATGGATGTGAGAGTTGGACTGTGAAGAAAGCTGAGCACCGGATAATTGATGCTTTTGAACTGTGGTGTTGGAGAAGACTCTTGAGAGTCCCTTGGCCTGCAAGGAGATCCAACCAGTCCATTCTAGAGGAGATCAATCCTGGGTGTTCATTGGAAGGACTGATGCTAAAGCTGAAACTCCAATGCTTTGGCCACCTGATGTGAAGTGCTGACTCATTTGAAAAGACCCTAATGCTGGAAACAATTGAGGGCAGGAGAAGAAGGAGGCAACAGAGGATGAGATGGTTGGATGGCATCACCGACTAATGGACATGAATTTGTGTGGGCTCCGGGAGTAGGTGTTGGACAGGGAGGCCTGGCATGCTGTGGTTCATGGGGTCACAAAGAGTCGGACACGACTGAGCAACTGAACTGAACTGAGCTGAGAATAGATATTTTCCTTAAGAGATCTTGTGAACATCTCTTTCCTTTCCTGCCTTGTCCTTATCATTCTATTTAATATTCCCTTCAAATGGCCTTATTGTTCTGATGGAGCAATGTCAAAGCATCTGATACCATGGAGGAAAGTACCGTATATAGCAGATATATGTGATGGCTTGGTAGGCATCCAATATTAGATCTGAGGACAGATTTATGGTAGAATTGGTCTCTTTTCAGTCATGTGTGACACTCTGTGCCCAAAGATTGCTGATTTTTGAAGTTGAATTAACAACATGTACTAAATTTGACATCTGTTGAAGTCAGTGCATATTTTTTGTCAATGCATTTTATATACAGTCATTGTATACTTGAGGACATTTTTTTAAACTGTAGTAGAATAATATTGCCACAATATAAAATATTGTGGCCTAAATATAAGGATTATTAAGATTTTTAGGTGATAGTTTACACTGAAGAGTTATTAAAAAGACCCCTTTAAAGCTCACTTGTATAAATTTATTAATCAGATCCCTGCCTCTGTCCTTTGCCTCTCTCTGTTTAACATGCCACCAGTGTGCATCCAGTAAAGCTTTTTTATTTTATTTTTTCTTTTGTTTTAATAGTGATGGATGTGATTTATCGATAAACTGATTACTAATAAAAGTAAGTTTTATACTAACTTCCTTACAATTCAGGTAGGTCACAGAATGAAGAAAAGCAAAGCAAAGCAAATCCCCAGTCCTTAACCCCTAATTACTACATTTCCTTCCAGCTTACCTGAAAATATAAATATATGAATGATTGTGTATGGAGCTTTACCATTAAATTTACTTGAGTGGTGTTATTTTTTTTTCTTACTTAAATGTTTACTTATTTAATTAGAAAAAATTAAAGAACCATCAATTTGAAATTAAAGCAGTTAACCGAAAGGGGCAACAAACTAAAAAAAAAAAAATGACTAAAAGTAAGTCAGTTATAAAAGTATAATTTAGAGTATCATTTATCTCAGTAAAAGAAACAAAACCCCTAAATGTCCTTCCTTCCTGATAAGACTGTTTTCTCTGCAGAAAGGAAAAAAAAGCAACTAATGATTTGCAATTATAATCAAATATAACTGTTATTTACTCCAGCAGCATCTAAAATAGTGAACCACACAGCACTAAAATCTCCCTTTAGAAAATTATTGTATTACTTAAGCTGTTTATTCTTGCTGTGAAGTTAGTTTCATTTGTATAGGCCACAAAAGTTTAATTGGCACGTTTTACTTAAGAATAAGACAAAATAAGTCATTCTTCGTTTTAAAAATTACAGAATTATCCATTTTCAAAGAACAATCCCAGCTCTTTGTTCATTAAATCAGTGTTCTTGACAGCAGTCAAGCTTTTTAAATGATCACTAAGTATTCATCTGAAGTTTATCAATGCTGTGTAAACTGTTAACTTCTTTTGAAGATTTGTGTACATTTTATAATATGATACAGTTTTGTACTGAAGAATTTTTTTTAAAAGATAACCTGCAGTACATATAGTTAATTTGCCTCACAGAACTTAGAGATACAGTATAAACATTTAGGAACCACAGCAGAGTCCACTGTGGTTCAAACTTGAATGGAGATTTTCTTGAACCTAGTATAGGGGTTACTGGCTCAAGACCATATTCCAGAGTGACATCAGCACAAGATTCTGTTGTGAGACTCTACTTCTTTAAAAAAGAGCACACTTGGTTATGTTGTTGTTATTTAGTTGCTAAGTCATTTCCAACTCTTCTGCGACCCTTTGGACTGTTGCCAACCAGGCTTCTCTGTCCATGGGATTTCCCAGGCAAGAATACTGGAGTGGGTTATCGTTTCCTTTTCCAACGGATCTGCCCAACCCGGGAATTGAAAGTGCATCTCCTGCAATGGCAGGTGGATTACTTACCACTGAGCCACCAGGGAAGCCCTACACTTGGTTATGCATGGCTTTTAGCCTTGAGCTACAGTTATGCTACAGATCCTTCCCACCCTCCCAATCGAAGTTAGTCATGTAGAGATGTATACATTCTCTGAGCACTGTTTCCTAATCAAAGTTAGTCATGTGGAGATGTGTACATTCTCTGAGCGCTGTTCCCCAATTGAAGTTAGTCATGTGGAGATGTGTTCATTCTCTGAGCGCTGTTCCCCAATCGAAGTTAGTCATGTGGAGATGTGTACACTCTGAGCGCTGTTCCCCAATCGAAGTTAGTCATGTGGAGATGTGTACACTCTCTGAGCGCTGTTCCCCAATCGAAGTTAGTCATGTGGAGATGTGTACATTCTCTGAGCGCTGTTCCCCAATCGAAGTTAGTCATGTGGAGATGTGTATATTCTCTGAGCGCTGTTCCCCAATCGAAGTTAGTCATGTGGAGATGTGTATATTCTCTGAGCGCTGTTCCCCAATCGAAGTTAGTCATGTGGAGATGTGTACATTCTTTGAGCACTGTTCAGACAGTCCTTGGTTTTCTAGCTCTGATGGAGATCTCAAAGGTGCTCAGAAGTCCGTGTGCTTACATTCAGACCAGGATGAACTTTATGAATGCCACCTTCCTCCATTAGTGACAGGCCACAAGTGTACATGCAAAGCATCTAAATGACTATCTGGCCATTTGACAAATCCCCCTATGAGTCGATCTTTAGTTGATGAGATGTAATTTTTGTTTACCTTGAAGTTAGTATATTGGAAATTTAGAGTTGCTCCCACCAAAAAAAAAAAAAAAATAGGTATCTTTTGGCTTATTCATTTTGTTGTCTCATTATACACCACCTCTTCATCCTGTTCAGTGTTGTTTCTGGAAAAGCTCCTAGTTTACCCATCAGGCACAGTGATGCAATGCCACAAAAAGTTGACCCTCCATGAGATTTAAGTCTGGCTCCCTGTGCGAACTCATTGCATAGGACATACTTCCAGTATAGTTGATGGCTTTTTTCATATCTATGCCAGACCAGTTGTTGAGTATATGGCAAATACAAGAAGCACAGTTAAGTTCAGTCACTCAGTTGTGTCTGACAGTTTGCGACCCCGTGGACTACAACACATCAGGCCTCCCTGTCCATCACCATCTCCTGGACTTTGCTCAAACTCTATGTCCATCGAGTCAGTGATGCCATCCAACCATCTCATCCGCTGTTGTCTCCTTCTTCTCCTGCCTTCAATCTTTCCCAGTATCAAAGTCTTTCCCAGTGAGTCAGTTCTTCGTATCAGGTAGCCAAAGTAATGGAGCTTCAGCTTCAGCATCAGTTCTTCCCATGAATATTAAGTTTTGATTTCTTTTAGGATTGACTGGTTTGATCTCCTTGCAGTCCAAGAGACTTGCAAGAGCTTTCTCCAACATCACAGTCCAAAAGTATCAATGCTTCAGTACTCAACTTTCTTTATAGTCCAGTTCTCACATCTGTACATAACTACTGGAAAACCCATACCTTTGACTATACAGAACTTTGTCAGCAAAGAAATGTCTCTGCTTTTCAATATACTGTCTAGGTTTGTCATACCTTTTCTTCCAAAGAGCAAGTGTCTTTTAATTTCATGGCTGCAGTCACCATCTGCAGTGATTTTGGGGCCCAAGAAAATAAAGTCTGTCACTGTTTCCATTGTTTCCCCATCTACTTGCCATGAAGTGATGGGACCAGAAACCATGATTTTAGTTTTTTCAATGTGTTTTAAGCTAGCTTTTTCACTCTCCTTTTTCACTTTCATCAAGAGGCTTTTTAGTTCCTCTTCACTTTCTGCCATTAGCACGGCATCATCTGCATATCTGAGGTTATTGATATTTCTTCCTGCAATCTTCATTCCAGCTTCTGCTTCATCCAATCTGGCATTTTGCATGGTGTACTCTGCATATAAATTAAATAAGCAGGACGACAATATTCAGCCTTGATGTATTCCTTTCACAGTTTTGAACCAGTCCATCGTTCCATGTCTGGTTCTAACTGTTGCTTCTTGACCTGCATACAGATTTCTCAGGAGGCAGGTAAAGTGGTCTGGTATTCCCTTCTTTATAATAATTTTCCACAGTTTGTGGTGATCCACACAGTCAAGGCTTTGGTGTAGTCAATGAAACCAATGTAGATGTTTTTCTGGAACTCTCTTGCTTTTTCTGTGATTCAACAGATGTTGGCAATTTGATCTCTGGTTCCTCTGCCTTTTCTAAATCCAGCTTGAACACCTGGAAGTTCTCGGTTCACATATTGTCGAAGCCTGGGTATACAAATTACATGTCATTTTTACTGCCTTCAGGTGTGCACAAAAACTTTCATCTTTTAGCTGAAGGGTTCTCTAACCTGCTAAGCAAGTGTCTTTATTTACTTGACTTAAGTCAATCTCCAAGAATAACTAGGAATGAAAGGTCAATGTAGGTCATTGCTGTGTGGCCACTATCATAAGTGTGAACTGTTCAAGGATTCTTTAATGGAGTGAATGAATACCCAGGTATGAAGAGCCTCAGAAACCACAGTGATTTAGATTTGATCTGTGTTCTGTGCAAAAGACCTGCAGGGAGTAAATTCAGTCAATTATATAATCCCTGTTCACCACATCCGAGGAGTCCCAACGTTTCAAGCATGGAGAGCGCGAAAAATGCAATAGTCAGTTGCTCACCCCAGCCTTTGCACCTTAGCTCATGGGAGCGTGGGTGACCACAGACTGGCAGGGAGTGGAGACAGTGCCAGGTGGGAGGCTGTGAAGCCCCCCTGAGGGTACTGCCTGGCTCCACAGCGCCTTTCCACAGGACCAGCCTATGTCGCACACTCACTGCAGCCACCAGTTACCTCCTGCAGGCAGCGCTGGAAGAACTGCATGTGTTGGTCCCATAGGAGGTCCAGCTGCTCATCCTCCGTGGCTGCCATGATGCTGCCAGTAAAGCTTTTTTAAAGTAACGTAGTTCTATAGATCGGAGAAGGCACTGGCAAGCCACTCCAGTACTCTTGCCTGGAAAATCCCATGGATGGAGGAGCCTGGTGGGCTGCAGTCCGTGGGGTCGCTAAGGGTCGGACACGACTGAGCGACTTCACTTTCACTTTTCACTTTCACACATTGGAGAAGGAAATGGCAACCCACTCCAGTGTTCTTGCCTGGAGAATCCCAGGGACGGGGGAGCCTGGTGGGCTTCTGTCTATGGGGTCACACAGAGTCGGACACGACTGAAGTGACTTAGCAGCAGCAGCAGCAGCAGTTCTATAGATATATGTTTTAGCTATGGTTAGTTGGAAAGGGGTCGAAAATATGTGTCTGAAAAATTAAACTTGGTAGAATATTAATAGCTTCAAAAATTGGATATTCAAAAAGGGGTATATATTAATAAAACCTGTACCTTGAATACAGCATAGTGTTAGTTTTGGAAATTTGTGAAAATTGTTTAGTTGATGTCAATGAAAATTGAGTTAACTCAAGCCTCTGCTTCCCGAATGTTACTTCATGATGTTTTGATCTTCAGAGTGAACTCTTAAAGGAACTGGTAAAGAGAGATCCAGACTCCTTCCCCGTGGTTTCCAGAACTTCCTGTCCCTTACCTTCTTCTCTTGTTGTTCAGTCCCCCAGTTGTGTCCCACTCTTTGTAACCCCATGAATTGCAGCACACCAGGCTTCCCTGTTCTTCTCTGTCTCCCACAGTTTGCGCAGACTTGTGTCCATTGAGTCAATGATGCCATCCAGTCATCTCATTTTCTGTAACCCTGTTCTCCTGCTGCCCTAAGTCTTCCCCAGCATCAAGGTCTTTGCCAGTGAGTCCGCTCTTTGCATCAGGTGGCCATAGTATTGAAGTTTCAGCTTCAGCATCAGTCCTTCCAATGAATATTCAGGGTTGATCTTTTTTAGGATTGACTGGTTTGATTTCGTTGCTGTCCAAGGGACTCTCAAGAGTCTTCTCTAGCACCACGGTTTGAAAGCATCAGTTCTTCAGCACTCAGCCTTTTTAATGGTCCAACTCTCACATCTGTACATGACTACTAGAAAAACCATAGCTTTGACTATATGCACCTTTCTTGGCAAAATGACATCTCTGTTTTTAAATATGCTGTTTAGGTTTGTTGTACTTTTTCTTCCCAGGAGCAAGCATCTTTTAATTTCTTGGCTGCAGTCACCATCCACAGTGATTTGGAGCCCAAGAAAGTAAAGTTTGTCATTGTTTCTATTTTTACCCCATCTATTTGCCATGAAATGATGCGACCAGAGGCCATGATCTTAATTTTTTGAATGTTGAATTTTAAGCCATCTTTTCCACCCTATCCAGAGGCTCTTTAGTTCCTCTTCACTTTCTGCCATTAGGGTGATGTCATCTGCATATCTGAAGGTGAAGGTGAAAGTTGCTCAGTCATGTGTGACCCCATGGACTGTAGCCTGCCTGTCTCCTCTGTCCGTGGAATTCTCCAGGCCAGAATACTGGAGTTGGTAGCCATTCCCTTCTCCAGGGGACCTTCCCAACCCAGGGATGGAACCCAGGTCTCCCACATCACAGGTGAATTCTTTCCTCTTTACCATCTGAGCCACCAGGGAAGCCCAGCATATCTGAGGTTATTGATATTTCTCCTGGCAGTCTTGATTCCAACTTGTGATTCATCTAGCCTAGCATTTCTCATGATATTTTCTACATATAAGTCAAATAAGCAGGGTGACAGTATATAGCCTTGATGTACTCCTTTCCCAACTTGGAACCAGTCTGTTGTTCCATGTCTGGTTCTAACTGTTGCTTCTTGACTTGCATACAGGTTTCTCAGGAGGCAGGTAAGGTGATCTGGTATTCCCATCTGTTTAGAATTTTCCACAGTTCTTTGTGATCCACACAAAGTTGTTAGCATAGTCAGTGAAACACAAGTAGATATTTTTCTGGAATTCCCTTGTTTTTTCTGTGATCCTACAGATGTTAGCAATTTGATTTCTGGTTCCTCTACCTTTTCTAAATCCAGCTTGTACATCTGGAAGGTCTCAGTTCATGTACTGATGAAGCCTGGCTTGAATGATTTTGGGCGTTACCTTGCTAGCCTGTGAAATGAGCCCTATAATGTGGAAGTTTGAACTTTCTTTGACACTGTCCTTTATTGAGATTGGAGTGAAAACTGAGCTATTCCAGGTTGTCACTGCTGAGTTTTCCAAATCTGCTGGCTTTGAGATTGTAGTGAAAACTGAGCTGTTCCGGTTGTCACTGCTGAGTTTTCCAAATCTGCTGGCATATTGATCTTCTTTGTACAGTACTTCTGTGTATTCTTTCCATCTCTTCTTGATCTCTTCTGCTTCTGTTAGGTCTTTACTGTTGCTGTCCTTTATTGTGTCCATCTTTGGATGAAATGTCCCTTTGATATTTCCAGTTTTCTTGAAGAGATCTGTTGTTTTCCTCTATTTCTTTGCATTGTTCACTGAAGAAGGCCTTCTTGTCTCTCCTTGCTGTTCTCTGGAACTCTGCATTTAGCTGTGTATACCTTACTCCTTCTCCCTTGTTTTCAATTCTCTCCTTTCTTCAGCTGTTTGTAAAGCCTCCTTTGGAAGGCTTTCCAAATTTGGAAAACCCAGTAGTGGCCACAGGACTGAAAAGGTCAATCCTCATCCCAGTTCCCAAGAAGGGCAGTACTAAAGAATGTTTAAACCTCTGGACAGTTTCACTCATCTCCCATGCTAGTAAGGTTATGCTCAAAATACTGCATGCTAGGCTTCAACATTATGTGAACTGAGAACTTCCAGATGTCCAGGTTGGGTTTAGATAAGGCAGAGGAACCAGATGTCAAGATTGCCTACATTGGCTGAATCATAGAGAAAGCAAGGGAATTCCTGAATAACATCTACCTCTTGTTTCATCGACTATGCTAAAAGCCTTTTGACTGTGTGGCTCATAGCAAACTGTAGAAAACTCTTAAAGAGATGGGAATACCAGATCATCTTTCCTTTCTCCTGAGAAACCTGTATGCCGGACAAGAAGCAACAGTTAGAACCTTGTATGGAACAACTGGTTCAGGATTGAGAAAGAAGTACAAGGCTGTTTATCGTCGCCCTGTTTATTTAACTTGTACACGGAGCACATCATGAGAAATGCCAGACTGGATGAGTTACAAGCTGGAATCAAGTTTGTCAGGAGAAATACCAACAACCTCAGATATACTGATTCTAATGGTAGAAAGCAAAGAGGATCTGAAGAGCCTCCTGATGAAAGTGAAAGAGGAGAGTGAAAGAGCTGGCTTAAACCTCAATATTAAAAATCTAAGATCATGGCATCTGGTCCCATCTCTTCATGGAAAATAGAAGGGGGAAAAGGCAGAAGCAGTGACAGATTTCCTCTTCTTGGGCTTTAAAATCACTGCATATGGTGACTGAAGTGAAGTTCGGTTGTTCAGTCGTGTCTGACTCTTTGCGACCCCATGGACTGTAGCCTGCCAGGTTCCTCCGTCCATAGGATTTTCCAGGCAAGAATACTGGAGTGGGTTGCTATTTCCTTCTTCAGGGGATCTTCTCAACCCAGGGATCAAATCCAGGTCTCCCGCATATGGTGACTGCAGTCATGAAATTAGATGATGACTGATTCTTGGCAGGAAAGCTATAACACGCCTAGACAGCATGTTAAAAAGCAAAAACATCACTTTGCCGACAACATCCATATAGTCAAGGCTCTGGTCTTTGCAGTAGTCACGTACAGTTGTGAGAGCTGGACCATAAAGAAGGCTCAGCACCGAAGAATTAATTCTTTCAAACTGTGGTGCAGGAGAAGACTCTTGAGAGTCCCTTGAACTGCAAGGAGATCAAACCAGTCAATCCTAAAGGAAATAAGCCCCGGATATTCATTAGCAGGACTGATGCTGAGCTGAAGCTCCAATACTTTGGCCACCTGATGTGAAGAGCTGACTCATTGGAAAAGACCCTGATGCTGGGAAAGATTGAAGGCAGAAGGACAAAAGGGCGACAGTGTGTGAGATGGCTGGATAGCATCACCAATGCAATGAACATGAACTTGGGCAAACTCCAGGAGATGGTGAGGGATAAGGAAGCCTGGCGTGCTGCAATTTATGGGGTCATGAAGAGTCGGACATGACTTGGCAGCTGAACAACATTCGGATTATCTACTTCTTAACTGAGTTTTGAGAATTCTTATCTTCAAGAGAATTTGTCCATTTCACTGAGTATCTAAACTTATTGAGAAAAAATTGTTCATAATTTTCTCTTACTACTTAATACCTGTAAGAACCTTTAATGATATCACCTTTCTCGTTCATTATGTTGTTAATTTATAGCATTTATTTCCTTTAATCTGGAAAAAGATTTATCATTAATGATAGTCTCAGTTAAGAATTGTTTTCACTAATTTTTCTGTTTCATATTTCATTGACTTCCATCTGATCTTCATTATTTCCTTTCACCTACTTCAGTTCAGTTCAGTTCAGTTGCTCAGTCGTGTCCGACTCTTCGCGACCCCATGAATCACAGCACGCCAGGCCTCCCTGTCCATCACCAACTCCCGGAGTTCACTCAAACTCATGTCCACAGAGTCGGTGATGCCATCCAGCCATCCCATTCTCTGTCGTCCCCTTCTCCTCCTGCCCCCAATCCCTCCCAGCATCAGAGTCTTTTCCAGTGAGTCAACTCGTCGCATGAGGTGGCCAAAATATTGGAGTTTCAGCTTCAACATCAGTCCTTCCAATGAACACCCAGGACTGATCTCCTTTAGGATGGACTGGTTGGATCTCCTTACAGTCCAAGGGACTCTCAAGAGTCCTCTCCAGCACCACAGTTCCAAAGCATCAATTCTTCAGCAATCAGCTTTCTTCACAGTCCAACTCTCACATGCATACATGACCACTGGAAAAACCCTGCTTTGCATGAATTAAATCCTTTAAATGTATTGACTTCATCATGGTCAAGAATATGGTCCACCTTAGTAGTAAATATTCCATGTGGACCTGAAAATACACATTCTGTTGTTGTTGGATGGAATGTTCTATAATTGTTAGTTAGTTCAAGATGGTTGATACTGTCTTTCAAATCTGTATCCTTACTGATTTTCTGTTTTATCAATTACTGCAAAAAAAGGCATGGGAATATGTTCAATGATCTTTTTAAAGGTTTTAAGCAATGAAAAACAGAAGGTTGTGCATATTTACCCATGCAGTTACCATGTCTGGTACTCTTTGTTTCTCTGTTAGAGCCATATTTCCATTTGACATTATTGGTTCCTATCAGACTTCCTTTACCATTTCTTGTCGTGTGTATGTGCTTGTGATCAATTCTTTCAGCTTTTTTATTTGTGGAAAAGTCTTTATTTCCCCTTCATTTTTTGAAAGATATTTTACCTGGGTACTTCTCATACAGTAGGTGTTGAGGATGTTTAAAGATGTTGCTTCACTGTCTTCCCCCTTGAATGGCTTCCAGTGAGAAAGTTTCCTGGTTCCTCTGTATATTAACATTCTTTTTTTCTGGCAACTTTTAAGATTTTCTCTTTGTCAGTAGTTTTGAACAATTTCATTTTATTCCGTAAATTTCTTCATGCTTATAGTGTCTGAGGTTTGTTGAGCTCTTAGATCTATTGCTTTATAATTTTAATCAAATTTGGAAACATTTCAGTTGCTATTTCTTCATCCTTTCTGTCCATTGTCCGCTGCCCCATATCTCCACTGCATGTTTTTGAGGACCCCAGTTACAAATAATATTCAGCAACCTGAAGTTGTCCCACAGGTCAGTGAGAGATCCTTCTTTAAGAATTTCCCGTATCTTCTCTCTCCTGTCTCTTGCTCTACTCCCATCTCAGACAAGGTATAACCTCCTCCTATGCCAAACTAGACCTTTTCCTGGACTTCTGGGCCCATTCACCTATCATTGCTTGGCCGTCTCTTCCAGTAATCATATGTCCAGTTTCTCTGTCCCTATTGCTTCCTTGCCTAAAAACCAAACAAACTCAATAAAAGAAAACCAGTAAAACCTCTCTTGCTCTTCAGTTCAATTCAGTTCAGTTCAGTTCAGTAGCTCAGTCGTGTCCGACTCTTTGTGACCCCATGAATCACAGCATGCCAGGCCTCCCTGTCCATCACCAACTCCCGGAGTTCATACAAACTCATGTCCATCGAGTCGGTGATACCATCCGCCATCTCATTCTCTGTCGTCCATGTCTCCTCCCACCCCCAATCCCGCCCAGCATCAGACTCTTTTCCAGTGAGTCAACTCTTCGCATGAGATGGCCAAAGTATTGCAGTTTCAGCTTTAGCATCAGTTACCAGCCCATTAAGGTACAATCCTTCCACTCCTCCTCATAACTGAACTTCTTCAAGGTGTAATCTACTTATTGTCTCCACTTTCTCATCTCCCACAGGGCCGTGACAATCATATCTATCTTTATTGATTTACTAAACCTGCTTGTTTAAAAGCCCCCAATGATTTCTTCATCCTTTCTGACCACTGCAGGTATGTTTAGAGACTAAAATCTCCTTGAAATTATTTCCTTCCTTGGTTTCTGATACACAGCATTCTCTGGATTCTCTTCTTACTTTTCTGCTTTATTTCACTGTTCATCTTTCCTTTCTCACTAACTAAAAGTAAAGATTCCCTGTGTTCTTGGCTTTCTTCTCTTTCTGTGTGCTTCTTTATACCTCTGAGAACCATAAGCTCTCTGTTTATTCAGTCACCACTTTCATGAAGCTGATGTCCAATTTATAATACCCCGCTTCTGTGTCTTTCTAGAAGTCCAGACCTGCGCTCCCACCATCAGTACCTGGAACTCAGCGTGCCCCGCAGCAAGTCAGTCACGTTTCCCCCAAACCAGACAGTCTCCTTGTTGTCCTCAGTTGTGTTGCATCTTCACAGTGCAAGGATTACACTGACATTTTCAGAAACGTGGGCCCTGGGTACAAAGGCACAGTAGACGTCTATGCAATGTAGCTAATAGTTAAGAGGGACACCTTAGGCCACAAAGGCCAATTAATAAATCGTTTACTCATAAATAACAACTCTAGTCGAGGGAGCAGATGGGATCTCTGAAGGGAAGTCTGTGGGAGTGAGACAAAGAGAAATATGAAGATTCAGCATGGAAATAAAGGGTAGGAGAGGACACTGTGAGGCCCTCTGCGGTCCTTTTATATAGTCAACTATGCAGCTCTCCAAGGATAAGACTTACACTGCTGGTTGTGAGTGATCTTAAAATAAATGCCCCAGAAAGGCACGTGCCCATGTCTGTGCACAAACACACATTATCAACTTCAATTCTGTAAATATGGGACACCTGCTAAAGGAAAATAATTAAGACAGAGTTCCCCCACTGCCAGTGTAGGTGAAGGAATTCTGGCAGAGCTATTTAAAATCCTAAAAGATGATAATCTAAATAACCCTTACCTATTTAAAAGTTGAGTTTTGTTTTTTTTCTTTTTTTGGCCACGCTGTGTGGCTTGCACTGTCTTGAACCTAGGCCCTTGACAGTGAAAACTCAAGAGTCCTACCCACTGGAATGCCAGGGAATTTCCTCAAAATTTAATTATTAGTTAAAAGCCTGCCCCAAAAGAAAACTTTAGGTCTGTATTAAACTGGGGCACTGGTGAATGCCTTGAAACGTTTAAGGAAGAAATAATTCAAATTCTATATAATTTCCTTCAGAAAGTTGAGAGAATACTTTCTATTAATAATTCATTCTGGGGCTTCCCTTGTGGCTCAGCTGGTAAAGAATCCACCTGCATTTCGGGAGACCTGGGTTCGATCCCTGGGTTGGGAATCTCCCCGGGAGAAGGGAAAGGCTACCCACTCCAGTATTCTGGCCTGGAGAATTCCATGGACTCTATAGTCCATGAGGTTGCAAAGAGTCAGACATGACTGAGCGACTAACACTAATAACTCATTCTCTGATGTCAGCAGTACCTTGAAACATCACCAAAGAAGACTACATATCATTATCATGGTCACAAATGTAAAAATTAAAAGTTTAGACTCCATAAATATATTTTAAAATAATATGACCACATAAACTTTATCCCAAGAATACAAGCTTTTTTATCATTTGAAAAATCAAGCAGTGCAATATACTATATTAATGTACTAAAAAAGAAAAACCACATGATCATCTCAGTAGATGCAGAAAAAGTATTAGAAAAAAATAAAAATTCATTTCTAATAAAAATGCCTAGCAGTCTAGGAGTAGACAAGGAAATTCCTCAGTCTGGTAAAGGGCATCTACACAAAACAAAAACACTATAGCTATTACTGTACTTAATGCTTAAAGGCTGAATTTGTTTTACCTAATACCAGTAACAAGACAAGGACACCTACTGTCATCAGTATTGTTCTCAAGGTTCTAGCCGGTGTACTGAGGCAAGAAAAGGAAACGAAAGGCAAGAAAAGATTGGATAGAAACAGTAACTTTATTTGTGGACAACTTGATTGTCTATGAAGAAAATGGAGTAAATGAGTTTAGAAAAATTACAGAATAAAAGATCAATGTTCAAAAGTCAGTTGTATTTCTATATACTAATAAAAATCAGATATTAGAGTTTTTTGATAAGCATAATGTATGAAATTCTTAGAAATATGACAAAAATTGGGAAAGATTTTTATGATGAACAGTAGGAAACGTTGAGAGAAATTAACACCCTACATAAATGGAGTGCTGTACCTTGTTTTTTGGCCAGAAAACTCAATAGTTGAGATGTTCTCCAAGTTGATCTATAGATTCAATACATTTTCAGAGAAAATATTTGCAGACTTTAAATGTTTACTGTAGAAGTTGATAAGATTAATATGAAAAGATAATTTTTCACTTCACAAAACACTTTGAAAAAAGGACATTATAGATTTGATTTCAAATTACAGTATCAAAACAGTTGTGGTATTGGCACTAAGGTAGTTCAGTGGAGTAGAATAGAGTGTCTGAAACTTGACCTACATATGTATGGACAGTTAATTTGCAACAGAAGTGCTAAGGCAAGTCAATGGAGAAAGGATTATCTTTTAAGTATATGGTCCTGGAGCAACTGCATATCCAGCTACCAGGAAAAAAAAAATGAACTTCACTATAAAACTCCTAGAAGAGAGCAGAAGAAAATCTTTGGGGCTTTGCATTAAGCGAAGATTTCTTAGATAAGACACCAAGTAAAGATCTGTAAAAGAACAAATTAGACTTTATCAAAATTTGAAACTTGTTCTCTTTGAAATTGTGTTGAGAAAATGAGAAGACAAGTCACACTTAGAATATGTTTGCAAATCGTATATCTGTGGTAAAGGACAAATTTGCAGAATATATAAAGAACTCAAGAAATTCAATACAGGCATTCTCTACTTTTCAGAAGTTCGCTTTATGTGACTTTGCTTTTACAAAAGACCTATGTTAGTATACTGATTTTCACAAACCAAGAGAAATCCAAAGAGGATTTTGGTTTTATAAAAAAAGGTACAAAGCAAAAATAGCTCTCAAGTGTGTGTTTTGCAGCAGCGATTATAGAGGCATCTCTCACCCTAACTACCCTAACCAAGAGTGGCCTTGCCAAGCTCCTTACCCAGGCACTATACTTAGCATATCAGCATCAAGCCACCATAGCGTTTAACTGTGTTGGTGAACATGTGTGATTTATCTTGATTTATATTGTACGTGTGTCGGTAAACTGCTCCTAAAGTAATTACTGCCTCACTTTATACAATTTCAGTTTATAAACTGTTTCATAGGAATGCTTTACTTTCAGATTGCAGGGGGAACTTGTAATAAAAAAGCAACCGAAGGGACTTCCCTGGCAGTACAGTGGTTGAGATTCCGTGCTTCCAATGCAGGGGTTTTGGCTTCGATCCCTGATTGGGGAACTAAGATCCCACATGCTGGGTGGAGGGCCAAATAAGTCAGTATAAAAGGAAAAAAAAGCAGCTCAATGTAAAAAAAAAAAAACCAAAAATGGGCAAAATAAACAGATGCTTCACCAGTGAAGATACATAGATGACAAATAAGCATATGAAAATATGATTAACATCATTAGTCATTAGGAAAATGCAAACTAAAACTACAGTGAAATACTATTACACACCCGTTACTGTGGCAAGAATTGAAGACCAAAGTGTTTGCAAGGATATGGAAAAATGGTAGCTCTCTTACACTGCTGATGGGAATGTAATATGGTCCATTCACTTTGGAAGGCAGTTTGGCAGTTACTTAAAAAGTTAAACATATACATACTGCATCTAGTCATTTTGCTCCTAGGTAAATGAAAGCATGTGTCCTTACCAATACTTGTACATAGATGTCCATAGCAGCTTTGTTTTTGTAGCTAAACCAGGAAATAATCCAAATGTCTATCAACACGTAAAAACTGCTTTATTCATATCCTATTCAACAATGAAAGGTTGATACATGCTACATCATGAATGAATCTCAGAATTGTTATTCTGAGTGAAAGAAGCTAGGAAAGATGTACAGTTTGAATAATTCCATTTATGTAAAATTCTATAGTCCTTGGGTCAGGAAGATCACCTGGAGGAGGGCATGACATCCGACTCCAGTTTTTTTGCTTGAAGAATCTCATGGACAGAGGAGCCTGGCAGGCTATAGTCCATAGGGTTGCAAAGAGTTGGGACACTACTAAAGCGACTTAGCATGCACACAATAGAAAATGCAAACTAATGTTAATGACAGAAAGCAGATTAATGGTTATTTGGAAATAGTAGGGGTGGTGATGGAAAGGACTAGGGGAAAAGGATTAGAGCTGTAAGAATCTTTTGAAAGTGATGGATTTGTTTATTGTCTTGATTATGGGACTTGTTTCGGAGGTATATACATGTGTGAGAATATATCAGATCAGTTTATTGTATGTTGGCCATACTATAGTAAAAATAAATAAAAACTGTCTTCTGTCTTTGCTGTCTGACCATCACTGCTAACTCATCTAAGACTGTTCCTAAATTTGCAGGATCTTTAGACCCAGCTAGTTCTAAAGATAGGTGGGTCTAAATATCTGTTAAAAATGTTGACTTTCAGGCCTCCACAAACTATTAAGATAGGGCTGCTGCTGCTGCTGCTAAGTCACTTCAGTCGTGTCCGACTCTGTGTGACCCCATAGACAGAAGCCCACCAGGCTCCCCCGTCCCTGGGATTCTCCAGGCAAGAACACTGGAGTGGGTTGCCATTTCCTTCTCCAACGTGTAAAAGTGAAAAGTGAAAGTGAAGTTGCTCAGCCGTGTCCGACCCCCAGCGACCCTACGGACTGAAGCCCACCAGGCTTCTCCATCCATGGGATCCTCCAGGCAAGAGTGCTGGAGTGGCTTGCCATTGCCTTCTCCGAAGATAGGGCTGGAGAATCTGTATTTTTAACAAACACTCCAGGTGACTCTTATTACTCAGGCTTGGAAAGCACTTTTCCCAGATTAAATTAATTCTGCTTTGGTCATCTGAACCTATTTCCGTATATGAAAAAATGATGTTAAGTTTCTAGTGTTAACAGATTTTTTAGCTGTAGAATACTTGATGATGCTCTACTGTGGTCAGATGAGATCATTCAGAATTGGACAAAATTTTTTTCTCATCGTATATAATATATTGAGATCAGCCTTGCATTATAAATACCTGAAGTAACAAAATGAAAATCTCTGAATAGTCCCAAAATTAGTGAACATTCCATCAGAGTAAAAAAGAATTCTATTTGTATACCTATTGACAAGTCTCATCAGTGTGTTAGTGAACATCACATGTTGTTAGTGAAAGGAGGTATTTTATATCTTTTTTGTATTAAGCTATAAAATAACACAAGTTGGAGAAGAGGAGTAAGAGAAATAGAAGAGCATTGTTACTCTCTACATGTTCCTTAAATGGACATAATAATACATTTTACATAAAACTCTGGGAAAAACAGCCTGACCTTCTTACTACCCGCTTTCCAACAACATCAAACAAGTAGAAATTATAGAATATCTGTCTAAATTTAAAATAGTTTAGCTATCAGAAGACTTTAGAGAACAAGTTTTCCACAAATCGTCCTTGTGCTGTTTGGTCTTGTTTTTATTTTTTTTAAAGAGGGTTGGCGAGCCAACATGTAATTAATCACTTTTTTTGTTGTTAGCTTCTAAGGAAATGAAACTGCAACTTTCCCTTTGGCTTTATTGTTCTTTTTTGGTGTTTATTAGTGCTGCAGTTTGTAATAAAAGAACCTTAGATGGTGCTTAGTGATAATGTGGACAAAACAATGTGAAAGAAGTACTTTTTAAAAGTCAGCTTATATGTTATACTGTTATGATACCTGTGTACCCTCCAGGTCACAGATACCACCAGCATTACTGTCTTACACTCAGAAGTTTTCTAGAACTTCTCTTGTCAGTGGATGGGGTTACTGAAGTGGCAGCATCCAGTTCTTACCAATTCTCATTGTTTCTTTCTCCAAGATTGCTTGGATTGATTATTCCTTCTCCACAGCTGCTGCCCCAGTGAGTAAATAACAGATCCGTCTCATCTTGTAAAGGTTCTGCTCCATCTGTGTAGTGAACTACCTTCCCTGTGGGCATTGACTAATTACTGTCATTATTGAGAGTTTATATAAAGTTTCAGTTCAGTCACTCAGTCATGTCCCGACTCTTTGAGACCCCGTGAACCACAGCACGCCAGGCCTCCCTGTCCATAACCAACTCCCGGAGTCTGCCCAAACCCATGTCCATCGAGTCGGTGATGCCATCCAGCCATCTCATCCTCTGTCGTCCCCTTCTCCTCCTGCCCTCAATCTTTCCCAGCCTCAGGGTCTTCAAATGAGTCGGCTCTTTGCATCAGGTGGCCAAAGTATTGGAGTTTCAGCTTCAACATCAGTCCTTCCAATGAACACCCAGGACTGATCTCCATTAGGATGGACTGGTTGGATCTCCTTGCAGTCCAAGGGACTCTCAAGAGTCTTCTCCAACACCACGGTTCAAAAGCGTCAGTTCTTCTGCGCTCAGCTTTCTTCACAGTCCAACTCTCACGTCCATACATGACCACTGGAAAAAACCATAGCCTTGACTAGATGGACCTTTGCTGGTGAAGTAATGTCTCTACTTTTTAATATGCTATCTAGGTTGGTCATAACTTTCCTTTCAAAGACTAAGCGTCTTATAATTTCATGGCTGCAATCACCATCTGCATTGATTTTGGAGCCCAGAAAAAGAAAGTCAGCTATTGTTTCCACTGTTTCCCCATCTATTTGCCATATAAAGTTTAAAGGTAGACAAATACCTGTGTGTAAGCAGGTACTTTCTTTTAACTTTATTAATTTGAAATCATTTTTCCATTTTTAAGCAGAATAGAATATTACTCTTAAACTGGTAAGGTTATGGAAATTTCAATAGACTCTGTCTCTATGGAGATTTTAAAAATACAGACCCATCTGCATCTGATCCTGTTCTCGTCCCTCCTCCCAAAGCATAGTCCTCAAGGATGGCCTTGCTCTACCTAGTGGTAACAATTAATGAAAAAGATATTAAGTTCCAAACAGTTTAACTCTTTGGTTTGGTTATTTAGGATAACTCTGGACTAAAAAAGAATTTCATCCTCCCCTGTTTTCTGAAAGAGTTTGTATATGATGGTGCTGTGGTTTCGGTTGTGTTCCCCCAAAAGATACATTGAAGCTCTTAACCCCTTTACCTCAAAATGTGACCTTTTGGAATTGTTTAAGATATAATGTTGAAATGAAGTCATAATTAAGGTAAACCTTAATCCAGTATGACTGATGTCATTATAAGAAGAGACACTGGCCTGCAAGGGGAGAATGATATGTGAAATAGAGGTAGAAATTGAAGTCCTACAGCTGCAAACTAAGGAACACTTAGGATTGCTGGCAAACCACCAGATGCGAGGAAGAGGCAAGGAAGGATTCGCCCCTACAGGCTTCAGAGGGAGAATAGCCCTGCTGACACCTGACCTGCCTCTTGAGAAACCTATATGCAGGTCAGGAAGCAACAGTTAGAACTGGATATGGAACAACAGACTGGTTCCAAATAGGAAAAGAAGTACGTCAAGGTTGTATATTGTCACCCTGCTTATTTCACTTATATGCACGTACATCATGAGAAACTCTGGGCTGGAAGAAGCACAAGCTGGAATCAAGATTGCCGGGAGAAATATCAATAACCTCAGATATGCAGATGACACCACCCTTATGGCAGAAAGTGAAGAGGAACCAAAAACCTCTTGATGAAAGTGAAAGACGAGAGTGAAAAAGTTGGCTTAAAGCTCAACATTCAGAAAACTAAGATCATGGCATCTGGTCCCATCACTTCATGGGAAATAGATGGAGAAACAGTACAAACAGTGTCAGACTTTATTTTTTTGGGCTCCAAAATCACTGTGGATGCTGATTGCAGCCATGAAATTAAAAGACACTTACTCCTTGGAAGGAAAGTTATGATCAACATAGATAGCATATTAAAATGCAGAGATATTACTTTGCCAACAAAGGTCTGTCTAGTCAAGGCTATGGTTTTTCCCGTGGTCATGTATGGGTGTGAGAGTTGGACTGTGAAGAAAGCTGATCGCCGAAGAATTGATGCTTTTGAACTGTGGTGCTGGAGAAGACTCTTGAGAGTCTCTTGGACTGCGAGGAGATCCAACCAGTCCATTCTAAAGGAGATCAGTCCTGGGTGTTCATTGGAAGGACTGATGCTAAAGCTGAAACTCCAATACTTTGGCCACCTCATGCGAAGAGTTGATTCACTGGAAAAGACTCTGATGCTGGGAGGGATTGGGGGCAGGAGGAGAAGGGAACAACAGAGGATGAGATGGCTGGATGGCATTACCGACTCAATGGACATGAGTTTGAGTGAACGCCAGGAGTTGGTTATGGACAGGGAGGCCTGGCATGCTGTGATTCATGGGGTCACAAAGAGTCGGACACGACTGAGCGACTGAACTGAACTGACACCCTGATTTTGGACTTCTAGCCTCCAGAGCTGTGAGATAAATACCATTGTTCAAGTCACCTGGTTTGTGGTGATTTTTATGGCATCCCTAGCAAACGAATAATAGGCTTGTATTATTCTTTTCTTTCAAGACTGATAGAACTCACCCAGTGAAATTGTTTGGATATAGAGTTTTCTTTGTGGAAACATTTTAAATTGTGAATTCAATTTCTCTAAAAAATATTACTGAGCTATATAGATTTTCTTTTTTGGTGTCCTGGTAATTTGTGTATTTCAAGGAATTTATTCATTTTATCTAAGTTATTGAATTTATTGGCATAAAGTTGAGCTACTTGTAATATTTTTTGACGTCTGTAGGGTATGAAATGGTGTTTCCTTTTTTATTCCTCATTTTGGTTCTGTCTTTTTATCTTCTTTGATCCCTTTAGCTTAGGGTTTCCTCACTTGGGGGCAGTTTTGTACCCTCTATCCTGGGGGTTTGGGCATTTGGCAGTATCTGGAGGCATTTTCAGTTATCACTACTTGGGGCATCTCTTGGCTGAAGGCCAGGGATGCTGCTGAACTATGCACAAGGCAGCCTCTTGCAACAGAAATTCAGTCACTCCATAATGTCAGTAGTGCTGAGGTTAAGAAACCTGTTCTAGGATTTACAGTGTACACATCCTGCTTTCAAATATTATGCCACTTCATATTTAATATAAGCAGCTTACAATACATTGTTTTCACTCATCCCTACCCATCCTTTATGCTGTTCTGGACATACATTTTAATAGGTTGATGCAAACATAATTGTGGTTTCGGACCGTGAATTTTAAATCGTTATAAGTAGACTCAAACACATCTTTCTTAATCAAAATAGGAAGCATTACAATCAACACATTTTTTCCAATGAGAAATGTTTGTTTATTCCTGTAACATAAAAATCCATTCTTTGGGATTCCACAAACTCTCAGGAAAGCATTTTCTGCCTCCTGCTGGTTATGGAAGCATTTTCCCTGCAAAAAGTTGCAGAGATGCTTGAAGAAGTGGTTGTCCGTTGGTGAGAGGTCAGGTGAATATGGCAGATGAGGCAAAACTTCGTAGCCCAATTCGTTCAACTTTTGAAGCGTTGATTGTGTGACATGAGATCTGGCATTGTCATGGAGAAGAATCAGGCCCTTTGTGTTGACCAATGTCAGCAGCAGGCATTGCAGTTTTTGGTGCAGCTCATTGATTTGCTGAGTATGCTTCTCAGATGTGATGGCTTTGCTGGGATTCAGAAAGCTGTAGTGGATCAAATGGGCAGCAGACCACCAAACAATGTCTGTGACCTTTTGATGCAAGTTTGGCTTTGGGAAGTGCTTTGGAGCTTCTTAGTCCAGCCACTGAGTTGATCGTCTGGTTGTTGTATAAAACCCACTTTATACTGCATGTCACAATCCAGTCGAGAAATAGTTCATTGTTGCATAGAGGAAGAGAAGATGACACTTCAAAATGACAATTATTTTGATTTTAGGTCAGCTCATGAGGTACCCACTTACCAAGCTTTTCCACCTTTCCAATTTACTTCAAATGCCAAATGACTGTAGAATGGTCCAGATTCTCATGCAGTTGTAAGAAGATCAGCTTCCATGCTGACTCTCAATTGGTCGTTGTCAACTGACGATGGCCGGCCACTGCGCTTCTCATTTTCAAGTCTCTCGTCTCCTTTGCAAAACTTCTTGAACCACTACTGCACTGTACATTTGTTAGCAGTTCCTGGGCCCATTGTGTTGATGTTGCAAGTTATCTCTGCCACTTTACAATCCATTTTGAAATTGAATAAGAAAACTACTCGAATTTGCTTTTTATCTAACATCATTTCCCTAGTCTAAAATAAATATAAAACAGCAAGTAATAAGTCATTAGCAAAAAATAAATGCACATTAAAATGATGTATAGCATAACCACATTTATTTAACAGTGTATACCAGTATTAAATGGTAAATTTCAACAATGCAAAAACTGCAGTTACTTTTGCACCAACCTAATACTTCCATTTATATTATAAACCCCACAGCACATGGGATTTTGCTTTAAACAGTCTATTAAGGAAATTTTTAAATGAGGAAAAAATACCTAGTTCATATGTTTTCAGCATTCTTCATGCTTTGACTAGACCCAAATTCCTGTCGGTGTTTTTTCTTTCCACGTGAAGACCTGTTCTCATGTGTCTCACAGTGTAGGTCTGCAGTGACATATTCGCTCAGCTTTTGTCTGAAAACCCGTGTTTTGTCTTCATGTTTCAAGTATATCTTTGCTTGGTATAGAATTCTTCACCAATTTAAAAAATACTCTCAGAGATACCATTCTATTGTTTTCTTGTTTGTCTAGATTATAATAAGAAATAAAGCTATTGTTCACTAATACATCTTTTAAAAATCTGTATACTTTAGATAATATTTCTAGATTTTATTATTATTTAAAAAAATAGCTTAAAATTTAATGCATTGTGCTTAAATGTTTTAAACAGACCAGTTCTTGTGTTTTCCTCTCCTCTTTTTTCCTTTCCTTTTTTCCCCCATCACTTATAAAAAGTGTATTTTGTGGCAAGTTATTTCTTTGAGCCTGTTTCCTCATCTGTAATATCAGGCTACCGATGATGCTTATAGGTTTGTTGTGAAGAAAAATGTAAAAAATGAGAAAAGAAAAAAAAAGTCTAGAACTTGAAGGGATTCATAAACTTGATATCATGGTACACAGGTATCTTCCTCCTTATCCACCTTCAGCTCTCCTGACCTCAGGGCTCACGCGTGGTAGCGGATGAGTGGGTATCCCAGTCTGATCCCTTCCCTGCCTCATGCCGGCAGCTGCATGTAGACATATTCCTGCCAGCCACATACTCCCCAGAAGCCGCAGCCAAACGAGGAGCCCTGGTTGGACCATGCCTAGGCACTGTTGCTTATGGTTTCTGCTCCTGACGATACTTTATGTGTTGATTTTAAATAAATCTGATCTTTTACTCAAGCACGGTTGAAAGATATTCTTTCAGGATACTGAAATTTCCTGAATTTCTGTTAATTTAAATTATTTGAATATAGTAAAAATCCATGAAATTGTATTTTACACAGTTTACATTTTCCACTTCTCAACTATGCAGGCTAGCCATAGTATTTAAAGTAACACGTTTAAATATTAGGAAAATTTTAGAAATAGTTTAACAATTTTGAGTGGTGGGCTTGTAATCAACAATAATTCTTTCGAGTAGCTCTAATTACTTTAGAATATACAATAATAATATTCATATTAAAGGATGTGTTCGTTGAAGTGTTCTTTTCTGCTCAACAAGAGAATCTAACTGGATATGTCAAGAGCTGATTGATTTGGTATTTTTGATCTGTACCTGGCCACAAGTAGCAGCATTCTGACAACTGTGTTAAATATCCCCTCATGGTGTTGCTACTCTTTTTCTCAGTGGGCCTTTGGAGTGACGCTGTGGGAGCTCATGACTCTGGGCCAGACACCCTATGTGGACATCGACCCATTTGAGATGGCTGCATACTTGAAAGATGGTTACCGAATAGCCCAGCCAATCAACTGTCCTGATGAACTGTAAGTTTCTTTCTGAACTTGAAGACATGGATTTGATTCCATTTACAATGATTAGATGAAAGAAATAAGAACAGATGTCCATACTAATACAGAGACTACTCTTTTGAGAATCATGCCTTTTTGGACTTGAATTATACTCCTATAGAGAAACCGTAAGCTTCCCTGATGGCTCAGTGGTAAAGAATCCGTCTGTAATGCAGGAGATGCGGGTTCAATCCTTCGGTCAGGAAGAGGAGGAAATGGTAACCCACTCCAGTATTCTTGCCTGAAAAATCCGGTAGACAGGAAGCTGGTGGGCTACAGTCCAAAGGGTCACAAAGAGTTGGACACGACTGAGTGAACATGCACACAGAGAAAACACAGAGTCAGCCAGATTCATTCATTCTTGAATGCATTTGACATTAGGACGTCGTTGTCTCATGTTTGTAGTAATTAATCCAAGATACTCGTGTGCATAGTGAGGAAACACTGAACATGCTGTTCGTTACTCAGTCTCCCAGTCATGTCCACCTCTTTGCAACCCCGTGGACTGCAGCACGCCAGACCGCTTTGTCCCCCACCATCTCCCAAAATTTTCTCAAGTTCACGTCCATGGCACTGGTGATGCCATCCCACCATCTCATCCTTTGACGCCCTCTTCTGCTTCTGTATAGAGCCTTTCTCTTTGCCGTCCAGCCTTGCCAGCTGGTGTGAATTGATAAACGTATAAGGAAGATGTTCTGGTCTAGTGAGTGAAATATCTCCTGTGTCCTGCTTTTAACACAAAGCTAGTCTTCCCATGTAATGGGATCAGAGTGGGCAGGAGGCTCTTCAGAGGTGATGGAGTGCACAGTGATTAAATCTCAGTTCCAGAATCCCCTGAGGTTTTTATACTGTGATGAGGGGGCAGCTTTGTACGGATTTTACCACAGATCCAGGATTCTTACAGCTTAGTTACAGCTTCCTCTTCCTCCAAGTTTTTTCTCTCACAACTTATATACAGTTGACCCTTTAACAGTGTGGGTTTGAGCTCTGCAGGTCCACTTCCATGTAGATTTTTTTTTTCCAGTGATAAATGCTGCAGTATCACACAGCCTGTGACTGGTTGAGTCTATGGATGTGGAGGAACTGGGGATATGAATGGACTATAAGTTATATGCAGATTTTTGACTTGTGCAGAGGGTCAGCTCCCCTCACCTCATGTTGTTCAAGAATCAGCTGTACAGGATAACGCAGATTATTATTTTGACTGTTTTAGTTACATAAAATCTCTACTTGCTTGTATATTTTGACATGTTTCAGAATTGAAATCCACATGTAACGTCCAGATAACTCATTTTTGCTCTGCGAAGAGATTGATTTTTAATGTCTTACTCTCTACACGCACATTTAGACTGAAAACGTAGCTGATATCATGTTGATCAAAAGGTTAAGAGTAACATCTTGTGAAAACACCCAAACAAACTTTTTGGCCATCCCAGTATATCATCAATAGGCAAATTTTCTGGTTTTGTCACTGTAGATTTGCTGTGATGGCTTGTTGCTGGGCCTTAGATCCAGAGGAGAGGCCCAAGTTCCAGCAGCTGGTCCAGTGTCTCACAGAGTTCCATGCAGCCCTGGGGGCCTATGTCTGACTCTGCTGTCACAGTCCCACAGCATCAGGAGGAAGGTGCCTGCCGGGCCTGCTTGGAGCCAATCTTGGATGCCACGTACATCACGGAGCGCCACAGAAGCACATTTGTCTTCCAGAACACCGTGCCTTAGGAATGATTTAGAATTTGAACTTTATAAGACAGACTTAATGATGTGGAATATTTTCTAGATATCACTTTTATTAGATTGAACTGAAAATGTGTAAATTTTTTGGCCAAAATTTTTTTTAAACATAGTTAACTTTGGACTAGGGTACATTGTTTCAAAATAAATAAACAGTTTTTAAAATTGTTTAAACATGGATATTTGGAATAGCTATCTTAGTGCCAACTGCTTTTTATTTTTTTACTTCATCAATGTACGTGCTTCACCTTTAAAGTTTTTTGTTTGCGTTAATATCACCAGTCTTGGGAATGGTTTGTCTTCAAGATGCAGTACTTTTTCTTAGGAAAAGAAAAACAGAAAAAGATGTTGGTTTGCCTTATACAGGAGAAGCTAGTGTTGGAGGAAGAAAACTTAAAGAAAAGCTAGAGAGGAAAAAAGAAAAATACTTACTAGAAATAGAAACTGACCTTTCATGGAAAATTGTTTCTTTTTTTATTTTTTTAATGAAAAAGAGTTCTGCTTTCTTATTTTGGGAGAAGTAGGAACTGAGTTCGTTGAAGCATCTTAAATTTGGCAGAACCTAGCATTTCTGAGCCCACTCCAGTGTTCTTGCCTGGAGAATCCCAGGGACAGGGGAGCCTGGTGGGCTGCCATCTATGGGGTTGCACAGAGTCGGACACAACTGAAGTGACTTAGCAGCAGCAGCAGCAGCATTTCTGAGAGCCAGGACTGGGCTTGGGGGCAGGTCAACAGTAAACAATGGTGATTTTATTTATTTTTACTCTTTGTAAAAGGAGATAACAGAATTCCAGAAAGTGAAATCCTCTTTTTATAGTTAAGAGTCCCTTTTCTTGCACCTAGAATAGTGCTATGCACAGAATGGGTGCTTGAGTTGTTGTGAGTTGAAAAATGTAAACAGGTAGATTTTGTGCTTATTTTCAAGGCTGACTTAAGTATAAAATGTTGTTTGTTTGTTTTTTTTTAAAAAAAAAAACACTTGAAAAATTAAAAGATTTGTTTTATATTATGACAGTATTGAAAATATTCATAATGAATGATTGTTTGTGTCTGGTAAGTCTTTGAACACACAACAGCTGGATACACTGTTTCATTTCATGCATGTCTCACTCAAGCTCCCAAGCCCTAACACAAGTGCAGTTGACTCTGCTCAGCCTCCAGGTTCTAATAAAAAGTTGAGATTATTATTATAGGGCAGACAGTATTAAAACACTAAAGCTTTTCTCCAGAGCCATTAAATTCAGGGTATATATGTTTATGCTTGGCTATAGTTGGCCTAAGGCAGAGGTGAATGGGCCTCTTAAATGTTAATAGCTAGGCCTGCAGGTTCCTGCTTCTGCTCCCATCCTCACGAGAGAGAGAGTAGAGAGAGTACATAGCAGTTGAAGGCTTTTGCTGTTCTTAAAGGAGCTTTATGAAGCAGCATTTCATTTGGGAAAACAGCTCACACGGTACGTGCTCTGCTCCAAGCAGCCAAGACCATGGTCTTTCTGTGTGCTTCTTTTTAATACTGGTTCTTCGGTTTTATGAAATACTCAGCCCCTTGAAGGGCCAGCTCCTTGAACTTTGTAAGTCATAGAAGTTTGGGTTCACTACCTGCAATCTTAGAAGGCATTCAGTCAACAAATATTTATAGCATTTACTGTCATATTATTATGCACATGAAGTGAGTGGTTAAGCTCTGGCATCACTTCTAACATTCAGTGCATGTTTTTAAGTGTTCGGGATAGTATGTTGTTTAGATATCACAGTTTGGTACACAAGATCAGTTCAAAGAAAAAAGTGCTGTCATCGACTTCTACCCTAAGTTAGCATGTAGAAAGAGGTGCTCTCAGTTTGCTTGAATGTGCAGTGCCTTTAGCCGTATCTCTGTTTATAAGTTATTTTATGTATGTATATTTGTTTTAGAGGTGGTTTAAGACTTAGATGCAGAGTACATCATGAGGAACACTGGGCTGGAAGAAGCACAAGCTGGAATCAAGTTTTCTGGGAGAAATATCAATAACCTCAGATATGCAGATAACACCACCCTTATGGCAGAAAGTGAAGAGGAACTAAAAAGCCTCTTGATGAAAGTGAAAGAGGAGAGTGAAAAGGTTGGCTTGAAATTCAACATTCAGAAAACAAAGATCATGGCATCTGGTCCCATCACTTCCTGGGAAATAGATGGGAAAACAGTGGAAACAGTGTCAGAGTTTATTTTTTGGGCTCCAGAATCACTGCGGATGCTGATTGCAGCCATGAAATTAAAAGATGCTTACTCCTTGGAAGGAAAGTTATGACCAACCTAGATAGTATATTAAAAAGCAGAGACATTACTTTGCCAACCAAGGTCCGTCTAGTCAAGGCTATTGTTTTTCCTGTGGTCATGTATGGATGTGAGAGTTGGACTGTGAAGAAAGCTGATCGCCGAAGAATTGATGCTTTTGAACTGTGGTGCTGGAGAAGACTCTTGAGAGTCCCTTGGACTTCAAGGAGATCAATCCTGGATGTTCATTGGAGGGACTGATGCTAAAGCTGAAACTGCAATACTTTGGCCACCTCATGCGACGAGTTGACTCACTGGAAAAGACTCTGATGCTGGGAAGGATTGAGGGCAGGAGGAGAAGGGGACGACAGAGAATGAGATGGCTGGATGGCATCACCGACTCTGTGGACATGAGTTTGAGTGTACTCCGGGAGTTGGTGATGGACAGGGAGGCCTGGCGTGCTGTGATTCCTGGGGTTGCAAAGAGTCGGACACGACTGAGTGACTGAACTGAACTGAACAGAACTGAAGACTTAAATAGGTTTTCTTGCTGAACTACTTGGAGTCATTGACTTCAACGAAAACAGCAGTTATAAGATTTCCATGGCTGGTCTCGTTCCAGTGATTTGTGGATATTACTGAATAGATTTTGTAGAAAATGTAGTTTTTATAGGAAAGAAATTGGCAAAGCACTGATATGGTATAAGCTGACTCTAGTGACCAAGAGCTCTGTTACATTCTCTCCTTTCTTGTAACAACTTCATTGTAAGAAAGTTTTCTTTCTAAAAGTAAGGAAGTTTGGGTTATTCATTCAGTTTGTATTTATTGAGAGCCCACTGTGCATCTGGCCTTCAAGATACGAAGGGAACAAAACGTTGATGTCCCTCCCATTTTAGGTCTCACATTCTAGTTAGAAGACTCAGATAATGAACATAAGCAAGATTTTGTTAAGTGTTATAAAAGAGAAAAAATACAGGGTGGTATCATAGAGAGTAACTTTAAATGTCTTTAGTCAGGCTTCTCTCGCAGCTGGCATTTGAGTTGAGATCTGAATAACAAAAAGTCAGCTATGAGACAGTCCAGACAGAAGGGACATTCTTAGAAGCCTTAAAGCAGGAACGAGCTGACCTCCAGTGTCAGCCATCCCTGTTCATTCTCCAGCTGCTGCCACTGGAAGAAGAGAATAAAGGCCAGTGGGGTCAGAATTTTGTTAGGGAAGAGGGCTACAGAGGAAAGGCAGAGACAGCTGTGTGGGGAAGGTAGATTGTAAGCCAGGCGACACATTTATATTCTAAATGCAAAGGAATTTCATTCAAGGAGTGTTTAAATAAGCACGTGGCATGGTCTGATCTGTCTTTTACAGAATATTGTGCCAACTTTTTGTGAAGATTAGACTGTAGGGAGGCAAGGGTGAAGGTAATGAGACTGTAAGACTGTTGCATAGACCAGATAGTGGTTTGGGAATCATCTGAGTAGTGCAGGAAATCAGGAGGGAAAGATTGGACGTGATGGATGTTGGAGGGTGGGGTAAAGAAAGAAAGCGCACAATCAGGAATGATCTGACACTTTAATGGGTAGTGGAATCTGTATGGCCAAACTATACACTGCGATGGAGAAAAAATCCAAAACCTCAGAACAGGATTATGCTTTGGCAGGGGAAATCAGTAACTTTGTGTGAGCCATGTTTGAGATGCCGATTGGTAATCTAAGTGGAGATTGTTAAGGAGATAGATGAGAACCTGCAGCTCTGGGAGGTGGTCTTAGTGAACATGTAAATGTAGGAGTGTAACATGTAGATCATATTTAAAGCCACGGCATTGGATGAACGTGCTTTGGGAGCAGTTACCGATGGAGAGAAGATCCTGGGACTGAGTCCTGAGCGCTCCAACTTGTAATGGTCTAGTGAAGGAAGGAAAAATAACAAAAGACTGAGAAGAAACCACTCTACTTGGAAAAAGCAGCAACGACAAAAACAGGAAAAAGGAAAGTATTTCAAAATGGAGGAAGAAGCCTGTGTGGAATTTGGTATTATGGAATTATTGGCAGAAGCAGTAGGGCTTGGAGCAAGTTGAAGTGTAAATACTAGGTGGGAAAGTGGAGACCTTACTTGAATGTTTTGCTGTGAAGGGAAATGGTGCTGTAATTAGAGGAGATCAGAAAAGTATTGGGGTAAGGGGATGTGGGGAGTGGGCATGGGCATGTTTTGTTTTCCAGGTGAAGATACAGTATCAGGAAATGTTTCCCTGTTCATGGGAATGACTAAGCAGAGGGAGAAAAATCCCTTGGGTGTGGAGTCCTCTTCATTCTTATCGTTTAGTCTGCCAGCATGAAAAACCTCTCTAGCCACCAATCTCTTTCCTTGTGGTAAAGGTTATGTTTTTACTGGGTGGGGGGGGATGTGAGGGTGAATGGAAGTGGTGCACAGAACTTTTAACATTTCCATCATGTGAAAACCTGAGCCCACATGCCCCAGAGCCTGGGTTCTGCAACAAGAGAAGCCACTGCAATGAGAAGCCCGCACACAACAGAGCGGGCAACAGTTGCCCACTCATTGCAGCTGGAAAAAAGTTCTTGCAGCAACGAAGACCCAGTACTGCCAAAATAAATATAATGATTTTTTTTAAAAAAAGATGGAAATTGATTATATTTGAAATTATTCCTCTGAGCAAATAATAGTAGCCATTTGTTCATATTTGGTTTCTCAATATTTAAAAACTAAAACATTTTTTAGCAATTTGTTTTTGGAGAGGGATGGGGTCGCAAAGAGTCGGACACAACTGAGCGACCGAACTGACCTGAACTGAACTGAAGCACCCCCTTGGGGATATACAAAACTGGGAAAAACATGTATAGTTTGAAAATAAAATAACTATTAACTCTTTTTAAAAAAATTAAGGCCCACTGCATGGCCTCTGAATGCTACATTTGGAATCCACTTTTTTGTGTCTTTCTGAACTTTTTTTTTTTGCCTTCTTGGCTCCACGAATCAGTCCTGCTGATGTTAGCTAGCATGCATCATTAGGAATAGTATTTGGCTGTAAGCGATCAAAACACGATTATAATCACTTAACAAAATACAGGCTTATTTCTCTCACATAACAACTCCAGCGAGAGAGAAGCCAGAGCTGGTGCAGGGATCCCAGGATATCATCCATTACCCACTACCTCAATTTTGGCTCCTCTGTCAGCTTTAACATGTTTTTGTTGTGAGAGACCCCCAACGCCTAGATTTGTAGTAGGCAGAAAGACGAGAAAAGGATGAAAGGCAAAAGGCATGAGGTAGTTGAGTCTTTTTCTTGAGGAGACAGCTTACCCATAGTATACTTCCACCCGCATCTTACTGGCCAGAGCTGTAGCACATGGGCACCCCAGCAGTCCACCATCTTGGGAAATGAAGTTTTGTTGGATTTTTTTCAAAGATTTATTGAGATTCAATCCACATATCACCCTTCCTGTGTACAACCCTGATTTTCAGTATATTCATAGACTTGTGTGATCACCACAATTGAACTCATTTTTGCCAATGCAAAAAGAAAGAAACCCCATACCCATCAGCAGTCGTTCCTAATTCCATTCCTACCCTGCCCTCGGCAACCACAAGTGTGTTTTCTGTCTCTCTAGATTTGCCTGTCCTAGACCTTTGATGTAAATGGTATCATATAACATTTAACTTTTTATGTCTAACTTTCATGTAGCATAACATTTTGGGGTTCATGCATATGTTAGCATGTTCAGTGTTTCTTTTTATGCAAAGTTTTCCATTGTACTGAATATATATGTGTGTATATATGCATGCATGTATGTAAGTATATACTATTCATCAGTTTATGCACATTTGAGCACATATATTGAACAAGACTTACCTTCCATTGGTAAGAAAGTAGGGATGGCTGTTGGGCAGCTGGCAATGTCTGCCCCTGTGCAGAAATGGGGTAAGGGGCTGGTCCCTGAGCTTCTTCAGCAGTGTCACTGCTTCAGAGTTCTGTCAGTATGAGAGGAGGTACAGTGGTTGTGAAGTCTTGCCCACTGGAGGGCCCAGTCAGCTTGTTTTTACGTTGGTGAGTACTGCCCTTATTTGAGAAAGCCAGATTGCGACAACTACCTAACATTGAAGCCTCTATATTCAGAAAACTCTGCTATTCCATCATGATTGCTGCTCCTTTGGCCTCAGCCCTACTGTTTTCCACCAGTCCATAATTCTGCCACCACTTTATAGGTTTGGCCTTGCAGGGATATTTTTGTTCTCAATGTTTGGCCTGCAGTATCTCCCACCAGGTGCCTTTCCTCTAGCTTCAGTCTCACTACCTCGAGCCTTTGGAAGTAAGCTAGGGATTGGCTGTCTATCTCCATAAAAATTCTTATTGAAAGAGTTTAAACATTTGTTGATTCATTTAATGAAATATCACGTGAATTTATTGGACTATATTTTATATGCTTTTTTTAGACTATTTGCATTCATGTAAGGTTTGTTAATTTTGAAAGTATTTGGTGACAGTGTTACTTAATATACATCTAAAGAGCATCTTAGATGTTGTCTGCACAACTCAGAGAACAGGACATTCTGGGCACTGGTAGACTTGAGGAGGAATTGGTCATAGGCCCTGGCCCCAGAAAAGTGCTGGAGTTCATATTCTGAACGAAGCTCATCTAACTGTGACTTGCTAAGGCCAAAATAGGTTTGATTTGACTTTAATCTTTTCATCAGGAAGTACAGTGTCTTGATAAACCTGTGTTTAAGTTTTGTGTTGGAATCTCTAGGCAGTGTCCCTCTGGCCTTTGCTCTTTGTTTCCCCTCTTAGATACCCACAAGATGACCTGACTGAAAGGAGGGCAGCTTTATTTGACCTGCCAGGCATTCTTGGTCAGTTCATCAGACTCTTGTCTCGGGGTAAGTACTCCCTAGGGGGTCCTTCTGGCCTCTTCTGGGAAGGCAGGAAGAGGAAGAGACAGGAGGCCACAGCCAGGCACCTCTGGGCTTTGTGGAAACCTGGAGCTGGCTCTGCCCTGAGGGCCTGCCCCGTCCCCACAGCCCTTGCTGGCCACCTTGGCCGTCTTACTGCCAGCCTCAACATCAGACTCATGTGTCATGTCCCTCTGAAAGGAACATCCTTCCCTTTCCACGGGAGGCAACATTTCAAATGTATGTAAACAATAGAATAAGATTTAAAAGTAGATGTAAAGATTGCTTCCCCTCCTCCACCCCGTGTAAATCATCTTAGCGTAAAGCTGATGATATCTTCACACTTTAGAGCTGAAAAACGAATATCTGAACTTCTATTTTAGGAAACTGAATTCAGTGTCACTTCCCAGACACAGGATAAAAAATAGGCTTTTTCTCATGGTGATTTTTAGGGAGTGGATGTTTTTTTCCAGCACGGGGAGTAGACACTAATATTGGAGTAGTCACTAATATTCCAAAAGGGGACATTTTAATATGTATCTGTCTAGTTAGTGAAGGTTTTATTTTTTTAGATCTCTGGGCAGTTTTGGTATTGTTGGAACATAGCATTCAAGGAAAAATGGCAAGAAGGATTTCTGGGGTAAATGGCCGATGAAGGACTTCATCTATTGCAAGGTTTAGACTGAGTTTTGTAGGTGATGGAGATTCAGTGAAAGGCCTCCATCAAAGGTGGTGTGGTCACATTTGTTTTAGTGGCTGGTGGCCATTGCTGACTAACAGGCATGATCTCAGTTATCCTCACAGTCCTGTTAAGTAGTACTGTCATCTCCATTTTGTAGTGGAGGAAAGGAATGCTGAGGCAGGGTGCGCAGGTAGTATGGAGTGGAGCCGTGAATTCTATCCAGGGAGTCTGATCAGAGCTCAGGGAAGAGGACACCAGCCACTGGGACAGAGGAGAGTTTTGCAGGGGTGTGTGGAACATGGTGGACCCTGCTTGCTCATCTCCACATTTGTCCTGTATAAGGGACAGGATTGTTGAGAGTGAAAGTCGGATGGGGGCCTGATAAACATGAGAGCTGGAAGCTTTTACTAGGGGAAATTTGCAAAGGAGCTGATCAGAATCAAGTGAAGGTGGATCTTAGCTGAGTACTGGAGACAGGACTGCCCTGATCGGTTACAGCATTGCTCTGCACACTTCTGATTATACTTGAATCTGCTATAACAAGGAGTGGGTTAAATAAGACAAACATTTATTTTCTCTCATGTTACAACCCAAAGGGAGGAGAGTGGAGTGACTCATTTTCCAGAACCTCTCAGGGTCCTCATCCTTCCGTCTTGTTCCACCATTCCATTGACTGTGCTAACGTGACCGCAGCCAGGTCTCTGGCACATCAGTGTTCCAGCTTCTGAGAGCAGGTGGGAACAGAAGCGGAAAGCAAATAGTTTCCTTTCAGGTAAGAGAGCGGGAATTTGTGCACATCACTTCTGTTCACATCCCATTGGGACCTTAGACACCCGGCTGCAAGGAATTCTGGGAGACTAAACTCCATTCCCAAATGAAACTCTACTATTATGGGAGAAGAGAATAGATTTGGGGACCAGCTCAGAGCCCACCACAGGAGGGAAGGCTGACTGTGGGGGTGATGAAGGATTGTAGTTTTTCTGGACAGGTGTAAGTGCAGCAGCAGGAGAAAGCTTCAGGTATTGGTGAGATTGTATTTCACATGGTCAGCTGAGTCCCAGCTGGGTAAAGTAGTTGCTGCTGCTGCTGCTAAGTGGCTTCAGTCGTATCTGACTCTGTGCAACCCCATAGACGGCAGCCCACCAGGCTCCGCCGTCCATGGGGTTCTCCAGGCAAGAACACTGAAGTGGGTTGTCATTTCCTTCTCCAATGCATGGAAGTGAAAAGTGAAAGTGAAGACGCTCAGCCATATCCAACTCTTAGCGACTTCATGGACTGCAGCCCACCAGGCTCCTCTGTCCATGGGATTTTCCAGGCAAGAGTACTGGAGTGGGGTGCCATTGCCTTCTCCGGGACAAAGTAGTTAGGCCAGGATATTAAGGGCCTGGAGCCTTGTGTCAAAAAGGCTGCGGAGTAGATGTGAGATTAAGTAGTAAGTGGTTGGAATAGGAGTTTTGTGGGTAGAGTAGGCTCGACGTTCGGAGAAGGCAATGGCAAGCCACTCCAGTACTCTTGCCTAGAAAATCCCATGGATAGAGGAGCCTGGTAGGCTGCAGTCCGTGGGGTCGCTAAGAGTAGGACACGACTGATCGACTTCACTTTCACTTTTCACTTTCACACATTGGAGAAGGAAATGGCAACCCACTCCAGTGTTCTTGCCTGGAGAATCCCAGGGACAGGGGAGCCTGGTGGGCTTCCGTCTATGGGGTCACACAGAGTCGGACACGACTGAAGTGACTTAGCAGCAGGCTCGACGTTGGGTCTAGAAGTGGCGTAGTTCTGTGGGATGGGGAAGCCGTGGCTTTGGGAGGGGGACATGGTGGTGCCCAGAGGTGAGGCCGTCCCAGAGCATATTCTAGGTTTCCTGCACAGCAACCAGCACACAGGACCCTCCACCATCTGGGCCTGCCCTCTGCTCACATGCACCTTCTTCCCTTCCCTTGCTTTCCACCCACCGCACGAAGCTTTATATGAATTCTCCCACTCTCTCCCTTCCTATAAATGTGCACCACACCACACTTCCCCTCCATCTAGGTAAAGCCTCACCTGCAGAAACCACCACACATTTCATCTCTCCCAAGAGACTGTCCTTTTAAAATTTAATTTTTAAAATCTTTTTTCAGTTGAGCTATAATTGACAAAAGTTGTATATGATTAAGGTATACATGTGATGGTTTCATATAAATATACATTTTGAAGTGATCACCACAGTCAAGCAGATGAGCATTCATTACTTCACAGTCACCTTTTTTTTTTTTCACCACTCCCACTCCCCGGCCCTCTGGCAACCATTTGTTTGTCCTCTGTATCTAGTTTTTTCTCTTTTGTTTGTTCGTTTTTCAGGTTCTACATGTAGGTGAATTCACATAGTATTTATCTTTCTCTGACTTTTTTCACATAGTCTAATCCATATTGTTACAATGGCAAGATATTCTTTGTTATGTCTGAACAATATCCGTGTGTGTGTGTATACATATCTTTATTCATCTCTGGATGGACATTTCAGTTGCTTCCATATCTTGGCTATTGTGAATGAAGCTGCAGTGAACATAGGGATGCATATATGTTTTCAAATTAGTGTTTCTGTTTTCTGTGGAAAAATACCAGAAGTAGAATTGCTGGGTTGTATGGTAGTTAAATTTTAATTTTTTGAGGAACCTCTGTACTCTTTTTCCATAGTAACTGTTGCACCAATTTACATTCCCACCAGTAGTGCCTGAAGGGTCCCTTTTTACCACATCCTTGCCAACACTTGTTACTTGTGGTCTTTTTTATTATAGCCTTTCTGACAGGTGTGAGGTACTATCTCATTGTGGTTTTCATTTGCATCTCCCTGATAGTTAGTGATGCTGAGCACCTTTTCTTGTGTCCGTTGACCATTTCTGTGTCTTTGGAAAAATTGTCTATTCAGGTTCTCTGCCCGTTTTGTAATTGGGTTGTTTTTTGGATGTTGACTTGTATAAGTTCTTTATATATTATGGATATTAATCCCTTATCATTCTTACGGTTCACAAATATCCTCTCCCATTCACAGGCTGCCTTTTTGTTTTGTTAATCATAACCTTCGCTGTGCAAAAGCTCTTTAGTTCAACGTAGTCCAATTTGTTTATTTTTGCTTTTGTTTCCCTTGTCCAAGAGGCTGTTCTTGAACCCTAGAATTTTAAAGCCTCCTCTTGGCTTCTATCTGGGTACCAGTTAGCTTCCTCCTTTCTTATTTATAGTCTGTAACTGAAGCTTGCATATGGCCAGTTTGGCCATTCCAGTCCTCTGTGTACACACTGCATATCTGTAACTAACTGGCAGTTTCTTTGCTTATGTTCGTGTCAAATTTCCAAGACAGGCCATCTGCTTGGCCCTGTCCATCTCATCTTTTCATGCCACAGCATAGCTAACTTGTGTGCTGCCTGCCATCAGTCAACCAGTCATGTGCAGGAGAACGGAGTGAGATCCACAGCTAGTCCAGCTGCTTCTCGTGCTAGGCTCAGTGCTGTGACTGTGGCCATGGGTACAGTAATGGGAAGACAGGCACGCTCATTATTGCTTTGTTGTCCTGCCAGGCCTTGGGTGTAGGAGGGGCTTTTAGGGAGATACAAGTTGTCTGTCCTCACCGCTTAGGAATAAAGTTTCTATTGTACCAAAGGGATGTGATGAGCTGGTTGAGTATCGGGTTGTTGGTCTGTTCCTTCCACAAGAACACTGAGGAGCTCTACCAGTCCCTGGGAATGGAGAAGGCTAGGAAGACCGCTTGTTCTCACAGTCTGGTGTGGGTGGCAGGGGAGGACAGAAGAAGGGGTGCAGGGCAGATAACCAGCCAGTTATGGTACAGTGAGAGGAAAGGCTCTGAAGCTGGGGGCACCCCCAGGGTTCCAGCCCCGCAGAGCCGTACCCCAGGGCCCAGTAAAACCAGCAAAGCCTGAACAGTAGGGGAGGGCATCGTCAGCATCTCCAGGGTTGTGGGGTGATCCCTTGAGGGGCAGGGGCTCCTGTTCTAAGAGGGAACTGCTCAAGCCACCCCTGTAGGATCGGAATGCTGCTAAGGGCTAGTGTGTGGGTTACATGGACATGCATGGCCCTTGTCGTCCATCTAAGTGGCCATCACTTCTGTCCTGGAGTTTGGTTTTCTAACTGGTGTGAGGAGAGCCTATATTCTAAACCAGTAGCTCAGACTACTGAGGTCCCAGAGTCTGACTGCAGTTTTGCACACACCCTGAGGCTGAGCCTCACCCTCACAGTAAGATCATTTGTGGCATCAGCTGCAAATGGTCTGGCTGACCTCCTCCCCTGCTCCCCCCATTTTTATTAAAACTTTTACTTGGAAATCCAGTTCTTTCTATCCAGGAATCTGTTGCAAAACAAATGCTCCATTTCCCAGAGAGAAAAACCAAAAAATGTCCCATTTTGTGGAAAGCTGTATTGCATTAGGTCAGTTCTCTTCCCAGGATGCTGAGTGGAGTCTAACCTGGCCTTCCAGCCCATGCAGCCATAGTTGCAGCCAGGGCAGGAACTGAGAGAAGTTGAGGGCACAGGCCTGAGGTGGTCCCACGTGGCTGGACCTCCCCCAGCCTCCCCGGAGCTGGCTCAGAGACTTTGACCCTGAACCTTTCAGGGAAGTCCCTGCATGACTGGGCAGGAGAAGTGGCCCCTCTCAAGCCTTCAGCCATGGCCCCTGCCCACACTCTGGCCCTCTCAGGAAAACAGACACCTGCTCTTCTGTGGAAAACCCTCTGGGCTGCCGTGCACTCATTAGTACGTTTCTTGCTAGGAAGTCTGCTGGTCAGATGACAACATGCAGCGCCACTGAGTCTGAGAGACCAGCCTTGGTTTCTCTCTTTTTCTTACCCCCTTACTCAGTCCACGCCTTCTAAAATGTGCCCCTGCACCACCCCCCCACCCACTTCTCCACTCCATCACCAACCCTGCTGTTCGGGCCTCCATCACTCCTGCTAGAACACTTCAACCCCTTCCTAACAAAGCTGCCCTCCAGCCTCCCTTACATCAGGCCATAGTCCTCACAGCTGTCTGAGCCGAAGGCCCATTGGATCGTCACAGTGGGCAGCTATGGCACAACTAGATTCTCCAGAACAGCTGTGGACTCCAAAAGCCTGGGTAGGAATTCCAGAAGGAATTGCACAGGAAGCATCACGTCCTTCCCCTGGAAGCTGTGAGTGAAGGGAGGAAACCACAGGAAACAGAGCAAGGCCAAGTTATACTAGACAGAGGACCTTTGGGCTGGAGAGTTCCCAGAAAAGAAGCCACCACTGGTCACCTGGAAGCCTTGAGTCCCCTGGGGCTCAGGAAAAAGGAAGACTGACCGTGGCATGACCTTGGGCTCCTCTTCAAAGCTGCAGGCTCGGCCGGGGCACCTCGCAGAAGGCCAGCTCTCCACTGCCTGTCCTGAGCCACTGTGTGTATGGTCTGACGAGCTGGTGTCCCACGACTGTCCTCACTGTCCTTTCTTTCCCTCAGGCCCTGCATGTCCTCCCGTCTCATCTTACCTTCTCCCTCCCACCGACCCTTCCCGGCAACTCCGGACTTAGCCCTAGGAGAAGATCCTTCTCGTGTTCCTCGGATGCCCCTCCCCTTTCTCAGAAGAGCTTTCTCGTCTCTCGCTCCTGCCAACACTGCTGTCCCCTGCCGCCCTGAGTCCTCTCTCAGGGTGGTCTTCCCCTGTGAGTCTCCCGTCTCTAAGGGCCGCTCCTCTGTCCAGACTTCCCTCTGCTCTCCATTCAGTGCCCCCTGCTGGGTACCATCACAGGAAGAGGAGGCTCAAGCACCCCTGGGCCGTCTCAAGGTTTGCTCAGGTGCCAGCGCCCCACCCTGTGACCAGTGTCTGTTCTCTGGGATGCCTCCCCCAGCAGGTCCCAATGCTCCTGAGGCAGCAAGACTCCGTGTCCTCCTCCTCCTGACCCCTCAACCACATCACCCTGCTCAAAACCCTGTTCCCTCGGCGCTTCTCTCTTGGGCCCTTTCTTCCTCTTCCTCCAGCCTTCTACTCAGGCTCCTTTCTCTCCCATTCACTCAAATGTAGAACTTCCTGAAGCTCCTAGCCCAGCCTTCTCTCTCCATTGTCTTACTCGGTGGTTCCATGGGTACTCAGATAACTGCTTTATGCTAAGCCCCACACACACACCTGGAGCTCTGGTCCAGGCCTTTTTGAATATCTCCTCCTGGGCATTCCCACCTGGATGTTACTCAGCTACCTCAAACCAACACAGACAACACAAAATTCATCCTCTTCATTTTTGGTCCTCCATCAGGGCATGACCAGGGAGCCACTTTCACTCCTCTTGTGGTTCTTACTGAGTCAACCAGGGGCAGAATTTTGGTCTCTCTGACCAAGCCTGCTCCAGCCCCCATCCTCCTAAGAGTGTCTTGTCTGTAGGCCAACCTCTCCTGTACCTTCTGCTCCCTCCCCCTCCATTTTCTTCCCAGTCTTACCTTGGCTGCCAGAGTTAACCTTCTTTTTCTTTTTTTGAAAATCACTCAAGCATTTATTTCAAGCATTCTAAAAAACTGTTATGAGAAATGTTTTCCAATAACAAATATGGATGCATAGCAAAGATATATGTTTTGGAGTCTGTTACATTGTAAGCTTCCTAAGCAATGAAGGATCACTCCACCCTCTTCTCTGCAACTTCTTCTAGCATTTAGGGCTTATGAAATATAATGATTTATTGCAGCAAAGAGTAAATTTTACTGACCAAATGTAATCTTCCCACTGAGAAATATGCACATATGGAATTCATTATTCTAAGAGTTCCTACTGGCAGAAAAAAATCTAAATATATTCAAAAGCCTTGGAGGAAGGTTATGTGAGAGACAAAGTGGTTTCTGAGACACACCCTCCTGAAAGAAACAGAAGAATGCTCTTAGTGCAATCTACTGGGTGAGATGGTCATGTGTAGGAAGTTTTTACATGAGACCCACTGATGGGGTCCCTTTTCTACTGCATAGCATTGTGCTGGCTCCTATGTTTATGCATTCACTCAACCTATATTTAAGCATGTGCACGGTCCAGGTAGAGTCCCTGGAGCTGCTTTTCTAGTAGTGACAGCAACTTGGGCCCAATGGCCCTGACCTCTGGACCCAGACTTGAGACCGCAAGGCGCCTACTGGGGTTGGGCTGCTGCCTGTGGCAGTGAGCCACTAAGGAAATGACCCATGACCTAGACATCATCACTCTCTGCTCTAATTCACCAGCACAAACATCACTTAGACTGTCATTCTGAAGAGTTGACATGGTTGACTGACCTACCATGGAAGGAGAGGCACCAGCAACCACCATGGTGACTTCATGAAAAATGCCTTCCCTCACTCCTTCATACCCAGGAATTAGATTCCTTGATCTATTTTTTATTTTAAAAAAATTTATGCAGCAAAATTAGAAAGCACACAGTACCTTTGTAACAAATATACTTTCTCATCTAGGCACAGGATACCAGGAAGCAGCCTTGAAATTGTTTTCGAAGATCTAAGGAAAATATGTTTGTGTGTAAATGTACTTGCTACAGTAAGCATTTGATTAACTTCCTGTTATCTGGGAGGAAATGCCAAGTTGTGGATACAGGACTAGAGTATAGTGTTAGATTAATCCTTAACAATAAGAGGGGAAAAAAATATGTTGAAGTCTAATTTTGTCTTTTCCTATTCCCCTTTCCTGGTGGCTCAGTCAATGAAGAGTCTGCCTGCAATGCAGGAGACCCAGGTTCAATCTCTGGATTGGGAAGATCCCCTGGAGAAGGAAATGGCAACCTACTCCAGTATTCTTGCCTGGAGACTCCCATGGACAGAGGAGCCACTGGGCAGTCTACAGTCCATGGGGTCACAAGAGTTGGACATGACTGAGCTACCAAACCTGCCTACCTACCTAATCCCCTTTTCATGTCTCTAAACCTCTCTTTAAAATTTTTCATTTAAATTTTCTGCACTGCATTCTGGGTAGATTTTTGTAACCTAGCTTCTGATTTACCAGTTTTTTTTTCAATTATAGTTGTTCTGCTCTCTAATGGAATTTGAGTTTTAAAGTTCAGAGTCTCTATTTTTTCATTTCCCAAAGTTCTCCTTTTTTTTTTTTTTTGAAAAAAAAAAAATCTCTTTTTACTTAAGTAGTTGCTTGTTTTTCATTACACCACACCTTTTATTTCTTTAATCATTGTACACATTCCTTTTTAATAATCTGGATCTATTAATTCCAGTTCTTAAATTTCTTAGTCTCAAGCTGCTCAGGTTTTTGCTGATTTTCATTTGTGATGGTTTCTTTTCTCATGTGATCCATAAATTTGGATTGTGACTTCATGTTCTTCCAGGCCTTATTTGTCAAAATCTCATGATACAGTAAGACATGTAAGAAATAATATAGGAAGCAGGTGCAGGAAGGGTGACAAAAATTGTGATCATCACCAGATATTTCATCAGGTAGGTAGAAAATGCAGAAGACGCAACTGACAATTAGAACTGATAAAGCTATTAGACAAGCTCTTAGAAGTAAAGAAAAAAAGCAAAAGCAACCAGAAAAAAAAAAAGAGGCTTAGTAAAGAATAGCTTACTAAAACCATTAACATTTCAAGAAGCCAACAATACCTAAAACACGGTACTTGACTTTTTAAAAAGAATTTTATAAAAATAGCTTTATAAACAATTATACAAAATAGGAATAAGCAAGTCTTAAAATGTGCAAGACGGATACAAAAGTCTATCAAGCGTTGTTGAAGCTACTGAACTTTTTAAAAAGCAACCCTGAACAAATGGAGATGTTAAGCATGCTCCTGGATACAGAGATGCAAAATTATAAACATGTCAGTTCTTCCCAAATTAACTAATAGGTTCAATGCAGGTATAAACAAGGGCTTTTTAAATGAATGCGGGGGCACTTCTAGTGGGACAGAATGGGTAGAGGGGGCTGGAGCTGGGAGTTTCCCTTCTCCCTTGTGGAAGACTAGAGCTGACCAGAGCTGGATATTTCAATTACAAGGTATACTAAAAGACAAAAAACGGCTTGAAAAAACAGAGCAAACATCAGAACTGGACATGGAGGGGGGCAGATATTAGAATTATGAAACCATAAATTCAAAACAACTAATATGCTAAGGAAACTAATGGATAGAGTATCAACTTGCAAAAACTGATGAGCAGTGTCAGCAGAGGAGCAAATGCTGGAGATAAGAAGCATGACAGAAATAAAGAGTTCCTTTGATGTGCTTATTATTAGACTGGAATGACTGAGGAAAGAACCTGAGCTAGAGAATGTCTCATAGAAACCTCCAAAACTGAAAAGCAAAGAGAGCAAAGACTAAAAGACTTAGCAAACAATCAAAAATGAGCAGAATATTCAAGGTCTGTGAGATAACAATAATGTGTAGTGTAAGTGTAATGGGAGGACCAGAGGAGGAGAAAGTAAGGAACGAAAGAAACACTTGAAGCAGTAATTACTGAAAAATTTTGTTTGTGTTACAAAAATTTTTGTTTGTTAGTTACCAAGTGTCAGACACCAAACCACAGAACTGGGAAGAAGCTCAGAGAACATCAAGCAGAATAAATGCTAAAAAACAAAGGAAAGGAAGGAAGGAAGGGAAAACAGAAGAAAGACTAGGCGTATCATTTTAAAACTACTGAAAATCGAAAATAAAAAAATCCTGAAAGAAGACAGAGGGGAAAACACCTTACCTACAGAGGAACAAAGGTAAAAATTAACATTGGACTTCACCTCAGAAAACATGAAAAACAAGAAGGCAGTGGAGTGAAATTAAGGTGTCAAGAGAAAAAAAAGCAAACTCATCAACATAGAATTCTCTACCCTGCAAAATTTCCTTCAAAAGTGAAAGAGAAATAGAGACTTTCTCTGACAAAAATTCAGGAAATTTGTTGCCAGTAGACCTTTTTAAACAAGAAAATATTTGAGGAAGTTCTTCTAGAGGGAAGGAAAATAATATAGGTCAAAAACTTGGATCTACACAGAGGGAGAATGTTGAAAAAGTATTAAGTGAGTGTAAAATAAAATGAACTTGGCATGCTTATTCTAAAATTTGTCTGGGAGAAAAATGTTCAAGAAGAGATAAGAATATTTTGGAAAAGATACAGAGTGATGGTGATTGGTAGTAGTGATGGTGGCTGGGGTGGGGAAAGTGACTAAGGATTTGAAAAATGTATCACTGGAACAGAATAGAGAGCCCTGAAACAGGCATATTTACATGTGAAAATGGAATGATTTAATCAACATTTTCTTAGGATAAGAAAACTATTCAAATGCTAGTTTTCAAAAATTATCTATATGAAAAAATGAAACTAGAAAGTTATAACCTTCTCAAAAATTAATATTAACCTTATGCTGTAAATTTAAATATGCTACATGAAGTGAAAGTAAAACTCGCTCAGTTGTGTCCAACTTTTGCAACCCCATGGAATGTACAGTCCATGGAATCTAGAATGGGTAGCTTTTTCCTTCTCCAGGGAGTCTTCCCAAACCAGGGATCAAACCCGGGTCTCCCGCATTGCAGGTGGATTTATCAGCTGAGCCACAGGGAAGCCCTAGAATACTGAAGTGGGTAGCCTATCCTCCAGCGGATCTTCTCAACCCAGGAATTGAACCGGGGTCTCCTACATTCCAGGTGGATTCTTTACCAACTGAGAAGAAAAAGTTAATTGTCATACTATATGAAACAATAAATAAAAGAACTTGATATTAAAAAAAACTAGACAAAGAATATGAACATAAAGTTTATAGAAGAGAAAACAAATGTTCAACAAACACAAGAAAGAGTCATCCCCTCTGAAGTCAAGGAGATACAGTGAAATGCAGCAAGAGAATCTTTTCTTTTTAATAACATGTATCAAGAATTAAACTCACTTTTAATATCAAGTGTTGATGAAGGAAATTGGTACCTTCACTGAAAGACCTGAAACTTAGTACAGCATTATTTATAACTGTAAAAATGTAGACATAAACTTATCAACAAGAGGCAGGTGGAGTATGGATATTGCCCAGTAATGGAAGTAAATCTGGAGGAACTGACCTTGGAGAACATCCTGTTTGTTAAACACGAAAGGCTAAGTTGGAAAACACCATGTACAGTGAGATGAACCTATGAAGGAAATAAGCTACAAGCAGGACTCTATAAGGTGTAGAGAGAGGTCTGGAAGAGCAAACCAAGGAACGAGAAGGGAAAAATAGTTACTGTGTGCTGTGAGGTGTTACAGATTCTTTACGTGTACTCCCTCTAATAGTCCCAGCAATTCCGAGAAGATACAACCCTGAAGACTCTCAAATTTAAAGTTTTATATTTTTATTCAGTTCAAGGACATTTTCTGACAGTGTGTATTTGATTGTGTACTCCCCAGAAATCTGTTTTCTTTTTGGATGACTCTTCCTCCACTCATTCTCTAGATCCTTCAATTTTTCTCTCATGTTTCTCCCCTCTGTTTTTTTTTCTATGTTTTAGGTCACAGTGATTGTCAAACTTGAGGTGCACCTCAGTCTTCTGGAAGGCTTGTGAAAACACACAGATTGCTGGGCCCCACCCCTAGTTTCTGATTTACTAAGTCTGGACTGGAACTCAGAAATTTTCATGTTAAAAAGTTTCCCAGTAATACTAACGCTGCTAGTTGGGTATCACATTTTGAGACCTAGTTCTCAGGTATTTCTTCTACTTCTTTGCATTTTTTTAAGTTTGAAAATTACAGTTTTAATTTCCAAGAACATTTTCATTGTTTTCTATTTTTTGATGACTTTTTTTTTCTTTGTCTATAAAAGAAAAACCTCCTAAAAATCTCCCTGAGGATACCAAGTAGATTTTTTAAAATTTATTTTCTATTCCCCACACTATCTCTGTTTCTTCTGGGTTCATGGTTCTGTTTGTTTATCTCGGCTCTTTTTTTATGGGTTGTTGGTTTTACTCAAAGATTTGGGGATCCTTGGCTACACATTTATATCTGCAAATGAAGGATTTGTGTTTTAATATAGGTGGCTGGTATTTATCTTCTCTACCATCATAGAATCTATTTCTTCAACAGCCCTCTCCTGCAAGCTGGAACCTTTGGCATATCAACTGGCAAGATTCTATCTAAGGGTCATGGCCAGGGCCACTTCTCTCCCAGCCCCCAATAAAATGGGGAAGCCTTTTCCTGGGATGGTAGCACTGGCTGCAGAAGCTCCCAGCCTTCTCCCAAAATTCTAATTTCTTTTATAAGTCACCCTCTGGTTTGACCTGGGGTGGGTACCATCTTGGCCTACTGTTCTTCCTACTCAATACAGAGGGCAAGCAGACAGTGGATGTTCTCTTGGACACAACTCTTTCCAGGTGGGCAAAGGACTCACCCTGATTTCTCCTCCCTGCTGTCTCCTGACCTCTGTACCTGTACCTTCTGACCACTGACTCTTCCCAGGTCCCCATGAGCAGTGGTTCTCACCTCCCAGGCATCTACACCTCTGGGTGCTTCTCTGCTCTGCCCATCAAGATGGCCCCATATGATTTTCTTCAAACTCTTCTGGTGACCCCTCTCCCATTCTTAGTGCTATAATTTATATTTCCTCTTACCATTTTTTAAACTAGTGTAATCAGTGTTAAAATGGGACTCTTCAGTTCATCTGGGTCACCAACGTGATAGACAATTAGATTCCTCCAAGTCTGAGACAGACCATCACACACAAAACTTGTAAGAAAATGTCCAAGGAATGTTCTGTTTCAAGAAAACGAAGGAAGAGCCAGGAAGATGGGAGAATTTCTTTGGAGACAATCTTATTCTAAACCCTACCCCCTCCCCCTGCCTACAGGCCACCTGTAGAAGGGCTCGGCCACAGGGAACGGGAGGGAGAGTGGGGAGCGGGGAGAGGGAAGCAGCCAGCTAACGCTGTTCCCTGCTCCTTCCTCCAGCAGCTCAGTAGGAGATGGGGCGAGCTGGCCCCACCCCCTGACCCCCTGAACTACCACAGGAAGCCTGTGAGTCTGGGTAGCTGCCCTGTTTCTGGTCCTCACTCTCCTTTCTCGCCCACCCTGCCTCTTTCTCCTTCCTGCTTTCATCCCTTACCTGTCCCCTGTCTCATTTATTGCCGATTATACCAGCCTCACATTGCAAAGTTCTCATCACCATTTATCAGGGACTGTTACACTCCTCCCTCCCCCTCTCTTTCTGTGTATTCAGCAAACACCACTGCAGACTGTGGTGGTGGATCCAAGAGGAGATAAGAACACACAAGCACAAACAGTGTGATCAAGCTCCAAGAGAGGCAACATGAAGGAGGAACCCCAGATTCAGCCTGGGGTATCCCAGGAGCTAAGTCAGGAGGAACAGTAGAGCTGGCCAGGAGAGGGAGATTTAGGAGGAGTCTTCCCAGCCAGAGAGAGCATGGTATGCAGAGTTCTAGAGACACCACAGGGTCACTTTATTCCACGATTGTACACCTCAGCTCTACAAGGTAAGCAGCACAGTGTGAAATACCTCTTTTCCACAGATCAGGGAACTGGGGCTCAGAGAATCTATTCCATAAGCACTTACAGACCAGCACTGTTTTTCATGCAGTGACAGAGAAGCTGACAGTAAAGAGAGAAGGATTTGATTATTGCACTGGACTGGTCATATTTATTATAGGATTCTTGAGACTACAAACTTTTTATTATTCAAGAGTGATCAGAAAGCCATGGGACCTGCTGAAAATTTTACTAGGGGCAGGAATAAAGGTGTTTTCTGCTTCTATTCTCTTTAGTCTCACTTGTTCAAGGTAAGAGGTAAATTCATTGTAATGCTTAATAAATACCACTGAAAATATGCAATTCTCTGAGGACAAAAATCAAAATGACTCCATTCATGTCAGTACCAGAATGTCTAGGGGTTAAGCTTCCTGGGGAGGCATGACTAGACGTTAAGGGATGCTGCTGATCGCCTTCTGCCCACCCAGAATTCCCAGCCTCCCCAGAGCTGATGCACCTCACCACCCTGGACCTGAACCTGTAGGGGAACCTGGCAGTCCCAGTTCCTGATGATGAGAATGTTATCACCTCCGCCAGCCATTGAGCCCTGGGACTGAACTTGCTGTTCCTTTCTGCTGCAGCTACATGCTCTGAAGGCAGGCTGGCTCTGTGTGGCCCAGAGTTCGTGGGAGCCACATAGGAGCCAATTTCAGTTAATATGAAGGTGTGCTTGCTCAGAGGCCAATGGCCTTCTGGGGCAGGCCCAGTCAAACCCTAGCATCTCCAGGCTTCTGCTCAGATCCTTTGGGCTATGAGGTTTGTAACTCATGGGGAGACCCAAAATAGGCACCAGGTACTATTTCTCCCCAGCAAGTGCCTTAGGACTCCCTCTCTAGATCTTTCTTCAAGCCTCTGGACTTAAAGAGTTGGGTTTCTGACTATGGAAAGCCACAGACTGGAAGACTGTAGGCTGAAGCAGAGGGAATTGGGTATCATCATGAGCAATGGTGGGGCCTGAAGTGAAACGGAGTCGTTGGGAAGGCTGGAGGAGGGCACATCTTCAGGACTTGGGGTTGACTGGATGAAGGAAGAGAGACAGTGTGCATTGGAATAGCCTCTCCTCTTCATCTGTTTTTGGCCAGAGAGTTTTCTTAGTAATCCCGAGGATGCCACGCCTCAATCCACTTCACCAGAATAACTAACTTTATAGTGCACAAGTTGCCCTTTACTTGGAATAAAGCTTCTCATCGTGGATTTGGTTCCCCAGCCCTAGCAGGGTAGTGTAAGTCTAACTGGGCTTCTTTGTCCCAGCTGTGTGGCCTTGATGGGCCCAGTCACATTCTTCTATGAGGAATCAAAGATTTTCCATCACTATCAAACCTATTGCATTGCCAACCATGCATCCACACCAGCCTCCACTGCCTAAACTTGCCCTTCCCCACCATCTTTGTTATCCTCCACTGGCACTATTGAGCTTCCCTGGTGGCTCAGATGGTAAAGCATCTGCCTGCAATGCGGGAGACCCGGGTTCAATCCCTGGCTTGGGAAGATCTCCTGGAGAAGGAAATGGCAACCCACTCCAGTACTCTTGCCTGGAGAATCCCACGGAGGGAGGAGCCTGGTGGGCTGCAGTCCATGGGGTCACAAAGAGTCGGACACGACTGAGTGACTTCACTCACTTCACTGACACTATTAACCATCACCTATATCAGTTCTACCACTGCCACCACCCTATCATCCTGAGAAGGACCCACACCATCCCAACACCACCACCACCACCGTTCACGGAGTGCCCATTACATCCTGTGCTGTGGGAAGTCCTTTCCAATCTCAGTTGGCCTTTCTCTGCTCTCTTACCCTTGTTATTAATAGAATTCTCTGCCTCCTATTGGTCCAGGTCCTGTCAGGAAGTCCACATTTATCCCTTGTTTCCAAAAGTAGGAAACCTCCAGCAGAGTGTTTATGTTTCCCCTCACTTTTAGGAATAGATAAGAATATACCAGATACATTGCAAGTTGCATGTTTGATTGGATTGAAGTGCAATTCAAGTGGTTCCTTTGGTTTCTTTACAAACTGCCTCAGCCTACCTGAAGGAACGAAAGCCAGCCCTTCTCTCATTGTGCTTCCGTTAACAACAATCATTAACTCATCACACATTTTGAGGAGGAGTATTGCTTAGAGAATAAATTGATTTTAATCAGTTAATAGAAGACTTGCATGTGTGTGCTCCGTCGTGTCTGACTGTGTGACCTCATGGACTGTAGCCTGTCAGGCTCTTCTGTCCGTGAGATTTCCCAGGCAAGAATACTGGAGTGGATTGCCATTTCCTTCTCCAGGGGATCTTCCTGACCCAGGGATTGAACCTGCATCTCCTGCATTGGCAGGCAGATTCTTTATCATTAGCACCACCTGGGAAGCCCAATAAAAGTTCACCTCGTCCTAGCGTGCCCCCTCCACTGCGAAGGGCTCATCTCAGTGCCTGGGGTGAAGACCAAAGGGGCCTCCCCTGGTGCCCATGTCAGGGGAACTTCCACACTCTTCATGGAACTGAATCGAGGTCTCTGGGAGAATTCATGGGAGGGAATTTCAGACTCTCCACTTTAGCCTTCAGATGTTGTTTCCAAGACCTGGGCCAATTTCTTGAAGTGCTGTTTACATTAGAATTTGCATCCACATGCATAATGGCTCTGCAGTTAGAAGACTAGCTGTAAGCCAATAAATAATACCAGCATGGCCTTGATATTTCCCATCACAGGTTATCTCTTTAGTATGTTTCCTGTTCTGAAACTTGATCTTTTCATATTCCACTATGCATCAGTGGTCTATATCACTCTGGTTTTGTGAAAATTTTACATTCCAACCAGTCACATGGGGTATAGTCGTGTCTCACTGTGGTGATTACTAATGAGGATGAACACTTTTCTGTCTCTTTTTATGGTAACTTGTATATTCTCTTTTAAATATCTCTTCAACCCTTTAGCTCATTTTTCTATTTGTCTGCCTTTTTAATTAGATAAGTGAATGATAGGAATCCTTTGTTTCTCAGATATATAGCCCTTTGTCAGAAAATATTACAAATATTTTCTCCTATTTTATACTTACCTTTTCACTGCCTTAAGTGCAGCCATGAAATTAAAAGACCCTTACTCCTTGGAAGGAAAGTTATGACCAACCTACATAGCATATTAAAAAGCAGAGACATTACTTGGCCAACCAAGGTCCGTCTAGTCAAGGCTATGGTTTTTCCCGTGGTCATGTATGGATGTGAGAGTTGGACTGTGAAGAAAGCTGATTGCCGAAAAATTGATACTTTTGAACTGTGGTGCTGGAGAAGACTCTTGAGAGTCCCTTGGACTGCAAGGGACTGCAGTCCATCCTAAAGGAGATCAGTCCTGGGTGTTCATTGGAAGGACTGATGCTAAAGTTGAAACTCCAATACTTTGGCCACCTCATGCGACGAATTGATTCACTGGAAAAGACTCTGATGCTGGGAAGTATTGGGGGCGGGAGGAGACGGGGACGACAGAGAATGAGATGGCTGGATGGCATCACCAACTTGATGTACATGAGTTTGAGTGAACTCTGGGAGTTAGTTGGTGTTGGACGGGGAGGCCTGGAGTACTGTGATTCATGGGGTCGCAAAGAGTTGGACACGACTGAGCGACTGAACTGAACTGAACTGAAAGGGCATCTTTTGATAACCAAATTCTTTTCCTTAATATAGTCAAATTTTATCAGTCTTTGCTTTTGTGGTAGTGCTTTTTGTGCCTTATTCTAAAATAAAATCTTTATCCGGCAGTTAGAAGGGATTCCTCCATGCGTGCATGCTAAGTCACTTCAGTCATGTCTGACTCTGTGACCCTGTGGACTGTAGCCTGCAAAGCTCCTCTGTCCATGGGATTTTCCAGGCAAGAATGCTGGAGTGGGTTGCCATTTTCTCCTGCAGGGGATCTTCTCAACCCAGGGGTCCAACCCAGTCCTTGTGTCTCCTGCACTGTAAGGTGGGTTTTTTTTTTTATCACTACTGCCGCCTATTATTTCCTAAAAACTTTATTGTTTTTCATTTTACATCTAGGTTCATAGTCCACCTGAAATCGACTTTTGTGCATGGTTGGATATAGGAGTTGAGCTTCATTTGTGTTTTATATGGGTATTTTATAGATAAATCCAGAATAATTTATCTAAGAGGCCATTCTCCATTGTTCTGTCATGCTAACTTTGTCTGGAAACTAGCCTATTGGTCTATGTTTCAGTTCAGTTCAGTCCCTCAGTTGTGTCTGACTGTTTGCGACCCTATGAATCACAGCACGCCAGGCCTCCCTGTCCGTCACCAACTCCCGGAGTTCACCCAAACTCATGTGCATAGATTCGGTGATGCCATCCAGCCATCTCATCCTGCCCCCAATCCCTCCCAGCATCAGAGTCTTTTCCAGTGAGTCAACTCGATGCATGAGGTGGCCAAAGTATTGGAGTTTCAGCCTCAGCATCAGTCCTTCCAATGAACACCCAGGACTGATCTCCTTTAGGATGGACTGGTTGGATCTCCTTGCAGTCCAAGGGACTCTCAAGAGTCTTCTCCAACACCACAGTTCAAAAGCGTCAATTCTTCTGTGCTTAGCTTTCTTCACAGTCCAACTCTCACATCCATACACGACCACGGGAAAAACCATAGCCTTGACCAGATGGACCTTTGTTGCAAAGTAATATCTCTGCTTCTTAATATGTTATCTAGGTTGGTCATAACTGTCCTTCCAAGGAGTAAGTGTCTTTTAATTTCATGGCTGCAATCAGCATCTGCAGTGATTTTGGAGCCCAAAAAAATAAGGTCTGACACTGTTTCCACTGTTTCCCCATCTATTTCCCAAGAAGTGATGGGACCAGATGCCATGATCTTTGTTTTCTGAATGTTGAGCTTTAAGCCAACTTTTTCACTCTCCTCTTTCACTTTCATTAAGAGGCTTTTGAGTTCCTCTTCACTTTCTGCCATAAGGGTGGTGTCATCTGCATATCTGAGGTTATTGATATTTCTCCCGGCAATCTTGATTCCAGCTTGTGCTTCTTACAGCCCAGAGTTCCTCATGATGTACTCTGCATATAAGTTAAATAAGCAAGGTGACAATATACAACCTTGACGTACTCCTTTTCCTATTTGGTACCAGTCTGCTGTTCTATGTACAGTTCTGACTGTTGCTTCCTGACCTGCATACAGGTTTCTCAAGAGGCAGGTCAGGTGGTCTGGTATTCTCATCTCTTTCAGAATTTTCCACAGTTTATTGTGATCAACACAGTCAAAGGCTTTGGCATAGTCAATGAAGCAGAAATAGATGTTTTTCTGGAACTCTCTTGCTTTCTCCATGATCCAGCAGATGTTGGCAATTGCGGCTGCAATTTCTTGGAGCAGCTGTGAAGAGATATCCCACGCCCAAGGTAAGAGAAACCCAAATAAGACGGTAGGTATTGCCAGGGGCATCAGAAGGCAGACACACTGAAATCATAATCACAGGAAACTAGTTGATCTGATCACATGGACCACAGCTGAATGTGGTCCACTGGAGAAGGGAATGGCAAACCACTTCAGTATACTTGCCTTGAGAACCCCATGAACAGTATCAAAGGGCAAAATATAGGATACTGAATGAGGAATTCCCCAGGTCGGTAGGTGCCCAGTATGCTACTGGAGATCAGTGGAGAAATAACTCTAGAAGGAATAAAGGGATGGAGCAAAAGCAAAACCAATACCCAGTAGTGGATGTGACCAGTGATAGAAGCAAGGTCCGGTGCTGTAAAGAGCAATATTGCATAGGAACCTGGAATGTTAGGTCCATGAATCAAGGCAAATTGGAAGTGGTCAAACAGGAGATGGCAGGAGTGAACATAGACATTCTAGGAATCAGTGAATTAAAATGGACTGGAATGGGTGAATTTAACTCAGATGACCATTATACCTACTACTGTGGGCAGGAATCCCTTAGAAGAAATGGAGTAGCCATCATGGTCAACAAAAGAGTCTGAAATGCAGTACTTGGATGCAATCTTAAAAACGACAGAATGATTTCTGTTCATTTCCAAGGCAAACCATTCAATATTACAGTAATCCAGGTCTATGCCCCAACCAGTAACGCTGAAGAAGCCGAAGTTGAACGGTTCTATGAAGACCTACAAGACCTTTTAGAACTAACACCCAAAAAAGATGTCCTTTTCATTATAGGGGACTGGAATGCAAAAGTAGGAAGTCAAGAAACACCTGGAGTAACAGGCAAATTTGGCCTTGGAGCACAGAAGGAAGCAGGGCAAAGGCTAATAGAGTTTTGCCAAGAGAACGCACTGGTCATAGCAAACACCCTCTTCCAACAACACAAGAGAAGACTCTACACATGGACATCACCAGATGGTCAACACCAAAATCAGATTGATTATATTCTTTGCAGCCAAAGATGGAGACGCTGTATACAGTTAGCAAAAACAAGACCAGGAGCTGACTGTGGCTCAGATCATGAACTCCTTATTGCCAAATTCAGGCTTAAATTGAAGAAAGTAGGGAAAACCCTAGACCATTCAGATATGACCTAAATCAAATCCCTTATGATTATACAGTGAAAGTGAGAAATAGGTTTAAGGGACTAGATCTGATAGATAAGAGTGCCTGATGATCTGTGGACGGAGGTTCATGACATTGTACAGGAGACAGGGACCAATACCATCCCCGTGGAAAAGAAATGCAAAAAAGCAAAATGGCTGTCTGAGGAGGCCTTACAAATAGCTGTGAAAAGAAGAGAAGCGAAAAGCAAAGGAGAAAAGGAAAGATATAAGCATCTGAATGCAGAGTTCCAAAGAATAGCAAGGAGAGATAAGAAAGCCTTCCTCAGTGATCAATGCAAAGAAATAGAGGAAAACAACAGAATGGGAAAGACAAGAGATCTCTTCAAGAAAATTAGAGATTCCAAGGGAACATTTCATGCAAAGATGGGCTCGATAAAGGACAGAAATGGTATAGACCTAACAGAAGCAGGAGATATTAAGAAGAGGTGGCACGAATACACAGAAGAACTGTACAAAAAAGATCTTCATGACCAAGATAGTCATGATAATGTGATCACTGACCTAGAGCCAGACATCTTGGAATGTGAAGTCAAGTGGGCCTTAGAAAGCATCACTACAAACAAAGCTAGTGGTGGTGATGGAATTCCAGTTGAGCTATTTCAAATCTTGAAAGATGATGCTGTGAAAGTGCTGCACTCAATATGCCAGCAAATTTGGAAAACTCAGCAGTGGCCACAGGACTGGAAGAGGTCAGTCTTCATTCCAATCCCAAAGAAAGGCAATGCCAAAGAATGCTCAAACTACCACACAATTGCACTCATCTCACACGCTAGTAAAGTCATGCTCAAAATTCTCCAAGCCAGGCTTCAGCAATATGTGAATAGAGTGTTCAGTTCAGTTCAGTCGCTCAGTCGTGCCCGACTCTCCGCGACCCCATGAATCACAGCACGCCAGGCCTCCCTGTCCATCACCAACTCCTGGAGTACACTCAAACTCATGTCCACAGAGTCGGTGATGCCATCCAGCCATCTCATTCTCCGTCGTCCCCTTCTCCTCCCGCCCCCAACCTTTCCCAGCATCACAGTCTTTTCCAGTGAGTCAACTCGTCGCATGAGGTGGCCAAAGTATTGCAGTTTCAGCTTTAGCATCAGTCCCTCCAATGAACATCCAGGATTGATCTCCTTTAGAATGGACTGGTTGGATCTCCTTGCAGTATAAGGGACTCTCAAGAGTCTTCTCCAACACCACAGTTCAAAAGCATCAATTCTTCGGCAATCAGCTTTCTTCACAGTCCAACTCTCACATCCATACATGACCACGGGAAAAACCATTGCCTTGATTAGACGGACCTTGGTTGGCAAAGTAATGTCTCTGCTTTTTAATATACTATCAAGGTTGGTCATAACTTTCCTTCCAAGGAGTAAGCGTCTTTTAATTTCATGGCTGCAATCAGCATCTGCAGTGATTTTGGAGCCCAAAAAAATAAAGTCTGACACTGTTTCCACTGTTTTCCCATCTATTTCCCATGAAGTGATGGGACCAGATGCCATGATCTTTGTTTTCTGAATGTTGAGCTTCAAGCCAACCTTTTCACTCTCCTCTTTCACTTTCATCAAGAGGCTTCTTAGTTCCTCTTCACTTTCTGCCATAAGGGTAGTGTCATCTGCATATCTGAGGTTATATTTCTCCCAGCAATCTTGATTCCAGCTTGTGCTTCTTCCAGCCCAGCGTTCCTCATGATGTACTCTGCATATAAGTTAAATAAGCAAGGTGACAATATACAACCTTGACGTACACCTTTTCCTATTTGGAACCAGTCTGTTGTTCCATGTCCAGTTCTGACTGTTGCTTCCTGACCTGCATACAGGTTTCTCAAGAGGCAGGTCAGGTGGTCTGGGATTCCCATCTCTTTCAGAATTTTCCACAGTTTATTGTGATCCACACAGTCAAAGGCTTTGGCATAGTCAATGAAGCAGAAATAGATGCTTTTCTGAAACTCTCTTGCTTTCTCCATGATCCAGCGGATGTTGGCAATTTGATCTCTGGTGCCTCTGCCTTTTCTAAAACCTGCTTGAACATCTGGGAGTTCACGGTTTACATACTGCTGAAGCCTGGCTTGGAGAATTTTGAGCATGACTTTACTAGCGTGTGAGATGAGTGCAATTGTGTGGTAGTTTGAGCATTCTTTGGCATTGCCTTCTTTGGGATTGGAATGAAGACTGACCTCTTCCAGTCCTGTGGCCACTGATGAGTTTTCCAAATCTGCTTGCATATTGAGTGAAGCACTTTCACAGCATCATCTTTCAAGACTTGAAATAGCTCAACTGGAATTCCATCACCTCCACTAGTGGAATGTTTTACATTTGGCTAGTAATTAGGCTGTGTTCATTGCTAGCTGGCGCTATGGTCAGAGGCTAAATTTTCTTCTAACGTTCTTGTTTTTGTCTGCCCTGTTGTCAGTGAGTTTCCCAAGAGACTGCTTCTTAAATTGGATCTGAGGTTTGCAATCTTTTAGCTGTTATCCTGTTGTACAGGATGTGGAGGTGGGGGAGGGGACACACTATCATTGGATTTCAATCTTTTAATAGGCCCATGTCTCCGGGTATCACAAGTGCTTCTCAGCTCCCTCACCCTTTAAGAGAGACAGGAAGGTGAGAGGAGACTGGATTTGAATATTTTCCTTTCCTCAGGTTGGTTAGACTTGGGCAAAACTCAAATCAATCAGGCTTTGATAAAATAGTTTCCCTTGAGGGTAGGCCATGTCAAGGAGAGGAGAGGACTCTGGGCATATTCTAAAATGTTTCCTTTTCCCCGCTTCTGCCAGAAGCACAAGGGGTAACTTCTCCAATCTTTACATGAGAGGTTGAGAGGCTCCTGAAAGTAATAAATGTGTTGGGAATCCCCATGACTGCCCCCTCCAGGGTTTTTAGCTCTCAAGCTTGTCTATGCTGAGCTTCCAGCAGTCTGTCAATTGTAATTTATATTTTTATCATACTGACTTCTGCTCCTGGGATTCTCCTGGTGAGATATGGGTCTCTGTATCCATCTGTTTCTCTAGTTTTCAGGGAAACAGTTTGCCCTATGACTTCAATTTTCTGTGGCTCTAAGAAGAGTTATTGATTTTCCATTTGTTTAGCTTTTTCTTTATGTAGGGATGAGGGTGGTGACTTCTAAATCCTCTACATTATATCCAGAAGTGCAAATAACCAAAATGTCTACCAAATGATGACTAGATAAACAAAACGTGGTATATTCATAGAACAAAATATTATTCAGCTATAAAAAAGAATGCAATGCTGATAAATGCTACAACATGGACAAACCATGAAAACACTGTGTTAAATGATGAAGCCAGTCACCGAAGACCACATGTTAAATTATTTTATTTACATGAAATGTTCAGAATAGGCAAAAATGTAGAGACTGTAACTGTTAGGGTTTATTTCTGGACTCTCAATTCTGTTCCATTAATCCACATGCCTATCCTTATGCCAGCACCATACTGTCTTGGTTACTGTAGCTTTGTAGTAAGTTTTGAAACTAGAAAGTTTAAGTCTTCCAACTTTATACTTTTCTCAAGATTATTTTGGATATTCTGTATCCCTTGTATTTCCACATGAATTTTAAGATCAGTTTGTCATTTCTGAAAAAGAAAACCCCAGCTAGGAGTTAGATTAGATTTACATTGAATCTACAGGTCAATTTGGGGAATATTTTCATCCGAACAATATGAAGTCTTCCAATCCAGGAACATGGGATCACTTTCCATTTACTGAAAACTTCTTTAATTTCTTTCAACGGTGTTTTGTAGTTTTCTATATACAAGTCTTGCATTTATTTTGTCAGATTTATTCTGAAGTATTTTATTCTTTCTGATGATAGAGTAAATTGGATTGTTTTCTTAATTTCATTTTCAGACTTGCAAGTTTATAGAAATACGATTTATTTTTGTATGTTGACACTGTATCCAGCAACCTTGCTGAAGGAATGTTGATTTTTTATATTGAATTTGTACCCAGAAGGCTAACTAAACTTTCTAATTAATGCTAATACCTAATATTGTTCTACAGCCATCAGTTCAGTTCAGTTCAGTCGCTCAGTTGTGTCCGACTCTCCGCGACCCCATGAATTACAGCACGCCAGGCCTCCCTGTCCATCACCAACTCCCAGAGTTCACTCAAACTCATGTCCACAGAGTCGGTGATGCCATCCAGCCATCTCATTCTCCGTCGTCCCCTTCTCCTCCCGCCCCCAACCTTTCCCAGCATCAGAGTCTTTTCCAGTGAGTCAACTCGTCGCATGAGGTGGCCAAAGTATTGCAGTTTCAGCTTTAGCATCAGTCCCTCCAATGAACATCCAGGATTGATCTCCTTTAGAATGGACTGGTTGGATCTCCTTGCAGTATAAGGGACTCTCAAGAGTCTTCTCCAACACCACAGTTCAAAAGCATCAATTCTTCGGCAATCAGCTTTCTTCCATCACAGCAATACAATACATAATGTATTGATGGACCTCATACTCTTCAATCTGTTATGTGGCAAATTAATTAATTGATTGATTTTCTGTAGTAATAATATACTAATTTTGTATACCTTGAGTGAATACAACTTGATGCTGTATTATTCTTTTTATATATTGTTGTATTTGATATAACATTTTAAAAATAATTCTAAAATATATATTCACAAGTGATGATAGTTTCTAAGTTTTTGTTCTTATGCTTTCTTTGTTAGATTATGGCATTAAGGTTTTGATGCCAGCCCCCACAAGGAAAAATGTATTGGAGATATTCCTTCTTTTCTATTCTCTAGAAGAGTTCATGTATGATTGAAATTATTTATTGAATAATTGTGAACACTGTTGAAGTGACTTGTATCTAGAATTTTCTTTGTGACAAGATCTTTGATTACTGATTCAATTTCTTTTGAAGTCGATGATATTTAGCTATCATTCTTAAGTTGTATTTTCCCTAGCAACTTCTCTGTAACATGTTTCAAATATATACAAAATATTTATAATATTATTTTCTTATATTTGTAATATCTATAGCATTGGTAATTATTTCACTTTTTTATTCATGATATTGTCACTCAGTCATGTCTGACCCTTTGTGACCCCAGGGATCATAGCCTGCCAGGGTCTTATGTCCATGGGGATTCTCCAGGCAAGAATACTGGAGTGGGTTGCCATGCCTTCCTCCAGGGGATCTTCCCAACCCAGGGAAGATCTCTCCCACCTTGCAGGTTGACTCTTTACCATCTGAGCCACGAGGGAAACCTAAGAATACTGGAGTGGGTAGCCCATCCCTTCTTCAGGGGATCTTCCCAACCCAGGAATTGAACTGGGATCTCCTGCATTGTAGGCAGATTCTTTACCAGCTGAGGTACCAGGGAAGCCCTATTTACAATATTATTTTCTTATATTTTTAATGTCTGTAGCATTGGTAATTGTTTCACTTTTTTATTCATGATATTGGGTGCATGTGTCTTCTTTTAATGACAGGTTTTATCAGAGTTCAATTTTCAAAATCTTTTCAAATAATAGATTTCTGGCTTTGCTGATCCTCACTTTTGCATTTCTGTTTCATAAATTCCTTTATTCCTTTACATTTATTTAGATTTACTTTGTACTTTTTCTACATTTAAAAGTTTATTTTAGGTGTTTTTTCTTTTCTAATATATGTGTTGTAATCATTACCTTTTCTTCTAAATATTTCTTCAGCTAGATCACATGAGTTTTACTTACAATTTTCATTATTAGTAAATTCAAAATACCTTCTAATTTCCATTATGATTCAACTCTGGGAGTTGGTGATGGACAGGGAGGCCTGGCGTGCTGCAATTCATGGGGTCTCAAAGAGTCAGACATGACTGAGTGACTGAAATGAACTGAACTGAACTGAACTGAAGGCTTTGTCTTTAATTATAAGAACGTTTGCCTCTCATGGTTTCAAAACACTGACGTCCTGGAGAAAATTACAAGCAAAATAGCAGAGTTTCTGAGTTATGCTGACATCATTGTTTATCGATCATGTATGAGTTAATTATTAAAGAAACATATTGTAGTGGAATAGAGTGTATTTGATAATAATGAGAAAAATTACACAAAGGTAAAGGAGATCAATCCTGGATGTTCATTGGAGGGACTGATGCTAAAGCTGAAACTGCAATACTTTGGCCACCTCATGCGGCGAGTTGACTCACTGGAAAAGACTGTGATGCTGGGAAAGGTTGGGGGTGGGAGGAGAAGGGGACGACGGAGAATGAGATGGCTGGATGGCATCACCGACTCTGTGGACATGAGTTTGAATGTACTCCGGGAGTTGGTGATGGACAGGGAGGCCTGGCGTACTGTGATTCATGGGGTCGCGGAGAGTCGGACACGACTGAGCGACTGAACTGAACTGAACTGAACTGAACTGAAAGTGTTCTAAGGTCATCTCATTATCCAAGAGGTACATAAGGGCATTGATTAATATTAATTTTTGTAAATCAAAGATAAATTGTTATAATTTCCTGGGTTAATACCAAAAGAATGAAAGTAGACCACATATTTAGTGCACTTAGAAACTAGTTGAGGGGAAATGAAATTATTAAAATATATATCTATTCAAAAATAAGAAAAGAAAGGACAGAAAACTATGAGACCCATGAGATAGATAGCACATAGATTTGAATTAAATTGAAATATATTGGTAGTCCAACCAATCCATTCTAAAGGAGATCAATCCTGGGTGTCCACTGGAAGGACTGATGCTAAAGCTGAAACTCCAATCCTTTGGCCACCTCATGTGAAGAGTTGACTCACTGGAAAAGACTGATGCTGGGAGGGATTGGGGGCAGGAGGAGAAGGGGATGACAGAGAATGAGATGACTGGATGGCATCACTGACTCGATGGACATGAGTTTGAGTGAACTCCGGGAGTTGGTGATGGACAGGGAGGCCTGGCGTGCTGTGATTCATGGGGTCGCAGAGAGTCAGACACGACTGAGCAACTGGGTTGACTGACTGACTGAATTGTCAAACTACATAAAATCAAAACAAAACACAAATGATGTTATTTCCAAGCTATATGTTATAAAGAAGCAGTAAGATTTACAGTAAAAAGGAAGGAGATTTATCATGTAAATATTAACTAAAAGAAAGCTGACTTAGCCAACTTTAACATCTCTCTCTGTAACTGATAGAACACGTACACTAAAGTCAGCGATATTGTTGAGCTCCTTTGAGCAATGCTATCAAGAAACTTGACCTAAGGACACATTTGTTGTGCCTGATAACTTATATGAGTACATGTTCTTTACATGTGTAAAGTGAAAGTGAATGTCACTCAGTTGTGTCCAACTCTTTGCGACCCCATGGACTTCTCCAGGCCAGAACACTGGATTGGGTAGCCTTTCCCTTCTCCAGGGGATCTTCCCAACCCAGGGATCAAACCCAGGTCTCCCACATTGCAGGCAGATTCTTTACCAGCTGAGCCACAAGGAAAGCCCAATAATGTATGCCATTCAGTCAAAGATGCTATGAAGGACTTCTCTTGTGGCTCAGTGGTTAAGAATCCACCTGCCAGTGCAGGGGACATGGATTCAATCCCTGGTCCAGGATGACCCCTCATGCCACAGGGCAACCAAGCCCCTGTGCCACAACTACTAAGCCTGCATTGTTACACGGTTAGCAGTGCAACATTTAGACAAATTTTACCATAAAGCTATAAAACAAATTTGAAAGGAATGAAAACACACAGAGCATGTTCTGTGACCACTATGCAATTATTCTAGAAGTTGACAACAACAGAAGATAACTAGAAAACTTTTATTTTGGTATTAATGAATACAACTCTGGGAGTTGGTGATGGACAGGGAGGCCTGGCGTGCTGCAATTCATGGGGTCGCAAAGAGTTGGACATGACTGAGCGACTGAACTGAACTGAACCGAACCCCCAAACAGTTTTTTTTTTTTGCAACTTGTTTCATTGTTTAACTAACATATGACTTGTATTGTGTATAGTTCCGTGAGTTTTGACACAGGTATATATTTTTATAACCACTACCATAATCAAAGCAGTTCTTTTTTTTTTTTTCTAGCATTTTCAAACTGCTGTTCCACTTCTGGCCTCTTTGTTTTCTGATAAGAAATCCATAGTCATTTGACTCTTTGTTCTTCTAAAAGAAATGTTGCATCATTGTTTTCTTATTCTTCCAGATCTCAAGATTCTTCCCCTTGTCTTTATTTTTCAGCAATTTGATTATGAAATGTCTAGCATGAACTTCTCTGAATTTATTATCTTTGGATTATTTTAGCTTCTTGACCCTGTAAGCTTATTTCCCCCCCCCAAATTTGAGTTTTTTAACCTTTGTACTTCATATATGTTTTCTACACACTTTTTCTCTTCTTCTGCAACACAGTTTTTGTGTTGACAAAATTATTTGACAATTTTGATATTGTCCCACAGGCTTCTTAGGCTCTGTTCATTTTTTTTTTCCCCATATCCTTTTCTCTCTGGTGTTTAGATTGGATAATTTCTTCTGATCTGTCTTCAAGTTCACAGTTTTTTTCTCTGTCACTCCATTAAGTCCATCCAATGAGATTTTTGTTTTAGTTTTTGTATTAGTTCTAAAATTTCCTTGTGGCTCTTTATAGTTTGTATTTCTCTGCTGAGATTTTCTATCTTTCCATTCACTTTAACAGTTTCATTCTTATTTTATAATAGCTGCTTTAAAGTCTTTATCGGATAGTCCCAATATTTATGTCACATTTATTGTCTTTTCCCACGAGAGTTGACGTTTTCCTAGTTTTTTTGTATGCCAGGTAGTCTTGGATTGTGTCCTGGCCTTTGTAATTATGTTATGAGATTCTGGGTCTTGTTTAAATCCTATGTAAAATATTGAAATTTTGTGTAAAGAGGCAGTCAGCTCACTTGGATTCTGGCTGCAAGTTCCAATGAGCCTTCTGCCATTTGTGGTTTTAATAGTAATTCCATTTTCAAACCTTTGCAGTGCTATTCTGATCTATCCTGCATGTATGCCACCTAGTGGTCAGTTTGGTTCCCAGAACACAGTCTATCTCGGTTTAGTTCTCAACTCCTTTGGTATGCTGTTTAGAATTAGATCTATGCATTCACAATTCAGAGGTAAGCCCAGGATTTCACAAACAAGTTCGTAGGATTGTTCTCTTAAGCTCCCCCTTCATGCAACCTCCTACATACTTTTTATTTCTCTGTGGCTCCATTTTGGTCTTCTGGCTAGGAAATTAATGTTGGACCTCTAGTTACCCCACTTCCCACGTTGCATTCATGTCTTGGGACAAGTGACAGAAGGGAAAAAAGAGCAATGCAGCTTTATCTCACCCTCTTGGGATGCTCTTTTCAGTACAACTAACCCTAATAAAAGAGTAAGGTTCCCTTCCAGTAAAGTTTTAGATCCATCTGGAAATTGTCCTGGAATTGTTCCTGGAAATAGTCAGTTTATAGTCTTTGTCCATTTTTTTTAGGCAGATGGCTTATCTCTTTTGTCTCTTCTTTTCTCTGTAGTTCATTATATATTCTGGATATTATTTACTAGCTGATACATTGTATGCAAACACTTTCCCTATTATCACTAATTTTATAAAATTATCACTAATTTTTTCTTCTTTGTTTTGATATAATAAAATTCATTACTTTTTTTCCCATTGTTGTCTTAAGAACACCTTCTTATCTAATAATTATAAACATATTAGCCTAAATTTTCTCCTAGTACTTTTATAGATGAGTCCATATTTGTCAAGGGATAAGACAACTTTGTTTCCCCTTCCACATGATAAAGTTAATTGTTCCTAAATCATTGATTGAATATTCTGTCCTTTCAAGAATTCTTTTGCAATGCAACCTTTGATATATTTAATTCCTATACATTCATAGGTTTCATTTTGTATTCTTTATTCTGTTTAATTATCTACTTGTTTACCCCTGAATCAATACCATATTATTATGATTACTACAGCTTTTTAGTATGCTTTGGTATATTAAAGGACACGTTTCTTTCTTCTTATTTATTTTCTTGTCTTTTCTAGTCATCTTCTGTATTCTTCGGGCTTCCCTTGTGGCTTAGCTGGTAAAGAATCTGCCTGCCATGTGGGAGACCTGGGTTCAATCCCTGGGTTGGGAAGATCCCCTGGAAAAGGGAAAGGTGACCCATTCCAGTATTCTGGCCTGGAGAATTCCATGGAGTGTATAGTCCATGGGGTCACAAAAAGAAGAATATAGAAAAATGAAAAGTGAAAGTGAAAGTCGCTCAGTTGTGTCTGACTCTTTGTAACCCCATGGACTATAGTCCATCGAATTTTAACTGTTAATGTTTTGGCATTGTGCTTTGTACCATTTATTAAATAAAAATTACTAAAAAAATAAAATGGTTTTGTTGGTATAAAAAAAAGTTACTCGCTATACCCTCTTACTAGTTCTGACAATTTATCCATTGGTATGTTATGAAATTTTCTATGTATATGATTATATTACCAATAACTAGATAATTTTGTCTTTTTTTATTTTTTCTGGGTTTATATATTAATCTTTTTCTCCAAAAAGGCCTTTAGGACAGTCTTCAACGTTTGCATTTGCCTTGTACCTTGTTCTTTTACATTAATGAAAATACTTCCAGTGTTTCACCACTTTCTCTGATGTCTTCTGTTGCTTTTTGAGAGGTACTATCAGTTCAGTTCAGTCACTCAGTCATGTCCGACTATTTGCGACCCCATGGACTGCAGCACTCCAGGCCTCCCTGTCCATCACCACCTCCCAGAGTTTACTCAAACTCATGTCCATTGAGTTGGTGATGCCATCCAGCCATCTCATCCTCTGTCATCCCCTTTTCCTCCTGCCTTCAATCTTTCCCAGCATCAGGGTCTTTTCCAAGGAGTCAGTTCTTTGCGTCAGGTGGCCAAAGTATTGGAGCTTCAGCTTCAACATCAGTCCTTCCAATGAATATTCAGGACTGATTTCCTTTAGGATGGACTGATTGGATCTCCTTGCAATCCAAGGGACTCTCAAGAGTCTTCTCCAACACCACAGTTCAAAAGCATCAATTCTTCGGCCCTAAGCTTTCTTTATAGTGCAACTCTTGCATCCATACATGACTACCGGAAAAACCATAGCTTTGACTGCATGGACCTTTGTTGGCAAAGTAATGTTTTAATATGCTGTCTAGGTTGGTCATAGCTTTTCTTCCAAGGAGTAAGCATCTTTTAATTTCATGGCTGCAATCACCATCTGCAGTAATTTTGGAGGCCAAAAAAATAAGGTCTGTCACTATTTCCACTGTTTCTCCGTATATTTGCCATGAAGTGATGGGACAGGATGCCATGATCTTTGTTTTCTCAATGTTGAACTTTAAGCCAACTTTTTCACTCTTCTCTTTCACTTTCATCAAGAGGCTCTTTAGTTCTTCTTCACTTTCTGCCATAAGGGTGGTGTCATCTGCATATCTCAGGTTATTGATATTTCTCCGGACAAAATGCTTTTACAGCACCAATTAAGACAATCATTTTCCCTTTCTTCTTAACCTGTTAATATAGTAAATTTATTTTAAAATTATCTATTGTTGAACTGGGCTTCCCTACTTGCTCAGATGATAAAGAATCTGCTTGCTATGTCAGTTCAGTTCAGTCGCTCAGTCGTGTCCGACTCTCCGCGGCCCCATGAATCACAGCACGCCAGGCCTCCCTGTCCATCACCAACTCCCGGAGTACACTCAAACTCATGTCCACAGAGTCGGTGATGCCATCCAGCCATCTCATTCTCCGTCATCCCCTTCTCCTCCCGCCCCCAACCTTTCCCAGCATCAGAATCTTTTCCAGTGAGTCAACTCGTCGCATGAGGTGGCCAAAGTACTGCAGTTTCAGCTTTAGCATCAGTCCCTCCAATGAACATCCAGGATTGATCTCCTTTAGAATGGACTGGTTGGATCTCCTTGCAGTATAAGGGACTCTCAAGAGTCTTCTCCAACACCACAGTTCAAAAGCATCGATTCTTCGGCGATCAGCCTTCTTCACAGTCCAACTCTCACATCCATACATGACCACGGGAAAAACCATAGCCTTGACTAGACGGACCTTGGTTGGCAAAGTAATGTCTCTGCTTTTTAATATACTATCAAGGTTCGATCCCTGGGTTCTATCTTCCCTGGGAAGATCTCCTGGCTAGGAAATGGCAACCCACTCCAATATTCTTGCCTGGAGAATTCCATGGACAGAGAAGCCTGGCAAGCTACAGTCTGTGGGATCGCCAAGAGCCAGACAGGACTGAGCGCCTAACACTTAACACTTAATATTGAACTACCTGTCAATTTCTGAGGTATCTCTATTTGGTAATAACATATTGTTCTTTTGATTCTTTAGATATAACTCAGGGTTTGATTTTCTAATTATAAAGTTAAATGTAAGTTTATAAACACAGCTACTCTATATTCTCATTTTACTTTACTACATTTGCTGTTTTTTGGTTTTAGTGTTATACTCAGAAATCGTTTACAAGTTTTTAGGCTCATAGTTATTGTCATCTGTTCTTTGAAGGTTTGATAGATTTTTCTATGCATAATATATAATCCTACTGCTTTATGTAGAGGGAAAACATTGAAAGGTGGTAAATTTTTATTTTTGTTTTAAAATTGTTATAATTAATATGCAACAAAGTGCACAAGTCTTGAATCTTTATTTTAATGAATTTTGATCATTATATATACTGTGTAATAATCACTCAAATATTTACCAAGAAACTCATCCATAAAGTCAGGTATTGCTCAGAAATAAACCTATGCACCTATGGTCAGTTAATCTATGACAAAAGAGGCAAAAATATACAGTGGAGAAAAGACAGTCTTCAATATATACTGCTGGGAAAAGTGAGCAGCTATATGTAAAAGAATGAAATTAAGGCATTCTCTAACACCATACACAAAAATAAACTCAAAAGGATTGAAGAACTGAATGTAAGGCCGGATACTTTATAGCTCCTAGAGGAAAACACAGGCAGAACACTCTTTGACATAAATTGCAACAATACAGTAATGAAAAAAATTTTTTAAACGGACAAATGGGACCTCGTTAGACTTAAAAGCTTTTGCACATCAAAAGAAATCATAAATAAAATGAAAAGACTACAAAATGTCTACAAAATGGGAGAAATATTTGCAAATGATATAACAAGGAATTAATCTCCAAAGTGTACAAAGAACTCATATACCTCAATATAAAAAAAATCCAATAGAAAAGGCAGAAGATCTAAATATACATTTCTCAAAAAAGACATACAGGTGGCCAAACGGCACATGAAAATATACTTCACGTTGCTAATTATTATAGAAATACAAATCAAAACTACAATGTGGTAACAGCTCACACTGGTCAAGATGGCCATCATCAAAAAGTCTAAGAATAAAAAATACCAGAGAGGATGTGAAGATAAAGGAACTTTCCTACACTGTTGGTGGGAATGTAAATTGCTGCTAGTCACTCTGGAGAATAGTATGAAGGTTCCTTAAAAAACTAAAATTAGAGCTACCACATGATCCTGTAGGGGCTTCCCTGGTAAAGAATCTGCCTGAAATGCAGGAGACATAGGAGAAGTGGGTTTGATCCCTAGGTCAGGAAGATCCCCTGGAAGAGGGCATGGCAACCCATTCCAGTATTCTTGCCTGAAGAATCCCATGGACAGAGGAGCCTGATGGGCCACAGTCGATAGGGCCACAAAGAATAGGACACTACTGAAGCGACTGAGCACAGCACATGATCCTGCAATCCCACTCCTGGGCACATATCTGGAGAAAAACATAATTTAAAAAGATACATGCACCCCAATGTTCACTTCAGCACTGTTTACAATAGCCAAGACACGGAAGCAACCTAAATGTCCATTGACAGATGAATGGATAAAGAAGATGTGGTATACAATGGAATATTCAGTTCAGTTCAATTGCTCAGTCTTGTCTGACTCTTTGCGACCCCAGGAATCACAGCATGACAGGCCTCCCTGTCTATCACCAACTCCCGGAATTCACTCAAACTCATGTCCATTGAGTTGGTGATGCCATCCAGCCATCTCATTCTCTGTCGTCCCCTTCTCCTCCTGCCCCCAATCCCTCCCAGCATCAGAGTCTTTTCCAGTGAGTCAAGTCTTCACACGAGGTGGCCTAAGTATTGGAGATTCAGCTTTAGCATCAGTCCTTCCAATGAATACCCAGGACTGATCTCCTTTAGGATGGACTGGTTGGATCTCCTTGCAGTCCAAGGGACTCTCAAGAGTCTTCTCCAACATCACAGTACAAAAGCATCAAATCTTCGGTGATCAGCTTTCTTCATAGTCCAGCTCTCACATCCATGCATGACCACTGGCAAAACCATAGTCTTGACTAGACGGACCTTTGTTGGCAAAGTAATGTCTCTGCTTTTTAATATGCTATCTAGGTTGGACATAACTTTCCTTCCAAGGAGTAAGCATCTTTTAATTTCATGGCTGCAATCACCATCTGCAGTGATTTTGAAGCCCAAAAAAACAATGGAATATTACTCAGCCACAAAGAAATGAAATATTACCACAAACTACCGCACAATTGCACTCATCTCACACGCTAGTAAAGTCATGCTCAAAATTCTCCAAGTCAGGCTTCAACAATATGTGAACTGTGAACTTCCAGATGTTCAAGCAGGTTTAGAAAAGCCAGAGGAACCAGAGATCAAATTGCCAACGTCCGCTGGATCATAGAGAAAGCAAGAGAGTTCCAGAAAAACATCTATTTCTGCTTCATTGACTATACCAAAGCCTTTGACTGTGTGGATCACAATAAGCTGTGGAAAATTCTGAAAGAGATGGAAATACTAGACCACCTGACCTGCCTCTTGAGAAACCTGTATGCAGGTCAGGAAGCAACGGTTAGAACTGGACATGGAACAACAGACTGGTTCCAAATAGGAAAAGGAGTGCGTCAAGGCTGTATATTGTCACCCTGCTTATTTAACTTATATGCAGAGTACATCATGAGGAACGCTGGGCTGGAAGAAGCACAAGCTGGAATCAAGATTGCTGGGAGAAATATCAGTAACCTCACATATGCAGATGACACCACCCTTATGGCAGAAAGTGAAGAGGAACTCAAAAGCCTCTTGATGAAAGTGAAAGAGGAGAGTGAAAAGGTTGGCTTGAAGCTCAACATTCAGAAAACAAAGATCATGGCATCTGGTCCCATCACTTCATGGGAAATAGATGGGGAAACAGGGGAAACAGTGTCAGACTTTATTTTTTTGGGCTCCAAAATCACTGCAGATGCTGATTGCAGCCATGAAAAATTTTTTTCTTTTTTTATTATTTTTTTTAATTGGAGGCTAATTATTTTACAATATTATATTGGTTGGTTTAGATGCTTACTCCTTGGAAGGAAAGTTATGACCAACCTAGATAGCATATTAAAAAGCAAAGACATTACTTTGCCAACCAAGGTCCGTCTAGTCAAGGTTATGGTTTTTCCAGTGGTCATGTATGGATGTGAGAGTTGGACTGTGAAGAAAGCTGATCGCCAAAGAATTGATGCTTTTGAACTGTGGTGCTGGAGAAGACTCTTGAGAGTCCCTTGGACTGCAAGGAGATCCAATCAGTCCATTCTAAAGGAGATCAGTCCTGGGTGTTCATTGGAAGGACTGATGGTAAAGCTGAAACTGCAATACTTTGGCCACCTCATGCGACGAGTTGACTCACTGGAAAAGACTCTGATGCTGGGAAGGATTGGGGGCGGGAGGAGATGGGGACGACAGAGAATGAGATGGCTGGATGGCATCACCGCCTCGATGGACATGAGTTTGAGTGAACTCCGGGAGTTGGTGATGGACAGGGAGGCCTGGAGTGCTGTGATGTTGCAAAGAGTCGGACACGACTGAGTGACTGAACTGACTGAACTGTAGCAACACAGATGAATCCAGAGATTATTATACTACGTGAATTAAACAAACAGAGAAAAACACATATTATATGATATTACTTATATGTGGAATCTTGCTTTGCTAAAAATTTTACTTTCATTTCAGGCTTGAAGGATTTCTTTACAAATAAGTAAACAATTTCAATGTTTAGTAGAGGATTATTTAACTTAATTTCAACAGGCAATCATTGAAAGAAAAGAGAAATAGAAACAATAGAGAAGAGTAATAGCACGTGCATCACCAAATTAGGCTGGCCAACATCCAGACTTAAACAGAGTGTGAGAAGTGTCCCAGGCAGTGTGTCCACTCCACGGGTGAGACTTCACATTACAGTTTCAGGGGCTCTTGCATATAATCCTAGGCCACAAACTGATATCAACAGTTCATGCGCAAAAATGCAGCTCTGGTTTTAGTTTAATCTTTTTACAGTGCTGTTTGTTTCACATTGTGAGTCATAGGATTTCATTAAACCCCAAATGGTTGGCCAGACCTCCAGGTGCTCAAGAATTGCAAGGCCCACTCCCTTTTTTATCTAAACTGCTGCCTGATTTTCTGTGCTTGCAGGCAGGCATAGAATCCAGGCAGTATCCAGGCAGGTCAGAAGCAAGATCAGAGGCCTGTTCTCCTGCTTCCGAAGTCTTTATTTTAATTTCCTTAACAGTCAGCCTCAAGATTGTTTAGGCTGAAGAATAAGGCAAGTCTTAATTCTGTAAGTTAAGTAACAATTGAAGATAATCAATAGAAATAAACAAGCAATGCAGTAAACAATTTTTAAACAATGCAGAAAACAATTTTTAAACAATGCAGAAAACAATTTTTAAACAATGCAGAAAACAATTTTTGAGCAGTAGGTGATTTAGGAAAGAAAAAATCCCCTATGAATGAGAAATATGTTTTTGAACATCAGCTCCTACATCCTTTAACTTATTGGTGGCTATAGTAATAACAGTGGAATGTTCTATCAAGTTACAATTATGTTTGTCTATGAAATTGTGTAACTTTTTGGTTCCTTGCAAAATTTTACTTAACAGTTCTAAGGAAAAGCTAATATTAGGAACAAGATAGGAAATAATATTTGAGTCCATAATAAAAATTTCTCATGGGGGAAAAGTAATAGGTAACCCCCTTTCAATATATATGATTAACACGTTCTAGACTTCCAGAGAAAGAGATTTCTCACTGATACATAGTAGTTTCTACATCATTGTTACAATACACATAAATTGAGGGGCTACTTAAAAAAAAACATATTAAAGGACTTATGGACTTAGTCCATTCACAATAGCTAGTGGAGTTCTCCAATAAACTGCTGCTGCTGCTAAGTCGCTTCGGTTGTTCTGACTTTGTGCGACCCCATGGACAGCAGCCCACCAGGTTCCTCTGCCCCTGGGATTCTCCAGGCAAGAATACTGGAATCGGTTACCATTTCCTTCTCCAATACATGCATGCATGCTAAGTTGCCTCAGTCGTGTCTGATTCTGTGCGACTCCATGGACAGCAGCCCACCAGGCTCCTCTGCCCACAGGATTCTCCAGGCAAGAATACTGGAGTGGATTGCCATTTCGTTCTCCAATAAGCATGGTTCCCCAAATGCGAGAAGATGGTCCACATAACAGTCCTTTGATAATCTTGTCACAGTCTATCAGTAAGTGGGTGCAATTACTAAAGTAACACGTGAAATTGACCCATAAAACTTCTGTTCATGACTTGAGCTATATCTTTACCAAGGCTGTGTAATCTAGCAAAGAGATAAATTTTGTCCGTAGAAAGTCAAAGTTAAGAAAGAACAGGCCTTGTTTGCAGTGCAGTGATGTTAACCTGAGTTCAGGTCTGGCTCATGTTTCTCCTGCTGAAGACACCCCAATAACTTTCTTCATGTTTTTCTTTTAATTATAGCATATCCTTGAAGGTTGAAGCATGAATGACAACCTACATTATAATCAGGCTTTCAAAAGTAGTCTATTCATGAGAATAACAATGTGTTAATGGCACATATTTCAGTTTTTCCTGTTCAGGAATCAACACTAATACAGTATTATCCTTTCCCTGTGAAATCACATTGGCAGTTATGAGAGGACTGTTGGGCAGTTTCACGCAAACTTTAGCTCTGATTGTATGTATTTCATTTGTGGATTCAAACCCTCCATCATCTCTAACTGTTAATAAAGTGGGAAGTTCTTCTTCTTTACTTGGTCAATTACATATGGGAAAATCAGCAATTGGGCAATTTGATCATGTTTATTAATAACAAGATCATGCTTTCCTTTATTTTTAAAAATTAATTTCTTCTTACTAGTCTGAGTCTGTAACTCCTCCACAGACATAGAGCCCTTTCAGTGTTAAACTGGAGCATTCTTAGATTAATCCAAAGTACTCAGGAGGTATTTTGATTCCATTATCAGTTGAAATACCACATGCCAATCTTTTAGGAAGTCTACATTCAGATATAGAGTAAAAATTCAGTCTAGTGATCTCAGGAGTAGCTTGGAAAGGAGCTAATGCTACTGGGCTAGTTTCCCTATACTCAGTTGTTTCAGGATGCAAGTCTTTTTTATGAATCTGTAAGTTTGGAATAGTCATCTCATCAAAGCAGTTTCTGATTCTTCTATTTGTTGTTCAGTCACTCAGTCATGTCCCACTCTTTGCGACCCCAATGCACTACAGCATGCCAGGCTTCCCTGTCCTTCACCCTCTCCTGGAACTTGCTCAAACTCATGTCCACTGAGTCTGTGATGCCAGCCAACCATCTCATCCTCTGTCATCCCCTTCTCCTCCTGCCCTCAATCTCTCCCATCATCAGGGTCTTTTCTAATGAGTCAGCTCTTCACATTAGGTAGCCAAAATATTGGAGTTTCAGTTTCAGCATCAGTCCTTTCAAAGAATATTCAGGATTGATTCCTTCAGGATTGACTGGTTGGATCTCCTTGCAGTCCAAGGGACTCTCAAGAGTCTTCTCCAACACCACAGCTCAAAAGCATCAGTTCTTCGACACTCAGCCTTCTTTATGGTCCAACTCTCACATACATACACGAGAACTGAAAAAACTATAGCTTTGACTGGATGGACCTTTGTTGGCAAATTAATGTCTCTACTTTTTAATATGCTGTCGAGGTTGGTCATAGCTTTTCTTCCAAGGAGCAAGCGTCTTTTAATTTAATGACTGCAGTCACCATCTGCAATGATTTTGGAGTCCAAGAAAATAAAGTCTGTCACTGTTTCCACTGGTTCCCCATCTATTTTGCATGAAGTGATGGAATGGGATGCCATGATCTTCATTCTTTGAATGTCAAGTTTTAAGCCAGCTTTTTCACTCTCCTCTTTCACTTTCATCAAGAGGTTTTCTAGTTCCTCTTTGCTTTCTGAGTCTTCTATAGGTCTATTATTTAAAATATTGAAAGCAGAATTCAAGTTAGTCCTCCAATTTTTATGAGAGCTCTCTCCAAGTTTAATTAATTGCTGTTTAAACAAACTGTTCTTTCAATCAAACCAGCAGCTTGAGGATAATAAGGAATATGAAATATCCATTGTATACTATGTTCCTGGGCAAACTCTTGTATTAACTTGCTTTAAAATGTGACCCATTTTTTACCCTGAATTTGGAAATGAAGAACCATAATACAAATTAATTATTTCCAATTTTTTAGTAATATTAGTCTGATTGACTTTCCCAAAGGAGATACTAAATATCCAGAATAGGTATCCACTGTGGTACTTACAAACTGGTATCCTTTTATCTAGAATTAATGGACTGATATAGTCAGTTTTCCATATCTGCCCAGGCAGTTTGCCACATGCTAATTGTCCTTTAACTAGACATGGTAAGCTCCTATGCTTAATATATTGACAAATTGGACATTGAATAATAACATATTTAATGAGATCCATAGTTAAGGAAATACCTCAATCTTGAGCCCACCTCTATGTTGCTTTTTATCCCAGATGGCCACATTTTTGGTGTGCCCACAGAGTCAAACCTTTTAAGTCGCTGGAGTCTGAATCAACTTTTATGCTTGGATTTGGGTTTGTTCATCTGTAACAGAGTTATACCATCGTTCCATAAAATTTGGAACACTGTATACATCTACATGAAAGACTTAAACATTAGTAGTTTGAACAATTTCCCAAATGTAAAACCATAATTCCTTGCCCCATAGCTCTTAGAAGTGAATTTGCCAATTATTCTTTACACAAAGGGGAAGCCAAGTGGCCAATCCATTGGCTACTGACCAAGAATCTATGTATATATGGCATTCAGTTAGATTTCCTTACTTTGATACCTGATAAACAGAATATAACTCAGCAAATTGACTACTTTAATCTTCCCCAATCATTGTCAGCAATTTAGTAGTGACCAGATTAAATGCCACTGCTTTCCAATAGTGAGTGACCCTATATAAGTAAACCATGCATGCTGTTTTTCTTGTGCAGTTAGAGTCAAAGGGCTTTCTCCACTTTACAAACAACTGAATCATTTCAGGCTTAATCACAGCCTCTCGCTTGAGGCCTTCTATAGAATGTCAGAAATCCTTTCAAGTAAGGCAGCAACCCCAGTGACCCAGGTTTGGCTCGCTCCTGAATATACCATTTCCATTTCACTATGCTGGACTCCTGGGCTTGCCCATTTCTGTAGGTTTGGGGTGAACTTTGTACCCATTGCATGACTAGCACTTGAGGTCTTAATATTAAATTATGATCTATAGTCAATTGTTCCATGTCAATCAAAGCACAATAATAAGCCAATAATTCTTTTTCAAAGATAGTGCAATTTCTTCCAGCCTCTGGAAATTTCCTACTCCAGAAGCCAAAGGCACTCTTTTGCCTTGCTGTTTTTGCCGTGAATTCCAATTAGCATGCAATTCACTTACAGACCACATGCAATTTTATATCCCTTGGTTGTAGCTCACAGGGTATGTGATCTCCATCCAAAGATAGATTATTGGGATAAGCTTTAGAATAATTCAGTTAAACTTTTTAGGAATAAAACAGAATAGTAAGGGACTATCCCCATTCATGGATCACAGCCTTGTCATGGTGAAGGAACTTGCATAACTCAATGAAGCTACAAGCCATTCTGTGCAGGGCCACCAAAGATGTATGGGTCATGTGAAGAGTTCTGACAAAATGTGGTCCACTGGAGGATGAAACGGCAACCTGTCCCAATGTTCTTGCCACAAGAACCCTATGAACAGTATGAAAAGACAAAAGGATATGACACCTGAAGATGAGCCCCACAGGCTGGAAGATGTCCAATATGCTCCTGAGGAAGAGTGGAGGGAGAGCTATTACTAATAGCTCCAGAAAAAATGAAGCCATTGGGCCAAAGTGGAAATGATGCTCAGTTGTGGATGTGTCTGGTGGTGAAAATAAAGTCCAATGCTGTAAAGAACAATACTGCATAGGGAACCAGATGTTAGGTCCAAGAATCATGGTATTGGATGTGGGCAAGAATTCCTTAGAAGTGGAGAACCCTCATAGTAAACAAGAGAGTCTGAAAAGCAGGACTTGGGTGCAGTCTCACTAATGACAGATTGATCTCAGTTTATTTCCAAGGCAAAACATTCAGAATCACAGTAATCCAAGTGTATGCCCCATTGATGCTAAAGGAGCTGAAGTTAACCAGTTCTATTAAGAACTACAAGACATTCTAGAATTAACACCAAAAAAGATGTCTTTTTTATCATAGGGGATTAGAATACAAAAGTAGGAAGTCAAGAGATATCTGGAATAATAGGCAAGGTTGGCCTTGAAACACAAAATAAAGCAGGGCAAAAACTAACAGAGTTTTGTGAAGAGAACATACTAGTCATAGCAAACATCCTTTTCCAAGAACACAAAAGATGACTCTACACCTGGATATCACTAGATGGTCATTACCAAAATCAGATTGATTATATTCTTTGCAGCCAAAGATGGAGAAGCTCTATACAGTCAGCAAAAGCAAGATCTGGAGCTGACTGTGGCTCAGATTATGAGGCTCTTATTACAAATTTCAGGTTTATATTGAAGAAAGTAGAGAAAGCCACTAGGCCATTCAGGTATGACCTAAATCAAATCCCTATACAGCAGAGGTGACAAATAGATTCAAGGGATTAGATCTGGCAGACAGAGTGCCTGAAGAACTATATGGAGGTTCATAACATTGTATCGGAGACAATGACCAAAACTACCCAAGGAAAAAGAAATGCAAGAAGGCAATCTAATCTGAGGAGGCTTTACAATAGCTGAGGAAAGAAGAGAAGTGAAAAGCAGAGGAAAAAAGGAAAGATAAACCCCGCTCAATGCAGAGTTCCAGAGAATAGCATGGAGAGATAGGGGCCTTCTTAAATGATAAATGCAAAGAAATAGAGGCAAACGATAGAATGGGAAAGACTGGCAATCTCTTCAATAAAATTGGAGATATCAAGGGAACATTTCAGGCAAGGATGGATACAATAAAGGACAGATATGGCAAGGACCTATCAGTAGCAGAACCTCTGTGGTGGATCAGATGGTAAAGCATCTGTCTACAATGCAGGAGACCTGGGTTCGATCCCTGGGGTCAGGAAGATCCCCTGGAGAAGGAAATGGCAACCCACTCCAGTACTATAGCCTGGAAAATCCCATGGATGGAGGAGCCTGGTAGGCTATAGTCCATGGGGTCGCAAAGAGTCGGACACGACTGAGTGACTTCACTTTCCTTTCACTTTAACAGTAGCAGAAGAGATTAAGAAGAGATGGCAAGAATACACAGAAGAACTATACAAAAAAAAGATCTTCATGACCCAGAAAACCACGATAGTGTGGTCATTCACTGAGAACCAGACATCCTGGAGTATGAAGTCAAGTGGGCCTTAGAAAACATTATTGCAAATAAAGCTAGTGCAGGTGACAGAGTTCCAGCTGTGTTATTTCAAATCCTAAAAGATGATGCTGTTGGAAAACTCGGCAGTGGCTACAGGATTGGAAAATGTAAGTTTTCATTCCAGTCCCAAAGAAAGGCAATGCCAAACATATTCCAACAGCCATACAGTTCAGTCAGTTCAGTTCAGTTCAGTTGCTCAGTCGTGTCCGACTCTCCGCAACCCTATGAATCACAGCACGCCAGGCCTCCCTGTCCATCACCAACTCCCGGAGTTCACTCAAACTCATGTCCACAGAGTCAGTAATGTCATCCAGCCATCTCGTTCTCGGTTGTCCCCTTCTCCTCCCGCCCCCAACCTTTCCCAGCATCAGAGTCTTTTCTAGTGAGTCAACTCGTCACATGAGGTGGCCAAAGTATTGCAGTTTCAGCTTTAGCATCAGACCTTCCAATGAACACCCAGGATCGATCTCCCTTAGAATGGACTGGTAGGATCTCCTTGCAGTATAAGGGACTCTCAAGAGTCTTCTCCAGCACCACAGTTCAAAAGCATCAATTCTTCGGCGATCAGCTTTCTTCACAGTCCAACTCTCACATCCATACATGACCACGGGAAAAACCATAGCCTTGACTAGACGGACCTTTGTTGGCAAAGTAATGTCTCTGCTTTTTAATATATTACCAAGGTTGGTCATAACTTTCCTTCCAAGGAGTAAGCGTCTTTTAATTTCATGGCTGCAATCAGCATCTGCAGTGATTTTGGAGCCCCCAAAAATAAAGTCTGACACTGTTTCCATGGTTTTTTCATCTATTTCCCATGAAGTGATGGGACCAGATGCCATGATCTTTGTTTTCTGAATGTTGAGCTTCAAGCCAACCTTTTCACTCTCCTCTTTCACTTTCATCAAGAGGCTTTTGAGTTCCTCTTCACTTTCTGCCATAAGGGTAGTGTCATCAGCATATCTGAGATTATTGATATTTCTCCCGGCAATCTTGATTCCAGCTTGTGCTTCTTCCAGCCCAGCGTTCCTCATGATGTACTCTGCATATAAGTTAAATAAGCAAGGTGACAATATACAGCCTTGACGCACTCCTTTTCCTATTTGGAACCAGTCTGTTGTTCCATGTACAGTTCTGACTGTTGCTTCCTGACCTGCATACAGGTTTCTCAAGAGGCAGGTCAGGTGGTCTGGTATTCCCATCTCTTTCAGAATATTCCACAGTTTGTTGTGATCCACACAGTCAAAGGCTTTGGCATAGTCAATGAATCAGAAATAGATGCTCTTCTGGAACTCTCTTGCTTTCTCCATGATCCAGCGGATGTTGGCAAATTGATCTCTGGTGCCTCTGCCTTTTCTAAAACCTGCTTGAACATCTGGGAGTTCATGGTTCACATATTGCTGAAGCCTGGCTTGGAGAATTTTGAGCATGACTTTACTAGCATGTGAGATGAGTGCAATTGTGCGGTAGTTTGAGCATTCTTTGGCATTCCCTTTCTTTGGGATTGGAATGAAGACTGACCTTTTCCAGTCCTGTGGCCACTGCTGAGTTTTCCAAATTTGCTGGCATACTGAGTGCAGCACATTCAGAGCATCATCTTTCAAGATTTGAAATAGCTCAACTGGAATTCCATCACCTCCACTAGCTTTGTTCGTAGTGATGCTTTCTAAGGCCCACTTGACTTCACATTCCAAGATGTCTGGCTCTAGGTCAGTGATCACGTTATTGTGACTATCTTGGTCGTGAAGATCTTTTTTGTACAGTTCTTCTGTGTATTCTTGCCACCTCTTCTTAATATCTTCTGCTTCTGTTAGGTCCATACCATTTCTGTCCTTTATCGAGCCCATCTTTGCATGAAATGTTCCCTTGGAATCTCTAAGTTTCTTGAAGAGATATCTTGTTTTTCCTAGTCTGTTGTCCTCTATTTCTTTGCATTGATCACTGAGGAAGGCTTTCTTATCTCTCCTTGCTATTCTTTGGAACTCTGCATTCAGATGCTTGTATCTTTCCTTTTCTCCTTTGCTTTTCACTTCTCTTCTTTTCACAGCTATTTGTAAGGCCTCCTCAGACAGCCATTTTGCTTTTTTGCATTTCTTTTCCATGGGGATGGTCTTGGTCCCTGTCTCCTGTACAATGTCACGAACCTCCGTCCAGAGTTCATCAGGCACTCTATCTATCAGATCTAGTCCCTTAAATCTATTTCTCATTTCCACTGTATAATCATAAGGGATTTGATTTAGGTCATATCTGAATGGTCTAGTGGTTTTCCCTACTTTCTTCAATTTAAGTCTGAATTTGGCAATAAGTAGTTCATGATCTGAGCCACAGTCTGCTCCTGGTCTTGTTTTCGCTAACTGTATAGAGCTTCTCCATCTTTGGCTGCAAAGAAAATAATGAATCTGATTTTGATGTTGACCATCTGGTGATGTCCATGTGTAGAGTCTTCTCTTGTGTTGTTGGAAGAGGGTGTTTGCTATGACCAGTGCATTCTCTTGACAAAACTCTATTAGCCTTTGCCCTGCTTCATTCCGTGCTCCAAGGCCAAATTTGCCTGTTACTCCAGGTGTTTCTTGACTTCCTACTTTTGCATTCCAGTCCCCTATAATGAAAAGGACATCTTTTTTGGGTGTTAGTTCTAAAAGGTCTTGTAGGTCTTCATAGAGCCGTTCAACTTCGGCTTCTTCAGCGTTACTGGTTGGGGCATAGGCCTGGATTACTGTAATATTGAATGGTTTGCCTTGGAAACGAACAGAAATCATTCTGTCGTTTTTAAGATCGCATCCAAGTACTGCATTTCGGACTCTTTTGTTGACCATGATGGCTACTCCATTTCTTCTAAGGGATTCCTGCCCACAGTAGTAGATATAATGGTCATCTGAGTTAAATTCACCCATTCCAGTCCATTTTAATTCACTGATTCCTAGAATGTCTATGTTCACTCTTGCCATCTCCTGTTTGACCACTTCCAATTTGCCTTGATTCATGGACCTAACATTCCAGGTTCCTATGCAATATTGCTCTTTACAGCACCGGACCTTGCTTCTATCATCGGTCACATCCACAACTGGGTATTGGTTTTGCTTTTTCTCCATCCCTTTATTCCTTCTAGAGTTATTTCTCCACTGATCTCCAGTAGCATACTGGGCACCTACCGACCTGGGGAATTCCTCATTCAGTATCCTATATTTTGCCCTTTGATATTGTTCATGGGATTCTCAAGGCAAGTATACTGAAGTGGTTTGCCATTCCCTTCTCCAGTGGACCACATTCGGCTGTGGTCCATGTGATCAGATCAACTAGTTTCCTGTGATTATGATTTCAGTGTGGTCTGCCTTCTGATGCCCCCTCCCAATACCTACCGTCTTATTTGGGCTTCTCTTACCTTGGTCGTGGAAAATCTCTTCACAGCCGCTCCAGCAAAGTGCAGCCGCTATACCTTACCTTGGACGAGGGGTATCTCCTCAAGGCCGCCCCTCCTGACCTTGAACGTGGAGTAGCTCCTCTCGGCCCTCCTGTGCCCGCGCAGCCACCGCCTATTGGACGTGGGGCAGCTCCTCTCGGCCGCCGGCCCTGGCCGCAGGCGTGGGGTACTTACATCCCCGCATTTCCCGGCTGCCGAAAGGGCTCCGGCGACGTCTCCCCCTGGTCACTGGGCCCGGCCCGGGTTAAATCCCCGTCCCGCCGAGGTCTCGCCACGTCCCTCAAAGTTGCCTTTATCTCACATGCTAGCACAGTTATGCTCAAAATCCTTCAAGCTAGCCTTTAGCAGTGTGTGAGCTGAGAACTTCCAAATGTACAAACTGGATTTAAAAAAGGCAGAGGAACCAGAGATCAAATTGCCAACATTCAATGGATCCTAGAGAAAGTAAGGGAATTCCAGACAAACATCTACTTCTGCTTCATTGACTACACTAAAGCCTTTGACTGTGTGAAAAGTGAAAGTGAAAGTCACTCAGCCATGTCTGACTCTTTGTCCGTCCTGTCTGACTCTTTCTGTACAGTCCATGGAATTCTCCAGGCCAGCATACTGGAGTGGGTAGCCTTTCCCTTCTCCAAGGGATCTTCCCAATTCAGGGTCGAACCCTGCATCGCAGGCAGATTCTTTTCCAGCTGAGCCACCAGGGAAGCCCCTAGTAGTTGTGTGGATCACAACAAACTGTGGAAAATTCTGAAAGAGATGGGAATGCCAGACTACTTGACCTGCCTCCTAAGAAACCTGTATTCATGTCAAGAAGCAACAATTAGAACTGGATATGGAACAGCAGACTGGTTTAAAACTGGGAAAGGAGTATGGCAAGGCTGTATATCGAACCAGTCCATTCTAAAGGAGATCAGTCCTAGGTGTTCATTGGAAGGACTGATGCTAAAGCTGAAACTCCAATCCTTTGGCCACCTCATGCGAAGAGTTGACTCACTGGAAAAGAGTCTGATGCTGGGAAGGATTGGGGGCAGGAGGAGACAGGGATGACAGAGAATGAGATGGCTGGATGGCATCACCGACTCGATGGACATGAGTTTGAGTGAACTCCGAGAGTTGGTGATGGACAGGGAGGCCTGGAGTGCTGTGATTCATGGGGTTGCAAAGAGTCGGACACGACTGAGCGACTGAACTGAACTGAACTGAACAGAGAACATCTCAGGATAGCACCAAACATATTCATTAATAGTCCAAAATATCTTTAGTTTCTCTGTAAGAGGAAGCCTGTGTTTAGTAATGAATGTTTTGGCATCTTATTTTATTTTGTTGTTTTCGTTCACTCAGTTGTGTCCGACTCTTTGCTACCCCATGAATGGCAGCATTCCAGGCTTCCTTGTCCTTCTTTATCTACTGGAGTTTGCTCAAATTCATGTCCATTGAGTTGATGATGCCATTCAACCATCTCATCCTCTGTTGCTCCCTTCTCCTGCCCTCAATCTTTCTCAGCATTAGGATCTTTTCCAATGAGTTGGCTCTTTGCATCAGGTGGCCAAAGTACTGAAGTTTCAGCTTCAGTATCAGTCCTTCCAATGAATATTCAGGGTTGATTTCCTTTATAAATTGACTACTTTGATCTCCTTGCTGTCCACTTAGAAGTAGCTTAGTTATTTAATAAAATTCCATCATTTAACTTAATTTAGCACAACCCTAGAAATTCAAGTTACCAAAATCTGGTAAAATAGTTTCATTTTAGATAGATATTACTCAAGCATAATAATTCTTAATAGTGTTTATCTAAAATCTCTTATCTCATTTACATTTTCTCTCCTTAAAAGTTTCTTCCCATCAAGTTACTTTGTCAAGTGGACTCAGTATCTGACCCAAATGTGAAATATGTTGTCACCAGAAACCAAATAGCCTTATATATTTTTGAGCCTCCTTTTTGTCTGGGGAGTTTTAAAATTATATTTTGTTTCAGTTCAGTTCAGTTCAGTTTAGTCGCTCAGTTGTGTCCGACTCTTTGCGACCCCAGGAATCACAGCACTCCAGGCCTCCCTGTCCATCACCAACTCCCGGAGTTCACTCAAACTCATGTCCACAGAGTTGGTGATGCCATCCAGCCATCTCATTCTCCGTCGTCCCCGTCTCCTCCCACCCTCAATCCCTCCTCGCATCAGACTCTTTTCCAGTGAGTCAACTCGTCGCATGAGGTGGCCAAAGTATTGTAGTTTCAGCTTTAGCATAAGTCCTTCCAATGAACACCCAGGATTAATCTCCTTTAGAATGGACTGGTTGGCTCTCCTCGCAGTCCAAGGAATTCTCAAGAGTCTTCTCCAGCACCACAGTTCAAAAGCATCAATTCTTCAGCGATCAGCTTTCTTCACAGTCCAACTCTCACATCCATACATGACCACGGGAAAAACCATAGCCTTGACTAGACGGACCTTTGTTGGCAAAGTAATGTCTCTGCTTTTTAATATGCTATCTAGGTTGGTCATAACTTTCCTCCCAAGGAATAAGCGTCTTTTAATTTCCTGACTGCAATCAGCTTAGGTAAAAACCTCTCTATGGGCTTCCCAGGTGGCACTAGTAGTAGAGAACCTACCTGCCAGTGCAGGAGACATAAGAGACATGAGTTCAATCCATCAGGAAGATTCTGTGGAGGTAGGCATGGCAACACCCCGAAGTATTTTTGTCTGGTGAATCCCAAGGACATAGGAGCCTAGCCGGCTATAGTACATAGGGTCACAAAGAGTCAGACACTGAAGCAACTTAGCACGCATGCACACACCTTATGGTAGGTAGAGAGGAGGATCTAGCCTATCTGACCCAGCGTGGTACATTCTTCTACTTTCTCAGTTCTAGTGAGCCACAAACATTAAATAACTTCTAAAGGTTTGACCCCTTTAATTTAAGGTTCCATTTCTCACACAGTTCAGTAGATATGCCCCATTTAGTAGCTAACGAGCATTAAGGCTAATCTTTCAGTTCAAGAATAAAAGTTGCATTCATCTTAACCTCTTTTTTCTTAAAGAGTGGTGTTTTGTTTCATGAATCCTGCTCACAACACTAATTTATGTTTTACTGAAAGTTTTACTTTCAGTCCAGGATCAAAGGATTTGTTAACAAAAGAAACCGCTTGTCACACACAAATAAACAATTTCAATATTTAATTGAGGATTATTTAACTTACCCCTTCATAGATCACAGCTCTGTTGTGGCTAAGGGGCTTGCATAACTCAAAGAAGCTATGAGCCATGCCATGCCGGGCCATCCAATACAGTAAATCATAGTGAAAAGTTGTGAAAAAACATGGTCTACTGGAGGAGGAAATGGCAACCCTCTCCAGTATAACAAGAACCTCATGAACATTATGAAAAGATAAAAAGATATGACAGTATCTCAATATTAAAAAAAAACTAAGATCATGGCATCTGGGTCTTATCACTTCATGGCAGATAAAAGGGGAAAAAGTGGAAGCAGTGACAGATTTTATTTTCTTGGGCTCCAAAAATCACTGTAGATGCTGACTGCAGCCATGAAATTAAAATGCACTTGCTCCTTGGAAGGAAAGCTCTGACAAACGTAGACAACATATTGAAAAACAGAGATATCATTTTGCCAACAAATGTCCATATAGTCAAAGCTATCCTTTTTCTAGTAGTCATGTGTGGATGTGAGAGCTGAACCATAAAGAAGGCTGAGTGCTGAAGAACTGACGCTTTCAAATGGTGTTGGAGAAGACTCCTGAGAGTCTCTTGGACTACAAGGAAATCAAAGCAGTCAATCCTAAAGGACATCAACCCTAATATTCATTGGAAGGATTATTGCTGAAACTGAAGCTCCAATACTTTGGCCACCTGCTGCAAAGAGCCAACTCATGGAAAAGACCCTGATGCTGGAGAAGATTGAAGGCAAAAGAAGAAGGGAGTGGCAGAGGATGAGATGGTTAGATAGCATCACCAACTCAATGCACATGAATCTGAAGAAACTCCAGGAGATAGTGAAGGACAGGGGAGCCTGGCGTGCTGCAGTCTATGGGGTCATAAAGATTCAGACATGACAGTGACTGAACAACAAAATTTAACTTAGCCCACCAGGCTCCCCCGTCCCTGGGATTCTCCAGGCAAGAACACTGGAGTGGGTTGCCATTTCCTTCTCCAATGTGTGAAAGTGAAAAGTGAAAGTGAAGTCGCTCAGTCATGTCCGACCCTTAGCGACCCCACGGACTGCAGCCTACCAGGCTCCTCCATCCATGGGATTTTCTAGGCAATAGTACTGGAGTGGCTTGCCATTGCCTTCTCCGGTAATTTCAATATACTAATGTTAAAAGAAAAGATAAATAATAACAATAGAGAAGAGTAATAGCACATACATCACCAAATTGAGCTGACTGACATCCAAACTTAAGCAGGGTGCTTGGAAGTCCCGAGTAATAACAATCTGGAGTCCCAGTTGGGAAAAGATCCCAGGCAGTGTGTCCACTCCACCAGTGAGACTTCAAGTTGTAATTTCAAGGGCTCCTGCATATAAGCCCAGGCCACAAGCTGATATTAGGTTGCACACAAAAATGCAGCCCTGGTTTTATTTTAATCTCTGTACAGTTCTGTTTGTTTCACTTTGTGAGTCATAGGATTTTGTTAAACCCTGAGCAGTTGGCCAGACCTCCAGGGGTTCAAGAATTCCAAAATCCACTCCCTTTCTTATCTAAATTGCTACCTGATATCCTGTGCTTATAGGCAGGCGTAGAATCCAGGCAGTGTCCAGGCAGATCAAAAGCAAGGTCAGAAGCCTGCTCTCTTGCTTCTGAAGCCTAAGTGAGATTTCCTCCATTTTAATTTCCCTAAAAAAAAAAAAAAGATACAAACGAACTTATATACAAAACAGAAACAGACACACAGATAAAGAAAACAAATTTATGATTACCAAAGGGAAAATGGGGGAGGGATAAATTAGAAGTTTGGGATTGCCATTTATACACTGCTATATATATAATAGAAAACAACCAAGGACCTACTGTATAACACAGGGAGTTATACTCAATATTTTGCATAACCTATGAGAAAAAAGACTGCAAAAATGAATCTGATAAGTCATCATATTCAGAGTTATTACATAATTAAAAAATATTCGTCTCCAAAAATTATGCCTTATTTCATATTCTTGATATTGGCTTTAAAAACTTTTTGGGGGGGGCATTTTTTTTTTCTCTTGATCACACTTGCCGAAGATTTGTCTTTTTTATTGATTTATTTCAAATAACCAGTCTTCAGTTGTGGTGATCATTTCTGTTTTAAAATTTTTAATTTGCAGTTTTTGTTTTTACTGATTTGACATGTTTCTTCTAATATGTTTGGTCTATAGTTTTTGTTTGTTTTAATTTGTTGAGTTTAAAATTTATTTCATTAATTTTTAATCTTTCTAATAAACACATTTAAGGCTATAAATTATTCTCTTAGTCTGTGTTTGGCTGCTAATCATAGGATTTGAAATGCAGTGGTCTTGCTTTTATTCATTCCTAAACATATTTTCTTAATTATAGTTTTAAAAACCCACTTAATATAAAATTTACCATATTAAGTACTGTTAAGTATATTAACATATTGTGAAAGAGACCTCTAGAACTTGATCATCTTGCAAATCTGAAACTCTATACCTATTAAACAACTCTGGTAACCACCACTCTACTTTTTCTTTTTCTATGATTTTGACTGATTTAGATACCTAAGTGGAATCATACAGTATTTATCTTTTTCTGATAACTTATTTTATTTAGCATAATGTGCTCAAGGTCCTGTCACACGCTGCACATGTGACAGCACTTTCTTCCTTTTTAAGGCTGAATAGCATTATATATATGCACCACATTTTGCTTTTGCATTTATCCATTAATGAACATGTGAATTGCTCTCACCTCTTGACTCTTGTGAATAGTGCTTCTACATACATGGGTGTGAAGAAAATCTCTTTGACACCCTGGTTTCAATTCTTCTGAATACCTGTCTGGAAGTGGGATTGCTAGATTGCATATCAGTTCTATTTTGAGGAATCTCTATATTGTTTTCCACAGTGATTATACCTCTTTACAATTCCACTAAGAGCGCACAGGAGTGTCAGCTTCTGTGCATGCTTGCTAATACTTGTTATTTTCTTTCTTTTTTTTTTAGTAATTGTCATCCTAATGGCTCTGAGGTGGTATTTCCCTATGGTTTTGTTTTGCACTTCTATGATGGTTAATGATGTTGAGAATATTTTCATATGCCTGTTGGCCATTGTATATCATCTTTGAAAAAGTGTTTATCTAGATTCTTTGCCCATTTTTAATTGGATTATTAGATTTTTTTCTTGTTGAGTTATAGGAGTTCTTTTTATATTCTGAACACTAGACCCTCATCACATATATGACTTGCAAATGTTTTCTTCCATTCTTTATGTTTTTTTTTAAAACTCTGTTGATTATGTCTTTTGATGCACAAAATTTTTAAACCGTGAGGTAATCCCGTATGTGTATTTTTGCTTTTATTGCCTGTGCTTTCAATGTCATATCTAAGAAATCATTCAGCCCAATGTCATAAAGCTTTTCACTAACGTTTTCTTTTGAGAGTTCTATAGTTTTAAGTCTTACACTTAGGTATTTAATCCATTTTGAGTTAATTTTTGTATATAGTGTAAAGTAAGGGTTCAACCTCATTCTTTTGCATGGGGATATTCAGTTTTCCTTCTATTATTTGTTGAAAAGAATATACTTTCCTCACTTACTGGTCTTGACACTCTTGTTGAAGATCACTTGACCATACATGTGAAAAGTTATTTCTATGATTTCTTTTCTATTCATTGATTTATGTATTTGTCTTTTTGCCAATATCACACTGTTTTGATTACTATGCCTTTGTAGTATGTTTTGAAATCAGGAAGTATTAAACTTTGAACTTTGTTTCTCTTTTTCAAAATTGTTTGGTTATTCCATGTCTCTTGAGATAGCATGAATTTTAGGATTTATTTTTCTAAGTCTACAAAGAATGTCATTGAAATTTTGAGACTGATCACATTGAATCTGTCAATCACTTTAAGTAGTACAAACATCTTAACAATATTAAGTTTTTCAATCCATGAGCATGAGATGCCTTTCCATTTATTTGTGTTTCCTTTCATTTTTTCCACAGTATTTTGTAGTTTACAGTGTACAAAGTTTTCTTCTCTCTGGTTAGGTTTATTACTAGATATGTTGTTATTCTTTATTAATGCCATTGTAAATAGATTTGTTTTCTTAATTTCCTTTTTAAAATTGAAGCTTAATTGATTTACAATGCTATATTATTTTCAGATGTATAGCATAGTGTTTCAATATTTGTATAAACTCCATTTAAAAGTATTATAAAATATTGCCTATATTCCCTGTATTGTAGCTTATTTATTTTATACATAGTAGTTTATACCTCATATTTCCCTATTGCTATCTTCTCTTTTCTCTTTCACTGGTAGCCACTAGTTTGTTCACTATATCTGTGAATCTATTTCTGTGTCATTATATTTATTCATTTGTTCACTTTTTATATTACATATATAAGTGAATTCATATTTGTGTTTCTCCACCAGACTTATTTCACTAAGTATAACTGCCTCCATGTCCTTGTTGTTGCAAAAAGAAAATGTCTTTTTTTATTATGAATAAGTAATCTCACACACTAGTAAAGTGATGCTTAAAATTCTTCAAGCCAGGCTTCAGCAATACCTGAACCCTGAACTTCCAGATGGTTTTAGAAAAGGCAGAGGAACCAGAGATCAAACTGTCAACATCCGCTGGATCATCAAAAAAGAAAGAGAGTTCCAGAAAAACATCTATTTCTGCTTTATTGACTATGCCAAAGCCTTTGACTGTGTGGATCACAATAAACTGTGGAAAATTTGGAAAGAGACTGGCATACCAGACCATCTGACCTGCCTCTTGAGAAACCTGTATGCAGGTCAGGAAGCAACGGTTAGAACTGGACATGGAACAACAGACTGGTTCCAAATAGGAAAAGGAATACATCAAGGCTGTATATTGTCACCCTGCTTATTTAACTTATATGCAGAGTACATCATGAGGAACGCTGGGCTGGATGAAGCACAAGCTGGAATCAAGATTGCCAGGAGAAATATAAAAAACCTCAGATATGCAGATGACACCACCCTTATGGCAGAAAGTGAAGAAGAACTAAAGAACCTCTTGATGAAAGTGAAAGAGGAGAGTGAAAAAGTTGGCACAACATTCAGAAAAGTAAGATCATGGCATCTGGTCCCATCACCTCATGGAAAATAGATGGGAAAACAGTGGAAACAATGGCTGACTTTCTTTTTCTGGGCTCCAAAATCACTGCAGATGGTGACTGCAGTCATGAAATTAAAAACGCTTACTCCTTGGAAGGAAAGTTATGACCAAGCTAGATAGCATATTAAAAAGCAGAGACATTACTTTGCCAACAAAGGTCCGTCTAGTCAATGCCAGTGGTCACATATGGATGTGAGAGTTGGACTGTGAAGAAAGCTGATCGTCGAAGAATTGATGCTTTTGAACTGTGGTGTTGGAGAAGACTCTTGAGAGTCCTTCGGACTTCAAGGAGATCCAACCAGTCCATCCTAAAAAGATCAGTCCTGGGTGTTCATTGGAAGGACTGATGTTGAAGCTGAAACTCCAATCCTTTGGCCACCTGATGTGAAGAGCTGACTCATTTGAAAAGACCCTGATGCTGGAAAAGATTGAGGGCAGGAGGAGAAGGGGACGACAGAGAATGAGATGGCTGGATGGCATCACCAACTCGATGGACATGGGTTTGGGTGGACTCTGGGAGTGGTGATGGACAGGAAGGCCTGGTGTGCTGCGGTTCTTGGGTCGCAAAAAGTCAGACATGACTGAGCGAATGAACTGAACTGAACACATATATATATAAACATATGGAATACATATTTATGTATATCTATATTCATTCATCTGTTGATGGTCACTTAGGTTGCTTCTATATCTTGGCTACTGTAAATAATGCTGTTATAAACATCGGGGTGAATGTATCTTTTTTAATTACTATTCTCATTTTCTTTGGATATATATCCCAGAGTAGAATTGCTCAGTCACATAGTAGTTTTATTTTTCATTTTTTGAGGAAACTTCGTACTAGCTTCCGTAGTGGCTATACCAATTAACATTCCCACCAACAGTGTACTAGAGTCGCTTTTCCTTCACATCCTTGCTAACATTTGTTGTCTGTGATCTTTTTGATGATAATCATCAAATAGGCAGATCTGTGGTGATATCACATTGTGGTTTTGATTTGCATTTCCATGGTAATTAGCAATCTTGAGCATCTTTTCATGTACGTGTTGGCCATCTGTATGTCTTCTCTGGAAAAAAATGTCTATTCAAGTCTACTGCTCAATTTTTAAGTGGGTTGTTTGGGGGTTTTCTTGATATCGAGTTATACGAGCTGTTTATATATTGTATCAGCCAAAAGGTTTGTTCAGTTTTTCCCATAAAATGGTTCTAGTGGCACTTAGTTGTCTTTAATGTCATTTGAAACAATTTTGTTAGAGTTTATTGTGACAGCTGTCATATCAGCATTCATTAAAAACATCAAAACTGGCGAATTTTTGGGTAACCATTTTAACACTGAAGATGAAAGAAAAAAGCAACATTTTAACATATTATGTTTTATTATTTCAAGAAAAGTAAAAACACAACTAAAACACACAAAAAAATTTGCGTAATGAATGCATAATATGCTGTGACTCATCAAACACATCAAAAGTAGTTTGTGAAGTTTCATGCTATAGATTTCTTGCTGGATGATGTTCAGTGGTTGGATAGACCAGTTGAAGTTGATAGCAATCAAATAAAGAAATTAACTGAGAACAATCAATGTTATACCACGTGGGAAATAGCCAATATAATCAAAATATGCAGATCAAGTGTTGAAAATTATTTGCACCAGTTTGATTATGTTAATTACTTTGACATTTGGGTTCCATATAAGTTATGCAAAAAAAAAAAAACCCTTCTTGACCATATTTCTGTTTGCAATTCTCTACTTAAATATAATGGTAATGTTACATTTTAAAAACAAATTGTGACAGGCAATGGAAAGTAGATACTGTATAGTAATACAGAATGGAAGAGATCATGGAGCACAGTGAAATGAACCATCACCAATTACACCCTTCAGCCAAAGAAGGTGATGTGTATATGTTGAAATTGGAAGGGAATCTCTATTATGAACTCCTTCCAGAAAATCAAATGATTAATTCCAACAAGTACTGCTCCAAATTAGACCAACTGAAAGCAGCACTCAACAAAAAGCATCCAGAACAGAAACAGAAAATGCAACAGAAAATGTAGAATCTTCCAACAGTAACACAAGACTGCAACTTTCTTTGATGTGCTTAGTCGCTTCAGTCATATCTGACTCTTTGCGATCCTATTGGCAACCCACTCCAGTACTCTTGCCTGGAAAATCCCATGGACGGAGGAGCCTGGTAGGCTGCAGTCCATGGGATCGCTCAGACACGACTGAGTGACTTCACTTTCACTTTCATGCATTGGAGAAGGAAATGGCAACCCACTCCAGTGTTCTTGCCCAGAGAATCCCAGGGACGGGGGAGCCTGGTGGGCTGCTGCCTATGGGGTCGCACAGAGTCGGACACGACTGATGTGACTTAGCAGCAGCAGCAGCAGACTATAGCCAGCCAGGCCCCCAGTCCATGGAATTCTCCATGTCAGAAAACTGGAATGGGTAGCAATTCTCTTCTCCAGGGGATCTTCTCAACCCAAAAATTGAACTGGGGTTTCCTGCATTGCAGGTGGATTCTTTACCAGCTGAGCTACCAGGGAAGCCCATTTCTTCAATGACCAGCTAAAAACTATTACAGCTTGGCTGGGAACTTCTGATTCATCTACCATATTCATCAGACATTGCAACTTTGGAAATCAATTTATCTCGGTCTTTACAAAATTCTCTTAATGGAAAAACTTTCAATTCCCTGGACAACTGTAAAAGACACTTGGAACAATTCTTTGCTCAAGAAGATAAAAATTTTGGGAAGATGGAGTTGTAAAGTTGCCTGAAAAGTGGCAGACAAAATGATGAATATATTGTTCAATAAAGTTCTTGGTGAAAATTTAAAAATGTGTCTTTTATTTTTACTTAAAAGCTGAAGGAAATTTTTGGCTAACCCGTTATTTTAGATTAACCCCGTATCAGACATATCATTGTCAAATATTTCCTCCCATTCATCAGATTATTTTTTCATTTGTTGATGGTTTCCTTTGCTGTACAGTAGCTTTTAAGTTTAATTTGTTCTCATTTGTTCATCCTTGCTTTTGTTTTCTTTCCCTGAAGAGACAGATCCAAAAACATGTTGGTACTAGCTATGTCAAAGGGCATTCTGCCTATGTTTTCTTATAGAAGTTTTATGGTTTCTGGTCTTACATTTAGATCTTTAATCCACATTGAGTTTATTTTGTATGTGGTATGAGAAAATGTTGTAATTTTATTCTTTTGCATGTAGCTGTTCAATTCTGCCAGCACCACTTACTGAAGAGACTGTCTTTTCTCTATTGTATAGTTTTGTCTCCTTTGTCATAGGTTAATTGACGTAAGTGCTTGAGATTATTTCTGGGCTCTTTATTCTGTTCCACCGATCTACTGTTTTGTAGTTTTGTAATAGAGTCTGAAGTCAAAGAGTGTGATGGTGCGAGATGGTGCTGGAGATGGAGGGGCTAGAGGCAGAGTCAGGTGTGAATCTGTCTAGTTCTCCTATTCTGTGTCTGTCACTGCACTATTGGTGGCAGAGTCAGGTCCCAGAGTGCTAGAGAAGGAGCCCTAAGGGTCATGTCTGAGCTGGTTCCACTTCCCATGGGTATGCCGTCTCCCCACTCTCAGCAATGGCATCTTTTTTGTTGTTGTTGTTGTTGTTTTATTTAATTTATTTTTGGTTGTGCTGGGTCTTCGTAGCTGTGCCTGGACTTTCTCTAGTTGTGGCAAGTGGGTACTACTCTCAAGTTATAGTGTGAGGGTTTCTCGTTGCAATGGCTTTTCTTATTGCAAAGCACAGGAGCTAGGCATGCAGGCTTCATTGGTTGTGGCTTGCAGGCTCTAGAGCACAGGCTCAGTAGTTGTGGCAAATGGGCTTAGTTACCCCATGGCATGTGGAATGTTTCCAGACCAGGGATTGAACTCCCATCCCCTGCATTGGCAGATGGATTCTTAACCACTGGACCACCAGGAAAGTCCAATGGCACCTTTTTGATTCCTTATTCAATTTCCTAACTCATTATTAATCTGCTCAAATTTTCTATTTCTTCATGATTCAGATTCAATATGTTATGTGTTTTTAGGAATTATCCATTTCTTCTAGGTTTAATTTATACAAATAATTGTTCATAATATTCTTTTTTATCAAAAAAGAATATTTTTATTTCTGTAGCATTATTTGTGATATCTCCTCTTTCATTTCTGGTTTTAGTTATTTGAGTATTTTCCCTCTTTTTTTTCCAAAAAATATTATTATTTATTTGGTTACACCGGGTCTTACTTGCTGCACATAGAATCTTTGATCTTTGTTGTGGCATGCAAACTATTGGTTGTGGCATGTGGAATCTAGTTCCCTGACCAGGGATCAAACCCCAGCCCCCTGCACTGAAAGCACAATTTTAGCCACTGGACCACCAAGGAAGTCCCTTGAGTATTCTCTTTTATTCTTAGTTAATCTAGCTAAGAGCTTATCAATTTTGTTAATCTTTCAAAAACTTAACTCAATTTTGATTTTTTTCTATTCTCTATTTAATTTATCTCTTCTCTCATCTTTGTACTTCTTTGCTTCTGCTAGCTTTGGTTATTTTTCAATTATTTATTTACTTATTTTTGGCTGCACTGGGTCTTTGCTGCTGCACTGGGGTTCTCTAGTCATGGCGAGCAGGGTCTACTCTCTAGATACGGTGCACTGATTTCTCATTGGCGTGGCTTCTTTTATAGCAGAGCACGAGCTCTATAGTATGTGGGCTGCAGTAACTGAGGTGTGTGGACCCTATAGTTGTAGGTGTCTAAAGCCTGGGCTTAGTAATTGTGGCACACGGGCTCAGTTGCTCCACAGCATGTAGAATCTTCGCAGACCAAGGATTGAAACTGTGTCCCCTGCATTGCAAGGCAGATTCTTAACCACTGGATCATCAGGCAAGTCGTAGCTTTGAGTTTAGTTTCTTTCCCCAAAGTTTTTGTAGGTGTAAATTTATGTTATTAAGCTAACTTCTTTTTTAACATACACATTTACAGCTATAAAATTTCCTCTGCACTGAAAGCAGTGCTAACTGCTTTTCAGTGCACAAGTTTTGGTACACTGTATTTTAATTTTCATTTATCTCAAGATGTTTTCTAATGTCTCTTGTGGGTTATTCTTCGGTCCAGTTGTAGCTTAAGAATGTGTTATTTAATTTTCACATATATATGAATTTTTCTGTTTCCCATGTGCTTTTGATTTCTAGTTTTGTTCCATTTGTAATCAGAAAAGATACTTTGCATAATTTTGGTCTTGAATGTGTTAAGATTTGTTTTATGGCCTAATACGTAATCTTTCATAGAGAATATTCCAAGTGTACTTGAGAAGAATATATATTCTTTGGGGGAGAATGAATACACGTGCATGTATGGCTGAGTCACTTCACTGTTCACTTGAAAGTATCACAACATTGTTTTTTTTTTTTTTTTTCACAACATTGTTAATAGGCTATACTCCAATGCAAAATAAAATGTTAAAAAAAACACAAAAATATATATTCTGTTGTTATTGAGTGGAGTGCTCTATTAGATCCAGTTGCTATATTGTTCAAGTTCTCTGTTTTCTTATTTTCTGTCTGTTTGTTCTATTTATTATTGAAAGTACAAGTATTGAAGTCTCCTCCTATTATTGTATTGCTGTCTATTTCTCCCTTCTACTCTGTGGTTTGCTTCATATATTTAGGAGCTTTGAGATTTGGTATTCATAATTTTTATATCTTCTTGGTGGATTATCGCTTGTAACAGATTCTGATTTAGTCTATTTTGATCTTTGATATTAGCACTCCTCTCTTTTGGTTACCATTTGTAGAATATCTGTTCATCCTTTTGCCTTCAGCTTATATGCGTTCTGAGATCTAAAACAAGTCACTTGTAGACAGCCTTTTGCTGGATTTTGTTTTTTAAATCCATTCAGCCAATCTATGTTTTTTGATTGAGGAATTCATCTATCTACATTTAAAGTAATAAGAGGGAAAGACTTGCAGTTGCCATGTTGTTCACTGTTTTCTGTTTGTCTTGTAGCTTTTGCATGTCCCTCCTTTCCTTTCTTAATCTCTTCCTTTATGTTTCTTTTTCTTTTGTAGTAATTATGCTTTGGGTTCCTTTTCATTTCCTTTTGTTTATGTTCTATGGGTGATTTCTTTTGTGAATGCAATTGCATCAAACCACCTAAAAGTATAACATTCTATTTTCAACTGATAGCAATTTGACTTCAATTATGTACAAAAATCTCTACTCCTTTATAGCTCCCCACTCCTATAGTTTAAATTATTGATGTCACATATTACATTGTAGTCCCATAACATAGGTTTTTTTTTTTTTTTTTTGGTTTAAAAATGTTTTTGTCATGTGTATATTTGTCACATATGCATCAAAAATTACTATATTTTCTCCTGTATTTAGGTTCAGTTCAGTCACTCAATCATGTCTGATTCTTTGCGACCCCATAGACTGCAGCACACTAGGCTTCCCTGTCCATCACCAACTCCTGGAACTTGCTCAGACTCATGTCCATCGAATCAGTGATGCCATCCAACCATCTCATCCTCTGTCGTCCCCTTCTCCTCCTGCCTTCAATCTTGCCCAGGATCAGGGTCTTTTCCAATGAGTCACTTCTTCACATCAGGTGGTCAAAGTATTGGAGCTTCAGCTTCAACATCAGTCCTTTCAATGAATATTCAGGACTGATTTCCTTTAGGATTGACTGGTTGGATCTCCTTGCTGTCCAAGGGACTCTCAAGAGTTCTCTCCAACACCATGCTTCAAAAGCATCAATTCTTTGGGACTCAGCTTTCTTTATGGTCCAACTCTCACATCCATACGTGAATACTGGAAAAACCATAGCTTTGACTAGATGGACCTTTGTTGGCAAATTAATGTCTCTGCTTTTTAATATGCTGTCTAGGTTGGTCATAACTTTTCTTCCAAGGAGCAAGCGTCTTTTAATTTCATGGCTGCAATCAGCATCTGCAGTGATTTTGGAGCCCAGAAAAATAAAGTCAGCCACTGTTTCCACTGTTTCCCCATCTATTTTCCATGAAGTGATGGGACTGGGTGCTATGATCTTAGTTTTCTGAATGTTGAGTTTTAAGTCAACCTTTTCACTCTCCTCTTTCACTTTCATCAGGAGGCTCTTCGGTTCCTATACTTGCTATTACTGAAGATCATTATATTTTTTTATTTTTTTCTTTCTTTTCCTTTAAAACCTTGAGATGTACAACTATATCTGTATAATATAACTGTATATAATTATAATATGTAAATTACATGTGTGCAACATAATGATTCATAATTTTTAAAGATTTTACTCCATTTATAGTTATTTTAAATATTAGCTATATTCCCTATTTTGTGTAATGTAGTCTTCTAACTTATTTATTTTATGCATAATAGTTTGTACATCTTAATCACCCTCTTCTACTCTGCTCCTCCCCTTTTCCCTCTCCCCACTGATAAGCACTAGTTTGTTCTCTACATATAGGAGTCTTGTTCTTTTTTTCTTTATTTATTAGTTTCTTGTATTTTTTGGATTCTACACAGAAGTGATATTATACAGTGTTTGTCTTTTTCTGTTTGACTTATTTTGCTTAGCATAATGTCCTCCAAGTCCACCTATGTCGTTGCAAATGGCAGATGTCCATTCTTTTTATGGCTGAGTAGTTTATTGTGTGTGTGTGCCTGTGTAATTCACATCTTTTTATTCATTCGTCTGTGGTTGCTTCCGTACCTTGACTATCATGAATAATGCTGCTATGAACATTGGAGTGCATATATCTTTTTGAATTGGTATTTTTGTTTTTCAGATATATGACCAAGAGTAGAATTGCTAAGTCATGTGGTAGTTCTATTTTTAGTTTTTTACGGCATTTCCAGACTGTTTTCCACAGTGGCTTCATCAGTTTACACTCCCCCCAACAGTGTTCTTAGGTTCCTTTTTCTCCACATCTTTGCCAACATGTGTTATCTGTGATCTTTTTGATGATAGCCATCAGATAGATAGGTGTGAGGTGATATCACCTTGTGGTTTTGATTTGTATTTCCATGGTGGTTAGCAATCTTGAGCATCTTTTCATGTGCCTATTGGCCATCTGTTGTTCTTCGGAAAAATGTCTATTTGGTTCTTCTGCCCATTATTTTTAATCGTGTTTTTTGGATTTTCTAAGATATTGTGTTGTATGAGCTCCTTATGTATTTTGAATATCAACTGCTCATTGGTCTTATCATTCAGTTCAGTTCAGTTCAGTCGCTCAGTCGTGTCCGACTCTCCGCGACCCCATGAATCACAGCACGCCAGGCCTCCCTGTCCATCACCAACTCCCGGAGTTCACTCAAACTCATGTCCACAGAGTCGGTGATGCCATCCAGCCATCTCATTCTCCGTCGTCCCCTTCTCCTCCCGCCCCCAACCCTTCCCAGCATCAGAGTCTTTTCCAGTAAGTCAACTCGTCACATGAGGTGGCCAAAGTATTGCAGTTTCAGCTTCAGCATCAGTCCTTCCAATGAACACCCAGGATTGATCTCCTTTAGAATGGACTGGTTGGATCTCCTTGCAGTATAAGGGACTCTCAAGAGTCTTCTCCAACACCACAGTTCAAAAGCATCGATTCTTCGGTCTTATCATTAGCATTCTCCTATTGTGTAGATTGTCTGTTCATTTTGCGGATAGTTTCCCTTGCTGTGCAAAAGAGAGATCATTATAATTTTAATGGTTTCATGTTGCTTACATTGTTTCATTTCAACCTGAAGGACTCTCTTTAGCATTTCTTCTTGAGCAAGACTAGTGGTAAATTCTCTCAGCTTCTGTTCATCTGGGAAAGTCTTAATTTCTCCTTCATTCTGAAGGATAGCTTTGCAGATATAGTATTCTTAGCCAACAGTTTTTTGTTTTTTCTTTCAGCAATTTGAACATATCATCCCACTTGCTTTTGACCTGCAAAGTTTCTTTTGAGAAATTCACTGAAAATTTACGGAGGATCTCTTGTTTGTGATTCTCTTTTGCTGCATCTAAGATTTTGTCTTTGACTTTAGACAATTTGCTTACAGTGTCTCATCATGGTTCTCTTTGGAGTTATTTGAGCTTCTTGAATCTGTGCGTCCATTTATTTCCTTAGTTATTGTTTCTTCAAATAAACTCTCTGTCACTTTCTCTCTGGTATTCCCACAATGCGTATGTTGGTCCACTTGATAGTGTCCCTTAAGTCTCTTTGTTCAGTCGCTCAGTCATGTCTGACTCTTTGAGACCCCATGGACTGCTTCCCTGACCTTTACTATCCCCGAGTTTGCATAAATTCATGTCTATTGAGTCAATGATGCCATCCTACCATCTCAGCCTCTGTCATTCTCTTCTCTTCCTGCCCTCAATCTTTCTCACATCAGGGTCTTTTCCAATGAATTGGCCCTTTGCATCAGGTGGCCAAAGTATTGGAGCTTCAGCTTCAGCATCACTCCTTCCAATGAATATTCAGGGTTGATTTCCTTTCGGATTGACTGGTTTGATGTCCTTGCAGACCAAGGGACTCTCAAGAATCTTTTCTAGCACTACAATTTGAAAGCATCAGATCTTTGTGGCTCTGCCTACACTCACATCTGTACATCACTTTTGGAAAAATCATAATGTTGACTATATGGACTTTCGTTGGCAGAGTGATGTCTCTGCTTTTTAATACGCTGTCTAGGGATGTCATAGCTTCCCTTCAAGGAGCAAAAATCTTTTAATTTCATGGATGTAATCACCGTCCACAGTGATTTGGAGTCCGATAAACAAAATCTGTCACTCTTTGCATTGTTTCCCCACCTAAGTGCCATGAACTGATGGAAAAACTATAGATTTGACTATATGGACTTTTGTTGGCAGAGAGATATCTCTGCCTTTTAATATGCTGTCTAGGTGTGTTATAGCTTTCCTTCCAAGGAGCAAGCGTCTTTGAATTTCATGACTGCAGTCTCTGTCCACGGTGATTTTGGAGCCCATGAAAACAAAATCTGTCACTGTTTTTTATTTTTTTCCCCATTTATTTGCCATGAAGTGATGGACTGGATGCCATGATCTTAGTTTTTTGAATGTTGAGTTTTAAGCCAAATTTTTCACTCTGCTTCTTCACCTTCCCTCAGGAGACTCTTTAGTTCCTCTTCACTTTCTGCCATTAGGGTGAGATATCATCTGCATATCTGAGATTATTGATATTTCACCCAGAAATCTTGATTTCAGCTTGAGCTTCATCCTGCCTGGCATTTTGAATGATGTACACTGCATATAAGTTAAATAAGCAGGGTGACAGTATATAGCCCTGACATACTCCTTTCTCAATTTTGAACCAGTCCACTGTTCAATGTCCAGTTCTAACTGTTGCTTCTTGACCTGCATACAAGTTTCTCAGAAGGCAGATGAGGTGGCCTGGTATTCCCATCTCTTTAAGAATATTCCATAGTTTGTTGTGATCCACACAGTCAAAGGCTTTGGCATAGTCAATGAAGCAGAAGTAAATTTTTTAATGTAATTCCCTTGCTTTCTCGATGGTCCAATGGATGCTGGCAATTTGATCTCTGATTTCTCTGCCTTTTCTAAATCCAGCTTGTATATCTGGAAGTCCTTGCTTCACATACTGTTGAAGCTAAGTTTGAAGGATTTTGAGCATTACCTGGCTAGCATGTGAGATGAATGTAATTATGCAGTAGTTTGAACATTCTTTGGCATTGCCATAAATCCCTTAGATCTCATTTTTTTAAAATTCCGATTATTTTTCTTTTTGCTATTCTGATTTGATGGTTTTAAATGATCTTTCTTCAAGCTCACTGATTCTATTTTCTGCCTGATAGTCTGCTGTTTAACCTTTCATTAGTTTTCAGGTCAGTTACTGTATATTTCAGTTCAAGAATTTTCGCTTCTTTATTTTTCTATACATATACTTTCTCTTTGTTGATATTCTCATTTTGCTTGTGGTGGGTTCATGGTAGGTGAGTGGTGTAAATGTAGGCCATGGACAGTGCTGTGAAGAAGCTAAGTCATTTACTTCTTTTTATAGGCGCACAGGAAGACTGCATTTCCCAGTGTCCAATGCCTCTGGATGGGGCCATGTGATTAGTTCTAATCAATGGAATTCAACTTCTTGACCCACCTCCTAGGCTATTCTGTGAGTTTCTTGGCTGCTCTCATTATCTGTAAGGCAGCTATCTGAATATATTTGACCCAGAAGAAACCTGCAAATGGATGGAGGATCCATAAAATGGAAGGGACACCCAACCAGAAATATTCACTTTGTTAATGTGAGGGAGGAAAAAGTCTTTCTATTAATCCACTGAGATTTAGGTTTGTTATAGGTATTAGTTGATTCTGACTGATGCAGAAATTGGTAAAGGAAATGGAGTCTTGCTGAAATTAAATCCTGTAGTATATGACATTGCCATAGCAGTAGGTGGCAACCAGTGATGAAGCTATGTTGGGGGCTGGAGAAATAGAGATCCATGTTGTTGGAGAAAAAGCACTGAATAAAACCACCATTTTTTGAAACATGAGAAGGAGACCCCGTGCCTAAAGGGTCGTCAGAACCAAAAAAAAAAAAAAAGATGGGAAATAGAGTATTAATATGTGTGGATATTATTAGCCTTGATGGCAGTGTACTGCAAGGATGATATGCATTGAGGAAAGACTCAGTCAGTGTAAATGCCAAAATAAAAGGAAGCTGGGAGATCCCAGAAATTTGGTACCTTGAAAGAAGGAAAAGACAAGTATTTTGAAGTCCCAAATAGTAAGATATAGGAATTTTTAAAGTTTTAAACAATAAAGGCTCAGTAAAATTTAGCAGTTGAATAAAGTACTCAGTTCAAATTTAAAATTTTGATCTTTTTTGTTCAAGCAGAGTAAGGCTCAAAGTAGCTGTCTTTACATTGAGAGAAAGGCAGAGGAAAAGGGTGAGAAAACACTTAAGGATTTGAGAACTATGACCAGGAAAAAACTTTGGTTATGATTAATAAATGAAATGGAAAGCAAGTAGATTACCAACCCAACCCAGTGTTTGAAGGAATTAAATTTTGTAAGCTACGACAAGCCTGGACAAAAACCGACTCTGATTGTTCAAGACTTAAAACAGTCATCACAATGGCAGTGGCTGTGCAGTGTTGAGCCTGCACCCCACTTCCCTCCGTGTACAGAACATCCTGGGATCATCTCTTATCTGTCAGCAGTCAAGGTGTTTGCAGCAAGTTCCAGGGAATTAAATGGACTAAACATGTTGGTTTCCCACAAAGTCTTTGACTCTTAAAATCATGAGCTTTACATCTCCACCTGGATGACTAACAAGACATTTCAATCTTACTCTATTAAAAGGTGAACATTTACAACTTCTAATTGTGACCAAGATGGATTAATGAACCAGATTTTCTTCCACCCAAAATAACAGAAAAGTGGACAAATATATGAAACAGTGTTGTTAAGATATTAGTTATTATGCAATGAAGAACAGTGATTCCTGAAAAATGGGAAGAAAATGAGGTGAACCCTATGAAGGTCCCAGCTTAATTCCTGGAAAGGAATCCAAGGAGAGCTTAGTGGTCTCCTCGGCTGAGAAGTTGGTTTTACGAGGCCCTGGTGGCTTGAGTTTGCAGGGCAAATCATCAAAGAGGAGCTGCACAGATAGGGAAGTCTGGATATCTGTAGATGGTTGCTGAAGTATTCACCTGAGTACTGGCCAGTGCTGGAAGATGAGAAAATCTCACAAGGCTAAAGTAAGTATCACCCAAAAACGATCAGAGGGAAAATCCCTGTAGCTCACACGGGGACAAACAAATGCCTTTTTTCACCATCCAGAGGAAAGTTACCTAGTTCACAAGGTATCAGATGTGTTTGTCTCAGCAGTGGAGAAAATTTAGGTCCTGTACTAAATTAGACAATACTCTGGTCTTATCTAGAAAAGCTTAAAAGCAAGATCTGAAAGAATTACACTGGCTCTAAGTAACTTAATTATGTCTGATAATGAGAGTTAAGTATATTTATAGGAATACAGAAATACACAGCACACAACAAGGTAAAATTTTGAATGTCTGGCATACACTCCAAAGATTGCCACACGTGCAAAGAAGCAGAAAGATATGATTCATAATGAAGAAAAATCAGTCACTAGAAACTGACCCAGAAATAATATAGATGATAGATTCAGTAGGTTGGGACCTTCACATAGTTGTTACAACTATAATCCATATGTTCAGGAAGATAGATGAAAGATTGAACACGTTAAGTAGAGACAGAGAAAATATAAAGAATACTCAAATTGAGCTTATAGACATGAAAACTAATGTCTGAGATTTTTTTTAAAAGACATTTTAAAAAATGTGTTTTTTTTTTAAAGATACATTAGATATTGTGGAAGAGAAGATTGGTGAATTTGAAGACAGAGCAATAGAAACTATCCAAAATAACACAAAAAAAGAAAAACACTACAAATAAACACACAAAGCATCAGTGTATTTATTTGTAGGGACTAGGAGATCCAACCAGTTCATCCTAAAGGAGATCAGTCCTGGGTGTTCATTGGAAGGACTGATATTGAAGCTGAAACTCCAATACTTTGGCCACCTCATGCGAAGAGTTGACTCACTGGAAAAGACTCTGATGCTGGGAGGGATTGGGGGCAGGAGGAGAAGGGGACGACAGAGAATGAGATGGCTGAATGGCATCACCGACTCGATGGACATGAGTTTGAGTGAACTCTGCGAGTTGGTGATGGACAGGGAGGCCTGGTGTGCTCTGATTCATGGGGTCGCAAAGAATCGGACACGACTGAGCGACTGAACTGAACCGACCTGAACAAGCATTCTAATATACATGTGACTAAAGTCCCTGTGGTGTCACAGGGTTAATACTGATCCTTACAATGGCAAGCCACTCCAGTACTCTTGCCTGGAAAATCCCGTGGATGGAGGAGCCTGGTAGGCTACAGTCCATGGGGTTGCTAGGGGTCAGACACGACTGAGCTACTTCACTTTTCACTTTGACACATTGGAGAAGGAAATGGCAACCCACTCCAGTGTTCTTGCCTGGAGAATCCCAGGGACGGGGGATTCCGTCTATGGGGTCACACAGAGTCGGACACGACTGAAGTGACTTAGCAGCAGCAGCAGCAGCAACAAAGTCCCTGTAGGAGAGGAGGTGAAGAAATCTTTTTTCCAGTTTTGCAATATTGCTATCATAGAACATTGTGTAAATTTAAGGTGTACAATGTGTTGATTTCGTATACTTACAAGTTGCAAAATAATTACTACCATAGCATTAGCTAACACCTTCATCACAGCACATAGTTACCATTTCTTCTTTGTAGTGAGAACATTTCAGATTTACTCTTTGTTATTTTTGTTTAGTTGCTAAGTCATGTCCAGCTCTTTGTGACCCCATGCACTGCGGCATGCCAGGTCTCCCAGTCCTTCACTGTCTCCCAGACTTTGCTCAAACTCATGTTCATTGAGTCGGGGATGCCATCCAACCATCTCATCCTCTGCTGCCCTCTTCTTTTGCCCTCAATCTTTTCTAGCACCAGGGTCTTTTCCAATGAGCCAGCTCTTCACATCAAGTGGCCAGAGTATTGGAGTGGTCAGCTTCAACATCAGCCCTTATAGTAAATATTCAAGATTGATTTCCTTTAGAATTGACTGGTTTGCTCTCCTTGCCGTCCAAGGGATTCTCAAGAGTCTTCTCCAGCACTACAACTCAAAAGCATCAGTTTCTTGGTGCTCAGCCTTCTTTATGGTCCACCTCTCACATTCTTACATGACTCCTGGAAAAACCACAGGTTTGATACTATGGAACTTTGTTGGCAAAATGATGTCTCTGTTTTTCAGGTGAAGGATCAGGAATCAGCAACAGCAAAAAAGTTGCGTGGCTAACCCTAGTGCAATTACTGCAGTGACTGCTATTACTGTTGACTCATTGAGCACAAACTGTGTTCCAGGCACTCTGCCAGAGATTTGCGTGTTTTATAGCTACCATCGGAAGGTGGTATTATTATCCATACATGTTAGGTAGATGGACAAGGAAGGGTCCATTAATGTGGCCAAGGACACACAGTAGGTGAATATTTCAACTGGAATCCAAATCCAGGCCAGGGTGACTTCCAGGCCAGCCCTCTTTGCTGTCACACAGAAGCCAATCTTCTTTCTGGGTGGACTGTGCAGTGATCTGAGAGATCTTACTGTCTTTAGCGCTGCCCTGCCAGAAAATACTAATTTTTTCTCCAAGACTTGAGAACCTTTATAAGGTAAGCCCAGAATAGTGGGGTTTTCCTGGGGGTGGTTCCCTAGGATGCTGGCAGCAGAGAGTGGGTACCTCAAATAGGACATGCTTCTTTATTAACATGTGATCACCCTGTCTGAACTAGGGCCTCCCTTCTCCTAGGAACTCTGGAGACTGGGGAGAAAGTTTTCTGCACTGGCCTTGACTCCCGGGTCTCACCATGGGTATGACTCTGCACTAATTCCTTCATCATTCTGAGCCTCATTTTTCTTACTTGAGTCTTGGGTAAATGGGTGATATAACGCCTGGCCCTTGGGTAAGTGGGTGCAGCAAACACTCTGTCAAGCCGTTTCAGCCCTAGTAAGTTGAGTAAGTTTGTACTGAACTCAAGGCTCCAAGATGCCATGGGACAGGTGGCAGGTAGTAGCATTTAACCTCACCACCTGGTTCAGTTCCCTGCTTGTACTTTGCACATGCTCTAACATTTCTGAAATGAGGTTTCCCTATCTCTGAAGGGGTACGGCCATGGGGCTTACCTCCTCAGAGTGTCAGGAGGACTCCATGATCAAGTGTCTGCCAGGGCTGGGGACACAAGTGTTCTGCAGTTGGTGTTGGTCCACTGGCACAGGACTCTGATGCTGGGTGAGGAGTGGGCTCCTGGCACACAGGATGAGGAGCTCCTACCTGTCTCCTGCCAGCCTAGGGTTTGGCTGAGCAATGCAGGGTTGGCCACGAAAGAGACAGAAGCCTAAGGTGAGTGCCTTTTTCTCTTGTGTTTACCAAAGACCAGCCAGGGGCATCAAGGTTCAGGTTTCCATACCCTGGGGATCCTCTGGGAGTGTTGGAGGGAGCCCTGAAATCCGCGGTGTCTGCTGGGTCTGGGTCTTCCTCCAACCCTGATCAGCTCAGCACTGCCTCCCCTGCTGTCTGTGACTACTGCCTGTGGGTCAAGGCTTGGCTCCTGGGTGCCTGTGGATTTGCCGATAAGAATCTCACTATCAAGATTTTGTGCAACCTCCCGAGGACTTGCTTCCAAATCTAATAGGTGGGAAGCTGGTCTATCAACGCCTTCTAAATTCCAGTCATTTACACGTTATTTGTGTGCTGTTGTTGTTGTTTTTACTATATTTGCATAAAATTATCCTTTATTTGCTCAACACTCTTCTTTAAAAACCTATTAAAAAGAAAAAAATGTGCAATGACTTGAAGATGAAACTTTATGTATACCTAGGATAAATGAAAATTTGACACAAATAAAAAAGTGTCCATAAAAATAAAAAAATATTAGAATAGCAGGTATGTCTTATACTACCTTTGTAACCAGGAAGGGTTAATTTTGACTCCGTAATGAATGTGTTTCCTTGACTTTAACCCTCGTTTTTGCTGCTTTTGTTATTATAATCTTATGTAATGGCCTGCCTCAGAATTTTGAGCCCTCTCCCTGACCCTTAAGCTAAAGTGCCTTTGTTTAGCTAACAGGGCTGTAATCACTGATGACTGTGATATCCTTCAGTTCATTGTGTAGGGAATGGTGCTGCTTGTCAACTTGGCTCAGAAATTCATGTTTGGAGGGCTGGAATCATGGATAGCTGTGACATTCTTGTTTACTGATATGACAGGAGATATTCCATTTCACAGCACCTGTGAAAGGACTGTAAGAAAAAGAAACCAACACATCCCCCTGCCAGAGGCTTGCCATTCTAGGGATATTTTCAAGAATTAAATGATCTTTTTACTTTGTTTCCTCACCTCCCCTCATCTCTGATCCATAAAAGAGCCTGGCATCCAGGCCCTGACAAAATGGTTATTTTGAGATGTTAGTCTGCCATCTTCTGAGTCAGCTGGCTTTCCAAATAAAGTCGTATTCTTTGCCTCAGCACCTCATCTCTTGGATTTATTAGCCTATCGTGTGGTGAGCAGAGTGAGCCTGGACTCAGTAACGTCAACTGTGATTCCATATACCTGTGAACTACAAATTGGCAGTTGCCTGTCAACTATAAATTGGCACTTGCCAAGAACATTGCCAGTGACTGAACAACAAGGGCATTTGCTAACTGCCTCTGTGGAGATTGAACCCTGTGCTACTGTAGCTGTTGTACTTCAATACTCCCTGAGGGAATCCAGGGTGGAATGAAGCATTCTGTGCTCCAGGGAATCTGGTGGAACAAGTCTTTAGATAGATATTTTCACGAACTGATTTCATGATCACAATCCTTGAATCTCTTCATATCTGCTGCTGCTAAGTCACTTCAGTCGTGTCCGACTCTGTGTGACCCCATAGACGGCAGCCCTCCAGGCTCCCCCGTCCCTGGGATTCTCCAGGCAAGAACACTGGAGTGGGTTGCCATTTCCTTCTCCAATGTGTGAAAGTGAAAAGTGAAAGTGAAGTCGCTCAGTCATGTCTGACTCATAGCGACCCCATGGACTGCAGCCTACCAGGCTCCTCTGTCCATGGGATTTTCCAGGCAAGAGTACTGGAGTGGCTTGCCTAGGAAATACTAAATCTCTTCATGGTGATATCAGCTCCTTGTGACTAGCCAAAAACCTTTTGTAAGTAAGTGCTTGATTGCACTGAACTCCCCCTTCACTAAAATATTATATACTGACTTTCTCTGACTACCTGTTTGGAACAATCTCTCAGAACTAACTGAGGTTTTGTCTCCCAGGCTACAGTCCTCATTTTGCCCGCAAATAAAGCTTAACTTGCAACTCTCAAGTTGTGCATGTTTTTTAGTCAACATACCACACTTGGAAAATGCAGAGCCGCTCCTGTGTTCCTCCCAGTTTGCTGCTTCCCTGACCTATACCTCCTCCCACTATCCGAGTACACAATGTAGATGGGGAGCACAGCCCATTGTTATTCATCACCTCACTCTTATCTCTGTGGATAAACAAATTATCCTTGTGGTTTTGCAGTAAGGGACAGAGTTCTGGGGCTCTGAGTCCAGAGAAGCCTCTGACGTAAGGACAAATGGAATATCCAAATAGGAAGTCCCGCTTGTTATCTAGTCCCATTTGAAGGATTGCAGACATTCTGGGAGAAGCATAGCAGCAGAGATTACATCAGGAGTTTATCTGCCTGGCCTCCTTGGGGCCCATCAGGCAACCCCTCTCCCAGTCTGCTAAGCAGCCACAGAGAAAAACACCATATCCTCATCCAGGGCTGGGGGCTGCCTATTGGCTTCCAAGGCCCAGAAATGTCTGGAAGAGCAGAGCAGGAAGACAGAAGTCAGGGACATGTCTGCACTCATTAGGGCACATCCAGAGCAGAGATTGGGCCAGCGGAGCTCTTCTGTGGACATCTTTGTGGTTCAGTTCAGTTCAGTTCAGTTCACTTCAGTTGCTCAGTCGTGTCTGACTCTCTGCGACCCCATGAATCACAGCACGCCAGGCCTCCCTGTCCATCACCAACTCCCGGAGTTCACTCAAACTCATGTCCACAGAGTCGGTGATGCCATCCATCCATCTCATTCTCTGTCGTCCCCTTCTCCTCCCACCCCCAATCCCTCCCAGCATCAGAGTCTTTTCCAGTCAACTCGTCGCATGAGGTGGCCAAAGTATTGCAGTTTCAACTTTAGCATCAGTCCTTCCAATGAACACCCAGGATTGATCTCCTTTAGAATGGACTGGTTGGATCTCCTTGAGTCCAAGGGACTCTCAAGAGTCTTCTCCAGCACCACAGTTCAAAAGCATCAATTCTTCGGCGATCAGCTTTCTTCACAGTCCAACTCTCACATCCATACATGACCACGGGAAAAACCATAGACGAACCTTTGTTGGCAAAGTAATGTCTCTGCTTTTTAATATGCTATCTAAGTTGGTCATAACTTTCCTTCCAAGGAGTAAGTATCTTTTAATTTCCTGGCTGCAATCAGCATCTGCAGTGATTTTGGAGCCCAAAAAACAAAGTCTGCCAGTCTTTCCACTGTTTCCCCATCTATTTCCCATGAAGTGATGGGACCAGATGCCATGATCTTCCTTTTCTGAATGTTGAGCTTCAAGCCAACCTTTTCATTCTCCTCTTTCACTTTCATCAAAAGGTCTTTGAGTTCCTCTTCACTTTCTGCCATAAGGATGGTGTCATCTGCATATCTGAGGTTATTGATATTTCTCCCGGCAATCTTGATTCCAGCTTGTGCTTCCTCCAGCCCAGCGTTTCTCATGATGTACTCTGTATATAAGTTAAATAAACAGGGTGACAATATATAGCCTTGACATACTCCTTTTCCTATTTGGAACCAGTCTGTTGTTCCATGTCCAGTTCTAACTGTTGCTTCCTGACCTGCATATAGGTTTCTCAAGAGGCAGGTCAGGGGGTCTGGTATTCCCATCTCTTTCAGAATGTTCCGCAGCTTATTGTGATCCACACAGTCAAAGGCTTTGGCATAGTCAATAAAGCAGAAATCGATGTTTTTCTGGAACTCTCTTGCTTTTTCCATGATCCAGCAGATGTTGGCAATTTGATCTCTGGTTCCTCTGCCTTTTCTAAAACCAGCTTGAACATCTGGGAGTTCATGGTTCACGTATTGCTGAAGCCTGGCTTGGAGAATTTTGAGCATGACTTTACTAGCGTGTGAGATGAGTGCAATTGTGCGGTAGTTTGGATAATAGTAATTAATGCGCATTTCCTGAGTTGTTTTGATGTAAAAAACCATTCCCTCTCCAACAGATAAAGGTGTTAACTACTTGATAATGTTGAGGACATAGTCTGGAGCCTCTTGGAGACTAAGGACTGATAGAGTTAACCTCTGTGACACCACCCAGTTGTCTCACCATCAGTCAATCAGAGAATTATACACAAGCTGATCATATACCCGCCTCCTGCACCTGGCTTTTAAAAATGTTTTGCCAAAACCCTTCAGGGAGTTAGAGGTTTTTTAGGGCATGAGCCACCTATTTCCTTGTAGGGCCCTTCAGTAAATCTATCTTTGCTCCAAACTCATCGTTTCTATTTGTTTGGCCTCATTGTGCATTGGGCACAGGAACTTGCATTAACACTTGTTACAAAGCTTCTATTATATAACCTAGCTCCTCAGAGCGGTTCTTTCAGGGTTCCTTGAGCTGCTGCTTCCCAGGCTTTAAGTCCTAGAAATTCCTGCTGAATAAAACATGTCTCAACTTTAAGGTTGTAAATCATTTTTAAGTCTTTACATCTCTTTGTTTCTTTAGGTTTTCTTAATAATATTTTGTAATTTTTAATGAACAGAACTTGTACATAGTTTGATAAATTGATCTCTATTTCATGTTTTTTGATGACATTGTAATTGGTACTTAAAATTTTCATTTCCAATTATTTATTGTTGATAGAGATAGAATAGATTTTGATATATTCATCTTGTATTCTGCAATCTTTCTAAATTCTCTAATTGCTTCTAGTAACTTCTGTGATCGATTCCTTAGGGTTTTCAACATATAAGATCATGTTGTCTGCAAATAAAGACAGATTTACGCTTTGCTTCTAACCTTTATTCATTTATTTCTTTTTCTTATGTTATCATGCAGTCATCATTCCAATATTATTTTGATAAGAAGTGGTAAGACATACATCTTAGGATCATTCTTGTTTTCTTCTTTGATTCCCGCATAATATAGTCATCATTAGATCGTGTTGATTCTTCCTTTGAAATACATCTGGAGTCAGATGAGCTCTTATGCCCTCTATAGAGTAAGCTGGTTGAAAGTGTGGACTCTAGAGCCAGAGTGCTTCGGTTCAGATCTTGACTTTACCAGATACTGGGTAGATATACTTGGAAGTTACCCAAATTCTTTGCCTCAGTTTTTTGATTTATGAAAAGAACATGATTATAATTATATCTACTTCATAGTAGGTTTTGTTGTTGTTTTGTGAGGACTAAGCTTGGTTCATGGTATGTGCAGTCTGAGTGTCAGTATCAAATAGCTCCTTAAGTGGTCTCACTTCCCGTCCTGCCCACTTCAGTCTATTCTCAACACAGCAGCCAGATGGATCGTCTGAAAAAATAAGTCAGAGCTTATCACTCTCTAGTTCAAAATGCTCTGGGGGTTCCCATTTCACTGGAGGCTCAACAAAAGCCCCTAGCTCCCAGTTCAGATACTCCCTTCTGCAGGGAAGAGATGACAGGAAGTAGTGTAAATTGGTAGAGAAAGGTGAGGGTAGCTGCCCTCTCCCATCATGGGGCTGCCCTGCCCTCTCCCATCATGAGGCTGCCCTGCCCTCCTAGAAGTGTGTGCTTGCCCAGCCCTAACTCCTATCTCCTCCCTGAGATAACAGGACCGACCTCACCACTGCACACAGACCAGTCTCAAAGGGGCATTGGGCATGAAGCCCATTCTCAAAGGTTAGATCAGCAAGCTGGGGAGGCTAGAGAGACCCCAGTGAGGTCAGCCTGCCTGGCAGCCAATGTGGCTGATTTCTTGATGAGCTGCGTGTCATTTCTAGGTGGTCCTGAGGTCAGAGTAGGTCAGTTGGCTTTGGAGGGGTCAGGGGTCTGCCTATGCCATCTGGAGGACAGGATCTAGTCTGGTGTTTGAATGTCCTCACTCTATGTTCAGGGCCTCAGAAGCTGAACTGGTAGGACCCTTGCGTTGGGCACCAGGGTTACAATGATGGATGAGACACAGGCCTGCCCTCACAGTGCTTACCATCTCTCATGGAGGCGGACAGGCAAACAGCTAGGAGGCAAGCATTGGAGTAGCAGGAACTCCCAGGAGGGTGGCCTGGGGGTGTGGCAGGCAGAGATTTCCAGGGAAGGCTACAGTCCAATTTCTCAGGAGTAAAAATTGCACCAATCTTCATTGATTTCTTTAGGAGTGGACACTCAGGGTTTTCGTTCCAACAGTTTTCATAAGCGGAGCACTGTCGCCCACTTCTTACCATGCCTGCACTGATGTCACCTGGTCATCCTGTGACTCAGCATCCTTGGCTGGAAGCCTAGCCAAGGGTTGTGCATCTCTCATCTCCAGCACAAGGGAAGCAGGAAGTTCTGTTGGGTGGTGAGTGTTCACTGTAGGCCCTGCACTGCGCTGGGTGCCCCGTACGCATGACTCCTCATTGTTTGCAGCTCTGTTCTGTGAGGTCGTGATCACTACAGGGCAAACTGAGGCTCAGAGTGGTTCTGTTTCATCCCAGCCACACAGCTAGGAGGAGGCCCAGCCTGGACCCAAACACAGGTCTGTCAGTCTTCATGAATAAGCCCTTTCCACAGAACACAGGACTTACCTTCATGCCCTGGGACGTTCCCAAGCAGGGGGCAAGTGACATTTGTGATGTCTCTCTTCCAGCCTCCAGGCGTGCGAGTGTTGCAGAAGCCAGGGCTGTGATTCTAGGGGTTTTGGACCTGCCCCCAAACTTCAGCCCACTCTGGCAAACTTTTTACCCAGCCTCCAGGGTAGCCTTGGACAGTTCTCGTGACAAGCTAAACTCTGCAGCTGAACTCTACCACTTCACCACCTGCCCAGCAGGAACCAGCATTCTCGTTGAACAGTCGCAGCGACACACAGACTGACTGACACCCTAGCCGAAGGTAGTTCCCCTTTGCATCAAGTAACACATTAAGGCCCACAGTGATGCTGTCACAGCTCCTTGTATCAAGCCCTTCCTGGGTGCCAGATGGAGGTTCTCCATTAAATCCTTCACCTTAAATCTGAGTCAGAAATTTAATCCTCATTTTGGGAAAAAGAGAAGTCGTGGTATCTGATCTGAAACCCAACTGCCCCAAAGTCCATGTCCTTACCCCCACAGACTCTTTTCCCTCTCCACCCTCTCTCCCTTTATCTGACCCTGTCAAGAGCTGAACACCCCACAGCACTCCTGGGAAACTCTGTTTTGCTCAGGGTTATTCTCTGGACCAGGCCTCAATCAGGTGCCAGGCTAAGGAGTCTGTGTTTTCTCTCGGGTTGGTTAGCAGGACACTGATGCATGTCCAGGAGACGTGACTGCAGAGATTAAGTCAGGTCACTGAGAGAGAGGCTCCATGGCTCACTCTCCCAAGCCCCACCTTCATGCATCATGAGCTGGGCCGAGGGCTGTCTGTCCTGGCTGCATCTCTGACCTGGATCCCACCAGAGATTCTGATTCAGTTGGTCTGGAGTGGGACAAAATTATGACTGTCTTTAGAAATCTCCCCTGCCCGAGATGATCCCCATTTGCAGACCCAGGTGAGAGTTTTGGTTTGAATGGTGCAGATTCCTGTCATGTCTTGCCCTCTGGCTCAGGCTCACAGATCCTGCAGGAGGTTCTGAACCGGAATCCAGTGGCAATGTAGGGGAGTGAGCCGTGGGAGCTCTGTTGACAGCTGGCTGGGATGTCTGGAGAGCCAGGCTCTTCACACATCTGGGCAGAGGCTGGGCATATCTTGGGAAAGCAGATTCCAGTCCCTGGCTAGCCTCTCGCTCAAGGACTAAGGAATTTTGGTGCTTTGAACTTTTTTCCTTGGAAGCCTGACTTTGCAGTCCTCTGGGTTTGGCTGAGTGCCGAGTTCCTTTTGCAGCCACGAAACCAAGGGCCCATTGAGTAGGATGCTTCCCGGAGAGCTCCCTAGGTGACAGGCATCATCCGTTCTTCTTTCTTTCTTCATTCAGCTCTGTGGCTCACTCATCTGTGGCAAACTCTCCACCACCGCTGAGTCAGGGAGACAGCACCACAGATGACATATTTGCAGGACACAGCAGGGCAGGTGAGCGCTGGTAGGGCCGAGGGACAAGGCTGTGCACATTTGCCAGTCTGATCAAATGTTCCTGCTTTAGGCCTGCCCATCCTCCCAGTTGGAAATCCGAGTCATCCACAGCCTCTGCCCTGGTTGCATAAATTTGCCTATTGTACTCAAGCAATAAAATCATTGTTTAACACCAACGAAAATGATTCCACCTGCCAATGCAGGGGACATGGGTTCCATCCCTGCTCCAGGAAGATTCCTCATGCTGTGGAGCAACTGAGCCCATGTGACACAAATACTGAGCCTGCGTGTTGCAATCACTGAGGCCTGTGCTCCTAGAACCCATGCTCCCCAACAAGAGAAGTCACTGAAATGGGAAGCCCATGCACTACAATGAAGACCCACTGCAACCAAAAAGAAATAAATTTTAAAAAGAAGAAGAAGAAGAGCGAAGATGGAAAGGAGGACTCAAGGGGAGGAGGGGGTCAAAGATCATGGCCCTTCCCTGTGGTCTGGGAGGACTGGGCCCCCCTTCCTGTGGGCAAATTTATGGCAGAGCCAGGCATCTGCCCCTTGACATATATGCCATATCTGGCTGCAGGTCATGACACAGGGACTGGAGAAAGAGGGGCAAAGTGAGAGAGGGAAGAGGGGAAGACCAGCCTGAGTGACCTGGGCCCAGGAGGGCCTAATAACAGGGTTAAGGTGCAGAGCTGGGGTACCTGGTAGATTTGGGGATGGGGTGGGAGGCTGGGGTGGAGGAAGACACAACAGTGTCTGAACAGGCACACTCCCCCTTACCCCTAGTCCAGTGGGTTCCATTCTTTTCAAGTATATCGATCCCCTTTTGATATCTAAGCTCTGATGTCTTTCACATGATTGACAGTATTTTTACATTCTCTTTATGCTAATAATTCCCAAAAAGTAAACTAAAAGCAGACTGTCTACTTAGGTATGGGCATGGGACAAAACATTTCCAAGTGCCGTTTAGGATGGGTAGCTCAAAATTTTTAGAAAATCAGCTTTGAGTCAACAGATTAATCCCTTCTTAGATTTGCTATATTGTTCTAACTGCATCAAATATACAACTTTTGTATATTTGGATTTCAGTGCATTATTTAAGAAACTCAAAAGTAGTACCATTTTGCTTAAAAACACTTTTTTGCTATGGGAATTTCAATCCCAAAAGTAAAGAAAACATTAAAACAAATCCGCATGTGCCCATGACCAGCTTTAATAATTAACACATGATGGATCTTGTTTCATCTTCCGGCCCCACTCCCACTCCTTCCCTTGCCTCTGGCCACTGGATTCTTTTAAAGTAAATTCCAGACATATCATTTCATCTGTGTGTATTTCAGTTTCTAAGAAGGACTCTTTCTTCAAAAACAACCCCATGCTATTGTGACATCTAAAAGCTGACCATCTTTCCTTCGGTTCAGTCGCTCAGTCGTGTCCGACTCTTTGTGACCCCATGAACCACAGCACGCCAGGCCTCCCTGTCCATCGCCAACTCCCAGAGTTCACTCAAACTCATGTCCATCGAGTCGGTGATGCCATCCAGCCATCTCATTCTCTGTCGTCCCCTTCTCCTCCCGCCCCCAATCCCTCCCAGCATCAGAGTCTTTTCCAGTGAGTCAACTTGTCGCATGAGGTGGCAAAAGTATTGGAGTTTCAGCTTTAGCATCAGTCCTTCCAATGAACACCCAGGACTGATCTCCTTTAGAATGGACTGGTTGGATCTCCTTGCAGTCCAAGGGACTCTCAAGAGCCTTCTCCAACACCACAGTTCAAAAGCATCAATTCTTCGGCAATCAGCTTTCTTCACAGTCCAACTCTCACATCCATACATGACCACGGGAAAAACCACAGCCTTGACTAGACGGACCTTGGTTGGAAAAGTAATGTCTCTGCTTTTTAATACACTATCATCAAATATTCCATTATGCTTAAGTTCCACAGTTGTCTCAATAATGGTTTTTTACAGATGATTTGTTTCAATCAGAATATAAAGTTCTCGCGTTGATTGAATTTAATTGACGTCTCTTAAGTCTCCTGTAATATCCAGCAGTTCCCTCTCTCTGTTTTTGTTGCTTTCTCATCATTTGCTTGTTGAAGAAGCTGAGTCATCTGTACTGCAGAGTATCCCGTATTCTAGACTTCATTGATTGCACTCTCTTGTCCTTCACGTATTTCTTTGTCCCTCTTTTTCCTGTGAATGGTAGTTAAGCCTGGAGGTTTAATCAGATTCATAGGCCATTTTCTTTTTTTTTTTTCTTCTTTTAAAAAAATTATTTAGTTTTGGCTGCACTTGGTCTTTGCTGCTTTGCGAAGCCTTTCTCTAGTTGCAGTGAGTGGGAGGGTGCTCTTCATTGCAGTACAAAGGCTCCTCATTATGGTGGCTTCTCTTGTGAAGGAGCATGGGCTCTAGACGCAAGGGCTCAGTAGTTGCAGCACATGTGGGCTATTTGTGGCTTAGTTGCTCCACCACATGTGGAGTCTTTCCAGACCAGGGATCAAACCCATGTCCCCTGCATTGGCGGGTGGATTCTTACCCACTGCACCACCAGAGAAGTCCGGCAATTTTCTATAAGAACATTTCATAGGTGGTGTGATTTCATTCCCATTTTATTGCAGCAAAAACCACATAAATGCCTGTTATCTCTGTTTTTGTGAGATATTCATTGTAGACTGATGTACTGCAGCATTTCATCAGCATTCTAGTCAGCAGTTTTAAAGGACAGTCACTAATGAACATTGCCTAGATTCATTATTACATTAGGGTATGCAAAATGATTTTCAAATTCTCACCTCTTTTGAATTTATTAGCTAAGATTACTCTATAAAGAACTTTCCTACATCAACTATTTAGCTATGCTGAAGTATGGTTTGTGCCAAAACTGCCATAAATGATTGTTTTTTACCAATTTTCAAAATAATAAGCTAGTATCCTTATACCTTCTAAAGGTGGTCAGTGATTTGGATGAGTGTCTGGGACCTTAGCTTACCAAAAACCACCAGGTTAGCTGCCCTAGTCTCATGGATGTAAACTGCTGATGTACAGCTGCTGGGTCAGAGACAATGGATTTTTACTCATGTCACAGCAAGCAACATGGGCTTCATGGAAGTGTCAGTCCTCTGTCTCCCTGGTCCCATGGGTGACACAGAGTAGCTCAGGTGGATGCCACACATGCAGTAGGGTTGCATCACAATGAGAAACACTTAGCTAAGAGGATGAAAAGGCATCTTTGTCATGGAGGGAGATATTGCTCATCCCCCAAGGCAGTTCTCTGCTAACGTGACCCTGATAAACAGCTTGGTCAAAGAATGACCAGGGTCTTGTATCCTTTGCCTACCAATAACAGACATGTAAGTGTGTTCAGGCCCATGGCCTGAGTCTGAAAATATTCTTTTTTATTATTATGCATGGACTCAGTTGTTTTAAGCATATTTGACATAAAGTTTCATTGCAGTCATTATTCTTTTTGATGCTCAAATTGTTTCATGTCTATCTAGCCAGTAAGACTTGACTTCTGTGATCTTCTGACATGACCCTAGCATCCTTGCTTTTTTGTATAAGCAAGATATTACAGGCTCACCGTGTAAATTTTCTGCTTCAGCTTCTGGATATTTCTCCCAGAAGCCTTGTATTGGGAGATGCTATTTAGAGACCATAATCTGGGCGCTAGAAGTGCAACAAGCTACTGGATAAGTCATGAATTCTAGGTCTTTTCAGATGGCAGAGCTAGGAAATAAGTATTTGTTTTTTGACATAAAAATACATTATGAATCAATATTAATATTGCAGAGTAAACTTTAAGATTATAGAATTTGACTTAACATTTAAAAATTTCTACTTGTATCTCTTTTTTCTTATGTTGAAATTTTTGATTCCTACTAACACTAGCATAATTATTTATTTTATCATAATACACCATAGCTTCAAAGTAATATCACTAATATTATCACTACAGTATGATTATTGAGCTAAGCAAGTTAAGATTTCTTTGCAACTTATTTATCATGTATCTTATTCTTAATATTCAGCTAAATTACTGTATTTTAATGTCACTTTAATAATTCTCTACATGGTTAAGCCACTTAAGTTCATTTAACTTTCTTTAGTTACTCTGTAAAATATGTAAAATCTACATGGTTCCATATTCAAAGCTATAACATAAGGTAGTCTCTTCCTCTAAATCTTTTACAATCCCCCTCCATGCAGGAAACCATTTTATTTCCTCTTCAACTGTTACTGCTTTTGTCTTGAAATATAGGCAACTGTGAAGAGGAATATACATATTTCCCTGATTTTTATATAAAAAGTAGTATACTACACACATGATTCTACACCTTGCCTTTTTTCATAGAACAATACATGTTCCATAGTTTATTCCAAAAGTGTAAACAGAAATTCTCCTTATTCCTTTTCATAGCTGCATGGAACTCTATTGTACTGACATGCTATGGTATATAAAGTTAATCCCTGACTGCTGGAAATGTGGATTTCCAGACTTTTTGCTGTTACCAACAGTGCTTCAGTCTTACAATATGTCATTTTGTATTCTTTACTAGTGTATCTTTGAGATAGATTCCTAGAGGTAAGATTTCTGAGTAAAGGGGTAAACACTCACATAATTTTGCTCAGTTCAGTTCAGTTCAGTTCAGTCGCTCAGTCGTATCCGACTCTTTACGACACCATGAATCACAGCACGCCAGGCCTCCCTGTCCATCACCAACTCCCAGAGTTCACTGAAACTCATGTCCATCAAGTCGGTGATGCCATCCAGCCATCTCATTCTCTGTCGTCCCCATCTCCTCCCACCCCCAATCCCTCCTAGCATCAGACTCTTTTCCAGTCACTCATCGCATGAGATGGCCAAAGTATTGGAGTTTCAGCTTTAGCATCAGTCCTTCCAATGAACACCCAGGACTGGTCTCCTTTAGGATGGACTGGTTGGATCTCCTTGCAGTCCAAGGGACTCTCAAGAGTCTTCTCCAACACCACAGTTCAAAAGCATCAATTCTTCGGCGATCAGCTTTCTTCACAGTCCAACTCTCACATCCATACATGACCACGGGAAAAACCATAGATGGACATTTGTTGGCAAAGTAATGTCTCTGCTTTGAATATGCTATCTAGGTTGGTCATAACTTTGCTTCCAAGGAGTAAGTGTCTTTTAATTTCCTGGCTGCAATCAGCATCTGCAGTGATTTTGGAGCCCCAAAAAAGTCTGACACTGTTTCCACTGTTTCCCCATCTATTTTCCATGAAGTGATGGGACCAGATGCCATGATCTTCGTTTTCTGAATGTTGAGCTTCAAGCCAACCTTTTCATTCTCCTCTTTCACTTTCATCAAGAGGCCTTTGAGTTCCTCTTCACTTTCTGCCATAAAGGTGGTGTCATCTGCATATCTGAGGTTATTGATATTTCTCCCGGCAATCTTGATTCCAGCTTGTGCTTCTTCCAGCCCAGCATTCCTCATGATGTACTCTGCATATAAGTTAAAAAAGCAGGGTGACAATATACAACCTTGATGTACTCTTTTTCCTATTTGGAACCAATCTGTTGTTCCATGTCCAGTTCTAACTGTTGCTTCCTGACCTGCATACAGGTTTCTCAAGAGGCAGGTCAGGTGGTCTGGTATTCCCATCTCTTTCAGAATGTTCCACAGTTTATTGTGATCCACACAGTCAAAGGCTTTGGCATAGTCAATGAAGCAGAAATAGATGTTTTTCTGGAACTCTTTTGCTTTCTCCATGATCCAGCGGATGTTGGCAATTTGATCTCTGGTTCCTCTGCCTTTTCTAAAACCTGCTTGAACATCTGGAAGGTCACGGTTCACATATTGCTGAAGCCTGGCTTGGAGAATTTTGAGCATGACTTTACTAGTGTGTGAGATGAGTGCAATTGTGCGGTAGTTTGAGCATTCTTTGGCATTGCCTTTCTTTGGGATTGGAATGAAGACTGGCTTTTTCCAGTCCTGTGGCCACTGCTGAGTTTTCCAAATTTGTTGGCATATTGAGTGCAGCACTTTCACAGCATAATTCCCCTCCTTAGAGTTTGCTATTTTGTATTCCCATCATTACAGACATTTTAAAGAGTGATGTGACAGTTTTATTTAAAAGTTACAATATATCAAAACTACGCATATTTAGAGAGATTTAGACTTAAAATACTTTAAAGTTCCATTTTGAGCAGAAACTAACACAACATTGTAAAGCAATTATACTCCAATAAAAAAACAATAGAAGGGCTGGAAAAAGATATTCCACACAAACAGAGACCAAAAGAAAGCAGGAGTAGCAATATTCATATCAGATAAAATAGACTTTAAAAACAAAGGCTGTGAAAAGAGACAAAGAAGGAAACTACATAATGATCAAAGGATCAATCCAAGAAGAAGATATAACAATTATAAATATTTACGCACCCAACATAGGAGCACAGCAATATGTAAGACAATTACTAACAAGTATGAAAGGGGAAATTAACAACAATGCAATAATAGTGGGAGACTTTAATAACCCACTCACACCTATGGACAGATCAACTAAACAGAGAATTAACAAGGAAACACAAACTTTAAATGATACAATAGACCAGTTAGACCTAATAGATCTCTATAGGACATTTCACCCCAAATCAATGAATTTCACCTTTTTCTCAAGTACACAGAACATTTTCCAGGATAGATCACATCCTGGGCCATAAATCTAGCCTTGGTAAATTCAAAAAAATTGCAATCATTCCAAGCATCTCTTCTGACCACAATGCAGTAAGATTAGATCTCAATTACAGGAGAAAAACTATTAAAAATGCCAACATATGGAGGCTGAACAACACGCTGCTGAATAACGAACAAATCATAGAAGAAATCAAAAGAGAAATCAAAATATGCATAGAAATGAATGAAAATGAAAACACGACAACCCAAAACCTCTGGGACACTGTAAAAGCAGTGCTAAGGGGGAAGTTCATAGCAATACAGGCACACATCAAGAAACAAGAAAAAAGTCAACTAAATAACCTAACTCTACACCTAAAGAAACTAGAAAAGGAAGAATTGAAGAACCCCATGGTTAGTAGAAGGAAAGAAATCTTAAAAATTAGGGCAGAGATAAATGCAAAAGAAACAAAAGAGACCATAGCAAAAATCAACAAAGCCAAAAGCTGGTTCTTTGAGAAGGTAAATAAAATTGACAAACCACTAGCCAGACTCATCAAGAAACAAAGGGAGAAAAACCAAATCAATAAAATTAGAAATGAAAATGGAGAGATCACAACCAACAACACAGAAATACAAAGGATCATTAGAGAATACTATCAGCATTAAAATGGACAACTTGGAAGAAATGGACAAATTCTTAGAAAAATACAACTTTCCAAAACTGAACCAGGAAGAAATAGAAAATCTTAACAGACCCATCGCAAGCACAGAAATAGAAGCTGTAATAAAAAATCTTCCAGCAAACAAAAGCCCAGGTCCAGACGGCTTCACAGCTGAATTCTACCAAAAATTTAGAGATGAGCTAACACCTATTCTTCTCAAACTCTTCCGGAAAATTGCTGAGGAAGGGAAACTTCCAAACTCATTCTATGAGGCCACCATCACCCTAATCCCAAAACCTGGTAAAGATCCCACAAAAAAAGAAAACTACAGGCCAATATCACTGATGAACATAGATGCAAAAATCCTTAACAAAATTCTAGCAATCAGAATCCAACAACACATTAAGAAGATCATACATCATGATCAAGTGGGCTTTATCCCAGGAATGCAAGGATTCTTCAATATCCGCAAATCAATCAATGTAATACACCACATTAACAAACTGAAAAATAAAAATCATATGATTATCTCAATAGATGCAAAGAAAGCCTTCGACAAAATTCAACATCCATTTATGATCAAAACCCTCCAGAAGGTGGGAATAGAAGGAACATACCTCAACATAATAAAAGCTATATATGACAAACCCACAGCAAACATTATCCTCAATGGTGAAAAACTGAAAGCATTTCCCCTAAAGTCAAGGGTGCCCAGACACCAGACACCAGACAAGGGTGCCCACTCTCACCACTACTATTCAACATAGTTCTGGAAGTTTTGGCCACAGCAATCAGAGCAGAAAAAGACATAAAATGAATACAAATGGAAAAGAAGAAGTAAAACTTTCACTCTTCGCTGATGACATGATCCTCTACACAGAAAACCCTAAAGACTCTACCAGAAAACTACTAGAGCTAATCAATGAATACAGTAAAGTTGCAGGATATAAAATCAACACACAGAAATCCCTTGCATTCCTATACACTAATAATGAGAAAATAGAGAAACTAAGGAAACTATTCCATTCACTGTTGCAACGAAAAGAATAAAATACTTAGGAATATATCTACGTAAAGAAACAAAAGACCTGTACATAGAAAACTATAAAACACTGGTGAAAGTAATCAAAGAGGACACTAATAGATGGAGAAATATGCCGTGTTCATGGATTGGAAGAATAAATATTGTGAAAATGAGTATACTACCCAAAGTAATTTATACATTCAGTGCAATCCCTATCAAGCTACCAATGATATTTTTCACAGAGCTAGAACAAATAATCTCACAATTTGTATGGAAATACAAAAAACTTCTAATAGCCAAAGCAATCTTGAGGAAGAAGAATGGAACTGGGCAAACCAACGTGCCAGACTTCAGGCTCCACTACAAAACCACAGTCATCAAGACAGTATGGTACTGGCATAAAGACAGAAATATAGATCAATGGCGGAAAAGGCAATGGCAAACCACTCCAGTACTCTTGCCTGGAAAATCCCATGGATTTTGGGTTGCAGCCCGTGGGGTCGCTAAGGGTCGGACATGACTGAGCGACTTCACTTTCACACATTGGAGAAGGAAATGGCAACCCACTCCAGTGTTATTGCCTGGAGAATCCCAGGGACGGGGGAGCCTGGTGGGCTTCCGTCTATGGGGTCACACAGAGTCGGACACGACTGAAGTGACTTAGCAGCAGCAGCAGCAGCATAGATCAATGGAACAAAATAGAAAGCCCAGAGATAAATCCACTCACTTATGGACAGCTTATCTTTGACAAAGGAGGCAAGAATATAAAATGGGAAAAGACAGTATCTTTAACAAGTGGTGCTGGGAAAACTGGTCAACCACTTGTAAAAGAATGAAACTAGAACACTTCCTAACACCTTACACAAAAGTAAACTCAAAATGGAATAAAGATCTAAATGTAAGACCAGAAACTATAAAACTCCTAAAGGAGAACATAGGCAAAACACTCTCCGACGTAAATCACAGCAGGATCCTCCAAGACCCACCTCCCAGAATATTGGAAATTAAAACAAAAATAAACAAATGGGACCTAATTAAAATTAAAATCTTCTGCACAGCAAAGGAAACTATAAGCAAGGTGAAAAGACAGCCTTCAGAATGGGAGAAAATAATAGCAAATGAAACAACTGACAAAGAATTAATCTCCAAAATATACAAGAAGCTCCTGCAACTCAATTCCAGAAAAATAAACGACCCAATCAAAAAATGGGCCAAAGAACTAAACAGACATTTCTCCAAAGAAGACATACAGATGGCTAATAAACACATGAAAAAATGCTCAACATCCCTCATAATCAGAGAAATGCAAATCAAAACCACAATGAGATACCATTTCACACCAGTCAGAATGGCTGCTATCCAAAAGTCTACAAGCAATAAATGCTGGAGAGGATGTGGAGAGAAGGGAACCCTCTTACACTGTTGGTGGGAATGCAAACTAGTACAGCCACTATGGAGAACAGTGTGGAGATTCCTTAAAAAACTGGAAATAGAACTTCCATATAATCCAGCAATCGCACTCCTGGGCATACACACCAAGGAAACCAGAATTGAAAGAGATACATGTACCTCAATATTCATCGCAGCACTGTTTATAATAGCGAGGAGATGGAAGCAACCTAGATATCCATCTGCAGACAAATGGATAAGAAAGCTTTGGTACATATACATATACACAATGGAGTATTACTCAGCCATTAAAAAGAATACATTTGAACCAGTTCTAATGAGGTGGATGAAACTGGAGCCTATTATACAGAGTGAAGTAAGCCAGAAAGAAAAACACCAATACAGTATATTAACGCATATATATGGAATATAGAAAGATGATAACGATAACCCTGTATGAGAGACAGCAAAAGAGACACAGGTGTATAGAACAGTCTTTGGGACTCTGTGGGAGAGGGTGAGGGTGGGATGATTTGGGAGAATGGCAATGAAACATGTATATTATCATATGTGAAACGAATCACCAGTCCAGGTTCGACACATGGTACAGGATGCTTGGGGCTGGTGCACGGGGATGACCCAGAGGGAGGATAAGGGGAGGAGGGAGTTGGGAGGGGGGTTCAGGAAGGGGAACTCATGTACACCTGGGGCGGATTCATGTCAATGTATGGCAAAACCAATCAATATAATAAAAAATAATAATAAAATAAATAAAATAAAAAAACAATAAAGATGAATATGGTTGAGACTGTTAAAAAAAAGTTCAGTTTTGAGAGACTACAAAGTGTTTCAGAAATCTTTTAGGGTTTCCTGAGCAAAGTTTTAAAAGACAAGTGGTATAAGAAACGGTAGAATGGTTGTTTGGTTTATATTCATGTTGTGTCCAGGTGAGGCTTTGATGTCAGGTAGATCTGTGTTCCCATTCCTGCCTCTCTATCTTGTTGGGGTGACTACAGATGAGTCATTTATCCCCTCGGAGATTTCTGGGGAAAGCATTTGTGGAAAGTGTGAGATGAGATAATACATGAAAAGCCCCTAGCACAGAGTCTGGCCCAGGTGGGTGGACCACCATGTGGGAGGAATTATTAGGAGCTGACTAGTTCTTGCCAGGACCACACTGTCTCTCTCCTTCCTTGAGGATCAGAGAGGAGGAAGCAGCTCTGATGGGACAGCAATAGGGAACTAGGTTGAGCAACTTGTCCTGGTTTACCCTGGACTTTTCTGGATTTTGCTCTGAAAGTCCCACTCCCTGAGAACCCCTTCAGTCCCACATGAATTGGGATGGTTGGTCACCCTCTTGGGGAAACAGGTCTGGGTCGAGGGCCCCAGGGACCTCTGCCAGAGGCTGGAGATAGGCAGAACACATGGCCGAACAAAAAACCTGCTGTCACAGAAGGGACCAGAAATGTTTTGAAGTTAAAATGGAGACTTCATCTTGAATGGCATCTGCCAAGGGAAGCTGGGATGTCGGGCTCCTTTCTCCAAGTCTGTGACTAGGAAGAATTTCTCATAAAGCCTTTGACTTTTTGGTATCAGCTGTAACTGAAAACCCCCTTGGCCATGGCAGAATGTTGATATCTTATTGGTAACAATAGTGAGGTTTTTTTTCATGTAATAAAAAGCAATCCCAGGAAATTGTATCTAATCATCCCTATTCACAGGAAGAGGGGATTCCCAAGTGGCTCAAATGGTAAAGAATCTGCCTGCAATCCTGGAGATCTGGGTTCAACTCCTGGGTCAGGAAGGTTCCCTGGAGGAGGGCATGGCAACCCATGCTAGTATCCTTGCCTGGAGAATCCCGTGGACAGAGGATCCTGTCAGGCTACAGTCCATGGGGTCTCAAAGAGTTGGACACGACTGAGCATTCACAGGAGGAATGACACACACATTCACAGGAGGAAGTCATTGTTTAATACTAACCATGCGAGTGAGAACACGGGTGTTTGGCAGCCTCAGCCTCATAGCAGGCCAGACTTGTATCACTCAGCCCCAATTATTTCAATATTTTAATGAAAGAAAAATGTCTTTTCATAGACTGCAGGGTGCCCCAAGATTGCCAAGAAGTAAGCCACTCAGCCAGAAAGTTCGGGAACGTGCTGGGAGCCACCAACCCACCTCTGACATTCCCCAAGAGCATCACTGGCGATCAGCTCTCCAGTTCCTGCCAAGAAACAGGGGCAGGGTGTGGAACGTCAGCCACTCAGAGGTTTAACCCCTATGGGTTTATAGCATGAGTCATACAACCAAATCCCATTAACTGCCTCTGAAATTGTAACTTCATGTTCAGAATAGCTTAGCAGTTCTTCAAGACCCAATTCCTTTCTCTGGCAGGGTGCTCTGTCAGTGGGAAATGCAAGCAGCCTCCTGTGGCAGGTTACTCAACACTGTGCTTCCTTTGATCTCATTGTCCACCACCATGTTCCCCACCCTGCCCTGCAGTTTCAGGTGTATTCCATCACCCCTGTGGTGGCAGTTCAGTCAATGGCCATGGCCTGGCACCCTACAGCACCCATTGGAGTGAGTGAAGCTTCCCCACTGTGGGCAGCCCTGGTAGGGTGATCCTAGGCACAGGCAGGATATCCACTCCCGGTCCCAGGCCCTCCAGGTTATCACTCTGATGCAGCCAGTGGGTTGGTGGGTGGAGAGGGGTTTGATCAGACGGAGGACTGGCCAGTGGGATGTCCTCTCCTGGGACCATGATTCTCCAACAGAGCTGTTCGAGGGCTGAGCAAACGTCTGGACTTAAGGCCTCTTGGGTTGCCGTGGTGCGACTGGCTCAGAGGTGGCCTGGCTCCCCAGGCCTCCTGCTTGCCTTCCAGCCTTGCTGCTCTGTTGCCAGTTAATGCAATCTCATGGTGTGCCTGGGGCCACAGCACTTGGTCAGCACCAATGGTAAGGAAGACCCGTGGGCCACCTTGCCTGGGGACTTGCTTGTGAAGCAGTCTGGCTCCTCAGAGCCTGGGAATTTTTAAAATGTTAACAAATTGGTTTCTTAAGTAATATATAGACATAAACATTATACAGAATTTGAAATGTGTAATAAAACACAGTAAAAGTGAAACTTCTCTCCCACTCCGGCCCCGAATTCCATGCTGCCAGCATCTTTGTTTCCCCCAAGGCTAACCTGCTGTGCTGTGATTAGTTGCTCAGTCGTGTTGGACTTTTTCCGAACCCATGGACTGTAGCCCACCAGGCTCCTCTGTCCATGGGGATTCTCCAGGCAAGAACACTGGAGTGGGTTGCCATGCCCCACTCCAGGAGATCTTCCCAACCCAGGGATTGATCCAGGGTCTCCTGCATTGCAGGCAGATTTTTTACCAGCTGAGCTGCTGCTGCTGCTACTGTTAAGTCACTTCAGTTGCGTCCGACTCTATGCGACCCCACAGACGGTAGCCCACCAGGCTCTGCCGTCCCTGGGATTCTCCAGGCAAGAACATGGGAGTGGGTTGCCATTTCCTTCTCCAAGTTGAGCTACACATCTATTATTATGGTGGTTTTTTAAAAGTTATTTTTTTGGGTTTTTTTTTTTTGGATGTGGACCATATTTTAAAAGTCTTTATTTCATGTGTAAAAATATTGCTTCAGTTTCATGTTTTTGTCCTTTATTTCTTGTTCTTGGCTACTGGGTGTGTGGGATCTTAGCTCCCCTCCAGAGATCGAACTCAAAACCCCTGCAATGGAAGGTGAAGTCTTAACCACTAGACCACCAGGGAAGTCCCCATAGTGGTCACAAATGGAATCCACCTACTCACACCCTGCTTTTCCCCACTAATAACACCTTAGAGTCTCACTGTTTTGGATGGGAGGGTGGAGCTGGGTGCTTTTACTAAGGAACAAAGGCCACTTAAGAGATTTGTTTCAGGGTGGAAGCCTGGCTCTAGAGGACTGCAGGAGGGGAGCTGGGTGCAGCCTGTGATATGCCGGGTGGATCTTCTGGCACCACTGCCTATTTTCTGTTGGGAGAAATCATTTTGGAGACTTGACAAGGGCCACTGAGTAAGCTCTCATCCAAGTGCGTCTTCTCTGTGTCTGTGTGTGAAAGCGCAATGTGTATATGCGTGTTGTGTGTGTGTACCGTGATGCTGGCTGCACACGTATTTCTGACACCCACCACCCTGTGCAGGGTGTGACAGGGTGGGGGAAGGTGGGCCTTATTCATCTTCTAGCACCGAGCACAGGGCCTGGCACAGCAGGTGCTGGAGAAACTTGGGGTCATTTATTCCTGGCCACCCTGCCCCGCCCCCCAGCATGAATCCCACACTTTAGCCCATCTACAGAATTGATTTCCAGCTTCTCAGTCCCTGCTCAGGAAATAAGTTTGCTGTTTCTTATATTGTTTCTTTTACCTGGAATATCCTCCCAAGTTCATGATTGCTTGTGGAAGTTGAAATCATGCTCTCTGGCCCTCCTTCTCTGGAATGATTTTCCTGACCAATTGGATCAGCCAAAAACCACCAAAGGCATTCCTCTGTCTCACACAGAACCACCCTGAAGCTTAACACTTTCACAATGACCCTCTCTGACCCTGCTCCCAATCCTGACACCGACACCAGTGACATGCTTTTATATGTGTAGATGGAACAGTTCTTCACCCAGGCCTGTGGCTTCCAATGACACCTGGAATCAGAGGGCTGGGACAGCCTGGGGCCTCATCTGTGGATCTGTGGGGACCCATAGTCTTTGCAGCTGGGAACCCTTGGCAGGTAACTTCTCTTTCTCACTATTTCCTGGCTAATCTTCTCCTTAAACTGAGAAAGCAGGAGGTGGAGACTGATGAGGACTTGGCCCACAAATCCCCATGGCGCTGGAGGGCTGAGCGTTCTCCTCCTGACCTGTCTAGGTGCTGGTTCGTCTGGGGATTGGCGGTCCCCAGCCCCATCAGCTGTGGGCAGAGGAGAGGAATCACTGCTGTCTGGGGCTGCCCGCAGAATTCACTCGCTTAATCATCACTTATTCAACAGGTATTGGTTGAGCTCCTGACATGGATGGGGATAATGGGGACAGAGCTGTGAATACCATCATGTCCCGCGCTTGAGGAGCTGATGCTCCAGGAGGGAGCCCACCGACACACAAGTAAGTGAGGAGCCGAGAGCGAAGGTTCAGCAATGCTGTGAGGCAAATAGAGGAGAAACCTGGGTGTGCAGTGGGGCGGACACTGGCCATTGTCAGGATGGTCAGGGAAGGGCTCTCTGATGAGGAGATGCCTGAGCAGGGACTAGAAGGAAGTGAGGGAGGTCATGTGGGAGCAGAGGGAATGGCAGACTCTGCCAGGGGGTGTTCAGGGGAGAAAAGGGGCCAGTGTGCCTGGGAGGACTGAGCCAACTGGTAAGAGAGGCGGCCCAGGTGAGTATGCGGGGTGGGGGTGGGAGCATAGCATACAGGCCGCAGAAAGGACTTTGATTTTGACTCCTTGTGAGCTGGGAAGGGTCCTCTGGACTCGAATGTTCTAGAAGAGTGACATCAGACTTACATTTAAAAATGACTGTTCTCCAGGTGGTAGTTTGTAGAGGGGCCGTAGCAGAAGCAGGGAGACCAGGGAGGGGCCACAGCAATGACTCAGGTGGGAGACGGCGGTGCTTGAGCCAGGATGGCCACCTCCTGGCCAAGGTGGTGGTGGTGATGGGAGGTGGTCTAGTTCTGGACAGATGCTGAAGGAAGAGCCAGAAGATGTTGCAGGAGGGAGGGAAGCCGTAGAAGGAGGAGACAGGGAAGGCACTGAAGTGTCCAGGGCAGACCTAGGATACCCCCAAGCTCACCGACTCGCTCAGCAAAACAAACCTCCAGAGTGGGCTTCAACGTCTTCTTAATGCCTATAACTTGTGGGGGTTAGAGACACAGGTTTGAGGAACACAAAGCCTTGCTCCCCTTTGGGATCACGGTGCAGGCGGCCTCCTCATAGGTAGGGTGACTGAGGGGCCCCTGCTTTCATTCCAACAGCCTGACCTAGCCTGGCTGGTCTTTGCAGGAAAACCATCTGTAGCAAGTAAACCCACTTGTCACAATTAGAGCAAATTCTCAAATTTGATACCGGAAGATAGATTTTAGTAAATAATTTTGGTAAAATGATGACTTTTGCTGTAAACAAACAGCCCAGCCACGCTGGTCTCACTGCAAGAGAAATTCTGACCCCATTGGCCATTGCTGTGGGAAATGGCTACTGTGTGTCCTTTCAAACAATAGAGTTTGCAGAAATGTAAACACCGCCTTTTTCCCTTGGTGTCCTGGTAGGACACTCCCGTCCCCTCTGCCAAGGTTGAATAGCTTCTCCAAGGAGTCTCTTCACCAAAGTTAAAGGTCAGGGCTGAGCCTGAACCCTAACCGTCATCCCCACCTCCTCTTCCTCCCAGTAGGACTCCAGCTTTAAAGAGGAGGTGGGGAAGGGGCTTTCTGAGGCTGGGCATCTGTAAGTTTTGCGGCCAGAAAAATCCTCAAGTGTCTGTGTCTCTGGACACTGCTGCTTAAAGCTTTGTTCTGGGCAAGCAGTGCCTTCCAATAGGCTGCCCCCACTCCCCACATAAGGCCACGCCAGGGCTGGGCTGTGAAGCAAGATAAGGATCCTGGAGTCGGGGAGGCAACCAGGGGTCCTCCAGTGGCCAGTTGTGACCTGCAGGCTGCCAGAACTGCAGGAATCCTGATGGTGGTGGCCAACACGGATTGTGTGTTTGACCCTGTTCTAAGCACTTGGCATGAATGATACCATTTAATCCTCACAACTGCCAGATGAAAGACGCGATACCGTGGTGCCATCTTACAGCTGAGGAAATCTAAGCTTGGCGAGACGGGGCACTGAGCCTGGGGTCACACGGTCGAGGAGTGGTGGGCCCAGGGTGGGAGCCCTCACGGTCCAACTCCAGACCCTGCATGGTGACGGTGGCCAGTAGTCACCAGCCCTTCCTCCAGAGTCAGGAGTCGGGAGAAAAAGCACCCCAGCTGAGAACCACTGCCATCTGTTTTGACTGTGCCAGATTAAGAAATTCTGTTTCACATGGAGAAGTATTTGCAGTTGTTAAAAGTGTGTGTGTGTTTTAAATTCTCTCTCTTGCTGTTCCTAGAACAACCTTTAATTAAATAAAATTCTTGCTTTGAGATCTGTACAAAGAAACACGTTCTTGCAGCAGTCCAAGTTAATATGTTGGTAGTTTTCAATGCACTAAAATTTGTATGTAACACATTTGTGTGAGTGTGTTGCTTTCACTACAATTTTGAGGAACAGGAAAATTTTCATGTTAAAAACATTTAGACCAAATGTTGGCAGATCCTCTAAGTCTTTCACAGGCGGGTTCAGAGAGGTTGGTTTCACACTGGAAAGCAGCCGCAGAGAGAGGCAAGGATTTGACGACAGTGCAGGTCAGGCAGGAGAGCAGGGTCACCCTGAGGCTTCATTAGACAAATCCTGCAGGAGGCAGGGAGGGTGTGTGGAGGACTGGGTCCAGGCAGGAGAGGATCCAGAATTGAGGGAAGGAAAATAAGACTGATCTGGGCAGCAAACAAGAAAAAGAAAGGCCTCTTGCCCCAAGCAGTTCTAACAAAGAGCCCCCAATTCTCAGTGACGCAGGGCCAGGAGGTTAAACCCAGAATAATCATAATGAAAACAATCTGTTTGCACCATTTTATGCTTCCAGAAATTCCCTGGAGTGAGTCCAAGGTGGAGAATCCCAGAGGAAGTGCTGCTTGTTGGAAGTGAGAGGGGAGTGGTGGGAGGGAAGGACAGAGTTTTCCCAGGTCCCGAGGATTGGGGGAGCCGGCCACTCTGGGGATAATAGAATGAGGGGCACCCCCGCAGGCCGCAGAAACAACAGCTGTCCTAAATGTTCCGGAACACATAGTCTTTCCCTGGAATCAACTTGTTCTCCCTCCTCCGAAATTGGGAGCCAATTTCAGGGCTCCCTCCTAGGAAATCTGCCTTGGATGCAGGGGGACAGCTGACCTTAGGCCAGGACTTGCCGCACAGCAAAATACAGCAAACCTGACCGGGGTGGGACACCCATCCTCCGGCCGTGTCCTGAGCTCGTGGGCAGTGCTGGGAGAGAGGGAGAATGGCCCTGGTAGACAGGGGGCCCTTGAGCACATTCCCCGCTTCCTTTTCCAGCCATTGTGGGGAATTTCCTTCTTGGGCTGGGACTGGACGCTTTCAATGTGTCAGAGTTTGTGAGACGTGGTCCAGCTCTTCATTTCACAGACAGGAATCTGAGGCTCTGTGTGTGACTTTTCCAAGGTCACCCACCCAGGCGTCCTGACCACCAGCTTAGGGCTCTTCAAAACCACCACTTCCTTTTGGTGGGGTTCGGTGACTGGTCCAGAGCCTCTCGCTTTGTCATCCGAAGACACACAGACATCCTCTCCTGTGTCTTCTGAGAAGGGGTGAGTGTGTGAGGGGGCGCATCCTGGCCCCGAGGGGAGAGCAGATGGATGGATACACTCCCATTGATACGTGGCTGACTTCTACCCGGCAGGACAGACCCTCAGCTGGGTGTTGGGTTGAGATGAGGGCTAGGGAAAGGGTTAGGGCTGGGAGTGTGGTGAGTGTTGAGAGCCTGGCAGTCCCGTGTGGGATGAGGAAAGTCTTTGGAGGACTTTGGGTGGTACCGAGTGGAAATCAGTCTGGTCACAGAAGGCCTCCTGGGAAAGGGGGCCCACGGAGCATTCTTAGAATGTCAGCTGGTGAGGAAGGGCCTGGGAAGATGCCCCCACAGAAGGAGCAAGGGCTCAGAGGCTGGAGAACAAAAGACGTACTTGGAAAAGTTCAGGTAGTCCGTATTGACTACAGGGCAGGGTCTATTGGGGGAACAAATAGCCGCTAGACATATACTGAGCACCAGCTGAATGCAGATGCCGTGCTCAATGCCAGAGACAAAGGTAGATGAGACTTGAGTTGAGAGTTTACCAAGAGTTGTTCTGTTCATTTTCCCAACACACGGTACCCAGGCCCTTCCCTTGGCATACTCTGTGGGTCAAAGGAAGAAAGTGTGATCCTCACTCTCAAGAACTCACCACGGGGAAGGCTTCAGGAGGCAAAGGGCTGTGGGAGCTTCCTGGCAGGGGTTCCTGCCTCCTTCTAAAGTCCCAGTCTAATCCTAACTCCTGCACACCCACCTCTAGGGGTTCTTAGCTGGGATCCTTGCACATCCCTGCCCTACCCACCCCGGGAGTCTCTGTGTTTTCCCCTCCCATCGAGGATTCTCAGAGGACTCCCTTAAGAACCACCAGCCTCAGTGCAAGCCCATGTCTTGGCTTGCCAGAAGGGTTCAGAGCCCAGTTCATCCGGAGAAAAGAAACCCAGGGCTCTACATTTCAGGATGAGGGGTGCTGAGAGTCTTCAGACCTTGCCTGGCCCCTCAGGCAGCAGAACACCAGTTTTGCAGCTTCTCTGCTTCATGTTGAGGGCTGTCACTGCCTTAACTCAGTGTCCTCCCCTCGGTGACTGGAGCCTGATAAGAGTCTCACCTCGCACTTGGAAAGCACCGTACAGTTTCCCATGACCTCAAAGTTTTCCTTTGGCATTGACAGAATAGCCATGGTTTCCATTTCACAGATGAGATCACTGAGGCTTGGAGAGCACGAGGCTGGGCTTCCTCCAAGGTTGATCTTCTCCCCACGCCCAGGCCCTGCCCTGCAGCCCCCGCCCCTTCCAGCCGCCCATGACTTCCCTCCCAACACAGGCCGCAGAGCTCTGTTCCTATGTGATGGGAGTGGATTCCAAAACCAACTGTGAAGTTTCCTGAAAGGAGCTCCAGGGCCGCCAGTTTCAAGTGATCTGTCAGGGCCCTGCCCAGGAAGCGCTGAGCCAGTACTGCTGTGCTGACCCTGGCCTCAGGGGCCGTCCTCTCCTCATTAGGGAAGGAGGCTGGGGATGCTGAAGGATACCCTTCTGGGAACCATCCTAGGGGAAATATTTCTCCTGCTTGGCCTGCCCCATGCTGGGCTGTACCCACCCTTGGCTTCAGCAGGGCTTTGGCACTGGGAAGAATGGACCTTAGCTCCTGCGCCTTGCAGGGGGCAGAGGTCAGCACATTCCAGGGTTTGGCCTTTCCGCCTCCATCAGAAAACTCACAGCAGACAGAAGGCCCGGGCCTCCTGGTCTGCGTGGAGCCGCCAGTGGACAGGCAGTGCGGACCAGCGGCCCCCTCTCTGCTGGGCAGAGCTCTTGGAACTACTTGGCCTCTGCTGAGCAGGAACTGACCTGGGAGCCTCCCTCCGCAAGGTGCTATGAGGCCCGGGGCCCTTGCCTGCTCCCAGGCCCTGAGCCGCTCTGGGGAAGGGCGTGTGTCTCTGCTGGTGGATAAGACACCCCACTTCCGGTCCCACCTCCCCTCTGGACATCCTCAGCTGACCTGCCTGGTGTCCCCTCTTGAGGCACACAGGCCTCCTCTGGCCCTCACAGCTCAGCGCCCTCCCTCCTCTGCCTGGAATAACCTCTCCTCCATCTTCCCCTGGTGACTCCTGCTCTTCCTTCAGCCCCAGCTCCCCACTCCCTTCCCCAGACCTCTTTATGGATCCTGGGATGGTTGGTCCCCTGTCCTATACCCTGACCTTTTTCTTCAGAGCACACATGTCTCACAGTCAACTTTAATGACCTGAGGTTGACCCATGGACCTCCTGTCTCCAGGCGCAGGAGGGCTAGGACAGTGCCTGCCTCTTGTGTGTCAGGCCAGACACAGTGAAAGCTGCTCAACTGTGTTTATCAGTTATGTTGAATATTCTAGCTGCATTGGGGTTTCTGGAAGATACTGCCATGAGGCCTTGTACACACCTGGAGTATGAAGCATCATGCATGGGCCAGAGAAGGTCCTTCAGGACAGGGCAGGTGGGAAGTGTGGGCTCACAGTGAGAGGCCAGGGTGCAGTGCCAAGGTAGGGGGCTGGCGGGGCAGTGAGTCCAAACAGGACAAAATGTCTTGGAGTAGATTTGCAGAGAGAGGAGAGCCCTGCGGAAAGGGCAGTGACCAGCTGAGGATGGCCAAAGGCAGATTTGCTCAAGCCTTCGTGCCCCCAGGGATCACCAGGGAGGCAGGGGGTCCACATCTGGTGCCATCTTCTCTCTGGAGCCCCACTTTCCTCTTCTGTAAAGGAGGGACCTAGCTGATGGGGTTACTAGGAGGTCAACTGAGGGAGTGTTCGCGAAAGGCGAGTCAAATGTCACTTTGCTTTTCCCTTTTCTGCAGAACCTCTGGCCAGAGGTGAGGCCCATGGGAAGCGGTTGTCACTGTGGGGGTACTTGCCCTCCTCTGACACATGCTCTGGGTTCTTTTTTTTTTTTTCATGCTCTGGGTTCTTGCAAATATTGCCAAGGTAAGGGGAATTTTCCTTGCCCTTTCAGTTGCTCTTCCCAGGGACCAGGCACTGTGTGGCCACCAGGCAGATGCAACAACACTCTGCCCTTGGAAGGCCCACTTTCCCGGGCTCAGGGAGGCCAGACCCCTGGAGGGGAAGCAGACGTTTTGTAAAGAGCTGGCTCTGACCAACTGCTTAGTGGGAGACCAGGGCCCCACTGTCACCACACTCATTCTTTAGAGGTCTGGCTGGTCCCTGACTTCCCGTCCTTCTCTGCAGGTCTCCAGTCCAGACTCTGGAATTCCAGGTTCCTATGGCCAACTGCCCTGGAGTCTTCCCCATACGGGGATGACTAGACAGCTCACCTAGGGCCCAAGGCTAAGCTCACGAAGCTTCCTGACTCTCACCTCAAAGTATGGCTGCTCCAGCCTTCCAGTCCTGAGGCCACAATCCTGGTGGCCCCTGTCTTTCCCAGGCCACACCCAGGCTGCCCACCAGCCTTATCAGTGCTCCCTTAAAACAGATGCAAAAATGCATCGACAGTGGCAGAAAGCAGACTGGAATTTGCCTGGAGTGTCGGTGAGGGAGACAGGACAGAGGGCATGAGGAAGTTTCTGGAGGTGATGGGAAAATTCTTTTAGCTTTATTTGTTTTCCTGGTCTTAGTTGAGGCGTGCAGGATCTTTAGTTGCTGCCTGTGCCCTCTGAGTTGGGGCATGTGGAATCTAGTACCCTGACCAGGGATCGAACCTGGGCCCCTGCGTTGGGAGTGAAGAATCTTAGCCATTGGACCACCAAGGAAGTCCCAACGTGATGGGAACCATACATATCCTGACTGTGGAGCTGGTTGATGGGGATGTATGTGTATCAGAACTCATCCAACTATGCACTTCATGTGGAGTTTAATAAATGCTACTTATGCTGTAATAAGGCTGTTCCTTGTTTATTAAAAAACAAACAGATGTTTCCAGTGACCTCTGTGAGATCCTGGACAAGTCTCTTCCTCTCTGTTACCCTTAGCTTCCCCACTGTAAGTTGAGGGTCTCTAAGAGACCTTCCAGCTTGACCTTCATGAACTTCCATCCACACATCTCCTTAGAGGTCAGGGCCCATCCTCAGGGGAGGGCATGAAGCTGTGGCCCAGGTCTGTCCAGCACTTTTCTGATCCCAGCTCAGCTCACCAGCTTTCCCCGCACAAGTGGCTCAGACCAAGTCATTCACTGGGTAGAGGTGGAAGCCAGGAAATAGGGCCAAGTCATGTAGGAAAACAAGGAAGTGAGTAACTTTGTGACTCCACAACTGCCCGGGCTCCTCTCAGGCCCAGAACACTCCCAGAAGGCTGAAGAGAAGCATGGAAATGTTATCAACATGTACACTTGTCAGGTGGGGAAACAGGCCCAGAGAGATGTCGTCTCTCAAGTCTGCGGAGTTGGGACGTGGCAGAGTTGATGCAGAAATGCAGGTTGCTGCTAGCTAGACTTACTGTGGTGACCACTTGCAACATAAACAGATATTCTGTTGTACACTTGCAACTAATATAGTGTTGTATGTCAATTATATCTCAATTTAAAAAATAAACAAATTCAGGTTGCTGGACTCTTGATCCAGTGCTCACACACAGCCCCCTCCCCTGAGGGTCAGAAGACATGAAGTTCACCCCTGGATCTCTGGGCCTCTCTAAGCTGGTTCCCCAATGACCACGGGCTCTGCCTCTGATGCTCACAGAGGACTGTATCCTTCTGTGAGCCCCATGTCTGGAGGGTTCCCATTTGGGGCAGGGGGTCAAGGGCTCAGAGACCCGATCTGAGGGGCCTTGACCGAGCTGGCTGGGACTGAATGGCCCAAAGAATTGATGCTTTTGAACTGTGGTTTTGGAGAAGATTCTTGACAGTCCCTTGGACTGCAAGGAGATCCAACCAGTCCACCCTAAAGGAAATCAGTCCAATATTCATTGGAAGGACTGATGCTGAAGCTGAAACTCCAATACTTTAGTCACCTGATGTGAAGAACTAACTCACTGGAAAAGACCCTGATGCTGGGAAAGATTGAAGGCAGGAGAAAGGGATGACTGAGGATGAAATGGTTGGATGGCATCACCGACTTGAAGGATGTAAGTTTGAGTTGGTGATGGACAGGGAGGCCTGGTGTGCTGCAGTCCATGGGGTCGCAGAGTCAGACATGACTGAGCGACTAAACCGACTGAAACAGCCCACATCCATCCATGGGTGATTCTCCAACTGCTCTGTGAGGCGGGCACCATTAACCCTGTTTTACTTCATTCACTAAAGGAGAAATCTGATATTCTGAGCACAGAAGCAGCTATCTCTGGCCCCAGAGCTGCTCACTGGGGACACCAGGACTGGAATGTAGTCTGCCACATTCCAGAGACTTCCCAAAAAGGAGGCAGAGATGGGGAAAGGAGGAAAGAGCAACAGCAGCAGCAGACTCTGTCAGCATCGGGCCACCTCATCCATGCCACTGTCCTATTAACTGGCATCTCCTCTTCCTCTCTGTTCCCCTGCCAGGTGTTCTCAGCATAGCAGCCGGGATCCCACTAGAACGCAGTCAGACCACGCCTGCCTTCTCTGCTCAGAGCCCTGCCGAGGTCCCGCTTCTAGAGCCAAACCCAGGTCCTGGCAGTGGCTGTGAGCCTGCCCCAGAGGCCCTTTTCCGCTCTGACTTCCCCTCCACACCATCCTTACCCTCCTCCAGGCCTGTCTGGCCTCAAGGCCCTGTGCTGTCGCTACAAAACACCAAGCACCCTCCTGGCCCAGGGTCTTTGCGCTTGTTCTCTCTGCTCAGACCTTCTTTTCCAGGCATCCTCATTGTCTAACTTCTTCCTTCCCCTGAGTCTATGCTCCAGAACACCTTCCCTGAGCACCCCGTTCAATACTGCAACTTCTTCTCCCCAGCCCAGTGTTCCTGATCACCCCCACTCTGCCGCATAGGACTTACCACTTTCTAACATATAATACAATTTGATTGTTGTTGTTTAGCCAGTCAGCCTTGTCCGACTTTTTTGTGACCCCATGGACTTTAGCCAACCACGCTCCTTTGTCCATGGGATTTCCCAGGCAAGAATACTGGAGTGGGTTGCCATTTCTTCCTCCAGGGGATCTTCCCGACTCAGAGATCACATCCATGCCTCCTGTAAGTCTCCTGCATTGCAGGTGTATTCTTTACCACTGAGCTACCAGGGAAACCATAATGCAATTTACCTATTTATTATATTTATTGTCTCCCTTTGGACAACTCTAGCTCCATAAACACAGGGCTCAGTGTCTCTTTTGTAAATAGATTAAACCCAACAACTAGAGTGGCACCTTGAACAGTGCCTGGCATGGAGCAGACCTCTAATAAACACTTGCTGAGTAACTGAATTTGTTGAGGGTTGCTACCCTTGAAAGATAAGGGCTTGTGAATCACCCTTTCCTGGGTTTCACAGCACCCTTCCAGCACTGACCAGCAGCTCAGTTTTACCTCCTTAAGCCACCATTTCTCATCTATGAAATAGGATTAACTTTTGATGTAATACATATGAGGGGCCTCTCAGAATGCCTGGCTCACAGCAGTTTTGTGAGAGCCAAATGTAGGGAGAAGTGACTTTATTTAGCAAATAAATGTTAACTAGAAGAAGCTCTGGCACATTAAATAGGACGAGGAGCCTGAAAGCCTGCAAACTTGACTTGGGTGTTAAGCTCTTATCAGAGGAAATATTTTCTTCCTTCCCTGAAGGGAAATGTTGTAGTCCCTGAAGCAGGGAGTTTGAAGGAACAGCGCCAAGGAGTGAGGAGTCCAGTCTCAGCCCAGAACATTCACTTCCTGGCAGGGGGCTTGGGGACACTAACTGCAGCTCTCAGGACCTGTTTTCTCATCTATGAAATGAGACAAGGATGCCTTCTCTGCTGACTTCAGGGGAGGTTATAGGGATTGAAGCAGAAAGCACTTGTGAAATAGCCGGTGGGCAATATAGATTGCCTTTTCGGAGGGAGCACCCAGCAGCCATCCAGAAGTAGATGCTTGCTGCTTGGGCAGGTGTTATAGACTGGGCTACACCATCTCAAATTCACAAGGTGAAGCACTGCCCGCAGAATGTGACCATACTTGGAAGTAAGATTTGTAATGTTGTTGTTCAGTCACAAAGTCGTGTCCGACTCTGTGAACCCATGGACTGCAGCAGCCAGGCCTCCCTGTCCCTCACTATCTCCTGGAGTTAGCTCAGATTCACGTCTATTGAGTCAGTGATGTCATCCAACCGTCTCATCCGCTGTCACCTCCGCTCCTCTTGCCCTCAGTCTTTCCCAGCATCAGGGTCTTTTCCAATGAGTTGGTTCTTCACATCAGCTGCCCAAAGTATTGGAGCTTCAGCTTCAGCATCACTCCTTCCAATGAGTATTCAGAGTTGATTTCCTTTATGACTGACTGGTTTGATCTCCTTGCAGTCCATGGGACTCTCAAGAGTCTTCTTCAGTAACACAATTTTGAAAGTATCTATTCTTTGGTGCTCTGTCTTCTATACATGACAACTGGAAAGACCATAGCTTTGACTATATGGACATTTGTCAGTAAGTGATGTTTTTGCCTTTTAATATGCTGTCTAGGTTTGTCATTGCTTTCCTTCCAAGAAGCAAGCATCTTCTAATTTCATGGCTGCAGTCACCATCTGCAGTGATTTTGGAGACCAAGAAGAGAAAATCTGTCATTGCTTCCACATTTTCCCCAACTATTTGGCGTGAAGTGATGGGACTGGGCCCTGATCTTACTTTTTTGAATGTTGAGTTTAAGTCAGCTTTTTCACTCTCCTCTTTCACCCTCATCAAGAGGTTCTTTAGTTCCTCTTCACTTCCTGCCATTAGGGTGGTGTCATCTGCATATCTGAGGTTGTTGATATTTCTCCTGGCAATCTTGATTCCAGCTTGTAATTCATCCAGCCTGGCATTTGGCATGATGTCCTCTGCATATAAGTTAAATAATCAGGGTGATAGTATATAGCCTTGTTGTACTCCTTTCCCAATTTTGAACCAGTCCTTGTAAGCTTCTAACTGTTGCTTCTTGACCCATGTATAGGTTTCTCAGAAGACAGATAAGATGGTCTGGTATTCCCATCTCTTTAAGAATTTTTCACAGTTTGTTGTGATCCACATAGTGAAAGGCTTTAGCATAGTCAATGAAATGTAAGTAGATGTTTTACCGGAATTCCATTGCTTTCTTTATGATCCAACAAACGTTGGCAATTTAATCTCTGGTTCCTGTGACTTTTCTAAATCTAGCTTGGGCATCCCGAAGTTCTCAGTTCAAGTATTGCTGAAGCCTAACTTAAAGGATTTTTGAACATAACCTTACTAGCATGGGAAATGAGCGCATTTGTTCGTAGTTTGAACATTCTTTAGCACTGCCCTTCTTTGGGATTGGGATAAACATTGACCTTTTCTAGTCCTGTGGCCACTGCTGGGTTTTCCAAATTTGCTGACATATTGAGTGCAGGATTTTCACCAGCATCATCTTTTAGGATTTGAAATAGCTCAGCTGGAATTCCATAACTTCCTCTAGCTTTGTTCATAGTAATGCTTCCTGAGGCCCACGTGACTTCACATTTCGGGATGTCTGGCTCTAGGGGAGCACACCATTGTGGTTATCTGGGTCTTTAAGTCCTTTTTTTGTATTCTTGCCACCTCTTCTTAATCTCTTCTGCCTCTGTTAGGTCCTTACTATTTCTGTCCTTTATCATGTGCATCATTGCATGAAATGTGCCTTTGCTGTCTCTAATTTTCTTGAAAGATCTCTAGACTTTCCCATTCTATTGTTTTCCTCTATTTCTCTGCACTGTTCATCAAAGAAGGCCTTCTCTCTCCTTGATGTTCTTTGGAAACCTGCATTCCGTTGGGTGTATCTTTCCCTTTCTCCCTTGCTTTTCGCTTCTCTTCTTCCCTCAGCTATTTGTAAGGCCTTCTCGGACAACCACTTTGCCTTCTTGCATTTCTTTTTCTTTGGGATGGTTTTGGTCGCTGCTTCCTGTAAAATGTTATGAAGCTCTATCCACAGTTCTTCAGGCACTCTGTCTACTAGGTCTAATCCTTTGAATCTAGTCATCACCTCCACTGTATAAGTGATTTAAGTCATTACTTAATGGCCTAGTGGTTTTCCCCATTTTCTTCAGTTTAAGCCTGAATTTTGCAATAAGGTGCTGATGATCTGAGCCACAGTCAGCTCCAGATCTTGTTTTTGCTGACTATGTAGAACTTCTCCATCTTCAGCTGCAAAGAATGTAATCAGTCTAATTTCGGTATTGACCATTAGGTGATGTCCATGTGTAGAGTCGTCCCTTGTGTTGTTGGAAAAGGGTGTTTGCTATGACCGGGGTGTTTGCTGTGAAAAGAGTGTCTGCTTACAGACCAGGTCTGTAAGGAGGTAATTAAATTAAAAAGGGGTCCTTAGGACCATTGTAATCCTATGTGGCTAGTGCTGTGAGAGGAGGAATTTTGGTCACGGACACACAGGGAAGGAAAACCATGTGAAGACGCAGGGAGAGGACAGCTGTCTACAAGTCAAGGAGAGAAGCCTCAGAGGAAACCACCCTTGCCGTCACCTTGACCTTGGATTTCTGGCCTCTAGAGCTGTGAGACAATAAGGTTCTGTTGTGTCAGCACCCCATCCTGTGGAACTATAGTTACAGCAGCCCCAGGAAACTAAGAGAGAAGGTCTGGATGAGATTCATGGAATGTTAGGAAGCCCAGGAACTCACTTCCTTTCCAACTTAGAACCCCTCCCCAAACCTACAACTGATGATGACCCCAACATCAGTCCTCTGCGGCCCTGAGTTCACCTGCTGCCTCCCTGGGTCCTGGAGTTGTCCAGTTGAGTCTCTCAGTGAAATATTCAGTAATTTAAGGGGAGTCCTCCTGGTGGCACCATGGGGCCGCTCTGCGCAAAGACCCTCAGGAACACACCCCATTGAGGTTCCAGGAGGAGAGGTGTCTGGGAGGGTCTTGGTCACATTGACTGAGAGGGGAAGGGCAGCCTCTGCTCACTTTTTTCCTCTTGGCAGTGCAAGGAGAGCAGGTGCCTGTTCGTTCTGGAAAGGACTGGCACCGCCCAAGGCCCCGTGCCCACCCACTCGGCCCTCTCATGCTCGTAGGCCCTGCCTCGGGTGCTGGGCTGTCGGGTTTGGGAGAACTGATTGTGTGGAGGGATTCCCTCTGGGCAGAGATGGCTCAGACCCCTCCCATGAGAGTGCAGGGCTCTGGGGACCTGTCCTCAGATGGTCCTCACTCCTCTCTGAGGTCACTTCCGCTGGGGCAGAGCATCTCCAGACCCTCCTCTCCTGTAGTGGACTTATTTAGTCATGACATGCAGTGGGTCCACTCACCTCCCCCAGAATCACCCACCTCTGTCCCCATTCAGATCACACACCACTTTAAAGTGCTTCTGTCAACAGTGCAGGCTAAAGTCAGGGGACCGAGACCCACACATCAACTTTATGAAGGTGGACCCTCTTGGAAGAGTTTCCAAGTCAGATGCTGGGCTAGGAATCCTGTAAAACCTTGGTAGAAAGTTGCCTATTTCTGCTGTAGAACAAGGCGGGGGAAATCAAGGTTTTTCTTGCCAAACAAGGCCACCGACATACACTCCTTTCAAAAATTGAGTCGCAACTGTGAGTGTTGGTCTGTTGTCACGTAACTGTCAGCCTGCAGCACGTGGTCTGAAGCCATCTCCTCGTTTGGCTCCTGACTTAGGAAAACAGGAGCCTGAGGCCAGGCCAACATTCCCCCAGCCGCCCACACCCATGCGCCCAGGCCCGTGGGGAGAGAGGTCTGAATTCCAGCCTCACAGCCTCGTGCCTAGCTGCCGCCTGGGCTGAAGGAGACTCTAAAGGTCAGTCATCCTTGGTCAGTTCAGGGCACTGCTCCCAAGGAGATGGCTGTCCTGGAAAAGCCCTGCTTCCGCAGTAGCTGCTAGCATGTGGGGTTTCAGATCCACAGGGAATACTGTTTGACGTTAGGCAGAGTCCAGAGTCCAGATTGTAGCTTTGGGTGTGAATATTCCCTCCCACTCAGTCATTTTCAGTGAAGGATTTGGGACTTTTGCTCCTTCCTTTAAGTTTCTCTATAAATACAGATATTTTCTAACAGGATCTGGACCCCATGCGGATATGAAGTCTGCGGTCTCTAATGTATTTATGCAAAGGATCAAATTGAAATGGGCTGCTCCTGACAGTCCCAAGGGAGGGTGGTTTGGTGGCTTGTGCTTGTGGGTGTTATGGGCTGAGTGACCTGAGACCCCCACCTCTGTCCTCTATTAGTGGAGGAGGCTCCTGGGAATGCAGATGACTGAGGAGGTGGCCTGGGACCCTCCATGCCTAGGTGCCCCCAGAGGCCCCTTGGTGTGGGCGGCCTTCTGCAGCCAAGGCTGAAAGGTCCCAGGGGAAGGAAGCTGCCTTACCCAGGGACCCTGCCTGCATCTGCAGCCATGACGCCTGAGCTCACCGAACCTGCTGCCAGGGAATTTCCTCTTTGTAGCCTCTAAATTAACGTTAAGGCAAAAAACACATCAGGAATGTTTAAAAAGATGTTTAGGGAGTTTCCTGGTTGTCACCACCATCAGCTCTCCATCCCTCCTGCTTTGGCTGCTTGATGCACTTGGAATGCAGAAGGATGCCCCTGCTACTGCTAACTGCTAAGTCACTTCAGTCGTGTCCGACTCTGTGTGACCCCATAGACAGAAGCCCACCAGACTCCCCCATCCCTGGGATTCTTCAGGCAAGAACACTGGAGTGGGTTGCCATTTCCTTCTCCAATGTGTGAAAGTGAAAAGTGAAAGTGAAGTCTCTCAGTCGTATCGACCCTTGGTGACCCCACAGACTGCAGCCTACCAGGCTCCTCCATCCATGGAATTTTCTAGGCAAGAGTACTGGACTGGATGCCCCGGGAATCATAAAACCCTGACTAGTTTTTGTAGATATTCAATTATGCTTACTGGATGAATCTCACCAAGTCAGGAAAATAAGAAATATATTCAGAAAATATTTCCAGTAATAGTATTTGAAACCACACTGGACAACCTGGGGTTGGTAGAGTGTCTTGCCCCATCCGCAGGGCATCTGAGAGTGACTAGCTGTCCTGACCACAGCTGAGCACCTCGCCCCAAGGCATCTGCTCACTGTGGGAAGGAAGGGAGTAGAGCATATGGGTCCAGTCTGGCTGAAACTTTGCTCGTTTTACTTTCAGAGTGGTTCCGCACTGGCTAGAATCTGACTGATGCTAAGGGTCCCCTCTCGGGGGTTTTAGAAAGGGACACACAGAGTAGGAAGCAGAGACAGACAGACAAACATTCAGACACAGGGGGGAAGTCATATCAAGAGAAAGGCAGATCCACCAGGTCGAGAGCCACAGACACCAGCTTCTGGGAGCAGCAGGATGAGGGGCCTCCTTGGTACGTGGATGGGCCCCTGACAGCGGAGCTCACGTCCCAGCCCTGCACTCACTAGCTGCAGGACTTCATGCAAGCCACAAACTATCTCAGCCTCACCATCCTCTTTGAATGGACAGTGATGGGAACTCCTCCATAAGGCTGCTGTGAGTGCCCCTTGATGACACAACTAGGCGTCTGGTGCCGTGCCCCGGACCCAGGTGGGGCAGACACTCTTCTTAGGGTTAAACCCAAACTCAAGTCCCAACTGCAGGACACTGCTGCGGTCCTGCCCATGCTTCTCTCTCTGTCCCTCTTTCCTTCCTTCCAGTGAACAACCATCATTCCAAATAACCTGAGTGTCTATGTTTCTGTGTTTCTGACAGCTTGGAATAGCCTCTCAAACATAGAGATAAGAACCATATTGATTTGTTCCAGAGTCCAGGTAGCCAGGATGCCAGTTCCTCCAGCACTCCATGTCAAATGTGTGGGAAAAACAGCTGGCAAGTGTTGGCTTGGCCTTCGAAGGGCGGGGTCTCAAAGGGAGTGCCCTTTGAGTCAGTGCAAACAGAACCAGATGCAATTATGGGGCCCTGCCCAGTTGGTTGAGCTCAGGAGGGTGGTGGAGACCATTCCTAGATGGCAGTGGAGGGAGGGGCTGGTGTCCCTGCCCCGTGCACAGAGGAATAGCCACCCAAGGGCTTGATAGACGTCAGCAGAGAGGCCCGTGCACGTGTCTGTGTACTGGGCATGAGCACACGTAGGGAGACTGGATATGCAAGAATGCAGGGTTTCCCAGACGGCACTAGGGGTAAAGAACCCGCCTGCCAATGCAGGAGACATAAGAGAGGCAGATTCAGTCCCTGGGTTGGGAAGATCCCCCGGAGGATGGCATGGCAACCCACTCCAGTATTCTTGCCTGGAGAATCCCATGGACAGAGGAGCTTGGTGGGCTACTGCCCATAGGGTCACAAACAGTTGGACGTGACTAAAATGACTCAGCACACACAGGGTGTTCTGTGTCTGTGCTTGTGAGTGTGCTTCTGCCAGGATGGGTGTGTGAGGGCTGAGCTGGGGGAGGGGTGTGTGCAGGCTTGTGTTCGGGGAGAGCTGCGGGGGTACCTGAGGACGGGTCCTGTGCACGGTGTGAGTTCTCTGTGAATCACATGCTTGGCTCTGCATGTGGCTGGCGTGTGGGGAGATGACCCTTTGTTGGCGCAGGGTTGGGTGGAGCAGCCACCTGGCTGACAGGACTATGATGACAACCTCCACAGGGCTGTGTGTGCCAGGAACCAGAGCCACGCAGGAACTGCGATGGAAGACAGGAATGCGGAAGCCACAAAGGTTTCTCTGGGTCTCACTTCAAGGGACACGAAGTGACCTTTGCCTGTGCTACTTGGGCTGCTGTTGCCTTGCCCTCCCCTTCGGGAGGTTTCACTTTTCTTCCCGTTGTTTTCACTTTCAGACTCCCTTGATGAAACACCGGGGCAGGATGGTGGGACAGCTGTGGTGATGTGTGCCCGGCTCAGGTGCCCAGCCTGGCCATCCTGCGTGGAAGCCACATGCTTGGTCCACACCAAGGGCTGTCCTGGGCCAGCCTGGCTGACCCAAAGTGAAGCTGTGACTTCCCAGAGCACGTGAAGGGGGTCTCCTGTGTTGCTGTGAAAACAGCTCCTGAGAGGAGACATGGTTTCTCCAAAGAACACAGAGACGGTGCCAGAACTGGGACCAGACCTGGCTGTCAGGCCATGGTGGAAGACACCTGGCCGATTGGCCAACAGCAAGTAAAGGCAGGAGCTAACCCCTGAACCATGTCCTAATGGTCTAAACCAGACAGTGTATGTGACCCCTCCCACCCCTGTCCGCTCTGGCCGTGCGGGTACTGCCTTCTGTGGTCGCTTTGTCACCATCCTCATTGTCCCCTCCTGCCGATGTGCCAAGCAGGCCCCAGTCACTCCCACTTGAGCCACACTCATGCAACAGGCTCTGAGGTCCCCTCAAGACTTCTGCCAGGATAATAAACCTGGGCTTCTCAGCTCTAGTCTCCAACCCTTCAGACAGACTCCCCCCCGCTGCCACTCTCAAGAGGGCCCCTTCTTTGTGGCAGGCCAAGAGCAAACCTGGACTTCTCTCCGGGTTGCTAACCTCCAGCTCCCATGCCACGCAGAGCCCTGGGGGGCTCCTGGGCACAAAGCCTTTCTGTGCCCACTATTTCTTTGGTTATAGGAAGCAGCTTTCATTCAGTCTCCAGGACCTTCCCGGGTTCCAATGGACAGATTTCAAGCAGTTACGAATTAGGGAAGGGAGGGTATGTGAGGCCAGTGAGAAACAGTTAAGAGCAGCCTTGGGGCAAGGTCCTGTTTCCCCATCAGTGGATATACCACAGTGTCTTTGAGCTATTTTGCAGATACTGAAACACCCTCCGGGTGGGAGAAGTCAACAGTTAACCACGGTATGCTGCCCACAAACATGTAGATCCCAGACCAGCTGGAACCAGAAAGTTGATGATGCCGACTCCCACTCACCTCCACACCAACCAATCAGAAGACTGTCCACGAGCTGACCGTGTCCTCTTTGAACAATTACTTCTCACTATTGTCTCCCAAGTTGGGACAGATGGTTTTGAGGGCCTTGGTTTGCTGAGGCCCCCTTTGCCTGGCAAAGTAAGAAAGCTATTCTTTTCTACTTCACCCAAAACTCTGTCTCCAAGATTCAATTCAGCACTGGTACACTGAGAAGTTGAGCTTTCAGCATCACTTGGGGTCTGCCTGACTTGCCCCTGCTCACTGCCCTCCAGGGCTTTGGGCTCTGGTGGACAGTCATAGGGCTCTGCATTCTCCAGAGTGCCCCCTAGCAACAACAATGCCACACATACATGGCCCCCCGGTGGCCGTGTGCTCCCACAGATACTGTGCATCCCTAGGGAACACCCCATCTCCTATCATCTCTGGGGTCTCCATCTGGGTTGTGAATCTATTAACAAGCAGTGTCCTGATGGGTCCTTGACAGTCCTCAGACTGGAGTATTTATATTCTCCATGTCAAATAAAGTAATGGTAGTCTTTCTCCAATTAACAGAAAAAGTTCATAAAGAGAACTCTCCGTTAAGTCCTGCTGCCATTAAACTTTTGACATCTGTGACTTCAAAAAAAAAAAAGAATAACACATTTGACATAAAGCATCTATATTCTAGCATCAGTTTGTCACCTTTAATCTTCACATTAAATTTGCTACTGTTTATTTTTACCCCACTGACATATGTCAGAAGTGAAATGGTAGCGTGGGGACCCTCCCCACACTGGTGGAATGGATTCTCTCAGAAGTCATTCAAGAGCAGCTCTGCTGTCACCTGAATGGGGGTACGCCTGATCTGAGTGTCTGGGGAGGCCTGGCCAGGTGGCTGCCTGTTCCCAGCACCCTGATTTGGTCCAGAAAGGCCCTCAGACTCCTAGTATAGCGAGTCACTAGATTTAATGAGTAAAAATAAAGGGCACACAGTTCAGTGTGAATGTCCAGTTAATGAATAATTTTTTAGTATAAGCACGTCCCACGAGAAGAAACCCAAAAAACTGCTGTTTGTTGGAAATTCAAATTGAACTGGGCATCTGGCATTTTATCGGAGGACCCTAACCTGGCACCTACATCCATGGTGTGTGCCATCCAGTGTCAGAGACTCTGCAAGCAGCTTGTAACTGGCAGTCAGAACTGAGCTTGGTCAATGATCTATGTGTGTGGGCAAGTGGCGGCCTCTCCTGGCATAAAGCCCCTCTCTGGGGTTCTAGAGAGCGCATACAGCCTGTAGCCAATCTTACGGATGCCCAGATCCTCAGCTCCCCAGAGGTCACTCCAGCACATCAGTTTATGCAGTGGTCACCAAGCGCGTGGTGCTCTGGGTTTATGCTTCCATCATCTTTCTTGCTTTTCTTTCTCTTCTTTATGCATTGCTATAGTTTGGATTGAAGAAGGAAACGGCAACCCACTCCAGTATTCTTGCCTAGAAAATCCTGTGGACAGAGGAGCCTGGTGGGCTCCTGTCCATCGGGTCGCACAGAGTCGGACACGGCTGAAGTGACTTACCATGCATGCATGCATAGGTTGAATGCTGTGCCCCTCAGATTCATATTTTGACACCTAACCCTGACAGTGATGATATTTGGAGGTGGGGCCTTTAGGAGGCAATGAGGTCATGAAGGTGGGGCCCTCAAGAATGGGATTAGTACCCTTATATAAAGGACCCTAGATAGCCTCCTTTCCCCTTGTGAGGACACAGTGAGAAGACGCTGTCCACAAACCAGGAATCTGCCAAAGCTTTGATCTTGGACTTCCAGACTCCAGAAGTATGAGAAGTAAATTTCTGTTGCTTATTAGCCTCCAGGCTATGGTATTTTGTTACCGCAACCTAAACACCTTTTTTTTTTTTTTCCTGAACACTTTTTTAGAAAGGAAGAAGGCAGCATGACAAGAGCCCTCAGCTCAACATCATAAGCACAGCACACATGGAGAGCATCTCTGTGACTGATTCCCACGTGAGTTCAGAGCTGGACATTGTCCAGGTCAACAACACTGCTGTATGTATCTGTAAGTGAGATAAACATGTTCTCTCTATTCTTCATCTTCAATAGCATTTCCAAACCTTCTGAATAATACTTGTGGATTGGAGATATACAAATAGAATCGACATTTATTGAAAAATATTCAGTATTTGAAACTTAGATTAATTATTCACTTTTCCTGTGAAGAGTCACACTTTAAGCTGGTGTTTACTCATACACTTGTGAAATACTTTAGGATGATTGCTCCAAAAGACAATGTCTGCCCCACGACCTTGCAACGGTTTCTGGGGAGGTGTCCACGCCCTGGTCAGCCCTGGGAGGGGTGGAGGACTGGGTTCCTGCTCCTCCCCAGCTTCGAGGGGCAGCAATCACACTTCTCTCAACATCAGTCTGGGCTAAAATTGCTGGCAGGTTGACTCCTATTTCTTTTCGTCATGAGTTCCCTGAAGATGCCAGGTCGTGAATTGCATTGGATGTTGACAGAAGGACTGGGAGAGAGTGGAGCTGCACTGCCTTTTATTTGTGAAGGCCAAGAGCCAGGATGGGAGGGTGGCAGACCCCGGCCTTGGCTGAGTGGTGAACAAACTTCCTGCTTGCTATGCTCCAGGGGCTCTGCTCCAACAAGTCACTTAGGCATCTGAGCCCAGAGAGGAAAACCTGGGCTCTGATTTTGGGCCAGATGGCCCAGTAGGGCAGTGCAATCCAGCCCCATCCAGCATGCTCCATGTCTGCCTGGCTGGCCTCGGGGGCAATAGTTATCTGCTAGAGCCGCACATGTGGCGTCTTCTTAGGCCAGGGGCTGGGAGTCACACTGTCCAAGGAAAGGAGCACATTTGGTGCGGGACACTTGTCACGAGTTTAGCCACATGAACTTTAGCATTTTTGTAAATGGTTATAAATTGTTTTCTAACTCATTCAAAGTTAGAAAAATGTGACACCAAACTCACCAATAACCATTTATGATACTGTGACAAGTTGTAGAATGATTTCTTTAACCTCTGCCACATTGTCACGTTGTGTGGCTATATGATGAAGATGGCTTTGTCTGCCCAGCAACACTGTGACCTCCTTACGGGGAGGGCTGTGTGGTGACAGCTTGATCCATAAGGGGAACCAGGCATGAAAGAAGCAGAGTTGGGCGAGATCTTCCCAACTCTTAGCTCCAAAAAGCAGGTTTATTTTACAAATTGGCAATCAAATCGATTCATTAAAAGCATCTTTCATCTGCCTTTTATTGCCACCTGGCTCACATCTCTGACCCTTCTTTGTTTTCAGTCCTCGTTCGAGGCCCCAAATCTCCTGAGGCCTGAGAATGCAGGGTTCCTCGCATGTCACGAAGAATCTACAAGGGGAGGGACATCGGCACAGTTGCCAGGAGACACCTGCCCTGGCAGATTCCAGGAGATGCAGATCTCCAGAGAAGGAGAGGCAGCTTTATGTTCATCTGGGGGGCTGCCATGGGCTCCCTCTGTGGTGTGGCTGCTGGAGGGATGTCTGGGTTGGCTGAGTGCACAGGGAGCCCATTGTCAGGGATTTTCATGTGTGTGTTGGTTCTATGTTCCATGTTCCCTGGCAGGATGAAAGAGGATTTGTTTTATGCCCCATCTGAGAACTTTAAAAAGGGAAAGATTAAAAGAAACAGGAAAAACTCGGTTTAGATGAGAGCAGCCAGGATCGCGTCAGATTTCTTGGAATGAACAGATTATCCTGGAGTGAACGCATTCATTCACTCAACAAATATTTATTGAGCATCTTTTGAGTGCTAGGCAAGGATCCAGGCACTGTTCCACAGGCTCTAGTAAACTGTGGCTGTTTTGAGTGATTGAGTCAGATCTGGGTCAAACCCTGCCTCAGAGACTTCATACATTCATGAGCACAAGCACGTCAGCCCTCCTTCCTATGCAGATATGATCAGCCCACGCTGCTGTGGGAAACAGGCAGACCCTTGGCAATGGGCCAAGGTGAAGTTCATTTATTTAGCCCCTCAGGCAGACTCAGGGCAAAGAGGAAGAAGCCTAGCAGCTCTGAGGCTCAGCCCTGAGGAGTGACCCTGGCCTCGGTATTAGGCTGTCCTTATGTTCCTATAGCAGGCATACGTGCATTCTGTTTCCTCTTCGGGGGACATCTGCCCTGCGTGGAGAGTCCTCTGACTCTCAGCCCAGAAGTGGGTACTGGGGATGAAGCTCAGGGAGTTAGAGGAAACTGAGGGAGAATTCTAAATGCAATTCAGTTCAGTTCAGTTCAGTTCAGTCGCTCAGTCATGTCCGACTCTTTGCGACCCCATGAATCACAGCACGCTAGGCCTCCCTGTCCGTCACCAACTCCCGGAGTTCACTCTCCGCAGAAGTATGGCTTGATGTGCTCTTAAAACACGAAAGATGGGGCAAAGAGAAAATGCATTGGAGAAAAGGAAGGCCTGAGTCTGACCTGGGAGCAGGCAGAACACCCTCTGATGGGCATCCCTACCACTTACCTCCACTTTGAGCACCAATAATGACCCTCAATACCTATATTCTGTTCTCTAGCCATAGCAACAATGACTAGGAATAAGTTGGAAAAATGAGCCAAGAGTCAGTGCAAGCCAGTGTCAAAGGCCTCACTGCTGTGAGCTGAGCCCAAGTGGAGCCAGAACCTTCCCCAGCTTGGGTGGCAGGGGCCCACTTCGCGATGAGCCTTCTATATTCACTGAAGGGCTCAGGCCGAGGCTAACTTTCCTCTATAAAGTGGTGGTTCTGAAACGTGGTCTGTGGACCAGCAGCAGCAACGTCACGCAGGAACTTGTAAGAGATGCAAATTCTTGGCCCTTCTCAGACCAGCTGCATCAGAATTTCCCCTGGGTGTTTTGAGGAGTATTTACCATGAGGATGCCAGGAGGGAGCCTGAGAAGCAGTTGAGGTGGGGACAAGGGAAGCAGGAAGGGGTGGTGTATAGACTAAACTGAGCAAATTCCCATGAGTACATGTTCGAGGCTGTGGAGAGACTGCCAGGACCAGGCATCCAGGGAACAAGTTAACAACGTCCCTGGTGCTCTTGTCGAGAGCAATCCATTGTGATGGTGTAATCCCCAGGCCAGTGTGCAATGGATTGAGGGAAAAATAGAGACAATCTCAGGAAGCCTGACCATAAAAAAAGGACAAAAGACAGGGCAGGGGCAAGAGGTGGGTGATTGTTCTGTTATTAATGTGGGGAAACATGGAAACATAAGCAAATTTGCTGAAGGAAGAGGTTCAAAAGAGAGAGTGGAGGCTGCAGGAGGAAGGGGAACAAATTTGAAGAGCAGGTTACTGCCCAGGGGAGCAGAAGGGGATGAACTCAGGGCACAGCCTAAGGGTTGGTCACTCTCGGTCGAGGAGGTGGATAGTTCTTGCTGGAAATTCTCTGGGTTCTAAGCTAGAAGGAAATAGAAGTGGGTGGGGACAGATAAATGGGAGAATTGAAGGCGTTAAGGCGCTAGGTGATGCTGAAGTGTGAGGTCAGCTGCAGTGGGAGGTGCCAGCATCGAGTGTGGGCATGCCAGGGGTCAGCAGCGCCCAGTGGAGTGGGGTAAACAAGGGGCCTGGGCTGGATGTCTGAGCTTACAGGAGGCAGGGCTCAAGGAGCAAAGGCTTGGAAGTGGCCTCAGGGACCCAAGAGAAAACCTCCAACTGCTCCTATGGCCACCGCCTGGCCTTGGATTTTGGAGAATGAGCAGTTTTTCTCAGGCAGTGGGTCCTGAGGGCAGTCAGTCCCACAAGATGCAGGTGGAAGGAGCAGAGGGGCAGAGGCTGAGGGGGTGGGGAGTGGGGGCTGCAGACCCAGGGCTCAAGGTGGGCTAGGCTGGGCTGAAAGGGGTGGGATGGAGGGAGCAGTTGGGTCTAAGAGGAAACATGGAGGGCTCTTAGAATAGAGGAGGAGGATCTGACTCCGAAGACCTTGAGTTTGGGGCCATGTCCTGGGCCAGGGTGGGAGCCTGACTGCTGGACTAGGTGGGGCACAGGCTGAACCTCAGGGGCCCAGAGGTTGCCAGGGCCAGCCGATGCTCTGCAGGCTCTGAGCCTGAAGGAAGAGGCAGGGGCAAGGGGGCCGACATCCCATTCCCTGAGTCAGCAGGACCCATCCCCGGGCTGTGATGTCGCCTTTGATGGCCTCTTCTCTCACTCTGGCCAGATTAACCCATCCCAGTGCAGCTCCCACCTTCTCCACAAGCCTTCCCTGATCACCGCGATGTATAGTTTCATCTACATGGACATATAAACAAGATCATATGCCAATCAAAGAGTTATCACCTATGTTTTATAAGGATGTCTCTATAGAGTGTGGGCTTCCCTGGTGGCTCAGTGGTAAAGATTCCATCTGCAAGGCAGGAGATGCCGGTTCGATTCCTGGGTGAGGAAGATCCCTTGAAGGAGGGCATGGCAACCCACTCCAGTATTCTTGCCTGCAGAATCCCATGGACAGAGAAGCCACAGTCCGAAGGGTCGCAAAGAGTTGAACACAACTGAGCCACTGAGCACACATGCAGTATGCAGTGTGTCATGTGTATTATAAGTGCTTAAAAATAGAAATGAAAAAATATTAGAAAACAGCTACAAATAGAAGTTGTGATGTATTCTGCCTGCTCCTTAAAAGATGACCCAGCACCCTCAGGCTGCACACATCCTGCTTTGCAGTGTGAGCTGCTGAGTTGTGCTGATATCTCAGATTTTCTCCACGCCTCCTTCGTGAATAATAATTGTGTCATTGGCATAGTAGGTGGTCAGTAAATATTTGTGAAAGGGACAAAGAAACAAGTGACCCAGGAAGGTTTTAGAATAGAGGCTGCGTCACATCATGGCCAGAGGTGTGGACTTTGGAATCAGATGGATTGCAGTTCAAGTTCCAGGTCTGCCCAGCCCTGACACTGAGGGTAAATTCTTAGGTCCCCTGGACCTTGATTTTCTCCTGAGCGAAAGGGGCACAATGCCCTGAGTTCCCTGTAGGCTGCTGTGGGCTGGAGCTCACCATGAGGGGGGCTACTGCCAAGCAGCGGTGTGATGTGAGCGCCCTGAGTAGCCAAGCTCTCATGGAAGGGCACAGGATGGATGTGAATTTCGGCCGAGGTCAGTGACTGGAACTTGAGCGCCAGGGGAAAGTGGTCAAGGCAGGACTGGACCAAGAATAGCTTCCCTGATGCCCTTTCAGACAAAGGACTGGTTTGGTTTCAATTCTGAAAATGGTACTTATGGAAAACTGCTATGTGACCAAGTGATTTTCTGTTTTTTCCTCTAAATAAAGATATTATATTTGCTTCATTATAAAGCAAATTTATCAAGGAAATGAGAAAGATGTAGAAAAAATGAGATGAAAAAACTCATATTTCCACCATGGAAAGATCATCTTTTCAACATTTTGCTATATTTTTAGTCTTAAAAAATTCTATGCCTTTTGAAAAACATAACTGTGAGTATTATATAAATATAAATATGTGTGTGTAATCTATACATTTGTCCTTTTTTTATTTGACATCGTGACATAGCATTTTCCTCATTACTACAGATTCCTTTTGAGCATGAATTTTAGTGACCATGTCTACCCACGGAGCTGTTTCCCCACGTGTTTCTGGAGCCTCTGCAGCTTGGCTGTCTCCTGCAGGGGTGGGCAGTCCAGCCTCCATCCTTGTGTCTTCAAGGTGCAGGGCCTGACTCGAGCGCGGCATTAGGGCTCCGTGGCACGTGAGATCCAGCAGAAGGATGAGGTCTGTGTTCGGAAGACGCAGGTGTCAAACCACACTCACCTCTGACCTTTACTCCTCTACTTCCGAGTAGTAACAACGAGACCTGCCTAGCAAGGCAGCTTTGAGGGTATGTGAAATTCTGGCTCTGAGGCTGCTCTCTGAATTGCCTGGTGTTGTCCAAACCTTGGTTTATTGGATTCATCAGTGTACTTTACCTGTGAGCAACAGGAAGCCATGATCAACACAACTGCCTCACAGAATCGCAAAGTCCAGGTGCTGAGGTCCAGCGGGACCCAGAGCCTGAGGGACAGTCACAAGCCTCAGTGACCTTCGTCCCACATTCCTGCTCCTTCAGTGGTCACATCCTGGGACAGATTCTCCCAGCATCTGCGCCCTCCCCCACCCCCGCATCCAGGAAGGTGTCCCCACTGCTGGCAGCCCCCGAAGAAAGCATGCTCTCCCGACTGCTCCAGCAGAGGCCCAGGCCCCACACCCTCTGCCCCAGTGGGGCCCACCCACCAAAACTCATAACCCGAGCGTGGGAAGCGGGGGACCAGGAGATGTAGGGAAGGGCCAGCGGGAGATGCCCACTTCGCTGGCCATCGTCCCTGCCACTGTGGCCAGAGTGAGGTCTCAGAGCACTGCTGTGTGAGCGAGCTGTGGACTCCCTGGGTCTTGGGTTCGAACACTCCGGGTGGCCTTCCTCCTCCTCCTCCATTGGCTTCACACGGAAGCAATCAACATTCTCATCCCGAATTCCCAGCAATGGGGCCTCACCTCCCGGCGCTCCCGCCTGGTGACCCATGACCAGGGAGGAGGCCTCACGGAGAGGAGATCACTGGCAAGTGACCTCAACAGGTGACTCAGCAACCGAGGAACACGGGCCTGGGTGTGTGAGGGACCCCGGCCCAGTTGAAGGGCCCCACAGAGCTCTAGAGGCCCCAAAGTTACCACTGAGAAAGCGGAGCTGTTTCTTCCTGGAAGGGCGGGGGCGGCAGAGGACAGAATGGGAGCTGTCAGAGGAAGTGTTGGCTGCATCAGGTCAGGTGCCCCAGAAGGCCCAGTGCTGTTTATCTGGGAGGTGAGGTCTGTGTGATCAGTGCAATGGGGATCCCAGATGTGGTGGGGGGGCTCTGCAGACAGCAGGGCTCCTCTTCTGTCTCCCGGGGCATCCTGCTATCTCCATGTGTTTGTCCTTGGTCCCTGCCCCGAAAGTTGGCGATCCACCTGATATGGGGTCTGTCCAAAGAGCACAGAGGTGTGTGCACAGCCAGGTAGGACCCATTCCCTCTCAGAGGAGGAGACAGAAGCAGGCCGCAGAGAACCCTTGGGAGCTACGGCGGGTAGGAGGGAAAGAAAGAGGGAGCTAGAGGCCTTTCCGGTGAGGAGGCCCCAGACCCGGACGAATACAGGAGGAGGAGATTGGGTCAAGCAGCGAGACTGACAAAAGAACTGACTGCCTTAAGAAGCCGGGTGGGAGCATGAGGCAGACCTTGACCCAGAGCCTGACAGGGAGCAGAGCAGGATCCGGGGTCCCGGGGGACAATCAAAATTGTCCAGGCTGGGTGGGAACTTTCAGAAATTCAAAAAGTGCTTAGCACATCCTCGGTCGGGGCTCCCGTGGATCGACCCTGCTGTGGACAAGTGTGAAGATTCAAGGAGAGGGCGGGGTGATGTCTACGCGTTGCAGCCCAGGCCTCCGGCTCCCAGGCAGGGGGGTGCTGGGGGGTACAACTCCAGGGCGGGGACTGGGACGCCCAGCCTCTCCTAGTGCACGTGGAGGGGCCGATGGGACGCTTCAGTGGGGGGAGTGGAGACGGGACCTGGGAGGGTGCTCACTCTGCAGTGCCCCTCCCGGACCCCCAACTCCATCCCCAGCGTCCAGAGAGGATGGGCTCCAGTTAAGTGCCTTCGGGACAGGCAGCTTGGCCTTTCACGCCTTCAGTCACCTCAGGCGGGGGTGACAGGTGACCCCCACCCCGCACGCAGCTTCCACAGCAGGGGCTGGATTACGGTCTCCCAGGCTCCCTCTGGGAAGACATTTCTGGAGAAAGGAGGCCTCCTAAGGAGAAAAGCAGGGAACAGCTAAGGATGGAACAGGGCCTAGGAGGGAGAATCGCTGAGCCGGGAGAAAACAACCACTCTACCAGTGGTGATCATATCGAGGGCTCGTGAGTTCCGCTCACTCCTCGTGCAGCTCTGAGAGGCCAATGCTACACCAAGAGGCTGAGCGACTTGCCTTAGGTGACACAGCCAGTAAGCTGACAGGGCAGAGAGAAAAAGGGGTCCCTCTCTGGACCATACAGGTACAGATCGGCTCTTTCTGGGAAGGTGCCTACCCAAGGCCTCTGACCTACAGTTCTTTCTCCAGAGCTGGGGGAGGGAGAAAGAGTGGCAGATCAAGGCAGTCACATCACCCAGCACCCGTGGGTCAGCCTGGAGGTGTCCTTCTGAGTTCTGGGGCTCTGTTTGAGCTACTGGAGACAAGAAAGACCTTAGGAGGTCCCCAGGACCTGGGTGGACTTTACAGCAAGTCAGGCCACTTCCCCTGGGGGCCAGCCACCCTCTACAGGGGCCAGGAGGGGTGTCATTGGTGAGAAGAGACCTAAGTGGTAGAAATATAGCAGGAGGCATAATTTTGAATATCACAGAGAAAAATATCTAGTGGTGTTCAAATGACACTGCTGGCCATCAGTCCTAAGGCAAAGAGCTTTTTTTTGCAGAAAGTTATCCATCAAGTCCCTGTGTATAAAAGACAAAAGTTAGAGACACCCCCAACATTCAACAGCAGTGGAAGGCTTAAATAACTCCTGGTTGCCCACACAGCCATTCAAAGAATGGTGACAAGCCTCTCTCAGCATGGAAAAATGCTTATTGTAAAAAGTAGGAGCCAAATGGTACACTGTGATTTTTCTAGGTAAAAACATGCTTATTGGAAAGAAACAGGAAAAACAGAAAAGTCAGTAAAGGTTTAATAGCGGTGCCAAATGATGGGTGGAGTAGAGTTCAAACACAGTTAAATTATTTTTGAAAGACTATAACCTAAAGATTAACAAGCAGTTCAAAAACAAACGCCATGGCAAAGAGACAAAGCACTAGTTTTCTGGTTACTTGGCAACATCCATAGGACATGATCCATGGGCCTGGGGCCCTCACATGGCAGGATCAGGAGGCTGAAGTGAAGTCTGTGTGCTGCAGGGAGGCTGGCTGGTGATCACACAGGAGGACTGGCTGTGATAACACCGCTTGGGGACAGCCTGAACCTGGGTGGATGGAGCACAGAGAATGGGGGCCAGCTGGGGCTCCTTGCCCAGGGGGAGGAGTGCAGAGTCAGGGCTTGGGGGGTCTCTCTTCTTCCTGCCTCTGCTGAATCTCCTGCCACACCTCCTCCCCAAGCAGCAAGTGACCTGCACCAGGTGAGACCCAGAGTTGGAACAAGACCTCAGGCCGTGAGAAGCCCTTCCGGGAAGAAAGCAGACATGCTATCGGTATGCCCACCCTGAGCAAACACTGGATTCCCACAGGTAACATGCAATGCAGCTGGGGTCCCAGGAGTGGGACACCCTGCCCCTCCCTTTGCTGCATTTTTCCGTGCGGAGAGGGGAGCAAGGTCAGCCCCGAGCGAGGCCCAGGCAGCCTGCTGCAGCTGCTGCAGGAGGGAAGGTGCGGGCAGAGAAGAAAGGCGTGAAGGGTCCTCAAAGCTGGCTTGAGAAGGATCCCAGTGGCCCCAGGCTGTGCTCAAACCCCCACTCAAGCTGCTGTGCTGCTGGCAGCGGAGGTCCTGAGGGGGCAGGGATGGGTGAGGCTCAAGGTGGACTTCAGACCCCTGAAAGGCCCTCTGGTGGGGGAGAGGGGAGCAGGGGATGCACTTAGGAGCTCTCAGGAGCTGGGACTCTGCTCTGAGAGGCCAGGGTTTGAATCTCAGCTCTGCCACCTACTAGCTGTGTGGCCCTAAGCAAGTTATTTTAACCTCTCTAAGCCTCAGTTTCTCCAAATATAAAATGGAACTAATAAAAGTAACTCCTCTTATTGGGTTGTTTTGAGGATTAAATGAATCAGCCTTGTGCCACTGCCAGGCAAGGACTGTCAACACTGTGCGTTTGTTCAATAAAAATATAAACTAGTGGCCAAAGCAGCTCACAAGGGACGAGGCTGCCACACCAGTGTCATTTGGATGCAGAGATATCCTGCACCTAGTGAGGGGTGTAGCCATTGGGGGAACCCTGCCCCATATCAACCTCCTACCCCACTCCACCCCACGCCCATCACCTTGGCACACAAGGAGCTAGGTGGTCAATGAAGTGAAATGAAGTGAAAGTCGCTTCGTCGTGTCCAACTCTTCGCAACCCCATGGACTACACAGCCCATGGAATTCTCCAGGCTAGAACACTGGAGTGGGGAGCCATACCCTTCTCGAGGGGATCTTCCCAACCCAGGCAGGGTTAGTTCAAAATCATAGCTAAGTCCAAACTGTCAAAGACCTCCATCTGTGGCTGCAGGAGTGGTGGGTGTGGCCCGGGGACCGATAAACACACCAAGGGGCCTCTAGCCAGTCAACGGTGACAACAAGGCTGAGTAGGGAGGCCTAGGATAGGGGGTGGAGGCAGCGGAGTAGAAGGGAAGGCAGCGGGAGGGGGGAGCCTGGTATGCAAGCAGTAGGGGCTTGGAGGCCTCTGGAGCAATGAGGCCTTCCCCAGTCACTGGGTCTTTCTGGGATTCATTTCAGCTCAATTCCACTTAATAAACATCTTAAAGCTACAGGATATGCTTGGCAAAGAGAATGAACACAGAAGCTTTGTCCCAAAGGCTCACAACTGATTTAGAGGAAAAGACCAACCTCAATCCTGCCAACCACCAGGCGCCCACTGGGCACCAGCAACTCCCGCACCCGCACTGGGAACTTAGCATGGCCTCATACACACTTATAACAGCTGGGAAGGGGCACAGAGGCACTGCGAGGTGATGCAGGCTTCTTTATTAAAGTAATACAGCTTGTGAGGAGGGGTAGTGGCATTTATGTGTGACTTGGGGGTCTGTGCCCTCAGCAAAACACGTATAGTCTCCACTGCTACCTGTGATAATAAAGGCAGGAGGAACACATGGTGTGTGTTAGGGAAGAGCTCCAAGCGTCAGTTTATTCATCTGTGAAATGGGCATAATGGCCTTTAGTTTCCTTTAGTTCTATTGTTGTTATGGGGGCCCAGAACAGATAGTAACAGGAGCCACCCTTGAAGGGCAGAAACCAAGTGCTACAAGGCAGGGGGAGGAGCATAAGCAAAAGCCCCAGAGGAACGTAACTGCTCCAGTTTCAGGCAGAGAGGTAGTTTCAGGGCTAAGATGAGAAGCTGCTTGGCTCCTTTGTTTTCCTCCTCCCCTCTGCGCCCCCGGGGGCAAGTTCTACTGGCCTCTGTTTGCACTCTCTCCCTCTCAGGTCTTCCTCAGGCCAAAGAGTCTGGCCTCTGGTCATATTACCCATCGCAAACACTCCTGCCAAGGTCCTAATTGCAGGTCCAATGGCTATCCTTGGATCTTATCGTCCCTCCTCAGCATCCCAGGCATGCTCCTGACCTCCTCCTCAGAACGCTGCCCCAGGGCTCTATCAACTTGTGGACGTGCGTTCTGGGGTTTGCTCCTCTCCATGCTGCCTCTTCCCCTCTGTCTCCTTTGCTGGCTCCCCCGCCCCTGCACTACCTGGGTGTTGCTGCGGCTGCTCCCAGACCCACTTCTCCAAAACTTGCTCACCAGGAGTCATATCTGTTCTCAAGGCTTACCCACTGCCTCCATGTGGATACCCAGCCCCCGACCTCTAGCCCAGCATACCCTCTGAGCACGGGACCCCTGTGCCAATCTGCCTGCTGGATCTCTTTCCTGCACGTACTCCAGGCAATCTGAACTCAAATGAGCCTCAGGGACTCACCACATGCCCCCAGTTGCTGCTGCTCCTTCTGGGTCCCCTCTTCGGCACTCAGCATCACCAATGCAGGTTGCCCAAGTCAGAACCTGGGAGTCATCTCTAACATCTCCCTCATTGACACTTGGATGCCTAACATCTTTTGTGCCTTTCCTTCCTCCCCAGAATCATCCCCATTGCTGCAGAGCTCCTGGGATGGCTTCCAGATTGCCCCACTGTATACTGATCCAGCTGCCCCATACGCCCATGTAAAATGCAAACCAGCACGGTCACTCTCTGTTCAGAAGCCTTTAAAGGCTCTCCATTATGTTGGGCAGGGAAGGCAATGGCAACCCACTCCAGTACTCTCGCCTGGAAAATCCCATGGACGGACGAGCCTGGTAGGCTGCAGTCCATGGGGTTGCTGAGAGTCGGACACGACTGAGAGACTTCACTTTCAGTTTTCACTTTCATGCATTGGAGAAGGAAATGGCAACCCACTCCAGTGTTCTTGTCTGGAGAATCCCAGGGACGGGGGAGCCTGGTGTGCTGTAGTCTATGGGGTCGCACAGAGTCGGACGCGCCTGGAGCAACTTAGCAGCAGCAGCAGTGTTTTGTTGGGAATAAGACCTGCGCTTCATTGCATGCCACTCTGTGTTCCAGCTTCCTCACTGCACACCTCCTCACTGTCTTCTGATCTCAGTTCCAGCCAGACTGAAATCATGGAGTAGATTTACCTTCCTCCACTCTAATCCTCCCAATCCTTATAGTCCCTAGGGCTCAGCTTGAAAGCCACCTCCTTCAGGCAGCTTTCTTGTTGCCCTTCTTTTGTGTTCCCATAGCCAACGTACACAACAGTTCCTTTGCTACTTCACGCTGATGCTTTCTCTTCTTGCTCCCCACCCTGAGATCCTAGAATCTTTGAAGTTAGGAACTATCCTTGTGCTTTGTTTTTCTAGTGCTGAGAAGTATTTGCTGAAATGAGAAGAACCTTAGAAACAGACGCTGAGGGTGTTCTTTTGGGGGAAATGGGTTACTGTAGACACTGAAAGGAAGCAGTCAGATATTAACCACAATTCTTAGCCTCCTTCTAATGGATGACTGTGTGACCCAGTTTGGGCCAACAAGATTTAAGGAAAAGTAGTTGAGCATGCACAGGAGAGATCTGCTTCCCTGATGTGAGCGCTAGCCCCTTCCTATTTTCCATCTTCCACCACCTCCCTGGAATTAGGAGAGGAAGCTGGTGGTGGAGCCAGCCATGAGGACAAGAAAGTGAAAGTGTTAGTCGCTCAGTTGAGTCTGACCCTTTGCAACCCCGTGGACTGTAGCTCTCTAGGCTCCTCTGTCCATGGGATTTTCCAGGCAAGAATAGACATTCCCTTCTCCAGGGGATCTTCCCAACGGAGGGATCAAACCCAAGTCTCCTGCATTGCAGGTGGATTCTTTGCCATCTGAGCAACCAGGGAAGAGCACCCACTAAAGAATCTTGAAGGGACCTTGGTCATGATTCTGGACTACCTACTAGCATCTTCTTGTTATGAAAGAGCAGTAAAACTCATTGAAGTCCCAACTTCAACTAGCTCAACTGTCAGGTCTCCACTACATTTAGGTGAACTCCCTCTAGGAAAGGTAGATGATGGCAGATAACCATCTGTGGGCATCTGAATAGACCTTTCCTTTAAAGATGATGCTAGTCCTGAGAAAGGGCAGAAGCCAGATTAATGGAGAAGGACAAGGTGGGGTTGGAGAGGCTGACCCTGCCTGGGATTCTATCAGAGGACCACAGCAAGGCCTCACTGAATGTGTGAGGAAGATGTTCTAGTGATGCGGCCCTAATATGACCATAACCCTGATCTGGGCTTTCTCTGCTAACTGCTTGGTCTCACTTGTGAAATGAGGCTGCTAGAATAGATAACTTTTCAAAGGTATAGTGCTATTAAGTCTGGGCTTTGGAGTCAGGAAAACAAGGTCCATCTTCATGGCTTGCTAGCTATATGACTTCCAGGCACTCTTACCGGTTGACCTCATCATCATCTGTAAAATCCAGATTATAACAGTGCTATTAACTGTTGGGCTAATGCTGGGGTTCTGTGGCATCACACCCGGGAGTGCCAGCAGAATGCCTGGTGGAGTCCACCATGGCTGCTAGAGCCCAGTGCCCAGCACACGCTGAGTGCTCTGCGGGGGGCCGTTTTTGTGTTTCAAATTCTCCAAGCTGACTTTCTAACCACTGCGGTTTCCTGCCTCCTCTCTATCTGGGCCTGCTGCAGGGCTCCCGAAAGCCTCTCTGGTTGACCCTTGATCTGTGGGTGAGGGAACTGGCCCAAAGCCACCTACAGTCCAATGGCTTTTCCTCAGGCACTGTGTGCTGTTCTGTCCAGGGTCCTGGGGCCGCAGGTGGAAAGCAGAAGCCCCTGGACACGGACAGCCCAGACCAGGCCCAGAAAGGCATCAATCAAGCCTTGGGTAGAAAGAAGAGACCTACGTGGTCCATCTGTCCTGTGGCTCCTGTCTTAGCCAAATCTTCCTGGGAATTGAGGAGCATCTTTTCCTGGGAATAGTCGGGAGGGGGAATGTGTGGAGGGGTGGCTTGAAAACGCTGGCTCTTCAAGAATGACAGGAATTAGGGAGCTGGAAAAACACCTCCAGACTAGATTTCTTACTGCAGCTGCTTTGGGCAGAACCTTCTTATCCTTCCCGTGGAAGTCTCACCTTCTTTCTCTTTCCAGCGCTATGTATCCTGGTGGAAAAAATCTTGGGGGAAAAAAAATTAAGCGTCTGTTCTATTCCAACCCTGAAAAGGAGATCAGTGGGTGTACCCTGTTTGTCCACGGCCCCACTCTCTCCGCTCCTCCCCACTCCCACCCTCCTGGCAGCACTCCAGGCCAGAGCGAGCCATGCTGACACTCGACAGCACCACCAGTTTACCTTGGCACCGGCCCAGCCCGGGGCGGCCCCCGCTTCTCCACCTTTGTTACCCGGCCCCTCTCTAGTGCAAAGAGCAGTTTAAATATAAATCAGTCCTCGACACAAACAGAGCCTCAGCGAGTCTCAGAGCCATCCCCGGAACTGAGAGCCCAGGTTTGCGGCGAGTGCAAACAAGCCGAGGCCGGCTCCGTAAATCTCCCAGGCCGCGTCGGGAGGGGCGCGGGAGCTGCCCGTCCCTTCACAAACGTCGGCTCCCCCCCAGCCACCCCGGCTGCCGTCGGCTCCCTCCGCGCCCCTCGCCCCCGCCTCGCAGCCCTGCCGCGCCCTCCCCTGGCCCCCTCGAGTCCGCGGCGCCCACCCTGCCGCGCCAGCGCCCCGGGCGCCCCCACGCGCCGCAGCCGGCCGCCGCCGCCGCCCCCACCCTCCGGCGGGCGGGACCTTCTCCCGGGCGGTCGAGCCTCGCGGGTCCCGGCCCCGCCGCGGGCGCAGGGACGCCTCGGCCAGAAAGAGGTTAAGCGCCGCGGGCCACCGCGTCCCACCTGCCTGAGGGGGCGGCGGCGGCGGGGCGGGGGCTCGCGGCGCCTTTGACACCGAAGGGAAAGAGGGAGGAGGGAGTGCGCGTTTCATCATCGGCGGCGGCGGCGGCCACTTATAAAACTTCGAGGCGCGCACCCTCGCGCTCAGTCTCCTCCGGCCACTGACTCGGCGCCCGCCCCAGCCCAGGCGCCCCGGCCCCGCTCGCCCGGCCTCCCGCCCCGTGCTGCCGCCTCCATGGGGCTCCTGTCCAAGCCCGGCGCGCGCCAGGGGAGCGCCGCCTCTGCGGGCCGAGCCGGCTGCAGCCCCCGCTCTATCTTCAGCAACATTAAGGTGAGCGGAGAAACCGGGCCGTCGAGCCCGAGCCGCACAGGGCGCACCATCGGCGCGGTCCCGGCGTCGGTGCTGCAGGCGCCTGGGAGGCGCTGGGGGTGCGGGCGCCCACCCTAGCAGTCCATCGGTCGGTGCTGCGCTCCCCAACGCATCCCCGCGGACCCCGCACGGCGGGCAAGGGGGCGCCCTGCCAGGCAAGCCGGTGCTGGTCATATGTGCGTGTCTGTGTGCGCGTGTGTGCATGCGTGTGTGCACGCGTGTGTGTGTGCATGCGTGCGTGTGCGTGCGCTTACTAACACGCCCTCCTCAGGGTAGGAAACGGCGATTAAAGTTACCTGCTTATTGGGCCAACTCTACTCAGGTAGTCTTGGCACTAGGGTAGGGAATTGCCCAGTTCTTTGAACAAGAGCATCTTTGGGACACCTTTTTGGGCTCCTGTGGCAGTTACTTTGTTAAGGGCGTGGGCTTGGAAGTGCCTGGTCTGGCGTCCTGTAGGGGACAGGCGGTGGTCCCTCTGAGATGAAGATCAGAGCCCGTCTCAGCTTGAGTGGGTGGCAGAAAAGCCATTCTTGACTATGCTTTCCTCTTCCCTGAGGGCGGCAGCCAGCGCGTGGGCTCTGCTACCTGAACGGGCTGCTGCCTGCAATGTTAAGAATTCCCCCGAGGCTGGCAACCTACACTGCAGCTCTTGGACCAGCTTTCCTGGTCCGGAACTAGCCCCGGAAAAGCAGCGGCTTTTGGTCTATGCAATAAAGTCTAGGCAGGTGCCTGGCAAGTTATGGGGAGTGGGTGAAGAAAAGCTGGGTGTAGGCAGTTGTGTGGTGAGGTTGCTTTCCTCCACTCACAGGTCCAAGGGGACCGGAATGGTGGAATCCACACTCAGGCTTTTTTGCCCCTTCTGGGAGGCACAGGAGGTGAGGATGTGGGAGGTGGTGGAGCCCAGGTCAGGTTTCCTTGGAGTCAGGGCAGATGGTGCAGACAGGTTGTCTCTGCACACAGTCAGTTTCGGGGAGGTAAAGCCTCCAGTGGAACAATTAAGGGGAACCCAGAACACATGAAGGGAGGATAAAGGTCTCTCTGGGCTGGTTTTGTGTCCAAAAGAAAGGGATCTGGAGGTCACAGTGGAACCCATCTGTGTACTTACACATACTGTTAGCAATAGAGCTGGGCTCCCCACTCCTGCTTCTGTTCTTTCCCCATACCACCCTAGGCTGAATTGATTCCATGGTCGGATGTAAGTCAGACAGAAATTTTGAGAGAGTTTAAAATAATCCTCAAATCTCCTCACCTTTGGCCAGACCCTGATGAGAACACTGTGTGCGGTTTTGGTCCCATCATTTTAAGAAAGTTTAGAAAGGTTTCAGCAGAGAATTGTGGAAAATTTGGTGTTAATAAATTAGGAATTGGGAGAAAAGGGCCAGAGCAATCATCAGGAGGTCTGTAAAGAAAGAGGCCCTGGAGGGAGCCAGATGGAGGCTAAGTCCTCTATTTGCACCACTCTTAGTGCTGGGAGCAGGAGGGACAGCTCATAGCCAGCGTAACCCCAAATGAGACTGATCTGTTTAGACCCGCCCTGAGTCTCTAAAATAAATGAGTTTACGGCAGCAGTTTCTTTGAAGATCTATAAAAATAAGATAATTTATCACATGCTGATGATTTAGTCACACGTGCCTGAGGCCTGGGCCCAGGCCAATTGGCCTCCTTAAGATTCATACCAGTTAAAAGTTTTTCTGAACTCTGAAAACCAGATTTTTTCAATCATTTCCTCCCTTAATCCATAGTAATTCTAAGGCCAGAGTTAGGAGCAACTTCCACTTAGCTTCACTTATCAGCCTGAAAACAGGTAGGAAATTTGATATCTCAAGGCAAATCTGGGGGCTGGAATTCCATTAGTTAAACTCCCTGAAGCCTTTTCTTCCAGGGGACATTGCTGACATTTGGGGACTTTGCTATTTGATGAGAGAGTTCCTCCTCCCAATAAGAAGGTTGGTGGCTGCCCTGCACCTCCCCAGGGGGTGTGGACTGCACACGTCTTGTGACATGTGTGATATGGGAGAAGAAGGGCCACCCAACCTGGCGCCCCATCATTTTTCTAGGTTCCTCATTGTTGGGACAGATTAACCAGTAGGCTTTAGGTGTGCATGTGTTCAGTCTCTCAATCATGTCCAACTCTTTGCAACCCCATAGACTTTAGCCCGCCAGGCTCTTCTGTCCATGGGATTTCCCAGGCAAGAATACTCGAGTGGGTTTTCCCAGGCAAGAATACTGGCATGGGCTGCCATTTCCTCCTTCAGGGGAACTTCCTGACCCAGGGATCAAATCCTCCTGCATTGGCAGACAGATTCCTTACCACTGAACCACATGGGAAGCCCAATAGGCTTTATGACATTCCTGCAATACCCCACATACCATATGGTTTGGGAAAAGGCATGAAACAAGGGGACTAAGATCCAAGCCTCATGCCATCTCCTTATTAACTTGGTGACACAGGGAAGCATTCCTGAGCCTCAGAGTCCTCAAGTGAAAAAAACTGGGTAATATGAACAATGCCTACCCTCCGAGGGCTGGTGGGGGAGGGCTTCCTAAGGATTATGTGGAAAGAGGCAGAGGAAACAGCTTTGTAAATCATGCTGGGCTTTCTGGTATTGGCATCATTGTGAGGTCAATTCTTGCCTCAGCAAACAAGACTCAGCATACAAACGTCATTTCGGATCTATTATCACACCAATTACACCTCATTCTGTGAGACACAGTTAATAGTTAAGAGAAACTGCAGTTTGTAATAATAATATCCAAAAAATAACAATAGTAGCTAACAGCAACTGATCTGTCTGAATGTACTTGAACTATGGAAATAGTTTACCCATATGCAATCCTCATTACAGCTCTATCAACTTTATACTGTTACTGTTCCCATTAGTGATGAGGAAAACAAGGCTTTGCGAGACTGTTTTCTTGGGTGTGGAGACATAGAAAGGGTGGTATGTAGAGGAACCAGGAATGTGAGCCTCCGGAGTCAGAGCCCCAAACCCTAACTCCTGTGTGCCTGGCCCTGTGTATTTCACGGCGCTGGTTAGCTCTGTATACGCACGTGGAGATACCTTGGATGTACTTATTCCGAGCAGTCAGGGGTTTCTCCAGACTGTGGTGACACATCCCAGGTGTGACCAGTGGCTGCATCTCAGATGTGTATAGCCACTAACAGGTGCAGATCTTTTCCTTCTTCCTGGTCTCATTTCAAGAGCCTGGTGACTCTCAGGCGTGGGCTGCGTTTTTGGTACCTCCTTCTGCAGGAGTCAATACAATTGTTATTTACTCTGGAGAGTCACTATTGCTTCTGACTTGTGTGCGTGCCTGCACAATTACTCAGTTGTGTCCAACTCTTTTGTGACTCTGTGGACTGCAGCCCACAGTGTTGGTGAACAAAATCTTGGCTTTCTCTGCCCACTGAAGCCGAATAAAAATTATAGAGACAGAGTTTGGAGGATATAAAAAGGGGGCTTTAATCCTTAGCTGGTGGGAGGGCAACATAGTAGGCTCATGCCTCAAGAACTGTGTCGCCCTCCCATGAGGAGTCGTTTATATAAGATGAGCGCTTGCGGTTAAGGGTCAGTGGTGAGGAACAAAGGTCTTAGGATTTTGTCTTCTTCCTCTTTCATTGTTTCAAAAATAGTCATAGGCTGGCTTCAGGTAGCCTCTGGCAGTCTGGTGGCCCAGAAGTTGGGTCCATTGTGTATTTTTACTTCAGCCTTCTTTCTGATACAGAAAAACTTCTCAGGGTTGATCTGCCAAGAGAGTGCTATAAAGGTGAGCACCAAATACAGGATGTAATTGGCATAGAACCAAAGGATAATAGGTGCAAAATGTGGCTTATGCAGAATTAGGGGGCAGAAAACCAAACTTATTTACAGACATGCAAAGTTAGGGGGCAGAAAAGCAAGCTTAGGTACAAAGTACAGGTTAGGAACAGTTAAAAGTAAAAACTAGGAATGTTCTACACCGTTCACTGTTCTCTTTATCTTCTTTGTTCTCAGGAAAGGGAAAGAAAAACTCATTCCTCATTTTTCCTTCTCACTGCAGTACCAGGCTCCTCTGTCCATGGAATTCTCCAGGCAAGAATACCGGAGTGTGTTGCCTTTCCCTCCTCCAGGGAATCTTCCCAACCCAGGGATCAAACCCACATCTCCTGCATTGACAGACAGATGCTTTAGCGCTGAGCCATCTTGCTTACAGCATTCTTTTTCTTTTTTTAAACATGTAATGCTTTTTCGTAACATAAGGCTAATTAGAATGTTATTGAACACAAATTATAAACACATTCTTAGTAATAATTACTGTGTGTATTGTATTTTTTTAACTCCTTTTCTTATTAAATAACTTTTTAATTAAGAAGTAGAGGACCTGCTCCAAAGAAGGCAATGGCAACCCACTCCAGTACTCTTGCCTGGAAAATCCCATGGACGGAGGAGCCTGGTAGGCTGCAGTCCATGGGGTCACGAAGAGTCAGACACGACTGAGCGACTTCACTTTCACTTTTCACTCTCATGCATTGGAGAAGGAAATGGCAACCCACTCCAGTGTTCTTGCCTGGAGAATCCCAGGGACGGGGGAGCCTGGTGGGCTGCCGTCTATGGGGTCGCACAGAGTCGGACTCGACTGAAGCGACTTAGCAGCAGCAACAGCAGCAGAGTACCTGCTCACCAGCTATTGTCAGGGGGAGCAGTTCGGCATCCAAAACTCCTAAGCTCCAAGTTAAGAACAGGTTCATTCAATGTTTATGGGGCACGAGTCGGGGAAACCTTGGTGGCTAATATATCCTAGCAACCTCAAAGAGATCTATTTCTTCTTAAAATGAAACTTTTGGAACCAAACTGGGGTTATCTTATAGAAGGAGTGGTTGATTGCTAATTGCTGCCCACATTTTGGGAACATTCACAGCCAGGGTCCCAGCCTAGCGAAGTAATGGCTGTCCTGTCAGTGGGGGTGGAAGGCAGGGAGGAACAGTGGGAAGAAGGAGATCTCATGGCTGGGTCTGAGTGGCTCTGGTGACCCCCCAGATGAGGGAGGGGTGCTTTGTTCTGGCCTGTGTCCATAATGTCCGGAGGCTTCTGACCCCCAGCCATGGGGCAGCAGCTTGGGCCTAACTTCTCAGTTTCCAGAGGAAAGTGCTATATCCCCATAACCTGCAATCCATGCCTGGGAAGACACTGAAGAGACTCCCCTGGGCCAGAAAATGCCCTCATCCACCTGTGAGTTGACATGCTCTTTCCCTCCTGGGCTGTTTCTCTGACACAGGGACAGCATGTGTTATGTTCTCCAGGGTGTCTGTCCCCTGAGAGGCCCACCCTGCTCTGCTTATGTGTGTGCTGGGGGTCAAGGAGGGAGAACTATGGGACTGGGTGGGGTGGAGGTCAAAGGTTATTCAGATCCTTTCCTCCTGTGACTGTGCCTCAAGCCCTTTCCTGGTTTTCATTTAGTCTCTTGGTGATGAATTTAACAAGTGGAAAGTGAAAGTGAAAGTCGCTCAGTCCTGTCCGACTCTTGCGACCCCATAGAGTATATAGTCCATGGAATTCTCCAGGCCAGAATACTGGAGTGGGTAGCTTTTCCCGTCTCCAGCGGATCTTCCCGACTCAGGGATCGAACCCAGGCCTCCCACATTGCAGGTGGATTCTTTACCAGCTGAGTCACTAGGGAAGCCCAAGAAAACTGGAGTGGGTAGCCTATCCCTTCTCCAGTAGATCTTCCTGATCCAGGAATCGAACCAGGGTCTCCTGCATTGCAGGCGGATTCTTTACCAACTGAGTTATCAGGGAAGCAAGTGGAAGAAGGATTTATTTGGAAATAATTACAGATTCATAGGAAAAATGGTGCTGAGAGGACGTATGTACTTTTTACCTGGTTCCTTCCAAGGGTTTCACCTTACATAGCTACAATGTAAGACGAAAAACAAGAGAGTGACATTGCAGTCATGTGTGAGAATAGTTCCAGGCCATTCGATCATGGATACAGATTCAGGGAACTGCCATCCCTCTGCTTTAAGACTATCCCACTGCCACCGAGATCTCCTTCTGACTACCCTAATTGTTCTCTAGCACTATAACTTTGTCATTTTGAGAACATTATATAAATGAAACATGAAATATGTGTGTGACCTTTTGAGATTGCTTTTTTCATTCAGCATAATGCCCTTGAGATCATTCCAAGTTGTTCCACGTATCAATTGTTTGTTCCTATTTATTGCTGAATACTGTTCCATGGCATGGACGTTATCATGATTTGTCCAGCCATTCACCTACTGAAGGACATTTGGGTTGTTTCCAGTTTGGGGCTATTACAGATAAAGCTGCTATGAAGAGTCAGTATAGGTTTCTGTATTGGCATAAATTCTCATTTTGCTGGGGTGAAAACCCTGATGCTGGGAAAGATTGAAGGCAGGAGGAGAAGGGGATGACAGAAGATGAGATGGTTGGATGGCATCACTGACTCGATGGACATGAGTTTGAGCAAGCTCTGGGAATTGGTGATGGACAGGGAAACTTGGCATGCTGCAGTCCATGGGGCTGTGGAGTCGGACACGACTGGGCGACTGAACTGAACTGAAAAGCCCAGGAGTGCATTTTCTGGGTCACATGGTAGTTTCCTGTTGATTTTTTTTTCTTAAAGAAACTGCTAAACTGTTTTCCAGAGTGGCTATAACATTTTATGTTTGCACTGGCAAGGTATGAGAAATTCAGTTCCTCTACTGAATTTGATGTTGTTTTTTAACTATTTTTTTTTTTTAAAGAATTCCTCCCTATTCTTTTTTTTTTTTTTTTTAAGAATTCCTCCTTGCCACTGGTGAAAATAAACTGGCGGACCCCATTTTGACACAACAATAGAATGTCAACACTGGCCAGAACCTCCTCCAAATGAAAAATGGACCCGGAGAGGGGTGGTGACCCCTGCAAGATCTCAGGGAACCAGGAGTGTTTTAGCTGTTTGAATTGGTGTGTAGTGAGATCTCAATGTGGTCTTGATTTGCATTTCCCAATCGGCTGGTACTGTTGAACATCTTTTCATGTGCTCATTTGCCATGTGTATACCCTCTTCAGGCTTCCCTGCTGGCTCAGTTGGTAAAGAATCCGCCTGCAATGCAGGAGCCGGAGGTTCGATCCCTGGGTTAGGAAGATCCCGTGGAGAAGGAAATTGCAACCCACTCCACTATTCATGCCTGGAGAGTCCCATCGTAGACAGAGGAGCCTGGTGGGCTACAGTCCATGGGGTTGCAAGGAATCGGACACAACTGAGTGACTAAACAGCAACAGCAGCAATACCTTCTTCACTGAAATATGTGTTCATATATTTTGCCCCTTTTCTTACTGTATTTTTGAATTATTGTTTTGAGACTTTTTTTTTACATATATGAGATACAAGTCCGTCATTGGGCGTATTGTTTACAAACATTTTCTCCCAGTCTGTAGCTTTTCATCCTCTCAGCAGAATCTTTCACAGAGAAAAAAGCTTTGATTCCAATAAAGTCTAATTTATCAATTTTTAAACTTATGGATCCTGCTTTTCTTGTTGTCTAGAAACTCTTCACCAAATCCTAACTCATAAAAGAGAAATCCTATGTTTCTTCTAAAAGTTTTATACATTTTTTTTACATTTCAATCCATGACCCATTTTGAGTTAATTTTTTGTATAAGTGTGAGGTTTAGGTCAAGGTTTCATTGTTTTGCCTGTGGTTAGGAACAAATAAATGGTTCCTGCACCATTTGTTGACAAGACTGTTCTTGCTGTATTGAATTGCCTTTGCGTCTTTGTCGAAGATCAGTTGGCCATACTTGTGTGGGTCCGTTCTGGGTTTTCTATCATGCTTCATTGATGTATGTGTGTATCTCTCTGCCCATCCCACCATGTCTTGATTACTGTAGCTAAACAGCAAGTGTTGCTATCAGGTAAAACTTGATTTTCATCCTGCAGTGGTATGATTACCAAATCTTATCACCCACTCAGTTTCCCTTCTCCTTTGCCTTTTAGGAAGAGTTAAGAGCAGATTCAAAGCTTGGTTTTAGTAACTGGATGGAATCTTATGTATTTACATGCTCCAGCTTTTCTTCTGGCTTGAGCTGAATGGTTTTCTTTTCCCTTGAATTTGATTTTTCAGTATATGTTCCTAAACTTTTTCTGTTCATAAAAACAGCCCTGCAAAGGAGGTATAAGCATTTCCATTTCATACTTGAAATCTAGGTACATCCAAGACCACATATCCAGTCAGTGGCAAAGCAAGAATTCCCACCGGTGTCAGCTCACTCCCAGTCCCCTCCTTCCCATGGCCACAGAATGCCTCTGAGTTCCAGATTCTCTTGTCCATGAACATTTGGGTCTGAGCTTAGTGATCTCTGAGGTCCTTTTAGGTTGTCAGATTCCCATCTCATGCTATCAAGTTGCTGATTGAGATGAGACCAGGAGTAGGGCCAGTTGGATCTGAGCTTTGCTGGGAGACCTGCTCTGAAAGCTGGCAAATGAGGAGGGTGTGGGCTGGCTGGGTTGTCTGCAATTAATCCCAGCTCTCTTGATTGAGAGGACCTTGATTCCCTGGAATGGATTAAATTTGATCAGGGGTGATGGATGAAACCAAGGCCCAGAGACTCAGACTCTACTGCGGGCTGGATGGATGGGATGACGCTGTGCAGTGATCAGCCCTCTCACCATCTCCTCAGCCTCGTTACCTTGCTGGGGGGAGATGCTCCAGAGGCTGTGGGTCGAATTGAGAGAGCACCGGCTGGGGCGGTAACCCCAGGACTTGTGACCTGTGGGGCACTCAGTCTGGTCAGCATCGGCACTGACCCCTACAGGGCTGACCTCTGCCTCTGGAAATGTGGGAACACTAACCCTTCCTTTAAGGTTTAGTGTGTACTCAAGTCCTTTAGGAACCTGAGAGTCCCAGTGATAAGTTTTGTTTACCCAAACATTAGCCTTAACTATATATGTTCTGAAATGTGTCCCATCCAACACCCTTAGGAGATGCTGGCCTGAAGCACAGAAGGCCTCAGTTAAAAATGCAGATGGCACCAGGAGAACTTCAGTAAGCTAGTGGCTGGCCCTGAGTTCTAAAGGAGTGACCAGATCTCCACACTGGAGAAGGACAAGGGGTTGAAGGTGGGCTCTGGAGATGTGATTATTACGTTTCTGTGGTGGTTTACATTTTATCCTAGAATCAAGTGAATTTTATATTTTTCTTCCACAATATATCTGTGTGCTTCCAAATCATATGTTGTGTCTACCCCCAAATGTTGTAGTAACACTGATGCTCCAGGAAGCCACACCATGTTTGGCTCAGGTCTTCCAGGTTTGGCTCAGGTCTTCCAGGTGTGACCCCAGGTAGAGTTTGGGAAATGATACCACAGACCTCAAGTTAGAACTAGTTTATGTGATTAACTCACCCAGCCAGGCTGTTGGGCATGGAGGGAACAATACCTAGGAAATGTCAGTGGGACAGGTATGGGGTGCGGGTACAGGCCATTCCTGGGCTGAGCCTGTGGGACACTCCAGGAGCGGAGCTGGCTAGAGGATGCGGTGAGGCCCCTGTGGGCTTCGGGAAAAGGGGTGCCTGTTTGGAGGCAGACAGCAGGCAGCAAGGGCCACCCTGGTCCTGCCCTACTGGCTGCCTGAGAGATTGCAGGATGAATTAGACTGTTTTACAAGTCCTTCCTGCCAGTGTCCAGGCCCTTATGAAATTGTCCTGCTTTGCCTTTTATTCACAGTGTGTTCGAGGGAAGTGGGGGGAGCTAAGTATCACTCACTCACAAGCCTGTACTGGATGTCTACTGTGGAGGTGCTTCCCTAGACGTCACTGGTTACACTCAGCTCCCTAAGAGGCCCCCATGTTTCCAAGAAACAATGATCCATAGTGTCCTGCCTCTCGGCGTGACCCACGGCCTCAATTTGTGTAGGACTGAGGGGATTCCCAGGATGTAGACTTTCAGTTTTAAAACTGAAGATGTTCTGGGCAGATGGGGATAAGTTGGTCACCCCACTGCCTCCCTTGCTCTGACATTTTATAAGAATGGACTTCCAGCCCCTGACTATAGGGTGGCAGAGGAGACTATGGCAGGTCAGGGATGGTACCTAGGATGGAAATAAATCTCACGGCAGGAAGGAACTGGAGGCTTCCAGGAGAAGACGGGTGGCAGGGCCCACTTCTCCCTCTTGTTTGTATGTGGAAGTCCTCCCGTCTGGCCCTGCCTTCATTGCCCGTTATGACTTGTACAACATTTTTAACTTACTGTGTAGAATCCATACAAATAATGATAAAACTGAGCCATAGAAACACAGTGCTGGAGTGGAGTAGCGCAGTGGCAGAGGTTTTGGTATGACCAGGATGCAGATCCACATCTTGCTAACCGATCGAGTGAGGATCACACCAGTGCCCAGGTCTTAAGAGCCCCTGTGCTGTTCACTCATTCATCACCCACGCTCGCAACCTTATCTGGTGGGGCAGGAGTTTTGCTCAGCATATCCTCAAAGACAAGAAAGCACCTTGCAAGAGGCAAGAAATGGAGAAAGATGTCCCAGTGCTGCCCCAAAGCCTGAGAAGAAAGATGGGGTGTCCTATGCTGAACATGCCTGTGGGAATGCCCTGGTAATTCATGCTCAAGCGAAGAAGACCAGTCCAGGGCTTGTGGGTGAAGCATTCTTGTGCCAGCTGAGCTCACATGCTGGGACAGAGCTGGGTCTTAGACTCCAAAATGTAGCTGCAGTGAAGCCAGCCAAATTTCGAACATGCTGGCGTCTACATAGCTGAAGAAGTGGCCTTGATTATGCGTGAGAAGCTTATTCGTTTGCAATTTTTGTGCACTGACCAGTTTAAATGACTTCAGCATCTGCTCAAAGAGAAGAAGCAATGTTACTTACACAATTATAAAGCAGAGCGTGAAGCTCTAGGTAGGAGTCTCGTGAGTGGCCCGGAGAGACTTCTGGCCAAAGAACGAGAGAAGTTAAAGCATCTAAAATGTCTTCAGTGGTATTGTCAGCACTATGGAGTGGAAGTCTTACTACACAGGCAAGCAGAAGGAGCGCAGAAAGCTGGCCACACACGGTACTGCCCAACAGGCTCACACCACTCGTTCCACTCAGAGGTGCTTGGTCTTCGTGGATTCCAGTGACCAGACACTGCCTTACTCCTGTTTGTCAGGACACAGATCAGGCTGTCTTCAATGCTGCCAGGGGCGTGAACAGGTACCCTGCAACAAACCAGTTCCTATCAGCCATTCTGAGGCTCCTTTCTGCTGCCCACTGCATTTCAAGTTGCCTCAGACGTGTAAGCCCGAGCTGTGGGTGATGGTATGTGGGTGATGGAAGGAGTGCCCTCCTTCATCCTTGCTTTCTGACCCTTCATTAACTCTTGAGGATCATCTGGTCAGAGAAATTGCTGAAGGTTCAGTGGACATTTTAGGCCACATGCAGATTGCTGGAGGTAGGTGCTGATCACAGGGATCTCAAAATTCTGAGAAAGCCTCTGCAACCACTGCCTCAGAGTGGAGCGGCTGCTGCACACGGGAAGCCCGAACCCACCCGTGTCAGTTGATAGTGTGTTTTGGAAACCAGTTGAGTTTGGGGGATTTGTGTTCCCCATTCTCTAAGGAAGTATTTCTGACTGTCTCTCACTAAAGGACAACCCAGGCTGCCTTGCTTTTCTTCTGGATTATTGAATGATATATGGTCTAACCAAATGTTGGGGGCAGGGACCAATAGTGTCTTTAAGTTGTGATGTTTTCCCACTCTAGGCAAGGAAGAGAGTAGGTGATTCCTGTCATAGCTGCTGAGATTGGGGCTACAAGGGAAGAGGGATTTTTGTAATGCTCTTTCCCAAGTCTTGGGATAGCGATAATCCCAGTGGCTCATTATCTCTGTCTAGCAGCCTATATTTTAGCCTTTCCTCACCTCTTCCCTTGAGTAATCTGAAGCTCCTCTCCTCAGTGATCTCTGACTTATAGCCTCTGAGAAAATAGCCCACAGGACTGGCCCCTTCTTAACCATCCATCTTGCTTCTAAACTATGTAAGTGTCTGTAGTGGTTATCTTATGTAAGATGCAATAAAAAATATTATATGTAGTTTCTATTAAATGTTAAAATGAAATTCAGTAATTCTGAAAAGTGTGTTCAAAGAGGCTGAAATCTTCTTGGCAATGTCCTTGCACAGCCCCAGTGATGGGGACCTCACCACATCACAAGGCAGGCCCAACAGCTGTGGCCCCACAGGCAGTAGGCAGGTCTCTCCTCTGTGGGGCCATGTCTGCCCTTCTGTGTCTATCCCCTGGAGCCGATCCAGCAGAGCGCCTCTTCCTGGGCACTTTCCTCACTGTGTCTGATAGAAGGTCAGTCTTCCTTCTCCCACAGGTCCCTCTAACTGGGTTGAAACAGAAAGTCCCAGAGGCCTGGGCTACCCTCTTTAAAAGCCTGTTTGGCCCTGAAGGTGGGCCTTGCTGAGGCGTAGACATGGCCCCCAACTGCTGTTGTCCCGGATCACAGAGCTGTGATCAGAACCTCACTGGTTCTGGTCATCGCTCACAAGGGGTTCTCAGGCCCTGTGGAGGCTGGTGGGCCTGGGGTTTCCTGGAACCAGCAAAAACCTTCCTATGACGGGCACCCTCACCCCATCGGGCCCTGCGTTTGTTATGCCCTCCGGAGCCCAGGGCCTACTCACACGCTGCCTTCTCTCCACCATCCTCTCTCACTTCTCCCTGACTTGGGAGCTCTTACGGAGAATCCTTGCCAAGCATGGAAGAGCCCTGGACAGGTCGTGGGGTCTATTCTTCAGGCTCCAGCTGGGCAACATCTCTCTGGAGCAAGTAGACAAAGGGCTCGCTGGGACCACACTCCCTGACTTTATCACCAGGGAGTGGGACAGAGACCCTTATGGAGGGCATCTTCCCTAATGCCAGTGGGAACATTCCTGTGGACCCCTGCCTGTACCCTAGACCACACCACCTACATCCCACTCACCCATGGCCAAGCCAGAGTGATGTAGAACTGGCCTTGCTAGTGGGCCATCTGCAGCCCTGGACCTTGTTGCTGACTTGGACAAGTGAGCCTCGGGGCTGTGGCTGCCTTTTTACTTTCAGACTGCTGCTGCTGTTGGGATGCTGCCCTGCTGGGCTTGCTGCTGCTCCAGCCTCCCTGTCCCAGGAAAGCTTGGGTCCCATGAGTCAACCTGTAAGTTTAATACACAAACATGTATATATAGTTTACAAGGAGTGGAGACAAGTGTTAGTCAAGCCTGTTTTGGTTTACCTTAAAGTCACAAGTATTTAGAATTCCCACCCTCAGCACCAACACATTTTTAGCAGCAGTTATGACTTTCTGAGCTATCACCACAAAGTCCAATGCATTTTACTAGGACGCATCTGTGTGATAAAACATGGGGCATATGGATATGTTGTTGTGAATGCCAGTGCAATGGGGGGCACCTGTATGTGCCAAATTTAGTGACATAACAAGGTCAGGCCTTTTCAGAAATGCTGTCTGTGCTGTGGGGTGCATGTTGTCCACGTTGTAGAGTGGAGAAAATTGATGGGCAGCTCGTGGGAACTGCCGCATCACACAGAGACAGAGCTGGGATTCAGGGACACCGTCTTAAGAGCCAGTTAGTGTCCCGCCACAAACCCTGACCAGCCAAGCTAGGCCTTTGCTACTTCAGTCTCCAGACCGACAGACACAGAAGGCTGCTTACTTATATTTATTGCTTTATGTTCCCAAGCCAAACTTGACACTGGTGACCCCCAAATTCCTTGTTCCTCAGTTTTCCTCTCTTGCTGCACCTTCCCTCACCCACAGCACATAAGCATTATCAACAGGACCTGGCATGGGGGTGGGGGCAGCAATCAAGTGGCTTAGAAACCCTTCCTGAATGAATAAATGGAAACCCAGTCCACTGAACAGTGCTTAATCATGTAATTCATCTGTTCAGAAACCTATAGTGAGGGCAAGACTTGTGTATCTAGCAATTGGCAAGACAGTAAATAAATCTTGGGACATCCACCTATGAAATATTTACAAGTCAGGTTTTAAAGATTTATTGTGAACAGTTTTGACTTGGGGGAAGAGTTCATTCTATAAATTTAAGTAGAGGTGGCAGGATGGACATCTGTGTGAGATCCAGATCCACAAGACTTGAAGAGGATATGCCTGAACAGAGGTAGTTCTCTGAGTGGGAAACCTATAAGTGGTTTTGTTCTTCCTCTTTGTGACAGTCTGTGTTTTCCATATTTTTGCAATAAACATGTCCTGCATTTTTAATTGGAAGAAACTACCAGTTAAAAGCCCTGGAGTTTATGATGATACCCCCCACACCTGCCTTTGCCTGGTGCAGGAAGGTTTGTCATTGTGGTCTGTGAAATGAGATGTGAGGTAGGAGGAGCCTGGTCTCCAGGTCCCAGAGGATGGACCAAGGATGTGGCCAGGAGGGCAGCCAAGGGATGGGATTGTCTGCAAGGACCATTCCTATGCCAGTCACTGTTCCCACTGCATTTTTTTTTTTTTTTTTTTGGTTGCAGTGGGTCTTCGTTGTTGCATGCAGGCTTTCTCTAGTTTCGGTGCTAGGGTTTCTCATTATCATGACTTCTCTTGTTGCAGAGCACAGGCTCTAGGCACGTGGGCTTCAGTAGTTGTGGCTTTTAGGCTCAATAGTTGTGGCACATGGGTTTAGTTGCCCCATGGCATGTGGAATCTACCCAGACCAGGGATTGAACCTGTGTCCCCTTCATTGGCAGACGGATTCTTAACCACTAGACCACCAGGGAAGTCCTCCCACTACATTTTTTTTTTTTTTTTTAGTTTTATGGCTCCTCAATGATGCAGGTGAAGTAAGATTATAATACCTTAGTTCTTAATGAGAGTCAAACCTATGGAACATTTTCTTTTCTGGGAAGATTGAGAAGTGTCTCTGTCCAGGAGGCCTCTCTGCTGTTCTGGTGCCCACTCCCAAAGGCTGGCTTAGAGCTTGGAAATCCAGTCCTAAGGGTTGGCCAAACATCTTAGGGAAGTGAGTGTACCTGATGGGCTCTGTGCCATTTAGGAAGAGTGGGCCTGAGCGGTGAGGACAGAGGCCTGGACAGCTCAGGGGTGCCTGGGATCCAGTGCTGAGTCTGGAGTTTTATACCTGGGAGGATGTGGTGACATCCCTGGGTGGGCTTTCATGCAATCATTTTGGTTAGCCGTGAGTCATTTGGTGACCACTGTTTGCAAGTTGGCACTCTGCTAATGTCATAAACAGCAGGGGTTTCAGAACTCTGAGGCCGAGAATGGTGTCAGGATGGCTGCCTGAAAAGCAGACATTCATTCATTTATTCATTGTTCAGTAATTCAGTCACGTCTGACTCTTTGAGCCCCTGTGGACTGCAGCATGCCAGGCTTCCTTGCCCTTCACTGTCTCCCAGAGTTTACTCAAACTCATGTCCATTGAGTCAGTGATGCCATCCAACCATATTACTCTGTCTCCCCCTTCTCTTCCTGCCCTCAATCTGTCCCAGCATCAGGGGCTTTTCCAATGAATCAGCTCTTCACACCAGGTGGCCAAAGTATTGGAGCTTCAGCTTCAGCATGAGTCCTTCCAATGAATATTCAGAGTTGATTTCCTTTAGGATTGACTGTTTTGATATCCTTGCTGTCCAGGGGACTCTCAAGAGTCTTCTCCAGCACCACAGTTTGAAAGCATCAGTTCCTTGGCACTCAGTCTTCTTTATGATCCAACTCTCACATCCATACATGACTGCTGGAAAAACCATAGCTTTGACTTTACGGACCTTTTTCAGCAAAGTGACGTCTCTGCTTCATGCAAGATGTAGTTATTGATCACCTAGTCTCAACCATTGGAGGTACAATGATGAACAAAATAGAGTGGACCAAGCCCTCTGAGAGACATAAACAGTGGGCAGATGCACAAATAGATGCAAAGTTATGTGTCAAATAAGAGGGGAAAGAATTGGGTTTTGTGAGGGAGGAGGAGGTAGAAGCAGAGCTGGATTCTGCTCAATCCGTCTGGGGTCATGTACTCTGAACTCTAACATGCCACCTTCATGCTTCTGCTATTTAACCTCTGCATGGGGAACACGAATGTGACTCAGAAGGTGCCTGTCTTCCAAAGGCTTTTGTTAGTTGCAGTAAGATGAGAGAACTATAGTGAATTGTGGTTTTCATCAATATGACAGGTTTACATAACATGGGACCCTCCTATTACAAATACTTAGAGTTTCTGGATAAAATAGAATACCATCAAATATTTGAATACAGAGCTGAATTTGTAAGAAAGGAAGTGAAATCTTCAGGGGCAGGAAGTGATGAACAGTGTATCTGCTGACTCTGTAGCAGGGATTGAGGGGAAACTGTGTAAAGAAACTCTCAAGAAACTCCTGATGGAGGTTGGGTATTAGTAATCTCACAGGCACCAAATATGACATGGGGTGTTGGCACACAGACTCATGCATGAAATTGGGTCCTTGGTGAGAAAGGAACCAGAAAAACTCTGCCCACCACCTGGTTAGAGGTAAGAGGCATATCTTTAACTGGACCTCTAGGTGAAATAATTCTGAGAAATCGAAACCTCATGTTTGAGCCACGTGAACTTGGAAGCAGAATGTATACTATCCACACAGTATGGGGATCTCTAATCAAATAAATTAGCATAAGAAATTGGTTCTGGACTGGTGCTAACTCTTTGCTATTGGTAGACACAGAGGAAAACCACTCTGGAGGGATACTTCTGCAGTCCAGACCAAAAGTATCCCAAGAGAAGACTGTGCTCATGGAAGAGGAGCTTATAGTAACAGACAGCACATATATCATATATCATTGAGGAAGACTAGCACGTCAAGATTTTGAGATAATGGTACACTTTGAAAGAGACTATAAAATTATATTGAGGGCTTCCCCGGTTTTCCTGTGGTTAAGAATCCACCATGCAATGCAGGGAACACTGGTTTGATCCCTGGTCTGAGAAGATTCCACATGCTGAGGGGCAACTAAGCCCCTGCAACAAACAACTGAGCCTGAGCTCTAAGAGCCTGGGAGCCACAATTACTGAGCAGTGTGCAGTGACCACTGAAGCCCATGTACCCTAGAGCCCATACTCCACAAGAGAAGCCACACAAAGAGAAGCCCATACACTGCACCGAGAAGTAGCCCCACTCCTTGCAACTAGAGAAAGCCCACGTGCAACAATGAAGACCCAGTGGAGCCAATAAATAACTATAAATATATACTGACATGTATAAGAAGTATAAGAAGAAATAGAAAACACCAGGGAAGAACAAACACTGTGAAAAGGAACAAGCGGATTTGAGAAATAGAGAAATTCTATAGCTATAGACAGTAAAAAGTGAATGGTTAGGTAGTAGGTTAGATGCAATGACTGGTTAATTAGTAGATTAGATAAGTTCCCAATTTGAAGTCCTTAACTTAATGACATCTGCACTAAATGATAGTAAGTGGAAGGTAGGGTTGAAGAGTCACCTGAATGCAACATAAAGGAATAAAGAAGTGGAAACTGTGACACTTCCAGCGGAGAAACCTGGCAAGCACAGCCTTGGCCAAGTGACCAAGTTTAGCATCACCAGTGACAAGTTATCTTGAAAATATGTTCCCTTTAACTAATAGGGTGAGAAGAGAGGTTTACCTCTGTGGTCTTCCTCCCTGAAAAATATAACCCCAGTGGAACCTTGAGAAAATCATCAACAAACCCAATCTGAAGAGCATTTGACAAAACGTCTGATCAATACGCCTCCAAACTAGGAACGCCTGAATGTCTTGTCACAGTCAAGAGGAGCCTAAGAAGACCAGACAGCCAAATGTGGTGTGGTGTCCTGGCTGGGATTCTGGGACAGAAAAAGGACATGCGAAAACCCAATGAGATCTGAATAAAGTATAGTTTCATGAGTTAAAAGAAAAAAAGAAGTGAAAACTATAAAAGGCAGTTTAAGAGACTATTACCAACCTAGACAGCATATTAAAAAGCAGAGACATTACTTTGCCAGCAAAGGTCCGTCTAGTCAAGGCTATGGTTTTTCCCATGGTCATGTATGGATGTGATAGTTGGACTGTGAAGAAAGTTGATCACCAAAGAATTGATGCTTTTGAACTGTGGTGCTGGAGAAGACTCTTGAGAGTCCCTTGGACTGCAAGGAGATCCAACCAGTCCATCCTAAAGGAGACCAGTCCTGGGTGTTCATTGGAAGGACTGATGCTAAAGCTGAAACTCCAATACTTTGGCCACCTCATGCAAAGAGTTGACTCACTGGAAAAGACTCTGATGCTGGGAAGGATTGGGGGTGGGAGGAGAAGGGAACAACAGAGAATGAGATGGCTGGATGGCATCACCAGCTCGATGGACATGAGTTTGAGTGAACTCCGGGAGTTGGTGATGGACAGGGAGGCCTGGCGTGCTGTGATTCATGGGGTCGCAAAGAGTCGGACATGACTGAGCAACTGAGCTGAACTGAACTGATAGTTAAATAAAAAAAGCATAGTAACTTCTAATAGGAATTTACAAAAAGAAAGTATCCCTATACATATCATGTATAGCTTCCCTGCGGCTCAGTGGTAAAGAGTCTGCCTGCAATGCAGGAGACCCTAGCTCGATCCCTTAGTTGGGAAGATCCCCTGGAAAAGGGAATGGCTACCCACACCAGTATTCTTGCCTGGAGAATTCCATGGACAGAAGAACCTGGAGGGCCCTAGTCCATGAGGTTGCAAAGAGTCAGACACAACTGAGCAACTAACAGGCTGATTTGACTTGGGTCCCTTACTTCTGTCTCCTACCCAGACTCAAGAAAAGGGAAGTAGCTCACTTCTGGGCTCTTTTCTCAGCATCATAATTTCTCTGATCTACAGTTACAATTTCCCCCCTGGAGAAAGGAATGGCTACCCACTCCAGTATTCTTGCCTCGAGAATCCCATGGACAGAGGAGCCTGGTGGGTTACAGTCCACGGGGTTGCAAAGAGTCAGACATGACTGAGCAATGAAGCACAGTGTCAGTAGCTAGGTGTTGGGAGGCCATTATTTTGTCTACTGCGGGGTTTAATCACACCAGAGCCAACAGCAGATACAAACACACATATGTATGTGTTAAGAGATTTATTTCAAGGAATTGGCCTATACAATTGTGGGGGCTGAAAAGGCAAACCCAGAATTCACAGGGCAAGTCAGGAAAGGATGATCACAGGCATTGGGCCAAAGCTCCTGTTGAGGGGAATCAATCTCTCTCTTTCCACTGTGCTTTTAATGTCTTCTGATTATTTAAACCAGGCCCACCCAGGTTATCTAAGATAATCTTCCTGAAAGTCAACTCATTATGTATTTTAATTACAGCTGCAAACTTGCTTCACAGCCAACACCAAGATTAATATTTGATTGAATAACTGGAGACTGTAGTGTAGCCAAATGGACACATCAAAAGTGCTGTCACGGGGTCAAAGGGCAGTGACATTCAGGACAAGTATGGAAAAGAATGTGGCAGCGGGGAGGGGAGGGGAGCACCCCTGGGCACTAGGCCTGTAAAAGGAGAGATTTGCAGAGGGGCTTTGCTGGCATCACTGATGGGAGGAATGGGTACGTAGGGGCGAGCTTCTGCAAGGGGGCCTGAAATGGGGCATGGCATCTTCTCCTTCCCACAGTGAAAATCCCGTCATCAGTCTGTGCCTCCCTCCCCTCCACAGAGCAGACCCCCGGTATATCACCAACATCCCGACCACCCTTCCTACCCTGCCCACACTAGTGCTTGTCTCTGACCTGCTGCTGAGGTCATAGCCCCCTGGGCTGCAGACATGAGTTGGTCATGATACTGGAAAGGGGCGTGAGCTCACGTCTGCTGCCCCCAAGGCTGCGGCTTGTAGGTGTCAAGTATTCACTTAGCTAATCTTTCCCCATCTACAGACGCATATTGATGATTTCATCCAGAAGTCTTGAAACCTGCTGGGAGAGAGCACAGCCAAACAGACCAGGTGTGGATGACGAAACCACATTCCCTTGCACTTGCTGTCAAGAGCTCCAGGCAAGGCAGCGGGGATGTTCCAAGGAGCTGAGAAGCCAATGGAAGTGCAGTCAGGGTTAGTTGTGGGGTGCTCCTGGCTGCCATGACGGTGCTGACAGAGCCTTAGCATGCAAACAGACCCCATACCCAGATGGGCAGATGGCCAAGGGGAGGGCAGAGGAACAAGGGTGTGCCTCTCAGTTTTACCCTCATTCCTTTGTAATGGGTTTACACAGAGGTTAGGCCTTGTCTCCAGGAAGGAGGTGCTGGAAAGAAGAATTTGAGTTAGAGTTCAGGGGGACCTACTTGAATCTGATGCAATGGTTCCTGAAGTGTGGCCCCTGTACCAGCAGCATTGGCATCACATGGGAACTGGTTAGAAATGCGAGTTATTGTGCCCTATTGCAGATCTACTGAATCCAAAACTGGTGGTGGGGCACCCCGCTTTAACAAACCCTCTAGGCCATCCTACTGTGCCCTGAAGTTCAAGAACCTCTGCTCTGAGGCAAAGCACACATCAGAGCACTGATTTGTGAGCAGAGGTCACTGAGGCGGCTGTGATAGTCTTGTCCCCACAGTATTCGTTAAAGTGACTGATGGGAAGTAACCGTATTAAACTGAAATGGTTCCCAGGGAATGTGAGTATCTAATGTGGAGTCGTAATTGATGGGGAGAATATTGGGGAGCATTCCAGACAGGCCAGTGGGGGCCTCCCAGGGCACACCATGGAGAAAGGAGGCTGGGAAGGGGATGGTGGGGTGGACAGAGCCTCCTTGGGCTTGATGAGCATGGTGGCCACATGTTGGAATTGGGAGAATCTCCAGGGGAGCTTGGGCATACGGGCGCGCTGTGCGAGGCTGAGTTCCATTTTAACCTCTTTTTTCCCACAGGTGGTTTGGAAATGGCAAATTTTCTCGGAGGTCAAGATCAGGGGTGTTCTAAGTAGTGGTATTTATAGCTTAAAACTTACTGTAGGTAAACAGGGAATTTGAGAAATTGGCTTGCTTTCCCCCTTGCTCTCTCTCTTGCCCTCATTTCCTGTGTTTGGACTGGACATTTCACGTCATAGAAAAGACCTTGACACCCTGGACGACCCCTCCAGACAACAGGGCAGCAGTGGCGGTGCCTAAGGCCCACTCCCCTGGGCACTCCCTGGGGCCCTGGGCGGCGGAGGTGGGAGGAAGCAGCCGAGGGTGCGGTGAGGGTACCAGGGAAGGATGTTCCATTGCTTTTATCTAATGTACTTTCTGATGGGAAGGAGGCTAGCACGCCTTGCTTGGCCTCCTGCCTTGACCTTTCCCGTAAGAGTTTCCTTTCCTCTCTCAGTCCAACCTAGCACCCGAGGAAACTTTTCCAAGAAAGGTTTTGAGCATTTTCTGCAGTGCTGATGGTCCTCTCCTATCAGCCGAAGGCTGGATCCCACCCAGTGTCTTCTACATTGCCCTCTGCAGACCCTGCAAATGTTTCTCCCTTTCCCCTGCTCCCTGATGATCTGAGGAGTGGCGTGGGGAGGAAGGCAGCAAAACGGAGGGCAAGGGGAGGCACATGGGAGTCCAAGAGGTGAGGCCGTGGAAGGGGTGGCCCTCAGTCCAGAAAGGGCCAGAGGTAAATTGAAGTGGTGGAGAGAGGGGAACTGGAATAGAGGCTCCTTTTGGGGCAGAGATATCCTAGGCCACTGTGCTGGTCAGGGGTGACCAAAGAAGACCAAGCAGATGTGCTGACCACCTGCATTCGGATGTAGCCTTCAGTGACAAGGCTGCCCACCCCTGGAGCAGGGGGCCAGATGAGCAGACTCTTACCCATTTAAAGACTAGACACAAGACTGGACTTGGACCAAATCATGAATGTTGTTAGAAATCAGGTCGCCTCTGTCAGGCATCAGATCCTTTATCTTTCAAGTCAGAATTCCCATGTCCCAGAGAGCCTCATCAAAGGCCCATTTTTCCTCCAGATTCTTCTGCAAATTTAGCTAGTGAAGTTCTGTTAGGAGATATCCCTGGGGCTCCACTGCAGGCAAAACTTCCATCTATAGATGGTGTCGTGCATCTGTGTCAAGTCTAACAAGGCATGAGGCTCTGCCCTCATGGAACAAAAGGTAACAGAGATAATCAGACAAGACATCTTCCCACAGCCAGCTGCCTTCTTGCTCAAAGATTGTCAACATAAAGTCCTAAGGGGATTGATTTCAAGACCCCAAATAGTGGCTACTGAGTCACCATTTTTATTTAGTGATTAGTCCCTGAATTCTATATGATCCTGAAGGGATCTTCTTTCTTCCTGGGTGTGGGGTTAAATAGCTGTCAGAAGTGAGGCTCTTTTTCTGTAGGGGCACCTGCCAGCTAGCCTGAAAGCAGGGATGGCTCCATTAATGTTCACTTGGGTCTTTCCCTGCCCCACAGCCCGCTTCTGCCCCCCACCGCTTACCCTGCTCCCCACTGTCTTTGGAGCTCCCTGCTTCCCTTTCTTTGGACTTCAGATGCTCACCACCCCCATCGGGTCATGACCTTCTCCCTTGCTGACGCCCCCTGGTCTGCTGACACATGCTGACTGGAGGCTTCTTCAGTCTTGTCCCCAAATCCTTCACTGGCCTCCCTGCCTCTCCTCTGTTACAGGTTGCTGTTTTCAGTCGCTTGGTGATGTCTGACTTTTTGTGACTCCATGAGCTGCAGCGCACCAGGCTTCCCTGTCCTTCCCCATCTCCTAGAGTTTGCTCAAACTCATATCCATTGAGTCGGTGTTGCCATCCAACCATCTCATCCTCTGCTGCCCCCTTCTCCTGCCTTCAGTCTTTCCCAGCGTAAGGGTTTTTCCAGTGAGTTGGCTCTTCGCATCAGGTGGCCAAAGTATTGGAGCTTCAGCATCAGTACTTTCAATGAATATTCAGGGTTGATTTCCTTTAGGATTGACTGGTTTGATCTTCTTGCTGTCCAAGGGATTCTCAAGAGTCTTCTGTAGCACCGCAGTTCGAAAGCATCAGTTCCTCAGCGCTCAGCCTTCTTTATGGTCCAACTCTCACATTTGTATATGACTATCGGAAAAAACATAGCTTTGACTATATGGACTTTTGTCAGCAGCTTTACTTCCAAGGAGGCAGCATCTTTTAATTTCATGGCTGCCGTCACCATCCAAAATGATTTTGGAGCCCAAGAAAATAAAATCTGTCACTGCTTCTACTTTTCTCCCTTCTATTTGCCATGAAGTGATGGGACCAGATGCCATGATCTTGGCTTTTTTTTTTAATATTGAGTTTCAAGCCAGCTTTTTCACTCTCCTCTTTCACCCTCATCAAGAGGCTCTTTAGTTCCTCTTCATTTTCTGCCATTAGAGTGGTCTCATCTAAGCATCTCAGTTTGTTGATAGTTCTCCTGGCGATCTTGATTCCAGCTTGTGATTCACCCAGCCCAGCATTTTGCATAATGTACTCTGCATATAAGTTAAATAAGCAGGGTGACAGTACACAGCCTTGTCATATTCCTTTCCCAATTTTAAACCTGTCGGTTGTTCCATGTCTGATACTAACTTTTGCTTCTTGACACGCCTACAGATTTCTCAGGAAACATGTAAGGTGTTGAGTGTGTGGTGGTGTATGTGTGTACACATACCTCTTCTTATTTACAAACTGCTCCAGAGGGGTTGAGCCCTGCTTAACCCATAATGATATTCAATAAACATTTGCTTATCACATTACTTCAAGTGTTCCTTCTGGGAGAAATTAGCAATAATGTACCCCTGTATCCCCTGCCCGCTCTAGCCCCCACTAGAATTTGTTAAAGCAAATAGACCAAGGGAACTGTAGACTGTGTCTGCACCTTTGCCAGAGGGAGGCACCATTTCAGTCTTCATAAGGAGACACAGCATCCTGTGAAGGTTACATCTTGACTTGTGTGTTTTTGGAACTAAGTAAGGTCTTTGGGAGCTGATCCACGATATAACCATGATGGCCCTGGGATCACAGTTGTGATGGTGTCAGAGAGAGAGGTCCACAGGTTCCTAAGGGGATGTGTCAGCAGGGGAGTAGCCTAAAGAAGGGAAGCGATGTTCAAACAGAGCTTGACAAGGGGAATCAGGCCAGCAAGGAGGCAAGGGAAGTAGTGGGAGAATGTTCTAGGCATAGTGAAGCATACATCAGGACTCTGAACCTGGATGAAGAGGACCGCATTCAAAGAGCAGGTACAAGTTCAGTGTGTCGGGGCTGCTGAGCCAGGAGACCTCTTAAAGGTATGCAGGCTGCAGGCTCTGGTTTAGAGCAAGTCTAGAAAAGCCAATCAGTCCAGAGTTTTATCTTTCATAAGGTCCAGACAGATTGGTGGGTAGATGTTTCTGGCCTGTGGAGAAATGCCCGAAGACTCACCCTGCTACTTGTGAGAATTTGCCCTCAGCTAAGATGGCAGGGCCAGAGAAGGCAATGGCAACCCACTCTAGTACTCTTGCCTGGAAAATCCCATGGACGGAGGAGCCTGGTAGGCTGCAGTCCATGGGGTCGCTGAGGGTTGGACACGACTGAGCGACTTCACTTTCAGTTTTCACTTTCTTGCATTGGAGAAGGAAATGGCAACCCACTCCAGTGTTCTTGTCTGGAGAATCCCAGGGATGGGGGGTCCTGGTGGGCTGCTGTCTATGGGGCTGCACAGAGTCGGACACGACTGAAGTGACTTAGCAGCAGTAGCAGCAAGACGGCAGGACACCCTACAGGACAGCTTCGAAAGGCAGGAGGGGGGGCAGTTTCACTTTGTGGAGACAACGAAGGCCCCTCCATTCCACACGGGCTTCCTGTAACTACTTGGCTCCACGGAGGAGAGGTCCACACATTTAGGGAGAATTCTCATGGAGCGTGAGTCAGGTCCCTCCAGGAATGGAGAGAATGTGGGAGAGCCTGGGGATAAGAAGGAGGCACCCAGGTCAGGGGAGTGGAGGCCAGAGGCAATCAAAGCAAGGGTGGGAGCAGGAGAAGCAAGAGACGGGAGAGGCATAGGAGGCCTTGGCTGTCATGGTGTTTGTCCACAAAGGACAACCATGAGCAATAGAAGAATTAAGAAAACAGCTGGGTGAATTGGGAGGGACATGAACAGCTAAGAAAGCAACCTGCTTTCTCAGTCACCTGAAGAGTGGGTGAATTCAGACTCTCTGAAGAGTGGGTGAATTCAGACTCTCTGAAGCTGGAGGAGGAAATGTAGTGGGCCTGGGAGAGGTGAAGATGGTTTCTAGTAGGGTCAACTGAGGACATCTGGGCCAGAGGGACAGGATTCTGTCATTGAACAGAATGAAGAGGACCAAGGGAGTTGTAGGCGTGCTTCGAGTGATTGCCAGAAATCCTTGGCTTGTAGCCACATCACTCCAATGTCTTCTGCCTCCAGTGTCCTGTGTCTCTGGATCCAAATTTGCTCTTGTAAGGGCGCCTGCCACTGGATTAAGGCTCACCCTACTCCAGGATGACCTCACCATAACTTGATTATATTTGCAAAAACCCTATTTTCAATAATGTCACGTTCACAAGCACCAAGGGTTAGGCCTTTGACATGGAGACACAATTTAGCCCATAATATCCAGCAAAGAGGCTGGGGACAGCACAGGTCATAGAAAGTGTCCCTAGCAGAGGCAGAGGGTAGAGAGGTAAGATCAGTCATCTTATAAGGATGATAACAAAGATGCTGGGGGACCACCTGGGGGACTGGAGGGGAGAGGGGTTTGTAGGGAGGGGAAGTGGAGGCCCATGGGGCACGATGGCTACAGATATTCTGGGTTCCCTGCCAGAATTATCTGAAGGTAGCGTGGTTCCTTTGGGTTCATATCCTTGATATTTTGACTGTCATCAATCGGTAGGGAATGGAGACCACCGGCTTCCACTTCCCTCTGGGGATCCCCAGGAGGTCAAGGGTGGGATCTGGATTCGTGCTCAGCACTTACAAAGGACACGTCATCCTCCCGCTGCATCTGACAAAGCCTTTTCCTCCTGCCATGATTCCACTAGCGGCCAGGAAAGCAGAAGGAAGTCACGCCACGAAGTGTGGCAATTGTGCTGTGTTGGGGCCTCTGCCCTGAACATCTTGTCCTGCTGGCAGGGGCGGGCTGGAGCCTTCAGGGAGCTGCTGTCACTTTTAGACTGATGGGGTCTTGGAAGGAAGCGGGCATGTGTGAGGATCACTGTGGTTGGGAATGGGCAGGGGAATGCTGGAGTGAGCAGGATGGGGCGTGAAGATGCTTCTGTGCAGGAGAGTGTTGCTGCCAGGAGCGGCCTGTCGCAGGGAGCACGGCTTTCTGCTGCTTGTGCACGGCTCTGGAACACTACAGCCTCAGGAGGCGCTCTGATATCAGGCCAGCCAGTGAGTTGGACAGTGACAATAAACAGACCCAGAGTCTTGGCGTCCATCCGCGCCCATGCCCTGGCCTGTCCTGGTGGGCAGCCGGCCCACCCTTGTCTCAGGTGTGTCTGCTGTCTTTGACTCTATTACAGGTTCTTCAAGCTTGGTTCTCAGATTTCCAGTGACTTTGATTGGGCTGGGCGTGCTGTGGTTTATCAGGAACTCGGCGGCCTCTGAGAGGGTGAGCACAGGCTTCCAGGCAGGGCTTCCCTGGGCGAGGGTTCCTTCCTTGTCCTGCTGGGCACCTACCGTTTCCTATAGAACCTCAAACTCTGCATGGGGCAGCCTCGGGGGGACACCCAGACCTGCCCCCCTTCACTGCTCAGTGTGACTCTAGTCTTTCTGTTAAAAAACCTGGCAGGGCCAAGAGGGGAACATGAGTCCAGGATTTCATTTTTCCAAATGGAGATGTTTGGGAGCTCTGATGTGCAGCTGGCCCTGGGTGTCACCCTGCTGACAGTGAAAGAATTAACAGGGATTTGCACAACAGAAGGAAAAAAAGAAAAAACCCCTATATCTTCAAGGAATTCACAATCTGCTTTAGTAATTTTACATCTTCCTACTCGTGGCTTACAGGTGCTGATGTAACCAGTGGTTACATTCCCTGCAGTTCATTCTTTCCTGTTAATGTGTTTATTGTCAGATATTTGCCGAGCAGATCACCTCTTCCTCATGAAGTAGTAGCCAGCCGTGCTTTGTGGTCATTCCCCTCCTCCGCCCGCTGGCTGGCGACGGCTCTGTGCTGGATGCCAGGATTGCCATAGGGCCCCACACACTCAAGGTAGTTGTAATTGCAGTCTGGGCTCAGGGCCATGAAGGAACAATGGAGAATGTGAAACAGGAGGGACATTCTTTACCATCGTATAGATACGTGAGTAGAAGCTAAACAAGGGTGGGGGTAGGAATGAAGAGCCCCCTAACCCCAGACCCTGGTAGACAGAATGGGCCCCACCCCCAGAAGCTCTAAGGTAACATGTCATCGCACAGGTGATGAGTGTTCCACCCAGCTACAAATTTTACTGCCTGTTACCCCAGACTGTAGCTAGGGTAGTACCCAAGGAGAGGCCGTGGTGGCAGGAAGCTCAGCGAGGCCAGAGGTAGATGTAAGCTGGAACAGGGAGGCCCTGCAGGCTGGGGTGCTCTGCTTGATCTTGATCTGAGCCGGTGGAATTCCACTGGAGGGATTTTTCATGGGTCATGAGAGGCTCTGATCTCCATCTTCAGAAGATCATGCTGACACACCATGCGATTGTATTTCTGTAAAGTACAAAACAGGCAAACTATGTGAGCTGCTAGAGGACAGGAGATCACTACCCTGGGGGGGAGGATGACGGAGAGGGCACCCGAGGCTGTCTGGGAAGCTAGAAATGTTCTGTTTTCTCGGTCTGCGTGCTGTCCCTCTGGCATTTTGTAAAACTGTACCCATATGACTTGTGCCTTTTTGTGTTGAATGTTATCCATTCTTCAAAGATCACTCTGGCTGCTGGCTAGAGAACAGATTGGAAGGAGGAAGGAGTGGGCGTCAGGAAAGGATAGACCCACCTGACCAGTAGTGGCCAGGTGGGCCTGCCAGCCTCGGGATGGAAGGCGGCAGTGGAGGCGGAGACACAGCACGGCTTCGAGCCTTGGTTTGGAGGTGAAATCACAGGGAGAGAACTGGAATCCAAAGGAGGCGTGTAGGGTAACATGGTCGTTTGAGGTATGAATTGCAGACTGGTTGTTGGGAGTAAAGTCGAACTGTGTGGGAAGTAGGGAGTTGAGGTGGGAGGTCTGCAGTCTAGGATGGACTGGATGGAGCCTTTGGCGTGCCATGGGGGTGACCTCTGTGGTGAACGAGCAGGATGCCCATGGGGTGTGTGTGTGCAGAGAGACAGACAAGGGGGCTGAGGATGGAACAGAAAGAGCTCCCACAGGAATTGCTAAGGAGGAGCACTTACAGAGACTGCACGAGCCCGGGAAGCAATGGCGTCAGAGATAGTGAGGGAAACAAGAGTGTCAGATGCTGCAGGACTTAGGTAAACCTGTCACTGGAGAGACCACTGGGTTTGGCAGTTAGGTAACCAGCTATCTTGGTGAAGACAACTTCAGTGGTGCCTTCTTCGCCCAAACTCTCATGCGATCAGGGTGCTGGGTGGAGCAGAATGATGGTGTCACTTGGCGTACCTTGGGTGCTACCATTTACCAGCTGTATGATAAGAGAATTTTGTAAGCTTAACTGAACCTCAGTTCCCTCGTCCATAAACCAACAGAACCGTATTTGCCTCTCAGGGGTATGAGGATTCACTGTACGTAGTAGGTGTTTATTAAACATCTATTAAATTGAAGAAAGTAGGGAAAACCACTAGACCATTCAGATATGACCTCAATCAAATCCCTTATGATTATGCAGTGGAAGTGAGAAATAGATTTAAGGGACTAGATCTGATTGATCGAGTGCCTGATGAACTCTGGACGGAGGTTCGTGACATTGTACAGGAGACAGGGACCAAGACCATCCCCATGGAAAAGAAATGCAAAAGAGCGAAATGGCTGTCTGAGGAGGCCTTACAAATAGCTGTAAAAAGAAGAGAGGCGAAAAGCAAAGGAGAAAAGGAAAGATATAAGCATCTGAATGCAGAGTTCCAAAGAATAGCAAGGAGAGATAAGAAAGCCTTCCTCAGTGATCAATGCAAAGAAATAGAGGAAAACAACAGGATAGGAAAAACAAGAGACCTCTTCAAGAAAATTAGAGATTCCAAGGGAACTTTTCATGCAAAGATGGGCTCGATAAAGGACAGAAATGGTGTGGACCTAACAGAAGCAGAAGATATTAAGAAGAGGTGGCAGGAATACACAGAAGAACTGTACAAAAAAGATCTTCACGACCAAGATAGTCACGATAATGTGATCACTGACCTAGAGCCAGACATCTTGGAATGTGAAGTCAAGTGGGCCTTAGAAAGCATCACTACGAACAAAGCTAGTGGAGGTGATGGAATTCCAGTTGAGCTATTTCAAGTCTTGAAAGATGATGCTGTGAAAGTGCTCACTCAATATGCCAGCAGATTTGGAAAACTCAGCAGTGGCCACAGGACTGGAAGAGGTCAGTCTTCATTCCAATCCCAAAGAAAGGCAATGCCAAAGAATGCTCAAACTACTGCACAATTGCACTCATCTCACACGCTAGTAAAGTCATGCTCAAAATTCTCCAAGCCAGGCTTCAGCAGTATGTAAACCGTGAACTCCCAGATGTTCAAGCAGGTTTTAGAAAAGGCAGAGGCACCAGAGATCAAATTGCCAACATCCGCTGGATCATGGAGAAAGCAAGAGAGTTTCAGAAAAACATCTATTTCTGCTTCATTGACTATGCCAAAGCCTTTGACTGTGTGGATCACAATAAACTGTGGAACATTCTGAAAGAGATGGGAATCCCAGACCACCTGACCTGCCTCTTGAGAAACCTGTATGCAGGTCAGGAAGCAACAGTTAGAACCGGTCATGGAACAACCGACTGGTTCCAAATAGGAAAAGGTGTACGTCAAGGTTGTATATTGTCACCTTGCTTATTTAACTTATATGCAGAGTACATCATGAGGAACGCTGGGCTGGAAGAAGCACAAGCTGGAATCAAGATTGCCGGGAGAAATATCAATAACCTCAGATATGCAGATGACACTACCCTTATGGCAGAAAGTGAAGAGGAACTCAAAAGCCTCTTGATGAAAGTGAAAGAGGAGAGTGAAAAGGTTGGCTTGAAGCTCAACATTCAGAAAACAAAGATCATGGCATCTGGTCCCGTCACTTCATGGGAAATAGATGGAAAAACAGTGGAAACAGTGTCAGACTTTGTTTTTTTGGGCTCCAAAATCACTGCAGATGCTGATTGCAGCCATGAAATTAAAAGACGCTTGCTCCTTGGAAGGAAAGTTATGACCAACCTTGATAGTATATTAAAAAGCAGAGACATTACTTTGCCGACCAAGGTCCGTCTAGTCAAGGCAATGGTTTTTCCCGTGGTCATGTATGGATGTGAGAGTTGGACTGTGAAGAAGGCTGATCGCCGAAGAATCGATGCTTTTGAACTGTGGTGTTGGAGAAGACTCTTGAGAGTCCCTTATACTGCAAGGAGATCCAACCAGTCCATTCTAAAGGAGATCAATCCTGGATGTTCATTGGAGGGACTGATGCTAAAGCTGAAACTGCAATACTTTGGCCACCTCATGCGACGAGTTGACTCACTGGAAAAGACTCTGATGCTGGGAAAGGTTGGGGGCGGGAGGAGAAGGGGACGACGGAGAATGAGATGGCTGGATGGCATCACCGACTCTGTGGACATGAGTTTGAGTGTACTCCGGGAGTTGGTGATGGACAGGGAGGCCTGGCGTGCTGTGATTCATGGGGTCGCGGAGAGTCGGACACGACTGAGCGACTGAACTGAACTGAACTGAACTGATGTGCCAGTTACTCAGCCAGAGGCAGAAGATACAGACCAACAAACAAGCAGACAGAAACTCATCATTACACAAAGTGATGTGAGGAAAACTGCCCCTCAGTGCTTCCCTGTGGCCATGAACCAGCCTTCTTGGGCAGAGGGGTCCCTCCTTCCTGGCCAGCTTCCCAGGATCCTGGGCTCTTCCGATACATGCCTCCACACCCCACTTTCTCTCTGAAAAACTCACTTCCCCTTCCTTGAGAGCAGGAAGGGAAGGGCTTAATCTACAAACCCTTCAGGGAGGTGAGGGAAAATATTAACATCCCATCTTGTTTTATAAAGAATAGGAAGAATCTAAAATAGGTGAAGTTTCTGTATTAATACAGTATGAGTGGTGTTTTCCTGCCACAAATGGATTCAGTTTCCCGAATGGTGCTTTATTTCACCTAACAAATTACTTTTGTGCCAACTTCCAGAAAAGACAAATGGTACTTGTTTTCCATGAAGGAAAGCTTTTCTGACTTTAAAAATAAAAGTGACTTTGGAAATTTCTAAAGAGGAATTTGTACACATACTTACATAAATGTCAATGATGATTTTGCTTCAGAGTTTTGTTCTTCTGGGCGCCCTTTAGCACCACGCTTCTAGCTAATCTGATATATTTTTTTACTCTGTGTGCTCATGTTTCGTCTTTTCCAGAATTTTTTTTTAAATCTACGATTTCTAAAGCCCACGCCACATGTCCTGGTCACCTTGGGCCGTCTCTCGCCCTTTGCTCTTTCATCCTCCTTCACAAACGCCACCAGGAGAGTCTAGACATCTGACTTCCTCATGGCTGGGGCTGAGCTTCAGACAGTTACCACCAGGGAAAAGCCAAAGGAAAACAACTGCGGCCAAAAGTGTTTGAAGCTTACTGGTATCATTGCAGTGTCCCTTCCGCTGCCATGGAAATCCACATGTTTCTTTACAGATAGCGCTGATTTTTACACATCCAAGGGCCCTCAGGACTCAGTCTTATCAAAGGCCTCTCCTAGTCACAATAAGAACAAAAACTACAGAATTATGTGGGTTGGGGCTTGAAGTGTCCTGCTCAATTTTCTCTTACCTAGAGGCCTTTAGGTGAGTTTTTTTTTTTTTTTTCTAAGCGAGGGGACTAAACTAAAAAATGGCTGGAAGATCCGGTCTAACCCAATTCCTTGGTGACCTGGATTGGAGAGGTCCTTGGCCCACCCCACACCCCCACCAAGCAGTGTGACCCGTGAGAGAGACCACTTAAATACTGTGGTCCTCTGGGCTTGCTCTGGCTTCTGGTGGACTCCCGGCCTCCACTGAGGGTCCAGTCCTCCGTGGAGCAGCTCCCACAGACCTCCGATGGCCCTTTTCGGTCACATGGGGAGAACCTGCCAGACAGTAAGTCACGGTGTGGAGAGCAAAAGCTAGCGAGAGGGTGCTGGGCAGAGACGCCCAGGGGCCTCCCCGATGGGCAGAATCAGAGTCCCAGCTCTCCAGACTGGCCACTACCCTCTTAGAGAACAAGGAAGCTGTGAGGGGAATCTGTGTTGTTCTTTTTAGATTGTTCTGATTTTCATACTTCCCAGGGCACCCAGGACCGTGTCTTATCAAAGGCTTTGTCTAGTTTATGATAATATGAAAGACACTACTACAAGTACCTTCTGTGACTACCACCCACCTGGACCCTTGGCTGGCTATTTTGAATCTCTGAGCTTTATCTGGTTCAGGCATTCTTCCCACATGGGAACGTACCTGATTTCCTGAATCACTTCTTAAAAGACACGTTCCCCTTTGGGGCCACTGAACCATGGTTTGGATCCAAAATCACACCCTGCTGAAGGTACAGGAGGGTAAGCAGGCCGATGGGGCTGAAAGAGGCCTTCACTCCAAGACACATCTTTGCTTTGCTCCCTCTCTTGGCAGGACGTGGGCAAGATTCCCCTCTCCCCTCCGGCTCAGAGGAGCCTCAGGAGAGCCAACCCACAGACCTCCTTTCCTTTCAGATGCTGCCTCTTTGAGGTCATTGGAAAACAGCCGGAAGTCACCTTTTCTGAGTTTCCTTCTTTGTCCCTATTACATTAGGACCTCTTGAGCCTGGAGTCTCACCTCCCAGATCTTATCCATTGGGTGAACTTCCACCCAGGACTGAGAATGGGCTATGAGAGTAAAGACACTAAAAAAATAGAAATATTTAAGTGGAGATGGAGAGACATCCTAAGCCAGCACCACTCTCCAGCCATGTGACTTCTGTTGGAGATGGACTGACCACTTTGGGAAATCCTAGTCATGTGACTTCTGTTGGAGATGGACTGACCACTTTGGGAAATCCTAGCCATGTGACTTCTGTTGGAGATAGACTGACCACTTTGGGAAATCCTAGTCATGTGACTTCTGTTGGAGATGGACTGACCACTTTGGAAAATCCTAGTCATGTGACTTCTGTTGGAGATGGACTGACCACTTTGGAAAATCCTAGTGAAATGGATGAGGTGTCAGGATACATGCGTGTCCTAGTGGGGGAGGGGGAGAGAAGGTTGTGGGGAAGAGCCTGGGCACACTTCTTGGCTTGACTACTTAGGCCCCTGACAAGTACATACTCCTTTTTTTTCCCTTTGAAAAAGTGGGGACAGAATTATTAATTTGTTTACTGGACTTAACATCAGGAGGTGGATTTGGTTCATAATTCAAGATGGCAGGCTCAGCATGTGTTTGCCTCCCTTCATCTCTAATACCCTCGTTAGGATAAGAGCAATGCATTAAAAAATTATGAGAACTAATAACAGAAAAAAGGAAAGTACAGGAATTATGAGTGGATGAAACATCCCAATAGTTTCAGTAGGATGGAGGGTGGTTGGAAAGTGTCGATAGATGAAGCAAAGTCGGGGAGAGTGGACTCTGAAGTGCACGCGTGGGGCTGACAGTAGGGGAGCCCCTGGACTTGGAACTGGGGGCAGTCATGGAGAGCTGCAGATTCAGAGTGGGCAGGGGTGGAAGAAGGCAGAGATTCAGACAAGAGGAGCTGGGCCTGAGGGGTTAATACAGTGTAGCCCTTTACCTTGGGCTTCTCTCCATGCCTCGAGGGACCGTCAGCTGGTATGGGTGGGCACCCAGAGGGTAAGCCCCACTGCTGGCTCCAGGCTTGCTTGCCACAAAGTGAAGTGATCCAATAAGAATACAAATACTGATAGAACCATTAAAAGTTGGGGAGAAGAGGGAGAGAGAGGGGACCTGAATAAGTGAGCTAAATCCTCTTCTATCGTGGCTCACAGTCGAAAGTGATAAATCAAGAAATTGCAAAACAAGAATATTATTTTGAGATACGTGGATGTAATCGACAGAAACACTAAAAACAGTGTGTCCCCAGACTGTAGTACTTGAGGTAGGCTACGGTTGAGCATAGGGCGGGCCTTGTCATTCTTAGTCCTTCCATATGACAATTTTTTAAAAAACATGTGCATGTGATACATTGAATTCAAAATAAAAGAAAAAAGTGAAAATAAATGTAAGTGGATTTGTGATTAAGTAGGAGGGATCCCAGCTGACCATGAAAAGGGGCTTCTGAATGGCAGTGTGGCTCAAACCCAGCTGGGTTGTCACCGTGGCTGGGCGGCTCTGGTGCTGCCCACGAGACGTGCGAGCCTCCTGCTGTTCCTGCTTCCCTGACCCAGTCTGCTCCAGCCTGGAGAGGAGGAGCAACAAGGATTCTGGGGCCAGATCTTGACTCACACAGGCTGGAGGTACTAAACCAAGTGGCACCTCTAAGACTCCTCTGTCACTTAGGAGAACTGCAAGCAGCCATCCTCTGAGCTCTGCTTGCACTGCAGGGCAGGGCAATATTAAGGTTTCCCTGAACTCTTCTTTACTCTTCTCACTCTTCCTCCTTCCTTTCTTCCTTCTTTCCTTCCTTCTAAATCGCTCCATTTAGACTACTGACATCTATTGTTTAAGGATGGGAACATTGATCTAAACTGGGAGGTCACAGCCTATGTCCCAGTCCAGCCCCATCTCCTGCTCCTGAATGGCTTTCTTCCCACTCCTGGTTCCCATCAGTGTGTTAAACTTTCTCAGAGACATCACATCCTGGTGAACCTAAGGCATCGGCTGAATTTTCTAGAGTTTTGCCTTCATCGGGATGCATGTGGACAAAATCAGAGTTGGTTGACAGCAGAGTCAGTGATTAGATGGGTAGTAATCCTGTGAGGACCACATTTCAGAAATACTCCTAGTGTCCCTATAATTCTAACTAGTGCTTCAGATCATAGTTCTCTGTTTAGTTCAGAAAAGAAGGTCATGAAGCTGCATAGCAGAAGAAACTATGGCTGGGCTGGACTTTGACCCTTTCTTGTTCATCCCAAGCTATAAGGGTTTCACTATGTCCTAACGGTTTACCCTTACAGTCTGATTATTTACTTACATAGAGCTCTGAAGTTTGGCTGGGCCCTGGGGTCCCACTCTGAACCTTCACTTGGTGTCTCAGCGTCTTTCAGCCGTTCTTAGCTTTTTGGCAAAGGTGGTGAAAAGAGTCATCTCTATTAGAAGAAAGATCTTCATGACCACTCCAATCTCTCTGCTTCCTTCCTGTCTGAATTTCCTCTCCATGTTTGTTAAGATTGGAAAAAGAATAGAGCGGTGAACGTGAACCGTTAGACGTTTTAGAGCTTCCCGTCCACCACACCCTGCAAGAATGTTGTTCCCTTGCATTAACTGTCCCTTCGCACTTCCTTCTGCAAGATCTGCCTGAAGACTTATATAGTTTTAACACACACACACACATGGAAAGCTAGATGTTTACATTAACACACACGCTTAAATATCTACTTGGATTTTCATGGTTTCAAAGTGAACTCTTTAACAGATTTATTCCAATGACACTGCCAATGCTCATAGTTTTTTAAAAAAAAACTGTTTATGGAATTCCCTTCAAAGCCTCAGAAGATTATTTTGAATACCTTGCTGGTTGAAAATCATTTTGAAGATGAATTTTCCTTAAATCAACTTTATTGAGGAATAGTTTACATATTATAGGGCTTCCTTGGTGGCTCAGATGGTAAAGAATCTGCCTGCAATACAGGAGACCTGGGTTTGATCCCAGATTGAGAAGATCCCCTGGAGAAGGGAATGGCAACCCACTCCAGTATTACTGCCTGGAGAATTCCATGGACAGAGGAACCTGGTGGGCTACAATCCATGAGGTCACAAAGAGTCAGACACGACTGAGCAACTAACACTTCATTTCGCTTTACATATAATAAAGTGCACAGATTTTAAATGATTGATGAGTTGCTTGTAGACTTATTAAAAGCAATGCTGAAGGGGAAATTTATAATGATTGAGGACAGACCACTGGAACAAACCTGCAGCTTCCCAAATGGCTCCTCTGATGGACATATATTCTGGAAGAGAGTTCATCAGTTAGACTATTTAAAGACCTATTCATTCACTTGACAATGAATGAGCCCCAATTAAGGACTAGGCATTGTTCCATACAAGAGGACATGGCATCTTAAAAACACACATTTTTCCTCTGTGAATTCTGGATTTTGGTGGGGGTGATGACCATAAGTGATAAATGTGTGATGTAATTTTAGGAAGCAATTCAGTTCGCTTCAGTTGCTCAGACATGTCCGACACTTTGCGACCTCATGGACTGCAGAACACCAGGCTTACCTGTCCATCATCAACTCCCGGAGCTTGCTCAAACTCATGTCCATTGAGTCAGTGATGCCATCCAACCATCTCATCCTCTGTTGTTCCCTTTTACTCCTGTTTTCAATATTTCCCAGCATCGGGGTCTTTTCTAATGAGCCAGTTCTTCGCATCAGGTGGCTAGAAGTATTGGAACTTCAGCTTCAGCATCAGTCTTTCCAGTGAACATTCAGGGTTGATTTCCTTTAGGATGGACTGGTTGGATCTCCTTGCAGTCCAAGGGACTCTCAAGAGTCTTCTCCAACAGCACAGTTCAAAAGCATCAACTTTTCGGCACTCAGCCTTCTTTATGGTCCAACTCTTATATCTATACATGACTACTGGGAAAACCATAACCTAAGACTAGATGGATTTTTGTCAGCAAAGTAATGTCTCTGCTTTTTAATATGATGTCAAGGTTTATCATGGCTTTTCTTCCGAGGAGCAAGTGTCTTTCAATTTCATGGCTGCAGTCACCATTCACAGTGATTTTGGAGCCCAAGAAAATAAAGCCTGTCACTGTTTCCATTGTTTCCCCATCTATTTGCCACGAAGTGATGGGGCTGGATGGCATGATCTTAGTTTTTGAATGTTGAGTTTTAAACCAGCTTTTTCACCCTCCTAGGAAGCAATAACTGCTATGAAAAGGAAAAAAGTGGAGTGAGGAGACAGAAAATGCTGGTGCGCTATTTTTACAAAGATAATACAGCCATGTAATATATCTTTATTTTCTTTTCCTTTTCTGAAGAAATCTCAAGACCAAGATTCTACCATAAGTTACTTTTAAAAGGGACATGGAATCCTTCCATAAACTATTTTCTGCAGAATGCTAGAGTCTGTAGATGTTTCATATATATACAGGGGGTCACATGGCTAAAGAAGCCATGGAGAAAGTTGGGTAAAACAAAGCTAAAAGCCAGTCTTTACTGAAGGTTTTCTTAGAGACTTTTATACTCTAATACGAACCGTAAGTATTCACAAGGAAGGATGGTGGCATGCAAAGTTTTCCAAACTTTTTTCTCCTGGGAATCCTTTCAAGTTGGAGCATCTCAAACAAGTGGTGATCTGCCTAACACATTGTGGGAAATTCTGTCCTAGAGTTTTCATGCCACAGGAGATGGGAAAGCAACAGAGAGGTTCAATTATTTGGGCAGAAGGAGGGAGAGGTGGGAACCTGGGCTTATTAACTATCTCTCCAGAATGTGGAGCACGCGCTGTGGGTCAAGCAGGTCTCTAGGGCTTTAAACACAGACCCTTTTATTCAAGCCTCCCAAGGCAGCGGGAACAGGTATTGTCAAAGCTCCTGTTTGCTAGTGGGGAAACTGCTGTCAGAGGGTCAAATACATAGTCAGAGGTCACACCATTCATCACAGGGTCAGGATGTGAGCTTCAGGTTGTTTGAATCCCACACCCCAACGATCAAATCCCACAACACCATGTTATCTAAATGGCGGTGGAGGATGGGTTGCAACCCAATGAGTGAACCTTTCTCCCACCAGTCCATCTCCTTATGCTTATAAGCCCCACAGTCTCACAAGGGATGGATTTCTCTCTGTCCTGCATGGTGTCAAGTGTTTGCTGCTCCATGTCACACTGGCCATCAAGCAGGTACTTGATAAGTTCCAATAGCCTGAGTCCTGTCCATGTAAGCTCAGTAGTGGAACCAGATGGCTGTGACCTTGAGCAGCTCTGGACAGAAATCTCCTGGAGTCTTCTCTCCACTTCTGTCTCTTTACTCAGCATCTTCTCCCCACCTTTCCTCCCCTGCAGCCACAGATCTCCTTCCTCTCCATCTGCTGAGTCCACTGGAACCTGGGGTCTCAGATACACACCAGCACTTCTGCTGGGGCACCTGTAAGGGACCCCAACTTGCCAGGGCTGCAGTGGCTGGAGGCTGGCAGTTCAGTAGGCTTTGCTGGGCTGTGAGGTGAGAAAGGCGCCCCCTAGCTCCAGGTGGAGTCTTCCACCTCGTTTTCTGCAGGGATTTTTGTATTTATGGGAAAGAGCAAAGACATATCTTTCAGGAAAAGATCTGAGACAGATTTTTTTCCCCACCATCCTCACCTTTCTCTCCTCAGACTGCTAGGGAACCAAATAGAGATTGTGTGTGCTTCGTCCCTCAGTTATGTCCGACTCTGCAACCCCATGGATTGTAGCCCTCCAGGCTCCTCTGTCCATGGGGGTTCGCCAGGCAAGAATACTGGAGTGGATTGCCGTGCCCTCCTCCAGGGGATCTTCCCAACCCAGGGACTGAACCAAGTTCTTCTGCATTGCAGGCAGATTCTTTACCATCTGAGCCACCAATCAGCTGCTCGAGTAGAGATTAGTCACTCCTGTTAATTCATTACTGATTTGGTTAGAGGGAGGCTGGTATTTTTGAACTTTATATGCAATAACGTGGGTGTTACAAACCTGAACTCCTGTCCTCTCTCTCCATTTGCACTCTTCCTCCTGGGCCCCCATCTCACTCACAGCCTTGACCCCTTCCTGGCCCTCAGGCTGGAAACTCTGCCCCTTTTCTTCCACCTCAAATCAAGGACAAGAGCCTTGTCAGCTCAGCCTCTGCAGGAGCCTCTAAGCTGCCACTCCTTGCCTCCCCACTGCCTTGGACATTGGCCAAGCCCTCAGTGTCTCTCCCAGGCTGCTCTGACAGCCCTCGGCCCTCTGCTGGATGCCACCCGGAATGCCAGTCACATGCCAAGCCATCCGGAAGCCTCTGCGCAGAAGTCAGCATCAGGTGCCAGGACTTTTGGAAGCTACCTGGAACTGGACACATAACTGAGCCCTGTGCTGGGCAAGGGAACCATTGAAGGGTTGTCGAGACAGAGATGGGAAAGACAATTTTGTGAGGACTGAGCAAAGATGCAGACGGGGAGTATGCGCTGTGGGGCGGTGTATGACCTTGATGAAGTCGGAAGGACAAGAGGTTCTAGCTCTAGTGCTACATAACAAAGCAGCCCTAAGCTTAGTGCTTAAAACAATGGCAACATTTAGTTTGCTCATAAATCTGCCATCTGTGGAAGACTTGATGGGCACAACTCACCTGTCATTGAAGGCTGGAATCCTAAGCTGGCTATAGGCTGAAACTTTAACTGGATTTATTGGCTGGAACATCACCATGTGGATCACCCATGAGTAGGGAAGAGGGGCTTCCTTATAATGTGATGTCTGGGGTCTAAGTTCCTATGAAAGAGCTGGGGAATTCACTATTAACTTTCAGGACTTAGCCTCAGAGGTCACAGAGCATCACTTCTGCTTCCTTCTCTTTTTTAGAAGCAAATAGGTAAGATTGACCCATATTGAAAGGAAGAGAACACAGATCCCACCTATTGATGGATGAATGTCATTGTCACTTTGTAAGAGGTGTATGTAATGGTAAGCCACTCCAGTACTCTTGCCTGGAAAATCCCATGGATGGAGGAGCCTGGTAGGCTGCAGTGCGTGGAGTCGCTAAGGGTTGGACATGACTGAGCGACTTCACTTTCACTTTTCACTTTCACACATTGGAGAAGGAAATGGCAACCCACTCCAGTGTTCTTGCCTGGAGAATCCCAGGGACGCGGAGCCTGGTGGGCTGCCATCTATGGGGTCACACAGAGTCGGACACAACTGACGTGACTTAGCAGCAGCAGCAGCAGCAAGAGGTGTATGTGGGACAGGAGACATTGGTGTAGCCATCTTTGTAAAACATGATCCACCTATCCGACTATGGAAAAGAGGCATGCAGAGTCCAGGACCTGTAGAATCTTGGATGACACTCCAAAGGGCATTGGTTTTTATCTTGTGAAAAGTGGGAAGCCAGTGAGAGGTATTAATCTGGGTGTAACTGGCTCACATTGGTGTTTGATAAAGCTCTTCCTGGTCTGATGAGATGGAAGACTGGAAGGCAGCAGACAGGAGATCTGTGAGAGGCTGTTGAAGGAATCTGGCAGAGATAAGAGAGGGAGGGCCTGAAGCCAGACATAATCTGGAGGTGAGGGAAGGTCAAATGCACGAGGCCCCAGATGAAATCTCAGTGGTACGAAATGTCAGAGGGGAGGACCATGCATCCAGGAGGATTTCTGGTTTCTGGCTTAGGGCACTGAGCGAACATGATGGGGAATGAAGGAAAAACCGGAGAGGTTTGTGGGGGAAGACATTGGGCCCTATTTAGGAAGCGATTAGTCTGGGGGAGGGGTCTGAGAATGTCCGTACGGACATGTCTAGCACAAAGTGTGATGCACCTGAGTGTAAAAACCCTGCGGGACATTCTGGAAGGTAGTCTGAGATGTGGGCACCACAAATGGGGTTTCCAATGCACATGTGCAGAAAGGGCACCGTGTCCAGGGAAGGTGACTACAGACAGTTTGAGCGGGGCAGGTTGCGGGGGCATTAACCTTCAGGGGGTGATCAGAAGAAGATAATCTGGTAAGGCATTCAAGACTAAATTGCCTGTATCCTGGACGTAGCAGGTGCTGTGGGCTTAGTGCCAGGCTCTCCAGGTGCCTGGCATGCCCGGTCTGGGACTGCCTCTCACTCAATGGAGTAGCCATCGCAGGTTCCTTCCCTTGTGAGCCCTTGGTCTCCCAGCTCTGAGGTGCTAGGATCACCCCCCACCCTGACTCTCCCTCTCTGGACTTCTGTTTCCCCATTTGTAAGAGAGACTAGATGATTTTCCAGAGTACCTTTTTCACAAAATGTTGAGAATTCCAGCCCATGAGAAGAAGCAGAGCCGAGCCCCCCCGGGGAGGCAGGGGTGGCGAGTGGACAGGCTTCCTCCTGCCACCCGTGATGCAGATGGCTGTGACCTTGAGCAGCTCTGGACAGAAATCTCCTGGAGTCTTCTCTCCACTCTGTCTCTACTCAGCATCTTCTCCCCACCTTTCCTCCCCTGCAGCCACAGATCTCCGTCCTCTCCATCTGCTGAGTCCACTGGAACCTGGGGTCTCAGATACACACCAGCACTTCTGCTGGGGCACCTGTAAGGGACCCCAACCTGCCAGGGCTGCAGTGGCTGGAAGCTGGCAGTGCAGTAGGCTTTGCTGGGCTGTGAGGTGAGAAAGGCGCCCCCTAGCTCCAAGTGGAGTCTTCCACCTCGTTTTCTGCAGGGATTTTTGTTATTTATTGGAAAGAGCAAAGACATATCTTTCAGGAAAAGATCTGAGACAGATTTTTTCCCCCACCAACCTCACCTTTCTCTCCTCAGACTGCTAGGGAACCACGTAGAGATTGTGTGTGCTTCGTCCCTCAGTCAGGACTGACTCTGCGACCCCATGGACTGTAACCCACTAGGCTCCTCCGTCCATGGGGGTTCGCCAGGCAAGAATACTGGAGTGGATTGCCGTGCCCTCCTCCAGGGGATCTTCCCAACCCAGGAACTGAACCCAGTTCTTCTGCACTGCAGGCAGATTCTTTACCAGCTGAGCCACCAACACTGCTGCTGCCCTCTCTCCCTGGCTTACAGTGTCTCCTAGCTGATCCTGGCTTCTGACCTCGCAGCCCATCCTTCTCCCCTCTAATTTTGATTTGCATCACTGAGGGACAGTGTAAATTCCACGAGGTCCACTGTTCTGGGGTGGAGGCTACAGCCTCCCCATCCCGGGAGCCCAGGTACAGTTACATCTTCCCTTGACTTAGTGAAATTCAGGCTGACACAGGGGCCCTCACAGGCAGCTTCTGAGATGGGTTGAAAAGAAGGCAGGCTCAGGAGGGGAGTGGCAGTGCTTGGACAAGTGTCTGGTTTTGTGGTGTGTTGGCCACCTTGATTTGGATGTATGAGCAGGCAGCTTGGGCTGCACCCTGGGCTTCCAGAGGCTTTACATTGGCAGGTTGGAGAGAAGATGTCAGTTCTGACCCCAAAGCCTAGAGCAGGGCCCCTGTGGATGGCTGGCTTGGCTTAACAAGGAAAAAGAAATGAGGGTGGATCCCTGTTGCTTTCCTGAGATGCCAGCCCTTCCAGTGAGGGAAGAGCTTTGGCAGACTAGGAAACATAGTGGCACCCCGCCCTTCCCTGAAGGAAAAGTGCTGTCCTCAGAAGGGGCACTTCCAGGGGTTTGGGGCTCTGAGCCTGCTCTCAGCCCAACAGCCAAGAACCCAGGAGCACTAGGCCTGCAGCCAACTCCAGCTGCCACGATCCCTCTCCACCCTTGCCACTGTGTATCTGTCCTGGTCAACCACGGAAAGCACATTTGCTTATCACATTTACTCACACCCACAGGACAAGGCCTATGGGACAGGGTGGGATGCCTTTCCCAGGCCTTTATCTTCATCCAGAGGAGGAGCCAGCATTGGCACAAACACCTTGTATAAGAAGAGGTGGTAACAAGCTGGGCTGGTGTGTGCACTGAAACGGCCTGGGCGAGAGCCCATCCTGCAGCCTCACTGGGGTATGAGAAGGGAGTCTCGGGGGATGGGTGTCAATGGGGAAGGGGAATGGAGGCCCGGTCAAGAGGTGTGGAGCAGTGTGACCACCTCCCCCGCTCCCCGCTTGTTTGTGACATGAATGGGCTGGGAGGGGGACCCTCAACCTTCATGGGACCCAGGCGGGAGGGCAGAGCTATCAGAGAAAAATCTGATGAGTCAGATCTTTAAGGATGCTTCTCCCATCCTGTGGCTTTCCTGCTGTGTGACAAGAATGGCTGAAATGATGGGAATGACTGCCATGCCTTGACCAAGGTCAGGGGTGAAGTGAAACGGGTCTGAGGATGACGGCATTTCACCCTGGGACCACCTGATGGAGAATGTGTTCCCAATGAACAAGGGAGGGAACGGGCCAGGCTGCTGGGCCTCTGTGCCCCAGAGTGGAGAGCAGAAGTGGGCAGCAGGGCTTACTGTCCAGCAACCTCACTGCCCAGTCTCCTCCCAGGTGTTCGTGCTGTGCCATGGCCTCCTGCAGCTCTGCCAGCTCCTGTATAGTGCCTACTTCAAGAGCAGCCTCACCACCATCGAGAAGCGGTTTGGCCTCTCCAGCTCTTCCTCAGGTTTCATCTCCAGCTTGAATGAGGTAAGCAGGATGCTCTAGTCCATCGGAACCCACCCGAGCATCCCCATGCTCGTGGGCTCCAGGAGGGGGCTCTGGAGGAGCAGATCGGGGCAGGGGGCACATGGGGGATGGAGAGAGCCAGATACATTTCCCCTGGCACCAGGCGCTGAGCTGAGCACCTCCGGTGTTAGCTGACCTCCTCACCACTCTCCTGCGAGCAGGTGCTCTGCACCTCCTCCAACAGGTGAGGGCACTGGGGTTCAACAAGGTCAGCGGCTTGCCCGAGGTGTGCAGGCCTGCTGCCTCCAAACTCCGTGCCTCTGATAGAATTCTGTGACCACCTACCAGTTTACGTGGCCTCCGTCCATCCCCGTCCAGAGGAAGACGAGCCGCAGGCATGCAGGTAGAGGAGCAGCTCCCAGAGGCCAACTCAATGGCCTTGACTCCCAGACAAGGCCACAAGTCTATGACTTCCTGTCTTTTCTTTCCATGAGGCCCACTGTTCTGGACTGGAGGCCACAGCCTCCCCCTCCTGGGAGCCCAGGTGCAGTTAGACCTTCTGTTGACTTAGTGAAATTCAGGCCGATGCAGGGGCTCTCATGGGCAGCTTCTGAGATGAGCTGAAAAGAAGGCGGGAGGTTTCCCAGCGGCCCCCAACCACCACCTTCCAGCCAGCTCCCCACTGGAAATACCCCTTTACCCTTCAGTTCTGTGCCCCCCCAGGCCCACACAGGAGTGCCCCTCAGGAACCCTCCCCGCCCCGCCAGGGCAGATCCCCCTGCAGTCCTCACAGGAGGACTGTCTTCACAGTGGTCATGTCTTTTAGGCAGAAAGCCTACCCAATCCTGGTGGCCACACCAGATCAGAGCCCGGGTCTGTCTGACGGCCACCACCCCAGGCCTCCCTCTGATCCCCAAAGCCCCTCTTCTACAACCCCTGCCCTGCCCTTTGTCCACCAGCCCTGCTCTGCCCAAAAGCTAGTCCCTGGACACACTGCTGGAATCTCTACTGCTGCCCCTCTCAACACGCGCTCCACCTCCATGGACTTCCTCCACTGTGACGGGGACACCCTTGCACACGTATAGCCCTGGGACCCACTCAGTCATACCTGCTGGCCTCATGGGCCTCAGACCCTCCTCTGAGCTCCCAGGCCCACGTGATATCTTCACTGTTTTCTGGATGTCTAATTTCTCTTTCCCAAACTCAGATGAGTTTTTCAACAATCAGGTTTTAGACATCCTTATGGGCATAGTTTGAGGCAAATATAAGAAAGTTAATTCCTTGAACCTAACAATCCTGTGTGTGTGCTTTGTATGAAAATGTGTGTCTCTCTGTGTACATATCTGTTTCTACATGTGTCTGAGTCTTTGTGTGTGTCTGTGTGTATGACTGTGTGTATCTGTGATCTGTGTGTATATTTGTTTATCTGTCTGTGTGTATCTGTGTATCTGTGTGTGTCTGGATGTGTATCTGTGTGTGTTGAAGGGAAGTGAATGGGTGAATGTGTTAAGTAGGTAGGATAGGAACTCAGCCAAGGGGTCTTCAACAATCCCATTGATTCTTTTTTTAAAATTTTTTGAAAAATTTATGATTTATTTATTTGGCTACACCATATCTTAGTTGTGTCATATGGAATCTTTGATCTTCATTGCAGCATGAGGGATTTTTAGTTGTGGCATGTGGAATCTAGTTCCCTGATCAGTGATCAAACCTGGGCCCCATGCATTGGGAGTATATGGAGTCTTAGCCACCTGACCACCAGGGAAGTCCCAATCCTATTGATTGGGACCCCAGCATTTAAAAACAGACTAGGAAAGTAGGGGTCTTACTGGGAGAGCAGAGAGCAGCCAGATAAGAGGGAGCTTCATGGTCAAGCTTGAGGCTCCCAGCTTTTGGGGTGGGCAGTAAGGAACTGACCTGGCTTCTTGAACAGAATCAGGGCTGGGTGTATCGTCCGTGAAGATGAACCCTCTGGAGGGGAGCCTGGGAGACACCTGAGGTAGAGGACGGTGCATCCTGAAGTCAGATGGCTAGGAGGCCTTCACTAAGCCAGGCTTGAGCAGCTGGGGGAGGAGAGGGCCCTGGTGATCCTGCAAAGGAAGAAAAGACAGGATTTGGTAGCTGCTTGAGCACAGGATTGAAGGCTAAGTGAAGTGAAAGTTGCTTAGTTGTGTCCGACTCTTTTCAACATCATGGACTACACAGTCCATGGAATTCTCCAGGCCAGGATACTGGAGTGGGTAGCCTTTCCCTTCTCCAGGGGATCTTCCCAACCCAGGGATTGAACCCAGGTCTCCCATATTGCAGGCAGATTCTTTACCAGCTGAGCCACAAGGGGATTGAAGGCACCACAGACCAAAAGGCAGCTGCCTGTCAGAAGCATGAGGGGTGTGAGAAAGAACAGGCCTGGTGAAGGGGAAGGCAAACCCATCTGATCGCCTGGAGTGTGCAGCCAGCTTCCAGAGGTGGGAGCCTTCACGCTGCAGGCCAGTCTCCAAGCCAGAGGGGCCCAGTGATGAGAGGAAAGGGAGACAGGGTTGGTCAGACAAGGCCGGCAGCAGGAGGAGGGGCTTGGCTGGCAGGGAAGATGTCAGCATCTGCCAGTGAAGCACCAGCTTCACCTACAGTAGCCCTTAATGTCCGCTGTGGTTTGCCCTGGGTCCCTTTGTTTTGAGATATTAATGGGCAGGGATGTGTTACAAACACTCTGACAGGAAGTCCACAGAGCTGTTTGGGGCCAGGTCAGGGCTCGGGGGATGTGGCCTGGGCTGCAGAGCCCCTCCTGTCCTCAGCTAGAATAGCTGCTGCTGCTGCTTTTGTTTTTATATTAAGGAAAGTAATTTTTTTCAAAGGAGCTGCGCTGCTGAAGGAAAGATTGGGAACCAAGGGCTCAAGCCAGTCATAAGAGCCATAGAGGCCCAGTTCCCTCCAAGAAGCCAGCCCAGTCTGCTCCCAGTGCTTGGGGCCGGGCGCCCCCCAGTCCTTCCTGAGCCTCCCTTTGGGGCCCTCCCCCATTCCTCTCCAAAACCTTGCAAGTCAGCCTCAGTTAGCTTAGCTGATATGGTCTGACATTTATGATTACTTCCTGCAAAAAGATAGGGAAACAAGAAAGGAATAAAATCTAAGAAGCATAACAAAGCTTTGTTTCAGGTACTGAATGTCCTAGAACCACATCTGGCCAAGAACTGGCACAACGGCTCAGTCAGGCTAGGCCTCCTCACCCACCATCGTATTCCCTTTCTCTGTGTGTCATAAGCCATTCTTTTTCTTGGCCACACAGGAGGGATCTCCTGGGTAATCCTTCCTCTTCTTGAAAAAGCCTATCATTTACTCCTTCCTTCATTTATTCAACAAACATTTCATGAGCACCAGTTGTGTGTCAAACACCAGTCTAGGTGCTGGGGAGACAGGAATGGACAGACAGAAAAAAATCTCTGCTCACATATCATTCTCATGGTAAGTATAACATTTACGTATAGAAATGTGCTGCTAACCCCCCATGAGGGAATTAGAAGCACATCCAGAGCAAGGAAAGCCGCAGACTGGCTGAGCTCCCAAGAGCTGAGGTGCGGAGACTGAGCTCTGAGAGTTGAGAGGTCAGGGAGGCAAGAAGGAACCAGCCAAGGAGGCTGAGAAGGAGCAGCCAGGGGCGGCAAACTAGGAGACGCTGGTGTCGTGGAAACTCAGCGAAAGGAAGGTTTTAGGAAGAGAGCAGTGGTCAACTGAATCAAAAGGTGCTGAGAGATCAAGTGAGAAGAGGATTAGCCAGTGGGCTTGGCAATGAGGAGGTCATTGATGATCACGGGAAGAGCCACATGCCAAGCCTCTGGTCCCTATTTCCTGAGACAGGGGCACCTGCTTTAACAGCCGGAAGGAGACTGTGGCATGGACAGGGCGGGGGCTATGAGTGCTGACATCCAGGCTCCTCTGGCTCAGGTGAACTTACTTTCTGGGGTAGATGACCACCTTGGAGTCAAGGTCAGAAGATCTTCCAGTCCCTCTTTTATCATTGAAGAGCCTGCTCCCCAAGCTGGAGACTTTGATTCCCCTCTTTGGTGGGGCTCAGAGAGCTCGCCTTCCAGGGAGCACCAGGAGCATGAGTTACTGGTGTCTCCAGCTGGGAAGGGACTTGGGGCGCTTTAATCCTCATCCCTCATTCACAGAAGTGGAAACCAACCCAGGGAGGGCCAGGGCTGATTAGGAGCAGAGCTTCTGGGGCAGAAACCCACTTCTACAAGGGGCAGTAGACCAGCGCAGTTAAGACAGGGCACTTTAAACTCATGTCGTCCTGGTTTGAGCCACCTCCTGATCTCATGGACACAGCAAGTTACTTAATATACTGAGTCCCAATTGTGCCATCTGCAAAATGTCTTGCTGCATGCTGAAATGAGATAGTGCATGTGGCTTGGTGGTTATTCTGACTATGAAATCAGAGTCCTTAGGGACTTCAGTTAGAGAACATGCACTGTTTCTAGGAGCCAGCCAGAACAGGAGACTTTCTTGAATTTGGCCCCAAAAGGTTTGGCCCTAAGATGGTTGAACTTCCCATGGTCTCGAGATACTTCCTTTGGTCTGGCCTAGAAGGCTGAGGCTTGGAAGGGTTTCTGACAACAGGGGAAAGCTGAAACTGCATGCTTGGCCCCCTGTAAGAATCTCTGGGCAGAGTTGGCACCACAGCTCTGCTTGAGCCCTTAGGTCACACCAGGCAGCTTCTCACCTCTCTTTTTTGATGGGCAGGCCCACTATGGGTGGGTGAGGACATAGTCTGTGGTCTCACGTGGCTCCTCTGCTCTCTCTGCAGATCAGCAACGCCATCCTCATCATCTTCGTCAGCTACTTTGGCAGCCGGGTGCACCGTCCACGGCTGATTGGCATTGGGGGTCTTCTGCTAGCTTTGGGGGCCTTTGTCCTTACCCTCCCACACTTCCTCTCAGAGCCTTACCAGTACACCAAGACCATCACGGGTAAGTGGCCTCCCATTACTGCTTCAAGGGAACAAGAGTACATAATTCTGTATATTTTGACTGTCGGATACACTCTGGGGAGAAAAGCCAAGGAAACTCTCTGGTGGGATGGGACAGCCGAGCTCAGAGTGGTGTCCATTGCCCAGAAGCCCCCCTGCCCACTCTGTGAGACGCCCCTTCAGTCCTCCTGTGCTTTCAGTGCACATTTAAGAATTTTTTTGCTACATTCCAGTCAGGAAAAACTTCTTCCATGTGTTTTTATAAGTTTCATAGTTTCACATTGACATTTTGAGTTAGTTTTTTATAAGGTTCTTTTTCTTCTTTTTGCATATGGATGTTAATCCTTTAAGTATCGTTTGTCAAAAAGACTCTTTTCTCCATTAAATATTTTTTGCATCATGATAAAAAATCAGTTGGACATTAATTTTTGTAAATAAAATAAGAGACACATTTTTAATTAATTTTTTGCGATGCTGGGTCTTCCTTGCTGCAAGTGCTTTCTCTAGTTGCAGTGAGCAGCGGGGGCTACTCTCTAGCTGTGGTGTGCAGTCTTCTCATTGCAGTAACTTTTCTTGTTGCAGAGCATAGGTTCTAGGGTGTGCAGGCTTCAGTAGTTGTGGCATGGAGGCTCAGTAGTTGTGGCTTCCAAGCTCTAGAGCACAGGCTTAATAGTTGTGGCGCGTGGGCTTCGTTGTTCCATGGCATGCGGGATCTTCCCGGACCAGGGTTCAGACTCTTGTCTCCTGCACTGGCAGGCAGATTCTTCACCGCTGAGCCACCAGGGAAGCCCTCAGTTGGACATATTTGTGAGGGTCTACTTCTAGACTTTGTCTTCTGTCCCGTTAGTCTGTGTGTCTGTTCCTTTGTCACTGCCATGCTCTGGATTACTATAGTTTTATAAAGAAGTCTGAAAGTTGGGTAGTGTGATTCCTCCAACACTATTCTTCTTTTTCAGAATTGCTTCATCTATTCTTATTCATTTGTCATTCCATGTAAATTTTATAATCGGCTTGTCTATATGTTAAAAAAAAAAATCCTTCTGGAAGTTTGACTAGACTTGTATTAAATTCGTAGGTCACTTTGGGGATAGTTGACATTGAGTCTGCCAGTCTATGAGCACAGTATTCATCACTGTTACCCTTACATTTTAACAATGAACCATGATTTAGCAAACTGTACAGCTGATGAATGAGCTTTCCAGGTGGCTCAGTGGTAAAGAATCTGCCTGCCAAGGCAAGAGACATGAGTTTGATCCCCGGGTCAAGAAGATCTCCTGGAGAAGGAAATGGCAACCCACTCCAGTGTTCTTGCCTGGAAAATCCCATGGACAGAGAAACCTGATGGGCTATACTCCATGGGGTCGCAAAGAGTTGGACATGACTTAGCAGCTGAACAGCAACAAAAACAACTGATGAATATCTCTATTCTCCAACAGAACAAAATAAGGATCCTGTAATGTTTGGATGCCCACCATCCTCTGCCATCTTCCATGTTATTGTTGACTCATATTTTACTTTTGCCTGTCTTTAGCAGCAGCAGCAGTAGCAGCAGCAACTTCCTCCCAGTGGCCATTATTACTATAGTTGTTATTTATAAATAATTCAGTACGTATTTCCGTTTACCCACAAGCTTACTGGCGTCTTTGCTCACCATTGCTTCTTGCACTTCATCTACCCTTATGGATTTAACTTCGTTTTTCCTGAAGTACATTCTCTAGTGTAACTTTCAAATATTTTTCCAAATTACCTGCCCTGTTTTCATGGTCTCTTGATAATCGCTTATGATTTCTCTTTTCATTTTAGTTTCATCAATTATTTTCAGTGTATTTATTTTTAGAGTCCCTTTCAGATTGTTTTATTAGCACAGATTTTTAGAATGCTAATCCTCCCACATTCTGTGTCTGCTTGTTCTTCTTCATGGGGGAGTGTTTCCTTTATGTTATGTAGTGTTTGACGGCGGGGTCATTGATAGTGGGAATTCTTCCCCCTGTGGACATTTTTTGTGGTCTAGGTAGGAAATTGCCCCAAGAGTGGCTTTATATTTGCATTTACTTGGTATCCTGGGAATGCCACGGCTTTGGAGCTAACTGTATGATAATGGACTGGCTTGGGATAAATTTGCACTTGTTTTAAGGGATGTGGTACATGGCAATGGTTTTGTGAGGAGCAGCCAGTGAGAGTCCCAGTCCCGAAGTGCTCATCCTTGGCCCACTGCATTGGAACTGAGGATGTCTGAGGATAGATGGGCCACCGAGGGGTGCGCTGAAGGGATAACTGATTGCTGTTTGCTTAAATACCAGTTATATGTGCAGATCGGGTCCAAGAGATGAATCACTCTCCATGCCAGGAGGGAATCCCTTGTAGGTTGTGAGAACTACAGTAGGGAGGTAGACTGTGAGACCTGCGGTGGGGAGGTAGTTTGTGAGACCTACAGTGGGGAGGTAGTTTGTGAGACCTACAGTGGGGAGGCAGATGGCTGGAATGGAAAAAACATGAATCAGAAACAGCCACGTGGTAGTCACCAGTGAACTGTTTCTTATACATTCACTGTGGCCTTGGATCTGTTTCGACTGTTTAAGCCTGAGTCTTGCTTCAAGTAGGCCCAAGAGGAAGACAAACCCAAGCCTAGGAGTCTAAGCTCTTTCCCCCTCCTTGATCTAGACAAAGGGTCTGAGGGCAGCTCTGAAGGAGAGTCAGGATTTGATGGCCACTTCGGAAAGCCTTGTGCCATGCCCGTTCCAATGCAAGGTCCCAGCCCTTCCCCGTCAGCAAGAAGAGTAGGGTAATGAAATCAGCAGGGGAGCCCCAGGCGCTGGGGCCAGGCTGCGGGGAGGGCATCCTGCCAGGCGCCACACGCTGGCCAGCCTAGCCTAGGGCGGGCTCCCCCCGGCCTCCCCTGGCCTGGGCCGCATACCAAGGGCATTGGCTCCGCACAGAGCAGCCACCAAAGAGGGTGGGTGGAGACGGGCGGGGCTCTGAAAGCAACCCCTCTGGCCCTTGTTAGGGATGGTTGGGTGGCTTGGGTCCTTTCCACCACCATCCTCCCTGCTCCTAGGCAAGCACTCCAGCTTTTAGCCCACCTCCAGGAAGAGAGGAAAGAACAAGACTTGCCTCTCAGCCTGCAGGAAGGAACTGCTGGCCAGGAGAGTGAGGTCGTTGTGTTTTGTTTGTGTCAATTCTATTTGCAACAATAGGACACAGCCCCCCTCATGCTGGCTGGGATCAGAGCAGCAGCTGGAAGTGCTCAGCGCTGGGCTACCTTCAGGGCATCTTCGTGTTGCCAGGGGCTCAGGCTAAGGAGGACTTTGGCCCAGGAGCCACACTGTGGGACCTAGCTGTAGCTGTGGGTGCCAGTGCAGCGAGGGCATGTGCTATGCTAATATGTGCAAACAAAAATATTTATAAAGTTTCACTTCGTGGGAGAAGTTTGAAGTATGCTTCTTCAAATGTACTCCTATGGGAACTTCAGTTTTGAACTATGCAAGTCATCAACAACAAATGAATTTCATTAAATGCACCACCCTGAAGGGTGACAAGCATCTGGACAGTCCTACGTCTGAAGCTGGGCTTTGAGACCCCTTAACTGCATGGCCTTGGGCCACTTCCTTCGCAGCCGAGTCTCAGTTCCTCCCTGTATAACGTGGAGCCTCCCTCGCCCTGCTGCAAGGACTGAAGGATGTGTGCTCTAAGTTTAGCCCAGTGGCTGGCACGTGCAGCAACCATTCAGTGGTGGCCTTTATAACCAGCGGTGGTGGGGACAATACATGTATTATGCTGGGTAAACTAGGGTTCCAAATGAGGAAGCGCCTGCTTCCTATGGAGTGTCTGACAGCTCCCAGCCAACAGGCTGGGCGTCCTTGGGGCATCTGACTGCAGCTTCTCCCTGGTCCTCACCGTCCATCTGTCCTCTGCTCTAGCTGGAGCACGGCCCCTCCCTGGGCATAGTCCTTGCCACACGTTCACATGTGAGGCCATAGTATTTCTCTTTACTGAAGCTTAGGCTGCTGTTCTGATCCATCCCTAGACCCTTAAGTTGGAGGTACCTGGGGAGAGAACAGAGAACTTCTAATCCCAGCTCAGCCATGTAGGTGCTAAGTCTTCTCAAGCGAGCTGCTGTTCACCTTTCTGAGCCTCAGTTTCTTAATCTGTAAAGTGGGAACAATAATCTCTCCACTTTTCAGCATGTTCTAAGGACAAAAATTAAATTAAATTGTGCAGGTAAAGTGCTTGACCCACAGTAGCTGTTCAGCACATTTCTCTTTGCCTGCCCTTGATGTGGTATTTGAAATCTCTTACTCATCAGCAGTGACCCCTGGACCTGTTATCATGTGTTGCCTGCTGATTCTTTCCCTTTGGAGCAGAGCTGCTCCAGAAATGGACATGGGAAATGAAAAGTGTTTTAGGAAAAACAAATTAGAGATGGAGCCATTGTGGGAATCACAGAGACCTTTAACAACTAATTACTAATTCTAAAAAGGGCATGCAGACGTTTTTGAATGTTTAGATTTTCTAAATGTCAGTGGGGTCCGGAAATATGCCTGGCGCCTGTAGAGAAAAGACTAGCCACCCAGCCAAAGCCTCTAAGACCACTTCTGGAATGCGTGGAGAAGTTGCGATAGGTGGGAGACAGGCCAACAGGAGACCATTTCCCCCGGGAGACAGAAGAAGGGTCTTCGGAAACCAGTGTCTGGGAGGAGTAGGTGTAACCTGGGAGAGGTCCTGAGCCAAGGCCAGAGGGAAGTCAGCTCCTCGCAGACAATGGATGCACACGGGAGGGGGTTTCCTGTGGGAACAGTGGGGTCGGGGGAGTCGATGGTATTTTTGGAGCGGTCAAGAAAAGAAAGGGAAGAGTAGCTTTCTAGTCCTCTATTTGTAAAGTTGCCAGCCCACACTTGTTCATCAAAAGTGGCAGGAGGGTGGTGGGAAGGCCTGGGGATAGGAGCCTCAGGCCCCTGAGTGACTGAGCCCCTTCTTCACTGGAGGACGCTCGGCCCCAGAGCAGAACCCATAGCACTGAACCCCAGGGCCTTGCACTGAGGGAACTGCTCAGGGACCCTGAGCTCAGGGCTGTTCAAGGCGCAGCATCTGGCCATGGTGTGAGAGGGACATGGTGGGGAAGGAGTGTGTTTTGGCGGGGTATGGGAGTGTGTGTGAGGGAGGCCTTTCTCTGTGGTGGTGAGGTGGCTGTAAGTAGAGGAGGTGGGTGCGTGAGGGAAGAAGTGCATGTGTGTGTGTGTGTGTGTGTGTGTGTGTGTGTGTACCAGAGGTGTGGAGAGGGTGGAGGTGTGGAGGTGCAGACAGGGATGGCCGTGGGGGAGCAGCCTGGCCGGGGTTGGGGTTCTACACTTACGTAAATGTCAGTGTGTGTGTTGTGGGGGGTGAGTGGGTGTATGGTCGCACAGCCTGGCCAGTTGGATCTATTTAACCTGAAAAGGAAGAGAAAACAACGAGGGGAAAGGGGGGAAGTCACAAAACACCTGAGTGTTATTAAGTCAACTGAGAGGAAAATATTCCTGAACAGGTGAGCACAACGAAACCAATGAGACTTGATGTGGAACACATTTTCAACACAGTACAGGAAGGAAGAGAAATGCGTGTAGAGACACGACAGAAAACACAAGGCTGCTGTGTTGCCTGTCAGGGGATGGCTGGGAAAAGAGCTGGGGCCACAGAGAACGGGCCTCTCCGAGACATAGCCCCAGCAGCTGCCCTGAGAGCGCTTGCCTCTGTTGTGTGGAAGAGTCACAACCCTTGTTCTTCTGGGTTTCCAGTGCGGGCCCCAGTAGAGACCTGAGCGTCACTCTGCCTCCCCTGGAGGCTTGTTCATCACTTCCCTTGCTCAGGAATGAGGCTGGGGGTGTAGGCCTGCTCGGGTCTGGAGGGGAGGGGAGGGACGCCTATGAGCCAGGCTGCACCCTGCGTCCTGGCTCCTCTGGGAAGAGGCCATCTCGGGGACCTGTTGTGGACTGTGTGTCTTGGGCCCACCCAAGGCGGGAGGTGGGTTTCCTGAGGAGAGTCCACACTCAGACTGGAAAGGAAGACTGGTTACTATTCCAGAGGCTGTGGTCACCCCAGGAAAGCTGTCAGGGTGCCAGCCCCTGTCCTGCAAAGCACTATGGTTTGAAGAAACCATCGAGGCCGTCTCTGAGGGCTCCGCAGGGGACACAGGGAGGAGCTCCTGCTCTTTCTCTAAGGGAACAAAAGGACTTTGCAGGACCCAGAGCTTGGACTGGCCTCCGTCAGGGGGTGTAAGTAAGGCTCAGAGATCTAAAGGGGGAAGCAGCCAAGAGCAGTCAGGCATTTGTAGGCTCATGGAGGTGGAGCCCCCTGGTGGGGTCCATGCCTCTGTGGAAGAGGCTAGAGAGCTGGCTGGCTCTTTCAGCCCCGTGAGGATACAACAGGAAGTCAGAAGTCCAGCTCCCACCAGAACCCCAGCATGCTGGCACCGAGTTTAGGCTTCGTGACTCGAGAACTGTGAGAAACCACTCTGCTGTTTGTAAGCCGCCCAGGCTGTGACCCCTTGGAACAGCAGCCCCCATGGACTCCTTTAGATTCAGTCCCTTTGGTTGGAGCCCCTCCTTATAACCTTGGGTTTTAAATTTGAATTTTCAACCCTTGGACTGTCTTATTAACCATTGATGCCAGCCTCATTCACAAATATGTCAGCTGTTCTCAGCCGTGCCCAGGGCTGCATGATGGACCCAAGAGCCACCGTCTTCCAGGTCACCCTGGCCTGTCCGTGCCTGTGCCGGGCACGCTTTGAGTTGTTCTCCCCAGAGAACACTCAGACACGTGTCTGCATCTGGTCTGGATATCAGTCAGGATATCATGACTGGCTTTGTCAAAAGGCTTCCTCCAGTCAAGTAACACTGCATTACGGCTTCCTGTCGGTCTGGGAGCCCCATTAACAAAGGAAATTAGGTTGGTTTGGCATAACTGGCTCTTGATGAACTCATGTTGGCTCAGCTGATCCCATTTTTCCCCTTCAAATTGCTCCTCATCAGCCTGTTAATAAATCTGTGAACAATAAATTCTGCTTCATTCCCAATTGGGAGTGTGCAAATTAAGTGCACATTCTGTTTGAACACTAAAATTAAATGGCTCTGCGCCTCCCTCCTGTTCCTTCAGGTGGGTCTTCTTTCCTTCCTATCCACTAAGAAACAGTTTCGGTGACGAGATGAGCCAGGCAGTTCCTCTTTCCTTGGTCTGATGGCAGTTGCTCAGGAGCAGGTGGGTGTGCAGGGCGGGGGTGACAAACTGGAGGCAAGCCCCTTGTCTGCAGCATCACGCTGTGCATAGTGGACCTGCCCTCTCACGCCGACCTCACTGGTCACATGGCCTTCTCAGTACAATTAGGCATTTCCACATGGCCCCTTTAGTACTGGAAAGCTGTGTAGGAAAGCGTGTCCAGCTTCAGTCTCAGCCTTGGAAACTCAGTCTTGAGAACAGAGCAAAGGAACCCTCTCCTCCACTCCCCTAAGCTCACTCTTTTCCTGCATGGATGTGAATCCTTGCAAGCAACCCACTTGCCCTCAACTCCTTTTATTATATCCATTCATTTCTAGTGACCAGCACTGATCTTACTTGTTTCTAGTTTCTGGGCCCAGTCCCCAAATCTTAAAAACCTGGGCAACAATGCCCGTCTCAAGAGTTCAGACATCTCTCTCATCTGTCTGAATTTCTCAAAGTTTCTGGCTTGAAACTTTGAATGAAAATTAATCTTATTGTGTAATCACCATATCCCAGGTTTTGTTACTGTTATTAGTTTTAATCTGAATAAGACTATTACAAAGTCGATGTTCATATCTATATCTGTTTCAGAGATGAAGAGACTAAGGTTCTGAGAATTCCCATTTGAATCTGGTCTGTCTGATTTCAAAATGTGATTCCTTGCACTGCTCAAGCAGGTGACTCTGGCTGTCAACCCCAACTCTGTTCATTTCTGTTGGTGCAGAAGAATGTGTTCTCTTAGATTCCCGAAATGAAAGTCAGAAGGCACATGCCCATAGGAATTGTTGTCTAAGGGGAGGCTTAATCTAGTTGGAAGAGAACACATGTTGTCACAGGGGCATGATGGATTGACAAGGAACCCAACCACTTCTGCTCTGCAAACAGGTCACTTTGTAAATGACATGGAGATCTCCATCATGAGTTCAGGACAGCCTGTTCCAGGCTTACTGGTGGGTGTTGCCAGAGTTTCAGGAAGAACTGTTGAGTAGCAGAGTTTAGGAGGATGAGGAAATAGGTCCTTCAGAGTGGAATATTCTGAATGAGGTTCCAGGAGCTTGCTGATAGCCCAGCGAGGCTTGGCACATTGGGTGTGCTTCCAGGAAAGTCTCTGGAAGCACCACTGCCTTTCTCTGCTGTACTCTTATGGGCTGCTTCTGAGGTCTTGCTAACCTCCTCCCCTTTGGCCCTACTCACCCACCTACTCCCTTCTGAGTGGGGAGGTAATGGGTAGCTCTCAAGGTGCTGCCCTCCTGTTTCCTGGCAAGAATTCTCTCTTTCCTCTACTAGAATGATAAGACAGATTAGTCAAAGGAAAGCCCGCACTGCCAAGGTCTTCCTGTGTTGCTCAAAACTTCTAGCATCCTCTCATAGCCCCAGTGCTGGATTTTTGTGCAGAGACCCTTATATAGACCCTTGATAGCCTACTCCCTCAGCCTGGCCACACCTGGACTGTGTGACCTTGAACAGTGAAGAGGCCAGACCTTGGTCTGCCCAGATCCACCCATCTCTGTGGGTCCTGCTCCAGGAAGGTAGCCCTTCCTGCTACCACGTCCCCTCTTTCCAAACTGGAGGAGGTGTTCAGAAATTAGAGCTGAAATTCTGTGTATGTAAATTGTGGGATGAGTCAAAGGGTTGACTGGCGTGCAGCTGGGCTGGTACGGGGGAAGCTGAAGGAGGGGAGAGGTCACAGCCGGTTTGTAGTTAGCGTCTCGCAGTCCTGTGATAACTGGCACAGCTAGATCTCTGGTGTCTGGTGGAAAGAAGAATGTGCTCTGATAAGCTTGAGCCTTCCAGAAGTGGGCCTCGGGGGAAATGAGAAACAGATTGACAGTCAGCTAATGAACACACCTTCCTCCTTCCCTTTCCCAGGCCCCTCAAGGCAGAGGCAGGCAGCCCCTGAGACTGTGGCTGGAACTGGCAGGCTTTTCTCTGACCTTATCCCAGGATCTGACGGTGGGCAGGTCGGAGGAGGAGGGCAGTGAGGTTCTGTAAGTCAGTGGAGAGGACTGGGTGCCCAGCCTTTGCTGGAGTGCCCAAGAAATGGAGAGAGGCTGCTCTTTCTTCTTCACACGGGCTGAGCTCCTGAATTCGCTCCAGGGAGGAGGAGGGCATAGGCTGCAGAAAGTTGAGCCCCCTGGTTTTGCCAAAGGGTCCTGATACAAAGTCTTCACTCCATCACTGTCTTCATTTTAAGAGAAGAGCCTAATGTTTTAACTTCTAGAAGACTGTCCTCACCAGAGTGAGCTGGCCACGGCTGCCCACTGCAGGGAGGCCCAGGCATGGGTTCTTGGAAGGCCCACATTCTGTCTCTGATGCAAACACCTTCTCCACAATAAGCCAGGAAGCAGTGGTCTCACCCACCACCACACCCTACTCTACCTGGGTCCAGGGCACCCTGCCCCCAGGACAGACAGCTGCCACTTCCCTTTCTGAGGGTGGTGCTCCCAGGTGGAGGAACTTCTTGTTTCCTTTCACCTGTGTCAGAACCTGGTTAGGGTGGGGTGGCTGCATTTAGGGCTGGCATAAGGAGAAGAAAGTTTGTTGGCATTGAATCAACGTTGAATCAATTTGGAGTGTAGAATAACCCAAGAGGAACTCAGTAGACTTGGATTTAACTGGGACCAATTGATTATTTTTGAAAATGTGCATGTTTAATAAAGGCAGTTTCTGACAGGTAATCTAACATTCTAAAAGTTAATGTAAAACAGTTAAAAGATCCCCAGAGACTTTTGCCTCCTGGACACTTCATTAGGTGAAATTTCATGAGGATTTTTGTGGCCTTGGTGCGCCGTGCAGCATGGCTATGTACAGGCTTAATAAGCCAGGCAACATGTTTATGAGCTTTGATCACTGTTAAATGGCTCACAGAAAAATAATTTTGCCAGCAACAATGTTCTAATAAATGTGACTTTAGCCAAATAATAAGAATCAGCAAAATTAAGAACAAGAACTCTTAAAAGAAGCACTTATTCTCTGGCCCTTTGTTTCTTAGTCTCCTGCTCCCATACAACCAGCCTGGCCTTGTGTATCTGCTGCACACGTGCCCTGGGCTGAGCAATCCTGTGCTCACAGCCGTGGATTGGACCAGCAACCCCTGCCTGCCTCTCCCGTAGCACGCAGCCCCACCTGTTTTACCATCCAAGTAGCTCTTGGCTGGGTCGATTCCGCTATTAACACGTGGGGCTTGAACACAGGTTAATCTCCCCTTCGTGATCATGACCCTCTGGGTTCTCATTAGGATGTAACCCAGGCCCCTTCATGGGACACAGCAGCCCTCCAGGGCTGGCCAGGCCTCACCATAGTGGTGTTTGCACACTGACCCCACTAAACCTCTGCGCTCTTCCCTTCTGTCTCTTCCTAGTGAGTCTTCTCAGTGCAGAGCCCATGTCCCCCAGGAATCCTTCCCAAACCCTCTCCCCGTAAAGACTGGGCTTGGCGCCTCCCCACATGCTCCCTGGTACGCTTTCCTTTCCAACGCAGTGGATGTGTGTGTGCATGCTGGTCGCCTCAGTTGTGTCCGACTCTTTGGGACCCCATGGACTGTAGCCCGCCGGGCTCCTCTGTCCCTGGGATTCTTCAGGCAAGAATACTGGAGTGGGTTGCTGTGCCCTCCTCCAGGGAATCTTCCCGACCCCGGGATCAAACCCACATCTCTTACATCTCTTGCATTGGCAGGTGGGTTCTTTACCACTAGTGCTACCGGGGAGCCCAACTCAGTGGATACCAGGCTGCATTTCTTTATTGTGGTAAACTATGTGTAACATAAAATCTGCCATTTTAATGTGTCCAGTTCAGGCCATTAAGCACTTTCATGCTATTATACAAGCATTCTTACCATCCAGCTCCGGAATGTTTGCATCTTTCCCAGTGGAAACTGTACTCCTTAAACAGTGACTTCCTCTTCCTCCTCCTCCCAGCCCCTGCCTGGCAACCACCATTCTACTTTCTGTCTCTATGAATTTATCTGTTCTAGGGTCCTCATGTAAGTGGAATCATGCAATATTTGTACTTTGGTGTCAGGCTTATTTCAGTGAGCATAATCTTCAGGGTTCATTCATTGAGTCATGGAGCATGTGTATTAGGCTCAGTATTATCCCATTGTTTGTGTGTATCACATTATGTTTATCCATTCATCCGTTGATGGACATGTGTGTCGTTTCCCACTTTTGGCTATTGTGGATAACCTTGCTATGAACACTGGTGTGCAAACATCTGTTCAAGTCCCAGCTTTGATTTCTTCTGGGCAAATACCCAGAAGTATAAATGCTGGGTAATATGGTAGTTCTATTTTTAACTTTTTGAAGAACTATACTATTTTCCACGGTGACTGCACTATTTTACATTCTTGCCAGTAATGCCCAGCGTTTGTTTTCTGTTTTTTTGAAGGATGGCAAGTGGTATTTCAGTGGGGTTTTTATTTGACCATATTTTGACAATATTGTGGTTGCTTCTTTTTTTTTTCTTTAATTATTTATTTTAATTAGAGGCTAGTTACTTTACAATATTGTAGTGGGTTTTGCCATACATTGACGTGAATCAGTCATGGGTGTACATGTGTTCCCCATCCTGAACCCCCCTCCCACCTCCCGCCCCATCCCATCCCTCAGGGTCATCCCAGTGTACCAGCCCTGAGCACCCTGTCTCATGCATCGAACCATGGTTGCTTTTTTGATGATGAGTGTCCCACAGCAGTCAGAGGCTTTGGAATGGGCATTAAACACTTTCATGCTATTGTACAAGCATTCTTACCATCCATCTCCAGATCGTTTGCATCTTTCCCAATGGAAGCTGTACTCCTTAAACAGTGACTTCCTCTTCCTCCTCCTCCCAGCCCCTGCCTGGCAACCACCATTCTGCTTTCTGTCTCTATGAATTTATCTATTCTAGGGTCCTCATGTAAATGGAATCATGCAATATTTGTACTTTGGTGTCAGGCTTGTCTTAGTCACCCCAGCAGAGGGCCTGCCCCCAGTCACTCTCGACCAAGTAACTGAACAACCAAGAGTGAAGCAGGCATCGTCCTCTGAAGCTGACAGGCCTGGGTGCGGCCCTTCAGTGGCTGCACTGGGAGCAGGGGGCAGTGCTCTGCACCTCTTCCCCCGTGTGGTCATTTGCCACCGAGCACAGAAGGGAGACCTGGTCCTGCCACCCCAGAGCCGGTAAGACAGCACTGAGAGGGAGCTTTTGTCACATCCAGATGGGGACAGGCAGCTTAGCCAAGCACATTTCCAAGTGACAACAGTCCATGGTTTTGGGGAACTCCAAACTTTGCTCATTTCCTTGTACAAAATCAGCCTGAAATTTGTTTGAATCTTCTGAGAACAAATGCCCATTTGAGAACTTGGCAGCAGCTTTTTTATTTATCAGTCCTTTAGACATGCTTCAGCTCAAAATTGGCAGAGGGAGGTGAGCAAGGCGTGTGTACTTTCTGAGTGACTACACAGCTGCACCTGGCCAGTTGGGTTAGAAGGTGGCCCAGGTCAGGCGGCCTGCTCTGGCCTCATTCCTGAACCTGTCCAAATGGTCTTGAGAAGGGTAGTGGGGTCTTTTCCTAAAGACCAGCACAGCCTACCATGTGTAAATGCTCATCAGCTAGGGTGTCCTGCTGGCTGTCACATTGAGGGCCCCGAGTGAGCTGTGAGCTCATCAGCAACCACCCACCCTCTGCAATGCGTGGCCCCTTCCCTGGAGTCCTCTGAGGTCTTTCAAAGTCAAGGTCACAGATGTAGGAAGTCAGATTCAGGACTAGGACCCAGATACCAGGCCCCCAATCCAGCCATTCCAACATCTATGGGTCTTGCCTGTCCACGGCCAGCTGGGCCTCCTCCTGGGGGTGGGCATGAGTCTGCCAGCACCACACCTCTGGTTCTGAGTGCTGGACATGGGGCAGTGTTGGTGACAGGGTTCCTGAGCGCAGTGAAGGACTTTCCTCCTTCTCAGCAGGAACATTTCACAGTTTTGTGCTTCCAGACTAAAGTGAGAGTCAGGCCTTGCAGCACCGCTGGGCCACACCAGCCTTCCTCCAAGGTGGCCAGCACAGCTGTCAGCCATGCTGACTGACCATCCGTTCTGACTTTTCATGCCTGCTCCCTTCTGGAACCATTGCCTTCTAGCCCTTTAGTGACCCAAAGGAGCTCTCCCTATCTGGCCACATTATGGTCTCTGTTTAAAGGGAAATTGAAGCTCAGAGAGGGTCAGAAACTTGCTTAAGATCACACAGCTACCTAGGGCTAAAACCAGCTTTTCTTTCTTTAAAAAAATGCCTTCTGTTAAAAAAAAAAATGCCTTTATTGAGATGTGATTGACATGTAAAATTCTGTCAGTCAGTTCAGTCGTGTCCGACTCTGCGACCCCATGAATCACAGCACGCCAGGCCTCCCTGTCCATCACCAACTCCCGGAGTTCACTCAAACTCACCTCCATCAAGTCGGTGATGCCATCCAGCCATCTCATCCTCTGTCGTCCCCTTCTCCTCCTGCCCCCAATCCCTCCCAGCATCAGAGTCTTTTCCAGTGAGTCAACTCTTCGCATGAGGTGACCAAAGTATTGGAGTTTCAGCTTTAGCATAATGCTGTACATATTAATATATAAAACTTAATGAGTTTAAGTATATACCCATGAAATTTTCACCACCGTCAAAGCATATTCATAATGTCCCCCAAGTTTCCTTTAATAATAATTATTATTATTGTGTGTGTGTGTTACGAACACTTAAGATCTACGCTGTAAGTAAATGTTGAGTCTACTGTGTGGTATTGTTATCTACAGGCACTATGCCATCTAGCAGATCTCTAGAACTTCTCTGACAGAACTGAAACTTCTTACTCTTCACCATCGCCTCCCCATTTCCCCTTCCCCTGGTCCCTGGTAACCTCCATTCTGCTCTCTGCTTCTATGTATTTGACTAGTTTAGATTCCATGTATAGGTGAGATCATACAGTATTTGTCTTTCTGTGTTTGGCTAATTTCACCAAAACCAATTTCTTCACTCTTTATACTCTGCTTGTTTTGTCTCTTTATCTTGAATTTCAGCAGAACTCCCAGCAGCCAGCCCTTCCCAGGATACCTCTATCTGGGAGCAGGTTCCCAGCCATCTACAGAGATCAGAGCACTCATGAGCTTGAATGTAACTAGGGAGGAGCAGAGGAATCACCCCAGACCTGCCTCCCCCATCCCTGCAAAACCTGTGTTGGATCTTTTCAGAGCTGCCATTTCCGACTTGATTTCATTAAGGACTTTGAATCAGGCACACATGGGTTCAAATGCCAGCTCTGCCCCAAAGCAGCCACTTAGATGGGCCAGTAACCTCTAAGCAGGACACAAAGTACGTCACAGCCTTGGCAGTGTCTACTTGTGCAGTAAATGGAAGTTTAAAAATTCTGGCACTGGAATTTGGGTCTCTACAGTAGAGCATGTAAGTCAGAGAGAAACCCCGCACTCCACCAAGGAGAGGTGTTGGGGAAGATGGGTGTCAGAGAAACTTGGCCCTGGTGTGATGCATACCTCTGCAGGCCCCAGGGCAACATCTCTGGAGCCAAGAATTAAGAAGTGGGAACAATTGTTAAATTTTGGCTACATAATTTTTATGAAAAATATTTTTAATTTAAAAGTTTTTACTGTTGCTTTATTTCAAAAGCATCATGTGTTCCTCATAGAAAAATTAGAAAGTACACCAAGGCAAACACACACACATGCAAAGATGCCACAATCCCATCACCCTGGGACAGCCATGGTCTTCCAGTTTTTCTCTGCATATTCAATCAGATCACATATGTTTTATAAATTAGGGATCATATTTTTCTCCAAACTACTAGGTATTTTTTGAATCTACAAGATGTTATAGCTTCCTTCCCATGTCAGCAAAGTTACGTCCCTCTAAGGGTCTGTCTCCCACTTACCCTGTAGTTGGACCACTCGATCCAAACCCCATGCTGCTGCTACTGCTGCTGCTGCTACTAAGTCGCTTCAGTCGTGTCCGACTCTGTGCGACCCCATAGACGGCAGCCGACCGGGCTCCGCCGTCCCTGGGATTCTCCAGGCAAGAACACTGGAGTGGGTTGCCATTTCCTTCTCCACCAAACCCCATACCCTGCATTAAAAGGTGGGATAATGGGTGGGACAGAGGGACACTAATCAAAGGGGCTGGGTGCTGGCCTGGGTGCCCAGAGCTTCCTTGCACACAGCTACTGTCAGGTCTGGACGACCTTGGCCCCCTTTGCTTTTACTGAGACAGGCCTCCCTGATTGATGAGGGGACCCCTAGGCCAGCAGCTTTCACATGTGCTCAACACAAACACCAGTGAAGAGGAAGGGAGATGGGGAGGCCTGGCTGGATGAAGCGTGTGTGTCCGGTGAAGAGGAGGGATGATGAGATGAGGAGGGCAGACCCCTCCCCAGCCCCACCACCCAGAGCAGCCCTGACCACAACAGCACTGGGCAGAGCCGAGGAGGATGGGCAGATCTCGTCCACAGCCCTCATGTTTCCTCTCTGCGGGACTCTGAGGTCCACCCAGCTCAGAGCTCTGTCCTCTCTGAAAGGACCACAAATGAGAGTGAAACTGAACCCCATGGAGCAGGATCAGGGATGTTAGTGGTTTCCATTGGCCTCTGCAAGGCTGGGAAAGAAGGCATCTCATGGAAAGGAGCCCTCAAGGCCTTGGAGAGCTGGCAGTGCTGACTGTTTAGTGTGGGCCAAATTGGAAACAGCAGCCTGGGAACAGCAGGCCAGCCTGGCCAGGTCCCCAAAGGCATGGGCACCGGTGCTCACAGGCCACACTGGGGCCTCTGGGGTCCTCACAGTAGGTGCAGTCTGGCTCCTCTTGTGGGTGCAGCCTCACCCGCTATCTGGAACAGGAGGTTTGAACCAGAGGGTGTCAAAGTCCCTTTGGCATCCCAAATTCTTGATCCTTGGCCAGACTGGGTAGCACGTTCAAGGCCTTTGGCAATAGGGCTCCCTAGTGTGACCCAATGTGTGGCTTATCCAAGAGGGAGAATTCTGGGAGTCATGACCCCTGGGAGCCTTCCAGACTGGAGGTGACACTGTCTTCTGGGGGACAGAATGACTTCTGTCCTGCTAAAGAGAAAACACACCTTGGGAGCCTGAGCCTGAGGCTGCCCACAGGGGCGCTGATGTTGATCTTGGCTCCCCATTTCCCCGCTGGATGGCCTTGCCCCTAGGGCAGAAGCTTCGTGTTACTAACACCACCACCCCTGCCAGTACCCAGAGAGGGAAAGAATGGTCCCCCAGAAGAGGAAGATGCCTGTCCCACATGACGAGGGCTAGGTCCCCTTAGAGCAGGGAGCCCGCCTCTCCCCTCCTCTCACCTTTGCTTTGAGAGCCGCTCCAAGAAGGCCTGGGAGAAAGGCCGGGTTTAGAGGCCTTTCACTGGGGTGGGTGACGGGTGTGTGCTCTCTCGTTGCAGGGAACAGCAGCCACCTCCAGACTGAGCTCTGTCAGAAATCCTGGCAGGGCCTGCCCCCCAGCAAGTGCCACAGCAGCCCCCAGGACTCTCGGAAGGAGACCAGCAGCATGTGGGGCCTAATGGTGATGGCCCAGCTACTGGCAGGCATCGGCACGGTGCCCATCCAGCCATTTGGGATCTCCTATGTGGATGACTTCTCAGAGCCCAACAACTCGCCCCTGTACATCTGTGAGTCAGGCTTGAAGGGGGCTTGGTGTGGGGGCGGGTCCTCACGTGCCACAGCCAAGGCATACAGATGTTTGGGGACCTGATGCACCTTGTTTGAGTCCCAGCCCAGGCCCCAGCTTTTCACCAGCAGGACGGGGCCCACAGTCTCTGTGCGCTGGGGCCGTGGGAGTCCCCAAGGGGATCCGCGTCACCCCTTGGTCCCGGGCCAGGAACAGGGAAACTCCTTGACCAGCAGTACATGGTCAAGTATCTGGTCAAGGTACTGGTCAAGAGCAGTACCACTGCTTTCCAGACCAGGCACCGGCCAGCACACGTGTCTTCTGAGCCATCCATAGGACAAGTTGACCTCGTAGAAAAACGTGCAAAATAGATAAAGTGAAAGTGACATCGCTCAGTCATGTCCGACTCTTTGCGACCCCATGGACTGTAGCCTACCAGGCTCCTCCATCCATGGGATTTTCCAGGCAAGAGTACTGGAGTGGGTTGCCATTGCCTTCTCCAGGAGATCTTCCCGACCCAGGGATTGAATCCGGGTCTCCTACATTGCAGACAGACACTTTACCGTCTGAGCTACCAGGGAAGCCAAAAATAGAAAAATAGATAGCAGATGACCAAATTGTTCCCTTAGAACAAGCCACACTGAGCATCCTCAGGGCCCAGACCAGACAGGCCACATCCAGAGGCTCCGTGGCCCACAAGCTCCCGCCACTGCTGTCACATCATACCTGCAAGGAGCCTTACCCCAGCCCAACCCCAGCCTGGGCCTTCATCTGTAAATGCCCAGGAGGCCGCTTCTGTCCCAGCAAGCAGATTGCTCTGGCATCTAGCCAGAGGAGAAGCAGCTTGGGTTCTGCACATTCCAGGGGCTTGAGTGGCTCTGGCCTTGTCTGTGGGAAATGCCACAGGTGTGGACTTGTCAGGGCCAGGGGACAGACTGGGGAATGTCTCGGGAGCCCCTAAGTGAGGGAAAGAACCTGGGTGCCACCCTCAGTGCTCTCAGCCCCCTCAGCATCCTTTCTTTCTTCCATCTCCAGCCATCCTGTTTGCCATCGCCGTATTTGGACCAGCTTTCGGGTACCTGCTGGGCTCGGTCATGCTGCAGATCTTTGTAGACTATGGCAGGGTGGACACAGGTGAGTGTGTGCCAGGATTGCAGCCCCAGCCAGTCAGGGCAAGGATGAAGCTGAACTTTAAATGCTTACGGCTCCCTCGCCCCCCAACTCCCTCCCTGCCACCTGCAGTCGTCAGCCGGCCTCAGATAGTGGAGAGCAGACAGCATGTGCCTTCTCTCTCCAGGGCCAGGCTGAATGATGGAGCGGGGGTTGCCGCTGAAGAAGACACACTTTCTTCCCTAAGAAAACATACTTTCTGCAGTGGGAAACCTTGAGACCTGGGCAGGGCCTCAGGTGTTGCCATCGCAGCTGCCTTTTGAGGTCGTGGTGTTAAAAATAACTCTATAATTCTTTGATTCTAAGTTGGTTTTGATTGTTTAAAAAATTTTGAGACGATTTCTTTAAGGGAAAGGAAGAAGCAGTATGTGAAATATACGCATGGATTATGACTGCCACCCACAAGAGTGTAACAGAGTTTAACCGTGTGGACACAGACAGCAGGGAACCTGTGTCTAATCTTGGTTCCACCTCTACTGGTTGAATTCTACCACCTCTACTGATCTTAGGCACAAACCTTCATCTTCCTATGCCTCAGTTCCTCATCTGTAAAATGGGGCTAATGATAGTGAAATAAAGTTGCTGTGATGTTTAAAAGTGGCCGATACATATTGAGGTTGACAGAAGTGAGCTATTAACAAAATGATATGGATTAAGCCTCTCTGTATCTCAGGATGAGAAAATACAATCCACAGACAAGAGCACTGTACTGAGTTAACCATTCAGGGAGCCGACCCCAGGATGGATCCTGCAAGGGCATATGGCTGTTGTAAGGCTGCCCAACACCCCCCTAGCCTCCCTCAAGGCAGAGAGGGCCGGCACAGTAACGGAGGGACAGGCAAAGTGCTGTGGCAGTTCCAAGGCTTCTGCGTGAGGTGATGAGGGAGGGCCTCCCAGGGAGATGATGCATGTCTGCATCCCATGTGAGTGGAAACTCCACAACTGGTGGTGGCAGAGGCCTTCCCAGGTGGAGGAAACCATCTGGACAAAGTCAGGACGGGGAATGCACGGGGAGTGTGTGGGTGGTATGTAAATTCCTGCAGGCCTGATATAACTGGAAGGCAGGTCTGCCAGACCCTCAGAAATAACATCCCCACCCCAGTGCCCGGCACTCAGATCAGAACCTGCCTGTCTCACAAAGAACGTGGGCAATCATGCTGCCAGACACCACAGACTCCTGACCTTGGGACTGTCAGACCACAATGTCATCTGCTCAGTGTCATCCACCTGTACTTCAAATCAAAGGGCAAAGCGTGGAGGAGCTGTCTGCTCAGGGTCAAGCCATGCTTGCCCTTCACTGCCACTTCCTGAGCTGGGTCCTAGCTCTTCATTACCACCAGGGACAGTGCCCAGGACAGTGTTCTCCCTTTTCTCCCTCCCTGCATGCCCATGTAGTTTCTTTATTTACAAAGAGAAACACAACACCAGACCCTTGGACGTAGATGGGAGACTGCACCGGAGAAAGCATCTGCTTACCCAAGAGCCTACTCTGTTGATGGTGGTTTTTCGAGTTTCTAAGGATTGTGAGGCCTCCTTTTTTAGGGGTTAACAAAAGTGGGAGGCAGAGCATTCAGTTATTAAGAGTGCAGGTTTGGAAACCACGAATACATGGGTTTGAAACTGGCCAATGAAATGGTGCTTGCAGGGCAAGGTTAACCTCACTGATCCTCCCACAGGCCTCTGTTCTCTGGGAAGAGAGGATGTTGTCTTGACCAAGGTGCTCGTTCCCTTGATGAGTAAAGGGAGATCATGCCTTCATCCAACAAGTGCTGTGTCCTGTGCTTTCTCTTCAGCTTCTGTTAACTTGAGCCCTGGAGACCCCCGATGGATAGGAGCCTGGTGGTTGGGACTGCTCATTTCCTCAGCATGCTTGATTGTCACCTCTTGCCCCTTCTTCTTCTTTCCTCGGGCAATACCCACAGGAATGGAGGTAAGCTTCTGAGAACCCACAAGTCTACCTATTATAAGAGCTTCCTGAAAGGAGGTATTGTGTTAGTCATTTAGTCATGTCCGACTCTTTGCAACCCCATGGACTATAGCCTACCAGGCTCCTCTGTCCATGGAATTTTCCAGGCAAGACTACTGGGGTGGTTTGCCATTTCCTTCTCCAGGGGATCTTCCTGACTCAGGGATCGAACCTGGGTCTCCCTCACTGCAGGCAGATTCTTTATCATCTGAGCCACCAGGAGGTATGGAGGGGTAGATAATAAAGCTGAGAAGTTTCAGTAAGTTAATTCTGGGTGAAATCTAATCAAGTTTCACGATGCAGGACTTCTCAGAGGCTCTGAAAGGTGAGCGTGCTTGTGAATTTCCCAAAGATGGGATTTCATCAGTGCTCCCTCACCATGGTAGCATCTCAGGGATTAGGAGGGCTCCAGGGAATATAGTCTGGGGAAGTTCTGAGTTATCTAAAGTGAGGTAAAGAATTAAGAGTCAATAAAAACTGAATATGTGACCTGGAGCAGTTGACTTTTTCATGTAATAGGGCTGGTCATGTCTAATCCTGAAGGACTGAGTAAAAAAGAAATTCCTAGTGCTGAAGAGTGTGAGATTGGGCTGAGAGTGGAGAATACTTTGAGCAGACTGACCTGCATGTATCTTCCAGTCATATCTGTTGGGGAAAGAAATCAGGGAAGGATGAGATTGGAAAACAGTGGGGAGAAGTCTGAGTAGGGGCCTTGACAATAGCCTGAAGGATCTGAAACTTGTTCTGATCTCATGAAGTTCTAAGTGACTGGCGCCCACTTGGGTGACAACTCCATGAGGTTGTGGTTGGGGAGTTGGGAAGGAATGAAGGCTGGAGATGTGATGAGGCCAGTGTAGAGATGATACAGCTGAGGACCAGGGCCATGGCTGCCAGGCAACTGAGATAGGGCAGTATAGATGTCCTTGGAGGGATGGCTCAGAAGGACTTAGCCATGAGTGGCTAAAGTTTCTGCCAAGGCTTAGAGCCAGTTCTGTAATAAGGTGTGTGAGACTGGGTGAAATCTAGGCACGGCCAATGGGGAGGGGCAGGGATAGACGGCCTCAACTTGTCTTGAAGAATTTCAAAGTGTGGCAGCACATCATCGTGATGCTGGAGTTGGACAAACCTGAGTCTGAATCTAGCTCTGCTACTTCTAAACTAGCTGAGAGATCCTAGGCAAGTTTTCTTGCTCCTAAGTTTCCTCTACTTTAAAATACTGGAGATAGAGACTTCCCCAGTGGTCCCATGGCTAAGAATCTGTGCTCTCAATGATTCCTGGTCTAGGAATTAAGGTTTGACATGCCACAACTAAGACCTGACACAGTCAAATAAGTAAATAAAAAGAAATATTAAAGTACTGGAGATAAGAGTACCTATCTCAGGAGGAAGTTGTGAGGAATGGGACAATGTATGCAGAATGCTGGAGAACGCTCCACCATGGAGGAAGCACTAAATAAATGGGAGTGCCTGCGCCTGGTGATGAGACTGCCTGGGGATCCTAACAGTGTCTGAGCTCGGGGGCCTTGCATCTGTTTAGTGGTTCAGAGCTGGGCCTCGGGCTGCAGCTGACAAGTTCAGAAGTGGAAGGTGAGTTCACTGAGAGAGTTTGCACAGAGAGTGCAGGCTAAGAGCCAGGTCAGAGCCTTGGACAGGATCCAACTCTGGGCCCAGAAGAAAGAAGGGACTCCGCAGAGGAGACGGAAAGAGAGAGCTGGGAACAGAAGTCATTATAGACCACAGGGTCCCAGAGGCCCGCAGCTCCTGGAGCCCGAGAACAAGGAAGAAGTGTAGCCATGACAGACAGACAAAGCCTGATGGTCACTCAGATGCCTTTTGGCATCAGCCAACAGTCAGATATGAAATAATATGCACAGATATGAAATCATATCTGGGAGGCCCTAGCGCGGATGCATTCTGGCTAGGGGCCAAAGCAGCAGGCTCACTGACATGCATGTGGTGACTGCTTTGGACACCCTTCCACACACTTCCAGGGTGGCTGAGCACCGCCCTGCCATGTGCCACTAAGACCAGAAGGATCAAGGGCCTGGGAAAGATGGCTGCAAGGAACCTGTAAACACTCAGGGAAGCCGTTAACACTCACCCCCTTTGCTGCCTGCAGAGGACTCATCCCATGATGGATGAAGCAAGGAAGATGGAAGAGGCCAAGTCAAGAAGCTCCCTGGTGGATTTCATTAAAAGTAACTGAGTGACCCGGCAGTCCTGGGTGGGCTGGCTTGGGGTGGGGGTGGTGTAGGGTCACCTGGCCCATGCGGGATTTGGTGTGGTGAGGGGCAGTAAGAGCAACACTGGCCCATCGCTTCATGAGAGGTTCTGCCAGGAGCCCTGCTGACTGTTGCTTTGCAGAGAGCAGGAGACCCAAAATCAGGCAGAGGCAGCCCTGCCCTCATGGTCTGGCCCACATTCTCCTCTCTCTTCCCTTCACAAGGATGCGGCTGTCCTGTGTAATCACCTGCCACCTGATTTCTTCCAGGCCTGTCCTCATTTTAACTAGCCAATGAGCATGTTGAGTGGATCCTGAGTGGCTGTGTGCCCCCAGCTGGCCACTGAGCAGCTTGGGGCCTGGGCTTCTGTCCAGAGGAAGAGAGGGGAGCTGCCTGGGGGGCAGGAAGGGCAGCGGTCAGGCTTGCAAACCCCAGTGACCACTGCCTGGAGGCGCAGCCCTGACAGCAGTCTGTCCACAGGGTTCCCCCGCATCTTCCTGAGGCTCCTGATGAACCCACTCTTCATGCTGGTAGTCCTGGCCCAGTGTACCTTCTCCTCTGTTATCGCCGGCCTCTCTACCTTCCTCAACAAGTTCCTGGAGAAGCAGTATGGCGCCTCCGCAGCCTATGCCAACTTCCTCATCGGTGAGTCCCCAGGGCTGCCACAGCCAGGCCTTCCCCCTGTTCATCCAGGGAGGGGCGCCGCCGGACCGGACAAGGGCAGGAGCCAGAGGGTTCTTGCCCAGGAGAAAGGATTTTAAGGACATTTTTCCTGGTTGGCAGTCCAAAATGTTCTTGGCAGATTTCTTGGGCCCCTATCATTCCGGGCAGGCGTGGGTGGAGGTTGGGGGCTGCTTCCTCCCTGTCAGAGGGGCTGAAGGCCTGACCGTCTCCCAAAGACCCTGACATCATCAGGGACAAGAGAGGAAAGAGCACGGATTGAACTGGGGGCTAGGCAAGATGCCGCTGGGTGTTTTTCTTCTCCAAGGGCTTGAAGACATTCACCTGGATAAGGACCGTGGGGCCCAGTGATTCTCAAGCCCCTATACTTTAGGCTCCCCAGGAGAGCTTTAAGAAATACAGATGTCCAAGCCCCACCCTCGAGCAGTGAAAGCAGAATCTCTGGCGGGGGGGGCCAGCATCCAGCACCTGTGTTTTTGGCAGCTGAGGTTGCGAAATACTGTTGCAGTCCCACCAAGTACCCAAGAGAATGACGGGGCCAATTCACTGCTGAACTTGATCAGGTGGATGTGCAGGGTGATCAGGGCATGACCCCTGACCTCCTGTGTGGCTCTTGGCTGTGACTTCACCCTCTAGCCTTTGGCCTCTGACTAGTACATCAAACAGGAAGCACCACCAGTGCCTTGCTAATCCCATGTGGTTACAGTGCAATAAAGGGTCAGGTAATGAAAGGCTTAATAAGGGCTTCCCAGGTGGCTCAGTGGGTAAAGAATCTGCCTGCAATGCAAGAGATGCAGGAGACTTGGGTTTGATTCCTGGGTCCAGAAGACCCCCTGGAGGAGGGCATGGCAACCCACTCCAGTATTCTTGCCTAGAGAATCCCATGGACAGAGGAACCTAGTAGGCTATAGTCGATGGGGTCACAAAGAGTTGGACATGAGGAACTAACACTTTCACTTTCTAATAAATGCATATTCAACCCACATCTCTCTGGTTGTAAGGGTCCCACTTCTTTCTTTATTCTTTGCACAGGCAAGGCAATCCTCCATGTCAAGATAACTCTGTCAGTATGCCTGGCAAACAGTAAATGCTCAATTAATGTCATCTATTACTGTACGACTGAGCGACCGAACTGAACTGAACTGAACTGATTACTGTTGCAATTAAACATATCGAATGTCCCTTCAGGAAGCCATGCCCCCTTCTCAGTGGTCTACACAGCACTCCCAGGCCTATGCGCCCAGACCAGCTTCTCTCTGTCTGTAGGTGCTGTGAACCTCCCTGCTGCGGCCTTGGGGATGCTGTTTGGAGGGATCCTCATGAAGCGCTGTGTTTTCTCTCTGCAAACCATTCCCCGTGTGGCTGCCACCATCATCATCATCTCCATGATCCTCTGTGCCCCTCTGTTCCTCATGGGCTGTGCCACCCCGCTCGTGGCGGAGGTCTACCCCCCCAGGTAAGGGGAGTGAGGGTGAGGAAATACTCTTGGCTGAGTCCAGAACCTGGAGGTGGCTGCCACATTTTCCTTTCTGCTTCTTCAACGGTCCTCTCTCCTTTTCCCTTGTTGATCTGATCTCATATGTGGCAACTGAGAAATCAGATCTTAGTGTGCTCAATTATGAGAAGAAATCAGAGAGTGCTAGTGGGCCACTAGCAGTCAGGATTAGGGTTCTGTCTTTTAAGGAGCACCAGAAACTAATTTGTTCAGTTTCAAGATGAATCTGTAGTGCTGTGAGCCTCAGGAACCAGGAAATAGCTATGTTTAGCATCAGCTCTCTACCTGCTAGAATTACAGAGTCTTATTGAGCTGCTGAGGAAAGATGAGAGATGGAGACTTGAAAAGATTTGGAAAAGAACAATGAAAGTGATGGCAGACTTAAAAAATTGGGGCAGGTGAGGAAGAGGGCAGGTAAAGGATACCTGTCGGTTTGCATAAAGCGACATGGTTTTAAGTTCTAAGTTTGGCTTCATGTTCAGGAAGGGCTTTGAAGCCAAGGAGGGGATGTGCCTTTTCGCTTTTTTCATCAGAGCCACCTTTCAACACCTCTTCTTTTAGATTTTGCCCAGTGAGGTTGCAGTACTGGAAGATAGCATACTTTCCAGTTTTGGTGCTTTAGCTTTCTCTGTGAAAGGACCTCTCCTGTCTCCAGAGGGTATGAAGGAGGGGAGTGTTATTCAGGATGGAACTGCCCCTCCCCGCACTCTGGCCCACTCCCAGTTTGTACTGGTCTTCTGGCTGTGGTTGACAGAGGCCAAGAATGCTTTCACTGGGTGTTTAGCACAGGGCTTTGCCATCAGACCAGGTCCTAGGTCTGGCACTGCTCTTTCCTCGTTGCGGAAAGTTACTTCAGGTTTCTCATCCACAAAGGGAGCGTCATTATCAGAACATTTACTGTGATGTCCGTGCACGAAAAGCCCTGAGGCACAGTGCCTGGAGCATGAGAGAGATGCCCTGTTACTGTCAACTGGCCCTGGAATAATTATTTTAGCAAAGTTCTGAACTGTGGTTTGTCAGCCTCTAACCCCCACCCTTCCCAGAGGAGATTGTGAATATTGGATATGGAAGGCGGAGAGATTGGTGCGATCAGCCAGTGAAACCCCTGGGTTAAAGCTCAGGGGGATGCAGTAACCTGGGCAATGGCTACATAGACCCGGAGACAGGAGCCATTGAGACCCTAGATGACCTCAAGGGGCCTCAGCCCGAGTCCAGATGAAAGAGAAAGGAAGGGAAATATCACCTGTGACTTTCCCATAGCATCTGCTTTCTCTTTCATCAGAGTCCTGGCAGGTTGTTCGTCTCGACCCCATCTGCAGTGGGGGATTTGCCAACCAAGCATTCCCAATGACTAGTTGGTAGGTTTGGGCTCCTACTGGCAGAAGAAGCAGAGGTGCCATGAACACTGGCCAAGTTGACCCTTGGCTCCAGTAGACATGATTCAGATCTCTGGGTGGCGCTGGCCCAAGACAAACAGAGAAGCACAAGCACGCTAACCAGGCAGGGAAGTCACGCTGGGCTGGAGTGGCGAGGTTTTCCTTTGGTCTTGCTTTGTTTTATTCCCATTTCCTGTTTTGCTGGCAGCACATCAAGTTCTATACGTCCACAACCTCTCGCCTGCCGCCGGGACTGCTCGTGCCCAGATTCTGTCTTCCACCCGGTCTGTGGAGACAATGGGGTTGAATACCTCTCCCCTTGCCATGCTGGCTGCAGTGAAGTCAACTTCAGCTCTACAGCTCTCAAGCAACCGGTAAGGGCAGGAGGGGCCCCTGGTCTCTGCCGAATGTGTGCTCTGACAGCCTGCTCCTCCACTTGGGATGGGCAGGGCTCCACCCCACTCATTCCCAGCATCCTGGCCTCTTGGCCACACCCACCTTTTCTCCACCTCCCGTTCCCTAGGGTCATGATCAGATGCTTACAACCCAAAGTCAATTAAAGACTGGCCAATGTCCAATGAATTCACATTCCTGAAGCCTAACAATACTCAAAACAGAAACAAGTCAGAGCACTCCTTCCGCTGAAGCCTGCCAGTCTCACCCTGATGGGTCCTTATTGGGCACACCAGCGTCCTGCAACCTGGTTGTGTCACAAAGCCATATGGACAGGCCCACATAGATCGAGGGCAGAGGGCCTCTGTGATGTGGACCTGGAAGGTTAGAGCCACAAGTGGTGACAGAGATCATTTGGTTCAACCCTTCTGGGCACTCTCAGCTGTGGCCACACAACTGGCTTGAAGGCTGCAGCTATTCAGGGGCAGATCTGGAACTAGAACTCAGGGTGCTGCCCCAGCCCGGGGCACGTCTGTGCAAGATCAGGTGTCTCCCGGCCACAGCCTCCCACTCACACAGCTCACATTCACGATGCTCACTTGGCAAGATCCTGGCCAGCCCTCAGAGTCCTCCCTGCCTCCCCAGATCAGACAGCAGCAAAACCAACTCCAGTCGTCTGTGCGGTTATTCAACAAACACTTAGTGAACACCAGACACGTACGTGGATGCTGAGGATTCAGTGGGGAACCCATCAGCCCATGTCCCTGCCCTCAAGAACTTGTATTCACCAAATAAAGGCACAAGAGTGTTTTTAGAAGGTAACCCATGCCACGAAGAGACTTAATGAGACAGAGAATACCTGGGGACCTCCCGGAGGAGGCGACATTAGAACTGAACCACTAGAGAAAGAAAACGCTATGAAGACCTGGGAGTGAAGCAAATGCAAGCGCAAGGCCCAAGGGCGTGAATGATCTGGCAAATGGGAAGAGCGAGAAGGCTAGGGCTGGCACAGAGTGTGGAGGAGGGCCATACCCAGCTAGGCCTGGGAGCAGGCAGGACTCGGGCTTCAGACTCGGACATTCTTTATCCGAAGAGCACTGGGAAGTCTATGCAGCTCCCTAAGGAGAGGATGTAGCCTGTTCCCTTAAACCTGTGTGGAGGGCATGGGCAAGGCTAGCCATCTTCCCTGAGAGGACAGGCAAGGCTGCTTCCATGGCCACCTCTGCTGGAGAGGAGTGTGGTTCTCAGGAGGTGCAAGGAGCAAGAGCTTGGACAAGATGCTTTCTCAGTTGCCTTCTTGTTGGGGGAGCCTGTGGTGTCTTCTGTGGTTTTCTTATCTTTATTTACTTACCTGTGACTCGTCTACCTCCAGAAATAATCTTGACAAGTTTCCAATAACAGCACAAGCACATCAAGACCAAGATCCATTAGCATAATATCAGAAAAAAATAGCAAATTATAGGGGAAAATATGTGTAAAAAATCCAGACCGAGGAAGGTAGCAGCAACACTGTATACAACTTAATTGTGAGCTTCCCGGCAGCCCAAGTAAAGAAGGTCCAGAATTCCAATCCTTGGTAGAAGGAAGCATACCAGTTCATTAGTTCCAATCTGTGCCCTCTAACAGCTCTGTCACTTAAAGCAGTTGGACGGTAGGCTGGTGCATCAGACGCTGTGAGAGGGAAGATGAAGGGACCTAGCACACACAGGGTCCACCAAGGTGAGCTGCACAACAGTGTTGAGCTGTGTGCATTTACAGACTTGACACAGAGACCTTTAGAGGCAGGAGGACTTGATCTCAGGCAGAAAGGTCAGTGGGCTTCACTGTGTTTCCACTGGTACTGTGCTGTGCTGCGCTTAGTCGCTCACTTGTGTCCGGCTCTGTGCGACCTCATGGACTGTAGCCCGCCAGGCTTCCCTGTCCATGGGGATTCTCCAGGCAAGAATACTGAGTGAGTTGCCATGCCCTCCTCCAGGGGATCTTCCCAACCCAGGGATTTAACCCAGGTCTCCTGAACTGCAGGCAGATTCTTTTCCAGCTGAGCTACCTGGGAAGCCCATTCCCACTGGTATCTCCTCCTATTTTTATCTTCCTTTAATGTCCCTGCAATAAACACACAAACAGCAAAAACAAAAACCCAGAAAACCACTACGTCTTGGCAGAGGGTGGCCTGGCCCAGAGGAGGGCCCTCCCAACGCCAGGTCTGCAACTGGTGGACCATACCTGGCAGTGGGATCCTGTAGATCCCCTCGCGGTAAAACTGCTGGAGGAGTCCAGCGCACCCTGGACGACTGGTTTTGGTGAAACAAACACTGTTTGTTGCCCAGTGATCAGAAGCGAGATCCCTGGGGCACCTGAAATCCCCACCTCGTCTCCTCTCCAGTCTCTGCATCTAGCATCACCAGGTCCCCAGGGAGGGCAGAGGGGTGACCGTTGGAGCAGGCATTTAAAGTGTGTGGAATTGAAATAATAACAGCAGATTTCCCCCGTTCCTCTCCGTCTCCTTCCAAGATCTACTTGAACTGCAGCTGCGTCGGCGGGGGATCGGCTTCAGCGAAGACAGGCCCGTGCCCCATCTCCTGCGCCCACTTCCTGCTCCCGACCACCTTCCTCATTTCCTTCGTGGCGCTCATAGCCTGCATCTCGCACAACCCCCTATACATGATGGTGCTGCGGTGAGTGTGCCTCTCCTTCCCAACGCTCCCCTCACTGAGCGTCCAGCTGCCCCTTCTCAGCTCTCCTGCCTCTCCTGGTCCTCTGAGTCCTCGGACACGGGATGTTCTTGGGGTGATACAGGGAGGTAATACTAGTGCGCCAGTGCCAGGGCTTTGGTGCCAGCCCGTGCGGAGTCCCACGCTGCAGCCTCACTGGGTGGGTGTCCCTGCCTCTCCATCCTGTACGAGGAGGGAGGAGCCTGGAGAGGAGGCGGGGCCTGGAGAGGAGGCGGGGCCTGCCGGCTGAGCCACGTGACCCCTCCAGGCTGCCAGGCTCCACGCTGACTCCACACCTGTAGGTTCAGTTCAGTTCAGTTAACTCTCAAAAGAACTGAGAGGAGGGAGGAGAATTCAGTTGGAGGCGTAAAATCAGAGAAGGAAAACGAGGAAAGTTCCAGAGACAGAATAAAGAAATGTGGAAAGGATGACAATGAGAAAAGCCCCCGTGTCCTAGGAGCCAGGTCAGAAGGGAGGGCAGGACGGGCGGCAGGCCAAGGCAGAGGTGTCCTGTTACAGTGACACCAAGGTGCCCCTGAGGTGTTGACATGAAATGACCCTCCATTCACCTCACCCTCTGCAAAGGAGAAAATAAGTTGGCATAACTTACCCCCTGCCTGCCTCCCTCCTGTCCTTATCTGTCTGGCAACAGAGATGGAAAAACAGGATTTGGAAGACCCGGTCCAGGGTCAAAGGCCTAGCTCTACCATAAACTGGCTAAATGTCCTTTGGTGTTGCCAAGTTCACCAAGTCTCAATTTCCTCATGTATGTGTGTGCTTAGTCACTCAGTTGTGTCCAGCTCTGTGACCCCATGGACATAGCCTGCCAGGTTCTCTGTCCATGGAATTTTCCAGGCAAGAGTCTGGAGTGGGTTGCCATTTCCTACTCCAGGGGCTCTTCCCTACTCAAGGATCAAACCCACGTCTCTGTGTCTCCTGCATTGGCAGGCAGATTCTTTACCACTGTATCACCTAGGAAGCCCTTCCTCATGAACAAAAGGGCATTAATGATATTGACCTCAAAGGATTCATGTGGGGGTTGTATGGTAAATTGCTTTGCTCTGCATAATGGTTCATTATTACTAATTACCAAATTATTCAGTTCAGTTCAGTCGCTCAGTCATGTTCGACTCTTTGCAACCCCATGGACTGCAGCACACCAGGCCTCCCTGTCCATCACCAACTCCCAGAGTTTACTCAAACTCATGTCCATTGAGTCAGTGATGCCATCCAACCATTTCATCCCCAGTCATCCCCTTTTCCTCCTGTCTTCAATCTTTTCCAGCATCAGAGTCTTTTCAAATGAATCAGTTCTTCACATCAGTTGGCCAAAGTATTGGAATTTCAGCTTCAGCATCAGTCCTTCCAATGAATATTCAGGACAGATTTCCTTTAGGATGGACTGGTTGCATCTCCTTGCTGTCCAAGGGACTCTCAAGGGTCTTCTCCAACATCACAGTTCAAAAACATCAACTCTTCAGCGCTCAGCTTTCTTTATAGTCCAACTCTCACATCCATACATGACTACTAGAAAAATTATTACCACGAAATTATTATTACTATTCTTATCAACAGTTAGTTTCCCCAGAATACTAGGAGTTGAGGGGTCTGGGATTTTATCCTATTTACAAGTTAGCTTGCAAACTACCAAGCTCCTGTTTCATCAGGATGCTGGCAGAAGCTAGGTCAAAAGCAAAGGACTTTGTTGCTCACAGGACAGCAAGCAATGTGAAGCTCATGTTGCAGCATTTGTTTGTGACCCCATGTCCTACTGGGTGACATGGAGGGCTTCAGGTGCATGTGTCACCTGCAGTGGGTGGAGGTCACAGCTGAAGAGCATGGAGCTTGGAAGAACCACTGCTTCTGTGGACCAAGCCTGCAGCTGGTCCAGAGAATTTTACCTCATGCCTTAGGTCTGTTCACTGTAACCAGACCCTTGGGAAAGGACCCAGGAAGCACACAGTCAGGCCCTTGCATTCTTAGCATACCCCACGAGCACGTGTAGCGGTTGCTTGTCTCAACACCGCCATCACCCTCTCCTCTACCATTCTGCATCCGTGCTTTCCAAGTACCCATGCTTTCACTCAGGGCCCTGAGTGTGGTTCCCCTCCTGCACTCCAGGTCACATGGACCACAGTGGACCCAGTAATCCTGAGAAAGGTATGTGGGTGGCAATGACGAGGAGAGGGAATAGAATAAGGACATTTCATAGGGAATCCCCCGAGCATCGGAGAAGGGCATTGCTGTCAGATTGCCTCCCAGAGGACTGCCAAGCCTCAGGGATGAGGACGTAGTGGAGGGAAAGCATCATTTGAACCCCAGGGTGGGCTTTTTTAGAAAATCTCTCCCTTCCAAGTTTGGTCAGGAGCTGGAGTGAAATTGAAGAAGAGGCCCCAGTATCCCAAAATAATTTAAAGATAAATTCCCCTGGGAAAGATGAGAGAATGGATGCTGTGTAGTGCAAAGAAAGTGAGGTTTAAAGCCAGTGTTGTAGGCGACACAGACCTTATTTGCATCACTCATGGTCCTCAACCAGGCATGGAAATACAGGCTGGGAGTGGAGATGTGCCAAAAATGTATCACAAGACAGAGGCCAGAGAGCCAGTGCCAATTCAGGGCTGAAGGGGCAGAGATCACAAGGAACTCAAACTCTGTTAGAAGCCAGTTTGGGGTCCCAAGTCCCATTTAGTTGAGAAACCAGGGGAGTCTGCCCAGAGATAAGGACCAAAACATGAAAGCATCTTTTGTGAACTAATCCATTGAAGGGACCTATTTCAATAAAGGGAGTGTCCATTGAGATTGAGATTTGAGGCACTTTCCACTGGGGTCTCCCAGTGGGTGCCTCTCCCCTGCTTCACCCCAGTGGGGATTCTGAGAAGCTGAAAGAGTCCCTTTCCAGTTTGCCAGCAGAACTGTGGAAATAAAACAAAATGTGTGTGGAGATCTGAGTTCCCTTCAGCTCCGAATGCTTTCCCCTAACCAGCTCCCACTCAGGAGTGTGTGCTCAGGGCACAGGGCAGCCTGGTGCCCCGGCTGGCCCACTCCTGACTCCCCATGTCGTGGATGGGGGCCTTCCTCTCCGCTCCATGCCTAGCTGGCATGGCAGGGCCCAGAATACCTCCTCCAGACAGCCTACCTCTCCTCTCTCAGTCTCCTTCCTCAGGCAAGTGCTCTCCTCCTCTAGAGGGAAGAAGGGCGGGGGCAGGACTGGCTGCATAATTTGCCGGACCCAGTGCAAAATGGAAATGCAAGGCTCCTGGTTCCAAAATTATCAAGAATTTCAAGCCAGCCACAGCAGAGCATTAAAGCAAAGCATTAAAGCTCCACCTTTCTGAGGGTAGAGCCTGGCAAGGCCACACAGGTCACATGCCCACCATGCCAGCCCAAAGTAGAGGATTCTGTTAGCTGCTCAAAGGAGCCCTCAGCCCAGCGGCTCTGGCTACACTTTGCATCAGGCCTGTCTTCTACAGCTGTAAAACACCACCAGAGCTAGTCAGACCTGTTGCCATAAACACAACCTTCAGTATCCTCTGGTTCCCAGATGCTCTGTCCTCTGCCTCTTGAAGGGAGCTCTGGGCAGCCCTGAAAATCACAGAGACCAGTGCTTCTCAAACCTGAGTGTGCACAGAATCTCCTGGAGGGCTTCTTACAATACAGTGGGCGGGGCCTTACCCCCAGAGCGTCTGCGTCTTCATCTGAGGAGCAGCCTGAGAATCTGCATTTCTAACAAGTTCCCAGGGGATGCTGATGACGCTGTTGGTGCAGTGATCACACTTTGAGATCCACTGAGAGGAACAATAGGAGCACAGGGCCCAGGTGAACCCAGGGGGCCTTGTGAGGGCAGGTCTAATGTGCCCTGAGGCTGGCTGCACCAGCAGAGGGAAGGCTCAGCCCTGAGTGCTCCCCCTGCTGATTTCCTGTTTGCCTTTTCAGTGTGGTGAACCAGGAGGAAAAGTCCTTCGCCATTGGAGTCCAGTTCTTGCTGATGCGTCTGTTGGGTAAGTGTCAGAGGTGCCCCCTTCCTGGTGGCCCCAGATTAAGGGAAATCAGAGGACTGTGGAGTGCAGGGTGGGCAGGGGAAAAGCCCCATCTCATCTCTGTCATAAGAAACTGTATATAATAAGCACAACAGCAAATGCCGAATCCCATATGGACTGTTTCCGCATCACTTGAGGTTAGGAAAGTTTCCATCTATGGCATTAATTCCAAACGAAACTGTAAGAAGAAGGAAAAGTGGACACAGCTGACAATGCCTAATAGAACACTGAGTGTAGGTATTTTTTCATCTCTCTCCAAGAATTCACTGTAGGAACAAAACCTCGCATTCCTGCTGCAGCCAGAACAGCAGCAGAACCCAGCCCTGGCTTCCCTTCCATTTTACAAAATCCACTCCTCCTACCTCTGTTCAGCAAAGGGGGGCCCTCTGCTGGCAAACCCTGCAAAAGCAGTCAGAGCCCAAGGAGGAAGGGCACTGTGCACAGGGATCAGGATTGGCTGTGAACGCACTGCCTGCAGGCATCTGCAAACACCCAGCTCGCCCCAGGTGTGGGGACACTGCAGGTCCTTTCCCAGACTGCTCAAGCTGGACTGTCCCCTCTGGATGCCTCCAGGCGCTGGATTAAACACAAGGCACTCATATGGAGACTCTTGCAGTGACAGGTACACGAAGTAAAGGAGCTGATTGAGGAGGGATTTATTAAGGACCCAGGGAGTGCCCACTGCAGTGGGGAATATGCTGACTTCAGTGGAGAGACTTCAGTTGGCATCAGAGTGCACTTTCTGACCTTAAATGCTGAAATCCCTGCGGAGGCTGCGGTGCATTATTATTCAGGAGTCTGGCTGCACTTCACTCTGTAGCAGCTTCCATGATCACCCTGGGGTGTGTGGGTGATGTCTCTCCTGGGCCTAACCAGCAGGGACCCTCTCCTACCAAAGCTGGGTAAGTCTAGGATAAGGAGGAGTGAACCAGTTTTTTCTGGGGAATTTCTTGGTCTCTGGCCACTTGCTCCTAAAGCCCACCTCTTCAGACTCTGCTCATCTGGCCTATATTACAAGCACAGAGGACACAAAGCACCAGGGTCTACCCTGTCCTGATGGCAGAGGCACAGTTGTCACCACATTGCCTTTCCATTTATAACTTATCATTTATAACTTGCTCTGAAACCTCCACTGGGAAGGAAACCTTATGTTCCACCCAGCTCAACAGCAGCTAGGATAGGCTCTGGAGCACCTCTCCCTGCTTCTTCCCACCACTGTGAAAACAGCCCCTTCTGTGCTCAAAGCACCTGCTGCCTTTGTTTTTTTCATTTGAGCTCAGATAACTCAATGTGAGATCACAGGTAGAAATCGCAGGCTGGAGGGATCCATTCATCACCCAAGAATGCAATTCCACACTGGGTAGAAAAAAGGACTTGCCCAGCTTCAAATTATCCACTGGAACTTAGTTGAAAAATTTTCTGGACTTCATTTCTATTCAGGGAACATCATTTAGGAAGGTCATTCCTTGTGGCCAACTTCCATCCCCCATTCACCTGGAGATTTGGGAGCGAGCAGGTCTGATACAGAGGCTGGTTCTTAAAGGTCCCCACTTCAGAGCAGAGCCACAAGCAGAAGGTTGCCTGTTTCTTTCCCCCAGAAGCAGCTTCTCACAGGGCCCTGAACAGAGTCTGGGAGGCTGTTTTCAGTGGGTCTGAGAATGGGGTGACCTGACCCAGCTGTGGATCGGGCCAAGCCCGCCCCTGCCTAGACCTGTAGCTAAGGATGCAGGACTGACCTGAATATTCAGCAGCCATAGGGCACGGCCCCTGCTGGACCAGTTCTCAGCACTCAGCTTCGGGGGCAGAAGCTCTGAACCGCCAGGGTATTGGGGGCCTGGGGGTGGTGCTTGCTGTCTAAGGGCAGCTTGCCATTGTGGAAGAACGTGGGATTCGAACCTCCGAGAACTAGGGTTCCTAGTCCAGCCCTGACCCTGCTTGGCTATGCAAAGGTGAGCCAGCCGAGCCCACCTTCCTCCCCATTAAAATAAGGGCACCAGCCTGCCTCCGGGCTACCCTGAGGGCCTGAGGAGTCGGTGTCCTCAAGAGCCTCCTGCCACCCGGTGAGCCCAGCAATCCCAAGCGTGAGAACTCTGGTACCTGTCTGAGCTGGTACAAGGGGACACCTGCAGCTCAATGTCCTGGAAGGATGGCTCAGGTCCCTCTTCTCTTCTGAGCCTCCAGTGAAAGAGTAATTCAGGCTTCACGGAAAGCTTGTGGTTCCCAGGGGTGGGGCAGAGCTGTTCTCATGCCTGTGAGCTGTGTAGGGGCCCCAGGCACCTGGCTCCCCACCTTGCCCTGGCACCTCTGCTGACAGCTCCAAGTAACCTGAGCTCTCTGAACTCTCTTCCTGCTGATGCTAGCCTGGTTGCCGTCTCCAGCCCTCTATGGCCTCACCATCGACTACTCCTGCATCCTGTGGAGCTCGAAGTGCTCGGGGAGGCGAGGGGCCTGTGCCTATTACGACAACAACGCTCTCCGGAACAGGTGAGAGCCTGCACGATGCACCAGGGCCCAGGCCCAAGCAAAAGGCGGTCATGACTCCGGTGGCAGTTGTGAGGCTCTCAGGCCTGCGAGGGAGAGCCGGCGGGGAACTGCCCTGGACAGGAGTGGGGGCCACCACTGGCCAGCAAGTCAAGGCTCAGAGAGAGCCAAGTAACGAGACCCAGAGGCTGCTCTGATGTGTCCCGCCCGCCGTCTTCAGGCCCCGCTGGCCCTCGAGGGGGACAGCATCACAAAGAGGCTTGTTAAAGGAAGAGGTCATGGCTGTGGAACGATGATGCCAGGCCAGCCCCCTGTTGCTCAGAAAGAGGTGGCCCATCATAGCTCTTGGCAGCATAGCTTCAAGCCCAGCTGCAGCACCACTGAGTTCTGCACCCCTTCAGTCACCTCGCCTGCTGCCTCAAACAAAGTGGGGAGAGTGGGCTTCAGGGGACTGGACGAGGTCTGGAAATGGTGTGGGAGGGGCATAGAAGTCCAGGAGGAGGGCAGACCAAGAGGGCAGGGAGAAGGCACCCTTCCGGGCTGTGCTGGGACACAGTACCCTCCCAGGTGGCTGGTGCTGCAGTGTTTCACTGGCCCTCTGGGGGGCGCCAGCGGGGTGGCAACAAGGAGCACTGGATTGGGAGTCCCACGTAGCTCCCATGTCCTAAAGCCTCTCAAAGCTTGTGAACAAAAGGAATGAGGAAGGTGGCTCCCACTCGGGTGGGGACGGATCCTTACCTGAGTGGTGATGACACATGACCCCGGGGCCACTGTGACAATGATTCTGCTCTTCAGTGGTCCTGGCCACAGCGCCTCCATACCCCTCACATGTCCTCCTCACAGGTACCTGGGCCTGCAGGTGGCCTACAAGGCTCTGGGCACGGCGCTGCTTATCTTCATCAGCTGGCGAGTGAAGAAGAACAAGGAGTACAACGTGCAGGAGAAGGCTGCCAGCCTCATCTGACCCTCGGCCTCAGCTGCTGCCCTGCTCCTGAGAGTGGACCTGTCCCCAACCTGTCCATAGTTACTAACGTTAGCACGGTGCCTCCTTTCTGTTTCATAAATGAGAAAGAAAACCCTATCACCATCTGCTTTCCCTGTCCCCTCCTCCCAGAGCCCCCCCAGGGTGCCCATGGGCCCGGTGGGCACAGAGCTGGAGGGCTGGGTCTCTCCTGGCCCCTTGGGCAAAGCCCCCACAGGCCCAGTCTCGTCCTGCACGGTAGGGATGCTCACTGTGGCAGCCCCGCTGATCCCTCACCAGCTCTGTGGTTTCTCTGTGGGGAGACCTCTGGGTATCTGCCCAGAGGAAGGAGGGAGAGGGCTGAGTTATTCCTGATCAGAGCCAGGCTAGGAGAGGGGGAGGCTGGCTGCAGTCCCTTCTGTATCTGGGTTCAGCGCTGGCACAGACCCTAGGAGGACCGACTTGCTTCCCCTCCGATCTTCGCTTCCTGCCCAAGAGGCTGCTTTGGAAGCGCTCACCTTGGGAAGTATGGCCAGTTGGTCCTCTCAGTTAAACCCGCTCAGGACCAGAGCTCGGACTAACACCTGAAGACAGGCCATCCAAGTGGTGTTCACGCTAACTGTAGACTCTTCTGTATCCGGGTCTGTGTAGGTTTATCTCCGCCTTTCCAGGAGTATATCTCACACTAAGAAAGTCACACGGTGGTGGAGACCTGCGGCTGGCTGTGGATGGCCATGGCACCCAGCCCCCACCCCACAGTGGGGAGACAGGAGTCCTCATCTCAGAGTGATAGGAAGACCACCCTCCCTAAGCTGACTCGGGTGCAGATGAGGTGGCTTCACACGGGCTTCCCTGTCTGGACTTTAGCCTGCGGGTTGTGGAGTAAAGAGAGGCTGTCAGGGATGTCAGCAGTCAGGTTGTGCAGTCCAGCGAGTGTCAAAAGCCATCAAGCTGTCCAACCTCCTGTAGCCCACAGAGTAGAGGCCGGAGAGGTTGACTTTCCTGGTTTTGAACATGCTCGTGCTTATTAGCATTTTCTCAGCCTCTTCTCACTGCCTCCAGAGAGGTGGGTGCCTTCCGTGGGCTTGGGCTGAGAGGTGCTGCTGCCCTGGGTGGATGTTCAGAGTCAGAAGCCAACAAAGGACTCCTTTCATCCACAAATATTTATTGGAGACCAACTTTGTGCCAGGCAGCACTGGGGCATGGCTCTCCCTGGAGCTTCCCTGTCCTCCATCTACAGTAAGGCCTCCTCCCAGAGCAGGCTCACTGGGCAGGGTGGGGGACACACAGCAAGAACCTGGAGATTATCAACAGAACCTGGACCGTCCGTGCCTCACCGTACTGAGTCTGCTCCTGGCCTTTACCATATAGGGAGTTGACTTACAGTGTCCTCTGGAGTTGCTGGACATTGGTCGTGGTCACATGCAGATCTCTTGAGTGCCATTGCTCTTAGAAGACCCTTCCAGAAGCCACCTCCGAAAAGGCCTCATGATGGGATGTCAGTGGCCACAGTGCCATCATCTGAAGTCTTTGTGAAAGCCACTGTCACAGTGACACAGACAGCCTGATTCCAAAGCCAGCGGCTCTGTTTCCACAGATCTCACTCAGGAAGGGAAGCTCCATGCAACCTCAGAAGCCAGTTTCAGGCCTTTCAGTGGCTAGGCTTGGAAAATAATTCTCTGCAACTAACCCTGGTTCTTCTCTCTGCAATTTAACCAAATTCTGAAGGCACTGCCTTTAGCTGAGCTCATGAACAATGAATACCAGCCTTCAGATTCTAGAAGATGGTTGCTATTCCAAGCCTTTTTTCTATTTTGATATTTCTATTAATATAATGTAACTTAGTCATGAATTTGTACTGTCATGTATATTTGCTAGAGAGCAGACAGAACCTATACATTCTGGCCAGAGACTGTCCCTTGCCCAATCCTTGGGGGCCTAAGACCATCCTTGGGGATGGGAGGTAATGCTACTCTCAGCTTATCACGCTGTACAGAGAAGCAGCAGGTGCCTCTTGTCCATTCAGTAAAGTCCCTTCAGTCAAGACCCCACAGTGCTGGGCCCTCAGGATCTCTGATCCCTGCCCTTGAGTTTATATGCAGAAGTGGGGTAGGACGCAGACAGCTAAGTCCACGATATGAAGTGGATCTAATATCATAATCATCACTGATCACTTGGTCACAGCCAGTACAACTACCCTACAGCAAATCTGCCTGCAGGGCCTGTAATGATGTCACCTTCATTTCCCTTCAGGTGCAAAGCTTAACAAGCTTCCTTGAGTGTTGGACTCTCCTAGCGCCTGTTGTTAAAATGCAGATTTCTGGGACTTCCCTTGTAGTCCAATGGCTAAGATTCTGCACTCCCAATGCAGGGGTTTGGGTTCGATCCCTGGCCAGAGAACTAGATCCCACGTGTCGCAACTAAGACCCAGCACAGTCAAATAAATATTTTTTAAGAAATAAATAAAGTGCAGATTCCCAACCCTCTCCACCCTGCCCCAGAGGCTATTTATATGGGACTGAAGGGAAACCAGGAGTGGCATTTTTAATAGATCCTTTGTGTGAGGCTGATGTGAGTGGTTGTCATACCCTGTGTGGGGGTCATCAGAGCCTTAGGGATGCCCACTTATGCTTGGACGACTGAGAAACTGACCATAGGTGGAGAAGGACAAGGTGACTCTGATTTCCTGGGTGGCTGCAATCAGGGGCTAGTGACATGGAAAACAATGCAAGAGCCCACATTTATATTAGGTTCCATCAGTCCTGAGAGTGGAATTCTGCCTCTACAAGCTTGAAAGTGCAAAATGCGTCACAGTCATTTCTTTATATTGGTTGTGTCTGACTTCAGGTGCTCATGGTGCTGCCTGGTTGGAAATTCAACATCAATCAGCCTTGGTTTGACTCTCAGAGCCATCCACATGTCCTTGGGTCCTGACACTGTGGGTCTTTGGTCCCCTTCCTGGTCTGAGGCCCCTAGAAGCCCAGTTTCTCCCCTGAGCCTGGAAACTGCAGAGGCTGAATCCCAAGACTAGGGTCCTGTGTACCCCAGTGATTCCCCTCCACCCCCATCCAGTCTAGGAAACCCACTCCCCTGCCAGCCCTTCAGGGTCTGAATGAAAAAGCCAGAAAAGGAAGGGTCTGCAGGAACCTTTTCATCTCATCCTTCTTTGAGTCTTCTTGGCACTGGAGAGGGAAAATGCAGTAGAATAAAATGCCGTATCTCCATAAATTATCTTTTGGCCCAAAGCCCTTTTGGGTGATCTTTGCCACAGCCCCATGTTGGAGGCCATGTTGGAGCTCTTAAGGCTCCATTTGAAGATGAGGAATCTGAAATTAAGGAAGTAACCATGTGATCAACTTTATGCAAATAACAATTGGTTGGGCCTGGTCTCCAATCAGGCTGTCCAGCCCTCTGCTCCAGCTCCCCTACTGAGTCAGTTCCCATGGAGGTCCACAGGACCACAAGACAGAGGTGGGGGAGTCTACTGAGGGCCAAGTAAAGTTGTTAATGGAGGTGGAGAGAACAGGTAATATTTCACTTACACACCTTCTATTCAAGTAACAAGAACATTATAGCTATTCATTAAAGCAGGATCATGTCAGCCCTGTAGCACCACAAGTTTATAGAGAGTCACAGAGAAAAGGGACAAAGAGGAAAAGGCTTTCAAGAGAAAAAGCCTTGGAAGAGCTACAGGCAGACAGACCTTCAAGGAGACACCCCCACTTGGTGACAAGTCAGCAGGGTTTTGCTTAGGAAACAAAGCCACATTGTGATTTTCTCCAGCTGCTTTCAGAGATGGAGAGATACAGTTAATCTGGGGGCTGAATCCAGTCAGTATCAAACTGTTATTAAGATATTATATTACAGATTCCCAGAGATTGACAGGGGCTGTGTGTGTGTGAGAGAAAGAGAGAGAAAAGAGAAAACAAACAAAAAAAACCCTGTGAATCCAACAGAGAAACACCATCTTTTTACAACTATAAGAACTAAATACCTGGGAGAAATGTCTGTCTCCTGCCAACAGCATAGAATTCATTATAACCTTTCATCAGAGATTAAATATGTATACAGGTTGTGGGCAAGCCCTTGGCAAATTATAAGTGAGAGAAAGTTTTCCTCCCACGACACACCCTGCCCACTCATCCACTCTGATCCACCCCCACCCCGCCGTGTTGTTGCCACACCATGCAGGGGTTCACCACAGTTTGATGAAGTCCCTGCCCCGCAGGCACCTGCTTACAGCTTGACAGTGACTAAAATGTACACAGATCTTTACAGCTCACAACACCATCCACTCATTTAACAAACTCCTTTAACTGGAAACTCAGGATAGGCTTGGCTGTGCTGGGAAACAAACAAACCTTACCAACTGTCACACGACACAACAGGAGGTCACGTCTTGCTCACCCAAAGTCCACCGTCAGTCTGGGTGACTCCCAGGGCAGCGGCTCAGTGTCTCCTTTACATAACACCCTGCCATGATGGATGAGGCGGGGAGTCTTTGAAGGTCTTGCACCTCTAAGTAAACTTCTGGCCCAGAAGTTACACACTTCACCTCCGCTTCCAGCCCCTTGGCCAGAACTAGTCGCTGTTGCTGCCTAACTACCACAGAGATGGGGAAAGATAATCCTTCTGTGAGCTCAGAAGAGACAGAAAGCGGATATGATGAACAAGCTCTAGGCTCCTCCACCACTGGGGCAAACCTAGACGGACAAAGGTGCTCAGTGCAACACGTAAGCAAAGTTTGCCAGGTGCTGGGGGAGCGGACACAGCCAGAAGAAAGTGTTCTGAAGGCGGCGACATGAACATTGGGTCCCCAAAGCTGAGGGGATGATCTTGAGGCAAGGCTGAACCTGCAGGCAGTTTGCAGAAGAAAGAGGAGATGAGGAGGGAGGTTGGCTGAGAGGAAGCGGATGGTGTAGCCGCAGAGGGAGATGGGGGTGGGTGGGAGAGGGGTCTCCTGGGGTGAGACTTGCTGGGGCAAAGGGCCAAAGACTCAGGGAGGCTGAAGAGCCAGAGAATGGCCCTAAGGAGGAAGAGAGGGTGAGTCAATCCTCAGTAGAGGAATCTCAGCCAGAGCTTCCACCGGCCCTGAAAGGCCAATATGACGAGTCCTGTCCCACAAATGGAGAAAACAAGACCCCTCCCAGCTGTCACTTGAGCCTTTATTTATCCACTTAGTTCTCGATGTAGATGAGGACAAAAGGTGATTCACATATGGTCCCTAACCTCCAAGGTCACATAATTAGAAGCAAGAATTAGGTACAAGGGCAGACAGCACATTCAACCGAGAGATCAGAGAAGGGACTTGATCCATCCTTACAAGATGGACTAGATTTCAAGAAACCACAAGGTGCAAGAGAAGACATTCCCGGAGTTCTGAGAACTCACTGGACATAAGGTACATGAAGGAGAGCTGGGGTCACCTCGGGAAAGGCAGTCACTTTAAGTTTCCTGGAGGGTTTTAAGGGCAGCTGTGAGTGGTGGGCCCCTTGGTCCTGTCTCCTGGGGTAGTGCCCAGGCCCCCCTCTTCCCACTTGGGCCTGACAGAGGGCCTCTGAGCCTCAGCCAACACATCACAGGAAGGTCCTCCTAACTCAGGCCCCCTCCTGGACTCTGTCTACACTGGGAAGGGGCTCTTGAGTGGGCCCTTCCATCTTTCCAGGAGTGGTCCTTTTGACACCCCAGCCAGACCAGCCTGCCCACCAGTTCCCAGGAAGTCCCGCCTCTGGAGCTTGGAGGAACTGCCCATTTGCAGTCCCTTTCTAGGCCACAGTTCCAAGGCTGCCCCAGCCCAGGGTAGGGTGGAAGCTTCTCTGTGCCCTCTTGTCCCCTCTCATCTCTCTCTTCCCACCCAAGCCCTGGAAACTCAGGCTTGGAGCTGGGAATCAGAAAGGTTGAGTCTTAGGGCACAAAATGGCAGCTAATTTAAAGGAACGTCCACCCGGTCCCCAGTGCGTTGCTACCCGCTTCTCCTTTCTGTGGTCCATGCGTGTGCGATAGGACAGGAATCCCCTTCTACAGACACCAGATCCATAACGTGACCTCAGAGATTCCAGACGGGGCCCAACATTTGTTTAAACCTTGGCCCTCATTACACTTCACTGACATTAGCTTACAGAAGAGGGAGCAGTGAGTCCAGAAGACGCAGAAGCCCTCCCCTGGGTCCCCACGGGTAAGTCCGAGGTGGGTTTCACACTCTTCTCATCCAGCTCCTTGACTTCAGCTTTCTCTCTGTTCATGCTGAGATTCCAGAAGGGCTCCTGCAGCCCAGCGTTCAGCGGTTCAAGGTATTGAGCATCCAGACTCGGCCCTAAGAGCTTCACATAAGTTTGCACCTTTATTTCTCACCAAAGAGATGCAATTATCATGCCATTTCCCATGAGGAACCTGAGGCATAGCCAACTGTGGTCAGTTCAGTTGAGTCACTCAGTCGTAACTGACTCTTTGCAACCTCATGGACTGCAACAAGCCAGGCTTCCCTGTCCATCACCAACTCCCGAAGCTTGCTCAAATTCATGTGCATTGAGTTGGTGATGCCATGCAACCATCTCATCCTCTGTCATCCCTTTCTCCTCCTGCTTTCAATCTTTCCCAGCATCAGGGTCTTTTCCGATGAGTCAGTCCTTTGCATCAGGTGGCCAAAGTACTGGAGTTTTGGCTTCAGTATCAGTCCTTCCAATGAATATTTAGGACTGATTTCCTTTAGGATTGACTGGTTTGATCTCCTTGCTGTTCGAGGGACTCTCAAGAGTCTTCTCCAACACCACAGTTCAAAAGCATCAATTCTTCGGCGATCAGCATTTTTTATGGTCCATCTGTCACATCCATACATGACTACTGGAAAAACCATAGTTTTGACTAGACGGACCTTAGTTGGTAAAGTAATGTCTCTGCTTTTTAATACGATGTCTAGGTTGGGCATAGCTTTTCTTCCAAGTAGCAAGTGTCTTTTAATTTCATGGCTGCAGTCACCATCTGCAGTGATTTTGGAGCCCAAGAAAATAAAGTCTCTCACTGTTTTCCTTGTTTCCCCATCTATTTGCCATGAAGCGATGGGACCGGATGCCATCGTTTTGTGAATGTTGAGTTTTAAGCCAACTTTTTCACTCCCCTCTTGCACTTTCATCAAGAGGCTCTTTGGTTCTTCTTCACTTTCTGCCATAAGGGTGGGGTCATCTGCGTATCTAAACGACTGTGGTCAGAGCCTCCTGTCTTTCCTGCGAAGGCAGCCTGGACAGGCGCTGGGGCCTGCAGAACTGCACCTCGTGCGCGCCACCAGGGGGCGCCACCCGCCACGCCGGGCCCTGCAGAGGGGCGCGAGGGAGACCGGATTTGCATCCCAGCGCCCCCGCGCCTCCGCTCCCCGACCCCGCCGCCACCTAGCCCCGCTTCCTGCAGCCCAGCGTGCCGCCCTGGCGTCCACTCGCTCACCCCCGACCCAGCGTGCATCCACCGATCCTGGCCACCCCGAATCTGTCCGCAGTCTGAGCCCGCCTGCGCCAGCCTTGCGTGTCCTTGAGAAGATGTCCCACCCGCGCCGAGCGATAAAGCACCGTTTGGTCTGTTTATTTGTTTTTTTAGTACGAGAGTGTAATAAACACATTCAAGAACGAGGAAGGTAGAAGAAAAAGTACCAGGAAGCCCGAGAGCGTCCGGGAGCACACACGGCTCCCTACGCCCTCCAAAGTGCCGTGGGCGGGGGAGGGGGAGCAGGAGGGTGTCACAGCCTTCCCGCGGAGCCGCCGCCTGGGAACCACCGTTCTGTGGCTGCAGGGCGCTCAGGTAGCCTTCCATCCCTCCTTTCTCCGGCTGGCTCCCGGAGCACCTCGTGGGACCTGGCCGTGAAGCAGAAGCGGGCATCAGAGAGAAACCTGTGTGCAGATCCCTGTCCATCTCAAGGAGTGCCGATTGCCCATCCTGTCGCAGACTCCAGCATCGGGCAGGGGGTGGGGGTGGAGGAGGGGTAGTCAGCGAACACGACAAATAGAACCCATTCCCTGGGGGATTTTACAGTTTGGGAAGGAAGGCAAAACCAAGACATAACCAAGAAGGCACACAAATTGTGTGGTTGAGATTGGCTAATAATTCCGATGCAACAGTGCCATGGAGGACAGATGCAGACAGATGCCTGGATCAGAATGCAGGGGGGAGGGGTATGTGTGGTGACTTCACAAAGGTGATAGAGGCCAGTTCCCTAATGCAGTAAGGATCAGGAGTAGGGAGGTGAACTCCAGCTGCATCATGAAGGAAGGCAGCAAGTTCATGGCGCAGGGGCCTTAGAATGAAGGTGTTCTGAGCAGAGGGAACTTCAGAGAGACTCACAGGTGAGACGCTTGAGGTGTGTTTGCCTGGAGGGCAGCAGGGAGGAAGCACAGTTGCAAATGGCTGGAGGTGGAGTGTAGTGGGAGGCAAGCTCTAGAGGGAGGATTAATACACCTCCTTTAGTGGCTGGATGCTGCTATGGATAATGGGGAGCCACCAACAGGCTTTTAAGAGGTAAAATGCCACCCGGTTTCTGAGTTTCAAAAGCCACTGGGGCTGCTTAATACTTGGGAAAGGGAGCCTGGCTGGCACAGGTAGGTTCTTAGGAAGATGGCCTCCTTCTTTTCTTTATGGCTGCTGGGGGGCTCGGGCGCAGAAGGAGGTCTGAGCCAAAGGGCTCTGACAGGTCAGAGCGGAGGGCAGGACCAGTGAGCAGCAGGAGCCTCCCAGGGGCCTCCCTGGAGCCAGGCCGAGCTGCCCAGAGTACTGGGAGTTAGCGTGAGACGTGCTGGAGTAGATTCTTGCACCAGAATGTGTCTTGTTAAAGAGCAGATGTTGGGAACTGGCTGTCTGTGGGCCCAACACGTGGGGTCTAATTGGCCCACTTGACACTTAAATGTTTTTAAATTATCCGCAAACATTGAGAGAATTTGAATCTCGGGATATTTTCTTTGGAAAAACCTGGACCGGCACTCAAGTCCTACAACAAGGCACTGCAGCTGAATAGAGACCACCTTGTGAGGTGGTCCCTGTATTCTTAGGGTTCCTGAGGCTCCCCGCATCACCTGCTCAGCCCCTTTGGGTATTTGAATTTCCACATGTACCCACACCCTTAAAGAGTGAAGCTAAGCCACGGAATCTGGGTGAATGTTGGAAAGGACCAGTCCAGAAGCCAAAGGCTGTGTTTGAGAAATAATACCGGATAGATGACTGTCTGGGAGAAACTGTGAGGGACAATTGACTGCGGTGCCTGATTGGGCCAGTGGAGAATGAAGTCCAAACAGAACACCCGTATTTCTCCCCAGGCATCCTTTCACTAACTTTCCCATCTCACTAAACAGCACTCCAGCTTTCTAGTTTAATTCAGTTCAGTTCAGTCACTTAGTCGTGTCCGACTCTTCGCGACCCCGTGAACCACAGCACGCCAGGCCTCCCTGTCCATCACCAACTCCAGGAGTCTACCCAAACCCATGTCCAATGAGTAGGTGATGGCATCCAACCATCTCATCCTCTGTCGTCCCCTTCTCCTCCTGCCCTCAATCTTTCCCAGCATCAGAGTCTTTTCAAATGAGTCAGCTCTTCGCATCAGGTGGCCAAAAGTATTGGAGTTTCAGCTTCAACATCAGTCCTTCCAATGAACACCCAGAACCCGTCTCCTTTAGGATGGACTGGTTGGATCTCCTTGCAGTCCAAGGGACTCTCAAGAGTCTTCTCCAACACCACAGGTCAAAAGCATCAATTCTTCAGCACTCAGCCTTCTTTATAGTCCAACTCTCACATCCATACATGACTATTGGAAAAACCATAGCCTTGACTAGACAGATCTTTGTTGGCAAAGTAGTGTCTCTGCTTTTTAATATGCTATCTAGGTTGGTCATAACTTTCCTTCCAAGGAGTAAGTGTCTTTTAATTTCATGGCTGCAATCACCATCTGCAGTGACTTTGGAGCCCAAAAAAATAAAGTCTGACACTGTTTCCACTGTTTCCCCATCTATCTCCCATTAAGTGATGGGACCAGATGCCATGATCTTAGTTTTCTGAATGTTGAGCTTTAAGCCAATTTTTTCACTCTCTTCTTTCACTTTCTTCAAGAGGCTCTTTAGTTTTCTTTACTTTCTGCCATAAGGGTGGTGTCATCTGCATATCTGAGGTTATTGATATTTCTCCCAGCAATCTTGATTCCAGCTTGTGTTTCAAGCAGCCCAGCATTTCTCACGATGTACTCTGCGTATAAGTTAAATAAGGAGGGTGACAATATACAGTCTTGACGTACTGCTTTTCCTATTTGGAACCAGTCTGTTGTTCCATGTCCAGTTCTAACTGTTGCTTCCTGACCTGCATATAGGTTTCTCAAGAGGCAAGTCAGGTGGTCTGGTATTTCCATCTCCTTCAGAATTTCCCACAGTTTATTGTGATCCACACAGTCAAAGGCTTTGGCATAGTCAATAAAGCAGAAATAGATGTTTTTCTGAAACTCTCTTGCTTTCTCCATGATCCAGCGGTTGTTGGCAATTTGACCTCTGGTTCCTCTGCCTTTTCTAAAACCAGCTTGAACATGGTTCACATATTGCTGACTGGCTTGGAGAATTTTGAGCATTACTTTACTAGCGTGTGAGATGAGTACAATTGTGCAGTAATTTGAGCATTCTTTGGCATTGCCTTTCTTTGGGATCAGTAAAAATAGGAATTCTCATATGTTGCTGCTGGGGGTATAAATTGGTATGATCGTTTTGAATGCATTTTGGCATTTTCTACTGAGGTTGAACACATGCATATCATCTGACCCAGAAGCCCCACTCCTAGATACATACCCACAGATATACAACGCCTTTGTGCAGGAGACGCAGACAAGCTGTTTCATAATGAAATCATTCATAATAGCCCCACCCAGAAACCCCACCATATATATATAAGAGCACATACATATACAACACATGCAGCAACTAGTATAGCATCATGGATGAGTTTAAAAACATTTAATTGATTGAAATACTGAGACTCAAAAGAATTCATACACAGGCCTTCCAGAACTACTCAATGAAAGTGCCTGTTGTAAGTCAGAAAAGCATTTATGTTTGGGAAGGAAGGAAGGCTTAGTAACTGGGAAAGGAGTGAGGAAAACTGCTGAGATTGTAGCCACGTTCTACTTCTTGAATGCCTGGTGGGTATATTCTTTTGTGATAATTCTTGAGCCATACAGTTATGCTTCATGTGCATCTGTGTATCATCATTCACAGTATAAAGTGTCAAAATGGCAGGCATGCGTCTCTGTTGGGATCCATCATAAATGTACTGCTACCCAGGGATGAGACAGAATCATCCTTGGGGTAAAACTCACACCTAAGATTTTATTTTCCAAGGGTTTACTTAATTATGGCCTTTTGGTAAATTTTGTATTAAAATCAACACTCATGGTTTTATTATACAGTAACATTGGAAGGACTGATGCTAAAGCTGAAACTGCAATACTTTGGCCACCTCATGCGACGAGTTGACTCACTGGAAAAGACTCTGATGCTGGGAAAGGTTGGGGGCGGGAGGAGAAGGGGACGACAGAGAATGAGATGGCTGGATGGCATCACCGACTCGATGGACATGAGTTTGAGTGAACTCCGGGAGTTGGTGATGGACAGGGAGGCCTGGCGTGCTGTGATTCATGGGGTCGTGGAGAGTCGGACACGACTGAGCGACTGAACTGAACTGAACATGTTACTGATGGAGAAGGCACTGGCAAGCCACTCCAGTTCTCTTGCCTAGAAAATCCATGGATGGAGGAGCCTGGTAGGCTGCAGTCTGTGGGGTCGCTAAGGGTCGGATACGACTGAGCAAGTTCACTTCCACTTTTCACTTTCACACATTGGAGAAGGAAATGGCAACCCACTCCAATGTTCTTGCCGGGAGAATCCCAGGGATAGGGGAGCCTGGTGGGCTTCCGTCTATGGGGTCGCACAGAGTAGGAAACGACTGAAGTGACTTAGCAGCAGCAGCAACATGTTACTAAAACTTCAATACTTTGGCCACCTGATGTGAAGAACTGACTCATTTGAAAAGCCCCTGATGCTGGTAAAGATTGAAGGAGGGAGGAGAAGGGGATGACAGAGGATGAGATGGTTGGATGGCATCACTGCCTCAATGGACATGAGTTTGAGTAGACTCTGGGAGTTGGTGATGGACAGAGAGGTCTGGCGTGCTGCAGTCCATGGGGTTACAAAGAGTCAGACATGACTGAGCGACTGAATTGAACTGAACATGTTACTATCTTTTTAAATAAATAGTCTTTGTATTGATGTGCTTCAAATGGAAAGCATTTCCAACTGTAAAAGTTTCACCAATTTACCTTTGTATTTATGATTTTTTAAAATGAAGGTCAGTATTATCATGTTACACAGCACCACCTGCTCTGCAACTTATTTTAGACAGAGAAAGTTTCAAGCCAAAAGTCTGCTATTTTTTGTAACTTAAAAAAATGAAGAAAATAAGTGACTTTTTTATTCCCTGCTTTCTCAGTCTGTTCTGTCTGATTGGGGAGAAAACAAAATAGGTGAGAAAATAATTGAATTATCAGTTTTAACATTCAGCATGAATTATAATAAATTTTTATTGTTCAAACTTCATTCGGCAGTTATGATGTTCTAATTAATAGCTTTTTACCCCAAAATATCTACATACATTTGTTCTCTCTTTCAGAGCACAATATTTACTTGTTAGATTGTTTAACAGTGACTGGGCGACTGAACTGAACTGAACTGAATAGCTTAATTAATTTTACAAGTTAATAAGAGATCTTAATTGTTAATACATAGTTTAATTTTATTCTTAAAATCTATCTTTTTCAAGAACAAAGTTTTTATTTTATAAAGTTCAGTTCTCTAACCATGAATTTTCTTAACTCATTTAATATGCTTGAACACATTTTAGAATTGGAAAATCGCGCTCTTCCACTGGCCTTTGTATGAGATTGCAAAGGAGGGCAAGTGGGAGCGCAGGGGGACCGAACAGAAAGTTTCATTGATCCTTGAGGCAACGAGTCAGGAATCTACCAGTCACTGTACTGTCTGTCTGAATACCCCTGGAATCCTATTCCATGTCTTTGGATGGGTAACCTCATAGGACCGTGATGACATGTGCTGAGCAAGGATCCATGGAGATGCACCTTCCTCTCTCCTCCCACCTCACTGTGCTGGGATGTTCATGGCACAAATAATTCACACTTAAAAAGGAACAGAGCTATAACCGTGGTGCAGCCAGAGACCACCAGGAGACCCTCCCAACCTGCATGCTGCTGCCAGGACTTCGTCAAGTTTGGGTATTTCGTGGGGTGCAAAGCAGAGGACACACATCAGAGAGAGGCTACACATCCTGATACACTCACAGCAAGCGTCCCCTTTTCATTGTGGGCCCCACTGTTTCCAGGTGAATGATGCTGCCCCAGAACAGCCCAGGGGCAGTTTGGGAAAGGAAAGAGACACACACGTGGTCAGAATGGACTCCTGTGGAAACAAGCCCTAGGGTGGCCATTTCTGGATCAATACACTGCTTTCTGCCTTTCTGTCCTCACCCAGGGTCCTGAAGAGCAAACACTCAGACCACCAGCATAGGCGTCTTCTCTGAGGCAGGGTTTACCTTTTGCACAGAGAAACTTCAGGGAAGAGAGGCCAGTGGGTGCCAGGGGAGTGCTGAGGAGAGCCAGGCCTCTGCCTTGGTCCGGGGCAAAGATGGAAACCTACCAGGTCAAGGTTTCACAATTCAGATCAGAGTAAATTCACACAGTCACAGTTTCAGATGGAGACCTTAATTTATACAGTGTGAGAAGAGGAAAAACTTTGCTAGCTATTTCTCCATCTTAGGCCGTGTGGTATGCTAAATGGCCCCACACATCCTCGTCCTAGTCCCCTGAGCCTGTGAAGGTTACTTTATATGGAAAAGACTTTGCAGCTGTAATTAAGAATCTTAACACCGGGAGATTATCCTGGATTACCTGGGTGGACCCTAATGCAATCACAAGTGTCCTTTTAAGAGAGGGGAAGAGAAGATTACACAGAGAAAAGGAGAAGGCAGTGGAATGTGGAGGTAGAGAAGGTGATGCAGAGGCCACAAGTCAGGGGATGCCGGCAGCCACCAGCAGCTGGGAGAGGCAGGGAGTGAATTCTCCCCTCAGCCTCTGGGAGCACCGCCCCATGCATCCCCCTCTTTAAACCCCCACCCGGGCTGCCCCAGCCCAGTTCTTAGTTTCAGCCCAGTTCTGGCCTCTAGAACTGTCAGAATAAATTGCTCTTACTCTCTGTTGGTTATAAAAAATTCTGACCAAAGTTGTGTCATTTGTTACAGCAGCCAAAGAGAGTTAATATACCACATCTCAGCCAGAACCCGAAATTCTTAAAGGAAACTTCCTCTTGACAGTTTCGAAAATGTTGGTTCTCAACCTATTTAGCTGGCAGGCATTTCCTTTCTATATACGACTTAGTGGTTATAAAGCATAATGAGCCACCTCTTAGCCTTGAGCTGGTTAGGGGTTTTGCTGTGCACCCAGACCTGATGAAGCCCCAGGCTGGGGAGCTGGCGCCATCTATCCCCACTCCCCATGAATCCATGATTGTCTAAAACAGATTCTATGTTTTATTTAAAAGTGAATATGCATATGTATTTTTAGAAGAGAAAGCTTACCATTAAATTTCTTATTCTCCATAGACTCTACTTAGTTTATTCTCAGGTTAATTATAACAGGGTCAGAGGGGACACAATGATTACTTTTCAAGGATTGTGAGCAAATTTATTTTCCTACCACAAATACAGTTTGCAATAATTTTTATAATAAGTATCTTAATAACACTTTTCTCTAGCAAACATACAAAGTAAAGTCAGCATAGCATTTCTGCATCCTGAGATTAAAGGTTACATTCCAAAGAGAATTAACAGTAAGCCTAGAGTTAGAAGGTTGCAGGGTGCTCCTACAAATAAACTACTTAAGGTAAAGATGAAACGATTTGAATAAGCAGAGAATTAATTTTTAAAAATTTATCTCTTTTATATGAAGGAAAACCAGTATGAGTTTTGTAGAAAGAATGCATATTATTATAAATTATTCAAGCACTGCATAGAGGTTAAAAAATTAAATGCCACTGCTCATAAATAATTAGTATTTACATTAGGAGGGTATCATTCTAGACATTGTTCCATGTATGTGTTCAAAAAAAGCTAAATAGATATACTGAAATATTTTATTGTTTCTCAACCGTTTGGCTAAGATCAAATATAGATATATTGAAGTATTTTCATAAACGTGATTTTTAAAATTGTTTTTGTAACGTTATTGCATTTGAATTCATTTGTAGTTAAAACTTGAAAAATAAATCAAAATGAACATGAAGAATGATAAAATTTCAAATAAGTGTTTATTCACTTCAAGAGAATTCTGTAGGGACTTCTCTGGTGGTCCAGTGGTTAAGGATCCACCTGGCAAGGTTTGATCCTAGTCTGGGAGGATCCCACAGGCTGGGTGCCACAACCACTCAGCCAGAATTTCAGAGCCTGTGAACTGCAACTCCTGAGACTGCATGCCTCAACGACTGGAGCCCACGTGCCTAGAGACCATGCTCTGCAATAAGAGAAGCCGCTGTAACGAAAAGCCCATGCACTGCAAGGAAGACCAACGCAGCCAAAAAATTTAATAAATAAATTTAAAAAGATAAAAAGAGCTTTGCAAAAGTACAAGATGCTTCTGTAATTACAAAAGTGGATTTCGAAGGAAAAAACATATTGATATGAGGGTAATCATTTTTACAATCCATGCTTTCTTGTAGGCATTATCACTGGACTCTCTGATGTGAAAGATGAGGTCATCTGATCCGGAGCTTTTTCTCCCCCATGTTGTAATATTAATATTATGGCTTCCCTGGTGGCTCAGAGGTTAATGCATCTGCCTCCAATGCGTGAGACCCGGGTTCGATCCCTGGGTCAGGAAGATCCCCTGGAGTAGGAAACGGTAACCCACTCCAGTATTCTTGCCTGGAGAATCGCATGGACGGAGAAGCCTGGTTAGGCTACAGTCCACGGGGGCGCAAAAGAGTCGGACACGACTGAGCGACGGAACGGAAGTAGTATTTATATTTTTGTTGTGGGTTTTCCAGGTGGTGCTAGTGGATATTTTAGTTTGTAACTATAATTTGTAAAATGTTTTATACTACTATTATTTCATAGTTAAATGTTTCCAAATCAGCACAGTTTCTTCACTCATGAAATCACTTAGATTTATAGACATTTAACTTCAAATAAGAACTTAATCCCTCCCTGATATTTATTTATTGAATGGTTTTATTCTCAAAAGTATTTATTTTCAATAATACTTCCCCTTAAATTTTTTCACTTGTGATTTATTTTTTCTTGAATATTTTAAAATTTCCCAAGGCTGACACAAATTAAAATTTTTTACCTAGTGTCACACAACTACAATGCAAAGTCAAGATGCAAACACAGGCCTAATTTCAAATCTTACCGTTTTGTCATCTATCCATTATCCGCTGCCCTCATCCACATATACACTTGATCATTATCATCATTCCCAGCTATGTAGCTCTGTTCTGTTATTCCCATCCATCCATCAAACACCCATCTATCTACTTCTCCATCACTCTATTCACACACAACTTATATATATATATATATATATGTAACATATATGATTCAAACTACATGTATATATATGCAGCCATTTATCTATCCCCCTATTTTATCTGTCAGTTTACCCACCGTCCTTCCATTCATCTATCTGTCCATTTATGTACATTTATTTACTCCAGCTCAGTTCAGTTCAGTTGCTCAGTCATGTCCGACTCTTTGCGACCCCATGAATCACAGCACGCCAGGCCTCCCTGTCCATCACCAACTCCTGGAGTTCACTCAACTCATGTCCACAGAGTCGGTGATGCCATCCAGCCATCTCATTCTCTGTCGTCCCCTTCTCCTCCCGCCCCCAACCTTTCCCAGCATCAGAGTCTTTTCCAGTGAGTCAACTCGTCGCATGAGGTGGCCAAAGTATTGGAGTTTCAGCTTTAGCATCAGTCCTTCCAATGAACACCCAGGATTGATCTCCTTTAGAACGGACTGGTTGGATCTCCTTGCAGTCCAAGGGACTCTCAAGAGTCTTCTCCAACACCACAGTTCAAAAGCATCAATTCTTTTGCAATCAGCTTTCTTCACAGTCTAACTCTCACATCCATACATGACCATGGGAAAAACCATAGCCTTGACTAGACGGACCTTTGTTGGCAAAGTAATGTCTCTGCTTTTTAATATGCTATCAAGGTTGGTCATAACTTTCCTTCCAAGGAGTAAGCGTCTTTTAATTTCATGGCTGCAGTCAGCATCTGCAGTGATTTTGGACCCCCCAAAAATAAAGTCTGACACTGTTTCCACTGTTTTTCCATCTGTTTCCCATGAAGTGATGGGACCAGATGCCATGATCTTTGTTTTCTGAATGTTGAGCTTCAAGCCAACCTTTTCACTCTCCTCTTTCACTTTCATCAAGAGGCTTTTGAGTTCCTCTTCACTTTCTGCCATAAGGGTGGTGTCATCTGCATATCTGAGGTTATTGATATTTCTCCCAGCAATCTTGATTCCAGATTGCGCTTCTTCCAGCCCAGCGTTCCTCATGATGTACTCTGCATAGAAGTTAAATAAGCAAGGTGACAATATACAGCCTTGACGTACTCCTTTTCCTATTTGGAACCAGTCTGTTGTTCCATGTCCAGTTCTGACTGTTGCTTCCTGACCTGCATACAGGTTTCTCAAGAGGCAGGTCAGGTGGTCTGGTATTCCCATCTCTTTCAGAATGTTCCACAGTTTATTGTGATCCACACAGTCAAAGGCTTTGGCATAGTCAATGAAGCAGAATTAGATGTTTTTCTGTAACTCTCTTGCTTTCTCCATGATCCAGCGGATGTTGGCAATTTGATCTCTGGTTCCTCTGCCTTTTCTAAAACCTGCTTGAACATCTGGGAGTTCACAGTTCACATATTGCTGAAGCCTGGCTTGGGGAATTTTGAGCATGACTTTACTAGCGTGTGAGATGAGTGCAATTGTGTGGTAGTTGGAGCATTCTTTGGCATTGCCTTTCTTTGGGATTGGAATGAAGACTGACCTTTTCCAGTCCTGTGGCCACTGCTGAGTTTTCCAAATTTGCTGGCATACTGAGTGCAGCACTTTCACAGCATCATCTTTCAGGATTTGAAATAGCTCAATTGGAATTCCATCACCTCCACTAGCTTTGTTCGTAGTGATGCTTTCTAAGGCCCACTTGACTTCACATTCCAAGATGTCTGGCTCTAGGTCAGTGATCATGTTATCGTGACTATCTTGGTCATGAAGATCTTTTTTGTACAGTTCTTCTGTGTATTCTTGCCACCTCTTCTTAATATCTTCTGCTTCTGTTAGGTCCATACCATTTCTGTCCTTTATCGAGCCCATCTTTGCATGAAATGTTCCCTTGGAATCTCTAATTTTCTTGAAGAGATCTCTTGTTTTTCCTATTCTGTTGTTTTCCTCTATTTCTTTGCATTGATCACTGAGGAAGGCTTTCTTATCTCTCCTTGCTATTCTTTGGAACTCTGCATTCAGATGCTTATATCTTTCCTTTTCTCCTTTGCTTTTCGCTTCTCTTCTTTTCACAGCTATTTGTAAGGCCTCCTCAGACAGCCATTTTGCTTTTTTGGATTTCTTTTCCATAGGGATGGTCTTGGTCCCTGTCTCCTGTACAATGTCACGAACCTCCGTCCAGAGTTCATCAAGCACTCTATCAATCAGATCTAGTCCCTTAAATCTATTTCTCACTTCCACTGTATAATCATAAGGGATTTGATTTAGGTTATATCTGAATGGTCTAGTGGTTTTCCTTACTTTCTTCAATTTAAGTCTGAATTTGGCAATAAGGAGTTCATGATCTGAGCCACAGTCAGCTCCTGGTCTTGTTTTTGCTAACTGTATACAGCTTCTCCATCTTTGGCTGCAAAGAATATAATCAATCTGATTTCGGTGTTGACCATCTGGTGATGTCCATGTGTAGAGTCTTCTCTTGTGTTGTTGGAAGAGGGTGTTTGCTATGACCAGTGCGTTCTCTTGGCAAAACTCTATTAGCCTTTGCCCTGCTTCATTTTGTACTCCAAGGCCAAATTTGCCAGTTACTCCAGGTGTTTCTTGACTTCCTACTTTTGCATTCCAGTCCCCTATAATGAAAAGGACATCTTTTTTGAGTGTTAGTTCTAAAAGGTCTTGTAGGTCTTCATAGAACCGTTCAACATCCATCCAAATACATAGATTCATACATAATTATATCTACCCTTTCTGACATTCATCTCTTCACCCACAAAGCCACTCATTCAAAAATCAGTCCATTCTCTCTCTCGTGGATCTGCTCATCCTTCCTATTAATTCAGATATTCATCCAACCAGGGTATCAATTTATCCAGTCACAGCTCTGTAACCCATCCCTTCCACAGAACAGGGAGTAGTATCCTAAAATTCTCTTGTGATCTCATTTCATTTTCCCATTGTCAAGAGAAGACCACAGCATTCCATGAGAGCAATAAAGAGGTCAGTGAGCTCATACTCTGTCTCTCAGCCATATGAAAATTCTTACAATAGCTACTGTGGATCTTAAGATATACCCTACTATGCATTGAGCCCCCTGTTAACAATCTCCCCAATAACTGAACCTTCTAAACTTACAGTACCAAATCTCTTCTTTATTGGCTAATCATCACAAAGATTACAGCCACAGACCATGAGGCGGAAATTTCCACAGTCCATATTTGGACTGCTATAGACCTCTTCTGACATTGGCCTGATATTTTTATTGTGGGCAAACCTTTCATAAATCCTCCCACTGCCTAACTCTCTTTATAGTCCAACTCTCACATCCATACATGACCACTGGAAAAACCATAGCTTTGACTTAGATGGATCTTTGTTGGCAAAGTAATGTCTCTGCTTTTTAATATGCTGTCTAGGTTTGTCATAGCTTTTCTTCCAAGGAGCAAGCATCTTTTAATTTCATGGCTGCAGTCACCATCTGCAGTGATTTTGGAGCCCAAGAAAATAAAGTCTCTCACTGTTTGCACTGTTTCCCCATCTATTTGCCATGAGGTGATGGGACCAGATGCCATGATCTTAGTTTTTTGAATGCTGAGTTTTAAGCCAGAGGAAGTATACATGTGCATTTGGCACATATATTCATCAAAAAAACACATTTAGGAATTTTCATAACACTGATATGTATAATAACTAAACACTGGAAACAATGGAAATGTCCCTTTACAATAGATGGATAGATAAGTTGATATATTCACACCCTGAACACTATACAACCTCAAAAATGAAACAGCTGCTACTACATGCAAGACCGTGGTGCCGCTCCAAAACCTAATATTTAACGAAAGAAGCCAGAGATGCAAGAGCACATGTGGAGTCCACTTCTCCAAAGTTTACATACAGGCAAAAACCAATCTTTGCTGATTAGCTCCTTCCTTTGTGGAAGCAGAGTAATGCCTGGAAGGGGCATTACAGAGACCTCTCAGATTCCTTTCCTTTTTTTTTTTATTTGATTGAAGTATAGTTAATTCACAGTGTTGGGTTACTTTAAGTGTACAGCAAAGTGATTCAGTTACATTATGTAATATTCCTTTCCTTCATCTGAGTGGTGGTTTGGTAGGTATCCTTACTCTTCAAAAATTCATTAAGCTGTACACTTGTGACTTGCTGACTTTTATGCATGCATGATATATTTCAACAAAACTTTACATTAAAATGTGTTAGTAGAAAGATAGAGTAAACGTACTTTTCCCTATTCCTTCTGCTAAATACACTAAATAATTACAATTGAATACACTAGGTAATTACAAAAAACCCAAACCTAAGAAAACCGTAAAAAGTAGAAGAAGACAGACAAGCTTTGGACCTTGGGACCTGAGGAAGACACAGTGATGCGTTCCCTGGGTTTTCTTGTTATCGCATCTGTCCTGAATTTGGAGCTGAAGAAACTAGTAACTCAGAAATGCCACTGAGCACAGTCAAAAATAAAACCCAACCAAAGTTTGCTCTCTCTAGTCAATAAAGCAGGAAAGGAGCAGCCTAGTAATATAGAAAACATTTAGTTAAACACTGCAGAGAAAACTGTGGGGTCCTCTGACTTCCAGCTACCAGCCCCAGCAAAGTCCAAGTGGTGAGTATAGACTTCTGTCATTGCTAAGCTAGATTGAGGTGTTCAAGGCCAAGGTGGGAGCTGGGCTTGTTGTCCCCACTGGGGATGGGGTGGGGGGGAGTACCTCCTGCCTGCAGTGTCAACGAAGACCATGTGGAGAGTCCAGATGTTCACCCCTTCCCCAACAGTAACAAAGCCCAACTGATCTTTGACAAAGGGAAAGTGAAAGTCACTCAGTAATGACAAACTTTTTGTGACCCCATGGACTATACAGTCCATAGAATTCTCCAGGCCAGAATACTGGAGGGGATAGCCTATCCCTTCTCCAGGGGATCTTCCCAACCCAGGGATTGAACCCAGGTCTCCCACATTGCTGGTGGATTCTTTACCAGCTGAGCCACAAGGGAAGCCCAAGAACACTGGAGTGGGTAGCCTGTTCCTTCTCAGAGGATCTTCCGGACTCAGGAATCGTACTGGGGTCTCCTGCATTGCAGGTGGATTTTTTTACCAACTGAGCTATCAGGGAAGCCCGATCTTTGACAAAGGGACAAAAATTTCAATAGAGGAATTACAAAGGTGCTGAATCAGCTGGACATCATAGATTAAAAAATCCCCCAAATAAGCCTCCAACCTAAGTCTCATGTGCTCAGGCAATCAGTCATGTCCAAGTCTTTGCAACCTCATGGACTGTAGCCTGTGAGACTACTCTGTCCATGGGATTCTCCCAGGCAAGAATACTGGAGTGTGTTGCCATTTCCTTTTCATAGTTCACACAAATTTAACTCAAACTGAATCATGGACTGAAATGTAAAACATAAACCTATTTTTAAACCTTAAAAAATTTTAATTTATTTTATTTGACTGCATTGGGCATTAGTTGTGGCATGTGGGATCTTTGGTTGCAGCATCGAACTCTTCATTGGGGCATGTAGGATCTAGTTCCCAGACCAGGGATTTAACCTCAACTCCTGCATTGGGAGCCCAGAGTCTTAACCACTGGACTACCAGGGAAGCCTCTATTTTTAAATGTTTAGAAGAAAACATAGAAAATCTTTGGGACTGTGGGCTTAGTGAAGAGTTCTTAGTCATGACAGCTAGAGCACAGTTCTTAGAAGAAAAAAATCAATGAGGTGGGCTTCATCAAAATTGAAAACATTTACTCTGCAAAACATCCTGTTAAGAGGATGAAGAGACAAACTTCAGACTGGGAGAAAATACTTGCAGATCATATATCTGACAGAGGACTAATATCTAGAATATATGGAGATCTCTCAAATGCAACAGTAAAAAACAAACAATCCAATTTAAAAATGGAAAAAAGACAAGAACAATTATTTCAGAGGATATACAGATGGCAAATAAGCACATGAAAGGATGTTCAACACTACTAACCATTAAGGAAAAGCAGATTAAAATCACAGTGAAGGCTTCTGGCTGAGTAGAAGGATGTGCACTCATCTCCTCCTACAAGAGCAGCAAAATCACGACCAGCTGTTGAACAACCATTGACAGGAGAATGCTGGAACCTATCAAAAAAAAAGATACCCCAAGTCCAAAGACAGAAGAAGCCTCAGCAAGATGGCAGGAGGGGCACAATCAGGATGAAATCAAGTCCCAAACCCTTCAGGTGAGTGACCCGCAAACTGGAGAACCATAATACCAAGGCCAAACTTGCCTGTTACCCCAATTATCTCTTGACTTTCTACTTTTGCATTCCAATCTCCAATGATAAATAGAATATCTTTTTTTTTGGTGTTAGTTCTAGGAGGTCTTCTAGGTCTGCATAGAACTGATCAACTTCAGTTTCTTTGGCATTGGTGGATGAATTACTATGATGTTGAATGGCTTCCCTTAGAAACAAATAGATCATTCTGTCATTTTTGTACCCAGGTACTGCATCCGGCCCCATTACTTCATGGCAAACAGAAGAGGGGAAGCTAGAAGCAGTCACAGATTCCTCCTCTTGGGCTCTAAAATCACTGTGGATGCTGACTGCAGCCATGAAATCAGAAGATGATTGCTTCTTGGCAGGAGTTAGTTCAGTCACTCAGTTGTTTCCAAATCTTTGCAACCCCACAGACTGCAGCATGCCAGGATTCCCTGTCCATCACCAACTCCCGAAGCTTGCTCAAACTCATGTCCATCTAGTTGGTGATGCCATCCAACCATCTCATCTTCTATCATCTCCTTCTCCTCCTGCCTTCAATCTTTCCCAGCATCAGAGTCTTTTCAAATGAGTCAGCTCTTTGCATCAGGTGGCCAAATTATTGGAGCTTCAGCTTCAGCATCAGTCCTTCCAATGAATATTCAGGACTGGTTTCCTTTAGGATTGACTGGTTGGATCTCCTTGCAGTCCAAGGGACTCTCAAGAGTCTTCTCCAACACCACAGTTTGAAAGCATCATTTCTTTGGTGCTCAGCTTTCTTTATGGTCCAATTCTCACATCAATGACTACTGGAAAAACCATAGCTTTGATTTGACGGACCTTTGTCAGCAAAATAATGTCTCTGCTTTTTAATATGCTGTCTAGGTTGGTCATAGTTTTCCTTCCAAGGAGCAAGCGTCTTTTAATTTCATGGCTGCAATCAGCATCCGCAGTGATTTTTGTTTCCATTGTTTCCGCATCTATTTGCCAGGAAGTGATGGGACCAGATGCCATGATCTTCGTTTACTAAATGTTGAGTTTTAAGCCAACTTTTTCACTCTCCTCTTTCACTTTCATCAAGAGGCTTTTTAGTTCCTCTTCGCTTTCTGCCATAATGGTGGTGTCATCTGCATATCTGAGGTTATTGGTATTTGTCCCGGCCATCTTGATTCCAGCTTGTGCTTCACCCAGCCCAGCATTTTGCATGCATATAAGTTAAACAAGCAGGGTGACAATATACAGCATTGACGTACTCCTTTCCCAGTTTGGAACTAGTCCGATGTTCCATATCCAGTTCTAACTGTTGCTTCTTGACCTGCATACAGATTTCTCAGGAGGCAGATAGATGGTCTGGCATTCCCATCTCTTGAAGAATTTTCCACAGTTTGTTGTGATCCACACAGTCAAAGATTTTGGCATAGTCAAAAAGTAAAAGTAGATGTTTTTCTGGAACTCTTTTGCTTTTTCTATGATCCAACAGATGTTGGCAATTTGATCTCTGGTTCCTCTGCCTTTTCTAAATCCAGCTTGAACATCTGGGAGTTCACGGTTCACATGATGTTGAAGACTGGCTTGGAGAATTTTGAGCATTACTTTGCTAGTGTGTGAGTTGAGTGCTATTGTGTGGTAGTTTGAACATTCTTTGGCATTGCCTTTCTTTGGGATTGGAATGAAAACTGACTTTTTCCAGTCCTGTGGCCACTGTTGAATTTTCCAAATTTGCTGGCATATTTAGTGCAGCACTTTCACAGCATCATCTTTTAGGATTTGAAATAGCTCAACTGGAATTCCATCACCTCCACTAGCTTTGTTTGTTGTGATGCTTCCTAAGGCCCACTTTACTTCACATTCCAGGATGTCTGGCTCTAGGTGAGTGATCACACCATCATGGTTATCTGAGTCATCTGGGTTACCTGAAGATCTTTTTTGTATAATGCCTCTGTGTATTCTTGCCATCTCTTCTGAATATCTTCTGCTTCTGTTAGGTCCATACCATTTCTGTCCTTTATTGTGCCCATCTTTGCATGAAATGTTTCCTTGGTATCTCTAATTTTTGAAGAAATCTGTAACAAACCTAGACAGTGTGTTGAAAAGCAGAGATATTACCCTGCTGACAAAGGTCCATATAATCAAGGCTGTGGTATTTCTAGTGTTCACATACAGTTGTGAGAGCTGGACTGTACAGAGGGTAGAACACCAAAGAATTGATGCCTTTGAACAGCGGTGCTGGAGAAGATTCCTGAAAGCCCCTTGGACAGCATGATCAAGTCAGTCAGTCTTAAGGGAAATTAACCCTGAATACTCATTGGAAGGACTGAGGTTGAAGCTGAAGCTCCAGTATTTTGGTCATCTGAATTGAACAGCCAACTCAGTGGAAAAGCCCCTGATGCTGGGAAAGATTGAGGGCAGAAGGAGAAGAGGGCATCAGAGGATGAGACAGCTGGAAGGCATCACAGTGCAATGGACATGAACTTGAGCAAACTTTGGGAGACGGTGAAGGACAGGGAAGCCTGGCATGCTGCAGTCCCCGGGGCGGCAAAGAGCCGGACACAACTGGGCGACTGAACAACAACCAAGAGTACTCTACCCAGTGAGACTCTCCTTCAGATTTGAGGGCGGAATCAGAAGCTTTCCAGATAAGCAAAAGTTAACAGAGCTCAGCATCGTCAACCAGCTTTACACCAAATGCTAAAGGAACTTCTTTAGGCAGGAAAGAAGAGAAGGAAAAGACCTACCTACAGAAAATAAGTCCAAAACAATTGAAACAGTAGAAGGATCATACATACAATAATTATCTTAAATATAAATGGCCTAAATGCACCAACTAAAAGACACAGACTGATTGAGCAGATGAAAACATGTGCGTGTATGCACTTCCACTTACCACATCACTCTGCTTGACCCCCTCAAACTGTATGTAATTATTTTATATTGTTAGGTTAATCATGTTCCCATTATGGCTTGCAATTGTAATTACCCTTTTTTGGGGGGGGTCTGGCTATTGATTGTGAAAACTGATAAACATCTTTCACTACTGTGATTTTGTAACTATTACTGACTTAATACCATTGTATCATGACTGGTCAACAGGTAAATAATAGAATTCTATATCACCAAAACTACCATTTAATAGAAAAACCTGTAATCACTTTTTAAAATCCAGATGCATATCAGAATTATCTTGGAACTTTTTGGAAAATACAATTGCCCAGGTGTTATTTTTTTTGCCAGAGCTCTGCATATGTTTCTAAAGAGTAGCCATGTTTAACAACAACTGGACTCTATGAGAATCTTTTCTTTTCATCTAGTTTATTTCACTTTTTCTATTTCATATTCAGTGCTCCCATTTAATTTAGTTTGTGTTTTCCAATTTCTCCATCTCTTCTTTTTTTTTTTATTTTTTCCTCAAGCCTTTATCAAGTGTAGTAGAAAAGCTCTTGTATACATACATACATACAAATAATATGTATAATACATAATTTGGAAAACTCAAGAATTTTTGCCTAACTAAAACATTTATGGCACTTTATTTCCACTTGTTTGACTTAGTATGAATAGAATGCTAGATTTCTAATTTAAAAAAGTAGATATTCAACAAGCAACAAAGATTTACTGTATAGCACAGGAAACTATAGTCAGTATCTTGTAATAATCTATAATGAAAAATTGCAAAAACAATGTATGTGTATATGAATAAAAATCACAAAAATAAAAAGAATTCTCCTTTTTGAAATTTAGTAATGCTTATCATTTTGTCAGTTTTTCTAAATGTCCTATGGACATCTAATAACAATGTACGAGATACAAAATTTTAAATATATTTGTGTAGGATATTAGGTTAATATAAATGAATATAAATAGAAATCTATTATATTTAACTTATTATCACATCATTCAAAATGCTTCCATTAGGGGAATATATATATACCTATGACTTTTTCATGTTGAGGTTTGACAGAAAACAACAAAATTCTGTAAAGCAATTATCCTTCAATTAAAAATAAATACATTTTAAAAACATATAATTAACTCACATAAAAATATTTTTCTTTTATTATCTAAAAAATATATTTATAAAGATTATTTTATATAAGAATCTCCAAATGAATATTTTAGTGAATGAATGAAGTCATTCTTTAAAAAAAAAATGCTTTTATTCTTAATTTTTCTGCACTTGATAAAATATTCTCAAAGAAATATTACTATGTCTCACTATGATTATGTATTTTTTCTTCTCCCTTATATTTCTTCTGATTTTTGCTTTACATATCTTTATTTCTTTGTTGTCAGGTGTCTAATGGTTTATGATGTCTATCTTCTTTGTGAATTGTACCTTTTATCATTAAAAATATTCATCTTTGTTTCATTGTTAAAAATAATTAACAAAAAGCGTGGATATTAAAAATAAAAATACTCACATGAGGGGACATCCCAGGTGGTCCACTAGTTAAGAATCCACTTTCCGATGCAGAAGACGTGGTTCAATCCTTGGTCAGGATCTAATATCTCCCATGCCATAATGAAAATCCCGGGTGCCACAACTAAGATTCAATGTTGCCAAAAATAAAAATAATTTTCTTTACAGTGAGCTGTCTCTACCCATCTCACAGAATAGCTTAAAAAGTAGTGATAAAACCAAACATTGGTAAGGATGTGGAGAGACCTGATCCCTCACATGATGCTGGTAGGAATGTAAAGATGTACCAATTGGAAAACAATGTGGCTGTTCCTTTAAAAGAAAAAAAACTAAACATGAAGCTACCATATAACCCAGAAATGACACTCCTTGATATTTATCCCAAAGAAATAAAAACTTACATTCACACAAAAACAAGTAAATGGGAAGGAAAAAAAAAAGAAACCTATACAGGAATGCTGATAATAGCTCTATCTGTGATTGCCTCAAACTGGAAATAACCCAGATGCCCTTACACGGGTAAGCAGGTAAATGAACGGTGGCAATCCCTACTATGGAACGTTAGACAGCAGTGGAAGGGAACCAACTGTTGATATACACAGCATGGGTGAATCTCCACAGAATTATGGCCAGTGAAAAACGCCAATCCCAGAATTTACATACTGTATAACTTCACTTATACAACATTCTTAAACTGACAAAATTATTGAGACAAAGAACAGTTTAGCAGTTGCCAGAGACTAGGAAAGGGGTGGGCAGGAGAAAGTGAGTGCGGCTATAAAAGGACCTCAAGAAGAACCCTTGCAGGGATGAAAATCTTCTACACCTTGACTGGACCAAGGTCGAAATCTTGGTTGTGATATGATGCTATAGATTGGCAAAATGTTACCACTGAGGGAATCTGGATAAATGAGACACAGGATCTGTCTTATTTCTTACGACTGTTGTGAACTATAAAGATCTCAAAATTAAAATTTTAATTTAAAGCACATATAATAATATGCATAACTGAATCACTTTGCTGTACACCTGAAACACTATAAATCAACCAAACTTCAAACTTTAAAAAGATTTTAAAAATTGCACATAACAGCAAAGAGCTGAGAATGAGAATAGTCCAGACTTTCTTGAAGAAAATGAAAAATATAGATGAAGGTATATGGATGTGAGAGTTGGACTGTGAAGAAAGCTGATCGGCGAAGAATTGATGCTTTTAAACTATGGTGCTGGAGAAGACTCTTGAGAGTCCCTTGGACTGCAAGGAGGTCCAACCAGTCCATTCTAAAGGAGATCAATCCTGGGTGTTCATTGGAAGGACTGATGCTAAAGCTGAAACTCCCAATACTTTGGCCACCTCATGCGATGAGTTGACTCACTGGAAAAGAGTCTGATGCTGGTAGGGATTGGGGGAGGGAGGAGACGGGGATGACAGAGAATGAGATGGCTGGATGGCATCACCGACTCGATGGACATGAATTTGAGTGAGCTCTGGGTGTTGGTGATGGACAGGGAGGCCTGGTGTGCTGTGATTCATGGGGTCGCAAAGAGTTGGACACGACTGAGCGACTGAACTGAACTGAACTGATAGAGCTATATAAGCTGAGGACTATCGTTGGAAAGCCTAAGTCTTTGACTGTGTGGATCACAACAAACTGTGGAAAATTCTTCAAGAGATGGGAATACCAGACCACTTGACCTGCCTCTTGAGAAATCTGTATGCAGGTCAGGAAGCAACAGTTAGAACTGGACATGGAAAAACAGACTGGTTCCAAATTGGGAAGGGAGTATGTCAAGGTTATATACTGTCACCCTGCTTATTTAACTTATATGCAGAGTACTTCATGAGAAATGCTGGGCTGGATGAAGCACGAGCTGAAATCAAGATGGCCGGGAGAAATATCAATAACCTCAGATATGCAGATGATATCACCATTATGGCAGAAAGCGAAGAAAAATTAAAAAGCCTCTTGATGAAAGGGAAAGAGGAGAGTGAAAAAGTTGGCTTAACACTCAACATTCAGAAAACTAAGATCGTGATATCCGGTCCCATCACTTCATGGCAAATAGATGGGGAAACAGTGCAAACAGTGAGAGACTTTATTTTGCTGGGGCTCCAAAATCACTGCAGATGCTGACTGCAGCCATGAAATTAAAAGATGTTTGCTCCTTGGGAGAAAAGTTATGACTGACATAGATAGCACAATAAAAAGCAGAGACATTACTTTGTCAACAAAGGTCCATCTAGTCAAGCCTATGGCTTTTCAAGTAGTCATGTATGGATGTGAGAGTTGGACTATAAACAAAGCTGAGCACCAAAGAATTGATACTTTTGAAACTGTGGTGTTGGAGAAGACTCTTGAGAGTCCCTTGGACATCAGGGAGATACAACCAGTCCATCCTAAAGGAAATCAGTCCCGAATATTCATTGGAAAGACTGAAGCTGAAGCTCCAATACTTTGGACATCTGATGCAAAGAGTCGACTCATTTGAAAAGACTCTGATGCTGGTAAAGATTGAAGGTGGGAGGAGAAGGGGACAACAGAGGATGAGATGGTTGGATGGCATTACCGACTCAATGGACATGAGTTTGAGTAGATTCCAGGAGTTGGTGATGGACAGGGAGGCCTGGCATGGTGCAGTCCATGGGATCGCAGAGAGCTGGACATGACTAAGACACTGAACCGACTGAACTGACTATTGGAAAATAGTTTGGCATAAGGTTAAATACATACTTGGTTCTATACCTCAGTTTATCTACTCAGTACACAGCTCAGAAAAACTTCTCATAGGTGTGTCAACAGACACAGGAAGAATGTTCACAGCAGCATTATCTGTAGTAGCAGAAGAAAACTGGGTGCACTTTTCACTGTTAATTTCCTGGTTTTACTAATGTACTGTGGCTATGTAAGATGTTATCGTGAATCTGAAAGTATTTCACATTTTAAACTGGACACATTTTACTGAAAATGATTTTAAAATTAGAGCATAGAGTGGAATACAAAATCACAGTGAAAATGAAAGGACTTATGTGATACCTATCACAGATGAATCATAGGAACATAATGTAAGAAAAATGCAAGTCATAGGAGAAAACATGTCATTTGATACCTTAGAAAAAGTTCAAAAGATGCAAATGAAAGAAAATATTCCTGAAGGGCACATCAAAATGTGATAAAACTAAACGAAAAGCCAGCTGGGGTTCTGTATTTCTGCGTAGGGGAAGGAGGAAGAGACCGGAGTACAGTGGAGGGAAACAACAGAGGCCTCAAAATATTGTGATGCTTGATTGTTTCAGCTGGGTGGAGGGTAAATGGGCATACCTAATGACTGCCTCCTGAGAAAATTGCATGCAGGTCAAGAAGCAACAGTTAGAACTGGACATGGAACAACAGACTGGTTCCAAATTGGGAAAGGAGTACATCAAGGCTGTATATTTTGCTGGGCTGGATGAAGCACAAACTGGAATCAAGATGGCTGGGAGAAATATCAATAACCTCAGATATGGAGATGACACCACCGTTATGGCAGAAAGTGAAGAAAAACTAAAGAGCCTCTTGATGAAAGTGCAAGAGGAGAGTGAAAAAGTTGGCTTAAAACTCAACATTCAGAAAGCTAAGATCATGGCATCCGGTCCCATCACTTCATGGCAAATAGATGGGGAAACAGTGAGAAACTTTATTTTTGGGGACTCCAAAATCACTGAAGATGGTGACTGCAGCCATGAAATTAAAAGACACTTGCTCCTTGGAAGGAAAACTATGACCAACCTAGATAGCATATTAAAAAACAGAGACATTACTTTGCCAACAAAGGTCCTTCTAATCAAAGCTATGGTTTTTCCAGTAGTCATGTATGGATGTGAGAGTTGGACTATAAAGAAAACTGAGCACCAAAGATTGATGCTTTTGAACTGTGGTGTTGGAGAAGACTCTTGAGAGTCTCTTGGACAGCAAGGAGATCCAACCAGTTCATCCTAAAGGAAATCAGTCCCAAATATTCATTGGAAGGACTGATGCTGAAGCTGAAACTCCAATCTTTTGGCCACCTGATGTGAAGAACTGACCCACTGGGAAAGACCCTGATGCTGGTAAAGATTGAAGGTGGGAGGAGAAGGGGACGTGAGAGGACGAGATGGTTGGATGGCATCACCAACTGGATGGACATGAGTTTGAGTAAGTTCTGGGAGTTGGTGATGGACAGGAAAGCCTGTCGTGTTGCAGTCCATGGGGTCGCAAAGAGTCGGACACAACTGAGAGACTGAACTGAACTGAATGACAGGTTTTCTTTTTTTATATTTTATATATTTATGGTTGTGCTGGGTCTTCATTGCTGCTGCGTGTGGGCTTTCTCTAGTTGTGGAGAGTAGGGGCTACTCTCTAGTTGCGTTACACAGACTCCTCATTGTGGTACCTTCTCTTGTTGCAGAGCACAGGCTCTTTGCACAGGGTTCTTCCGTATTTGGGGTACATGAGCCTAGTAGTTCTGCGGCATGTGGAATCTTCCTCGACCAGGGATCGCACCCATGTCCCCTGCATCGGCAGGTGCATTCTTACCCTAGCAAGTCCAACAGGTTTTCTTTACAACTTAGATATATATTGTCAGCCTCAACAGGAAGCTTAACATAATTTAAAAAAATGGAACACAAGGATGCCATGTGGAAGAAACTTGTTTCAGTGAGATTGCCAAATTGAGTGTAACAGCAGCCACACTTCATTTTTTTCTTTTTTTTTTCGCCACCTGGAAAAAGCCTGTCTGCTCAAGGGCAGGCTAAGGACAAGACTGCAAATAAGGAGTCCCACAGCACAATGACGATGTTCTGTGAGCAACGCCACCGTCTCTTCCTGCTACCTGAGCCAGCCCACGTCACTGTGTCTGAAGTAACTGGAGTCAGGGGTCTGTCACTTAAACTAGAAGAATTCTAACAGAGTCCCATAGTGCACCCTGGCCCACAGTCAGCCTGCTGGGGCTGGTAAGCACCTGAGCTGACGCAGAGGCTTAGAGTGCCCAGAGAGACCTGCATTCCCTGCTCCTTCCTCTATTGACAAACTGACTTGTGTATGGACTGGATGGTCAGGGAAGGATGGACTTGTCCAGGCTTAGCTAAAAGGGGGTACTTTTTCTGCCACACTTTGTCTTGCCACAGATGATTTCCTCAGGACACAGTGAGAAAGTATGGGAAGGGATGGTAGGAGAGATGTTAGGAGAAGGTGTGGGTGGGAGAAATGGTGCCCAGTTGTCTGTCCCTCCTATGGACTGTGGCTTGGGAGACTCGTCTCCTTCTAGAGCTTCCTTCAACTCCATCTGGATGCAGTCTCCTGAGAGAGCAAAATCCCAGAGCAGAAGTGGGGTGAGTTTGGAAATGACCCTGAGCCTGATGCCGGGCACCATAGAGGAGACACCTCAGGGCCTGTATCCCAGACTGTAAGCCCCACGGTCTACGGGGCTCCAAACCAAAGGCCATTCTGAGAAGTAGAACAGTTGTTCATTTTTTCCCCCAGTGGGAAAAGAATGTATTTTTAAATTTCATTTTTATTTAAAATTTTTATTGAATGAAAGATACTTTAAGTCCTACAGTGCTTTACAACTGTCAGAAGTTTCAAACAGAATGCCATAACAGCGCTTTTTTCTACTACCCCTATATTGTCCCTTTCCTTTCCCTTCCCTTTCCACTGGTAACCACAGTTTGTTCTCTATATCTGTGAATCTGCTTCTATTTTGTTTTATTCATTAATTTGTTCTAGTTTTCAGATGATCAGTAACACGGTTCAGTATTTATCTTTGCCTGATGTATTTCACTTAGCACAATGACCTCCAAGTTTATCCAAGTTGTTGCAAATGGCAAAATTTCATTCTTTTATGACTATTATTCCATTATATGGAATAATTGGTGGCTCAGAGGTTAAAGCGTCTGCCTCCAATGAGGGAGACCCGGGTTCGATCCCTGGGTAGGGAAGATCCCCTGGCGAAGGAAACGGTAACCCACTCCAGTATTCTTGCCTGGGGAATCCCATGGACGGAGAAGCCTGGTAGGCTACAGTCCACGGGGTCGCAAAGAGTCGGACACGACTGAGCGACGGAAAGGATTCCATTATATATATACACAACATATTCTTAACCATTCATCTGTTGATGGACACTTAAGTTGCTTACATACCTTGGCAATTGTAATAAATGCTGCTATGAACATTGGGGTGCATGTATCTTTACGAATTAGCTTTTCTTTTTTTCTTGCATATATACCCAGGAGTGGAACTGCTGTTTCATATAGCAGTTCTACTTTTAGTTTTTTGATGAACCTCCATATTGTTTTCCATAGTAGTTGCACGACTTTACATGCACAACAAAAATGTGCAGGGCTCCCTTTTCTCCACATCCTTGTCGAGATTTGTTATCTGTGGGCTTTTTTTTTATTTGATGATGATGGTAGCCATTATGACATCTGTAATTAACATATCATTATGGTTTTGATTTACATTTCCCTGATGCTTAGTGGTTGAACATCTTTTCATAAGCCTGTTGGCCATCTGCATTACCTCTTTGGAAAAATGTCTATTCAGTTCTTCTGCTCGTTTTTAAATCAGGTTGTTTGGTTGTTTTTTTTTTTTTGATATTGAGTTGTATGAGCTGTTTAAATATGTTGAATATTAACCCCTCATCAGTCTTATCATTTGCGAATGTCTTCTCCTATTCAGTAGGTTGCTCTTTCATTTTGTCAATGGTTTCCTTTGCTGTGTGAAAGCTTTTAAATTTAACTCTGTCCTATTTGTTTGTGTTTGCTTTTGCTTTAGGAAATGGATTGAAAAAATATTGCTATGATTCATGTCAAAGAGTGTTCTGCCTATGTTTTTCTCAAGGAGTTTTATAGTATCCAGTCTTACATTTAGGTCTTTAATCCAGTGTGACTCTATTTTTGTATATGGTATTAGAAAATGTTCTAACTTCATTCTTTTACACATAGCTGCTTAGTATTCCCAGTGCCACTTACTGAAGAGAACAAGACAATGTCCACTCTTACGACTTTTATTCAGCATAGTTTTTGAAGACCTAACCACAACAATCAGGGGAAAAAAAGAAATAAAAGGAATCCAAATTGGAAAGAAAGAAAGAAGTAAAACTGTCACTGTTTGCCAATGACATGGTACCATTCATAGAAAATCCTAAAGATGCCACCAGAAAACTACTAGAGTGCATCAATGTATTTGGTTAAGTTGCAGGACACAAAATTAATATATGGTAAACTATTACATTTCTATACACTAACCATGAACTATCAGAAAGAGAAATTAAGGAAACAATCCCATTTACCGTCACATCAAAAGTAATAAAATACCTACAAATAAGTTTACCTAAGAAGTTTAAAGACCTGTACTCAGAAAACTAAAAGATACTGATTAAAGAAATTGGAGATGACAAATAGATGGAAAGATATACAATGTTCTCAGATTAGAAGAATTAATATTGTTCAAATGACCATACTATCCAAGGCAATCTACAGATTCAATGCAATCCCTATCAAAATACCAAAGGCATTTTTTACACAACTAGAACAAATAATTTCAAAATTTGTATGAAAACATGAAAGACCCTGAGTAGTCAAAACAATCTTGAGAAAGAACTGGAGGAATCATGCTCCCTGAGTTCAGACTATATTACAAAGCTACAGTAATCAAAACAGTATGTCACTGGCACAAAATCAGACACATAGACCAATGGAATAGAATATAGAACCCCAAAATAAACCCACACACTTACAGTCAATTACTCTATGACAAAGTGGGGGAAAATATACAATGGAGAAAACACAATGTCTTCAATAAGTGGAACAGTTGTACTGACTTGGGTTCTAGATATTCATCCAAACATTCAACAATTATTTCCTAAGCTCTAAGTTAGGTCTTTGGGATTCAGCAATGGAGACTCAACTGCTGATTTCATGGAACTCATCCTACAGTTTTAAATAAGCAATGAGAGAAAGATTCTAAGTAAATAAACCAGGGAAACAGACAGGAAGACATTACAAGCCAGCTATGTAAGTCAAAAAGAGAGCAACAAATGTCCCCTAGAAAACTCCAGAGATGAAGGCTGCTTCTCACCTTTCTCTCTGAATGAAACACACACACACACACACACACACACACACACACACACACACACAGCTTGTTCCCTAACATCTGGGGTATAATCCCAAATGAACATCCATTGAACAGCCCTAAAAGAACAGACCACCTGGCAGCAGCACAGCAGAAGCAGCTTGGTGAAACCTCAATTAACCAGAATGCTAAGACCCGATTGGGAGAGCTTCTAACGCCTGGCACCTGCTCCTTGTTCTCACCCACTCGCAAATTATCTGTGTGCCTTAACGGGTCAGGTGAATGCAGAGGCAGATGGGAGGTCTCCCTCCTGTCCTCTGGGGGCTCATTGTCCAGATACACCTAATTGCCAGGGCAAGGAGTGGCATTGTCAGCCCAGAGATCCCAGGGTCCAGGGATCCATCCTGGAGACGGAGGAGCTGACATTCAGGGCTTCGTTGCTCTTCTCTCCCACGGGGCAGCAGGTTCAGGATAAAGTGATGCTTAGGAGCGGTTGAAGTGGGGTGCTCCTTTTATCGCTGCTCCTCTCCAGTTGGGCATGTCTGCGGGTGGCTTGTGGGGACACCTATGACTCTACAGAGGCGCCCAAGAGGAGGGATCTGGGGAGAAGAGGGCAGGGAGGGCCAGAAGCACGCACAAGATGACAGTAGGGCCTGTCTGCGCCCACACGGTCCACCACACCCTGGCTCACCGAACCCCCGCCCCTTCTTTCCTTTTCACCCTGTCGGATGGCTGGGCTGAGTGTGTATCAGTGTCGCAGGGGGAGAAGGAAGAGGTAACATCTAGGTTTAAAGACCAGAAACAAATATCGCTTGACAATTTCACGTCATTTTCTGCATTCAAAAGAGAGGTGGAGTGGGGAACACCGACGCAGAGGGGCAATGAGAGAGGGTCCGATTCGGTAGCCTCTCGGAGGCACGGCGGGGCGACCCTCTCCCTCCCGAGTGCGGGCTCCGGGTGGGTGGACTGACGCCCCGCAGCCCCGCAGCGCCGCGGGCCCCGCATGACATCAGAGGCTCGGGAGCGCGCAGAGCGCAGGCGCGGGCGGAGAAGCCAGGCGGGAGGGGGCCGGCTGGCGCGGCTCGGGAGAGCGCTCCTCCGCCCCGCGCGCCTCCCCGAGCCCCGCTCCGCCCGATTCGCGCAGTCCGCGCAGCGCCTCGGGCGTCCAGAGCGCGCCGCAGCAAGCGCCGCCTGCGGCCGCCCAGCCCCGTCCTTCCTCCTCCTCCTCCTCCTCTTTCTCCTCCTCCGCCGCCGCCGCCGGACACGCAGCCGCAGGCCGGGGCCGGGACGCAGCTGGGGAGTCAGGGACGCGCGCAGCCAGCCCTTCCCCCTCCGGCTCCCGCACCGCCGGCCGCCTCCCCTCGCCCTCCTCCTCTCCCCTCCCTGCTCCTTCGCTTCTCCTCCTCCTCCTCTCCCAGCCCCAGCTGCCAGCACCATGTCCGCAGGGGGAGATTTTGGGAACCCGCTGAGAAAATTCAAGTTGGTCTTCCTGGGGGAGCAGAGCGGTAAGTACCCCGCTTATCCCCCGGGTTTGGAGTCCAGCCCACCCCCGCCGCCAAATCATCCACCCCACTGGGACCCCGACCTCGGCTCGAAAAGGCCCCTCGGTGCCCGGGTGGAGGAGAGGTTTGGGGATGGGGAGGTCGGGGCCGGCAGGGGAGGGTCCAGGGGTCAGGGCCGACGAGACGCAGGGGCCAGAGGCGGGGGAGAGGGCGGGATCCGGGTGGGGGGCTCAGGGTGCGGTGCAGGTGTGTCGCGGCGGGGAGACCGGAGGGCGGCGGCTGGTTCGGCGGCGCCGGCCGCGGGCGTGCAGGCTCGGGGCTCGCTGGCTCGCTCGCACTGCGGCACCGGCTGCGGGCGCCCGCGCAGGTGGCGGGGCGCCGCTGAGGGTCGCAGGGAGGGCGAGCGCTCCTCTTTAGAGAACGAGACGGCACTGGCGTCTGGCCGCTCCCCAAACCGCGGCACCGGAGGGGCTCCCTGGGGCCCCTGACGGGAACCGTAACTGCGGACACGTCCAGGCCCTGGGGCAGACGGCCGCGGGGAGAAAACCGACATCTGTCTCCTCTGAAAAGAGCAGGTGCAGATCGTGGGGGAACAGGGCGCCTACCTCCCCTGGCTTACGTTCGACTGGGCACAGAAGGTTCTAGACCCGCTGCCCTTCGCTGCTGTGTATTAGCCGCTTTGAGGCTCAGGGGTCTGAGCGATGACAGCAGGGGTTCCCCAGTGCAGGGCAGATTTGGGGGATGGTATCGGGGCGCCTTGCACCAGGAGCCGCGAAGCCCGGCGCTGGGCAGAGAAAGGACCAGGCGACACGCCCTGCCTGGCTTCCCAGCACGCCTCCCAAGAGCGTTCTCGGCGGATTCTTCCCACCCCCACCTCCCAGCTCACCGCCCTTCTTGGGGGAGGGGAGGCCACTGTGGCGGCGGGCCAGGGGCCAGGGAGACGGGGAGACAAACGGCTTTCCTGCTGTCTGGTAGCTCCCCCGGGAAAGCATCTCTGAAAGACAGGTTAGTCCTGAGGAGCGAAGACCTGGAGTGAAGAGCATGGAGCCTCTGACACTTGTAGGCAGGAGTGGTCCTCAGAGCATCCCTGCAGAGGCCTCTCACCTGAGGCTGCGGGGAGACAGGCTGGGCCGTGACCTGCTCTGGGAGAAGGCTGTCTCTGGAGGCAGGACCACCAGCTCTAGCTCTACAGACCAGTCCAGTTCACCTGGTTTAGTGCCTGTCTGTACAGGGGCCGCAACACACACAACCTTGGGAGGACCTGGTGAGCTCCAGGAACAGTGCTGCTGTGATGTGTGTGTACATATTGGTTGTGGAGGTCACATGACAGTCGCCTGCCTGCCGCTGCTCATTACCTGCGATGGAGGGATGGCTCAGGGAAGGGTGTCAGAAGGTGGCCAAGCTCTGACATGGGTTTTAGGGCCAAGCTGGGCATTTCTGCACAAGATGAACTTAGCCAGCCAGCCCTGTGTCCTGGACTCTTGAGTTTCTGATCTTAGTAGATTCCAGTTTCACAAAGCTAACTTTTTCTTGTGCCTAAAGGGATTTGGGGGAAGAGGGGTTGGTCTTCACATTACAGTGCTAGTCTTACCAGTGCTAGAGCCCTGGGAGTTGAATTCTTAGCTGTGTTCCCTTGAGGAGATTTCGAAGCCTCTCTGAGCCTTAGTTTCTGTCTCTGTAAGATGGTTGCCTGAGGGTCGTTCTCTTACCCCTTCATGTTTCCTCAGTGTCTTTCAAAGGGCTGGACCCTGAGAGGTTGTCAATAAACATGTTTTTATTCCAAGTCTGAACATGCTTCAGTGAAGGACTAAGGGTTTAATGAGGAGAATGCTTCTGGTGTGTTTGAGTGAAAACTCTGGGCTCCCTCAGAACCTCTGATGGGCTGAGGGCCCTGATGAGCTCTGCAAACCCCCTTTGCACCTAAAATCACAGAAACAAGAGCTGAAGGCCTCAGAGAGTGAGCCCCCACCTCTTCAGCATGTTTATAAGGGAAGTTGGAACCCCAGGATGGGGTGTGGGCCCAGAGGTCTATTGTGAGTTGTTAACACTTCTGGGACTGGAACTCATGTCTCCTGTTCCCAGTCACTAACGTGCCACTGGGACATGAGGTGACCTTGAATTGGGAAAGCCAAGGCCTGGGAATCTTTACTCTTAGGAGGTGGTGGTTACCAAACTCTGGCCAGGATTGTGGCTGGGTTGGGTGACCTGGTGGGAATGCCAGGCTAGTCGTTTGGGATCATGGTTTCTGGGCCCTTTGAACATGGTCATTAGGGGAAAAGGCACTGCCATTAGCCACACTGGTTCTTTCTGGAAGGGAGCTCTAAGGTCCTGAAGACTCCTCCCCCTTTGTTATGTCATTAGTGGGTTATTTACCTTCAATTTTACAGAGCTTTGGGGTCCCAGAGTTATGCAGGGGACATGTGTGTCCCTGCCCCTGGCAAAAAAGATAAATTACCACCACAACCATGACTTCCATCTTGCCTGTGTGCACTTTTACGCATGTTGGCCCTTTGTGCCCACATCCTCCACAGCCTGTGTAGTGGAGGGAGCCGCTAAATTCTGACCATCACCTCCACCCTGGGTCTCCCTCCCTGTGTGACGATGGAGGTCCCTCTTCTGTACATGGGGAACTCAGGTCTGCTGAGCACAGTGGAGACTTCTGGAACAGCAGTGGGCTGGCATGTATAAGCTGAGCCTCCTGGAAATGGGCCAGGGGAAGGAAGTGGAGGGCTATGGCCTTCTCTTGTTTCCTGTACCTGGCATACTGGTGGCATCTCTCTAGGCCAGTGGGCAAGGACAGCTGGGTCCCAGAGAGGAGTGCTGACCCTGGAGCCCAGTGATGAGGAGGGTGCCCTGAACCAGATAATACCAGGGGGCATGCGGCCTTCAGAGATATACCGGGGACTAGGTTTGGTTGGGACACCTTGAGGAGCCACTCTAGAGAGAATATCTCTAGTCTATGAGAGAGCACCTGCTCCAGGCGCTGAATGATTGCTTGCTCTGGATTGTGGAATATAGAGCTGGCCAGTGTCAGCCTGGCAGGGGGAGGGATTGTGCAGAGTGTTGGAGACCCAAGATGAAGGGTTTCCTTGCAGTGGGGAGGCTGAACAATCTTCCTGGGGCTCAGATGGCTCTCTGAGCCTGCTGGCCTTGCTCTCATGCTGATGGCAGTGGTCGGGAAGAGGGGGTGATGCACACCAGTCCTGACTTGGGCACTTGGTGGCATCCAGAGAAGGGAGGCATGAGCAGATATCTGAGGAAGGAGCTCAGCTTGGGGACATAGCCCTGCTCCTGAATTCTGCTGGCGCTCTATGGGGTCTCTGGCTTCATGCTGGGCTTCTCCAAGTGTGTGTGGCTTGGAGGAGGAAGTGTGCTATATCAGCTGCACGCTGGCCTCTGCTAATCTCCCTTCCCCGAGACTTCTCCAGCCGGAGCAGGAAGATGGCTGGACCCAAGTTTGGTCTTCTCCCCCAGGCTGAGGCCAGCAGGCCAGCTGCCCCCTCTGACTAGGTGCCCCCACTCCCCCTGGCAGTGGTGCTGCTGGAGGTGCCATCCATACACTGGGCACAGTGTGAGTGGTGTCCCTGGACTCGTGCCGCCCAGTGACCCTGCAGGCAGCGCTGTTGTTTAGTCATTTGCTCAACCATCCCTCTCTCCCTCCCCCCCTCCACGTCGCCCTTCCTCCTCCCAGCATCCATTTATTCCTTCAGTCAGATCTTTGAGTGGATCCCTGCCTCATGGAGCTTATAGTCCACTGGGGAGTGCAGATGTCTGCGGGTGTAATTCCAGTCAAGGTCTGCGAGAGCCGTGACGAGGGAGGAACAGCTGCTGTGGAAGCACGTAGCAGGGTGTCCTACCCACCTTCGGGGGGCAGGTGCCCACGGTGCTTTCTAAAGGCTTCAGAGGAGAAGAGGAGGAGATGCTTCTACAGGCAGCGTGCTGGGCTGAACGCAGGGAGTAGGTCTCACAAGGGGCCCATCCTGTCTAGGAAGCTTTGTTCATTCTTCTCCCCACTTTGTAGAAGAAGTGTGGGGTGGGGAGCAGGAGGCTGAAGGTGACCCTCAGGCTTGCTACTGCTGAGAAGGAAGGAGCTGTCCAAACACTTTCATCCCAGTCCTCACTGCTGGCAGGGCTCCCTCCCTGCCCATGGCCGGGCCCACCCTGGACCCCTGCCTTCCCACCACGCACACTGCCACAGCCACCCCGGAAGCCCACCACTGGCCTGGTGACTTTGCCTAACCCCAGAGGTTTGCTCCTCCCAGACCCGCCGGCCCTGCTGTGCCCAGTCTAGCTGGGCACTTGCCATGGCAGAGCTTTGCTTTTTCTGAACATTTTTAAAAACAATCATATGCTGCCCCGAGACCTCTGTTGTGTTGATTATTTAGGATTTTAAAATGTTTACTAACTTTTTTTAGGTACAAAAATCCTACTTGAATTTTAAGCCCCTTAAGAGCAAATTTCAGCACCTAAGATCTAGTCATCTTTCCCACCTATCCAACTGCAGGAGGTTTGTACTTATTAAATATCTCATTTGAAAATGATGAGAGATCTTTGCTGTGTGGGATTTGCTGATGGCCCATCAATACATTGAAAGTGAAAGGAGTCAAGGCAGCTTTGAAATAAGGTTCTTCCTCCTGATACCTGCAGCTTTGTCAAGCCAGAGGATTTTTAATCCGCAACACGAGCCTTTCATAGAGGATTGGCTCATTTATCCTTGGTTGTGCTCAACTCACCCTTCATCTTATGGAACCTGAATTTCTTAGGGCACCCCCATCCCTACCACCATCTCTGAAGAACTGTGAGAGAGCAGCAAGGCCCCCAGAGATGGGGCAGAAGGGACACATCCATCTTTCTGTGAGATCCGGTTTGAGTCACTAGGAGAGCTTCTTGGTCCTGCTTTTTCTCTTCCCAAGTTTTCTCCCTGCCTTAGTGGCTGGGTAAGAGAGGGAACCTTGGATGTTGGATACAGACCCAGAACCTTTGCTTTATTTGTTTAAACAACTGGGTATATGAAGTCAGACACACACAGACAGATACCAAGACAAGAGCTAACCTGTACTCAACATAAGAAACAGAGCTTCCCATGTAGCTCAGTGGGTAAAGAATCTGCCAGCCATGCTGGAGACCTGGGTTCAATTCCTGGGTCAGGAAGATTCCCTTGAGAAGGAAATGGCAACCCACTCCAATATTCTTGCCTAGAGAATCCCATGGACAGAGGAGCCTGGCAGGCTACAGTCCATAGGGTTGCAAGAGTCAGACACAACTTAGTGCGTGCTTTCTTCTTTTCTGGCATAAGAAAAAAGTGGTATCCTCAGTGCTGATGATAAATGCTCAAGAACCAGCGAGAAGAGAAACAAGAAACTGTGAGAACTGGTTTTGGTGGTGCAGGTGTAACAATAATTACATGGTCTGATTATCATTATCATTCGTAGCCTTCAAATTATAATGAATACCATTAAAATATAACAACCTTCATTGTCCTTTTGTTACTTCTTACATGCCTAAAATTAGCCCATGAATAGTTATCCTTATAGGTGTTATCTTGACGTTGCGAGTTCACCCAGGGCAGGCCTGAGGGTGGTACCATCCGCGTCCCATCCAGGCTGTACCTGTCTTCCGCACCGTGTCTTCCACTGTTGCAGAATGAATGAGCCATTGAACGTGCAGGGCTGTCTGGACTCAGTGTAAATAATTTAGAGAAACAGATGGACAGCCACGTTGCAGAAGGTGAGGAAAGGTTAGGCTGAACTGCAGAATTCATAAACATCGGGAGTGGACTGCTGTACTGGGCATTTCTTCAACTCTCTGTGTGTCTGTCATCATTTTCTGTTTCTCAGTACGGAGAGGATGGCGGAGGTTGCCAGGGAGAAGTACCTGATGCACCCTGAGATGGCCAGCTTTTGTTAGATCCCGAAAGACAGGCTGCCAGGAAATCGGGCCGTAGGAGAGCTAGGCACTTAAGCCCTGAGGGGACTGTGAGGATGAGAAAGCCAGTCGCTGATTCCTGGAACAGGGCAGGGAAGAATGAATGTTCCTAATGCCTGAGGACTCCTAAGAGAGCTGCTAATACTGAACTTGACATTTCCAATTCCCTTTATTATTTCGGTAACTTTGGCCCTGAACTAAGTGAGATCTTTTTTGAAAAGTAAATTTTCACTACCATGAATATATTATTATTTTAGTAAAATGATTTATTTTTAATAGAAAGGCATATTTATTCTGGATTCTTGGTAACAAGGCTGGTGGGAGCCCAGGTGACTCAACCACTTGTCCTGGACTGGGTAGCAGTCGTTCCTAGGGGGTGACATAATCAAAGGACAGACCCGGGTGCAGGAGAAAGCAGATTGTTCCTCACTCCTGAGGGCAGAATGGAGACTTTAAAGTAAAGGTTACCTCTGTAAAATGCTTGAAAAGCATGGCAGCCTGGAGCCCCAGCAGGAGCTGGAGGCAGTGGACAGGTGAAGAAGGAGACTTGCTTTGGGTGAGTTCTGTGCTGGAGACCTCAGCTTTCCTCCAGGGCCTGGGCGACTGGGGTGGGGCTTCTTGCCTTCACCAGTTTCCCTGGAGCAAGAGGTTTCCAGTACTGGGGTCACAGACTCATGCAGTTTCCTCTGTGCTGGAGATGAGGTGAGGGCATGTCACGGAGACTGATTTGGCCAGGAGCTGGGACTTTCTCCCAAGGGCGGTGGGGAACTGGCAAAGGATCCTCAGCTGGGGAGTGCCTTGGTCACCTTGCCGGGAAGGATCCATTATTCTAGAGGCTTGGAGAGGAAGGGGAGGTGGTGTCCAGACCCAGCCAGCCCTTCCTGACAAAATGGAGTTGACCCTCCTGGGTTCCTGTGCCCTCCCCCAGTTAACCCAAGTGGCATTTGGGAAAACCCAATGTGCTCAAGGCTCCACACAGGGAGCTATAGACATGGGATTCATCCTGTTGTGCAGAGGCTCTGAGAGAGCTGGTCACGCCCATCGACTCCCTGCTTATGTGGCAGGTTGGAGATCCAAACCCAGGTCACAGTGAGAAACTGTGAACTGCTGGGCCTTGTGCCTCAAAGGAGGCCCAGGCTTGAGGGGGGCGGGGAGACAGAAGAACACTGAGATTGTGTGGAAACGGGGTCCACAGTAAATGCCTCGTGGGGAATCGTGTGCCAGGCTCTTTGCTGAGGCGGAGCTGGCAAACACAGCGTGGCTGGTGTGGGGTGCGGGGGGTGGGAATGTCCTTTAATCCCCCCAGACTGGTAGCAATGCTGAGGCCCCGAGCGGGGAGGAGGGCTATTGGAAGTCTGAGGAGTCTGATGGAGCTGGGATTGCATAGCAGGCCCTCTGTTCTCATACAGTGTGAGCTGCTTATCTGGGATGGTTTAAAGGGAGCTGATAGGGATGGTGTCACTGAAGTCCTCGAAGTCAGCTTTACTGCCATGGAGGAAGAATATTCCCTAAGTTCTAGCTGAGAACTAATTACACAGGAGGGAAGAACCAGTCACTCTGAGAAGCTGGTTCCCACCAGCTCTGGGTGTAACCCTTCCTCTGCCTTCCTCCTCCCTCATAGGCCTGGAGATATCAGGGCCCTGGAGACCCTGATTCAGTGCTTGCTATCACCTGGCCATGTGGTTGGATTAGCCCCAGCCCAACTCTGGCTTTCACGATATCCCTCTGGAAGCTAGAGGACCTGGAGATCACTGGGGCCAATAGAACTCTAACTGGTTCTTTATTCAGCACCAGCTTAGAGCAGGATGCCAAGCCAGTAACACTCCCAGCCTGGACACAGCACAGGATAGAGGAGCTGCAAGGATGAAGGTACGGGATCAGGGCCTCTGCCAACTGTCTCCCGTGCAGCTGCCCTGGGGTCCAGTGCAGGGTCCACTCCAGTCTGCCACCTCTTCTCTTGACTGGCATTCTAGGCCCACCCACCTGGGCCCAGCCCTCCCTGCTGTGCCCTCTGGCTGCTATGGTTCACCCCTGCTGATGATGTGTTTGGCTCAGGTTGCCAGGCAACAGGGATGGAGCTGTCTTGCCCTTCCTGCCGGGAGGCATTTATTCCATACAGAGGACCCATGATTAGGACAGCTCCCAGGTACGCCTACTCCAGGATACTTCCTTCTGCAGGCAGGTGGGCAAGTGGTAAGCAGGGATGGCTGGGAAAGGCCCAGAGCCAAAAGGGGTATGCAGTGTCCAGCACAGACCAGTCAGGCTTATTGACCCAGTCCTGGCTCCTACTCCAGCCCCATCACCAGCGCTGTCCTGTCAAGCACTGGGCTTCCACCCCAGCCCGGCCCTTTCTATCTGGGTGTTGGATGTAACAGGACGCCCTGTGCTCATTTCCCTCCCCAAGACAGTAGGGTCTTCATGACTTTCGTGATGTATTGGCTGCATCAATACGTGACAATGCTGAATGCTCCAGAGGAGGTGATTTTGTTAATGAATAGTAATGGTGATCCCCACTTGTAGATGTGTGAGGGCAAGAGAAGTAAGGGTTCAAGGCTTGGAGAGTCACTGATGGACTCTCTGTGTAGTGAGCTGCAGGGCACGCATCCCTGATCTGACAGGTAGACCTGCCCATTTTATAAAGGGGGGAAGTGAGACCTTGAGAGGCGGAGGCACTTACACAGCGTGCAGGGCCAAGAGGCCGCTACCGCCAAGCTCAGAAGGACCCCAAGGGCCCTGAAAACCCCAAGGTAGTGTTTTCCCTGCTTCCCAGCCTGGAAGGCAACCAGGCAAACTCACCCTGAACCCCCTGGCCCCACAGTTGCTCACAGGCTAAGCACCTCAACTTCACTGCTACTGTCCTTCCCTAAGGACATGGCCCAGGGACTGCAGGCCAGAGGTTCTGCCCTGTGAGTGGAATAGTGCTTGACCCAAGGTAAGTGGGTCGTAAGCCTCAGCCAGTGTTGATGGGAATATTAAGTATACAAGCAAGCCTGCGGGTGTGGTCTGCTGGGGAGTCAGGGAAGGCTTCCTGGAAGAGGTGGTATACAGTGAGCAGGAATTCACTGGCAGGTGAGGGGAGGCATCATGAGCCTCCTGGCTCATCATAAGAGGGCCCAGCTCTGCCAAGGCCAAGGGCTGTGATGGGCATGGGTCTTCCAGGGAACTGGGTGTGCTTCACGTGGCTGGGCTCTGGTGTGGTTGGAGGAACGTGGTGGGAGGAGTTCTACCTGGGGAAGCAGGGTCAGGCCACATGCCAGGTTCTGTCTGGGCCTTCCCTGCAGGTAGCCAGAACACACTGGAGGGCTTCAACCAAGGAAGGGTGTGTCTATAGGTTAAAAGACAAAGATATGATCCAGTTGCAAGCAGGAGATGCAGGTGTCCTGAACCAGGCCACCGGGAACATTCAGAGGATGGAATTTGGAGAAGGGCTTGTGACAGGTGTCAACTTGAGCTTCCTTCCAGGCCTCAAGTTCAGCTCTGCTGGGGATGCATATTTTCTTCATTGTGTCTCTGTTGAGTGAGGACTCGGAAACAATGAAGAGATGGGGAGGAGGGGGTTTTGTCCTCTGCAAGAGCACGCTGTCCTCAGATGTACCCAAACTGGCTGCCTTAAGCTCCTCAATCCTTTGGCCCCTACATCCCGTGGGTGCTCCTGGACTGCTGACTGCCCTTCCAGGCTCTTCCCATCCTGCTCAGAGCAGGACTCACCACCTGGTGAGAAGCTGCTGCTGGGTGTGTGCATGCCGCAGCCCTCTTGTAGCCTCCCGGTACTGCCTCCCTTGCTGGCCTTCCCATCCAGCAGACACCTGACTCCCTTTTTTGCTTTCTTCCGTGGATTCCCCTGTTCTTCTCCGTGGCTTCCAGCTCTCCAGCAAGCTCAGGGATCCCTGAGGACTGGAGGGAGGCCTGTGTGGAGAAGAGCCTCCCTCCCCACCTGGGAAACAGAAACCCGGTCTTGAGTGGGTTGCACAAAAAGCAAAGGGTGGGAGCCAGGGAGCCAGCATGGAGGAGAGGTCCTCCAGCCAGGGAGCCAGCATGGAGGAGAGGTCCTCCAGCCAGGGAGCCAGCATGGAGGAGAGGTCCTCCAGCCAGGGAGCCAGCATGGAGGAGAGGTCCTGCTGTCCTGAACCCAGCCCCCACCCACAGCCCAGGTCATGGTCTCATAGTCTGTTCTCAAGGCCTGAGATGCCACTCTCCAAAGCCCTGGTAACCTCCGCTCCCTGCCCTCTGTCTTCTGGCCCTGGAGGTTTTTTAACCCCACCTGGGTATTCCTTTGTCAGTGTAGCTGGTGTGGGGAGAATATCCTAATTAGGAGTCATCAGTGGTCACGTTTCAATCGGCAGGGCCACATTCATTGTCTGTGAGGGCAGAGTGAATAGAGAGACCTGTGCCCTCGATGGTGCTCACCAGAGGTATAACCCCTGCCCAGGTTGCTGGCCCAGAAAAAACCAACCTGGAAGTTGGCAGCAAGCAGCTCAACTTTGACCCATGCAAAACCCTGCTCTGTACCCCTTTGCCCTCCTCCCCGGGGTAGAGGCAGGACCAGGAGACACATCCCTGGCTTGGGACTGCAGAACTGCAAGTGTGACCTCCACACAGGGGACAGGTCCCTGTGGGGGAGGGGGCAAGGGAGAGAGAGGTCGAGAAAACGCTGTGCTGACCACGTTGGTGAGTGGGGAGCGCACATCACGCAGACGGAGAGAATCAAGCGCAGCATTCGGAACGTGCGTTTCTTGTGTATTTCCCCATCCAGTGAAGGGGGCGCAGGGGAGGAAAATGGGAGCATCAGGGGTGCCAGAAAGAGAAGGCTATGGAGGGGCACTGAGGGGAGGCCCCCCACCAGACACAGATGCCGGGGCGCCACCGTCACGGGGCTTCTGGCCGCCTCACGCGCAGCCTTGGGGAAGCTCGGCTGGTGTAGGCTCTAGGCAGCAGTTCTGTCCACCCCGATGTCCTGACCAAAGAGGATTAAAGGATCCTGTGGAGACACTGATTCCTCTTGGGCACACGAATGATGGGACTAATTCTGTATTCAGGTGGAGGATGGGGTGAGAGGTTGAGACCCACTGCTGTGAGGAGGCTGATGACCCCTCACCAGGCAGAGCAGCAGTGGAGAGAAGGGCTCTCACCTTGTCCTGGGGGATGAGGGAGGCATTTGTCAGCTCACCGCACCAGTGCTGCGACTCCAGGCTTCCTTGAACGTACCGGTGCCTCCACAAGTCTCTTGCCCACTAGGACAGCGCGGTTACCAGACTGGGCGCTGCAAGTGGGGTCAAGCCTTGGATCCAGATTTTTGGTTCTGTTCTTTGTGTTAAGAGCATTTCTGAGAAGGGTTTCTTTTTGGGGAAATAAAGTCGCTCTCAGATCAGCCACTTATTTTGGGATATTAACAGATCCTACTTGCAGCGCCAGCATCCGGAAATTCTCCCCTGATTCTAATCCTTCATTCCCCCACGTCCAGCCGGAGCACTGCAGGCTGCTGCCCACATCAGAGTGTGACATGCAGGTCTGGAAAGGTGCCCAGCTAGCCCACCCACGCTGTTGTCTCCCACCTGCGTCAGAAGAGGCCTGAACTCCAGAGGCTGGGCCGGAACAACTCATCTCCTTGTGTTCCTCTGTTGTGCAGCTAAAGGGTCATCTAAACCTGAGTTCTAGTCCAGACAGCAGTGTCTGCTCGTCTGTCCACCTCAGCCGGAGGGCTGGCAGTGCTGTGGGAAGTGTATGGTGAGGTAGTCACAGCCTCTAATACAGAGACCTGTGAGATTCTGTTGCAGGTGCCCAGCCGCTGACGCCGCTGCAGGAGAGGAGGCAGAGGCTAAGTCAAGAGGAGAGGGGGCATCTTTTAGGAATGTGAGATGGTTTGGCAGATAACGATCTAAGGCGACCCTAAATTGAGTCACCCTAAATGAGTCACCCTTGTGTAGTCCCTTGAATCAGATGGAACCCGACACTTGCTTCTAGCCCATATAGTATGGCAGGGATGACAGCTGTCACTCCCATGATTGTAGCTCTGAAAGACTCCTCTGCTGGCCTTGAAGGAGTGAGCTTCCGTGTGGGGAGAGGGTAGTGAGGGGTCATACGGCAAGGAACTGTGGGTGTTTCCTCTAGAGGAACAGCAGACCCTGGCCGGAGCTCCCCAAAAATGGAGACTCAGTCCTCCAGCCATGAGGAACTGAATTCTGTCAACCTCCACAGGTGGGAGTCTTGAAGAGGACCCGAGCTCCAGAAAGAAATGTAGCCCAGTCAATACTGTGATTGTAACCTTGTGAAACTCCAACCAGAGGATCCAGGAAAGCCAGGCCCAGACTCCTGCCCCAGGAGAGTATGATATGTTGTTTTGATCCACTTCATGGGTTTGTTACACAGCAACAGATAACTAGTACAGATGGGGTGAAAATGTTTCCAGGGAAGACACACCTTAGAGATAGATGCTCTTCTTTTGCAGACAAGGAGTTGGAGCTTCCAGAAGGCGCTGTGACCTGCCCCTGGATAAGCAGCTGGCTGGAGCCCCCCAAAGCAGGCATTGGGGTAGCCCAAGATTTGGACCCTGGTTCTTGCTCTGCTACTGCTCTTCCTTTGTGCAATGTTGACCAAACCCTCCTGCTCCCTGGGTCTCTGATTTTTCCTCTGTTATGTGAAGGACCGGATCAAGTGATCTGTAGGTGCCTTCTTGCCATGATTTGGTGTTCTGAGGCCACTCTGATCTGTCATCCTTCTGGAAGCCAGGCTTCGGGGCCTTTCTGCAGTTTAATCTCGGCTGCTCCTCCCATGTTGTGTTTCTCCCAGGGCTTCAAGAGGCAGGACCATCCTGACCTGGGCACACTTGGGTAAGCCTGATGGGCTCAGACAAACCTCTGAGGTGGAGCTCTGGGCTGTGCACCAGGAGAGTTGCTGTCTGACTGTGACCCTTGTGCTCTGTGATCCTGGGCAAGTGGCCCTCTTCTCTGACCTCACATCTCCTCAGCTCAGTGAGAGGCTTGGTCAAGTACAATTCCAAGGTTCTCGATGGCTCCCACTCTCTCCTGGTGCTGCTTTGGAGCTTGTGGGATGGAGACAGGTGAGGCTGGCTACATTTTTTTCTGGTACCCAGGCATCCAAGTCCAGGAGGAGACCTGGATAGTCACCCAGTTCCTTGTTTCCCAAGCCTGGCCCTGCAAGCACCCCAGTGCCTGGCCAGCAGTCATTTCTGGTCCCACAGGGCTAGCGACACAGAATCTTCCTTACCTGCTGAGTGTTGCTGTGCTCATTGTCAGGCCTAGGGACACAGAGATAGAGAATGCATCTTCCACCCTAAGACATTGGTCCTTGTTTCTAAATTTCACCTGCAGGTCCATCCCTCCTCCCTGTGTGAGGCCTGAGCATGTGCCCTTGAGCCCATCCTGAAGCCAGGAGGGATCTTCTTTCTGTTGATTGAGTGGGGAGGTCTCCATGTCCATTCTTCCCTCACCAGCCCCCTGAATGTGCAGTGGCCTGGGATTTTGCCTGTTTCTTCTGTGGCAAAGCAGCAAGGTGCTCAGAGTGAGCAGACGGTATGAGGGTATGCAGGGACAGGGAGAGGTGTTGGGCCCACACCAGTGCTGGGAGCAGCCCCTGTGCATGGGGAAGCCTTGGAGTCAGCACTCCTGATCAGCCAGCTCAGGGTTCTTCAGAAGGATGCCCTGTCTCCAGCAGCCGGTGACATTGAGGCCACCTTCTACCTGCCCAAGGGAGCTTGGTCTCATGACCAGGCCTCCATGCATGGAGGCTGTGGGTCCATTGTCGCAAGGCCCCTCTGACTGGACCTCAGCTGATAATCTGGGGAACAAAAGCCATGGCTGTCTGCACTCTGTCTACCCACTCTGTCACTACCCCACTCTCCTCTCCCTAGAATGAGGCTTTTAAGAGCAATGCCACCAACAGTTTGTCTGAGGAAGAAAAGTGTAAATGTGAGTATGTACGTATATTACTTTGCAAACCTCCGTGCTGTGGATGGGCCAAGTGTTCTTCTCAGTTAAATAAACGACCAAATTGCATTAACATCAGCCTTGTCGAAAGATCAGCTGGTGGTGGGAATTCAGTGTGTGCTTCTTCCTGCTCTGAAATGTGCATATCCTCACTGTGGGTAAATTCCCCATAGCACCCATGCAGCTCTCAGACATGTGACATGATGGCCAGTGTAGGGTTTGTGTGGAGTTGGGCTGAGCCTCAAGCTGATTGGAACGGAGCACATTCTGCCCACCCAGGGTCTGGCTTTCCAGGGAAGCCAGGCCAGGTGGTAACTGTGTGTGCTGTGGGCAAGGCTCCTATTCTAGCTGGGGATGGAGGGTAGCTAACACTCAAAGCTTGCTGGTGCTGGTGCTTTTGGGACATGGAACGGAGATTCAGCACCTTTTGAGGCTGTCTAGAGTGTTTGAGATGGTTCTCTGAGGCAGAAAGGGTCCAGACAGTGGGTGGGCTGATCACTGTGTGCTCAGATCTCAGGTAGTTTTTAAGAAATCCTGATGCTTTCTCAGTTTCGCAGCTAAGACATCAGGACTAGAGAGTTTCTTCACACACCAGGGCTTCTGGTGCCTGCTGGGTTGAGTGTGTTTGTGTGTGTGTGTGTGTGTTGCATGCGTCTTGGTGAGCATGTGCCTGTGTTTCTGCAGGGTTCTGCCCACCAAGCTGGCCTGTCAAGGCTTGCTCCCTCTCCGGTCTGTGGTTAGAAGGGCTCACAGCAATTCCCACCCAACTAGGTCCTGATTCTCTGTGAAGACTGTCGATGCCAAGTACAGTTATATTCTAGTTCCTTAGGAAATTTTCATGTTGACCAGAATGTTTAATCAGAACAAGCCATTTCCTGAATGTGTTCAGAATCTGAGAGACATGGATATAGTGTTATGCACTATATGTATATGTGTGCATAATTTTTTAAAAATCATCTTGTTTATTTTTTCCTGTAACTTTGTATTAAAATTTTATTTAAAATTATGCCAAAATAAGTTTAGGCTTATAGAAAGTTGTAGGAATATTATGAAGACTTTCCATATGCCTTTTACCCAGAATGATATCTTTTTACTCCTCTCATGGTATGGCACTTCTGTGAGGTAAGCATTTCTTCCCTCATTGGACAGATAAGGACTCTGAGTCTCAGAGAGGATGGTGACTAACTCAAGACCGCATAGTGGCAGAGCCAGGATTAAAATCTAGAACTGTCAGTGAGTGTACTAACCTTGTGTGGTGTGTGAATGTGTTGGTGTCCTGCTTCTTCTGTCCCAAGAACTTCCTTTCTTGTGTTGTAGAAACAAGAAACTGTTTCTGCTAGTTAGAAACAGTCTTGGTACCTGACTTTTTTATTTCACTTCAGTTTTTGAAAGATTTTTGCTGGGTATAGAATTCTGTGATGATAGTATTTTTCTTTCAGTCCTTCAAATGTACCACTTCATTTTCTTCTTGTTTGCATGGCTTCTGACAAGGTAACAAAGATTTTTCTTCTATATTCTCTTGGGTCTGTGATCCAATAACTTTCTTATTTTTGTTTAAACAGTCAGGTGTCTCTTAAAGATATTTGAATGATATGAAAGAAATGTTACATATTTAGCCATGTAGTGACCATTCCCTGTGTTCACCATTCTTATATGTGGAGCCACATTTCTATTTGGTGTCATTTCACTTTTTCCTGGAAGACCACCTGTAACATTCCTTGTTGTGAGAATCTTCTGGTGATTAATTCTATCAGGTTTTGAATATTTGAAAAAGTTTTTTATTTCATTCTTGTTTTTGAAAGATGTTAGATTGCATATGTCTTAAAGAATTCTAGATGAATACATTTTTCTTTCAGTACTTTACAGGTATTGCTCCATTGTCTTCTTGCTTGCCTTGCTTCTGAGGACAAGTTGCTGTCTTCCTTAAATTTGTTTATCTGTGTATAATGTGTTATTTTTCCCTGGCTCTTCGTATGATTTTTTCTGTATCACTGATTTGGTACAGTTTGATTATGATGTAACTTTGTTTGGTTTCTTTTATGTTTCCTTTGCTTGGGGGTTGTTGAACTTTTTGGATCTACGGGTTTATATTTTCTCTTAAATTCAGAGTATTTTCAGTAAAACTTTCTTCAAATCTTTCAAGGACACATGTATGTTAGTCTACTTGATGTCATCCCATAGCTCACTGATACTCCAATAATTTATTTCTTTTCTTTTTACTCTGCATTTTATTTTAGATATTAATATGTCTTCAAGTTCATTAATCTTTTCTTCTGCAGTTCATCTGGGATTAATCTGTTGCTAATCCAATCTAACATATTTTTCATCTCCCACATTATAGTTTTTACTCTAGGAGGATGAGTTGTGTCTTTTTAAATATCTGCCATATCTCTGTTTAACTTTAAAAAAAAAAGTACTTATTTGGCTGTGTTGGGTCTTAGTTGCAGCATGTGGGGTGTTCATTGTATCACGGGATCTTTCATTGAGGTGCACAGGCTCTCTAGTTGTGGCTTGTGAGCTTAATTGCTCTGTGGCATGTGAGATCTTAGTTCCCTTACCAGGGATCGAACCTGTGTGTCCTGCATTGCAAGGTGGATCTTAACCACTGGACCACAAGGGAAATCTCTCTGTTTAACTTTTTGAACATATGAAATGCAGTCACAATAATTGTTTTTTAAAATAATTGTTTGCTAATTCTAACATTTGTGTCAGTTTCAATTGATCTTTTCCCCTCCTTGTTAAGGATCTATTGCTTCTTTTCATGCCTAGTAATTTTTTGTTGGATGCTAGACATTGTGAATCTTGTCATGTTGTGTATGGTACAGTTTTTGTATTTCTATAGATATTCTTAGGATTTGTTAGCTGGGACTGGAGTGGTGCTCAGTCTGTGGCTAATTATCTCCCACTGTTGAGGCACAGCCCTTCTGAGTTCTTGCCCCAGTGTCTCATGAATGAGGAATCTTTTCACTCTGGCTGGTAGGAGCAGGCACTATCCCAGGTCTGTGTGGATGCCAGGTAGTGTTTCCTTTTTAATCCATTTGGGTGGCTCTTTCCTAAGTCTTGAGCCGTTTTTTTGTACATTTTGCTGATCAGTCCTTAGCCGAAGACTTAAGGGGGTCACTCTGCAGACCTCTGGTGCTCCCTCTCCCTCTCTACCTCCTCCTTCCCTTGTGAACTTCAGCTGCCTTGTTTTCTCTGGACTCTTAGCTCTGTCTCCCCACTCTCTGTCCCATGGCCTGAAATTTTCTCAGAGCAACAATCTGAAGCAATTAGGGGGCTCACCTCATTTGTTTCATATCCCTCAGGGTTTATTGACCTTCATTGCCTGATGTACTGTCTTCTCTTATTATGTTTTGTCTGTATTTTGGTTGTTTCCAGTGAGAAGACAAATCTGATCCTTTTTACGCAGTGTTGACTGGAAGCTAACATCCTTTGGTCTTTGGCTTTTCATATAATCGTTTATTTGTAGGTCTATAAGTAAGAACATTGGCTTGGGCAGTGGTGTTGTCTGGTCTGGTTAGAATCCTTGATTTTCATCTGCAGTGTTTTACAATTAATTATATAAGCATGTAAATTTGCTGCATGATTTCTGTACTCCAGATTCTTTGCAAGAACTTTCTGCTATCCAACTCTTATTGAAAACTCATTATTAAAAGCTAGTTTGGTTGTATCTTATGAATACTGTGAATCGTACAGTTGGTCATGTTCACTTTTTTTTGCTTGACTTTTTTGACTGTGAGGAGTCTTGGGCAATATCTTAATTTGATTGAGTAATATATTTTAAGATGTGTGTCTGTGAACAAACTTTTTTGCTCCAACCTTCTCTTTTTAGCTTATTTGTCCTTTGTCTTATATTGCTCTCAGAGTTCTTAGTTGCAAATAAGAAAAATCTATTCTCACTCTCCCGGAGAAGGCAATGGCAAGCCACTCCAGTACTCTTGCCTAGAAAATCCCATGGATGGAGGAGCCTGGTAGGCTGCAGTCCGTGGGGTCGCTAAGGGTCGGACACGACTGAGCGACTTCACTTTCACACATTGGAGAAGGAAATGGCAACCCACTCCAGTGTTCTTGCCTGGAGAATCCCAGGGACGGAGGAGCCTGGTGGGCTTCCGTCTATGGGGTCACACAGAGTCGGACACGACTGAAGTGACTTAGCAGCAGCAGCAGCAGCATTCTCACTCTCCAGTTGATTCAGGCAGACAGTCAATGTATCAAATGACTAGGGAGCTCCCAGTCTCTGGGAGGCTCAGAGGACCAGGCTTGGAGCAGCAGCCTGAGTCATACCAGGACTGGTCCAGGGGGAGATGCAGTCCCTGTGCTGAGAACCAACAAAGACTGATGCTGAAACCCACATCGTTGCCGCCACAGCATGCAGAATCCAGGGACATCCCACAACTCACTAGATTCATTTCTGGTGAGTCTCACGTGAGTATCTAGTGGGAGAAGCCTAAGTCAGATGCCTCTAACAAAGCTGCAAGAGAGGCTGCTGCATTGGGGAGGATGGTGTGAGACCTCCCCAGTGTAGTAGGGGCATTCAAAGGAATTGGGCAGGGATATTATTGATAGGTAGCTATTATATCCTGATATTATTTTAAACAGTGATAGCTTCAAAATCTACCAATGATCCTTTTGAGGGGAGAAACAGGAGAGGGTTAATGCAGGCTATCACATGAGTGCGAGCACTCCTGTGCATAGCTCCCAGCCTGGTGCACCCTCCCTGGGCCCCTCAATCCTCTGTTCTTCCACCAGAGCAGACAGTGGAGCACAGACCCCTCTTGTGCTCTCAGGGCTCCAGGCTGATGCAGGTGGGAGTGGGCATGAAATGTTTGAAGGTTAGTAAGAACCAAGGGTCAAAGGGACTCCGCTCATAGCTGGAAATGAGCCCCTCCCTTGGTCCTTTTATCCAGCTGCATTTCAGGCTTGGTAAGCATTGTCACTCACCTCAAAGTGGAAGCATCCCTTAAAGACCATCAGGCCTGGCCTCATTGGAACAATGACCTCCTCTTAGCTCCGTAAATGACAAAGCTGAGATAAAGGACAAAGGTGAGGGGGACAGAGTGAATGACACCCTCCTGCCCCTGACCCAGGACAGACTTCCCTGGTGTCCTGGGCTCAGACAGAGCAGATGGGGACAGGTGGAGGACAGTGGGGAATCAGGAGCATCAGGGATGGGCCAGGCGCCTAACTGGAGCAGGAGAAAGGGCCTGGGCCAGACCAGCCCCGCCCTCCGTCCTGTTCTTTGGCTTCTTCCCTGTTCCTCCCTCCTCTGTTCTGTCTTCCCTGGATCCCTCAGTGAGGCTCAGGTGACTGAGCATCCTCTGGCAGAGGGAATTAACACACTTAATTAAAGTGTCCAATGAAGAGCTTTGCATATTTCTTAATTACCATCTGAGTCTTTTGGGGGATGGTTTGAAATGGAATTTTCACGTGTTTCCTCATTTAGCCTACGGTGAGCCAGCTGGCCCCTCAGGGCTCAGGTAGGAGCTGGCAGAGCCCTGTTCTGTGGCAGCGTTTCTGAGCACAAGGCGGCAGGGCATGTGCAGTGGGAGCCTGGCCCCTGTGCCCCCATGCTTGTCCACCTTGCAGGAGGGTGGGGCTGGGTTTTCTGGTTGTGAAAACAGAACAAAAGGAAACAAGAATCTGATGGATGAAGCTCGTGTCTCCAGCTGTTGTTCTTGTCACTGCAAAGCCTGGGGGCTGTGTAGCCCATGGTCAGGCAGTAATGGGGGACTTTGTGGGCAGGGTGTGCAGGGGAATTGTGGAACCCTCTTCCCAGGCCCTGCAGAGCAGGGACACTAAACAGGGAGGGCCTGGCCACCTTCCCAGCATCAGTACAAGGACTGGACCCCTTGGTGGGCAGCCCTTCCCAGCATCTCCCATTTATGTTCTGGAAACTAAGCTGATGGGAGATCTGAGTCAGCCAGGCCCATCCTAGGAGTGGGTTGCTTGGCCTGAGCCTTGGGGAAGCAGATTTGCCTTTTTAGCCCCAAGTGACAGCCCTGTGTGACAGCTGTGGACATTTCTGCGACCTGGGTTGGCTGATAGGGTCTCTGGGTCAAGGATGCAGAGACCCTTTCCCTTCTCTAAAAACACAGGCGTCTATGAGGAGGGCAGCCCACCACAGCAGCCTGGAGATGACAGTGAACCCTGCTTTCCTACCTCCCACTCTGGGCCTAGCCCTCTAACCCCAAGGAGGACCAGACAGGACCCACCGACCATTCAATAGCACACCTGCCCTGGTGTGGGCGGTAAACATGAGAGTGCCGCAGAGAGCAGATTTTGGGGCAAGGTTCGGGCGTGGCTCAGCGAGGGGAACACACATGCTGCCAGACCTTGGCAGGCCCGCCATCAAGTCTCCAGCTAATTTCTTGTGCTCTGTCTCACGTTTTGCCCCATTTCTGGCCCTCATGGATATCTCTCTACCTCTACCCACACCCGCTGTAGAGATGCCAGGGCAGAGAGGAGTCCTTCATGGAGGGAGAAAATGTTGCATTGGGGTCTGGGGGCTCACAGCCTACTCAGGTGTCAGCTGGTGGCCCGGGTACCAGTCGCAGCCAGGAACTCTCGTGGGCACTGACCGCAGAGTCCTGGGAGTCTTTGGCTTCAGGTGGTGGCCGTGCTGAGATGTGGGTAAGGGACAGCTGTGTGCAGAGGACGCCTCAGCCTCACGTCACCAGACCCTTCTGGTCACTCCCCTGGGAAGGTCAGTCCCCTGATGTCTTGTCTCCACCCATCAAGACCCAGCCCAGCTTCCTGCAGGTTGTTGTTCAGTCACTCAGTCGTGTCTGACTTTTAGCGACCCCATGGACTGTAGCACACTGGGCTTGCCTGTCCTTCACCATCTCCTGGAGCTTACGTCCATCGAGTCGGTGATGCCATCCAACCATCTCTTCCTCTGTTGTCCCTTTCTCCTCCTGCCTTCAATCTCTCCCAGCATCAGGTCTTTTCTTTTATGGTTAATGTTACTTGCACTCTTCATAAGATGTAATTACTGGATTTTTCTGCTTCCATTTCAACTTTGGAAACAGGTATTAATAGTTTCTTATGAAGTTACACATACACAAACCCTTTGATCTAGCAATTTTTACTTCTAGGTTTTTCCCTAAGAGAAATGAGAACATAGATCCATAAAAAAAATGTAGGCACAAATGTTCATAGCACTTTTACTCGTGTTTTTCTTGTTGAGTCACTAAGTCATGTCCGACTCTTGCCCATTCCATACACTGCAGTGCACCAGGCTCCCCTTGTCCTTCACTATCTCCTGGAGTTTGCTGACATTCATGTTCATTGAGCCGGTGATGCTGTCTAACTATCTCATCCTCTGCTGCCCCCCTTCTTCTTTTGCCTTCAATCTTTCCCAGCATCGGGGTCTTTTCCACTGAGTTGGCTCTTCGCATCAGGCAGCCAAAGTATTAAAGCTTCAGCTTCAACATTAGTGCTCCCAATGAATATTCAGTGTTGATTTCCTTTAGGATTGACTTGTCTGATCTCCTTGCAGTTCAAGGGACTCTCTAGAGTCTTCTCCAGCACCACAGTTTGAATGTATCAATTCTTTGGCACTCAGTCTTTATGGTCCAACTCTCACATCTGTATATGCCTACTGGAAAAACCATACTTTGACCATATGTTGGCAAAGTAATGTCTCTGCTTTTTAATATGCTGTCTAGGTTTGTTACAACTTCCTACAGGACACCTCTGCAGTTCCCCAGCAGAGAGGACCTTGCCTTTTTTTTCGGCCTCTCAGTAGCCCTGTCTCAAGTTGCCCCGCATCTTGGGTGTTTGCACCTGAGTCTGGCTCTGTCAGCTTAGCCAGGCCACTGCTGCAGGGCAAAGGGTCATCTGCTTTCCTCTGTGGATTCTGTGCCCAGCCTGGGCCTAGCACAGAGTGAGCCCCTCTGTTGCCACCTAGAAGCCACCTGAAGGTACAAAGATCCATTTTCCTGGGACCTGCAGTGAGATGGGGAGTGGGGTCATGGGAGGCTGGGGGAGTAAGTGGCCTCATGGGTGAGGTCCAGGTGAGTGCTGCTGGCTGTAGCTTTGATAGCATTGACTTAACGGACGTTGGTCAGCAAATTGATACTCTGCTTTTTAATACAATGTTTAGGCTTGTCATAGCTTTCCTTTCAAGGATCAAGTGTCTTAATTTCATGGCTGCAGTCACCATCTGCAGTGATTTTGGAGCCCACGAAAATAAAATCTGTCACTGCTTCCATTTTATCCCCTTCTATTTGACGTGAATTGATGGGACCGGATGCCATGATCTTAGTTTTTGACTGTTGAGTTTCAAACCAGCTTTTTCACTCTCCTCTTTCACCCTTATCAAGAGGCCCTTTAGTTCCTCTTCACTTTCTGCCATTAGAGTGGTATATCATCTGCATATCTGAGGTTGTTGATATTTCTCCTGTCAACCACTCCAAAATTTAGTGACTCAAGAAAATGAGGCTATATTCTTTGCTCAGGAATCTGTAGTTTGGGCAGGTCCTAGCAGGGAAAGGGTGTCTCTGTCCCACTTTAATGGCTCCAAGGCTGGACTCGCGTCATCTGAAGGCTCCCCCACCCACAGGTATGCTGGCTGGGAGTCTCCATTTCTTGCCATATGGGTGTCCTGTGTGGTCCTCCTGTGTGTAGGCTGCCTTCGGCGTCCTCTCAGCATGGCGACTGGGTTGCAGGGCTGGCTTCCAAAGCGTGAGGGAGCTGGAGCTCTCCAGACAGAAGCTGAGCTGCCTTTTCTAACCTTGCCTTTGGAGTCACAAACAGTGCCGTTTCTGCCATAGTCATAGGCCCGAAAATTCCCCCCCCCCCCCCCGAGTGACAGTGGTGCTCTGTAAGGAGAGCACGTGGGCTGGGGCGTATTTTGTGAGCCATCATGGACATTATGATCTGCCACACCTTTCCCACCACCTCTCTGTGTAAGACCCTTCGGAAGCTCCTGCCATCCCTGGGAGGGAATTGTGCTCTGCGGTGTGGCCACAGGCCGGGCCATCTAGCCCTGTCCCACTGGGCTTGCTTCTGATTTGCGTTTAGGTCAGCCCAGTGCCCATACAGAGCTTCCTTGAACAGTGTTTGTTATCTGTCCCTCACACACCTGGTTTGGCCCCATTTCCCCTGAGACCAGGGTTGGGTGTGGACCTCGAAGGCCCCAGTGTGACCCCACGGCCCCTGGCCAGGCTGCCGCCCCTCCTCCCCGTAATTAGCTTGTTGCGCCCCCGTCCCTCACCTCACACAAGCCTCCTGTCTCCCTGCCTCAGTGCTCACACTGTTCCCTTTGCCTGAAATACCTGTTCTCCTCCAAACCCCCACTTTCCCGTTGGGCTGCTCCCCACCACTTGTGGCCTTCCTGACTACCAGGCCGCACCCCCCACCCCAGAACCCTTGCCCCAGACCTCCTGCTCTGCTGCTGGGCAGACCTTTCCATAAACCAGCGCAACGCAACGTCCTGCACGAGGCAAGGTCCTAGGCGTCATACCTGGGTTTATACGTCAGCTCCACTGCTTCCCAGCCACGTGACCTTGGAGAGAAGAACCACCTTATTGGATCCCGATGAGGATTAATGAGGAAAACTACGAATTTCTTGTCTGGCGCTGAGTAGAAGCTCAGTAGGAACGCTTCCATTCCTTCTTTCTGGAGCCTTCTAGTGAGTGCTCAGGATGAATTTTCTCACCCTCATTTGGGTGAAAGAGGGGAAATGCATCTCCCTGCTTAATCCTGTGGGCTTCAACCGCCAGAAGATTACGAGAATATTGCTGAGCTGTGAGCAGAGAGGAAAAAGCTCAGTAATGATATGCTTGCTTATTTTTAATAAACTCCTGCCAGAAGAGCTGAATCTTTGCTCCTGAAAAGAGTTCTGCGTTGCTGTGGTGGTATCTGAGATCTGTCTGTAGGGCAGTGGGACAGTGTGACCTTGAGAACAGAGCTGTGTGGGCAGGATGGCCCTCCCATAGGATGCAGGGGGCCGCAGAAGGATGGTGGGGGCTTCAGGGGAGGGCCTCCTCCCCCCCTACCAGGCTAGTCTGAGCTGCTTGAATGCACAGCCCCTCTTGGGCCTCCCCTTGGCCGCAGCCCAGTGGCAGTGTCCAGTCAGGTGATGGCTCCAGCTGTCCCGCTGTTCTTTGTGGTGAGCCTGAGAGTGACTCAGTAAGTGGGCTCTCCTTTCCCAGGTTCCAGCACCTTCCACTTGGGGCAGTTGTTGAAGGTGGGGTGTGGGGTCAGGAAGAGGCCTCTGCCTTGCAGGGGGAGAGGAATGTGGACGTGGGGGCCCCTTGACCCGCCCCACTTCTCAACATGACACAGGGCAGCAGTGGGCGAGGGGCTCCTTGGTAAAGCTCTGTCTCAGGGCCTTGGGGCCAAAGTGTGGAGGCTCCTTTCCCGCTGCCAGTGCCAGATAGCATTGCCCAGGGCTCTACTCTGAGGGGTGGTCAGTCCTCTTCAGGCTGGTGAGCCCCGCCCTGGAGCCCCGGGGCCATGGGTCAGGGTGGAGGCCCGGCAGTCAGTCTTAGCCAAATGGGGGCCGGGGCAGGACACACTAACCACGGCCACACCGGCCACACTTGCCTGCAATGAAGGGTGCAGATCAAGGGCCAAGGCGAGGAGGAGGCCTCCAAGTAGGGAGGCCAAGTTGACAGGTTCAGACAGAGTCTGAGCCTCACTGGCCCAGCAACCATGGAAAGAGTATGGGTGCTCTTGGGGAAGCTCTGAGGCGGGGAAGAGGAGGGCTTCTGTTCTGAGAAATGAAAAAACCTGACCTGGAAGAATAGGAAGAAATCATTCCCTTTTGCATCAAATCCATAATGAGGCTGTCATTCAGGACTCAGTTTTGGGTGTTGCACCCCAGGTGTCTTAACCCATCCATCCTTGATTTTCTAAGCCTTCCTTTTGCCTGAATTCCTAGTTTCTGGCCTTCTAGGTTGGGTCAAGCACTGCCCGAGTAGGGGGAAACCCTGCCTTCTGCCCATCCCAAGAAAAAGTTTCCTTGGTTTCAGTTCAGTTCAGTTGCTCAGTCATGTCTGACTCTTTGTGACCCCATGAATCACAGCACGCCAGGCCTCCCTGTCCATCACCAACTCCCGGAGTTCACTCAAACTCATGTCCATCGAGTTGGTGATGCCATCCAGCCATCTCATTCTCTGTTGTCCCCTTCTCCTCCTGCACCCAATCCCTCCCAGCATCAGAGTCTTTTCCAGTGAGTCAACTCTTCGCAAGAGGTGGCCAAAGTATTGGAGTTTCAGCTTTAGCATCAGTCATTCCAATGAACACCCAGGACTGATCTCCTTTAGAATGGACTGGTTGAATCTCCTTGCCATCCAAGGGACTCTCAAGAGTCTTCTCCAGCACCACAGTTCAAAAGCATTAATTCTTTGGCTATCAGCTTTCTTCACAGTCCAACTCTCACATCCATACATGACCACGGGAAAAACCATAGCCTTGACTAGACGGACGCTGGTTGGCAACGTAATGCCTCTGCTTTTTAATATGCTATCTAGGTTGGTCATAGCTTTCCTTCCAAGGAGTAAGCATCTTTTAATTTCATGGCTGCAATCAGCATCCGCAGTGATTTTGGAGCCCAAAAAATAGAGACTAAGCTATTCCTGGAGCTCCATGACATCTACAGCGGTGGCAATGATGACCTGGCAGAATCCTGTAACCCAGCATGACCCAGAGATGCTGAGGGGCGTGAGGCATAGGAACTCAGTCCCCGGTCTGACTGCCTCATCCTGGCCCCACTCAGCTCTGGCCCTGGGCAAGGAGCTGTCAGCTTGTTTCCTCTTGTATAAAATGGAGGTGCATAAGTACCCGACTCAGAGTTGAGGACTAACCAGGGTAGTCTTAGGGGCTTACTGTTGCTGCAAGCACAGAATTCCTACAGGCTTTAGGCAGGTAGGTGTCCCGTCTCCCCTCTTTGTTGCTGCCGTGTAAATCTGCACCTGGCACAGCCCCTGCGGTGTGTCTGACACAACCTCCATAAATACATGGTTCAAGCGTCGTCTTTTATTGGGTCTGTGAGAAAGCTGAGAAAATACTGACACTGGCCAGGACCCCATACCTAAAAGGTTGCCCTGTGTGATCCCCAAAACACTACTTGTTTCTTGGGCATTTTCTCCTCCTGCCTAGCTGTTACCCTGCAAGCCACCAGGGAGCCACTGGTCGTGGCTGGTGCCCTGAGAAGGGACTTGGCAGAGAAGCCTTGCAGAGATTTCTGCTCTCTCAGCTCCTCCACGAGCTTCCTGTTCCCTCAGTGGCTTTTAGGGGTTCTGCTGTCTCTCTTTCCTGTCCTAGGGTGGAGCCTGTTGGAGAAAAGGACCGTGTCCCTTCCCCAAGATGTAGGCTGCTGTGTGTCACCGCAGACGGGAGCTCCCAGCGGGCCGTGCAGTGCCTCTTTAACTGAGGCAGCAGGAACTTGCCATTGCTTTTGGAAGAGGAGGTTCCATGCGCTCCCTGATTTCGTCCTCTTCCTGCTGGCTTGGGGTTGCTCCACTTCTCACTCTGGGCTCCCCTCAGCAGTTAACAGCCATGCTTTTCTGTGGCCTCAGAGTCAATCCTCCCAGCGTGGGAAGCCCCCATTTCTCATTTTCATGTGAATTTAAGCAGAAATTTAAAGCAATTGGAAAGCACTTTACAGATTTAATTTGTACTGGATGCTCAAAGGGCAGTTTCCGGGTAAACTTAGCCAGGAGATCCTGGGTCTATTACTGCTCACCCCAGAGATGTTCGGAAGAGAAATGGTGCTATTCTGACAGCAGCAGATATACTGCAGTTCAGTCCTGGCACTGCCTGAGCTAAGCTGGTATCAAACTGCTCAGGTTTAGTTCCCCACTAGACTGACACCCGCCTCAGACACCAGCTGTGAGCAAGGTCCCTAGGGTCCTGCACTTCTGACCAACTGACTACAAGTCTGGGGGTTCCCACGGCCCTCCTCAGGTTTCATAATTCACCAGAACAACTCACAGAACTCAGGAAAGCACTCTTACTTACAATTATAGTTTTACCACAAAAGATACGAATCAGGAACAGCCCAGTGAAGAGACCTAAGGGGTGGAGTCTGGGCAAGCCTGGAACCAAGCTGCATGCCTTCTCCCTGTGGAAGACGACTGTCCTTTCCTTACAAATGCTGGCTGTCAGGAGAGGGCTGCCCTTGTCTGCTGCACTGCTGAGGCTTCCAAACTGGAAAGGGACCTTTCCCAGGGGAGCCCCGTTGGGTTGCCCTGCTCTGTCTAACCAGGGACCAGCCACCCTGCCAGGTTTGGCCTGTGGACATCCCATCCGAGAACTGGGGAGAGGCAGAATGGAGAACTCTTGGGCACTGGATCTTTTGCTCCGCCTGCCAGAGTTACCTGTCTCTCACAGCCCAAAGCAGAAGGGACTCTGAGCCAAGCTCAGCCGGTCCAGTCTACCTCTGAGCCTCCCAGGGTCATAGCAGAGGCTTGGTGGGATGGTGCAGTATTCCATGCGGGGCCTGACCCAACAAATGTTCCTTTATCGCCCTTCCTCCCCACCCAGATGCTCAGAGATGCTGCTACTGCATTTCTGCCACTGCCAGGCCTCAGGGGACCTGCACAGGGTGAGGTCAGAAGCCAAATCCTGCAGTTTGGGACGTCAGAAGTATTTACAGGATTCCCCAGAGACTTCCTTTTCCCCTTAGTCCTACCAGTAGTTCTCAGTTGGAGATGTTACTGCCCTTAGGGGGATTTGCAAATGTGCACGGGAGTCCTCGCTTGTCACAATGACTGGGGATCCCACTGGCACTTACCCAGCAGGGTCCAGGGATGTAAATATCCAGTGAGGAGCTGGGCAGTCAGGTACACGTTTTGAAGAATAGTCCTGCCCATGAGAGACACTGGGGAATGATCCATTTACTTCCCCTGCCCTCTGGTTCCTTGGAGAGTCACCTTCCTCATCAGGCCCCAGGCTAAAATAAAAGAGAATGCCTCTATCGCAGCCTTGACCAAGGGCAAGGTGTTATTTCCAGGTGAATGTAGGCCTGTGACAGAAGCATTCGGTAATGCACACTTTCTCTGGTTGTTCTTATACGGCTCTTATGGGTCAAGGAAGACCTGGATTTGTGTGGTAAAAGTTCACAGGGCAGGGGAGGCCTCCTCCTTGGTACCTGGCAGGAAGTCCTCTGCAGCCCGCCCAGTGTGGACTTGGATACCTCACCCCAGTGTCCCGCTCTGGGGTCCCACCTCTCTGTTTCTGCGTCTCCTCTTTCCCTCTGGGCTTTCTGATTTCATTATCTGTTTTTATTGCATGAAATGTGTTTAGAGGAGCCTGGCCCGGATCACAGCTGAACCCCTCTCTTCTTGTTTTACAGTCGGGAAGACATCTCTGATCACACGGTTCATGTACGACAGCTTCGACAACACGTATCAGGTGAGTTCCTGGGTCCCTGCCCCTCACCCTCATGGTGTTTGTAGGCTTGACGGCTGCCTGGATACCATGCCAGCCACCCTCCCAGGACTGCTGATGCTGGAGGACAGCAGGGTGTGCATGGGGCCCAGGGCATCTATGTTGCCTTGGAGGAGCCTCCCATTTGCATCCTGGTCCCAGCCCAGTAAAGACCCTGAGCTCTTCTGAAGCTCCAAACCTCTAAGAAAACGTTTCCAGGAGAGAAAGGACACCTTTCAATCTGTGTTCTTCTGCCCCCATGGCAGGTCTAAATCATTACAGTGTTTGGATTCTTGGGAGTCATCATATGGAGGTGAATGGACAAGATTCTAAATGAGGGTCGTGAAAGAGCAGTGGGAGAATGCGCTTCTCTAGCGTGGCTGTTGGCTGGACCTTTGTGTGTGTGTGCACACACACACGTGGTTGCTGGGGCCCTTCCTTCCCTGGAGAGACTAGTGTGATGGGCCTACACTGCTCTACTTGGGCAGGAGGCTAGGTGGAGTGACCTGAGTGCTTCTGGCTCTCAAGGGAGATCTGGAGTCAAACAGAAATGGCTCCAGGAACTGAAGGCTGAGCTCTTGAAGGTCAGTAACATTTCACTTTTCTGGCACCATGGATGAGTGGCGAGGTTTGTCAAATGAAATGAATTTCCCCTGCAACTATAGCTGTTATCATGAGGCACCAAACTTAATCATTTCAACTGTTTTTAAGAAAAAATGTATTGTTTTCTTCCTTAAGACAGACAAATAGTGCATTTTTCTAAGCCATTTTTCTGTGAGCTAGTAGTTCTAAGGGATGTTAATAGGTGTTGTTTGAGGAAAAAAGGCAAGAGACTGAGGATCACTGGTGAACAGAATTCTACTGCAGGACTTCTCAGGGCCTTTACCATATCAGTGTATGGTTTTGATCTGCTGAAAGATGTAGTGTGCAGAATCTCCCAGATGTATTTGGTCATGGAATCCTTTTGTCATTGAGTCCTCAAAGGATAAATATTTATAGAACACCCTGAGGACTGTTGTGCTAAGAGGTGTCCCCACCTTCCTGGACTTACAGAACATGCAGAACACAGCTCACTGCCAATTATAGTGCTGTGTCTACGCTTTAGTCTGTCTGTCTCGCTCTGGACCAGTCAGCATCCTTGCCTAAAATACAGCCCCTTTCTCTGCCTCCCTCTTATCCCTTCTTTTCTTCTGCTGTCATTTGAAATACCAGATAACTAGTAGACTTGGTAAGAATTGACTAAAGGGTAAGGACATTGGGTCCCGAGTGACGTACACAACCTTGGACGTCAGTTCTGGGATGCCTGTCTCAGCCACACTTTGTCTCGTTCGGGACAGGCCGTGCTCTGTACCAGGGTGGGCTTGCCAGAGGCCTCTCTTCCCTGCTAGGGGAGTCCTCCTGCATCACTTTACATCTGAATCACAGCTCTAACTTCAGTTCTTAAGTCTGACTTGGTGTTCACTTGTGTGTGTGTGTGTGTGTGTGTATGTGTATGAATGATCTCACAGACATTATTTTGATTATTTGATCTTTCAAATGTTATAATACTTACAATACTTGTTGATGCCCCATTGATAACAGTGGCACTCCTGGCTGGTTGGTATTCTTGGCAGCGATGGGCAGCAGAGGAGGCCTCAAGGTCTTTGCAGTGGTCCTCAGGAGCCTCAGTGGTCCTTCGTTGTGGATCAAAGCCTCAACGTCTCCCCATGTTGTTTGAGTCCCTCAAAACCCCAGCCCACCTCTGGCTTCCGTGTCATCGCCCCTGGCCCACTGCCTGTCCTGTGTCCTGTGGCCCAGCTCTGCTTGCTGCTCCCCCGTCAGTGACACTCTGAGGCCTCTACGCCTTGGCTCATGGCGTCAGCTTTGCTAGAATGCCCTTCCTGCTCCCCTTCTCTGCTGTGAGATGTTCCTGAGTCACCAAGGCTCAAGCGCATGTCTGCCTGTGGTTGGGCCATGCCCATGCTCTGTGCCTGTGGTTGGGCCGTGCCATGCTCTGTGCCCTGTGGTTGGGCTGTGCCATGCTCTGTGCCCCATAGTTGGGCTGTCCCCATGCTCTGTGCCCCGTGGTTGGGCTGTCCCCATGCTCTGTGCCCCGTGGTTGGGCTATGCCATGCTCTGTGCCCCGTGGTTGGGTTGTGCCATGCTCTGTGCCCCATAGTTGGGCTGTCCCCATGCTCTGTGCCCCGTGGTTGGGCTGTGCCATGCTCTGTGCCCCGTGGTTGGGTTGTGCCATGCTCTGTGCCCCATAGTTGGGCTGTCCCCATGCTCTGTGCCCCATGGTTGGGCTGTGCCATGCTCTGTGCCCCGTGGTTGGGTTGTGCCATGCTCTGTGCCCCATAGTTGGGCTGTCCCCATGCTCTGTGCCCCGTGGTTGGGCTATGCCATGCTCTGTGCCCCGTGGTTGGGCTGTCCCCATGCTCTGTGCCCCATGGTTGGGCTGTCCCCATGCTCTGTGCCCCGTGGTTGGGCTGTCCCCATGCTCTGTGCCCCGTGGTTGGGCTCTCCCCATGCTCTGTGCCCCGTGGTTGGGCTGTGCCATGCTCTGTGCCCCATAGTTGGGCTGTCCCCATGCTCTGTGCCCTGTGGTTGGGCCGTGCCATGCTCTGTGCCCCGTGGTTGGGCCGTGCCATGCTCTGTGCCCCGTGGTTGGGTTGTGCCGTGCTCTGTGCCCCATAGTTGGGCTGTCCCCATGCTCTGTGCCCCGTGGTTGGGCTATGCCATGCTCTGTGCCCCGTGGTTGGGCTATGCCATGCTCTGTGCCCCGTGGTTGGGCTGTCCCCATGCTCTGTGCCCCGTGGTTGGGCTGTCCCCATGCTCTGTGCCCCGTGGTTGGGCTCTCCCCATGCTCTGTGCCCCGTGGTTGGGCTGTGCCATGCTCTGTGCCCCATAGTTGGGCTGTCCCCATGCTCTGTGCCCTGTGGTTGGGCCGTGCCATGCTCTGCGCTCCGTGGTTGGGCCGTGCCATGCTCTGTGCCCCGTGGTTGGGCTGTCCCCATGCTCTGTGCCCCGTGGTTGGGCTGTCCCCATGCTCTGTGCCCTGTGGTTGGGCCGTGCCATGCTCTGCGCTCCGTGGTTGGGCCGTGCCATGCTCTGTGCCCCGTGGTTGGGCTGTGCCATGCTCTGTGCCCCATAGTTGGGCTGTCCCCATGCTCTGTGCCCCTCTGCAGCTCCCTCTCCCGGCTCTACAGGAACACCTCCTGCTTTGGCTGCTGGATGGGCTCTCGGCTTGGCTGAGGCCAGGACCTTTCAGATTCAATGCTGCATTCATGGGCCCTCACAGGGCCTGCCCACAGCTGGTGTCAGGTGCCTCTTCATACCACAGTGGCTTCAGGAAGGACTGACTGCCTTGATTTTTAGACCCCATCAGACTAAGTTTCCATCGTGGCCCAGTGTCAATATCCAATGTCGTGGAAACAAGCAATGAAAGCCCAGGTGCCCTCCCCACCACAGGCTTTTCTGACTTCTTATTTTTTGACTGCAGGTGGAATTTCTTTCCCAGTATCTTCTAAAATGGTAATTAGACTGGGAGGCTGGGGCTCCAATTCCGTGCGTACACAGGCCCATTTTAATAAATTCTCTGGAGATGGAGAGAGGGAAATGTTAGTTTTTCTTAACATGATGACAGAGACACTTGGGAAGTAGACACCAACCACGAGGGCTCTGGGGATGTTCCCAGTTGGTCCCTGAACGGTGATCACTCCCCAGCACTGCCCACTCATACCTTATGTATCAGCCCTGTAGCCCAGCAGCGCCCTCCCGCCTCGCCTTGATTGGCTGAGGTGCCCAGACAGTTGTCAGGACTGACTCCCTCACTCCCATCTTTGCTGTGTGTCTCTGGCTCTGTCTCCTGTCCCCCCTGTGCACGTACTCTGACAACACGTGTTTGCCACGTGCTTACTCTGTGTTGGCCACAGAATCTGGCTGTGCCCTGAGCCAGGGCATGGAGGGTAGAGGGTGTTCAACCTCATCCTGTGTGACAGCGAGTCCCCCTGCCCCCGGCCATGTCTGGGGCTGAACTTGCCTGAGGCCCCAGGGAGCTGGAGTGAGGACTCGGGCATGCAAAGCGGGGTTCCCCACCAGACCTGTCTGGGATCCTGCTGATGAGGCTGTGACGGCCCTAGAAGCTCAGTGGGGTTTGGGCTCATGGGATAGAGTGGAAAGCTACTGGGCTTCCTGAAGGCTGGCTCTGATGGGAATCAAAGAAGCCAGAGTTTGTAGGAGACGGGCCTGGGGACCTGGGCCAGGGCAGGATGGCAGTTGCAGCCGGGCCCACAGACTTGGGGCAGCTCTGCGAGTGGAAGGGCAGGGAGGGGCATCACTCACCAGTCATGCAGGGCTGAGAGAGGGGGCCAGGGCCAAGCCTGGGCTGGACACACAGAACCGTGCGAGGGGTGAGCAGCAGAGTAGGCCTGTGGGGTGCAGAGGAGGGAGAGGCTTGAGTGGGCCCTGGGTTTCTGTCCAGACACCTCGGAAGAGTTTCAGTACCATCAACACAAAGGAAAACGAAAAGTCGAGTGGGAAGTAATGGTGGAACAGCCAAGTGAAGATGTTTGAAAATGGCTGCTATGTGAGTGGGCCCAGGAAGGGCTGGCAGGATCTGGATCCCTGAAGCCTTGGGAGCTGATGAGTTTCCTGGGTCAGATTGTAGACAGCAGGTGGAGGGCCAGGAGGAAAGGCCTTTCTCCATAGAATCCGAGAGGCCACGTGTGCTTAGGTGGTGTTCAGGTAACCACCCGGCACCTGAGGAGACAGGGGAGGGTCTTCACCCCTGTCATGGTGGGCAGAGTGGGGTCACACCCTGCGAAGAACTGAGTCACACACTGAGTCAGCACATCCTCTGATATTAACTCCTTCTTTTCCTCCAAAACAATGCTGCCTTCAGAGGCCTGGGTTGAAATCCCACCTCTGTCACTTAGCTAAGAGTCTGGGCTATCATCTCAGTTTCTTAGTGTTGCGTTTTTTAATCCAGAAATTATTTGGATGGCATTTAACCCCTACATCACCTAGACCAGTGGCCTCAAACTTCAGCAGTAGGAATGTGGTCAATATGTATTTAAAACATAGCTCATGGACGCCTTAAAGCCTAGGTGATGGGAAATTTTAGATCAGAAATACTGTTGATACAAATGTGCATTGCCATACTCTGCAGAGAGCAATACTAAACAACAGCTCCACTGCAGATTAAGTTGATGATGATGATGAAGTTAACAATGACTTGCTCACAAAGTGTGGGAAAACGTGGCCCTCCTATCCATGCCTGCATGTGCGTGTGTGCAGAGCTCTGGCACTCTGCCGGGTGCTGCCCGGTCCCCAGACTTCTGGCAGAACACTGATCTCTGCCTTTGGCCAACTCTAGCAACATGATGCTAGAGTTGGCCAAAGGAGCCTGGTAGGCTGCAGTCCATTGGGTTGCTAGGAGCCGGACATGGCTGAGCTACTTCACTTTCACTTTCACGCATTGGAGAAGGAAATGGCAACCCACTCCAGTGTTCTTGCCTGGAGAATCCCAGGGATGGGGGAGCCTGGTGGGCTGCCGTCTATGGGGTTGCACAGAGTCAGACACAACTGAAGCGACTTAGTAGCAGCAGCAGCAACATGATGATTTTATCATATTAATACAGTTAAGAGTTCCATGTTTCACAAATACTAGGTTCTGTGGTCAAAATGTGAGGCAACACTCTTATATGGTGAAATACCCCTAAATGCCAGGCAGCTTGGCAAGATGACCCTGCCCTCAGACACCCACTGGAGAAGCACCAGTCACCCAGGTGCTCCATTTGGACATTTACCTAGGACTGGTCTGAGGGCAGATTGACTGTGACATCTTTTCTTTCCCTCCCTCCTCTCCTCTGGCTTCTCTTCCACTCTTTTGTCAAGCATATTAAAATTAGGTATGTGGTCAGCCTCTAGTACAGAAGGCTGACTAACCTGGCTTAAATAAGGGAGGGTTTCGGTTTTTCAGGTGCAAGAAGTCACAGTAGGCCTTGAGATGGGCCAGCTGTGCAGTGATACCATCAGGCATATCCCAGGCCCCTGGGTTCTATTCTGCCTTCTTGTTCTGTGGGTTCGTATCTTCATGCAGCTTGGCTGTTGCTGCTTCAGACATCACCTCTGCATTCAAGGCAGGAAAAAAAAGGATAGCAAGAACTTCCCTAGAGTCCCATCCTCCTCCAGCAGACTACAGCTTGTGTCTTATTGGCCAGAACTGAGTCACCTGATCGCCATTACCCTCTAGCGAGGTTGGGAAAGCAGAGTTTTTCGTTGACAGTTTCCAGGCCTACAAGGGAGTAGGAGGTTGCCAATTGGTATTCGGGGAGTCCAATAGCACCTGCTAGTGTTCATAAGTGAAGTGGCCCCATCACACAACTCTGGCCCAGGTTTTAGTAATCCTTCCTAATTTACTTTGTGGGTTACTTGTAGATGTACTTAAAAGTCCTCCCCCAAGAACCTCTTTCTCCCTGAGAGCCGAGGAGAGGGGTTGTGCATTTGTGAGCCTGTGGGAGAGCTCTCAGGGAGCTTCAGGCCACACATCCCTTGGCATCTGTGTAGCTTTTGAAAGAACTGACTAATTTTGATGAAACTTAACCCCTTATTTGGGCTTCCCAGGTGGCACTAGTGGTAAAGAACCTGCCTGCCAATGCAGGAGACATAAGTGACACGGGTTCGATCCCTGGGTCAGGAAGATACCTGGAGGAGGGCATGGCAACCCACTCCAGTACTCTTGCCTGGAGAATCCCATGGACAGAGGAGCCTGGTGGGCTACAGTCCATGGGGTTGCAAAGAGTCGGACATGACTGAATCAACTTGCATGCACGCATACAACCCCTTGTTTAAAGTTGGAAAGTATATTATTGTTGGTTGATGTTTTAGAGCACAGTCAGGAAATGAAAGAGCAATCAATACATATTTATATTGGTTGGTGACTAGCACAAGCCAGTTCCCATCGGGAGGAAAGTGGCCATGGGGATTGTGTAACCTTTGAGGCTAAAGTGTCAGAAAGAATCCAGGTACCTGCCCTGTGGCCTTCCAGCCAACTGCCCCTCCCCCAAGGTAGTTGGTTGAGCTGCTGGCCAGGCCAGACCCTGCCCAGCATGTTTCCCAGAAGCTGCTGTCTCCCTCCCCCACCACACCCACTTGCTGGTCTGAATCCCTAAGTTTCACCAGCTTCATTTGCATGCTCATTTGCATGACTTTACCCTGATACTCTCCTCTGAGGGTTGGTGGTGCAGGGCATAAACAGCAGCTTCATTGTCAAGGGCCTGCCATGCCCAGCTGCTTTCTGCCACTTGCCAAGATGCTTCCCCAGCCACGGGCCAAGGCCTGGCCAAGGCTGAAAGAAGACACGCATACATTCCTTTTCATGATTTCTTTTCCTGAGAAGAGAATCTCGAGTCAGCTTATGCAAATTACCATGCAAATTTCTACCACAGAGTTTATTACTGTGTCTTGTTAGAAAGTGGATGCAAAATTACATTTCATAATAAATGCACATAGCAAAAATGATTTCAACAAGTGCCTCAGGAAACATCTCTTTCCTTGGGCATGTGCTGGGCCAATGGGAGCTTTTGTGCAGAGGGAGGCGTATAATGTGCCATCATTCTTCACTGGGTGTCTGAGCCCCTGTTAACACTAGTTAACATACCTGCAGAAGAAGATAAACGTGGATGCAGCTATGAAATCCGTCTTGTTAAAGTCCCTCCTTTTTTGTGTAAGATGAAGTGCCTGCTATTTTTCATAAGCAGTACAGTTGGCAATATTAAAGGAATAAATAGGCACTGCTAGGTTTGGGGTGATATAACCACAGCAGGATGCAGTCTGGCTTCCTTGGAAGGGCATCAGGCAGTAGAGGAGGCTCACCCAGCACAGCCAAGGAGAGGAAGGGAGGGAAGGGTCGTGGGAGTCATGGAGAGTTCCCAGAGGCAGGCCTGGTGCTCTTGTTTTCTTGATATCCTCTTTACATCTTTGTGGAATAGTTTCCAGCAAGAATAAGTCACTGCCTGCTTCATAAGAGGAGACAGAATACAGAGAATGAATGCTCTGGTTCCTTTGGAACTCATTCTCTGAAGGCTAGCCTTTCCTGAAGCTCTGTGAAAACTCATTTACTGGGATGTGAATAGCAATTATAAGAACCAAGGTTCCTAGGACCAAGAGTTTGGGAAACATCAGATTACATGAAACTGTTCCTGATTCTTCCGTGCAGGACTTCTCAGAGCCTTTACTATGTCAGTGTGCTTTATGGATCCCCACTGTGGGCTGGAACATGAAACGTTTCCTAGAAACACTTGATCACAGTTCACTTTCATCCTTGTAGATGGCCTCTCTCATGAGGCTATATTCCACAAAACCAGCCTGAGAAACGTTATTGGAGGGTCTCCTGTAGGTTGAGTGGGTGGGTTTCTTCTATGGCTTTTTTTGGAAATCCTACCATCAGTTGGTCAGTCCTCATTTTGTTTGTACAGAGTACCTTCACATAGTCTAACTCACTTGATCCAAGAGTCCTTGAAGGAAGTTATGACTGTCCCCATTTTAGAGATGGGAAGCTGAGGGTCAAAGAGGCTGTCATTATTTCAGGACGAGCCCATTAAGGCACCGGCAGAGGCCCCTGAAAACAGACCAAGGACCCATTTGGATGAGGCACTCGGCTAGCTGCATGCCAGATCCTCCAGGGCTGGCCGTGCTCTGCCCCAGGAGGCTTTGACAGAGCGTCTAGGTTTGTTGTCAGAAATCTGTCCTCCTCCCCCATGGAGGCTCCTGGTCACCTCAGTCCCTTGGCCTCTGGCATCACCAGGGCCGTGTGCATATCACTGACCTGCGCTTTACCTTCAAAGCAGAAATGACTTCCTCCCCATCTCACCTCACTCTCGTGCCTCACAATCTGTTTATATCTTCTTCTTTCCACCTGCAGATACATAGTTGCGCGCACACCTGTGTGTCTCCACTCATACGTCTACTCACACACATCCATACACATGTTCCCATCAGTCCACACATGCTGTGTGACCTCTACTGAACTTTGGAGGGAGTCGGAGGTTGTGGCACGTAACAGGAAATCAGCAAGGTTTCTGGGGCCCTTTGTAGGAGGATGTGGCCTGCCTGTGGTGGTGGTTTAGTCGCTAAGTCATGTCTGACTCTTGCGACCCCATGAACTGTGGCCTGCCAGGCTCTTCTGTTCATGGGATTCTCCAGGCAAGAATACTGGAGTGGGTTGCCATTTCCCTCTCCAGGGGATCTTCCCGACCTAGGAATCGAACCTGGGTCTCCTGGATTGCAGGCAGATTCTTTACCGAATGAGCTATGAGGGAAGCCCATGGCCTGCCTGGGTAGCTAGTTCTTTTTGTCTGGTGGTCTCATATTATCCTTTCAAACAATTCCTGTTGATCTGTTTTCAAATTTACTGACTGATCTGTCATTTGCTGTCTACTGTTAAGCATTTTAAAACTTCAGATATTGTATTTTTTGTTCTAAATTTGTATTTGCTTCTTTATAATTTCTCTTTCTCTGCTGAGATTTTAAAATCTGGGCTTTCATTATGAGCATATTTTTCTTTATATGCTTGAGCATAATTATATTAGCTATCTAAAAATGCTTGCTGCTTTCAGCATCTGGGTCACGTCACGGTTGGTCTCCATTTTCTTTTTTTTAATTGAATATGGCTTTCACTTTATAGTAGTTTTGAGTTGTATACTGCACATTGTGATTAAGACTATGGATTCTGTTTGTTCCTTTGAAATAATATTCATTGAACCCAGATTTTCAATTCTCTTCCCTGTGGTAGGCAGCAATTTAAAGTTCTGTTCAGCTTTGTTTGCCTATCTGTTTGGTTTTCAGTCTTACACTGCTTATGGTCTCTTTGGGCCCGGGATTTGAGTGGTATTTTCATGCAGAATTTGGGGTGCCCTGTCTGTCGCTTTCTCATCTCCAGGATTTTCCACATTTTCTGGCTGCTGTGATAGTTTTATGACCTGTTCTTTCATTTTTAACCAACAAGACTATGGGTTTCTTGCCAAGTGTTAGCCCCCACCCCTCAACTCCAGCCGGGACTGCCTTCGGGTGAATAGACAATCATAAAAACAGGCTCACCCAGAGCCATTCTCTTAAGTTTTTGACTCGCCTCTAGATTCTACCTGTTTGTAAGTGCCTTCAGGTAGTTGTTACATTTTGCTCAGAGTTTATCACTGTAGTCTGCAGGAGGGTTGGTCTGATAGGAATTCTGCCATTGCCAAAATCAGAACCCCTCTTCCCTCTGTCTGGGGTTTCCTCCCCACGCCTCCAATCCACCACTTCTGCCTCCTCCTGCATGCATGCCTGCTCAGGCGCTTAAGTTGTGCCAACTCCATGGACTGTAGCCTGCCAGGCTTCTCTGTCCATGGGATTCTCCAGGCAAGAATACTGGAGGGGGTTGCCATGCCCTCCTCCAGGGGATCTTGCCCACCCAGGGACTGAATCTGCGTCTCTCATGTCTCCTGCATTGGCAGGTGGGTTCTTTAGCACTAGTGCTACGTGGGAAGCCCCCTCCTCTGAGTGCCCCTCAATTACAATAGCCCTTCCCATCTGTCTAATCTGTGTTCTGATTAGTTCTGTGTGCTCATCTTAGCTTCTCCGCAAGTTTGGAAATTCAAGGCTGAATCCTGAACTCTAAATAGGCGTTAACCATGTGGAAGAGCATTCCGGGAGAGTGAACAGCTCCTTATACACAAGGCCTAGAGTCTATTTTGGTCTGCGAATCACACATAGTAAGCGCTCAAGAGTGACAAGTGAATGAGTATTACTTACTTACTTACACCATGTGCCAGAAAGGAGCTGCCCAGGGAAGACCATTCCTGCCTTCTCCCTGTAGATCTGGCCTGTCTGGGAGTGATGGGCTAGAGCTGGCAATAGTGTAGGGCCAGCTGCTTGTGCCTTGTGTCTGGAAAAATAAATGATTCTGAGGAGCTAGAAAATTTCTGGAAATCAAAGCCATCTTAAAAGTTCTTGTTTCTGTTCTGCCCTTAGCTGACTTTTCTTGTTGTTGAAATGCAAATGAACTTCCTCTTAGGTGGACTCTGCCAGGCTATGGCCAATGACCACAGATTTTGACAGTAAGGAGCCAGACAGAATGTGACTCCCACATACACACTCAATGATTGCTTCAGAAATGAAGGGACTTCAGGAAGCAGAGGGAATACAGCTCAAGTGTCAGGAGGAGGGGCTTTGCGGTCAGGGAAACCTGGGCCCTGACCCTGCCTCTGCCACCCCACTCAAGCCTGGGTGAGCCTTGGTTTCTTCATCCATGATTAGTCCCTTCTTCTGCTGGCATGGGCATCTCCTTGTCTCTCACCTTGGGCAGGGAGTCTGCCCTCCTTCTGGGTATCATAGCCTTCTCAGACCAATTATAGCAGGAGCTCAGAGTCTGCACAGCTGTTTGCAAACTTTATTCCTCAAATGAGTTATCCAAGGGCTTGTCTGGAATTCTGATTCCCAGACTGACATCCTAGAGATTATGATTCTGTCTGTCTGGGCTGGACCCAGCAACCTGCATATTTAATAAACTTCTGATGTGATTCGGAAGCAAGTGGTCCATGGACTACATGTTGAGAATTACCAAATCACTGGCCAGTGGGAGAAACTGACCAACATGAGATCTTTCCAGTTTAGTAGAGAAACTGTTAGAAGAGGGGCCCTGAGGCCAACTTGAGGGCTTGGAAAATGACTTGCAAAGGAGTGGATCTTGATCTCTGAATAAGTTTTAACCTTGTGAAAGAGCATTAGAAAAGGCAGGAAACAGCATTAGCAAATGCACAGAAACATAAAGTGATATGTGTGCAAGAGTCCTGACCACAATCTTATTGCTAAAGTGTAAAGTACAAGCTGGGCAAGGGGGGAAATGAGATCAAAGAGGGGAAGCTAGGAGCAGGCCCTATGCAGGCCACGCTCAAGCGTTCATATGGTTTCCTGGAGGCAATAGGGAGTCATATGGTAAGATTTATGTTTTAGGAAGATAACGCTGGTGCTGCGTGAAAGATTAATTATCCAGGAGAGGGACTTCCCTGGTGGTCCAGTGGTTAGGAATCTGCCTGCCAATGCAGGGGACATGGGTTTGATCCCTGGTCTGGGAAGATTGCACATGCTGCAGAACAGCTAAACCCGTGCACCACAGCTACTTTAGAGACCACAGGCTGCAACTACTGAAGCCTGTGCCCCTAGAGCCTGTGCTCTGCAACAAGAGAAGATGCCACAATGAGAAGCCCTCACACTGCAACTGGAGTGTAGCCCCTGCTCACCACAGCTAGCAAAAGCCTGCATGTGGCCATGAAGACCCAGAATAGCCAAAAATAAATAATTAATTAAAAAAATTATCCAGGGGACAACCTGGGGGCAGAGAGATGAGTCAGGAAGCTGTTGCAGCTCTTCAGGTAAAAGAGGTTGGGGGACTGAACTGGGGCAGTGATGGTGGGAATGGCGAGAAACGGGCAGTTGAAAGCGCTCTGGAGGCAAAGTGTCAGCTCAGTGATCCTCTGCTGTGAGGGAGCGGACTGTGAGGATGTGAGAACAAGGGAAGAACTCAGGAGGGCTTCCGGAGGCTTGTGCACCTACAGAGGTGGAGGTGCCTTTCATGGAGATGGGGAAAGTAGAAGAAGTAAGCCAGGAGGGGAGAGTGGGCTCTTTATGGGACACTGTTTAGTGAGGGGTCTAGAGGATGCGTGGATGGATATGTTCAGTAAGTGATTGTCTACCTGGATCTGGGGCTCAGGACAGAGGTGAGGCCTGGGATGTAGGCTGGGATGTAAATGAGGTACCCGACACAAAACAGTGGGGAATGCCAATGTTTTAAGAACAGAGAAATGAAGAGGATCCTGTAAGAGGCCAGTGAGGAACAGCAGTTAGAGAGGCAGGGAGAGCCAGAAATGAGTCATGTCATGAAAGCCAAGGAAGCCAGAGTGTCAAGGAAGAGGACTGTTTCACTGGGTCAAGTTCATCTATTACTAGTAGAGTCTGGCCTATAGAGAGTCCTTACAATTTGGAGATGAACGGCCATGGTGACCACAGCCAGAGCAGCCTCAGTGGGCAGACAGGCAGGAACCAGACCACCTTGACTGAGCAATGGGTGGGAGGAGAAGAGGTGGGGACAGCTGGACTGGGGCCCTTTCCCAGGAAGCATACCAATGGAGTGAGGTGAGAGATTGGCAGAGAGCTAGACAGCCGCTTAGTGACAGGGACCGATTTTTTTTTTAAAGATGCAAGAATTTTAAGAATGTTTCTTGGATGAAAGGAAAGAGTGAGTAGAGAATGAAAGGTTGAAGACAGAGAAAAGATGCTTGACGGCTGAGAGGGTCAGAGCCAAGAGAACCCAGGCAGAGGCTTGCTTTGATAGAAGGAGCAAACGCTCAGCACCTGGAGGGATGGGAATACAGGTGGACACACACAGACAACTTTGCAAATACCTTTGAATCCTGACTCTCCCATTTCCAGCTGTTGATGCTGGCAAGGAATTTAACATCTCAGATGCAGTTAACCCTTGAATAACATGAGTTTGAACTGGGCTGGTGCACTTTTATGCAATTTTTTTCAGTATTAAATACTACAGAATTTCACCATCTGCTGTTGGTTGAACAGAGCAATCGAAGTACATATACAAAGGGCCAACTATGAGTTATGTGGAAATCTAACCCCCACGTTGTTAAGGGATCAGCTTTACTCAGTTTTCTTAGCAGAAATGTACAAATCCTAAAGAATATAACTCATAACAAGTTAACATAAGTTAATTAATACATATAAAGCACTTAGGACAATGCCTGGCACATGATAAGCACTCAGATGTTTAGTCATTGTAACAACAGTAATTATTATTATTATATTATAGGGGAAAAGCAAGGAATGAAGTGGTTTGTACCTAATATAAAGTAAGATTTGAGGCCATCTTCTGAGAGTAAGACTCACTGGAGATGAAATGGGGCAAAGCAGGGGGAAGGATGTTATGAATTATTGCTAATATGGATAGAAGTAGGAGGTGGTCAAGGACAAGTCACATGTGTTTATATTTATCCACTGTTGCTGCTACTGCTAAGTCACGTCAGTTGTGTCCGACTCTGTGCCACCCCATAGATGGCAGCCCAATAGGCTCCTCTGTCCCTGGGATTCTCCAGGCAAGAATACTGGAGTGGGTTGCCATTTCCTTGTCCAATGCATGAAAGTGAAAAGTGAAAGTGAAGTCGCTCAGTCGTGTCTGACTCTTAGCCACCCCATGGACTGTAGCCTACCAGGCTCCTCCATCCATGGGATTCTCCAGGTAAGAGTACTGGAGTGGGTTGCCACTGCCTTCTCCATATTTACCCACAGACACCTTTTCTGGTGCTCCTAGATTCTTTCTTTAAAGATCCAAACTTCCATCTGTAAAATTTCCCTTCAGCCAGAAGTATTTCTCATTATGATGGCTCACTGGTGACAAATCATCATAGCTTTCCCTTATCTGAAAATATTTCTGTTTTGCCCTCACTGTTGAAGGAAATCTTCACTAGCTGTAGAATTCTGGGCTGACATGATAGGGATGGTGGTGGTGGTTTCTTTTAGAATTTTAAAGATGTTGTTCCATTGTCTTCTGCCCTCAATTGTTTCTGAAGGGAAATCAACCGTCATTCCTGTCATTGTTTCCTAGCTGCTGTCAAGGTTTTCCCTTTATCTTTAGTTTTTATCAAGTTGACTATGACTTGGATGGGTGTGATTTTCTTTGTCTGTATCCTGTTTTAGGTTCACTGAACTTCTTGAAGCTGTGCACTGATGTTTCTAATCAAATTGAAAAAGTATCTGGCTATGTATCCATTTTTTGTTTTGTTTTTGTCTTTACTCTTTCTAAAACCCCAAGTGCATGTGCGTACATATATATCAGGTCTTTTATATTGTGCTTGAAGTTCTATTATTTTTAATTTATCTTTTAAATATCTGTGCTTCAATTTGAACAATTTCTTTTGACCTATCTTCAAGTGTACTGCCCTTTCCTCTGAAGTGTCCTAGCTGCTATTATTCAAACCCAGGGGATTTTTATTTCAGGTATTGTGTTTTTTTTTGTGTGTGTGTGTTAAGATTTATGGATTTGGGGACTTCCCTGGTGGTCCAGTGGCTAAGACTCCATATTCCTAACGCAGGGGCCTGGATTCAATTCCTGGTCAGGGAACTGGATCCCATATGCCACAACTAAAAGATCCTACAGGCCACAGCTCAGACCTGGTGCAGCCAAATAAATAAATTTTTTTTTAAAAAGATTTCTGGGTTTTATTTTAGACTCCCTATATCTCTTGAAATTCACCCATTATATTCATTTTTATCCTCTACATTTTTAGTGCATTTATAATAATTATTTTAAAGTCCTTGTCTGTTAATCCAGTGTCTGGGCCACCTGGATATGTTTCTATTGAGTTTTTTTACCCTCAATTATTGGCTTAAATCTCCTGCTTCTTCATGTCTAATCCTTTCTCATAGTGTAGTGGACATTGTGAATAATAGGTTTTAGATTCTTGAATTCTGTTACCTTCCTCTGAAAAGTATTGGATTTTATTTCAATAGAGCACTAAATTATGTACAACTAATTTTTTTTGAAGAGTTTACTTACCACATTTAAAGTTTTTTTATAAGATAGGTCTCTTTTTGTTTTTCCCTTAGTCCTCTGATATAACCCTTATTTCTCAGATGATGTCCTTTCTCCCAAAGCTGACCCTTATGGGATTCTAATGAAAAGCCTGAGGTGTTACCAAGTCCTTCTAACTTGGTGGGACTAGAAAGCTACCTCAGGGGGAAAACTGGTTAAGCATAGGATCTCACTTTGTTTTCTTTCCTTCCTTTAGGATTATAACCCCTCTATTTGTCTGCCTGTTTTGGTCACTTTTGAGTGATTGCAAATTATTTCTTGTACTTGTCCAGGGTTTATAATAGTTGTCTTGGGTGGGTTAGTTTAAAACAAGCTATTTAATCATTATTTGGAAGCAGAATTTAGGGAGACTTTTTTGAGCAGAGCTAATGGCTCAGCTGTGTCGGAGGACACGTGCTTTGGCACCAGGTTGGGGGAAGCTCTTGTTGCAGTGGCTCAGCAGCCTGGTTGGGTGGAAAGTGTGGCCAGAATAGGTCTAAGAGAGTGGGCAGTTAAGGAAACAGATATTTCTCTGATGTAAAAAGAAGCATGAAAGTGGGACTAAAGGTGGGAGAGGGATGGAGAGAGGGGAAGTTGGTCCTTTACGCCTGATTCAGCATTACTGCTGACTTGGTCAGACTGTTGTTAGGGGTAATAAAGTATGTGAGCGTTCAGTAGATGGCTTTTATGATTATGGAGGCCACTGAGTTGAGCTTTCTAGGGCCTGACCCACATGGCACAATCCTTGTCATGTCATCTGGTGACTTCTCTGTCCTCCATGGAAGCACATATGAGGTGAAATGGGATTGTTGTTACATTATCATCAGGAACATCACCATCACCATCCATGCTGCCTACCCTTTAGGGGTATGTTTCTCTGTGGTTCTTTGCTCTATTAGTTAGGTCAGAGCTGCTGCTGCTGCTGCTGCTGCTAAGTCACTTCAGTCGTGTCCGACTCTGCGTGACCCCATAGACGGAAGTCCACCAGGCTGCCCCATCCCTGGGATTCTCCAGGCAAGAACACTGGAGTGGGTTGCCATTTCCTTCTCCAATGTGTGAAAGTGAAAAGTGAAAGCGAAGTCGCTCAGTCGTGTCCGACCCTTAGCGACCCCACGGACTGCAGCCTACCAGGCTCCTCCATCCCTGGGATTTTCTAGGCAAGAGTACTGGAGTGGCTTGCCATTGCCTTCTCCGAGGTCAGAGCTAGGGTATATTAAAAAGAAACCCCAAATAACTGTGGCTTAGGCAAGATAGTTCAGTTCTCTGTCACACAATAGTCTTAAGAGTCTCAGATTGCAGAGACAAGCTCTACAGGGCAGGAACTCAGGCTTCCTCTGTCTTGTTCACTGGTCATCACTACTCTGTCACTCTCATCTAGATGGGCCAGTATGGCTTATTATTACCTGTCTTTATTCCAAGTAGTGGGAAAGCGCAAGGAGCAGCTATGGGTACATCCTGCTTCCCCATGAGGGATCCATCTCAGAAGGTATACATGTCACCTTCACATCCCATTGACTAGAACTTAGCCACCCAGCTACCAAGAAAGCTGAAAAATACTGTCTTTACTTGGGGCAGCTATGAGTTCATTTTTATGTTTGGAGCTCTAATACTGTATAAAGTGAGACTTCATGTTGGGGACAGCCACCAGTCTCTGTCACCAATCTTGAGGTCATGAACCTGGTTTTTAGCTCAAGGGTCACTTTATGGAAGGAGCTTGGCAGTCACTGGGGAACCCACTGAGCACTGGAGTTGATGGATGTCTACCTGCTCTGTACATTTCTCCTTGTGGGTATTAGCAGACAAGGATCATTGCTCTAACATATACTAATAAAATGGATGTAATGTAACTGTTAAGGAACAAAGCTCATTTCACAAGCTGCTCATCAATTCCACATTCCCCAGCGGCTACACCATGCTGGAAAGGTATACAAAGCTGGGGTTGAAAGTCCCCAAGTGATGCCAAGATTTTACACTGATCCTCCTATCTCTGCCATTGGTTGGCAGAGTCACAGTAGGCATGGGCTTTAACTTTCCTGGTCTCCAGAGTAGCGGACTGAGTTGTGTCTAAGGTATTTGTTTAGCATGAATGTTCTAGGATTGTATGATTCCTTGACACTCCCTGTCTTTGCACTAAAGCAAGCTCCCAGGAGGACGCAGCCACCTTAACTCCTTTGTGAAATGGGAGGGAGTTGGGGGTATACACACGCCTGCTTGCAGTCAGCTGGGGGCCTGATACCTGGACTTTTCTATTTCCCTGGGTTTCTTTGGTTGTGGTTTTTGTAGTCAGAAGTCAATTTTCCATTCAACTAAGCTTATTTTTTTTAACCTTATATTTCTTTAAAAAATACTTTAAATTCTGCTTTTAGAACTATTACATGTTCATTGTAGAAAATGGAGACAAGTATAATGAAGGAAACAAACAAACAAAAATCACCCATAGTGTCAGTACTTGGACACTGGTACTATTAAGGCCTTAGTGTGTAGTGCCTTCACTTCAACATCTAAGAAAACATGAAAAATGCTTGTATTGCGGCTGCTGCTGCTAAGTCGCTTCAGTCGTGTCCAACTCTGTGTGACCCCATAGATGGCGGCCTACCAGGCTCCTCCGTCCATGGGATTTTCAAGGCAAGAGTACTGGAGTGGGTTAGCTTGTATCTCTACTTCAGTTAATCAAACTGATGTTTTGTAATCTGCTTTCTTTTACTTAATGACCATTTCCTGAAATCCTTAAATATTTTTCAAGAACGTGATTTTTAGTGAATGCCAAGCTTTCATCATATGGATGAAGCACACTGTACTTCACTGGTGCCCTGACATTCAGGCTGTGTCTGAGTCTTCATTGTTGAATTACGTGGCAGTGGCTGTTCCCCATTGACAGCATCTTAGTTCCTGCCACAAACACTGGGTGCTGGTGAGGCCCATTAAAGTTGGGTGGCCTGATTCAGGCCAGACAGCAATTGAGTGGTGGGCCCTTTTCCTCTGGTCCAGCTGCCTCCCCGGATGCCAGGAGAGTGGAAGCACAGGTGTGACATAGACAGTTGACTTCCAGTGTATTGGTTTGGGTAGAAAAGAGCCAGTGGGGTTTACCAGCAAGATGCTGCTGTGGGTGGTTGTGATGCTCCTGTGGAAAGCCAGCTGCTCTCTGCCCCCACACCGGCAAGCTGCCCAGCTCCCATTCCACCCCCTCCCACCTGGATAGCAGTGAGCCCAAGCCAGTCACCTGAAGTCCAAGTCTGAGGAGAGAGGCTTTTGCAGGGGAGGCTGGGAGGCAAGGATTTAGGCAGGGCACAAGCAGGCTGGGGCAGGGAGACCGCACAGCTCCTGCGCCTCCAGGCTCCCACCTGAGTGGGGCAGGAGATCCAGTGGCCTTGTTCCCAAGCAAGCTTCCTCCCCTGTTCTCTTTTCCTTTTTCTGAAGCACTTTTCTCTTCCTCTCCAAAGAGTGTGTCACTCTCTTAAAAAGCAACCTGTCCTCATCCTTATTTATCTCATTTCCTCTGAGAGGGATGAGAGGATTCACTGTTGAGTTGGGGTGTGGGACAGCAAAATAGGACTCACTCAAGGCTTGGCCTGGGCAATGACCACTTTTGCTGGCTGTGTCCCTGCCTGGATGACTCAGCTTTTGCCCCCCTGCCTGAGACCTTTCAGTTTTGACTGGTCTGTCCTCTTCTCTAACAGGCAACCATTGGGATTGACTTCTTGTCAAAAACCATGTACTTGGAGGATCGCACGGTGAGTGCCTGACTGGGGACCTGGGAGCACAGGGAGGGCTCCCTGGGACCTATCACCTGGGGCCTGTACTGGGCACCACTCAGAGCCCATGCCTGCCCAGAGCTGGCAGTGCCAGCACCGCAGAACTTCCCCCCAGCCCCCCGCTGCCACCCTGAGGACCTCACCGTGCCCTGAACCTCCTGCCCACCCTGCGACAGGTGCGACTGCAGCTCTGGGACACAGCCGGCCAGGAGAGATTCCGCAGCCTGATCCCTAGCTACATCCGGGACTCCACAGTGGCCGTGGTGGTGTACGACATTACAAGTGAGTATGGGGCCTGGGTGCTGGGCGGGGAACAGCTCACAGGGCTGCAGGGCCCAGGTGTGGCCCAGTCAGGGTGCAGCGTGTGTGTGTGTGTGTGTACGTATACATGTGTGTGTGTGTGTGTGTGTGTGTGTGTATGTATACATGTGTGTGTGCTTGTCCTGATTGCAGGAAGGCAGGTGCTCAGAGTGGAGAGTGAGTTGCTTTTGAGCCTTCCCCCATCCTCCTGCACCAGGCGTGGCATACTGGACCAGGGTGGCCCTGTTCAGAGCAGAGGCCTGTGTGTGGAGCAGAGCAGATGCTCTTGTCCCTCAGCACCGTCCTGGGCCCTGGCTCCCAGAAAGACCCCTAGGGAGCAACTTTTTGTATGGTGTGTGTATACACGTGCAGGTGTGAAAAGATGCCAGTCCATGGGCCAGCCTTGACCTGGCAGCCGTGGTTCTGTTAGCAGCACCCCAGCTCCTTACAGGGCTCTCGGAGGGGAGGCCCAGTGGTCCCTTGGGGCCATGGGTGGGCTGTTCATCTCATGCCCTGTGGCTCTTCTGGCCAAATCAGCTGTTTTGGAGAGAGACACACAGCCCTGAGGGAGATTGTGTGCTGGGGGTGAGGGGCTAGGGCCCGGTGCAGAGCCCCACTGCCCAGGCAGGTGTCATGGCACACACCTGGCAAGCCCTTGGGCTGCAGTCAAGCTTATGGTGGGAGGATGCCCAAGCTGCTGCCTCTAGTCCTCCCCACCTCCTCCTCACACCGTCTCCCTCACTGCAGGCTCCTTGCACACCTGAGAGCATGGGAGCGGGGCCCTGAGGAGGCCTGGGCCCCTGATGCCAAGCAGAAGATCAGCAGTGGGAAGCCCAGGTTCCCAGGACAGGCAGCTTCGCCTCCCCTTGGGCCTGCAGGCTGCTGAGTGGTGGGCATCACCCTGTGACTCTTCCTCTGGGAGCCTGTCTCAGCTTCTGACTGAGGAGGGGACTGCCCTGAAAAAACTGGCCTCTCCTGGCTTTTGTCTGCTCCTGGGCCCACTTCCCACTCCCCTTACCTGCAGGGCCTGAGGGTGCTGTTCGAAAACCCCTCTGAGCTCCTGTTGGTGGGAGGCCACTCTGCAGGGCCCTCCTGGCCTCAGGGCTGCCATGGTCTCTCCCACATGCAGTGTCACACTGTTTCCAAGCTCAGCCATGTCCACTGCACTCATGCCTCCCTCTGCTCTGAGCCTGCAAAGTCAGATCTGACTCTCAGATGGGCCTGAAAACCACTAGTCCACGGAGCGAATCATGACCCGGTGGCTTTCCAGGTGCCATGACCTCTCCCCAGCAGGTGGCTCAGCAATGTGAGGGCTTTCGGGGGCCTGCAGCACCGTTCCACAAATACACCCAGGCATTCTCAGGAAGGTCCAGGCCTGCCAGTCTGTACTCCCACCTGCCCTGCCCAGGTGTCTGAGGGGGCGCGCTCTCCCCACCCACCCTTCCCCTCTCCCACGGGGCCACCTCTCATGCCAAGCTTTATCCCTACTTTCCACCGCCAGACCTCAACTCCTTCCAGCAGACCTCTAAGTGGATTGATGATGTCAGGACAGAGAGGGGCAGCGATGTGATCATCATGCTGGTGGGCAACAAGACGGACCTGGCCGACAAGAGGTGGGTGCAGGGGGCTGCAGGCCGCCCCCCGCCCTCCTCTGCAGCGCCTCCTGGATGGGGTGTCCTGGGACTTGTAGGTGGTGAGCGCCCTGACCCATCCCCCTGCATCTGGGAAGGGCCCCGTTGGGGCTCCGAAGGCTTTGAAGGCTCCCATGTGCCCGGCCAGCCCAGCAGTGCATGGTCTAGGCCTGGCCTCAGCTCAGTCATGGACACAGAGGCCCTTGGGCTCCCACCGGCCCCGCCCCTGGGAAACGCCTGTGCTGATGCTGGTGTGAGTGTGCAGGGCCTGGTCCCCAGGCCTGAACACAGAGTTTCCTGGTCCAGCTGTATGTCTGGGTGTGACACTGTCCCTAAAGAGGCTGCCCTCCAGGAATAGGGCTCACCTCGGCACCGTTTCCTCCTCTCATGGGGCAGATAAAGCAACCAGTCATGGGCTGAGGGCCTCCTGAAATGCACTCTGACTGTTTAGGAGTATTCTGAATGAGAAGCTGCTTTATTAAAATCTTGTCCTTGAAGTGAAGAAAACAGAGCTCAAAGCCCAGCTTCTTTGCAATAGGTGACCTTGGGGCCATCACTTTTAACCTCAGTGTGCTCATTTGGCAAATGGGGCTGATGGTACCACCCAGAGAGGTGGTCTGTGGCTGGTGGAGTGTGACAAATGTGGGCTCCAGCAGTGGTGATCCCGGGAAAAGTGGGTAGGGGCCAGCAGCCCACCAGCCACAGGGCCAGCTCATGGCCTGGACAGGACTGCCAAGGAGTGGAGTGGGGATGCTGGCTTCCTGCTGGGCTCTGCACCCCACGCGCCCTGAGGGAGCCCTGGGGCTCAGCCCTGGTCTCAGGCCAGCTGAAGTGCCCTCATCATCTGAGGCCGCTCCCTCCACCCCGACTGGGGGCTCCTTCTCTCCTGAAAACTGGTCCCCCTTATCTCCCCTCCAGGCAGATAACCATAGAGGAGGGCGAGCAGCGCGCCAAAGAACTGAGCGTCATGTTCATCGAGACCAGCGCAAAGACGGGCTACAACGTGAAGCAGGTGGGAGGTGCCGCCTTGGCCAGGGGCCCGCACTGGGCTTCTGGTGCCGGGGGCTAGTGACCAGGGGGGGCAGCGTGGCCAGCCAGCCCACTCGATGGGGAGTGAGTCCCTCCAGAGCTCTACTGTTGCCCTCAGGGTATCGGGGGCTATGGGATCAGCTGCACCCAGCAGCCAGCCCCGTGGCCCCTGAACTGCCATGGGTATCCAGCCCCCAGCTTCTGGGCAGCCGAGAAGCAGCACTCTCCTACCTGTTCCCTCACTTGGGATGAGCATGCAGGGAAGTCCATGCACTCGGCACTTTGGGGTTCCTGCATTGTGCTTGGCAAGCGCTTGGGGCTGTGTTGGGCCAGGTAGACTTGGGAAAAGAACCCACCCTCAGTGTGGTTAGAGCTCACAGGAGGGGGACCTGCAGAGTCAGACTCCTCAGAGGAGCCGTAGAAGGGGTGGGGTTCGGGCTGAGCCTTGGAGCAAGAGACGTCGTCTCACAGATGGCATTCAGCAGGTCAGTGGACTTGGCTGGAAACAGCTGCACCTGTCTCTGCAGCACCCCCGACAGGTCGTCAGCATTTTCTGTGGTCACGAGCAACAGACTCCGCATGTTAGTCACTCCCCTGGCTTTACTGGTGTCTCGAGTCTCCTGAACGTTTCCCTCCTCAGTATCTCAGGGGGTTCTCTGCCGGCTCCGGCTCTTTAACACATTCCTGTGGAAGCACAAGTGTTTCTGTGTCATGAATCTGTATCTTTAAAGAGTTTAGAAATTTATTTCAATACTAAATGGTTTCCTTTAAAACTTGGGCTTTTCTGGTGGCTCAGATGGTAAAGAATCTGCCTGCAATGCAGGAGACCCAGGTTCAATCCCTGGGTTGGGAAGATCCCCTGGAGAAGGGAATGGCTACCTACTCCAGTATTCTTGCCTGGAGAATTCTATGGACAGTGGACCATTCATTTCACATGCTTGAAAGGAGGCCATAGCCTTCACTAGCCTTCCAAAGGAATTTTTGGTTCAAAAAAGGTGAGGATCCCTTGTCTTCAAGGAAAAGAGGACTTGGATAGCTGACGAGGAGGGGCTGCCTGGGCAGGGGACTGGCATGGGCACAGCTGAGGCTGGAGGGGCGCTGGGGCCTTGCCAGGGTCACTTCTGCCCTGCCACCCCCAGCAGTGTCCAAGAGCACTAGACAAGCTGCCATGCAGCAGCTGGCCACACGCAGTGAGGGTTTGAGGGTTTACCCTGCCTGGGCAGTGCTGTGCCAGTGGGAGGGGGCAGAGGAGTGGGAAGGGACAGAATGAGCTCCCAGACCAGGGGATGCCCGCACCCCAGTTGGAGGGCCTCAGCGTTGCTCTGTTCACTGACACCCCCTTGCCAGCCTCCTTTAGCATAAGGTGTTCCCTGGAGGACGGAGCTGCCTGTCCCTGGAGGCCTACAGGAGACATCAGCTTGTGGCTCTGCATGGTCCTAATGGAAAGGCCTGAAGGGCGGGGAAGCAGAAGTCAGTGGTCCAGAGGGCAGGTGGCCTCTGCCCCCAGTGGACAGAGATGCTGATGCCCCCTTTCCAGAACATTCTGGAAGCCAGGCAATGGTCTGAGCAAGAGTTGTGTAGAGTCAGTTCAACCCTGGGTGGTTCAGAGGAGTCTCCGTGCAGTACAGGCTCCTGGACTCTGAATGTGAGCATGTCTGCTCTCAGAGGCCCCCATGTGACCCTTAGAGCTTCTATTTGACTGGCAACTTGGCCATTGACAGAGGCTGTGACTATTTTGACAGCCAGACAGGCGGAGTGAGGCTGCCTGGGGCATGGCCATGGAGGAAGGCTTGGCCAGTGACTGGACTTCTGCACCCCCTCCCACCTCTCTCTGCACCCTGCCCACCCGCATCTTCCCCACTTGGGCCCTCACCCTCACCACCTTTGGTCCTGTCCCCCAGCCTGGGTGGTCCCACGTGACTGGGCTCTGCCGTGAGACCATGAATGAGCTTCACCCTGTCTTCAGAGAGCTCAGGCAGTGACATTTAAAGCCCAGAGCTCACCTAGTTCCTGCAGTTGGTGTTTGTCAAGAGATCGGGAGAGCATTCAGAATTTTCTGTCTTGTACTTGCTGTTATCCCCCTAGGTTCCATCCCCCTAGGTCCTGCCAGCACCCCCCCCCCATACCCTGCCCACCCCTGGCCCAGTGAGCACATGCACACTTACACACACTCAGGCACAGAAAGCCTACACGTGTACACACGTCACACACACACAGATTCACACACGCAGATGCCACACATCCACGTTCCCACCACACACTCCTCTATACACAGTAGACGCAGTCACACTCACCCACACTCAAGCAAACCACAATACCACACTCACACCCCCGTGTCCCTCTTCCCCCTGAAAAGTCTCCTCCACTCTGACTGTGGCCCTGGCTCCTAGAAACCAGTTGCCTCGATGCTGTGGACTCATAAGACTCCCTGAAGACAGGGTCATTGTCATAAGGGAAGGTTGAAAGCCCCTTCCCCACACCTGGCCCCCAGGTGGGCAGTGGGACAGAAGCTTGTCTCCTAGGCCCTAGATCATTTTCTGCCCGGGGGTGGATCCCTTGCCATCACCATGACCCACACTCAGCCCCCGAGACCCCGAGGCCAGCCTTCCTGGGTTAGAGGCCTGCTGGGGCCGAGTGCCATGAGGGGTGCTAGGGGGTGGGGGGAGAAGTTAGGTGCAGTCCCTTCCGTCAAGGGTGCAGTCTCTGCTGTCCAGGATGCAGTCAGTGGGACAAGACAGGAGCAGAGCCTGAGGTCAGGGTGAGAAGAGGCAGAAAGTGGATATGCCAGGAGCAGAGGGGGAAGGATGGGGCTCATGCTGCGTCTCCCCCTCTCCCTAGCTCTTTCGACGTGTGGCCTCGGCTCTGCCTGGAATGGAGAATGTCCAGGAGAAAAGCAAAGAAGGGAGTATCCTTTTCCTTTGACAAGTGAGTGAAAGATGTTACAGAAGTCATTTATTCATGGATTTATCACATGATATGTTAGAACAGTGGACAAATCCTTGCCTGGTCTCCAGGCCAGCCTTCCTGATGGGCAGCTGTGCTGTGGAGCCTGTATGTACAGGGATGAGGCTGAACTCCAAGGTCTTCAAGACCCCGTCCAGCTTGAACCAAACAAGCTTCCAAAACAGAGTGGGGGTGCCAGAGGGATGTGAGTGGAGTGACAGGGTGGGGCAGGGAGTGAGAAACAGTAACTGCCCTTCTCTCTAGTGAACACAGATTTGTGTTTCATGTGGACAAGTAGAATCTCCACTTCTGTACACTCAGACATGATCTCAGCATGGTTCAGCCTCCTCTGCACGAGACAGCTGCATCCTCAACCCAACCCAGACAGCCTCGGGCCTCCCCACTGCCCCGGGAACAGGGGCTGCACACCACTCACCCAGTCCACTCCAGACCTCGGGCCACACCCAGAGGCTGAAACAGGCTCAGAGAGGTGGTCTGATTTGCCCAGCGGAAAGGAAGTCAGTTGTTTTTGTTTTGCCATGTTATAAAAAATGTATGTTTATGTAATACTACATACACACAAAACAAGATAAAAATATACAAAAGAATATTGAGGTTTAGGGACCATAAAAAGAAAAAAATAAGGAAAAGTCATGGACAAGGTCATACTCAGAATATATGCCACGGCCAGTGGCAAAAAAGTGGTAAAGAGGGAATGGGTAAGGTGTCTTTAGGGAAGCATGGTTTTTTATACTACTTGACTCCTGAAGCACCTCTCCCATTGCCCTTACATAAGGGCCACAAAACCTCCTTGGGACGTGGGCAACTGATCCCATAGTAGGACTGCTTCCACCCAACTCTGCTGGTTCCTACTGATGGTCTTCCAACCCACACTCCCCAGGGCATCCATGGAAAGGGCTGTTGAGGGGTTGTGGCTTCTCACAGCAGCAAGCTCAGAGTCTAGGACCGCCTCTAACTGGAGCTTGAAATGAGGGGGTCAAGGTGGCTGTGGCCACCTGAGCAAGGCCCAGGTAGCCCTGTGATTGGCAAGGTGGGCTGTATACCCAGCCGGCAGGCTCTCCACCTCCTGTGTACTTTGGGGTGCGGCTGACAGGGAACAAGGCCGAGGCTCCCCACCAGGAAGGCTTTTGAGAAAGGGTCTGTCTAGCCTGTGTTTATGTAGTGGTCCCACAGCCCCAGGACAAGCTTTGCTTCTGGTAGACAGAGGTAAGGTTGTGGGGGACGGTCCGGGAAGAGGAGGAAAGGTGGGACCTGGCGACCCTGCATCCTCCCCACCCAGGCTAAGCGAAGTGCGAGCCCCTGGGTGTTTGCGGAGGGACAGAGGGGCTGTGCAGGGCAGCTGCGTGGGTACCCGGGCGGGAGTCAGGTGGGAGCTTCTCCTCGAGTCATCTTCCTTAGCCCTGCTCCTGCAGTGATTGACATCAAGCTGGACAAACCCCAGGAGCCCCCGGCCAGCGAGGGCGGCTGCTCCTGCTAATGCAGCCTGACCCCGGCTTCCTTAGACACTATTCGCTTGTTGTGTTGCTTCCTATTGGTTAGCTTCCTAAGGGGGGTGGGAGATGAGCTTATCCAGATGGGAGGAGTTTTCTTTTCTCTCTGTCTCTAGGAGTCGGGTGGGTGGGGAGGGAGGCTGGGCATCAGGGATCACGTCACTCTTAACAGCTGTTACTTAAACAACTATTTTTTGGTTTGGTTGTAATATATTGTACTTTATTAAGATTGCCAAAAACTTAAAATTTAAAAAAAAAAATTTAAATCATGTGTATACAACTTTTTGCCAGATAAAAATGTAGTCATTTTTATTTGAAAGATGTGCTTTTTTGTTTTTGTATATTTGTAAACTTACAGAGAACCTTTTCCACACACCTCCTCCTTCCTGTCCTCTTTTAATGGTTCATCACCTCTGCCCTCCTCCCACCCCCAGACCAATAAATTTAAACAATTAACTGGGCAATTTATTTAGGCTCCAATCCCCAGGCTGTCTGGCCCAGACCAACTAGGCCTCACCAAACAGGCCCTCCGTGGTTAAATCAAACACTGATGGAAGGAAACAGGCTCTGAAGAGGCAGCTCTGACTCCGTCCTTCTGTGGCCAGAGTAGGACATGAGCCACAGCCCCGAGCTGAAGTAAGGCCTGTGAACTGCAGGGAGTCCAGGCCAGGCGCACTGGAATCACTTCTGCCTCTTTCCCCTCCCTGAAAAGTCTTGAAGGGGGTGGAGGACACTTGCCACAGACAGCCGTCTGTGCTTTGTGGTCCACCCAGTGACTGGCAGAGCAAGAGGTCATGGGCAGGAAGGAAGGACAGAGTGCTGTTGGCAACTGTGGGCTGGGGCAAGGTGTGGTTTATAGGCTGGGGACACCATATGTAGTCATGAAAATGTTTTAACCAACCCGTCCAATGATCAGCAAACGTGTCTGGTTTGAAGCTAAGGGAAGGGCAGAAGGAACCTCAGTGTGTGCCCCTGAAGCCCTCCTTGGATGCCAGGGAAGCTGGAGCCTGTTCCACACAGGATTGGCCCGTCTGTGGTGGGGGAAGGGAGGGTCTGCAGAACTACCACCAGGAAGATGTTTGCTGATCCTTGGTTGCTAATGCTCTTGAGTGCTGTTTGGGAAAAGCTGACTTCTTGACATGTTTCTGTCTCCCTGGTGCAGGGCAGTTGACATTTTTGTGCACAGGCCTTTGCAGATATTGTAGCAGCACTCTGGTCACTTGAGGATAGGGCTGAGGTGGGGTCCCCAGAAGGCTTTCCAGAGAGCCGTCCTGGCCATTTTTGACTCATTTCTGAGAAGGACATAGTCCTGAGGACCTACCTATAAAATCTTTGAAAAGAACTCTCTTTCACTAAGTGATGCTGCCCACTTGACCAGAATTCCAAATAGATCCAGACTCACCAACTCCAAGTCTGCACAAAGCCGGGCGGAGGGCAGCCACTCTGGCCAAAATCAGTGAACCCTGGTTCTTCCTCCAGGCCGCTGTTAGGCTTGTCATAGACGAGCTAAATGACTGTCTGGTGTATGGTAAGGAGTAAATTCCGCCATAAAGCAGGATCCCAACAAGTTACTATGTTGAATTTGGAACTTCTCAGAAACTAATCCAAAATGGCAGCCACTAAGTGCAGCAGGGACCTGGCAGGACTCACTGTGTCCAGTGGGCCTGTCACACACGCAGCGAAGGAGACTGTGTGTCAGAGCTGATCTTTAGGGAGAAGTTTATCTTCAGGTGAAGAAAAGAGGAAGCAGAATTCCCACTGAGCTCCTCTTCCAGAAGGTAAAGACCAACGTACGAACGTAATTCCAGTGTCACATGTTGAGTTTTTATATGTGTGTACATAATTATATATAGAGATAGACTTGTGTATACACCTTCCACACACATTCTCACAAAGATACGTGTGCTCGATGTATATTCTTGTTTTTCCTGCTCTCAAGTTGGAACTTGCATTGTGATATCAGTTTTGGAAATCCAAAAGTACTGCAATGTGTTGAAATAAGAAATACTTAATATTGTCCAAAAACTTGTGATTGTCTTGCCATCAATAAAACAATGCATAGATGTGTTAACTAAAGGCAAAAATAGACCCTGGGAATATGCACACTGTTTCTGCCTGTACTTAAATGCACAAGTGTGCATGCCCATGTGGGCCAGTACCCCCACCATGGCACACCCCCCAAGTGGTGCTTGTTGGAAGAGTGCTTACTTACCTCGTGAGAATTCATAGGAGTCCAGGTGATAGCACCAAGCCTGGCTGGCAGTGAGGGCCATTGCTTGTGGCCCCTAGGACAGCCCAATTTGCAGGGATCTCATTGGGTCTCAGTGAATGAATGGTGGATTTTTATTTTCGTGGTACTAAAGATTACTTCTTTAAAAATGTTTGTTATAAAGGTGGAAACTCAGTCCCCTTCTCATGTGTACACATATCCAAGGTACCATGTTTTTTTCCATCACAGCCTAGAATAATATTAAGAGATGAAGTAGACACAATGTGGCTTGATGTAGCCTCCGTGAGCCCTCCTTTCCCAACACATACATGGCATCCTCTCTCCTGAGCCCAGCTCTCCCAGCCCTGTAAGAGAGGGGGAGGTGGGGAGGGCAGTTGCCTCCCCTTATCCTCCTATGCTGGTGGCACCACTTTGTTCCATGAGTGCCCTCCTCAGGCCTCATCTTCACCCCGCTTCCTGGGTCTGTCAGGGCAGCCAGACCTCCAGCACAGAAGGGCCTTGGCTCCTTGGCTCCCATTGTGGGCAGGTGCCATCACTGTCCTCTTGCTTGTAGGTAGGATCTTGTCTCAGAGTTAAGGATCAATAATGAAATGATCAGGTTCCCTTGAAGAGAATGTCATGAAATTCCTCAGCATTCCTGGTGAGAGTATCCCATCGTTGCTGGATCCGGGTGGGCTAGCACGAGCAAGAGAGGAGGGACCCTTTTAGGAAATGATCTCACTTTAGCCAATGGTTCAGTCTGTCTCTCCACAGGGCACATTTGACCTGGGAGTAGAGCGGGCTCATCTTCTGTAGCCCTCTCTTTTACTTTGAGGAATCTCAGAAAAAAAAAAAAAAGGAAAAAAATGCTGTCAGTAAAGCTCCTATTTTGTGGACATCCGAAAAATCGAGCATATGGTGGAGAAAGCAGAAAGCGTGTTTATGTATGCAGACGTGCCAGTGAAGGGGTGGTCTCGGCATCTCGGGTGCTAGAGCTGCAGCCGTGTGGTCCAAGGTTAGCAAGCATGCTGACTCGGTCAGAGGCCTCCCTGCCGTCACTGTCACCACACTCTTCCTGTCAGCATCCTCAGTTGGTCTGGGATGGCCCAGGTCTGAGGAGCAATGGCCAATCAGTTCGAGTGTTTCAGGCAGCAGAAACGAGGATTGGTATGGTGGTAGCTGAGATTGCAGACACATATTGAGTGTGATGTTGTCATTTTCCTGGTGGCAACAGTGCTGGGAGCCCCTGCCCTCAAGTACCAGGTGTGACAATAATGGCACCGCTGGCTTCGGTGCCCTGCAGGCAGAGAAGCCTCATTTCTCCAGGTGGCAGAAGCAGGTGAGGGTGTCAGGATGTGAGAACAGGTAGCTGAGGGCTGTGAGGCGTGTCTGAGCCACACGAGGGGCAGCCGAGCTGAAGTGTCTGGGCACCAACCAGTGCGCACTAGTTTCCTAACTACCTCTCCCCCAAGAATGTGAGACATTGTCCCCTGGCTACAGCGGAGTGAGGCAGAGGCTCACAACCCTTCCTGCAGGAGATGCAGGAAAACCGAGTCCGAGAAGGGTGACTTGCTTGCAGTGAACTGCAAGCAGCCAGAATCAAGGTGATTTCACTCTTCATCTATCGCTGGCACATGTGTAACAAATGTGACTGTGCACTGGCACTCAGGCCTACAGGGCACGTGTGCTCCTCAGGCCATCTCTCCTCTGGTTTGGACCCAAGTCTGTCCAGCGTTATCTGAGTACATTTCAGGCTCCTCCACTGCAAAGAAGGGCCAGCCCCCAAGTCCACTCTGATTGTCAAACCGGGGCACCCTTTGGATTTTTTTGTTTGAAATAAACTATTTCAGTGATCCAAAACCTTGAGCTCTCAATGTGTAAACTCCCTGGACACCAGCCATCCCCCCCACCCCGCCCCTGCTGATGCTCATGGTAGGGTGTGGTTTATCCTTGCAGTGGGACTTCCTTCTAGTGCGAAGCCTCCACAGGTTGACGGCCAGCGTGTATCACATGGTGTGTGTCACCTACCTCCTCACCCGGCCCCATGGAAGTGATTGGCCATGAGGAGCACAAAGGATGGCATTCCCATCTCACTGGCTCAGCAGGCTTAAATGGCCACATTGACTTTACATAAAACTGTGTAAAATGTGGAAGACTCAGCATGTTGATCAAACAATAAACTGTCCTAATTCTCAACACAAAGCCTCTTGTTTCATGTTTCTAAGCGGTGTGGTGGTATATTGGTGGAGGGGTGTGGAAAAACAGATTTCTTCAAATGCATGCTCCATGAAGAAGACTCTCCTCATGTCTGGGTGGTGTGTTCACCACCACCTTTTGCTTTTCCCTCCTGCTCCTCATTGGGCTTTCAACTCAGAAGGGGAAAAGGCAGGACACGCTGAACTGTAATCTTCATTCTGCCTGAAGGCTTGATGGAAAGGGAAACTCCAGGCAGAACTGAGACTCAGGGCTATGTGTTATCCCTTGTCATCCCTGCTCTCCACTCGCGATGGCTGAGGGTTAGGAAGGGTGGGTATAAGGGCTGGATCTCTAGTCCCATGATTTCTGGAAAGTATTTAAAGGCAAGAATTTCAGATGAACCATAATCATCTTTCAGATGACATGAAGCTACCTTGTACGCCCTCCAGCATCATCTCACACCAATCAGAGAACATCCCTGAGACAGCCCTTCAGGTCTCAGTCACCTCCAGACTAAAAGGGGCCCTGAAGGCCAGGAGACTAACCCAAAGAGAACACAAAGGCCAAGATCAGGCCCACCACTGCCCTGGACTGGGAATGCTGGGTATCCTGGGGCTGTAGGGAAAGCCAAGTTCACCAGGTCTTTTGTCAAGTTCAACTTCACTATCTTTCTCCTTTAAAGGTTCTAAAAGTTTCTGGAACACCCTCCAATCTGCCACCTCAAGGAAGCCATCTCTGATTAGGAAGGGTAGGCAATAAGATTCCCTGCCCACTGAGCCTAACTTTCCTGGGTGCCAGGTGTAAACTGTGAAGTGGAGGCGGTACCAGGCAAGTCAAGGGGCTGAGGCCTGAGATCCCAAGTGTACATGCCTGTATGGACCAGACCAAAGCCAGAGGAATGCTGTTCCAGACAGCTTTTCCCCCAGACTGGTATTCAGGGCAATGTGACTACAGACAGGAAAGGGAGTGGGTTGTCTCCCTGAGCATCGTGCTTACATGCACAGCATCCAGCAGGTGAAGGAAGCATGCTGGGGCTTCCCAGACGTGAGTGTGAAAACTGGAGTTGTGAATGTCCTACCTGCAGCGCCCTGCAAGCCATCGAGGTATGTTGCTTGAGGTGGTCTCCTCTATCACTGTAGCTGTGTTTTGGTCACCCAGTGACCAAGGGTGCAGAAAGGAGCTTTGATAATCCTATGATAATCCCCAATTTTTTTTTTTTAAAGCATATTTCAGTTGAAACAAAAAGATCTGAAGTCAAAAGAACACCAAGTGCCTCACACAAGACAAGATCATGGGGGTGGGGTGGGGGTGGGGAACGCCGGGATCCCAGGAGGAACTGAGGCCATGCTGGGGCTGCATGGGTGGTGCAGCCAGGCAAAGGGCAAAAGTGAGGATGGTACTGAGGCAGCTGACCTTGGGACATGAAGCATGGTGGGGGGTGGGGGGTTTGCGGACAGGTTGGTGCAGCCAAGATGGAGCCCATGCTAACGAGAGGGGAAAGCAGGGGCTATTTCTTCGCCTCAGAATGTGACTGTATGCCCACAAAAGCAGGAAGTGTGCCACACTTAGAATTCCCAGATTTGGGCACAGTGCTTGGCATTTTCCAAATGCCATACACGGCTCGTGTGAGTAGTCAACAGGTTAGGACTTCATAGTTGAAAAAGGAAGTGGAACTACTTTCCTGTGCAAAAGTCAGGTGGGGTAACCACCTTTCTTTAAGTACTCAAAGGGCTGAAATGGAAGAGGTAAGCACTGCAACTGCTGCTAATACACCTTTAGGTGAGAATGTGCATAAACCAATTGAAGCCTTGATTTCATTCTAAATTCAAACCTTAAAAAAAAAGAAAACGCACAATATTCTGGTTGAAATGATCTCAAACCAACAGAACACAGCCAAGTGCCTTTTACACACAGCAGGACCAGCGGAATCCCAGGGGAACTGAGAGAGCATGCGGAAATCTAGGGCAGACCCCAGGTACTCCCCAGCAACAGCAGTTATTGCTGATCAGAAACGAAACCCCAGCAAACAGTCAGGCACCTGGCAGGAGAGGGGCTACCAAGGCCCCAGAATGTTTGGAAACAGCCTCGGTCTTCAGGTGTACTCTGTACCCACTGGAGACTCCACTCTGGAAGCGGGTGGCGTTTACCAGGGCAGTCAGTGCACGGGGCTTATTCATCACAGCTGCCTCCACAATGGCACTGCCCTGCGGTCTGCACCTCCCCGTCGCAGAGCACAGGCTCTTTCACATCAGGAGGCAGCGCCCCAGGGAGCAGTCTCCGTGCCTCCCACATGCAGTGGCTCAGACACTGCCATTTCCCATCTGTGACACAGAGTCAGGCTGAGTCTGCTGGCCCTGTGACCTGACAGCCCTCTTTCCGCTCTGGCCATACTTGGTCCTAGCCCAAGAAGAAATGGGCCTACTTTGGCTGAATGCCTTCAGGGCCGGAGGAAGATAATTTGACCTCCCCACTGATAACGGTAACCCACTCCAGTATTCTTGCCTGGAGAATCCCATGGACCGAGAAGCCTGGTAGGCTACAGTCCATGGGGTCGCAAAGAGTTGGACACGACTGAGCGACGGAACGGAACGGAACGGACTGATAACCCAAGCTCCCAAGGACTAGTCATCATGGCCCAGACCCACAACAATGCGATGACTGTGGCAGAGTTAGGAGGCAGAATGGGAGTGCCCAGAAGGGCTATGTAAGCTGCCTGCTCACCTCACCCTGAGAGTAAAACTAAACAGCGCCTGAGACTTCCCCTGCAGTCCAGTGGCTAAGATGTGGTCCATGCTCCCAGTGCAAGGGGCTCGGGTTTGATCTCTGCTCATGGAATTAGACCCCACATGCTGCAACTAAGAGTCTGCATGCCACAAATAAAGATACAGCATGCCACAACTAAGACCTGGCAGAGTAAAATGAATAAAAAAATTAAAAAAACTAAACATGGCTTGTGGCCCAAAGAACGTAACAAAACACATTAAAGGCATATGTGATACTCCAGGAGGCCAGGTCACCTGTGAGACCGCTCCCAGGAGTCCCAGGTGCTTGGTCACGTTACGCATGCAGATTCCTGAGACCACACGAGACCTACTGCTGAACTGAATGCTCAGATACGGGGTCCTCAGATGAGCTATTTAACAAGCATCACTTAATTCTGATGCATGCTAACATCTGAGAATCACTGTTTGAGATATAACTTTCCTTTTTAAAAAGATCATCTTGTCTTGAATAAAATTCAGCCTTTCAAGCGCTCCCCTTCTTCAGTCACTTGTTTTACATATTTCTTCCTCTAATGAAGTGAAACACTTTATCACCTCTGGAAAAAAACAACAAAACAGCTGATGGCACACACATGCCCCTTAATGGAAGCATCAAGCCACTGATGTTTATTTAGGTGAGCACTGCCTTTGATTATGTGAACACGTCACATTTATCACATACCTTTTGAGTTTCTGGTTCATTCTTCTTACCTACTTCCTAAAACTCCTTGGCTAATAAGGAAAAGGCAAGAAAGAGTCCAAAGACAGTAAGACATATCAGCAGTGACACTTCCCAATAAGAACCCTGCCAGGGTTGGACTCTACTGGCATCTCTGTGTCAGCTTGGGTTTATTTCATACTCCAGCAGCAAGCTGTGTGATGCAGGATGTGGGAGCAGGGAAGGGTAAGGGGATCTGAGGGCCCTGTATTCAGAGCCACAGTGACACATCGGAATGGAAGACAGCAGGCAGAGGCATGGGCCACAGCACATGTATGTGGGGATCACACTCACTGGGACGTCACTGGCTCCATGCCATTCTCCGTTGCCTCTCCCCGACCCTCAAGGCAAGGTTAGGAGGGTCCCACTGCATGGACTCCTGGAACATCCTGCGCCTCCTCTGTCATGGCTCTTCCCCCACTGTGCTGGGACTAGCGTTTCACCGATCCACAGCCACCCTTGTCTCCTTTTTAATCCTTAGCTGGCTTGTCTCTGAGTGTTTGAGGTAGGGATTGAAGTTTCTATGTACGTTACCATCATTAGGCCCCGGAAATGTGGAGACAGGCCTGAATTCTAACACGTGCTCCTATCTGTATTGACTCTACCATTCTGTGTAAATGCTTTCCGCTAGACAGTTTTTTTGGGGGGGGCGGGGGGATCTGATGGGTTTTTGCTGCTGCACAGGCTGCTCTCTAGTTGTGGCAAGCAGGCTGCTCTCCAGCTGCAGGCTGCAGTGCGTGCGGCTTCTCACCGTTGCGGTTTCTCTTGTTGTGGAGCACGGGCTCCGGGGTGTGCAGGCTTCAGCGGTTGCGGCTCCTGGGCTCTAGAGCACAGGCTCGATAGTTGCTCTGCAGCATGCGGTATCTTCCCGGATCAGGGAGTCGCATCCGTGTCTCTTGCATTGGCAGGCGGATTCTTCACCACTGAGCCACCAGGGAAGCCCCACAGACAGGCTGTTTTATTTACCAAGAAATATATTAATCATTTCTCCTGCACTCAGTGCACAGAGTCTCCTGTACTCAGGCGGGGCTCCTGCATTGCAGGTGGATTCCTTATGGACTGAGCCACCAGGGAAGCCTATATATTAATCATTTATAAAAAACCATTTATAAAGCCATACATGTAAAAAGAGAGCCAAGAACATCACTTTGAAATTGCTTTTTAAAAAAAACCATCAGTGAACGTGCACTTTAAAAATCTACAGACAACTTTTTTCATTTTGTATTTGTTCCACAGCATTCACGCTATGAGTACAAAATAGGAGCTCATCAAACAGCACACAAAGATATAGCCCAGGAACACTCATGCATCAGAAAAACATAACAGCTTCTAAATCCCCATATGTTCCCTAGTTAAGGGAAACCAGGAGAATGGTCATTTCTAGTGTACATTTTAGTAGCATTTGGGGATTTAGCATTTACAGTCCCACTGTCTAGGAATGACTCCAAGAATTGATAATGTTTCTGAAACCTAAGTGTTACAAGGCTAGAGTGTGGACAAGTCACCAAGCTGATGAAGAACAGACCACTGTTGGCAAAGTCGTGCTGTTTTCAACCTGTCTTTACATGTCCGGAGAGCATGTTGCAACTGTACCAACAAATCTGAAGATTCATGCACTGCCCATGAAGGGTAACTGGAAATCACCCAGATCCACACAAGACAGGTTTGTTTCCAGGATAAGGGGGCCAAAGCACAGAAGCAGAGGATAAGAAAACATTTTAGATGACATCATATTCTCATGATAGTATCCTCTCTATGTGAGGTCCACTTGTTAGACCTAGACCTTACATCAAGCATATACTAAAGGGATCTTACATACACTTTAAAAAGGGAAGACACAAATCAAATAAAATAACTAGCTTGAAAGCAATACGGGAGAACTGAACTTAAAAAAAAAAAAAAAATCCACACTGGTTTCAACAATAATTTGTTTCCAGAATAAGGAAAAGTTCCTAACTATATTTGAAATATTCCATCCAGTCTACCAAATCCTTTTCCAAAACTGTCATTCACACATACACACATTCACATCTTGTGTTCGGATCTAGTCCTCAGGCGATTTTAGCCAGCCACTTCTCCAAGTCCTGGATATCAGCAGAGCCAGCATCCCCTCTTCCACCCTTGGCACTGCACTCCAGGAACTCTACTTTGAGGGGCAACTGTGAGAATTCAAATTCTTTGCCTTTCTTCCCCAGCTGAGCAGGGGCAGTGCTGGAACTGTCCAGTGTGCTTGGGGCAGCAGAACGGGTAACCCGTAAAGTATTGCTGTGAGACAAAAGGAAAATGAATCAGGAAGCAAAAAGACCTTAATTCTTATGTAACAATTAAAGCCCTTTAGAAAATCACGTTAATTCCTAAATATTTCAACGCTCACGTAAATACTGAATCATAAAACTGTCAATTATGCTATTAGGATTGTTAAATAATCCTTTGCTTTACAAGTTATAGGTCACTCTCTCATACAGACAGGATAGCAGTCCAACCTAACATGGCCAGATGGTGATGGTTTAGTTGCTAAGTCATGTCTGACTCTCTGTGACCCCATGGACAATAGGTCAACAGGCTCCTCTGTCCATGGGATTCCCAGGCAAGTCTACTAGAGTGCATTGCTATTTCCTTCTCCTGGGGATCTTCCTGGCCCAGGGATTGAAGCCAGGTCTTCTGCATTGCAGGCAGTCTCCTACATCCAGGCAAATCCTTTACCAAGTGAGCCACGAGGGGAGCCCACACGGCCAGATGACCAGGGGTCAGTATTGAACCACGGTCACACCAACCTTCTGTCAGCACAGTGCCCCATTCCACTAGCATTTCCTGCAGGATGCCTCTTTAAGATATATTTTTACATTACCTGCTGGTCTCAAAACCTTAAGTTTCTGAAAGTGAAGTGTGGTAGGAAGATATTTATATTTATCTTGAGTCTATCTGGATACAGAGCTTTGAAATCTACAAACTGCAGGTTCTCATATTCAGCCCAATCTCTTTAGCTACTAACACCTTCCCAATTTAAGTCACTTAACTGCCACCTGCAGGCCTTAATACGAAGTGCAAAAGCAAGGCTCACTGGGTCTATTTCCCCAGATGCAGAGGAACATGTGCTAACAAAATAAAGGATGACTTAGTACTGTAAGATTTCATGAAAACTAGTGCAGAATCCCGGAGAAGGCAATGGCACCCCACTCCAGTACTCTTGCCTGGAAAATCCCATGGATGGAGGAGCCTGGTAGGCTGCAGTCCATGGACTAGACACGACTAAGCGACTTCACTTTCAGTTTTCACTTTCATGCATTGGAGAAGGAAATGGCAACCCACTCCAGTATTCTTGCCTGGAGAATCCCAGGGACGGGGGAGCCTGGTGGGCTGCCGTCTATGGGGTCTCACAGAGTCGGACACAACTGATGCGACTTAGCAGCAGCAGCAGTGCAGAATGCATACAAAAAACTAAATACCTTGTTCAGAAAGACACACATACGGGAAAAGTATTTTAAAAACAATTAACACGAGGAAAAGCATTTGAGGAGGAGCACAAAGGACCTTCTAAGCAAAGTTTTAGGTCCATGGGTCTTCATCTCACTGATTCTTTAAACTCATGTGTCACATATGCTCTTTTATATGTAAAATATTTTACAAAAAACTCAAAAGGAAAAAACCAAACAATATATTCCGCTCTTTTAATTCAGAAAACTATGAAATGCTTCAAAGCTGATAAGGCCTCATTCTCACAAACACAGGATTAAACTAGACTTAGACTCCTAACTGATATTAACCTTTATAACTTTTTAACATTTTATTTCACTGCCCTTATAATACAGCATTTCTTTCTGTATTGTTTTTCTATGGCTCTTTAGAATGAAAAGCAAATGAATCAAGGAAAACATGTTTTAAACATGGGAAGACTTGAACTATGCTGTTTTTAAAACAATGGATACACATGAACTTACTTACGAAACAGAAAGAGAGTCACAGAGAACAATGTTATGGTTGCTGGGGGAAAGGATGGAGGGTAAGGGATAGTTGGGAGTTTGGGGTGGACGTTCACATCACTGTATTTAAACTGGATAACCAACAAGGACCTGTTGCATAGCACATGGAACTCTGCTCAGTGTTATGTGGCAATCTGGATGGGAAGACAGTTTGAGGGGGAATGGATATATATATATATATATATATATGTATGGCTGAGTTCCTGTACTATTCACCTGAAACTATCACAGCCTTGTTAGTTGGCTATATCCCAATACAAAATAAAAAAAAGTTAAAATAAAATGCTATACAATTTTCAAAAAATGGATATACAAATAATATTATTACTTTTCCCCAAAGATGATGCTCAATACTTGCAACAGAAATTTTAGAAAAATCATCTAACTCCAATTTTTTAGCTTTAGCAGTCTCAAAAGAGTGAACATCAAGATAGGAGAATAGATGATAAACAAGCAATTTCAGAAGGGATAGAAAGCGTTGAGTAATACCAGCAAGATGGCGGAATGGGAGTTTTCAGCACATGTCCTCTCACAGAATCATCAATTTAAACAACCATCCAGACAGAAGAATACTTTCATGAGAGCTAAGGAATCTGGGTCAGAGATTACAGCATGTGGGTATAACACAGAAGGAAGAAAAGATGCCCTGAAGAGGGCTGAAGGGACAGTTTCAGATCACCATGTTACTGCTCCTGCAGCCTGCACAGTGCAGCACGGAGACATATGATTTACACAGGAGAGGGAGAGGGAAATGAGCACCCTGTGTCATGGAACCCAGCACCAGGCCAGCCCCGGTAGACACAGGCACCTGTCCAGCCAAGACAGGTTCAGTTTCCAGGCTGGCTTCCATGGACCCAGGCAGCAGGCCCACCTACCCACAAGCCCAACCTGCCCAAGAAATCCAGCAGCAAGCCCGTCCAGATCTCTGGCTGGACAGACTAGAGAAGTACTTTCTCTGACAAAGCTAGTCTATAAAGACTAGAAGGGGTGATTATTTTTTCAAATGTGCAGCACCAAAGTAAGGACATAAGGCTCATAAGTAATCAGGGAAACATGACACCACTGAAGGAACATGATAAAGCACCAATAACTGCCCTAAAGAAATGGAGATCTACAAACTGCCTGACATATAATTCAAATTAATCATCTGAAAGTCCCGTAAGCTATAAAAGAACATAGACAACTCAACAAGATGAGGGAAAGAATAAATGAAAAAATCAGAAAGCCAACCAAGATACAGAAATCATGAAAAACAAAAATTCTGGAGCTGAAGAACATAATGACTGGATGTGAAAAACTCAGAGAGCTTCAACAGCAGACTCAACCAAGCAGAACAAAAAAATCAGAGAGCTTGAACACAGGTAATTTGAATTTACTATGTAAGAAAACCAAAAAGAAACTGTAAGAAAAGAAAGAAGAAAGTCTTGTGGGACATCATAAAAGGAACCAATGTATGCATTATGGGGCTCTCAGAAATAGCAGATAAAGACAAAGAATCAGAAAGCTTATTTAAAAAAAAAAAGAGAGAGCAAATCCCCAAATATGGGGAGGGAAATGAACATCCAGATCCACTAAGCCGCTAAAACCCAAATGGATTAAACATAAAGAGACCTTTAATGAAAAACATTATAATCAAACTGACAAAAGTCAAAGACAGAAACTGCTCAAAGCATTAAGAGAAAAGTCAACTGTCACTAACAAGGGAAACCCCGTAAGACTAAAAGTGGATCTCATAGCAGAAACCTTGTGGGTCAGTGGAGAGTGGGATGATATTTTCAAAATGCTGGGAGAAAAGAAACAGCCATCCAATAGTACTACACCCAGAAAAGCTGTCCTTCAGCTATGAAAGACAGATAAAAGCTTTCCTAAACATCCAGGCTTTAGCAATATGTGAACCGTGAACTCCCAGATGTTCAAGCAGGTTATAGAAAAGGCAGAGGCACCAGAGATCAAATTGCCAACATCCGCTGGATCATGGAGAAAGCAAGAGAGTTCCAGAAAAACATCTATTTCTGCTTCATTGACTATGCCAAAGCCTTTGACTGTGTGGATCACAATAAACTGTGGAACATTCTGAAAGAGATGGGAATACCAGACCACCTGACCTGTCTCTTGAGAAACCTGTATGCAGGTCAGGAAGCAACAGTCAGAACAGGACATGGAACCGCAGACTGGTTCCAAATAGGAAAAGGAGTACGTCAAGACTGTATATTGTCACCTTGCTTATTTATTAACTTATATGCAGAGTACATCATGAGGAACGCTGGGCTGGAAGAAGCACAAGCTGGAATCAAGATTGCTGGGAGAAATATCAATAATCTCAGATATGCTGATGACACTACCCTTATGGCAGAAAGTGAAGAGGAACTCAAAAGCCTCTTGATGAAAGTGAAAGAGGAGAGTGAAAAGGTTGGCTTGAAGCTCAACATTCAGAAAACAAAGATCATGGCATCTGGTCCCATCACTTCATGGGAAATAGATGGGAAAACAGTGGAAACAGTGTCAGACTTTATTTTTTTGGGCTCCAAAATCACTGCAGATGCTTATTGCAGCCAGGAAATTAAAAGATGCTTACTCCTTGGAAGGAAAGTTATGACCAACCTTGACAGTATATTAAAAAGCAGAGACATTACTTTGCCAACAAAGGTCCGTCTAGTCAAGGCTATGGTTTTTCCCGTGGTCATGTATGGATGTGAGAGTTGGACTGTGAAGAAAGCTGATCGCCGAAGAATTGATGCCTTTGAACTGTGGTGTTGGAGAAGACTCTTGAGAGTCCCTTGGACTGCAAGGAGATCCAACCAGTCCATTCTAAAGGAGATCAATCCTGGGTGTTCATTGGAAGGACTGATGCTAAAAATGAAACTGCAATACTTTGGCCACCTCATGCGATGAGTTGACTCACTGGAAAAGACTCTGATGCTAGGAAAGGTTGTGGGGCGGGGGAGAAGGAGACGACAGAGAATGAGATGGCTGGATGGCATCACCGACTCTGTGGACTTAAGTTTGAGTGAGCTCCGGGAGTTGGTGATGGACAGGGAGGCCTGGCGTGCTGTGATTCATGGGGTCGCGGAGAGTCGGACACGACTGAGTGACTGAACTGAACTGAACTGAAACATACAAAAGCTGCAGGAGTTCATCACCACTAGTCCTACCTCATAACAAATGCTAAAGAGAGTGAATCTTCAAGGTGAAGTCGCTATGATTACAAGAACTTATTAATGGATACACAATATAAGAAGATAAATTGTGACAGAAACAACATAAAACATGGGGGAAAGAGAAATTAATGTTTAGAATTTTTGTATACAGTCCAAGTTGTTATTAGCTTAAAACAGACTGTATTATGTTTTATATAAGCTCGTTACAATCACAAAGAAACTATCTGTAGTAAACACACAAAATAAGGAGAAAAACTCACAGCATAATAACACAAAAGAAATCATATTACAAAGGAAGAAAGGAAAAAAGAGACAAAGGAACTATGAAACAGTCAGAAAACAATGAAAAAATAGAATAAGTTTTTACCTGTCAATAATTACTTTAAAGGTAAATGGTTTAAATTCCCCAATCAAAATACAGAGTGGATAAATGGATAAAAAACTGAGAATGAATGATATGCTACCTCCAAGAGATGAACTCTCAATTTAATGTTCAAAGGGACAGAAAAATATATTCTATACAAATGATAAACAAAAAAGAGTAGGGCTGAATACATATATATCAACAAAACTAAGTCAAAAATGTTCATGAGAGACAAAGGTTATTACATAATAAATAAAATCATCAAAAGAATAATGTTTATGTATATACACACACATATATTTATGCATTTAATATCAGAGAACCTAACTATATAAATATCAGCAGAACTGAAGAGAAAAATAGACAGCAAAACAATAATAGAAGGGTACTTCAATACTTTCAACAATCATTCAGACAGAAAGTCAGGAAGTAAATAGCATATTTGAACAATACTACAGACCAACTATACCAACAGACATATACAGAACACTACTTCTAACAACTGCAGAATACATTAGTTTAAAGTATACATGGAATATTCTCCAGGATAGTGCATATGTTAGGCCACAAAATAAGTATTAAGAAAAATTTAAGAAGACTGAAATCATATCAAGTACCTTTTCTGATCACAATGATGTATGAAAATAGAAATCAATAACTGAAGGGAAACTGGAATATTCACAAATATGTAGAGATTAAACAACACACTTCTGAACAATGAGTAAATCAAAAAAGAATCAAAAAGCAAAATTTTAAAAATTTTAACACAGAAATGGAAACCCAATATATGAAAAGTCACAGGATGAAACAAAAGGCATTCTAAGAGGGAATTTTATAGCAATAAACATCTACACGAAGGAAAAAGCTCTCAGCTACAGGTAAACAAGCTAACTTCGTATCTCAAGAAACTAGAAAAAGAACAAGTTAAGCCAAAAATTAGCAGAAGAAAATAAAATATAAACATCAGAGCAATATAAATGAAACAAACTAGAAAAACAGAAAATATCAATGAAATTAAGAGTCAGTTTTTTGGAAGATAACCAAAACTGACAAACCTTTAGCTAGAATAATGAAGAAAAAGATGACTAAAATCAATAAAATCAGAAATGAGACACTGTAACTGATACCACAGAAATATAAAGGATTATAAAAGTGACCACTATGAACAAATTGAAAAATCAATCAAAGAAATGGATAAATTCCTAGAAACACACAACCTGCTAAGATTAAATCACGAATAAATAGAAAATCTGAAGAGACCAAAAGAGAAAGAAGATTGAATCAGCAATAAAAAACCTCCCAATGAAGAAAAGACCAAGACCACACGGCTTCACTGGTGAATTCTACCAAACATTTAAAGAAAAATCAGTACCAGTTCTTCTCAAACTCTTCCTTAACAATTAAAGAAGTGTTAACACTTGCAAACTCATTTTACAAGAATAGCATTACCCCGATATCAAAGCCAGACAAGGATATTAACTACAAGTAATGAAAATTACAGGAGACTATCCCTGTGAACACAGGTGCAAAAATCCTCAACAAAATATTAGCAAACCAAAATCAACAGTATGTTAAAAGGATCATGCATCATAATGAAGTGGGATTTTCCCAAAATGCAAAGATGGCTCAACATTTGTAAATAAATGAGATATACCACATTAACAGGCTGAAGGATAAAAATCTTATTATCTCAATAGATGCAGAAAAAGCATGTGACAAAATCTGACATCCTTTCATGATAAAAACTCAACAGTTATAAAAAGTATATACCTCAAAATAAAAATGCCATATATGACAAGTCCACAGATAACATCATATTCAGTGGTGAGAAGCTAAAAGCATTTCCTCTAAGACTAGGAACAAAATAAGGATGCCTACTCTTGCCATTTCTATTCAACACAGTACCAGAAGTCCTAGACAGAGCAATTAGGCTAAAAAGAAATAAAAGGCATCAAAATAGAAAGGAAGAAGCAAAATTATCTCTGACTTCAGCTGACGTGATTTTAAAGATCTTAAATACAGAAAACCCTAAAGACTCCACTAAAACAGAACTAATAAATTCAGTAAAATTGCAGTATACAAAAATCAACATCCAAAACCAGTTCTGTTTCAATGCACTACTAATGAACTGTCAGAAGAAGAAAGAAATTAAGAAAACAAGTCCATTTATAATAGCATCAAAAACAATAAAATACTTAGGCATAACACAAAGCAGGTCAAAGAGCTGTACACTGAAAACTGTAAAACAATGGCAAAAGAAACTGAAGATACAAATAAATGGAAAGATATTCCTTGTTCATTTACATTGTTAAAATGTCCATCTATAGATTCAATAAGCTCTGGGAGTTGGTGATGGACAGGGAAGCTTGGCGTGCTGCAGTACATGGGGTCGCAAAGAGTTGGACACGCCTAAGCAACTGAACTGATAGATTCAATGGAATCTCAATCAATATTTCAATAGAATTTTCCACATAAATAGAAGAAACATGCTAGAATTCATATGGGACCACAAAAGAACTATAATGCTCAAAGTAACCAAGTAAAAACAATAAATCTGGAGGCATCATACTTCCAGATTTCAAATTATATTGCAAACCTATAGTAATCAAAACAATATGGTACTTTAAAAAGACAAACAGAACAATGGAATAGACAGCCCAGGACATACCCACACATATACAGTCAACTAATCTTCAACAAAGATGACAAGAGTATATAATGGGAAAAGGACAGTCTCTTCAATAAACAGCTCTGGGAAAACTGGATATGCACATGGAAAACAATGCAATTGGACCCTCGTATTATACTATATACTGCCAAGTCACTTCAGTCGTGTCCAACTCTGTGCGACCCCATAGACGGCAGCCCACCAGGCTCCACCATCCCTGGGATTCTCCAGGCAAGAACACTGGAGTGGGTTGCCATTTCCTGCTCCAATGTGTGAAAGTGAAAAGTGAAAGTGAAGTCGTTCAGTCTTGTCCGACTAGTAGCGACCCCATGGACTGTAGCCCACCAGGCTCCTCTGTCCATGGGACTGTCCAGGCAACAGTACTGGAGTGGCTTGCCATTGCCTTCTCTGATACTATATACTAGGTCAACTCAAAATGGATTGAAGGCTTAAATATAAGACCTGAAACCATAAAAATCCAAGAAGAAAACACTGACACTGTGGCAGTTATTTTAAGATATGAGACCAAAAGCAAACAAAAGCAAAACAAACAAGTGTGATTACATCAAACTAAAAAGCTCCTGCGGAGTAAAAGAACTGATCTACAACATGGAAAGATAACCTATGGAATGGGGGAAATATTTGCAAACATGTATCTGACAAGGATTAATATCCAAAATATATAAGGAAGTCATACAACCCAGTAAAAAAACAAACAAATAATTCAATTTAAAAAATGGGCAAAAGGTCTTCCCTGGTGGTCCAGTGGTTGGGAGTCCGCCTTGCAATGCAGGGGACATCAGTTCGACCCCTGGTGCAGGAGGATTCCATGTGCCACAGAACACTAGGCCCGTGCACCACAACTACTGAGCCCACACGCAGCAACTACTGGAGCCCTTGCGGCCTAAAGCCCATGCTCCACAGCAAGAGAAGTTGCTGCAATGAGAACCTGCACACCGCAACAGAGTGGCCCCAACTCGTCACAACTACAGAAAGCCCACATCCAACGACGAAGACCCACACAGCCAAAAGTAACTAAGTAAAGTTTTTTAAAATGGACAAAGGATCTGAACAAACATAGAGGACATACAGTTAACAAGTACATGAAAAAATGCTAAACATCACTAACCACCAGGGAAATGCAGATCAAAACCATAATGAGACAGAATTACTAACATTAAGGAAAAAAAAAAACCCATAAATGTTGGCAAAGATATGCAGAAAAGGTAACCCTGGTACATTGTTGGTGGGTGTAAATCAGTATTGCTGTGATAAAAAAACCACTGAGATTCCTCAAAAAATCACAAACAGAACTACTACCACATGAGCCAGCAATTTCACTTCTGGATGTTTATCTAAAGGAATTTAAATCAGGATCTCAGAGAGATGTACATACATGCACTCCCATGTTCACTGCAGCATTACTAACAACAGCCAATATATGGAGCAACCTAAATGTCCATTGAAGGACGAACAAAGAAAATGTGGAACATATATACAAGAGTATTACTGAGCCCTACAAAAGAAATTTCTGCCATTTGTGACAACTTGGATGAACCCAGAGGACATTATGCTAAGCGAAATAACATAGAATAAGACAAATATCATATGATGACACTTATGTGTGGCATCAAAACCTGTCAAACACAAGCCAAACACAAGCCAAATGATACTGTCACACAGCTTGAAAACAAAAAAAAAAATGTTACAAAATAGTATCACAGATTTTTGTATTTTTCTGAAGTGTTCCTTTCTTATTCTGTCAACAAAAATTTCCATGGCTTTCAATTTTTTTCTTTTTAAAACATTTCATATCTACTATAAGCTATAGCTAGAACTAGAGGGAAAACAAATTGAGCTTAGTTTCAATTATCCTGAGATTTCTTTCCATGAAAATGTTAAACATCTATAAACATCCCATTAATACTTTTTATAATTCCATTAATTCTGTTGTCAATTTTTAAACAAATATATTTCACACTAATCTTCAGGGTAATTGTGGTAATCACATAAAACCAAACACCTTAAGGAATATATACATATTTCCTAAGTGATAAGATATACAATTAACCAGTAGGACTTATTTTTACTTACATTTCTTTTTCAAGCTGCTGCTGAATTAACTTTGCTGATTTTGCCATTGTAATGTCTGTAAAGAAACAAAAGACGTTGTTTAAAGCAGGGTCTTTTCCCAAGACTTCCTGCACATATGGAAAATTCCCATTTAAATTTAGTTTTCTTTGCCCCACCATTTTTTTAAAAAATTTATTTTATATTGGATTATAGTTGATTTATGGGCTTCCCTGGTGGCTCAGGTGATAAAGAATTCACCTGCCATGCAGGAGACCCAGGTTCGATCCCTGCGTCAGTGAGATCCCCTGGAGAAGGAAATGGCAACCTACTCCAGTATTCTTTCCTGGGAAACCCCACAGACAGGAGCCTGGAGGGTTATAGTTCCTGGGGTCGCAAAGAGTTGGGACACGACTGAGCGACTTTCACTTTCATAGTTGATTTGTAATATATTAAGTTTCAGGTGTACAACAAAGTGTTTCATTTACACACATACATATATCTATTCTTTCTCAAATTATTTTCCCATTTAGGTTATTACAGAATACTAAGCAGTTCCCTGTGCTTGACAATAGATCCTTGTTGGTTATTTATTTTAAATATAGTAGTGTGCTTGTGCTTAGTTGCTCAGTCATGTCTGACTCTTTGTGACCCCATGGACTGTAGCCCAACAGGCTCCTCTGTCCATGAGGATTCTCCAGGCAAGAATACTGGAGTGGGTTGCCATGACCTTCTCCAGGGGATCTTCCCAACCCAGGGATCGAACCCAACCCAGTGACTGAACCCAGGTCTCCACATTGCAGGTTAATTCTTTACCATATGAGCCACCAGGGAAGTCCATAGTAGTGAGTATGTATCAATCCCAAACTCCCAACTTATCCTTCCGTCCCATTATCAAAGGACAAATATTTATAAGAATGCTTATAAATGTATTAAGCTGGTGACCCTAAAATTGACTAGTCTTTCATAAAAGTTTTCTACATCTTACAGACATTTTAAATCAACACATGTAAGTCCAGCCAATGTTGACAAAAAGAAAAGCTACCTGCTTTGTGATTTTAACAAAAGCTTTCACTCCAACAGAAACACTCAACCTGTAATAAGAAACTAAACTAACATTTCCAGCTGATACTAAAACGGTATGTTACAGCATCAAGTACACTCTGGTAATAAAAGGCACTGGTCTGGCACCAGCAAAAGCCAAATAAATATTACTTCCTCTTTTTATATTGAATGAAAGAAACAAAGAAGTCAGTTAATGACCTTAACACTGTTTGATTAGTCACTGCTAGGGTTATTACTAGCTCCCCTTTAAGAAATACATTGGGCTCTTCATAGAATGAGGATATTAGGTATGAAAAAGGCCAACAGAGATCAGCTAGTCTATCTCATTTTAGCTTTTAGAAAAGAAGTTTATCTTATTATTGAGGTCACACTGGTTTACAACATTATATGTTTCATGTGAAACATTATGATTCAATTTTCGTATACACTATTCTGTGCTTACTACCAAAAGTTTCGTTTCCATCTATATTTTCAAGTGCTTTTGTTATGTTTGGATAAATATTCAGAGGCAGACTAACTGGATCACACAGTAGTTCTATTCTTAGCCTTTTGAGGACTATCCACACTGTTTTTCACAGTGGCCACACCAATTTACCTTCCCATCAACCATGCACAAGGGTTCCCTTTTCTCCATATCCTCACTAACACATCTCTTTTTGACAACGACGACTCTGACGGGTGGGAGGTAATGTCTAACTGTTGCTTTGATTTGCATTTCCCTAATAATTAATGATACTCATCTTCACCAGTGATGAACATCTTCGTATGTGCCTGCTGACCATCTGCATATCTTTTTTTGAAAAACATCTATTCTGACCTCTGCCCATTTTTAAATCAGGCTGTTCATTTTTTGCTGTTGTTGAGTTATATGGGCTCTCCTTTATCAGATATATTTGACCATCTTCTCCCATTCAGTACACTGTCTCTTTCATTTTGTTAATGGTTTCCTTTGCTGTGCAGAGCTTTAGTTTGATATAGTACCACTTTTTTATTTTTGCTTCTGTTTGCCTTGCCTGAGGAGACTCATCCAAAAACAAATTGCTAAACCCAATGTCAAAGACTGAATTTCCTGTTTTCTTCTAACAGTTTCATGGTTTCAGATCTTCTGTTCAAGTTTTTAATCCATTTTGAGTTAATTTTTGTGTATGGTGTAAGGAAATGGCTTAGTTTCATTCTTTTGCATGTGGCTGTACAGTTTTCCCACCAATATTTATTGAAGAGACTGTCCATTCTCCATTGTATGTTCTTTACTCCTATGTTGTAAATTAATTGTCCCTATGTGTGGGTTTATTTCTGGGCTCTCAATTCTGTTCCATTAGCCTCTTTTTCTGTCAAATACCATGCTGTTTCAATTACTATAGTTTTGCAGTATAATATGAAATCAGGGCATGTGATACTTTCTCCAGCTTTGTTCTTTTTTCTCAGAATTGCTTTGGCTATTCATAGATTTTTATTGTTCTATATAAATGTAAGGAACTTTTGTTCTATTTATGTGAAAAATGTCATCAAGAATTTTGATAGGGCTTTTTACAACGAATTTATAGACTGCTACAGGAAAAATGGACATTTTTAACCATGTTAATTCTTACAGTCCATGAGCATGAAATATCCTTCATCTTTCCAATTCTTTAAACAAAGTTTTATAGCATATTGTGGAATCCCAGCTCCCCAGCTAGGGATTGAACCTGTGCCCTCAAGCAGTGAAAACACAGAGGCCTAATCACTGGCAGGAAATTCCCATCCTTGATTAAATTTATTCTTGGATATTTTTTTATTCTTTTTGCTGCAATTTTAAATGATAGTGTTTTAATTTCTCTTTCTGCTTGTTTTTTGTTGGTGTACAGAAACACAACAGATTTTGTATTTTGATTTTGCATTCTGTAACTTTACCGTCAGTTCAGATCAGTTCAGTCGCTCAGTCGTGTCCGACTCTTTGCAACCCCATGAATCACAGCACGCCAGGCCTTCCTGTCCATCACCAACTCCCAGAGTTCACTCAAACTCATGTCCATCGAGTAGGTGATGCCATCCAGCCATCTCATTCTCTGTCGTCCCCTTCTCCTCCTGCCCCCAATCCTTCCCAGCATCAGACTCTTTCCCAGTGAGTCAACTCGTCACATGAGGTGGCCAAAGTATTGGAGTTTCAGCTTTAGCATCAGTTCTTCCAATGAACACCCTGGACTGACCTCCTTTAGAATGGACTGGTTGGATCTCCTTGCAGTCCAAGGGACTCTCAAGAGTCTTCTCCAACACCACAGTTCAAAAGCATCAATTCTTCGGCGATCAGCTTTCTTCACAGTCCAACTCTCACATCCATACATGACCACGGGAAAAACCATAGCCTTGACTAGATGGACCTTTATTGGCAAAGTAATGTCTCTGCTTTTTAATATGCTATCTAGGTTGGTCATAACTTTCCTTCCAAGGAGTAAGTGTCTTTTAATTTCATGGCTGCAATCAGCATCCGCAGTGATTTTGGAGCCCAAAAAAATAAAGTCTGACACTGTTTCCACTGTTTTCCCATCTATTTCCCATGAAGGGATGGGACCAGATGCCATGATCTTCGTTTTCTGAATGCTGAGCTTCAAGCCAACCTTTTCACTCTCCTCTTCACTTTCATCAAGAGGCTTTTGAGTTCCTCTTCCCTTTCTGCCATAAGGGTGGTGTCATCTGCATATCTGAGGTTATTGATATTTCTCCCGGCAATCTTGATTCCAGATTGTGCTTCTTCCAGCCCAGTGTTCCTCATGATGTACTCTGCATATAAGTTAAATAAGCAAGGTGACAATATACAGTCTTGACATACTCCTTTTCCTATTTGGAACCAGTCTGTTGTTCCATGTCCAGTTCTGACTGTTGCTTCCTGACCTGCATACAGGTTTCTCAAGAGGCAGGTCAGATGGTCTGGTATTTCCATCTCTTGCAGAATGTTCCACAGTTTATTGTGATCCACACAGTCAAAGGCTTTGGCATAGTCAATGAAGCGGAAATAGATGTTTTTCTGGAACCCTCTTGCTTTCTCAATGATCCAGCAGATGTTGGCAGTTTGATCTCTGGTGCCTCTGCCTTTTCTAAATCCTGCTTGAACATCTGGAAGTTCACGGTTCACATGTTGCTGAAGCCTGGCTTGGAGAATTTTGAGCATGACTTTACTAGTGTGTGAAATGAGTGCAATTGTGCAGTAGTTGGAGCATTCTTTGGCATTGCCTTTCTTTGGGATTGGAATGAAGACTGACCTTTTCCAGTCCTGTGGCCACTGCTGAGTTTTCCAAATTTGCTGGCATATTGAGTGCAGCACTTTCACAGCATCATCTTTCAGGATTTGAAATAGCTCAACTGGAATTCCATCACCTCCACTAGCTTTGTTTGTAGTGACGCTCTCTAAGGCCCACTTGACTTCACATTCCAAGATGTCTGGCTCCAGGTGAGTGATCACACCATCAGAAGGTAAAGCATCTGCCTGCAATGTGGGAGACCCGGGTTGAATCCCAGGGTAGGGAAGATCACCTGGAGAAGGAAATGGCAACCCACTCCATTACTCTTGCCTGGAAAATCCCACGGATGGAGGAGCCTGGTAGGCTACAGTCCATGGGGCGGCAAAGAGTCAGACAGGACTTCAGCGTACTCATTTGTCATTTCTAACAGGCTTCTGGTGGAGTCTTCAGGCATGAGACTGGTAAGAGTGGGCATGCTTGTCTCTTTCCTGATCTTGGAGGGACAGCTTTCAGTTTTTCACAGCTGAGTATGTCAGCTGTGGGTCTGACATGCATGTCCTTTATTATGTTGACGTACATTCTTTCTATACCAATTTCATTGAGTTTTTATCACACATGGATGCTGAATTTTGTCGAATGCTTTTTCTGCATTTATTGATCATGATTTTTAAAATGTTGTAGCATGTTGATTTGCAGATGTTGAATCAGCCCTGCAACCCTGAAATAAATTCTACTTGATTATACTGTATGATCCATTTAATGTAATATTTCGTTTGCTAATACTTTGTTGAGGGTTTCTGCATCTACGTACATCAGAGATACTCACCTGTAATTTTCTTTTTGTATTATCCTTGTCTGACTTTGGTATCACAGTACTGTTGACCTCAAAAAATGAGTTGGGAAGTGTTCCCTCCTCTTCAACTTTTGAAAGAATTTGGCTCAGATGGTAAACAATCTGCCTGTAGTGTGGGAGACCTGGGTTTGATTCCTGGGTCGGAAACATCCCATGGAGAAGGAAATGGCAAACCTCTCCAGTATTCCTGCCTGGAAAATCCCATGGACGGAGAAGCCTGGCAGTCTACAGCCCATGGGGTCCCAAAGAGTCGGACATGACTGAGGGACTTCACTTTCACTTTCAAGAAGAACAGATATTACATCATCTTTGAACATTTGGTAGAATTTACCAGTGAAGCTGTCTAGTCCTGGACTCTTCGGTTTTTTGGAAGGTTTTTGATTACTATTGTCTGACTGAACTGAACTGAACCTCCTTACTAGTGATCCATCTATTCAGATTTTCTCCTTCTTTAAGATTCCATCTTGGAAGGCTGATTGTTAAGAATGTATTCATTTATTCTATGTTGTCTAATTTGTTCGCACACAGCTACAGTATTTTCTTATAACTCTGTATTTCTGTGGGACCTCTTGCCATTTCTCCTCTTTCATTTCTAATTTTATTTATCTGAGCCTTGATTTTTTTCCCTTAGTTTAGCTAAAGGTTTATTGATTTTGTTTATCTTTTCAAAGAACCAGCTCTTAAGTTTCATTGATCTTTTCTACTGTCTTTTAGTATTTCCTTCCTTCTACTGACTCTGGACTTAATTTGAAATTCTTTTTATAGTTCCTTTAGGTGTAAGGACTGTTTGGGCTTTTTCATTTCTCTTGTTTCTTGAGGTAGGCAAGTATTGCTATAAACTTGTTCTGCTTTTGATGTATCCCACTGATTTTGGTATTCCATATTTTCATTTATCTTCAAGTGTATTTTTTCCTCCTTTGATTTCCTCATTAACCTAGTATCAGGTTGGTGAAAAAGTAACTGCGGTTTCAGACTGTGAACTTTAAATCACTATAACTAGGTTCAAACACATCTTTATTAATCAAAATAGGAACCATTACAGTCAACACATTTTTGCCAACAAGAAATGTTTGTTTATTCTTGTAGCATAAAAATCTGTGCTTTGAGATTCAACAAACTCTTGGAAAGCATTTTCTGCTTTCTGCTGGTTGTGGAAGCATTTTCCCTGCAAAAAGTTCTCAAGATGCTCAAAGAAGTGGTAGTCAGTTGGCAAGAGGTCAGGTGAACATGGCAGATGAGGCAAAACTTCATACCCAATTTGTTCAACTTTTGAAGTGTTGTGCAACATGTGGTTAGGTGTTGTGAAGAACTGGGCCCATTCTGTTGACCAACACTGGCTGCAGGCGTTGCGGTTTCCAGTGTTTCACATCGATTTGCTGAGCATATTTCTCTGATTCAATGGTTTCACCAGGTTTCAGAAAGCTGTAGTGGATCACCAAACAGTGACCATGAATTTTTTTGGTGCAAGTTTGCTTTGGGAAGTGTTTTGGAGTTTCTTCTCAGTCCAACCACTGATCTGGTCATCACTGGTTGTCATGTAAAATCCACTTTTCATCGCACATACAATCTGATTGAGAAATGGTTTGTTATTGTTGCATAGAATAAAAGATGACACTTCAAAATGATGATTTTTTTTGATTTTCAGTTGGCTCATGGGGCATCCACTTATCAAGATTTTTCACCTTTCCAATTTGCATCAGACACCAAATAACTGTAGAATGGTCGACAATGAGTTCTTCTGCAACTTCTTGTATAGTTATAAGAGAATCACCTTCAGTGATCTTCTCTAACTGGTTGCTGTCAATTTCCAATGGCTGACCACTGTGTTTCTCATCTTCAAGGCTCTCGTCTCCTTTGCAAAACTTCTTGAACCACCACAGCACTGTACGTTTGCTAGCAGTTCATGGGCCAAATGTGTTGTTGATATTGCAAGTTATCTATGCTGCTTTACAAACCATTTTGAACTCAAATAAGAAAATACCCTGAATTTGCTTTTTGTCTAACACTCACTTCCCTAGTTTAAATATAAATAGCAAGTAATGTCATTAGTAAAAAATAATAATAAAGCAAGAAATGGACATTAAAATGATGTATAAGATAACCACATATAATGAATGTATTCCAACATCAAACAGCAAAGTTCAACAATGTATAACCACAATTACTTTTGCACCAACCTAAATAGATGTTTGGCAGAATGTTGTTTATTCTTCACATATTTGTGATTTTATCAGCTTTCTTTTTGTAGTTGACTTCCAGTTTCATATCTTTGTGGTTCAAAAAGATGCTTGATGATTTCACTCTTAAATTTACTGAAGCTTGTTTTGTATCACAACATATTGTCTATTCTTGAGAATGTTCCATATGCACTTGAGAACAATGTGTATTCTGCTGCTTTGGGAAGGAATGTTTCATGTTCTGCTCTAACGTTTCACTTAAGGCCAATGATACTTTGTTAATTTTTTGTCTAGATGATCAATTTATTGATGTAAGTGGGAAGTAAAGCTCCCTATTGTTATTGCTGTTGACTTCATTTACATCTGTTAATAATTCCTTTTATACTCTAGTGCTTCTGCTTACATGCTTAAATATTAATAAAAATTACATCTTGATGGACTGTCCCCCTCATCATTATATAAGTTCATCCTGTTCTCTTGTTTGACTTGAAGTCAATTTGATCTGATCTGAGATGGCTACACCTGCTTTGTTTTGCCTGCTATTTTTTGGAGTATCATTTCCCATCCATTCACTTTGAGCCTATGTTTCTGTTCAGAGCAGAGATGAGTCTGGGAGGCAGGATGTAGTTGGATCTTGTTTCTCAATACATCCAGCCACCCTGTATCTTTTCATTGGTAAATTCAATCCACTTATATTTAGTGTGATTACTGATAAATGGGGCTCCCCTGGTGGCTCAGTAGGTAAAGAGTTCACCTGCAATGGAGGAGACCCAAGTTCAATCTCTGGATCAGGAAGATCCCCTGGAGGAGGAAATGGCAATCCACTCTAGTACTCTCACCTGGGGAGTTCCATAGACAGAGGAGCCTGGCAGGCTACAGTCCATGGAGTTGCAACGAGTTGGGACACGACTGAGTGACCTAACACTTTCACTTTTTCACAAATAAATGAGGACTTAGTACTGCCATTTTATCTTTAGTTTTCTGGTTGTTCTATATCTCCATTGTTCCTGCCTGACATCTTAGTTGATGGTTTACTATCATGTTTTTCTTAGCTTCCTCCTCTATTATATTCATGTCTCTAGACTTACACTTCGTGGTTACCATTCAGTTCAGTTCAGTCGCTCAGTTGTGTCCGACTCTTTGTGACCCCATGAACCACAGCACGCCAGGCCTCCCTGTCCATCACCAACTCCCGGAGTTCACTCAAACTCATGTGCATCGAGTCAGTGATGCCATCCAGCCATCTCATTCTCTGTCGTCCCCTTCTCCTCCTGCCCCCAAGCCCTCCCAGCATCAGAGTCTTTTCCAGTGAGTCAACTCTCCACATGAGGTGGCCAAAGTATTGGAGTTTCAGCTTCAGCATCAGTCCTTCCAATGAACACCCAGGATCGATCTCCTTTAGAATGGACTGGTTGGATCTCCTTGCAGTCCAAGGGACTCTCATAGATAACTTAGTTCTTTTTCTGTTGATAGCATCTTATATTCATTTCCCATTACATAAGTTCTGTTCTTTTTCTCTTCCCCTTTTACATTTTGTCATCTCAAATTATCTCTTTTTATACTGTGAGTTCATTACCAAATCCCAATAGCTATGGGTATTTTTACTGCTTTTTCTCCTTTAACCTTTATGCAATAATTGTTTAGCAACCTATTCTGATGCAAAGTTGCAGTTTTCTGAATCTACCTACCTATCACCTTACTCTACGTTTTGTGTACTTTTGCCTCTTCATTTCAGGTAGAAAAGCTCCTTCCAATATTTCTTTTAAGACAGGCCTAGCGGTAATGAACTCCTTCAGCTTTTGTCTCAAAAAGCTTTATTTCTCCTTTATATCTGAAGGGCAACTTTGCTACGAGGATTTTCAGCAGTTTTTATCTTTTAATATTTTGCAAAGGTCATTTCATCCTCTCCTGCCTACAGAGTTTCTGTTGAAAAATCTGATGGCCTAATAGGGGTTCCTTTGTAGGTTACTGTTTTTTTCCCTGGCTGCCTTTAAAATTCTTTATCACTGAATTTTGACAATTTTAACATAATGTGCCCTCGAGAAGATCTTTTACCATTGAGATATTAAGTGTTCTATTAACTTTATGGACTTGTATATACAGTTCCTTCCCCAGGTTTGTGAAATTCTATTATTTCTTTAAATAAACTCTCTGCTCCATTCTCCCTCTCTTCTTCCTCTGGGATATCCAGAATTCTTATGAAGGATAATGAAGTAGGAGAATTAGCATAAGATTCTAGATCTATCTTCAAGCTCACTAATTCACACTTCCATTAGGTCTGCTCTAGCTTCCAGTGCTTACTAATGCATTCTTCATCTCATTTATTGACATGGTCAGCTCCAGAACTGCTGTGTGGTTTTTTTTTTTTAGACTTTTAACATCTTTGTTGAAGTATTTCTTCTTTTCATTAATTTTATTTCTAAGCGCACTGAACTGCCTTCCTAAGTTTTCTTGTAGCTTGCTGAGTTTTTTCACAACACCTATTTTGAATTCTCTATCAGTTAGAGTGCAATCTTCCATGACTTCAGTTTGGCTTCCGAAGAACTTTCCTTTTCTTTTTGTGACACTGTGTATGTGGTTTCACATGGTACTTGACAAGTTATTCCTCTGCTAGTGCATTTAAAGTAGCAAATATCTTTCTTATGTAGGTAAAAGGTTTTTGTTTTTTTTTTACCTCTAAGTTGGAAATTAGAGGCCTTTATTTTTCTTGCTATAACACAAGTTTTTCACTTTTCATACTTGAGCTGCCTCTGGCTATATTTGAGAATTGACACTTTCCACCCTCCACTACCTCTGCCTGATTATCACTGTCACTGCCTGTGCTCCAGGGTGGCCTGGATGGCCACTGCTACTAGAGAGAGGGGTTGGCAAAGGGTGGAGGGGGCAGGGTCATGGGCTCCTTCTCCACATCTAGGGCTGTCAGGTTTACAACTCACCACTGCTGTGACCCAGGGGATTATGGTCACAGGACCCGCCATCACTGCTTGCTGCTAGGTTCCCTGTGGTCAAAGGAGCCACTGCAGCCAGGAGGCTGGACTCGTGTGTGCTGTCTTCCCTGTTGCTACAGGGGTCTCTGGGGCTTCCGCTCAGCCACTGTGGCCAAGGGCCAAGATTGCAGGCACCTGCTTCACTGTCCCCTGAGTGCCACCTCCTTTATGTATTCCAGTCCATCCATCTTCAGAAGCAGACTTCTGGATCTCTCTGGTCCTAGTGTGCTAGGCAGAGGAACCTTTGTTGAGTCATGAATGTTCTACAAGTTGTAGAATGAAGGGGAGAGGCAAACAGGGAGTCTCACACCTCATGATGCTGACATCACTTCTAATCTGGTTTTAAAAGTAATAAAACTAAAGCCTAGTTTTATTGGCTGAGATTAAATAGTTTTTCATTCTTATGAAGCTAAAGAAAACCACTTCTGCAAACTCTCCTTGATGAAATGTGCTAGATGGCTAACTTGTTTAAAAGGAGAGACTCTATCCTGTCCTTCCTCGACTGTGTATCTGATAAGACATACTGTTGATCTGATGAACTTAACTTGGTAAATTAAAATTATTTATGATTAAAAAAAGAAAACACTGTATGAATGAATGGTAATAATCATTCCTTTGTCACTCTTTAGGATAACCTGGTAAAGGAGACTGAAGAAAATGTTGGAGTATAAATAAATTTTAAGATTTAAAATCCTGAATTTATAGTTCATTAGCAATTGTCTCTCATCCTCAGTAATAATAACTGTAGATAACTATTAATTCTTAGTAGGAATCTCAGAAAAATCTCAACTATTATTGCCAGAAAACACGATAGTACCTTGCTTATTACAAGCGATTAAGAATGATGGTGTGTTCTTCAGACCTATACTGTCAAGGAGGACTTGATACAGAAACTCAGCCACGTCTTTTACCTCTCGCTGGAAGGCTGCACTGTCCACAACAAACACAATAGCCCTGGAGGGGAAAAAGAAAAAACTGGCATGTGAGCATGGAATAGTGCGGCACTATGCTGAAAAAATGATATCCTTAATTTTGTTCAATTCAATCCTAATGAATAACACAAAATAAGCTCACATACAAGTGTGTGCACAAGTAATCATAAAACATAAGTATTTAACAAAGGACTAGTGACTGCTACCATGTATCGATATTTAAAATCCTAGAAGATAATCCTATTAAAATTCAATATGTCAGCAAATGTGGAAAACTCAACAGTGGCCACAGAACTAGAAAAGGTCAGCTTTCATTTCAATCCTAAAGAAGGGCAACGCCGAAGAATGTTCCAACTACCATACAACTGCATTCATTTCACATGCTCAAAATCCTTTAAGCTAGGCTTCAGCAGTACGTGAACTGAGAATTTCCAGATGTACAAGCTGGGTTTAGAAAAGGTAATGGAACCAGAGAGCAAATTGTCAACATTCATTGAATCATAGAGAAAGCAAAGGAATTCCAGAAAAACATCTACTTCTGCTTCACTGACTACATTGAAGCCTTTGACTGTGTGCATCACAACAAACTGTGGAAAATTCTGAAAGAGACAGGAATACCAGACCACCTTACCTGCCTCATGCAAAACTTGTATGTAGGTCAAGAAGCAACAGTTAGAACAGGACATAGAACAATGGATTGGTTCAAAATTGGAAAGCAGTACATCAAGGCTGTATATTGTCACCCTGCTTTTTTAATTTATATGCAGAAATGACTGACTGGATGAACACAAGCTGGAATCAAGACTGCCAGGAGAAATATCAACAACCTTAGATACACAGATGACACTACTCTAATGGCAGAAAGTGAAGAGGAACTAAAGAACCTCATGATAAGGGTGAAAGAGGAGCATGAAAAAGCTGGCCTAAAACTCAACATTCAAAAAATGATCATGGCATCTGGTCCCATCACTTCATGGCAAACAGAAGGGGAAAAAAGTGGAAGCAGTGACAGATTCTATTTTCTTGGGTTCCAAAATCACTGCAGATGGTAACAGCAGCCATGAAATTAAAAGGTACTTGTTACTTGGAAGAAAAGCTATGACAAACCTAGACTGTGTATTAAAAAGTAGAAACATCATTTTACAGACAAAAGTCCATGAAGTCAAAGCTATGGTTTTTCTAGTAGTCATGTACAGTGTTGGACCATAAAGAATGCTAAGTGCTGAAAAATTGATGCTTTCAAATTGTGTGCTGGAGAAGACTCTTGAGAGGCCCTTGGACTACAAGATCAAACCAGGGAATCCTAAAGGAAATCAAACCTGAATATTCTTTGGAAGGATGGAAGCCAAAGCTAAAGCTCCAAAACTTCGGCTACCTGATGCAAAGAGACGACTTACTGGAAAAGACCCTGATGCTGGGAAAGATTGAAGGCAAAAGGAGAAGGGGTGGCAGAGGATGAGATGGTTAGATAGCATCATTGACTCAATGGACATGAATGTGAGCAAACTCCAGGAGACAGTGAACAACAGAGGAGCCTGGCATGCTATTGTCCATGGGGTTGCAAAGTTGAACATGACTCAGTGACTGAATAACAACGATGAATCAATGACTGATCTAAAAAGACAATAGGAAATGATGCTTCCTCTCAAGTCCAGGAAATTGTCATATACAAAATCATGTGATAAGACACTAGGACAGACATTGTATCTGCTAGGAAACAAAGAGGAAGATCATTTACATAAAGAAGGGTGTAATAGTTGAGTGAATTTTAGCCAGACAAAATATCATTGTAGCACAGACTGTCTAGAAAGTAGTTTGTGCAGGGCACAAATGCCCTGGAGAACTCAGTGTAAGCTAATACACAGACAGGTGGGGAAATGAAGGAAATTAGGTCAGAGAGAAGAGGATGTGACACACTGACCTACAGAGTTTATGTTTTTCTGTCTCACAAAGAATATTGCTGTTTAGTTGCTAAGTCATGTCCAACTCTTTTGTGACCCCAAGGATTGTAGCCCCCCACGCTCTTCTGTCCATGGATTTACCAGACAAGAATATTTGAGTGGGTTGCCATTTCCTTCCCCATGGTATCTTCCCAACCTAGGGATTGAACCTGTGTCTCCCACATTGGCAGGTGGATTCTTTACTGCCTCTTACAAAGAATATTGGTGCCTAAATGAAAGATAAAACTAAGAGGATAATCAAACTAGAAGCAGAGTGATCAGGTAGGGCCTAACCTAAGGCAGCAACAGTGAGAATCATTTGCCAGAAATAAAGAGGCATCAAAGCTAAAGCAAAGCAACCCAAGAAAAGAGCAGACAAAAGACCTTAAGGGCAAGTATTTGAATGCCTAGGAGATGTGCAATGACCAACACATGAATGCTCTGTGCAAAGCCTAGAACTTAAAAGCAGTCTAATAGAGGGTGGTGTGGGAAAATAACCCAAGAATTGAATCACTAGGCCTCCTGTGCCACACAGAAACGCAATATGAATTTACATTTTCTCATGGTGTAAGATCCTGAGGGAGGAAGACTGCACCAGACTCAATGAACCCCCATGGTCCCCAACAGAAGGAAATATGAATCCTATTTGGAGAGATGCTTTTATAACCTAAAGCAAACAAACAAACAAAAAACTAACCCACAACCACAATATCAACAACAAAATCTCATCCCCTTGAACAGGGGTTCTGGATCTAAACTACAAAGACAATAATAAGTAGTAAATAAAATATTTTAAGCTACTTACTAGAATACTAGATACCATAAGAAAAGAATAAAGATAGTACTAAAAAAGAATACTAATTTTAAAAGATAGGTTTTTAGAAGCAAAGAACAAAATAACAACTTAACAGAAAAGATTAAGTTGCTTAATGGCTTAATGGAAAAGCCTTTGACTGTGTCGACCACAACAAACTGTGGAAAATTCTGAAAGAGATGGGAATACCAGACCACCTAACCTGCCTCTTGAGAAATCTGTATGCAGGTCAGGAAGCAATAGTTAGAACTGGACATGGAACAACAGACTGGTTCCAAATTGGAAAAGGACTATGTCAAGGCTGTATATTGTCACCCTATTTATTTAAGTTATATGCAGAATACAGCATGTGAAATGCCAGGCTGGATGAAGCACAAGCTAAAATCAAGATTGCCAAGAAAAATATGAATAACCTCAGATATGCAGGTGATACAACACTTATGGCAGAAAGCGAAGAAGAACTAAAGAGCCTCTTGATGAAAGTGAAAGAGGAGAGTGAAAAGGTTGGCTTAAAGCTCAACATTCAGAAAACTAAGATCATGGCATATGGTCCCATCACTTCATGGCAAATAGATGGGCAAACAGTGGAAACAGTATCAGACTTTATTTTTGGGGGCTCCAAAATCACTGCAGATGGTTATTGCAGCCAAGAAATTAAAAGACGCTTACTCCTTGGAAGGAAAGTTATGACCAACCTAGATAGCATATTAAAAAGTAGAGATATTACTTTGCCAACAAAGGTCCGTCTAGTCAAGGCTATGGTTTTTCCAGTGGTCATGTATGGATGGATGTGAGAGTTAGACTGCGAAGAAGGCTGAGCGCCGAAGAATTGATGCTTTTGAACTGTGGTGATGGAGAAGACTCTTGAGAGTCCCTTGGACTGCAAAGAGATCCAACCAGTCCATCCTAAAGGAGACCAGTCCTAGGTGTTCGTTGGAAGGACTGATGCTGAGGCTGAAACTCCAATACTTTGGCCACCTCATGCGAAGAGTTGACTCATTGGAAAAGACCCTGATGCTGGGAGGGATTGGGGGCAGGAGGAGAAGGGGATGACAGAGGATGAGATGGGTGGATGGCATCACCGACTCTATGCACATGAGTCTGGGTGAACTCTGGGAGTTGGTGATGGACAGGGAGGCCTGGCATGCTGTGATTCATGGGGTCACAAAGAGTCCGACACGACTGAGCGACTGAACTGAACTGAAGGAACAGATAAGCAGAGAATACTATAGCTAAAAAGGATAGAGTAAACCACAAAATAAAGGTTAAAAATATCTTACTATAGGCAAGATGAAAAGACCTGGAATGTATGATAGAGAAAAGATAAGAAAAGCAGAAAAGATATGGCTTAATGATGCTAATGAGAGTTCTAGGAGAAGAAACTGAGTAGAAACAGAACTACCTGAAAAGATATTATTGAGAATTTTCCAGAACTGAAGATGCAAATATTTCAAATATTTCAACTGAAATAATACACTTGAATTCCAAACACAATAAAGCTAAATCATCCCTGAACAGAAGGATAATCTACCCCTTAACACAGGATAAAAATAAGATTCTATATCATGAAATGACAAGTAGACTGAGCACTGCTTTCTAATCTACAACAGTAGATACTTGAAGTCAGGAGTAATGCCTTCAGTGTGAAAACAGAGCTATGAAAAGTATTCAAAAATGAAGGCCAATGAAAAAAGTTTCAAATGCACAAAAAATGAGAAATTTTATCTCTTGTTCACCATTCTGCAAACATGTCTAAAAGAAATACGTGAAAGAAAATTGAATCAAAAGGAAAGAGTAAGAGGCAAGAAGCAATGGACTAAAAAAAAAATCCATAAACATCCTAATAACTCTAGGCAGTCACTGAACGGAGGAGAAAAAAATCACTGTTGGGGGTTAAAAAAGAGGAAAGGAAATTAAAATGAAGATGTAGGAAGATCAAAGTAAGGCATTTTAAGATTCAGTTAAAGAAAGCTAATATTATTGATTTTTAACTTTTGTTAAGCAGTCACTGTTTTAAAAAAGAAGTGTAGAGGATAGCAATGAAAAAGGAAGAAATAACATAGTTTCAAATCAGTTGAGGGAGAAAAATGAGATGGTTAGGGAAACCTGATCATCAGGTATGATTAAAAACTCAGAAGGTACAATTAAAAAACAAGAAATCACAGATCAATATACTATACCTTGATCCTTGGGGTTTAGGAGCCTGACCTTCTAATCAAAAATCTGTGTATAACTTCAGTTGGCCCTCCATATCTGAGGTTTGACATAGGTTGATTCAAAGCAACCACAGATTGGGTGGAACAAATTAAGTGAAAAACTTCCTCCTATAAGTAGATGCACATAGTTCAAACCCATTTTGTTCAAGGGTTCACTGCAGTATCTTTTGAATTTTTATTTATTGTGATTATGATTTGAGCTCATTTGTATCTTCATACTTTGAATGTTTTAGTAACCCAAAATACATGGATCAAAGAGTAATCACACTGTGAAATGTAAAAAATTTGTAGCTGAAAGTGAGAAAATAATTTTAAATTAGAATTAAAACCTAATTACAGCAAAATTTACCAGTTCTAGATTTGTAGCAATTGTTTGAGGAATAAAAGAAAAATATCACACAACTTCCAGTTTCCAGTCTGGCATGAAAGAAGCTGAAAGTCACCATTGCATTCTAAGAAGTAAAAAGCTAACCAGACTGAAAAATTCACAGCACTTAAGTTCATCAGAGAAGTGAAGTTACAGGGCAAAGCACTGCCCCTCAAACTGGAGAAAACAATATGTATACACAGAAAAGTACAACTTACTGCAGAATAAACTCATGAGAACAAATCTCTGTGGGACCTAGTGTGAAAACTGGATCTGTAACTGATGAATTGCCAGAAGGTCAGCATGAACAAGTCTAAGATATAAAACCCCAGGGAGACCCACACTTTTGTAAATTTTACCTCCAGAAGCTTGACTAGGTTCTTGTGGTATATAGTAGAGAAAAATCCCCTCATGCTTCCGGTAGGGAGAAGGGAAAAGAAATCATTTTGAGATATGCCAGATCTTGATGAGGTCTTCGAGAAGGAAATGGCAACCTACTCTAGTATTCCTCCCTGGGAAATCCCATGGACAGAGGAGCTTGGTGGGCTACAATCCATGGGGTCACAAAGAGTTGGACTAGACTTAAAGACTAAACAACAACTACAAATGAAGTTTACTCTCAGGAGAAATCATTTAACCAGAGCCTAATTTGCTGGGATTTTATAAGAGCCTAACTGACCTGCAGAAAGGGAAATATCCAACTCCACACAGCTCTAGCTTTCCAAGTGGGAGAAGAAAAATATCCATCTCCAGCCTACACTACCAATGCTATCCCATTTAAGGGGGCAGTGGGAATCAACTGAGAATGAAGTGTAAAGCTCACAGTCCAGATACAGGCCATTAAGACTGAGATCTAGTCATAGGATGCTTTCTTTCTTCTCACACTTCACCACGTTACTAATGGCAGTTCTTACCCAGTTTACTGCATGTCTATCAAGAAAAATTACATGACACACTAAAAAGTAAAAAAGAGTTTGAAGAGAAGAGGCAAGCAACAGAACTTGACTCAGCTATGGAAGGATGTTGGAACTGTCAGACCAGGAATTTAAAATAATTGTGATTGTGGTGCTAAATGTTCTAGAAGATAAAGAAGACAACATGCAAAAACAGATGGGAAATGTAAGGAGGGAGATGAAGTTCAGAAAAATAACTAAAAAGAAATGCTACACAGCTTCCCTAGTGGCTCAGTGGTAAAGAATCCACCTGCTATGCAGGAGACAGGGGTTCAAACCCTAGTCTGGGAAGATCCCATATGCAACAGAGCAACTGAGCTGGCACAGCACAGCTACTGAGCCTGTGAAGAATCGGGGAGCTGCAACTATTGAGCCCACAGGATGTAACTACTGAAGCCCATGTGCCTAGAGCCTGTACTCTGCAAGGGAAACCACCACAATGAGAGCCGTGCATCACGTCTAGAGAGGAGCCCTGGCTCACTGCAACTAGAGAAAAACCTGTGCATCAATAAAGACCCAGCACAGCCATAAAAAAATAACACTATATATAAAAACAGAAATGATACAGATCAAAAGTAAACTAACAAATGAAGAACACCTCTGATGAAACTATTAGTAGACTGCACACAACTGAAGGAAAGAACCTCTAGCTTCAGATATCTCAACAGAAGCCTCCAAAACTGAAAAGCAACGAAAACAAAGACTTAAAAAACCAGAAGAGAATATCTGAGAACTGTGGGAGAACTACAAAAAGTGTAACATATATGTACTGGGAATTTCAGGAGAGGAAAGAGAAAAAAGAAGAAATATATAAAACAATACTGGCTGAAAACTTCCCCAAATTAATGTCAGACACCAAACCACAGATCGACAGAAACCACAGGAAGCTCCGAAAACACCAAGCAGGATTAATGTCAAAGGACTATAGCTAGCCATATCATTTTTAAACTACAAAAAATGAAAGATAAAGGAAAAAATCTCAAAATAAGCCAGAAGGGAAAAGACCTTATATACAGATAAGCAATATAAGAATTATATCCAGTTTTTCAGATACCATGCAAGCAAGAAGCAAGTGAAGGTAAATACTTAAAGTGTTAAAAGAAAAATCCCCAAACCTACAATTCTATACCTTGTGATGTTTATAGCACTGAATGCATTTATTAGAAGAGAAGACCTAAAATCAATAATCTAAGCTTCCATCTTAGGAAGCTAGAAAAAGTAGAGCAATTTAAAGTAAATAGAAAAAAGAATAAAAGAGAAGAAATCAATGAAATTGAAAATAGGACATAAATGGAGAATGTCAACAAAACCAAAAGCTGGTCCTTGAAAAGATCAATAAAATTTATAAACTTCTAGCCAGTCTAACTAAGAAAAAGAGGACACAAAATGGACGTTAAAAGGATAATCAAGGAATATTATAAATAACTCTATGCCCACAAATTTGATAAGCGAGGTCCAATTCCTTGAAAGATACAATCTGCCAAAACTCATATAAGAAACAGACAATCTGAAAAGCTCTAAACCTATTAAAGAAACTGAGTCAAAAATTAAAAGGCGACGGCAACCCACTCCAGTACTCTTGCCTGGAAAATTCCATGGACAGAGGAGCCTGGTTGGCTGCAGTCCATGGGGTCGCTAAGAGTTGGACACGACTGAGCGACTTCACTTCCATTTTTAACTTTCACGCCTTGGGGAAGGAAATGGCAACCCACTCCAGTGTTCTTGCCTGGAGAATCCCAGGGATGAGGGAGCCTGGTGGGCTTCCGTCTGTGGGGTCGCACAGAGTCGGACACGACTGAAGTGACTTAGCAGCAGCAGCAGCAGCTTTAAGTAATTCATGTTTTAGATACTATTTTAAATGTAACTGTTTTTATGTCAATATTCAATTGTTATTTGCTAATTTATTAAAAAAATCAGTTTTTGTGTGTGATCCTAAAAAAAAAAAAACAAACATACAAGATCTACATGAGGAGAACTGTAAAACTCTGATCCACAAAACTGAAGTAGAACTAAGAAAATGGATAGGAAGGCTAAATAGTGTCAAGAGGTTAGTTCTCCCCAACTTGATTTATAGATTCAATGCAACCCCAATCAAAATCTCAGCAACTAAGTTTGTGGATACTGACAAACTGATTCTAAAGTTTATGTGGAGAGGCAAAAGATTCAGAATAGCCAACAGAATCCTGAAGAAGAACAAAGTTGGAGAACTGACATTACCAACTTACTGTGAAACCACAGTAATGAAGACAGCATGGTATTGATGAGAAAATAGACCAAGAGAACAGAACAGAGTCCAGAAAGAGACCCTCACCTATACAGTCAAGTGATCTTTGACAGAGGAGCAAAGGCAATAAATAAAGCAAAGATAGTGTTTTTAACAAACAGTGCTGGAAGAGACATCTACACACACACAAAATGAATTTAGATACAGAACTTATACTTTTCATAAAAATTAACTTAAAATGGATCACATACTTAAATGTAAACCAAAACTATAAAACTCCACACAGGAGAAAACCAGTGCTGAAGCACCATTGGAGAAAGCACTGCTGCTGCTGCTGCTAAGTCACTTCAGTTGTGTCCGACTCTGTGCGACCCCACAGACGGAAGCCCACCAGGCTCCCCCGTCCCTGGGATTCTCCAGGCAAGAACACTGGAGTGGGTTGCCATTTCCTTCTCCAATGTGTGAAAGTGAAAAGTGAAAGTGAAGGCACTCAGTTGTGTCAGACTCTTCACGACCCCATGGACTGGAGCCTACCAGGCTCCTCTGTCCATGGGATTTTCCAGGCACTAGATGATCAGAATTTCTGAAACTCAACATTAAGAAAACAAACAACCCAATTTAAAAAGTGGGTCAAAGATCTTCACAGACACCTCACCAAACAAGATTTAAAACAGCAAAGTTATTTATAAACAGCAAATCAGTATACAAAAAGATGCTCCATATCATATGTCATTAGGGAAATGCAAATTAAAACAACAGTTAGGTACCACTATACACCCATTAGAAAAGTCAAAACCTGGAACGCTGACAACACTAAATCCTGGTGAGGATGCACGTCAACTGGAACACTCACTCATCACTGGTGGGAACGCAAAATGGCATGGCCACTTTGGAAGACAGTGTGGGAATTTCTCACAAAACTAAACATATTCTTACTATATGATTCTGCAATTGTGCTCCTTTGATATTTACCCAGAAATCTATGTTCACACAAAAACCAGCTTTACTCAGAACTTCAAAGCTTGGAAACAACCACAGTGCCCTTCAACAGATGAATGAATACACTGTGGTAAACCCAGACAATACATACTATTCAGCACTACAAAGAAATAAGCTATCAAACAATGAAAAGACATGGAAGAAACTTGAACGCATATTACTAAGTGAAAGAAACCAACATGAAAAGGCAACATACTGTATGTTTCCAACTATTTGAAATTCTAAAGAAAGCAAAATTATGGAAACAGTAAAAAGATGAGTGGTTGTCAGGGGTCAGGGGAGAGAGGGATGAACTGGCAGAGAACAGAGGATTTTTAGGGCAGTGAAACTACTCTCTATGATACTATAATGGAGACTACATATCACTGTACATTTGTTCAAACTCCTAGAACGTTTAACGCCAACAGTGAATCCTAATGTAAAATACAGACTCTGTGTGATTTTGCTATGTCAATGCAAGTACATCATTTGTAACAAAAAGGTGAACATTTGTAATTTCACTAGGTGAAGGATGCTGATAACAGGTGACAGATGCTAGGTGTAGAGGTGGGGTTATATGGGAAATCTCTGTACCTTCTGCTCAATTTTGCTGTGAACCTGAAATTCTCTAAAAAATAGTTTTTTGGTTTTTTTTTTAAATCAAGTAACAATCTCAACTATGACAGACTGCTCATCATCACCACCTTGTGGGCAAGGAAATATATACGACATTTTCAAAAAAAAGGAAATCTTCACTTATTCCATCAAAACAAAGCTTCCATCAATTAAAAGACATTATTTCACGTTTGACTAAATAAGAAAATACAGCCAACCGAACTACGATACCATCAACTGTAAGTGGCATTCCAGTGTCACAGATTTTAAAATGAGTCTTAAAATCAATGAAATGTAGTATTCTGATTTTCTTCAAGTTCCTATCAGTGTTGGAGACTAAATAAGAACAAAGCATCTTAAACTGAAACACAAGAAATTTAGGAAATAACAGACAGTAATGCTAGGACAATACTAAAAGAAATATGAAAATATTCTTCCATACTTTTCAACCATCGATTTTAGGTAATTTAAGGACAGAAATATATAATGTTGGATTTTAATATCTTCTAGGATTCCATCTAGCTTTAAAATTCTTTTTCAGATTTTAATCGTTCTACACATTATTAAATTTGTCCTCAGAGTAAATGAAAAATGTACTGACACGATAAAAGGGGTAAATACTTTCTGAACCTCCTGAGAAATACTTTCAAACATTAATATAATCCAAGTGAAGGTAGGCTTGCAGCCCAGAAATGCTGACCCCAGGGTGCATACTCTTTCCACTCCAGGATACCAGGCTGCCTTGAGCATACTACAAGGGCAAACTACATGGCTGGCCTTGATACACAGATTTCAGACAAGCCCATCCCACTTCCAACATACCTGGCTGAAGCCTTAAATCGCTCTAAGAACTGAAGTCTCAAGCTCTCATGTCCAGGGAGGTCAATCAAGGTCAGGTTAGTGCCCTAAGGATGGCAGCAGTAATATTAATGTTTTGGTACTGATTCACACTCACAACATAAATTTTCCACAACATATCTCAGGTATGTGAATGGTACCTAATTAATTAATAAAAAATGTCAATGTAATTGATTAATGAATCAAATGTTCACAGAGCATCCTCTATAAAGCACAGAAGGCTATGGAAAATGTAAAATTACAACTCTGATAAATGTTCTGAGGGTATGTGAGAGACTTGACCCTGTATGGGGAAGTCAGGAAAGTCCATCTGGAGCTGGGGAAATATACCAGTATGAATAAAAGCAAAAACATGTGAAAAACAGTAACAAATACAAGCTAAATAATGTGATATAAGAACCTATACTTTATCAGATACCATGTTATAGGGATACTCAACCTTTATAAAAACAAAACACCTTTCTATATTTCTACTGCAATCTAATTTTAAAATATATAACCACCAGACACACCATTTTTTTGTTCTGTTAATATTTTGTGTCAATTGTTGATTCAGGTGACAATCACTGAACAAGGCGGAGTTGTGCCCCACTGAGCAGACTGACTATTGCCCACTTACATGCTACTCATTCTAAGCTTTCATTCTTGAGCTCAAGTTCAAGGCAGATGTGGCCATGCTCAATGCTAAGACTTGAGTATAGCCCTGGTACATGTATCAGACCAATGGATCATTTCTCAGATGTTCCTACTTTCTCCACAGCGAGCCTCAACCACTATTTAGGAGGAGGGAGTCAGCATTATGTACAGATTTGACGTAATTACTGCTAAATATATTGTGACTTGTAATTTAGTCTGTGTGATCTTTTATAGGTAATATACAAAGTATATAAGATTTTTTTTTGTTTTTTTAATACCAGTAAGAGTCTAGGGATCTCAGGTTGGGCCCACTATCACATTGCATAATCAGCATCACATCACATACTTTGAATATAAACAATCCATAAGGTACATTACTAACTCAGTCATAAAAGAACAAAATAATGTCATCTGCAGCTATATGGATGGACCTAGAGATTGTCATACTAAGTGAACTAAGTCAGATACAGAAAGACAAATATGATATCGCTTATATATGAAGTCTAAAAAGAGAGTAGAAATGAACTTATTTAAAATACAGAAGTAGAATCATGGATATAGAAAGCAAACTTATGGTTACCAGGGGATAAAGGGGGGATAGGAAAGAACTGGAAGACTGGGATTGACATACACACACCACTATATATAAACTCGATAACTAGTCAGAACCTGCTGTATAGCACAGGGAACCCTATTCAATTCTCTGTAATGACCTATTGGGAAAAGAATTTAAAAATAACAAAAAGAGTGGATATATATATATATGCACAACTGATTCACTTTACTACACCTGAAATAACACAACATTGTAAATCAAGTATAGAAAGTGAAAGCTGCTCAGTTGTGACTCTTCGCAACCCCATGGACTATATACAGTCCATGCAATTCTCTAGGCCAGAATACTGGAGTGGGTAGCCTTTCCCTTTTCCAGGGGATCTTCCCAACCCAGGGATTGAACCCAGGCCTGCAACATGGCAGGGGGACTCTTTACCAGATGAGCCACAAGGGAAACCCAAGAATACTGGCGTGGGTAGCTGACCCCTTCTCCAGTTATCTTCCTGACCCAGGAATCGAACCAGGGTCTCCTGCATTGCAGGCGATTCTTTACCAACTGAGTTAACAGGGAAGCCCTGATATCAAGTATACTCCAATAAAATTTAACAATCTCCCAATATTGGAGACTAGGGAAATCAGAGGTAGCAATCAACAAAAATATCAGTTAAGAATTCTCAGTGGGTAACCGAAAACATTTTTATTGTATAATAATAAATACAGACATGTCCAAAAAAAAGTTGTCAGAAAATAGTCAAACGCATTGTGTATGTTAATGTCAAGTTCACATCAACAGTAATTTCATTTGTATCTGTGTAACAGAGCATCAGATAATTCTGACTATTCAAAAAAATAAAAGTATGAATTCTAAAAGGTTAAAAAAAAAAAAAGGAGGTGCATTATTATTTTGAGAGACAAGATCTAAAACTGGGGACCCTGGGTACAGGGATACAGTACCAGTGCGTGGAAAAACGGTCTTCCACGGAACCGGTCCCTGGTACCATAAAGGTTGGGGACCGCTGATCTAAAACATAAAAAGGGTGGGAGAAGAAGTTAAAAAGAAGAATGCTTTACATAATCAGTAGAAACAAACATGTAATGTTAAGTTTTCTGACAGTCATATTAAAAAAAGTAAAAAGAAACAGGTAAAATTTTAATTATATATATTATATAATCTAATAGATCTAAACTATCTTTTTAAACATATAATAAAAAAATTTAAAAATTGATATTTTACATTCTTTCTTTCATCCCAAGTCTTCAAAATCGGGTGTATATTTTATACTTAACAGCAGCCCTCAATTTGGACTAGTCACATTTCAGATGTTCGTTAGTCACAAACAGCCAATGGCTACTGTGTTGGAAAGCACAGGTCTAAAGCATACCCTGGAATACTCTACTTAAAACATCCAGTACATGTGTCCCAAGAATTAAAGATCTCTCAGATCTTAAATTTCAAAATCTGAATCCTTGAGAATTTAAAAAGGTCTGAGTCAGAAACACTGTCATTACTGAAAAAAGAAAAAATATCTCTAAGACATTTAAAAGGGTGTCTCTTTATTTTGATCACTCACTAAATACTTATTAAGCAGTAAAATCAGCTTGGCAGTCACCATCTACATTCTGGAGACATATAGGTACATAAAAAGTCCTTCTCATGATTTCTTCTTGGTATTTTTAAAATATACTTATATATACTCTTTAAGATTTCCACTGCAACACCATTTATAAAATGAAGACTGTAATAACAAAAAAACTAAATGTCTATTAATAGGGCTCTTATTAAATAAAAACTCAACATGAACTGAAAGTAAAAAAAGTAAGTTTTCTAATCAGTTTGCTTTCACTTTCAACTATGATTATGATTTACTTTCCTATATGGACCCACAAGATTTTTCTGTCATGTCTCAAAAGTAAAGGCTTTAAGAAAGAAAAAAAATTGTATGGTACAGTCACATAATGGAATACTCACAATATTCAGCTCATAAATCAACCAGGTAGTATTATGTATGAAAACAAGAAAGAAAAAAATGAAAACAAATCCAAGCTGTATCAATTATATTGTTAAATTTTTAAAAAGGGAGGGGTGGAACAGAGTCTTGTTATAAAAGAAAAAAGTAAAGAGAACAGATCTGTTTGGATAGCACTGACCATCTGGAAGGCTACAAAGGAAAATGGTAAATTACTACCTCCAAGGAGAAGACTTTTAAGGAGGGACAGGAAAAGCAAAATTACTTTTCATCAAATATCCTTTTAACCTTTTGAATTCTGTCCCATATAATGTACTAAAGAAAAAAGCTTAATGCTCACTCTTCAGAACTCAAGGTAAAGCTGGAAAGAAGACACAGAAATAAAAGCTAATAAAATGTGATGTAATATCAATACGCATACGGTACAACAAAGAAGGGGAGAGCATGATTAAGTTCACTGCTTGGATGATCAAGAGGAGAATTTGTCACATACACAATTTATCCATAAAAATAAGCTATGAATGGTACCTATGCCCTCAGACTAATTCACCCTAGAAATGTCTTTTTCTGACACACCAAAGTAAAACTGTCAGACTTCCCACATTTGAGGAACCTCTTACCCTGTTGTTATTGACTTTGTAGGCAGCAGAGCTGTCAGTGATGGAAGTCTGAGTGTCTCTGTAAAGGCCTGTTAACAACTGTAAAACAAAACAAAACACAATACAATATGGGGGGAGATCTGAGCAAACATATAAACAGCAAACCTAAAGAGTGTAACTCTACTCTAACTCTCCTAGGCGTAAAGTCAAACCAACAAATGTTGCTTACAATAGCTAAAAGGGACCATATTGATTCCCCCCCTCCCCGCTTTGCTTGTAGAAAAATCTAATTAACTGCAAACTTCATTCCCTTCTCCTTAATGAGAGGAGGGGGAAAACTATTATTTTTAAACTATTATTTTCAAATAATAGTTTCAAATGGTTAGTGGCCAAATTTACCAACCTTCTCAACATTTACGATCATCAAAAATGATTAGAGATTATATTTCTTTAATGGAAAGGAAAATAACTTATACTCTCAAAAAGAACAATAATAAAGAGAAAACCTCCACTACTCTTTGTAGCAAAAACCAAACATTTAAAAATACTACACAGACTAGAAATAAATATTAGTGAAAAGAAGCCTGCTGCTAGTAGCCAATAAAAGTTTCTTTGACAAATTCTCAGAGGAATTATACACTGCATACAGATTAATGTCTTCTATCTATCTCTTCAGCTGTTCTGGTATCCTTAGCTATGGCATGAAAGTAGTTAGTATATAAAACCCTTAAATGGGATAAAGGCTAAATATATCAGTATCTGGTAGGTGCAAGAGAATAAAAATGGCCAAGAAATTCCAGTTTAAGGGTCTTTTTGTCCTCCCAAGTGAGTCAAAAATTAATTCCCCTATTTGTCAAGAACAGCTTTTGTTCCAAAGTAAACCTAACAGGAATAATACGGTGCCCTAAAATTTCCTATCAAGTGTTAAGAGAGGTATAAATCAAAGCATTTACTCTGACAAAAAGCAATGTTTTCCCGGAATCACAAAGGCCCACAAGAAGGACAGCTCTCTGACTGCTCCTTCTGCTCCGGATGAGCTTCCAGAACACTGTGGAATAGAGAAAAACAACCAAAATAAGGCCTTGATTATCAACAATACGCATATATGGTTGGGCTGGAGGAAATTAAGAGAAGTCGATGCCTCATGCATTTGGAACTTACTTTCACTGATATTACCACCATTATAATCGTTGTTCTTGAGGACTCCGCTGAATGCCAGCCACCATCAACTGTCAACTTTTCTGCATCTGCATCCCCTACCCTGCCAGTATACTCAAGCGCAACCTCGCCTTATTAACTCTATATCCCCAGCGCCCAGCTCGCAAACACAGGATGCTCAAACTTGGAGCGAAAACCATTTGAGTATTGGTAGCAAGAGCAATGGAAAGGGAGAACGGGGCGCTCAGGCATTACAGGGGCTAGCAACCCGTGCCCAAGGACCTGGACGTCACTCTGGGGGTCGCGGGAAATCCCCTCTAACGCTGCTTCAGGCGGGAGGGCAGGTGTATAAAAGCTGCTAGTCTCCCATTCCAGACGCCCCTCAGGTGCCGCCTCTGCTCCGCGGTCTGCATAAGCCCAGTCCGAGCTCGGATCCCCGCCCTCCCCGCACCCGCCATATCCACCGGCCGCCTCTTTACCTAGCGTTAGCAGCACCGCAAGGAGCGCCACCACAACTGACAGCAGCGTCGGGTCCCTCCGCTGCAACTCCTGCCGCAAAGAGTCCAGGTATGGCTGGAAGGTTCCCCCAACACCGCCGCCATTCCCCATCCGCCGGGAGTCCGCGGAAGCCATGGCTGAGATCACGCTACCCGGCACCGCGAAAGCAACGTGGCCCTGGGCTCTGCGCAGGCCTGCGAAGCGGAGCATCACGGAAGTGGTAGTTCCTAAGCTGTACTTCCTCCTTCGCAGGCGGGTATCCCGAAGGTCCTGATGGGAGTTGTAGTTCTCTTGGACACTGTACTCCCAGCGAAAAGACTGACCAAGCAGCCAGCCAGAAGGATGAGCGACACACTCATCCTTTAGGATACGAGTCAAATGTCCCGCTCTCTTCATGGTTGTTGACAGAATGATGGGTGAATAAAATGAATGGCTCAAGAAACCTCCCCTGAGGATTTCCAGTCGCTCCCTTCGTGAGGTGAAGTGAATCTTGTGAGGAACTCAAGCATTACAAAAACGTTCATCGGAATATAATGTGGCACAAGGTGTGACAGAGGGGATGCATAAAGGGGCGCTTAAGCCACATGGGTTCAGAGAAAGGCTGCTGGAGGAAAATGACAGGAAGTGAGACGTGAAGAACAAGTTAGCGGCGGCAGGCGTAATAGGAGAAAGCGTGCTCTGTGCAGTAAAGAAAGAGCAATTCCGTGTACCTACACGCGGGTTCAGTGCCTGAGTCAGGAAGATCCCCTGAAAAATGAAATGGCAACCCACTCCAATATTCTTACCTGGGAAATCCCATGGACAGAGGAGCCTGGAGGGCGACAGTCCATGGGGTCTCAAGAGTTACACACGACTTAGCAACTAAACCACCACCACCACCACTGCATTGTAAATCCTGGCTACTTCCCTTAATGTAGAACTACCCCTGAGATGAGATACATTAAGGGAGCCTGCCAGGAAAATCAAAGAGAGGGGCTGGGGCTGTTGAAAATTGTCCCTCTGCCCTAACCGGCAGCCACTACTTTGCCAGACAAGTATGTGGGACCAAGGTGGCCAGTTCTTCTGGCCAGTTTTTTAAGAGAAGCCAGAAAAAAAGGTTTTTAAGGGAAGTTTTCCACTTGTAAAATTTCAGCAAGTAATGAAAACTTGTAGCCTAAATAAAACACCTCATAGAGTTAGAAGTAGCTGGTCTGGAAGCTGCCAGTTTCACTCTGTCATTTAGCAGTTGTCATTTCAGCAGAACTGGCAGGAGATGAGCAGGAAATGTTGGCAAAAGCTAGACATGAAGGGACTGGGAGATATACTGAGGAACCCAGATTTTACCTAGAATGCAATAAGAAGTTTCAGCTGAGAGTGAAATAGTTTATTGGCAGATCAAGGGAATACTACGGTTTGAGAGAAAAAAGACAGGCAAGGAGACCAGAGAGGCTGTTGCAGTGTTTTGGCAAACAGTGCACAGGGTCTGAATCAGGGAAGTGTGGAAAGTGTGGAAAAGAGGGTACAGTTATGACAGACACTTAGAAGGAAAATATATAGGATTTGGTAATTAATTGTACACGCTGAGTTAAGGAGAAGAAGAGCTAGCAAGACTGCATCTGAAACACTTGGTGTGTATTGCTGGGAAGATCCAAGTGTTCAGCATGAATGAGAGAACTCAGTTCAAGTTCTGTGGAGCCAGGGACATAGCCAGAATGAAAACTGCCTGTATTTTGTGCACATGGAGTTTCCAGTGCCTCTGAGAAGTCTAAAATCATGTATCATGCAGGCGATACAGTAAACAGATGTGAAGTGTCAGCAGTAGGTGCTAGATTTTCATTTGGGAGTCATACATAAACAAGTGGTCATGCAAACTAGCACAGCCACCATGGAGAACAGTGTGGAGATTCCTAAAAAACTGGAAATAAAACTGCCATACAACCCAGCAATCCCACTGCTGGGCATACACACCGAGGAAACCAGAATTGAAAGAGACATTTGCAACCCAATGTTCATCGCAGCACTGTTTACAATAGCCAGGACATGGAAGCTACCTAGATGTCCATCAGCAGATGAATGGATAAGAAAACTGTGGTACATATTCACAATGGAGTATTACTCAGCTATTAAAAAGAATGCATTTGAATCAGTTCTAATGAGGTGGATGAAACTGGAGCCTATTATACAGAGTGAAGTAAGTCAGAAAGAAAAACACCAATACAGTATATTAACACATATATATGGAATTTGGAAAGATGGTAATGATGACCCTATATGTGAGACAGCAAAAGAGACACAGATGTAAAGAACAGACTTTGGGGCTCTGTGGGAGAAGGCGAGGGTGGAATGATTTGAGAGAATAGCATAGAAACATCTATATTATCACATGTGAAACAGATCACCAGTCCAGGTTTGATGCATGAGACAGGGTGCTCAGGGCTGCTGCACTGGCATGACCCTGAGAGATGGGATGGGAGGGAGGTGGGAGAGAGGGTCAGGATGGGGAACACATGTCTACCCATGGCTGATTCATGTGAATGTATGGCAAAAACCACCACAATATTATAAAGCAATTAGACTCCAATCAAAATAAATTTTAAAAATTAAAAAAAAATAGCAGGAAAAAAATCGTGGAGAGCGTGAAGAGTGAGGAGGAAAGGGACACCACAAAGAAGCCTGAGAAGAGAGAATCAGTGACATAGAAGTGTCCTGGAAGTGGTCAGCAGCATTCCTGTAACAAATGATGAGGGCTTGAATGAGAAGTGAGCTCAGGGGGAACAAAGAGCGGAGGGTGAGGAGGTAAAGATCCTCTTTAACTGCGCACAATGAATGCTTGCTTCAATTCAGTTCAGTTCAGTCGCTCAGTCGTGTCCGACTCTTTGCAACCCCGTGGACTGCAGCACACTAGGCTTCCCTGTCCATCACCAACTTCTGGAGTTTATTTAAACTCATGTCCATTGAGTCAGTGATGCCATCCAACCATCTCATCCTCTGTCTTCATCCCTCCTTCAGTCTTTCTCAACATCAGGGTCTTTTCTAATGAGTCAGTCCTCCACATTAGGTAGCCAAAGTACTGGAATTTTGGCTTCAGTATCATTCCTTCCAATGAATATTCAGGACTGATTTCCTTTAGGATGGACTGGTTGGATCTCCCTGCAGTCCAAGGGACTCTCAAGAGTCTTCTCCAACATCACAGTTCAAAAGCATCAATTCTTCGGCACTCAGCTTTCTTTATAGTCCAACTCTCACATCCATACATGACTACTGGAAAAACCATAGCCTTGACTGGACGGACCTTGGTTGGCAAAGTAATGTCTGTGCTTTTTAATATGCTGTCTAGGTTGGTCATAGCTTTTCTTCCAAAGAGTAAGCGTCTTTTAATTTCATGGCTGCAGTCACCATCTGCAGTGATTTTGGAGCCCCCCAAAATAAAGTCTGTCACTGTTTCCACTGTTTCCCCAGTAAAGAGGATAACTGCTCACAATGAGTACTTGATAGAGCCAGGCATTGTTCTAAATCCTTTAAGTTTGTTAATTTGTTTAATCCTCACAATGAGCCACCATCCCAGTTTTCCAGAGGGCAAACTGAGACAGGGGTTGAGTAACTTATCCATTGATCCCAGGTTGTTGGGCTCCTTTATGCTTCACTATATGTTCTAACACAGTAAAATCCATTTTCCAGGCACATTTCATCAATAAAGGGAGGCAATAAGGACTCCAGATTAAGAGAAAATGTTTAGGGTGTGAAGTTAAAGTAAGTAAACCAACTTAGTCACTCACTTATGTCCAGCTCTATGCATCCCCATGGAGTGTAGCCCGCCAGGCTCCTCTGTCCATGGGGATGCTCCAGGCAAGAATAATGGAGTGCGTTGCCATGCCCTCCTCCAGGGGATCTTTCCAACCCAGGGATTGAACCCAGGTCTCCCACATTGCAGGTGGATTCTTTACCAGCTGAGCCTCCAGGGAATCCCAAGAATATTGTAGTGGGTAGCCTATCCCTTCTCCAGGGGATCTTCCTGATCCATGGTCTCCTGCATTGCAGGCAGATTCTTAATCTGTTGAGCTACCAGGGAACTTTTTTGGACTCACTAAGGATGTTGGATCTTAGTTCCCCAACCTGGGATGGAACCCATGCCCCCTGCATTGGAAGTGCAGAATCCTAACCACTGGACTGCCAGAGAAATCCCCAACGATTTTATTTTAAATTAACATTATGAATTAAAACTATCAGAACCAACAGCAATCTGACTGCATTCTATTTCTTTTCTCTCTTGTGGTCCTGATCCCTGCTCTGTATTCACCACCGAACACCCAACACCCAACACACACACACACACACACACACACACACACACACACACATACCTCCTTTGTATTAATAATAACTTCTGTTAGTGACTAAAAATACAGTGAAGAAGGAAGGGCCAGACACAGAGAACACCTATCAGAACTGCCCTCCCTGTATAAGGATTTTCAGTCAGAGCATGTGAGTGAACTAGTACCATTTGGGGGTTTGCAATTTGGAAATGAGGAAGCAAGGGTTTGATAACACATGGTCATACTCTTTTTTTTTTTTTCAATTTGTTTTCTGGGTATTATGAAGGCAGAAGAGATGTGCACACTTCCACACTTGAGTTAGAAGGTGGGGCCGTCAGTCTCGGTAATGAGAGTAGGAGAGGATGGCATCGGTGACTTCTTGTCCTCTCACCTCGGGGACTGCGAAGGCTCCGGGAAGCTCTGTGGAGATGGTGGAGAAAAGGACAGCTCTGTGGGAATGGATGCAGCGGGGAGGGGACACTGACTGTCGCTGGCTGAAAGTGTTCTGCTCCCTGATTCTATCAGCGGATGGAGAGTTACAGCAAAACCAGCAGAGGCCATTTTTCTTCTCTTCCATCAGTTAAAATGTCTCATTCACTGAATGCATTTTTCCCTCTCCCGTTCCCAGCCGTTCCAAATCACAACGGAACCTATCTCAGACTCAGGACACCAATCATGTGATTCCCCTACTCTGGCTTATCTCCTTAAGTGTGTTTCTTTGAAAAAATAGAGGATTTTTTAAAAGAAAAGAATTTAAATGGGACATGTTTTTATATTGAAAACTCAATATAATAATGAAAGATCAAAGAAGAAAACCAGAAATCACCTTGTTATATCAATAGTATCTGGTGAACATTATTTCAGACATTTCTCTGTACAGATATACTGACAAGAAGGCAATCTAGAAGGAATAATAAATAACAGAACAAAGTTATTTTTAGAGACTATAATATACGTTACTGTGTTCACAGTCTCTAGAACAGTGCCTGGATCATGGTAGGTATTCAGTGCATTGTTGATAAAATTAGATTTGTTGATTCACTGCAGTAAGATAGATTACATGCCAGAGAAATGGTTAGGACATCTCATCAAACAAAGGATAAGAAAGAATTATTATAGGATTTGGGGTGAGGGTGGAGCTTAGGTGAATATTACATAAGGCAGTGTTGTTAGGCTCAAAGCAAAGCAGGGCTGTATATGAAAAGGTGAACCTCAGGTCTGGACTGTAAAGTAGACCCAAGGTCTGTTTCTTTGGATGCCAGAAAGTTGAGAACGGTGGACCATTGTGTTTAGAAACCCCTACCTGTAGCTCTGTCCCTGACTGTAAATTGAAACTGTGGTAGGAGTTAGGAAACAAAGGGGCAAACTTGGAGAGTTGTTTAGGAGGCAAAATCAACAGAACTTGATGACATTAGATGTAGAATGAAGTAGAATACTGAGTTGAAATTTGACTCCTCAGTTTATGACTCCTGTGAGTGGGTAGCAGACCATGTCTTTATGAAGTGTATGGGAACAAGAGTTGGCTTAGGGAAACAGGGGAGGAAAGGAGTAAAATGATCACCTCCCTTTTCATTTGTTGGGCTTCTGATTGCTGTGAGAACTCTACAGTACAGATCCACAGGCAGGAGGCGTGCATGTGAGATGCTGCAGGCAGGGGTCAGAACTTCAGAAATAGATGTCTGGGAGTCATTCTCACTGCTTAGGGAGGGCCTGAAAAGTGGAAGGAGCACTGGATGAAGAGAAGAGCCCCAGGAAGATGACCCTACATTTCAGAACTGGTAGGATAAGCCCACTGTAAGACCACAAAAGGACAAAGAGGTGGGAACCAAAGCAAAGGGCTCCCATATCAGAGAAGCTAGGAAAGGGTTCCAAGGAAGGGTGAGTGGTCATCCCTATCAAGTTAGTTAACAGACTCAAGGATAAATGAACTAATTGGCTTTCACAGCTGGCAGGTGGGCAGTGACCTTGACCAGAGTAGCTTCAGGGACATGGGTGGAACAGAAGACTGATTTCTCCATGTTCAGTCATTAATGAGAATCCACCTTTCAGGAGCTCCACTAAGAGTGGGAGGAGACAGGGCCATGAGGCAACTGCTATGAGAGTTGGGGTCAAGGGACGATTTTTAGCAAGATGAGGTTCCAGTGACTCACTTTTGCAAGCAGAAGACTTGGGACCTCAAGTATACCTGATGAAATGTATTTTTAAACTATATAAATCATCTATATTATTTTTCTGTATTGCCTTGAGCACTCTATGTCAACATTTACTCTGCATCCTCCTTCCTGCCCTTTCCCCAACAACACACACACACACACGCACACGTACACACTTAATTCAATCAAGCCTTGTACACTTGATTTTATTAAAATGACCATGCAGACCCCTTTTAGAAAGAATTCCTACTTGGACTGTACCCAGGAACTGTGGCTGTGGGAAAGAGCAAATGAATCTTGAGCTCTGAAGGAAGGGCTAGTTGCAGACCAAGCATTAAGGAGGGGGGGGGGGGTAATGAAGTTTTTTAAAAAGATAAAACCAATAATAATGTTTATTTTTATTTTGTCCTGCAGAGGCGCCACCACCAAATTGTGAGGACAACCAAATCACTCAGACCAGCGAAACCAGAGGAAGCTTAAGGGTCCCATGAGCTCCCATCTCCATCAGGTGTTGACTCAGCTCTTGGATTTTAAGGTTTGTGGAAAGTGCATGCTTCCAGGAGTTCTGTGAGGACAGAGCAGAGGGGTTGGACAGTTAAAAATCTACCTATGTTTAGTTCCTGTTAAGTGAATCAACAATTAAGCCCAATACAAAAGTACTCAGCCCAGTTGCCCTGCTCTTCTGATGGGTGAACCTGACCCTCCTCCCAATGCCTCCTCCTCCTGCCTGCACAGCTCCTGTGTCTGCACTGGGCAGTGCCCCACACCAAGGACAGTAACAGGATTTCCCTGCCCTGCATCATCCCCTGCCTTATGTCCTATGGGCGGGGCTCCCACCCCTGAGTCCATGTGGCTGGTACGAGCCTACGAGAATCATCCTCTCAGATCCAGGCAAGGAACTAACATAACGAGATGCTCTAAGCACCAGGCCTGTGCTAGTCCCCCTGCCGGGGGCTAGTCTCCACCCCCTCAACAGAACAGTAGCCAAGGATCCTTAAACCAGAATTATGTGGGCAGCTGTTAGAATACAGAAATCCCGCACCTGGCACAGACTTGCTGAATCAGTATCCCAGGGCCTGGGAATCGGTACCTTAAGGACTGTGGCTCATGGACCTGCACTCTGCAGTTGAAGAATAACCTCCCTTGAGCTACATGGTATTCTCCCAAATCTTCCAAGTGATTCCAAGTCATTAAATGATGTCCAACATAGCTATAGCACAAACTGGTATTCTAGATAAGTATAAGCATATCTTCTTTTATCGTGCTGTGCTTTATTGCACTTTGGAGATACTGTTTTTTCTAAATTGAAGGTTTGTGGTAACCCTGTGTCAAGCAAGTCTGCTGGTGCTATTTATTTTTTCAATAGCGTTTGCTCCCTTCATGTCTCTGCATCACAGTTTAGTAATTCTTGAAATATTTCAGACTTCTTCATTGCTATTATTACCTTTGTCATGGTGATCTGTGTTCAGTGATCTTTGATGTTACTATAATTAATTGTTTCGGGGCACTACAAACCATGCCCATTACTATGGCAAACTTAATTGATAAATATTATGTGTGTTCCTGCTGCTCCACTAGCACAAGAATGTTGAAATTAGGCCAATTAATAGCCCTATATTAACCCTAAATGTTCATGTGGAAGGAAGAATTGCACATTTCTCTCTTTAAAACAAAAGTTAAATGTGATTAAGCTTAGCGAGGATGGGCCTCTTGTGCCAAAGAGTTAGCCAAACTGTGAATGAAAAGGGAAAGTTATTGAAGCAAATTAAAAGTGCTACTTCAGTGAACACAGAAATGATAAGCAACAGCCTTATTCCTGTTACGGAGAAAGCTTTAGTGGCCTAGATAAACGATCAAACCAGTCACAACATTCCCTTAAGCCAGAGCCTCAGCTGCAGCAAGACCCTATCTCTTCGGTTCTGTGAAGGCTGAGAGAAGTTGCAGAAGCTTCAGGAGAAATGCTTCAAGTAAGTACAGGTTGGTTCATGAGGAGGAAAGAAGTTGTCTCCATAACATTAAAGTCAGGGTGGAGGCGTCCCTGGTGGCTCAGTGGTAAAGAATCTGCCTGCCAATGCAGGAGACACAGGTTCAGTCCTTGGTCCAGGAAGATCCCACATGCTGTGGGGCAACTAAACCTGTGCACTGCAGCTGCTGAAGCCTAGAGCCCGTGCTCTGCAACAAGAGAGGCCACCTCAGTGAGAAGTCAGAGCACCGTAGCAGAGTAGCCCCTGCTCACCACAACCAAAGAAAGCCTACACACAGCAACAAAGACCCAGTGAAGCCATTAATAAAATAAATAAATAAGATTTCTAAAACAATAAAATAAAAGTACAAGGTGAAGCAGCAAGTGCTGGTATAGAAGCTATAGTAAGTTACACAGACGACCTACCCAAGACAGTTCATAAAGGTGGCTACGCTAAATGAGATTTTCAATGTAGATGAAACAGCTTTCAACTGGAAGAAGATGCCATCTAGGACTTTCATAGCTGGAGGGGAGAAGTCAGTGCCTGTCTTCATGATCAAATGACAGACCGACTCTCCTGTTAGGGGCTAATGCAGCTCGTGACTTGAAGCTGAAGCTAGTGCTCATTTACCATTCTTAAAAAACTTAGGGCCCTTAAGAATCATTCTCAGTCTACTCTGCATGTGCTCTGTAAATGGAACAACAAAGCCTGGATGATGGCACATCTGTTTATGAGAGGGTTTACTGGATATTTTAAGCCTGCTATAGAAACCTACTGCTCAGAAAGAAACATTCCTTTTAAAATATGACTGCTCACTGAGAGCACACCTGGTCACCCGAGAGCTTGGATGGTGATGTACAAGATGAAAGTTGCTTTCATGCTTGCTAACACAACATCCGTTCTACAGCCCATGGATCAAGGAGTCATTCCAACTCTCAAGTTTTATTATTAAAGAAATACATTTCATAACTGCCATAGACAGTGACTCTTCTGCTGGATCTGGGCAAAGTCAACCGAAAACCTTCTGGAAAATATTCCTCATTCTAGATGCCATTAAGAACATTTGTGATTCATGGAGTAAGGTCAAAATATCAGTATGAACAAGAATTTGAAACAAGTTTAGTCCAACCCTGATAAGTAACTATAAGGGATTCAAGATTTCAGTGGAGGAAGTAACTGCAGATGTGATGGAAATATTAAAAGAACTAGAATTAGAATTGGAGCCTGAAGACTCCAAGCAATCCAAGACTGAATTGCTGCAAATCTCATGATAAAACTTTAACAGATGAGGAGCTGCTTCTTATGCATGAGCAAAGAGAGTGGTTTCTTGGGATGAAATCTCCTAGTGAAGATGCTGTGAAGATTGTTGAAATGACAAAAGGATTTAGAATATTATATAAACTTAGTTGATAAAGCAATGGCAGGACTTGAGAGGATTGATTCCTGCTTTGAAAGAAGTTCTACTGTGGGTAAAATGCTATCAAATAGCATTGGATGATACAGAGGAATCAGTCATGAAAGAAGAGTTGATCTATCAATTTCAGGCTTCCAGTTGAAGATGGCAGACTAGAAGGCTGTGTACTCATCTCCTCCTGTGAGAATACCAACATCACAACGAGCTGTTGAACAACCATCGACAGGAGAATGCTGGAACCCACCAAAAAAAGACACCCTACATCCAAAGCCACAGAAGAAGCCACAGAAAGATGGCAGGAGGGGCACAGTCATGATAAAATCAAGTCCCATACCCTCCAGGTGGGTGACCCACAGACTGGAGAACAATAATACCAAAGAAGTCCTCCCACTGTTGCAAAGGTTCTAAACCCCGTGTTAGGTTTTTGGCCTGGGGATCTGACAAAGGCACTGGGAATCCCCAGGGAATCTGATCTTGAAGGCCAGCAGGATTTGATTATAGAATTTCCACAGGACTGAGGGAAACAGAGACTCCAGTCTTAGAGGGCACAAACAAAATCTTGCACACACAAAGACCCAGAGGAAAGAATGACCCCACAGAAGACTGAACCCAAACTACCTGCTAGCGTTGGAGGGTCTCCTGTGGAGGTGTGGGAGGGCAGGGGCTCATAACAGGGACAGGGGCACCAGCAGCAGTCCTGGTGTAAGCCCTCTTGGAGGTCACCATTAACTCTACCATAGAGCCCATAGACTCCAAGGCTGGGTCACCTCAGGTCAAAAAATCAGGGAGGGAGTGCAACCCCACCCATCAGCAGATAATTGGATTAAAGCTTTACTGGGCAAAACCCTGCCCACCACAGCAGGACCCAGTTTTTCCCACTGCCAGCCCCTCCCATCAGGAAGCTTACACAAGCCTCTTAGCTTCCTCCATCAGAGGGCAGAGAGAAGCAAGAAGAACCACAATCCCACAGCAGCTAGAACAAAAACCACATTACAGAAAGTAAAACAGAATGAAAAAGCAGAAAGTTATGTACCAGATGAAGAGTCAAGATAAAACCCCAGAAAAACAACTAAATGAAGTGGAGATAGGCCACCTTCCCGGAAAAGAATTCAGAATAATGATAGTGAAGATGATCCAGGATCTTGGAAAACAATGAAGAAGATGCAAGAAATGTTTACCAAAGACTTGGAAGAACTAAAGAACAAACCAACCGAGGTGAATAATACACTAGAAGGATGAACGGCAGAATAACTGAGGCAGAAGAATGGATAAATGACCTGGAGGACAGAATGGTGGACATCACTGCCACAGAACAGAATACAGAAAAAATAATGAAAAAAGAAGACAGCCGAAGAGACCTCTGGGACAACATTAAATGCACCAACATTTGCATTGTAGGGGTCCCAGAAGGAGAAGAGAGAAAGGACCTGAGAAAATATTTGAAGAGATAATACCTGAAAACTTCCCAAATATGGGAAAGGGAATAGTTAACCTAGACCAGGAAGCACAGAGAGTCCCAGGCAGGATAAACCCAAGGAGGAACACACTGAGAGACATAGCAATCAAACTGACAAAAATTAAAGACAGAGATAAAATATTAAAAGCAACAAGGGAAAAATTACGAATAACATGCAAGCTCCCATCAAGCTATCAGCTGATTTATCAACAGAAACTCTATAAGCCAGAAGGGACTGACATGATATATTTAAAGTGATGAAAGGGAAGAACCTACCACCAAGATACTCTACCCAGTAAGACTCTCCTTCAGATCTGATGGAGAGATCAAAAGCGTTCCAAACAAGCAAAAGTTAAGAGAATTCAGCACCACCAAACCAGAAATGAATGCTAAAGGAACTTCTCTAGGCAGGAAACACAAGAGAAGGAAAAGACCTACACAAAATAAACCCCAAACAATTAAGAAAATGTTAATAGAATCATACATATAGAAAATTACCTTAACTGTAAATGGATTAAACCAACTCAGAGACAGAGACTGATTGGGCAGATGAAAACTTGTGCATGTATGCACTTCCATTTACCACATGACTCTGCTTGACCCGTCAAATTGTGTGTAATTATTATATATTGTTAGGCTAATCATGTTCCCATTATGCCTTGCGATTGTAATTATCTTTTTATTTTGGGGGGGTCTGGCTATTCATTGTGAAAACTAGTAAACATCTTTTACTATTGTGATTATGAACTTTTTGCCTATCTAAAAAATTTATGACATTTTGATTCTACTTGTTTGATTTAGAATGAAAAGAATGTTAGAATTATAATTAAAAAAACAGATATGCAGCAAGAAAAATAAATAAGTAAATATGTTGTGTTTAGGATACAAAATAAATAATAAAAATATTTCAATAATAGTATCTTTAAAAATTTTTTCCAATGGTATTTATAATATCTAAATTAAACTGTACATTTTTTTAACGTGTCTCTGATTCTGTAAAGAACCAAGAGAATGTTTTTGTCATTTGTGAAAATAAAGGTAAAACCCAGTCATTAAGGATTAAAAAAAAAAAAAGAGTCGATTGATGGGGCAAACTTAATTGTTATCTTATTTTAAGGAGCTGCCACAGTTGATCTGTCAGCAGTCATCAATATTGAGGTAAGACCCTCTACCAGCAAAGAGATTATGACCCACCACCAGCAAAGAGATTATGAAGGCTCAGATGATAGTTAGTGTTTTTAGCAATAAAGCATCTTTAATTAAGATATGTACATTGTTAGACATTTTGTAGACAATGCTATTGCACACTTTATAGTGTAGTATAAATGCAACTTTTATATGCACTGGGAAACTAAAAACTTCATATAACTTGCTTTGTTGCAATATTCTCTTATTGCAATGGTCTGAAACTGAACCTGCAGTATCTCCTGAGGTATGCCTGTGGTGTGTATAGCAACTTTAGAGTTCCTGGTACTTATCACTGTTCAAGCTCTCAAGAGCAGCGCCATGTAAAGAACTCTCTGCAGTGCTGGAAATGTTCTCTTTGTTCATCTGTGTGGAGACATAGGTATGTACTGAGCACTTGAATTATGGCTGGTGTGACTGATTTAAAATTTTGTTTAATATGAATATAACTTTAAAATATCCACATGTAGCTAGAGGCTACCATTTTGAACAAGGCAGCACAGTATAAAACGGTGTTCAGAGCAGAGCAGTGGGCTCATGGCTCTCTTCCTGTTCTAAGTAACAGCATGGAATTCTGTGTGTCCAGTGCCATCAGCCCATGTCCCCTTACCATCTGCCCATACAAGTAGCCTCTCATTCCTGCCAGGATCGCATTGTTCCCTCATCATTTCATCTGGGCAACTGATCATCTCCGGGTGACTACAGTCCTCCCCTCCTTTTGAATCCAGCACCCAGAACCCCAACCATATTCACTCTGCAGGTTCCCCATGCTGTTCCCCCTACTCACTTGAGGTTGAGCATTTTCTCAGGTTAGTCATAGCTCTGACGTAGTCATCCCCTAAGTAGGAGTCATATGTTTTTTTCCCAATTGAAGCCAAGCATTTAGTGTCATCCCTGAACAGAAGGTCCTTGGAATTTGATTGGAATAAACAAAAATTGTTCGTGCAGTCGGTTACAGCTTTTCCAAAATCATCCTGTCAAATAGACAGAAAGTACATGAGGATCTGTGGGAAAGAGCCACTGGAAACATATGGATGGCATGGAGGAAACTGGAAGCTGGGAACCAGCCCTGGGAAGAAAGGGAAGCTGCAGGGGATGCCTCAGGATCTTTCCACCTCCATCCCTTGGCATTTACACAGATATGGGTCCCAAATCTAGGCTTCTATGAGGCCCCCAAATCCTTTGTGGGGTCCAGCCAAGTCCCATCTCCTTGGGGAAGTCCCTCCCTCCCACCCACCCACTGCTGACTTCTCTGATCTCTCTTCCCCACTTCATTGACCATAGCCTTGGGAATGAATTCCAGGAAATGAGAGGACAGAAACATGTCCCTTTTAAGTATTATTATCAAGAAGGTAATAAATAAGAGCCACCCAGTGAGGGGTGGTACAGGTAGCTGTTAGCTGCATCTTTGATCCTAAATAGATAAGAGGCTGGACTCGTCCACATCTTCTAAGATTATAAATAAAATAATGATTATAGAAAGTTTAGCATTCTATCTAGCACTTAGGAAATGTTCATTAAATGTTAATCATTAGTGTCATTTACCTTAAGAGGACTCACAGAGGTGAGCTATCTTCATTTTTAAAAGGAGAAAACTCATGATGGATCAACAGGCAGGAAGCTGTCACTGAGGGGAGGTTGGTCTTTAGGGGTGGAAAGGTCTTTAGGATTAAAATATTCAGACAGTCCCTCTCCCCACAGGGTCAGCCCTGGCTTGGTTGTTTTCACCAGAGGACAAGCTCCCTGAGGGTAGGGTTCCTGGGTTTTTCTGCCTTTTGAAATTGTTCTCAATCTGTCTAAGCAAAAGAAACACAGTCCACATTTCATGACTTGTATCCAGAAGGGTTGGAAAACAGGATTAGCTGCCTTCATTTAAAAAAAAAAAAAAGGCAGAAGTGGGTAAAATGAGGGTACCACAGAGCAAGGTCAGGGTCGAGCTAGAAGCAAATGCTTGGACCCTGGAACACATGCGTCAGTTGAGGTCTGATTTCCAGCAAGCAGAAGACATGAGTAGAGCCAGGTCTGGGACATCCAGTCCACCATCCATAGCTTCCCAGTTCTTCCAGGAAAAGAATGCAGGAGTGTGGGCTTCTCCTCGCCTGCGAAATCCCCCAATAATCCATACGCACACAAGAAAAACAGTTTGGAATCCCTGGCTGGTCCTTACCTGCTGTTGCTTTAATATTTCCTCTACACAAGTTGCCTTATCTTTCCGTGAGACCACAGCGTGATTCGGGGCTCGGGCCAGGTGGCAGCTCTCAGCCTCGTCCACAGGTTTCCTGGTGCCATCCTTGCATAGGAGTTCAAAATTTTCCTTCTTCAGATTTTTTGCCCATGCTTCATCATTATTTCCTAGGTTCAGAAAAGGTGCATCAGCCAAAGCTTTGATCAAAACACCCTCACTGGGAGATGTGACCACCTTCCACTATGTGGGGTCCTGGACCCAGTGGCCAACAGAGGTTTTACTGATATGGAGAGGAAGAGAGTTACCAGGAAAATTCCCTGGGGCCAGGGAATTCCCTTCAGTCTTCCCAGCCAGACAGGAAGAGTGAACCACGTTCTGTGGATGACATTCAAAAGGATCTTCATTTCTGCTAAGTTCCAAATTCCATTCAGACTCCACTGTAGGAAGCACATGGCCCTCTAAGCAGATTGCCAATCTCTGTGCTATACCATCTGGCTGCGTGTGTGTGTATAGTCGTTCAGTTTTGTCCAACTCTTTGCAACCCCATGAACCATAGCCCATCAGGCTCCTCTGTCCTTGATTCTCCAGGCAAGAATACTGGAACGGGTTGCCATTTCCTCCTCTGGGGGAATCTTCCTGACCCAGGGATCAAACTCGCAACTCTTGGGTCTTCTGCAATGGCAGTCAGATTCTTTACCGCTGAGCCACCTGGGAAGCCCCATACCATCTGGCACTAGCAAGCAAAAGAATCTTCCCCAGAGGCTCTTTTGGAAGGAAGCCCAGTGCTTGAAATCTGGCTCATTCACACTGCTGCTGCTGCTAAGTCACTTCAGTCGTGTCCGACTCTGTGTGACCCCATAGACGGAAGCCCACCACGCTCCCCCATCCCTGGGATTCTCCAGGCAAGAACACTGGAGTGGGTTGCCATTTCCTTCTCCAATGTGTGAAAGTGAAAAGTGAAAGTGAAGTCGCTCAGTCGTGTCCGACCCTTAGCGACCCCACGGACTGCAGCCTACCAGGCTCCTCCATTCATGGGATTTTCTAGGCAAGAGTACTGGAGTGGCTTGCCATTGCCTTCTCTGTCATTCACACTAGTTTTATGTAAAATGCACACACGCCTCTGTGCATGAAGGCCCGTAACCTGTTCTCAGCCCCTTGCTTCATCTTTTCTGTATTCTCTCTGAGAAAAGAACATCTCACCCATTCCCATGGTTTAAGCTCCTTCCTCCTGAGGCAATTCTCAAATAAGCTTTCCTGGTTTTTGCTTCTCTCCTAAAATACAGGATTGCAGTCTTTTTCTTAATCTAATTTTCTCATTTAATTGAACAACCACTATATGAATTCACTATTTTAAAAGTTTACATGCAAAGTAAAAAATACCCCTTTTCCTACACTCTCCAAATGTACACTTTAGGTTTTAATAGAAAACTCCAAATTGCCTGCCTCTCCTCCCACCAGTATCTGCACATATCTTGCTCACCTTTTAACTTTTCGCCTTTCTTTTCTTACCGGTCCCTCCAATTCAATACCTTCCACATGAAGTCCATCCTCCTTCTCTCCAAACCCATTCTGTCTAGTCAGTAATTTAAGCATTTATTCAATACTGTGTTCCCAGCCCTTTGTAAGACACAATCTTATTAGAGGTGGGAAATAGCACACATACCAAAAGCAACAGTGCAGGGCACAGATAATATCGTTTTATACTTTGTGTGACACCTCTGAATGCGGCACAGGGAGAGTATGTTAACTCAGGAAGCCTAGTTGGAGAGGGCACGGATTCAGCAGCGTCCTTAACATGTGTAGGACTGAGGGGAGAAGAGACTGCTTCTCCGAGGGGGGATGGAATGCTCTGGCAAGACTCAGGGACAGCTACATGCCTGGTGTTTCTAGAGGGTGGCGGAGAACAGCCCCACTGGAACAGAGCCTTGGGCAGTCAGGCTAAAAACGCCCTCAAGATGAATGTGGGATGGAGGATGGCACTTTGCTGTTATGGTGGTTTAGTTGCTAAGTCATGTCCAATTCTTTGTGACCCCATGGACTGTAGCCCACCAGGCTCCTCTCTCTGTGGGATTTCCCAGGTAAGAACACTGGAGTGGGTTGCCATTTCCTTCTCCAGGGGATCTTCCTGGCCCAGGGATCAAACTCAGGTAGGCTGCACTGCAGGTGGATTCTTCACTGCTGAGCAACTACGGGAAGCCCTAGTGTGGCACTTGGGTAATAAGAAAGGTTGGTCTATGAGAACTTAATGAATGGAAATCAATGTTAATGTGTGAGTTCCAAATAGGACAATTAGGAAAAATGAGAAAGGAGGTGATTTGGTCTGGGTTGGGGCAGTGGGCATCTAGAAGGGCATGATTAAAAAATTTTCTTTCCAGTAAAAATGATGCTTGTTTACTGTGGCTAATTTGTAAAACACTACATAGTTTTAAGGAATAAGACTTTGAAACCCAGTATAATTCCACAGCATTCACTTTCAACATTGATCAATCTAGGCTTGACTGACAGGACCTATAACAAAGTCCTCCATAGGGACGAGGCTATATGAAGGGAGAAGTGTAAGGAGTTGGATTTATTCTGGTTCAGGTTGCAGGATCAGCGTACTTTGTACATAAACATGACCACAGGGCGAACAGAGATCGTAGGATGGTGTTTAGGGAGGGAGTGCATAGGGAGGTAGGCCTCCTCTATAAATTCCCCTCGGAAGGTTAAGGCTTTGGGAGTCTTTGCAAAGAGAATTGAGGTCTAGAGAGGGGAGCCCTATTGGAAGGATACAAAGAGAAATCAAGGAGTGACAAAGAACCAACCTAGGGTAACACTCAGGTAGCAGGAAAAGGACAGCCCTTAAAGGGAAAAGCAAAAGTTACAGGAGGGGTGAAAGAAAAATTAGCCAAACCAAAATTCCTTCAAGTAAGTACTTAGTAACTTCTGTGTACCTTATACTGTGATTGGTGTTGAGATGTAAGAAAAAAGTAGAGCTCCCTGTGACCATATTTTATTACAGAGTGTGATGAATTCAATAATAATAGCAACATGGAGAGAGGATTCTGTTGTGGGATGGAGGTGTGCCATTGGGGAAGGCTTCTTAGAGGAGTTGGTCCTGCACTAGAGGAAAAACTTGAGGTTGGGTAAAGGGAGGAGGGCTTCCCAGGTGGGTTAGTGGTAAAAAATCAACCTGCCAACGCAGGAGATATAAGAGAGAGGTTCAATTCCTGGGTTGGCATGAAGATTCGCTGGAGGAGGGCATGGCAACCCACTCCAGTATTCTTTCCCAGAGAATCCCATGGACAGAGGAGCCTGATGGGCTACAGTCCAAAGGGTTGCAAAAAATTGGACATAACTGAGTGATTACTCACACACACACACACACACACACACACACAAAGGGTTACGAGGGAGGGAGGGAAGTAATACTGCCTGGACTCTAGGCGGGGGTGTAAGCTGTTAGTGATAGAGCATGGACAGCTGGAATGCTCATTCTTACCAACATTTAAAAAACAGCTGTCTTGTTTTTAATGTCATGGCCATCTAATATCCACCCATGAATTTTAGTACCCATTGATTGATGGTCCTTGCTTGAATCGACTATTGCTATATTGGTTGCCAAACAATAGTTGTTTAACTTCATGTTTTTTTCTATGTCTGTAATTAGCATTCTACAATAAAGAAGATGTTTCCTTTATACTCATTCATTTAATCAGGATGGACTCATGTGTTCTTATTTTATTCAATGGGTTATTCAATCTTACTACTGTTATTATTTCTTGTAATGCTCAAAATGTCAGATCTGGCCAGTGTGGAGGTCTTTCACAATAGTTCCAATGTGCTCTGACACGTTCCATGTCTCTGAGCACTTCAGCATGATGCTATTTGGTTCACCTTACACTTTTCCTGCCCCAGCCCTAGAATCAGCTGTTTTTCCAAGGGGCCATGGTTCCTCCTCTTGGAGGTTATAGAAGCCAAAGTCCTGGCGCTTATTCCTACAGGGGTGCTACTGTCTGTATGTTTTTCAAGTGGATTTATAATGTGGTTAAATATGTATTGGACCTAGAAATATGAGAAATAGTTATAAAGGGCCTTTGGGGGATAAGTTCACTAATTTTGAATAGGGACTGTGGATGTGATGAGTATTAAACCATGTTAGTATAAATTTCCTGATCTTGCTGATTATAATGTAAGTATGTAAAAGTCCTTGTTCTTAGGAGTATTTAGGGGAAGAAAGGCACAGTGCCTGCACATGTGGGAAGGCTTCTAGGAGAGATTTCAGAGCTACTGGGAAGCTCACGGTCCTCACCATTCTACCTACGCAAGTGGATGCGTCTCTCATCGGTGAACAAACAGGTTGAGAATCACAGCTCTGGACCCTGACAAGAGCCCCTGACACTTCCACAAAGACATCCTGAACACAAGGGAACCAGCGACCCTGATTCATGGGGACAAAGGGTTGTGCACATACCATCAGTGTTCTGTTTGACAGTCTGGTCCTTCACAAAGGCCACATCTCCCTTCTCCACCAGACACCTGTGGAGCCCCAGACAGGGAGAGAGAAGAAAGGAGGTCAGAGTTACATCTGTCATTCAGAAGGGCTATTTTATAATCTGAAGTTGATTTTTTACATTTTTAATTAGATGGTAATTACAATGTTGTGCTAGTTCCTGCTGTACAATGATGTGAGTCAGTTATACATATACATATACATGTATCCCCTCCCTCTTGAGCCTCCTTCCCACCCCCATCTCACTCCTCTAGGTCATCACCAAGCACCAAGCTGAGCTCCTGTGTTATACAGCAACTTCCCCCTAGTTATCTGTTTTTATATATGGTAGTATATATATATATATATGTCAATAATATTATCCCAATTCATCTCACCCTCTGCTTCCCCCTGTGTCCACAAGTCTGCTCTCTATGTCTGCATCTCTATTCTTCTCCTGCAAATAGGTTCATCAGTACTGTTTTTCTGGATTCCATATATGTGCGTTAACATACAATATACAGTTTTTACAATATTGTTAAAAATCAATATGTTTTTCTCATTCTGACTTACTTCACTCTGTATAACAGACTAGGTTCATCCACATCACTACAGATGACCCAATTCATTCCTTTTTATAGCTGAGTATTATGCCACCTTAGAGATCCAGGGCTGGCCATCTGATATCAGCAACTGTGACTCCCATTTGATCACTAATCTTATATATTACTAATGTAAGTAATAAAAGGAAAACAAAACGTCTGATATGCTTTGTAGTTGCAGTTCTATATATTAAACTCTAAACTCTGGCACATTTTCTCCAACAGGTCTACATCCTTTTCCAAGCATCCTTTTCCAAGCATCCTTTTCCAAGATATTAGAGGAGCAGTTTTCCACCAAGGTGATTCCTTATGTACAGTCTACTTGTGAAATTGGAAACTTGTGGACTGTGAATTGTTCTCATTCTAATTCACAACGTGGTTCTAACTAGAAAATTGAGATAATCTTTGTTTTTCCTTTGCTAGTGAGCAGTTTAATTACGAATACCACCATCACTGTGAAGTCGATGGATTCATGAACTACCAGGGTAGCAAAGGCCCAAGTCAGACAGGATAGTTAAAAACTAATAAGATCATAAAGTGCACAGGTGTCTCTTTAAACATGATTAAAATTCCATGAAACAGAGATGTAACCAAAGATGTAGAAACCATGGACTTGACTTTTGTATATTTCCGCGGTCATAGGTCCCCCCAGAGGTGATTGGAAGAGTGTGCGCTAGATGCTTGAGTGTTGTGTTTATTCAGTTGTGGTAGGGTTTCCTCACCTGGCACTAGTGACATCAGGGGCCAGATAATTCTTTGTTGTAGGGTGCTGCCCTGTGCATGTAAGATGTTTATCAGCCTCTCCCAATTAGATGCCAGTTGCACCCCCTCAACCCTACTGATAATCAAAAACATCTCCAGACACTGCCAAATGTCCCCTGAGGGGCAAATCCCTCCCGCGCTCCCCCCTGCCATTGAGAACTCCTGACCTGCACTATACCACCAGTCTGCTGTCTATGAGAGTCAGTTCTGGAGACGGTGTCCTGGAGGGACCTGGATGCATCTTCACACAGCTTTCTACATACGTTTGTAAACATGCCACCCTGACATGCAGGACTAACGGGATAGGAATGTAAGAATCTCACCTGAGCTCCTAAAAGGAACTCTTGTCAGGGCTGGGTTTATTATTATTTTTGTATGAGGATTGTAAGACTCACCTGAAAGCCCCTGTATAGCCATAGTATCTTTCATTGCTGTTGGGAACACACTCCTTTCCTGAGCCCTTCTCTGAGCCAATGCACAGAGCACAGAGACTGGAATTTCGCAGAGATCCAGGTGCACAACCTGCGCTGAAAAATTCGTCTGTGCAGAAGGACAAGAGAAAGTCAGCTCTTCCTGAGTCAGTGTGAGTGGACTTGATCTAACGCATCACAGGGGTGTATGGCCCACGCTAGGTAGAACATGCTTATTGTGTGACCTGCCATCAACTCAAGACTTGCCGGGCTATAGGCTCTGAAAGCGGAGAAGGCAATGGCAACCCACTCCAGTGTTCTTGCCTGGAGAATCCCAGGGATGGGGGAGCCTGGTGGGCTGCTGTCTATGGGGTTGCACCGAGTCGGACACGACTAAAGTGGCTTAGCAGCAGAAGCAACAGGCTCTGAAGAAAACCTTCACTGAGGCTGGAAATGGTAAGTAACCATTACAATTCAGGTGGAGGGGACTCCATCAGCCTCCCAATAGTGTCATTACTCACCTAAAGAGAGATGAAATAGAAATTATGGGAAAGGTGACTGAAGCAGGTGTAAAACTGAAGGTCTCACTCCCTGAGTTGTGCCATTTGTTTTCAGGTGTTTCTTTTCTCTGATATTTGTTAGAAGAGCTTTGAACAGAACTTAGAACTCCAAACTCAAGAAAATTCTGGGGAAATCTCACTCACAGCTCAGCTGCTCTCCCATGGCTGTATAACTGTCAGGAGGCTCAGGAGAGCAGATGTGGTGCCCTTGCTGGTGGGGAACAGAACTCCTGAAAGTCACCCCAGCCACCTTCCTGGCAAACTGATGTCACAGAGCATATTAGTGCAAAGATGTGATTGCATCTCTGAATCTGAATCTCCTCTCCAATACACACAGGCCTTACCTGGTTCTAACTGTCTTTAGAGGCCTCTCCTTTTAAAGTTGCTACACATGTTTGGAGGTGGCAGGGGGAAAGAACTCAGGAAGTTTAAGTAAATAAGAACCACGAGGAAACATATCCATGGTGAACTTACACATAGATTTCAGGAGGTATAAGTAAGGCCACACCTGAAGATATTCAGAGGACACAGGAACAAACTGATTTCCACCCCTTCAAAGGGGCCTAAGAGCTGAAGCTGCCAAGATCTTAAAGAGACCCGAGAATCCCTTACACCATATTGCCTAGAAAGCTCTGTGACAGGGCTTGTAGCCATCCACCAAATGGCCATTTCCTTTTGTTTCTTTGTGACAAAGATCAAGTTGGTTTTTTCTCTTAATTTTTTTCTCCATTAATTTTATATTGAGATATAATTGACATGTGTGTGTGTGTGTGTGTTAGTCACTCAGTTGTGTCCAACTCTTTGCGACCCCTGGACTGCAGTGTGCCAAGCACATTATATTAATTTCAGGTGTACAATATGATTCACTATTGACTATATTGTGAAATGATCACCACAATAGGTCTAGTTAATATCTATCAGTGTACAGGGTTACATTTCTTTTCCTTTTGGCTAGGACTTTCAAAACTATGTTGAATAAAAGTGGTAAGAATAGACATCTTTGTCTTGGGGAATGCTTTTAGCTTTTCATTGTTGAGTATGATGTTAGCTGTACGTTTGTCATATATGGTCTTTATTATGTTGAGGTATATTCCCTTCATGCCCATTTTCTGGAGAGTCTTTATCTTAAATAGATGATTATTGTTGTTGTTCATTGTTTGGTTTCTCATTTGTGTCCAAATTTTTGCAACCCCATGGACTACAGCACACCAGGCTTCCCTGTCCTTCACCATCTCCTGGAGCTTACTCAAACTCATATCCATTAAGTCAGTGATGCCATCCAACCATCCCATCCTCTGTCGTCTCCTTTTCCTTCTGCCTTCAGTCTTTCCCCAGCATCAGGGTCTTTTTTAATGAATTGACTCTTCACATCATGCCCGAAGTATTGGAGATTCAGCTTCAGCTTCAGCATTGGTCCTTCTAAGAGGAATATTCAGGACTTATTTCCTTGAGGATTGACTGTTTTGATTCTCCTTGCAGTCCAAGGGACTCTCAAGAGTGTTTTCCAACACCACAGCTCAAAAGCATCAATACTTCAGCGTTCAGCCTTCTTTACGGTTCAATTCTCATATCCATACATGACTACTGGAAAAACCATATCTTTGACTATATGAACCCTTATTGGCAAAGTAACATCTCTGCTTTTTAATACACTGTCTAGGTTTGTTATAACTTTTCTTCCAAGGAGCAAGCATCTTTTGATTTTGTGGCTGCAGTCACCATCTTCAGTGATTTTACAGCCCCCCAAAATAAAGTCTTTCACTGTTTCCATTGTTTCCCCATTTATTTGCCATGAAGTGATGGGACTGGATGCCATGACCTTTGTTTTTTGAATGTTGAGCTTTACGCCAACTTTTTCACTCTCCCCTTTCACCTTCATCAGAAGCTCTTTAGTTCCTCTTCGTTTTCTGGCATTAGGGTGGTGTCATCAGCATATCTGAGGTTATTGATATTTCTCCTGGCAATCTGGATTCCAGCCTGTGCTTCATCCAGCCCGGCATCTCCCATGATGTACTCTGCTTATAAGTTAAATAAGCAAGATGACCATATACAGCCTTGACATACTTCTTTCCCAATTTTGAACCATCCATTGTTTCATGTCCAGTTTTAACTGTTGCTTCTTGACCTGCATACAGGTTTTCCAGGAAGCAGGTCAGGTGATCTGATATTCCTATCTCTAAGAATTTTCAACAGTTTGTCATGATCCACACAGTTAAAGGCCTTAGCATAGTCAATAAAGCAGAAGTAGATGTTTTTCTGGAATTCTCTTGCTTTTTCTATGTTACAACAGATGTTGGCCATTTGATCCCTGGCTCCTCTGCCTTTTCTAAATCCAGCATGAACATCTCGAAGTTCTTGGTTCATGTACTGTTGAAGCCTCACTTGGAGAATTCTGAGCATTACCTTGTTAGCATGTGAAATGAGTGCAATTGTGCAGTTGTTTGAACATTCTTTGGCATTGCCTTTCTTTGGGATTGGAATGAAAACTGAATTTTTCCAGTCCTGTGGCCACTGCTGAGGTTTCCATATTTTGGCATATCGAGTGCAGTACTTTAACAGCACCACCTTTTAGGATTTGAAATAGCTCAGATGGAATTCCTTTACCTCCACTGACTTTGTTCATAGTGATGCTTCCTAAGGCCCACTTGACTTCACACTCCAAGATGTTTGGCTCTTGGTGATAGATCACACCATCGTGGTTATTTGGGTCATGAAGATCTTTTCTGTACAGTTCTTCTGTGTATTCTTGCCACCTCTTCTTAATATCTTCTGATTCTGTTCAGTTCAGTTCAGTTCAGTCGCTCAGTCGTGTCCGACTCTTTGCGACCCCATGAATCACAGCACGCCAGACCTCCCTGTCTATCACCAACTCCCGGAGTACACTCAAACTCATGTCCATCGAGTCAGTGATGCCATCCAGCCATCTCATTCTCTGTCGTCCCCTTCTCCTCCTGCCCCCAATCCCTCCCAGCATCAGAGTCTTTTCCAGTGAGTCAACTCGTCGCATGAGGTGGCAAAGTATTGGAGTCGGTCCATACTGTTTCTGTCCTTTATTGTGCCCATCTTTGCATGAAATGTTCCCTTAGTGTCTCTAATTTTCTCGAAGAGATCTTTAGTCTCTCCCATTCTATTGTTTTCCTCTATTTCTTTTCATTGTTTACTTCGGAAGGCTTTCTTATCTTTCCTTGCTATTCTGTGGAATTCTGCATTAAGTTGAGTGTATCTTTCCTTTTCTCTTTTGCCTTTTGCTTCTCTTCTTTTCTCCTCAGACAACCACTTCCCTTTTTGCATTTACGCATAGATGATGAATTTTATCAAAAGCTTTTTCTGCATCTATTGAGATGCTCATATGATTTTTATTATTCAATTTTTTAATATGGTATATCACATTAAAATTTTTTTTCTTGTGATGAGAACGTTTAACAGCTACTCTCCTAGCAACTTTCAAATACGGCATTAACTATAGTCACCAGGATATACGTTGCATCCCTATGACTTATTTTACAACCACAGTTCACACCTTTTGACTGCCCTCACTCAATTTGCCCTCCCCAACCCCTGCCTCTGGCAACCGCCAATCTGCTCTCTGTGTCTGTGAGCCCAGGTTGTTTTGTTTAGATTCCACGTGTAAATGAGAGCAAATGGTATTTGTCTTCCTCTGCCTGCTTTATTTTACTTATTTCATGTAGTATTCTCAAGGTCCATCCACGCTGTTGCAAGTGGCAAGATTTCTTTCTCTTTTATGCCTGAATGATATTCTCTCTATTCATATAAACCACAGTTTCTTTGTTCATTCATTCATGATGGACACAGGTTCTTCCCGTATTATGTGTTGTTATGTAAATAATGCTGCCGTGAGCATGTGGGTGCATATATCTTTTTGAGCTAGTATTTTTGTTTTTTTCTAATAAATATCCAGAAGTGAAATTGTTGGATCATACACTAGTTTTATTTTTAATTTTTGAATAAAAACCTAAATAAAAGATGACATTTTCCAGCTCCTTTTACAGCTAATTGTGACTATGTACCTAAGTTAGGGGCAATGAGAAGTTAGCTGAAGTAATTGGGTTAGACCTCCTAACTGGCTCCTTTACCAAGGTGGTGTGTACTTCAAGTGCCCTTACTCCATGTTCCTAAGCTTGTCTGGATCATGGACGTAATGGCAACCACGGATAACCTTGAAGATGGAGGCCTGGGTTTCTAATGACAGTACCAACATGGACTCCTGTCTCTGGTCTTTTTCATGAGAGAGAATAGTAAACATATGTTCACTTAAGCCATTATGTGCAACTGAGAAGAGCCATTCTGATCCACCTCCCAGTCCTGCCATTCCTTTTATTTCCTTGAAACTAAGCCAAATTGTATTATCACAGAACAAGGGCCTCTTGTACCATACTACTCTTGCCAGTGCACCTCTTTCCACCCAACCCTGACAAGAGCACACTCCCAGAGCTCACTCACCAAATTTACAGTTATTAATCTTGTTGTAGAGCAAACCCATGGGGATGTTCCAGCCAGCAGTTCTGTCTACTGCAGTGTGGCAGGACTTCTTGCCTTTCAGATTGTTCCAGTTGATATCAGCAGCTGATTTTTTAACCACAGCCACAGCAAGATACCCTACAAGAAAGACACCCAAAAAGGGAGTATTAACACCTCTGGACCCTTCAGAGTGTCTGTCTACAGTCAAACCCAGCCATCATCCTGTGAAATAAAATTATCCCAAATCATTCCTTCTCTCTTTGAAAGGGTCTTCCTAATAACTGACTGAAGGGAGATACAAGTCATTCCAGGAGGTGGAGATTAATCTGAACTTAAAAAAACAGTAAGAATATTTAATCATTGGAGCAATGGATGATGATGGACAACACTTCCCCAAGTGCTTGAAGCTACTGACATAAATCAGCAACTCACCCTCCACTGTGGAATAGCAGAGGAATGGATACTGGAGGGTACATGTAACTTCAACATTCTAAACATTAACAATTTTATTAGAAAAGAGTAGTAATGTGCAATAAACTGTAGGTTTATTATTCTGGTCAGATGTTTTACAATAAGGAGAATAAAGGTTTGCACCAGAATAAATAAGCAAAGTGAAACTATCATAATCAAGTTAGCTGCGATCATTGGCAGTAATACATACATGCTGATCTT